>NC_058036.1:9799330-11114330 GCF_019176455.1 Solea senegalensis
GTGAGGGGTTTCTCCACTTCCTGTGCAACGTGTCGACTAATATATATTTCTTAATGAAACGACCACAAACGGTAAATAAAGAGTAAATACACTCACCGAAGCGCCATCATTCCTGTTAGTTGACATCACTGACTGACAGCATTCCTGTGTTGGTGTCACATGACCAATGGAGCGTAAGTTGATTGGCCTGGTGTTGGATGAATTGAAACAGGGATCGATTGCTTCTCTCTGGTGACCCGGATATTGACTGACGTTTTTAGAGCCGCGGCTCTATTGTTTACAGTAGGGATCAGCTGTTAGCACTCTACTATACAGCTGTGCTGCCGGAGCAGCGACCCGATGTCCCCCGTGGGCTGAGGAGGAGAAGACGGGGGTGTCGCGCTGGAGCCAGCACTGCTGTAAGGACTTGGAACTGTTAGCGGTTAGCATGAGACCTCACTATCTGCCACGGGAATTTTCGCATGTTATCGCGATAGCTGCTTACATTCCCCCCTCTACTAACGCTAATGCAGCCTGTGATGTCCTGCACTCAGTGATGAGCAGGCTGCAGACACAGCATCCACAGGCTCTCCTCCTTTTAATCATGCTTTGCCTTCCTCCTCTCTGCCCACACTCACTCAGTATGTCACATGCCACACCAGAGACAATTAAATACTGGACCTTTTCTATGCCAACACAAAAGAGGCATACAGCTCATCCCCCCTCCCTTCCCTTCGGAAGATCTGATCACAACCTGGTTCATCTCCTTCCTGTATATAAACCTCTGGTGCACAGGCAACCAGCTGTGACCCACACAGTTAAAGTATGGTCTGAGGAGACTGATGAGTCTCTGATGGACTGCTTTGAGTCTACTGTGTGGGAGGAACTCTGTGAGGGACATGGGGAGAACATCGACAGCCTCACAAACACAATAACGGACTATATCAATTTCTGTCAATGTCTGAGCACTGTACCCACCAGGACAGTACGGTGTTTCTCTAACAACAAACAACAAACCCTGGATTAATTCTGACATAAAGGCTCTCCTTAAGGAGAAAAAGAGAGGAGCTGAATTCTGTACAGAGGGAGATGAGGAGAAAGATCATGGAGGGGAAGGACAGCTACAGGAGGAAGATGGAGGATCAGCTGCAGCAGAAAGATGTCAGTGGAATCTGGAGAGGCCTGAAAACCATCTCTGACCACAGGAAGCTGGACTCTCAGGCTGTAGGGGACCAGAGGTGGGCTAATGACCTGAACTTATTCTTCAATAGGTTTGATCAGCCTCCCACCCCTCCCCCGACCCAGCCAGCACTGCTGCAACCCATTTCATCTGAATCACCAGTACTCTGCCCAACCTCCAGCCCCCTCCCTACTGTTATCAGCTCACCTCCCACAGGCTCAACTCCTTTCATGTCACAACCCCCTGCTCCAATCTGTCCTTCACACTTATCCAGGTGAGAAAAGATCTCAAGAAGATCAAAGCAAAGTAGCTGTGCAGGATTATGGGGGTCATCTTCAACATGAGCCTGAAACTGGGGGGAGTACCACAGTTATGGAAGACCTCCTGTGTGGTACTGGTGCCACAGATGATGACGACAAGGAGTACAGGGAACTTATCCAGAACTTTGTGGACTGGTCCGTGCAGAACCGCCTCCAGATCAACGTGGGGAAAACTAAGGAACTGGTGGTGGATTTCCGCAGGAGACGACACTCTCCTCCAACACCGGTGAACATCCAGGACATGGACATTGAGATGGTAACATCTTACAAATACCTCGGTGTTCACTTAAACAATAAACTGGACTGGTCTGATCATGCTGCTGCATGAAGTTATATGTATATATAACTTTATTACATTTTAGGAGAGAGAGAAAAGAAGGTGAAACTAAATTTTTGAATGAAGGGAGAGAACAAGGAGGGAAAGTTCAAAGAAAAGAGTGAGTGTGTGGATGGAACAGACTCGTTCAGTTGGTGAGGAGGAGTGTCTAGTAAGAGCAGTCAATGAGAGAGAATTCTGCTCTGCTGGGTTTCATACATACTAGGTGTGATCTGCAGTTGACGTTCAGAGCAGGAGTTCTTAGGATGCTCCTTTGTCCTAAGAAAAGGACTTCATTTGAGTGAATTCCCACCTCTTTTGATGGGGCCAAGCTTCTGGCTTTGCAAGCAGGCTGCAACAAAGGATGACATGGTTACCTATAGGCCACAATAGGCTAAGGCCCCCAACAACAGAATCATACAATATAGTTGTCAGTTAGCAGAAGAAGGTGTTCTGGAGTAAGTTGGATAAAAAGGTGTTAGGTAACTTTTTAATTTCATTTTAACAGACGACATTGCTGCCCTAGCAGAATCCACACAGGAGCTACAACCCCTAGTGAGTGATATAGGCTCCTCAGCAGCAAGCATTGGCCCCAAATCAGTATTAAAAAGACAAAGAACTTACTGTCAGGAACGCATCCACCACCAACAGCTGTGTTCATCGACCAGGATGAAGTAGAAATGGTAGAAAGCTGGGGGCATGGATAAAGAGACTGTAGAGTGGGAAAGGCCTCAGCCACATTCAACCAACTGGGCAAGATCTAGATAAGTAAGAAGCTTTCCCTTAAAGGGGACATATTATACCCTATTTCACCAACCCTGCCAAACCCGCCCCTTTCAGAACATTCGGTTTTGTGCGTGGTCCCACTGTCCCCCATTTTTCCTTTCACCCCAACCGGTCGAGGCAGATGACCGCACATCTCTGAGCCTGGTTCTGTCAGAGATTTCTTTCTGTTAAGAGGGAGTTTTTTCTCTCCACTGATGCCTAGTGCTTGCTCATTGTGTGAACTGTTGGGGTTCTCTGCTCTCCTTGATGTTGTCTATGTACAGTGCCTTGAGATAATGTATGTTATCATTTGGCGCTATACAAATAAAATTGAATTGAATTGAATTGAATTTAAAGGTTGGCAATGCCTCAAAACTCACAAAAGTTCCGGTTATCTCAACAGACCAGGAACATAGAAGTCTGCCATACAGGGCACCGCCATATCTGCTGCTAGAACATCATCATCATCCTCCGCTTATCCGGTGCCGGGTAGCGGGGGCAGCAGTTTCAGCAAGGGACCCCAAACTTCCCTTTCCCGAGCCAAATTGACCAGCTCTGACTGAGGGATCCCGAGGCGTTCCCAGGCCAGAGTGGAGATGTAATCTTTACATCTTGTCCTAGGTCTACCCAGATACACCTTCCATGGGTGGCGTCCTGGAGGCATCCTCACCAGATGCCCGAACCACCTCAACTGGCTCCTTTCAACGTGAAGAAGCAGCGGTTCTATGCCTGGATGACCGAGCTTTTCACCCTATCTCTAAGGAAAAAGCCAGCCACTCTCCTGAGGAATCCCATTTCGGCTGCTTGTACCTGTGATCTCGTTCTTTCGGTCATGACCCAACCTTCTTGACCATAGGTGAGGGTAGGAACGAAGATTGACCGGTAGATCGAGAGCTTTGCCTTCCGGCTCAGCTCTCTTTTCGTCACAACCGTGCGGTAAAACTAATGCAATACCGCACCAGATTCTTGAACCAGATCAGAGTTTCCGGCCCATCTCCCACTCCCTCGTCCCCCTCACTTGTAAACAAGACCCTGAGAGAAGACAATCCACTGGTTTCCTGCTAAGAGCCATGGCCTCAGACTTAGAGGTGCTAATCTTCATCCCGACCGCTTCACACTCGGCCACAAACCGATCCAGTGAGCACTGAAGGTCACAGGCCGACGAAGCCATGAGGACCACATCTTTTGCAAAAAGCAGCGACAAGATCTCAAGCCCGTCAAACCACAACCCCCCTTCCCCCATGACTACGCCTCGATATCCTGTCCATGAATATCCATCACAAACAGGATTGGTGATAAAGTGCAGCCCTGGCGAAGGCCAACACCCACAGGAAACAGGCCTGATTTAGTGCCGAGAACCGGGACACAGCTCATACTTTGGGCATATAGGGATTGGATGGCCCTAAGTAGTGCCCCCCCTCACCCCATACTCCTGCAGCACCTTACGCCGTTACATCTCTGGCTGCTTCGTTCCTGCGCTCGCTGCGGCTGCCTCCTCTCCCCCTCCCTCTCCTGTCGGTGCCTTAAACATGACACCGGCTTTGAGTGTGACCGGCTGATGATTGGCTGTTTTGCCTTAAGTTCTGCCTCTCTTGGTGTGTTAGATTTATTGTTCAGCTCGTGCTGAGGAGACAGGAACTAGCTGGTTCATAGTTCACACACTATAGAGTTTTGACTTATTTTCCATTATTGTCAGTCACTTTTGGACATATGGAAGCCCGAAGTTGTAAATATTAGGCATTATTTAATTATCATGTCAACAAGCTGTGTTAAATAGCTATGTGAAATAATTGAGAAAATTGTTCAAACCCAATTAAGCAATAATTTTCACAGATACAATTTTGATCTTATTAGTCATGTTTGTTCCAATTTTATTAAGTCCGTTTTTCTGTTAAAATTGTAACAGTATTGTATTTTTTTATTAATTACTGTATATTATTGTCATGCAGGAAAAAGATTTGTTTTATTTTTTTCTAGGAGCATTTTTATTTCATTGACCTCTGACATTTGGCATGTGGCTTAAACTTATAATTAACTGTTTGTTTATATTTTAAAGGGTTTGCCTCTGGAAAATATTTGATCTAATATGCTATAATGTTTTGGGGGAAACCCCAATTACATCACAGAAAAAATATCGCCATTCAGGTTAAAAAATATCGAGATATGACTTTTAGTCCATATCGCTCAGCCCTAGGAGAAACCCCCCCACTACTTGCCCTCTTACCATCCTCAACAACACAGTGTCAACAGTGGAGCCCCACAGATTCCTAGGAACCACCCTCTCACAGGATCTGAGGTGGTCTTCACATGCTGACACTGTCAGCAAGAAGGCCCAGCAGACACTGTACTTTCTGTGGAAACTCAGGAAGTTCAACCTTCCACAGGAGCTGCTGGTCATTGTTTACACTGCCATTGTTCAGTCTGTCCTGTGCGCTTCCATCACTGTGTGGTTTGGCTCAGCCACAAAACCGGACAGGACCAGACTGCAAAGGACAACCAGGTCTGCAGAGAAGATCATCGGTGCTGACCTTCCCTCCATCCCTCCATCCCAGACCTGTACAGGTCCAAGGTACAGAAACGGGCAGCAAACATCTCTGCAGACCCCTCACACAAACTGTTTAAACCGCTGCCGCCAGGTAGGCGCTACAGAGTACTGTCTGCAAAAACATCTGTGTTTACCGACTGTAAATTACACCTGCATGTTCACTGATTGTGTAAACTGATATATCTTTGTGTGTGTGTGTGTGTGTGTTTTGCTCACTGGTCATTAGGTTGTCATAAGTGACTGAATAGAGATAACTAATAACTGTAGGTTTTGATTAGATTAAAATAATGATCAATATTCATATTAAGCACATTAATATTGACTTTATCTGGTACTGCTGCTTTAAGTCTCATTGCATATGTTTTACCTGCATCACTTATTTTCCAAAATACTAACGTGACCCTAGAATATTGTCAAGTCATTGTTATTCCTTTCTTGAAGGATAACATTTATTTTGGAAGCAGGTCATATATGCCCTGAAGTGTCAGCTTCAATTTCAGCCTCATGTTTGGATTAATCAAGTGTACATTCCCCCACGGAAGCCGTTTGGACATTTGAGACAAAACAAATATGCCAGTCAGAGTAGCTTACAGCATTCTGCTGTGATAAATTTGATCAAGTCATCCATGCTTAAACATCTTCTTTTTTATGGACAGTGCATCTCACATTCTGGTTACTTTGTAACACTTAGCTTTAAAATTAGTAGATTTATTACCATAAAAAAACAAGGGTGACTCTAGGTTAGTGGTAGAACGAGTCATCTTTTAACTTGAAGATTGTGGGTTAAAAGCCGGGCTCTGCTAGTGTAAGTGCCGATGTGTGGTTGAGCAAGACACTTAAGACACTCAAGACACTTTTGCTCCAGACAGCTGTACCAGCAGCATGTGAATGGGTATGAAAAATGAGTGATAGAAAATGCTTTATGAAGATGTGAGGGAATTGGTGAATGGAAAAACTCTAGTAAAAGGCACCTTTGAGTGGTGCTATATAAATACAAACCACTGATTATCCCCAAACTATAGTTCTGATTTGATTTAAAAAACGAAACAAAAAAAAAAATACTTTATGAGAGTGGCCACTCGATTTTCAATTCACAAACGGATATTTAAAAACAAAAAATTAATGGTTAGTTAATTTTCGTTTTAAAATACAAACATTAAAATTGAATTTCAAGGCTTTTTTCTTTATCAATGTCAGAAAGGGATGGACTAAATTAAAAAAAATATTAGTTTTTTACTTTTCACTCTAGTTATAATAACAAAACTAGTACTGCAAGCGGTTTTGAACTGATTTGAGCTAGAGTGCTCGCAAGTCTCCGTGTACCCATGTCGACACGCGTGCCTCTAGCTCATCTCCCGTTCATTTACCGCTTGCAGTACTAATTATTTTCAGTCCTAGTTATTTTCAGCGGTGTCCCAGTGCATGTTGCTCCAGGTTTGGAGGGAATCGGGCAATGTAGGGCAAAGTTAGAGGCAAAAAATTAATAATTAATTTATCCAAAGCAACGTACAATGGAATTGAGTACAAATCAGCCAGGAGTGGAGTCGAACTTGTGACCATTGCGACCATGATGTCTTTCGCACACAGGGTACCGGTCTTAACCGCTGAGCCACTCCACTCCCTAATACAGCAATGAAAAGAAAAAATTAACCATTTCACTGGTACAGACTCATCCTCCACTGTCGATAAAGTTGCCCAGCCATGGCAACACGTAAGAGCGGATGTCGTTGATCGGTAAACAAATTCAATAAACACGTTGAATGTTCAGTTTCGGAACGAGTAGACAATGAAACGGAAGAACGTGTACCAAAAAGAGGAGCAGTGTCTGTTGTTTGGAAGTTCTTCGTTTTTGAAAAATCCGACATCGATCAAGCAACACTATTCAGCAAATGTTGCGGCTACAACTTTAAGTTGGGTTAAAGTTGTAGCCACAACCTTAACAGCACAAGCAATTTACTTCACCACAATCATGTCCGGGAATGTCAATAATGCATGAAACTAAGATATGCGTCCTCCACGTCTGCAGGTAACGTTGACACTGCAAGACAAAAGTCTGAACAGCAGCGTTTTATGGGGCCATGCAAACATGTATTAATACTAGTGTGGACGTGACTGTTTTTCTACAATATTTACTCCTCATGACAGTAAAATAGGTAATTCTAAGCCAATTTGCTGCAGTAACCATTCTCTACATGATGAGAAAATCATGTAGAGAATACATGATTTTCTCTACATGTATTGATCGTCATGCATGAAAAAAAAAAGGCTGTCAAGTACTGTGACACTGATATAATTTTGAAAAATACTGTGATATAATTTTTGGTCGTACCGCCCAGCACTACGGTAGCTTATGAAATTTGTTTACTGATCCGAGTCTGTACTGTCCTAGTCGAACGGTGACTATTGACGTAGAAAATGATATACTTTAATTCTTAGCTCACCAATGCATGATAAGGTAACCTTGATTTTTGTACATGCTATTTACTTTCTTAATAGTACTTTGGTTTATTTTGAAAAATGACTTTTTCTCTCTATATCTCTGTGTGTGGGTGTCTGTGTGCCACAGACTTGGGGTTTACACGCATAGATGGGGGAAGTCTGAGAAAAGACGGCTGCAGGGTTGACGACTTTACTGATGAGGGAGAAAGCTTCTTACACGGGTGACACAGACGGAGATCCCAGGTGGACAACCACACCCTCTGGCCGGGCTGGTAGGGAGGGGCCGCTGAGCGACGGCAGTCAGCTGCCCTCTTGAAAGCATCACACGAAGCGAGCAGCTTCCGCCGTGCTCAGGCCCAGACACGGCGACACCGCCCTACCAGGACCTGTGCAGAAGGGACACAAATATCATGATTTAGTGAGGGGAACAGAGGAGGTTGATAACCATAGCAGCATTCAAAGGGGGAGTACCCAGTAGACGAACAGACCAGCGAGTTGTGTGCATACTAGTTCTTGGTTGTGCCTCTCAGACTGACCACTGAAGCAAGGACGAGGCTGGAGCGACGACCGGAGGTGGTGGAGCAGACACAGACGTAGACACAGAAGTGCGGGGTGGAGAGCCCATGGCGGCACGTTGTGTGCCGATGGTGGACAGTTGATCGCTCAGCGAGAGAAACATGGCCGCCTGGCGAGCCGCCATCTGCTCCATGTTGCGGCCCAGGCCCTCCAGCTGAGTGGCGTTTGGCACAATGCGCTCCTCCTGCCGCGAATCACTAATCACTAATTGTGATTGTTGTGATTGGCCAGCCGATAAAGTTGCCCAGCCATGGCAACACGTAAGAGCGGATGTCGTTGATCGGTAAACAAATTCAATAAACACGTTGAATGTTCAGTTTCAGAACGAGTAGACAATGAAACGGAAGAACGTGTACCAAAAAGAGGAGCAGTGTCTGTTGTTTGGAAGTTCTTCGTTTTTGAAAAATCCGACATCGATCAAGCAACACTATACTATACACTATACAGCTTCCAGTCTACCACTGTCCGCTGGGTGCATTAGGCTGTCATCTCTCCATCCTTACATAACTAATCATGTTTTTAAAGGTGACATCGAATGCTTGTATCACACATATATGTTAGTTATGGAGGTCTACTTACATATATGAACTTGTTTTCATGATTAAAAACCTCCTAATCGCTGCAAACGAGCCGATCAAAATATCTCCTCACTGACGCTCTCGTCAGCCGCGCTGTTTCAGACGAAAATCACACCCCCAGAACGTGGACTGTGTTGTGATTGGCCAGCCAACGAGAGCTTTCCCACTGTCCTGTGATTGGCCAGGTACCTGGAAGTGACGTAATTGATAGGTGTGATGGTAGCCGAGGGTGCGCTATCGAGTGGGTGTGGGTTTGGCCAGGAAAAATCAGAGGCAGAGTGAAAATATGGACATAAAGTTTTATTCAGGCTTGAGGGAGGAAAAAAAAATCAAGTGTTAAGTGTCCATGGGCAAATTCAAATAAATCAATAAAATTAAAAAGGAACAAAAGTAAATCAAAATTCGGCGCAAACTCAAAGGTCAGCAAAAATGATAACAAAATTCCAAATCCGCTCATAATCAAATACTCCGAGAGTCACAGTGTTCACATGCAACAGGATCAAGACTAACTGACATAGACTGGACGCACAAACATATAGCAGGTGGCCAGCACCATTTACACTTAAGGGGGAACATATAACCAGTAATTAATACATAAATAACAAGACAGACTCTAAACCAAAGTACATGTTCTTAGTTGTCAAAAAGAGACAGATTTACAAAATAAATATCAAACAGTCCACTCTCTTGCCCATGAAAAAGGACACATCACAGAGGGGGTTTGATCAAGATCCACCTCTGTCATCCCCATGGTCATAATGACTGTGGACTAAGCCAATTAGGCCCGGAACCAAATAAATGTTCACGTTTCTGGCCAGCTCCTTTTCGCTGCCGGACAGACGCGGCCAGACTGCGGACCACAACAACACCTCCAGCACAACTGGTAATCCATGTCCATGCTACGTTTATTTCATGCTCAAGTTTGCGCCCCTGCTTGAGCACCTTAACTATCCGCCGCATCCTGAACAATCCTGTGCGTCTCCTCTTCTGCAGATGCGCACTGCGGCTGCTCCGCACTTGCCCGCGGCAAACTCTGCACAAACGCTGCTAACGTCCTTTTATAAGAAGGTGTGTGTGTGTGTGTGTGTTTCATCAGCCTGGAGGGCTTCTCTGTGCGGTCGCTCCGTGACCGTCACAGTAGGCCAGCTCTCAGATACACAGCTCCCCCTCTGTCACGGTGGATGCTCTGCATCTCAGCAGCTACAACAAGAGTAGTTCTTCTTCTTCTGCGGTTGAATGTACGCAACCGGATGTGCCCGGACTAGTGCCCGCACCAGGAGGCGCTACGGTGGTGAGAGGAGTGGTGAGGATTTCTGATGACGACATCAAATTACGGAAGTGCCGATCCACTTCACAGAGCCCAGGAAAACAATACAACACTATTTTCTCAGCTGTGGCTGAACTGTTCAGAAACTTTAGGGTTTCATAAACGAGGTAATGACGCAGATACACACACAAATGCAGCATTAATTGGAGCTTCTGGTCTATGTGGCCTTTAAATAGCAACAGCAAATATCCTACATATTTGGGAATTCTGGTACATTTTATGAAACTAATGATAATGTTATTGTCTACTGGTGGACCTCCGTGCAGACACTGTTACCTTTTGCCAGAGAACAGCAGGGAAACCACAACACAAACAAAACACTAAAGACAGAATGAAAGTAACATCTGTAACACAAGAGTCACTCTCAGTGATTTCTGTGCCGTGAGAAATATTTCCAGAATAATGACGTTTAAAAATTAAAAATGACCAAAATAAACAGAGAGATACAATAGAGCTGTGGTCAAAAAATGTCATGGCACTGAAGACACACGTTTAAGCGGGTAGCCACTGCAGTGGAAAATCAAATCCCTGCCGTGCTGGGCTGGTGTGCCAAGTGGAGCCATGAGTTGGAAAAATGCTATAGTATAACCTACCTCAGTCAATTAAGATGCAGGTCATTGGGTTTTAAATTGGAGTGTGTTAGTATTCTTTCCTACAGGTGAACGTAGTTAAAGCACTTATTGTGAAGTATCCTTTCCTTAAAGATCTGGAGGGAAACGGCTATGTAGGTTACGAAGTTTGATAGTTTGATATCACGCAGCTAGTTGTTTTCTGATGTAATTACTTTGAAATCATTGAGTGAGTGTATTATACGATAATACGTATAAGTGTAATATGTTAATCCATTCCTTGGATACAATAATTTAATGGTGGGGGTTGTCTTTATCTCATTGCTTGTGTTATAATACCTGGCATTCGTCACTCAAACGCAAATTCAAAGCAGAGTGTGCCCCTTTGATTCATGAAGATGACGTGAAGAGGAGTAAGGAGAAGTTCGGCCACAAGTGTGCCAGAGAGTCTATGGAAGCTGCAAGAGCTTGTTGCATATCTGTGTCACAAGTGAGTAGATTCATGTAGCTGCATACATTTATTAGAAAAGTTATTGTGCATGATCATATTTTACAGTAATTGAGGATCTCTTCGTGGTGTTGCAAAATTCTAGTTCAGATGAAAGAAATATTTTTTTGCATTGTAAGGTTAAGCTGTTTTCCTTTTCACTTTTTATTTACAACAGGTACCTGCTGTGATCGGAGAGGACGCATCCTCTATTGAGAGGCGTGTGCAAGTCCTACATTTGCAGTATGAGAAGATGCAACCTGACACCTCCGTGGTCAAAGACCGCATGCAGCGAACTTTTGTATGGCGCAGAAAGGAGATAGCAGATGGCATGACACTGGAGGAGGTATTGAAGAAATTGCCTTTCCTAAGAACACCCTCAGAGGTAAGTGATTTTTAGGGCTGTAAACTGGTCGATTTATGAGTCGATACGTTCTGCTTCAACTCAGATTCTGATAAGTCGATTTTCTTCTGTGTTAATTTCATACAGTCTTTGGTTAATTTGATTTCATCTGGAGGAATGTACCAAATGCTAATGGGGGTGTTTTCAGAGCACCCCTGTTTCACAGGTAACAGCGTGTCTTCAGAAAACACCCCCCTTGTTTTCAGTATTTTGGATTAGCCCAACCCTCAAGAGGCAGATAGATTAAAGTATGTCGTGGTTTTATTTAATTTTGAGCATCAGACACCGGCAGTGTGGCAGCATTTTACACATAATGAAGACCCTGGAGAGACTCATCCTGGATCAGCTCCGGCCCACAGTTCGCCTACCAGCCCCGACTAGGAGTTGAGGATGCCATCATCTACCTGCTAGACTGTGTCTACGCTCACCTGGACAAGCCGGCGAGCACTGTAAGAGTCATGTTTTTTTACTTTTCCAGTGCATTCAACACCATCAGGCCAGCTCTACTGAGTGAGAAACTGACAGCTATGCGGGTGGAGCCCCCCCTTGTGTCCTGGATTGTGGATTACCTGACTGGCAGACCACAGTATGTGCACCTGCAGCACTGTACGTCAGACAGACTGATCAGCAACACTGGGGCACCGCAGGGGACTGTCCTCTCTCCCTTCACCCTGTACACCACTTCAGCTACTGCACAGAGACCTGCCATCTTCAGAAGTTTTCTGACGACTCTGCAGTAGTTGGACTTATCAGTAAGGCTGAGGAGACTGAGTACAGGGGTGTGGTGGACAACTTTGTCACGTGGTGTGAGCAGAATCTGCAGCTCAACGTGACAAAAACTAAAGAACTGGTGGTGGACCTGAGGAGGACCAGGGCTCCAGTGACCCCTATCTCCATCCGTGGGGTTAACGTGGACATAGTGGAGGATTACAAGTACTTAGGGGTGTACTTGGACAATAAACTGGACTAACTGGACTAAAAGACACACTCTACAGGAAGGGTCAAAGCCGTCTCTATTTTCTGAGGCAGCTGAGGTCCTTCAACATCTGCCGGACAATGCTGCAGATGTTTTACGAGTCTGTGGTGGCCAGTGCCATTCTCTATGCTGTGGCGTGCTGGGGCAGCAGACTGAAGGTGCAGGACGCCAACAGACTTAACAAACTCATCCGCAAAGCCAGCCATGTTGTTGGAGAGAAGATTGACTCCCTGACAGCAGTGTCAGAGAGAAGGATGTTGTCCAGGATTAGGTCCATACTGGACAACTCTCTCCATCCTCTCCATGATGTGCTGACCAGCCACAGAAGCACATTCAGCAAGAGACTCATTCCACCACGCTGCACCACAGAGCGCCACAGGAAATCATTCCTGCCTGTGGCCATTAAGCTGTACAATTCTTCTGTATGATAAATAGGCTTATATTTCCTCTGCATATATTGTTAATATGGGGGGAGGGGGAGGTGTAGGTTTGTAAATTTATTTAGATTTTTTCTTATTTTATTCGTATTTTTTTAACTTTGTAATTTTATTTTTAGGTTTATTCTCACTTATTCTTATAGTTCTTAACTTTGTAAATTTAAAAAAAAAAATCCCGCAAGGGATTAATAAAGTATTCTATTCTATTCTATTCTGTTTACAAAAATAGATGGTGATAAAAAAGTCGAATGCAAAGTTTGCCAGCAACAGTTTGCATATCACAGCACTACTACAAACATGGCAAATCATTTTTAAAAATGGTAAGCTAACTTGTCTGCGTCTACTTGTGTCTCAGCCGCGAAGCTGAACTCCTATGTTCAGTGTCGCTCTGTGTGAAACAAATCATCTGAATATTCCTCAACAGTTGATATTGCGCTGATATCAATGTAGTACAGTATAGTGTATATAGTATATTTTCGGAAATCATATGCTATGATATTGCGCAGATGCACGTGATGCAAAACTCTTTCAGAGCCTTCAGGCACAATAAAACACTCTGCATGATAAAGACAGTGTAAAACACTGGGTATGATACTAGTCTGGTCCTTTAGTATTGAGAAGATGAGGTGAAATGAGTAGGCTAATGCATTTCTCATTTCTGTCAAATCCTTTCAGTTATGCGATGAAGTAGACAGGATCCCTCCATCTGCAATGAACATATACAGACGCTGGAAAGAGGGATTAGCGGACATAGCGCCAAAGGTGGCCAGGCAAAGGAGGAAATGCTTACAGAGGATCTACCAGGTATTCTACTGTTTTATTTCTGTAAATAGGGAATATTCACATCACATATGGTACATAATAATATGGTCTGTACTTTTTTAAAGCTCCTTTTGTAGAAAATGATTCTTAATTTTATGAGTTGTACCAAAATGGGTTCATGGGTAAGGGCAAAATGCTGTTTTTGGTAATGTGATGGTAACAGTACATTTTTTTATTCAATTTACAGAAAAGTCAACATGTTGCCTGAAGTGATCTGCTTTATGACTGCCACTTATTAAAGGGCAGTCAACTAAGTCTTGAAAACCTCATGTGAAAGTATCAAATAATATTTCAAATATATATTGTATTTATAGTACTGTAGCTAAGTGCTTCATTTTACAACTGTCAGTTACTTTTCATAAATCTAAAAGGGATAGCCTGGCATCACCAGACTAATCGCAAATGCTTATTAGTCTGGGTCCTGACACCATCAATCATTGTTTTAAACCCGCCTCATGTGAGATAAACAAACTGTGCTGACCTGTGATTGGTCAGCACAGGTCCAGGATGACTGGAAATCTGTCTGGTAGTGGAGCCAGGCATATCTGCCTAATGTTCTTTTTCTACTACCCGGGTAGTTTTATGTATGATCTTATCTGTATCTCAGGTGAAGGAGCGGAATGATGACGGTCCCAAGATGCCACAGCTGGCCACACTAGGCTCTTGGTCTGTTCGCTGTCGAGTTCTGTGGTTAGCTCGCCACTGATCATCAGGTCAGGTTCAGATTATCTCTCTCTCTCATCCAAAAAAACAATCTATGCATACAGTACAGAATGCATTAGTTGCTATTGTCTCATTTCTATTTAAATCCAAAGAACTCATCTCCATCAAATCAATTAACAACCATTTGCAAAGGATATAAAGACTCTAATCATTATATAAATGAATAGACACACCACATAAAATAGGTCAGTTCTGATAAACAATCAATAAATCGATCATGTACTACAGCATAAAAATAAAATCATGAAAGTTCTGAAAGCAGATATTTATGTTTCTTAACTTTTTAAATCTATTTATGCATCTAATAACATTGTAAACATCACAATTACATCAACCAAAAATATTAATTCTTTTAACAAATAAGATGAACTTCTGTCTCTCATGTCCACATTGAACATGATGTATATCGGCAATTAAAAGAACTAAATCACCATCATCTTACAATATGACAAGAAAGAGAGTGAATACTATTAATATGAACTATTAAAATACTATTAAATGGTTTTAAGTCAACAAAACTATAAAGGCACCTTTGGCAGTGTGAATGCTACCAACATTTTCTACAAAAATCAAAACAACTCACATTTAAATGCTAGCGATTAGCATGTGGCTAGTGCGATTAGCGATCTTTTATAAACATTTCCAACAACATAAAACAATCTGAATCTGTGTCTATGTGATATCGAGCACTATGTATTAAGGTCTCAACTTGGTTTTAAAAGAACAGTGTTTCATAACATAATGGAGCACAGTGTGGGAAATAACTGGTTTTCTTCTTGTTTCCTGTAATGACAGCAACTAACAGTCAAGCTGTGAATGAATGCTGGGGTGATTATATGATAGGGAAAGGTCACCAGGAAAGGTCAACGTAAGGGTTGCACATAATGGCATCTGTTAGGGTAAACATTAGATAACATCTACTAGGGTCATACACATTAGGTATGGTGTCTGTTTCTGTATAAGTGGTGAAGCTTTTTGGAGGAAGGGGAGAGACCATTTTAGACCATCCTTGGTGACAGTGTCTCTCCTCCATGCAAAAATCCATGCATGCAGTAAAGACATGATTTACTCAACACTGATGACTCAAGAATTTCTTTCACATTTTGGCGATGAAGGATGGGATGGAAGCTCCAATGCTCAGGGCCTGGATTCTGACTGAAGGTTATTACTGGTAAGGAAAATTCCACTACACAATGGAGGACAGGAATCTGCCTGACGTCAGGAACGGGTAATGACCAAAGAATGTTTTGTGTTGTTCTGTGAGAAAAAGAGCAAAGGTTTTTAAGAAAAAAGGTGTTAAGATTAAAATTTATTTTAAAGTCGACATATAACTTTAAAATTGGAATTGAGTACAATTTAGAAATTTGGTCTATGTGTTGTCTTGTATTGTTTTGTGTATGAACATAAGATCAGTTTTTAGAGCTTGTGTTGAAGCGGAAAAGCTATTTTTGACATGGTTTTGAGAAATGGGAAAGAGAAGCAGCTCTGAGGGAAGCAAAATCTGTTGCAGGATTAATGTTAACACAGGAGATAGGAGAAGAAGGTGGTAAAAAGAAGGAAAGACAGAGACGTAGGGCCAGAGAAGTGAATCTGCCTCCTCCATATGTTCTCCCCGTGTCTGCACCCCCTCCTCCCTCAGAGACACAAACAGCAGGACAATCACCTACAGCTGAATCCCTGAAGGGGAGAAGGAGAAGAAGCCAGAGCTGTACCCTGATCAGTCAACCCTTCCAACACCTATGAGGGAAAACAAACGGACTGATATCATGACTCAACCAGCTAACATTGCCTTTCCCAGAAATGTCTCCTCTCCATTAGCAGCTTCTTTTGACTACTGGCTCAGGAGTCAAGGGGACTTTACTCCATGCAAATATCCATGCATGCAGTAAAGACATGATTTACTCAACACTGATGACTCAAGAATTTCTTTCACAACAGTTAGCATGATGATCGGGTTAGCTTAGCATCCTTACCGTAGCTATCTTGAGGAGCTCGCAAATTTGTGCGGCTCTTCTCTCACAGCTTCCAACCTAATGGACAGACAATATTTTAATAGTGCGTACAAGGTTTTATGAATTTCTATCCCTCAGAGGATATTTCCATACCAGTCCTTAATGCTCTCTGGCAATGTCTCCACCGGAAGAAAGGAAAAGGTGAGTGCTCATTGAAAATTCCCAGGGCTCTATACACCACCCTCTGGCGGAGTAAAGAATTACACTTCAGTAAACCTGTGAGGGTGACAAGTACAATCCTCAGAGCGACTAATGCAGAACTCTGGACTTACAAGGTCTGCCGCTCAGAAATTGTGTCTTTTTAGGCTCTTGCCTTTTTTAATGGCACACCGTAGTCGTGGCAAGAAATTTAAGTGACAGGCACCAAATGCGACAATGCTGCGAGTTTTCTCAAGACAACATTCTTAATAAATTTGAGATGGTTACAGGGACGAGTACAGATACTCCATTTTCATCACTCCCATTGTAGCTACAGAGATGTCTTGCTAGTGTTTATGGGAGTGAAGGCACGTGCAGTGAAAACGTGCAGTGTGTTTCAGGGGTCATTATTGACAATGTAAAATATACATGTAAAGATGTATTTATTGTTGACTATTTGCATTCAGGGAATATTCCTCTTTTTTTCTTAATCAAATACATTTTCCATATTAACACACTGTGGCGTCTTTGCGGAAAGCTTCTTGTCCCAATGTGTTATGATTCACACCTGCATGCATACACAATCAAAGCTGATCCTCAGTGGAGTGTAATAAAACCAGCACAAGAAATGGACTTTCAGTCCTTGGACATGTACAATATTGACGATAAGTTGTGTGACACTTAGAAACATCTGAAATGATTTAGAAGGAGGAGAAAGTCAATATGTATATATGTATATACACTGTAAAAAAAATCCTGTTGTTTTTACAAAAAAACTTGGCAGCTGTGGTTGCCAGAATAATTTTGTAGAAAATACAGTGAAAATGTTTTTCACTTTACAGAACAAGCTGTACATTTTACAGTTTAAAACTGTAGTAATTTACATTTTTTTACCCGTAAATATAACAACTGTTTTCTGCTGAATTAACATGCCGAAGATGCTGTTAAAACAAATTATTTCTGTGACATTTACATGCAATTGTTGCATATATAACAGCTCTTTTCTGCTGAATTAACATGCCGAAGCTGCTGTTAAAACAAATTATTTCTGTGATATTTACATGCAATTGTTGCATATTGTACGTTTATGCCCATTCAATTTGACAAAAAATATGAACCTAATAAAGTTTTTTGACTGTAAAAGTCTCATTATAAAGCAGTTGTTTTAACCAAATTTCATTGACATTTTTACTGAAAAGTTTTTTTTAAATAGTGTCTTATGTAGTATTAATGACAACGTTTTACAGTAAAATCAACACCTAAATACTGCAAATGTATTTATTACAAAGGGCGTAAAAACTCGTTTTGACTCCAACCGAGTATTAATCTCACAGTAAAACTGCCTAAAAAATTTTTTTCACCACTTGCTAGGATTAGATCTCAGCAGAATACTAACTTGTCTATACATTACAGGCGGATTGAATAATATTTCAGACAATTGTCTTTTAAACTGCAGTGCAATCTTTTGTAAATGTTTGCCCTTTACAAAGAATGTGGAAAACAGTGTTAACAGATTAGGCATTCAAAATGTGTTAGTGCACTTAAAGAGGAAATAAATCAAATAACTTGCCTTTCCAAGAATTTATTAATCCCACAGAAGGTAACATTTTTCAAAAAAAAAAAACATAAAAACATTGAAAGGCATGTCTTCGTGAAACATTTAACAAAACTTATTAAGCCCTTTTCTTTAACAGTTTAAGGTCAGTTAAATTGCTTAACATAGATACAGTGTGTTGTATACAGGTTGAGAGTGAAATGTAGAGCCTTTTAAGGCAAACGACACGTATAACTATGTAGATAAAGAACAATGAACAACTTGGAACAATGGGGGCACTGGTTATGGTAAAAACTTCTTTAACTTCTTTAACAGCCAACTGAAGAATGCGTCTATATGTGTTTTTTGTGCTCCAAAATGAACGTTTCAACTCGTTATCATACAAAACATATCCCAAATACTTTTTACACAGGAATTACCCTTTAAGCCTGAAATACAAAGAACATAATGGGCTGATATAAACCTTCAAGCTGTGAGTGGTCCATGTTCAGACATCGCACCATTCATGATCCGAAAGATCCTGGATCAAGGTGAGGACCCTTGGGTTGACGGTAAGACGGGATGTGTTGGTCTTCTCCACTTTAGTGCCCTTCTCTGGGTTGATGGAGAAAAAACACCTTGGAGAGAGAAAAAGAACAACAGAAGACTGTATAAATAAAAATGCTTTATCTACTGTAAAACACTCATCATTTATTTTCAAGCTATCATGTTCATCAGTTACTTTAGATTAGTTTCAGATCAATAGCGACAATGATGGTAAAAGCCAAGCACAAAAGACACACCTTTGCAGAAACTCCAGCGTTGATGCCAACTCTGACGGGTAATGAATGTTGAAACAATAGAAGCTCCCAAACATCAAGCACAGGGCAGAAATGAATGAGGGGATGTGGTCGTTGACGATATTTCGATCCACGCTCAGCATGGTGCGCCTTGAAGAAAAGCAGGATTGTCCTAAAGAGGAAAAAAACATAAAAACATTGAAAGGCATGTCTTCCTGAAACATTTAACAAAACTTTTTAAGCCCTTTTCTTTAACAGTTTAAGGTCAGTTAAATTGCTTAACATAGATACAGTGTGTTGTATACAGGTTGAGAGCGAAATGTAGAGCCTTTTAAGGCAAATTTGACTAAATTACTGAAAAAAGATACTTACCACACACAACAATGGTAGGGGTCAAGTGGACTTTTTCCATCTGTATTTCCTCGGCCAGACACGTGTCCTCCACATAACAGAACATCGCGTCTTCTTTCTCATCGAAGTATGACAGCAGAAGCAGCAACATCTCTTTGACGTCTTCAGAGAGACCACACAGCTCTCCTCTCATCGCTTTTAACTTTGTTAAAGCCTGTAGGAACCTTTTGTTCTTGTGGACAGCAACAGTGTTCAGGTAGTTCAGGAGTCGTTTCCATTTCATATCCAGATTCCTCAAGAACGTTTCTTGAAGCTCAATTCCGGTGAGTTCCCTGAAGTGGACTGCCAAGCCAAGTTCCTCAAAGAAAAATGGCCACTGTTCCAGGAGATGCTTGATGTTTTTCCCCTGGTTAACTTCTTTACGCTGAGAGTAGAAAGTGTTCTTCATTAGGCTTTTGAGCTCCTCTGAATTAACGTCCGGTCTCTTCATTTTTTCTCTCTTTTCCTTCTGGCTCTCTGGGGTCTCTCCAAGAGGAAGGAATTTTGGATCCCAGGTTATGCACCCATAAGTGTCCTGGATCGCTGCTCTCTTTTCTGGGGGGACTTCATCGGTGTCAGAATCATCAGTGCGATACCTTCGCTTTCTTATTTTTGGGGTTGTTGATCGCTTCACATTCTCGATTCGGTTTTGCAATTGCTTAACAAGAGAGTGATACCCTTGCCCAATCACGTCTCCTTCTATGACGTCTTGCAAAGATTTGGGATATTTTGATACCATCTTTTTTGCAACTTCAATAGAGCTCCTTCTACTTATGCAGGAACTTTTTTGTGTCATCTCATGAACCACAAGTCGGACCATCTCCCTTCTCATTCGTGGACTTGGTCGCTTTTCTCTCTCCAAAGTTTGCATCAGTTCCTCTGGGAACTTATCCCACGGAATCACAAAGGTATCCACCCAGTCGACATGAGGGCTTTGGCTGCTGTTTGAAGAGGTTGGGGTTAAACTTTCTGGTGAAAGAGACTGCGAGTATGGAGGAGGTCCTGGCGAAGTATCAACAGATGAGCTGCTGGTTGTAATACTTGACTTCCATCTCTGTTTCAAGACAGCAGCGACTTTTCGTGCTTGAATTGGCCTCAGCGCAGGCAGCAAGTCAGCTTCCTCAATAAACTGGAAATCATCATAGGTCTCTACCCCAAGGGATTGTAAGTGCTCTTCTAAAACATCCTTTGTCATCTCTGGAAGGTCAGGCAAGACCTCAGTGATTGCGGAGCATAGAAACGATTGCTCCAAGTCAGTCATATCTATAATCAAAGAATGACAACTGAAGATAAATAAAAAAGCCAGTTATTTAACACATACAGTTAAGCTGAAACTCTACTTGATTGCAAAGTGTTATGCGATTGATGATTTAGACATTTATGCATCTTAAAAGGATAACTAAGATCACTTTCAATAACCACCATTTCAAATGGTGTTTTTGAATTTTTACCAAGCATACTATTTTTAGAATAGTTTCTTAATCTCATTGGCCAGGATCATGTTTATTTCGACAGCACACTGTGTTTTAGGGGAATGACTTGTGCCCCGTTCACAATGTATGATGGTAATGGGTAGAAATCTACCAAGTCATTAATGTTAAGACATTGCATCCTTGTACTCTGTTTTGTCACTGAGTACATATGGTATTCAGAATGATAGTCAGCTTCATGTACATCAATGACAAAATACACAGCTGCTTCCTTTTTAATCAAAATGATGACAAGTTCTCCAAACTCCATGGACTCATCATTTTTTGACACAAGGAAATTCCCTTTTTTATATGATGTGCCTTTATACTGTATGTTGGTGGAAACAGTAGTATTGTTTTCATCAAAGCCAAACTCTCCGACTGCATGTTTAATTGTGTCACTGTAGAGGTTGGGGTAAAAAATACAGCTGTCTTTGACTTGCAGGAGCGGAGTGCATCCTGGCCCAACTGCAAGATATGCCTGAAACAGCTGATGTCTTTCAGCTAAAGTCAGACAGATGTTTTTGAAGTTTTTCAAATGCCTGGCACATCTTTTGAAGTAGCTGTGTTTACTTTCAAAACGCATCGTCCATACTCTGATTAAAGGGCCAAATTTCAAGATTAGTGCTGGATAGTGCCGCATGAAGTGGTGTTTTGGTTTGAGTGTAGTCATAGGAAATAAACACTTTCTTGATTCCAAATATTCTTGGATAAGAATGTCAAGATAGGCTACCTGGGACAACAAAATCTTTTGCGCACAAATCAAATCGACAATATCTTTAAGCTGAAGAGTTAACTGCCATACACAGTCTTCTGGATTTTGCACTTTGTCACCAATCAATACAGGGAGAAACCTTAACAAATTCCAGTTCTGAATAGCTTGACCCGAAAGCTTGGACACCTCCGAGTTGACAGCACACGGCTTTGTGAGAGCATCAGATCCTTTGTACTGGAACTGTTTGATGCGTCGGTTAAAAAGTGGATATGTAAGCCATTTCTTTTTCTTTATGAAGTACTTCAAGTACAGTGCAACATCATAGGATAAGACACCCTCAAATATGTCATGTCCTAAGCAAGGAGGGAGACCGGGATTGCAAACATGAAAAGATTTCAGATCATTGAAAACAGATTTTTGCTTTATCCCTTTCATGTGTTGACTGTCTCCAGCTTGTAGGTCACTAACAGCAGAATCGTAGCTTTCAGGGCTCCGCTGCGGAGCACATACATTTGGATCGTCACTCTGAAACTCACTGCGTGTAATTTCACAGTACCTGCAAAAGTACTCAGAATGACTAAAGTTTTCAGTAAACCCACCAATGCCGTGTGATCCCAAATTATCACCAGCAATACAATACAGAGCCCCTTTGACTGTTTCACCCTGTACAGTAATTCCATTTTCCTCCAAATCTTTCAAATCCATTAGCATCTCTGAGAAAACTTTCGCATTTCCAAATTGTTTTAGGTCAGACTCACAACACAGTAAGACAAGGGACATGTGATCAGTATTGGACCGCACATGAGCAGGTAAGTTTGCCACAGAAAGGTAGACTGCAAGTACTTTGTGTTTTTTCCTGGCAGAGCCTAGGGGATTGACAATTTCAAAGGCATCCTGGTACAGAATTAGCTTCAGGCATCCTGGATTGTCAATGAAGAACTGGTTGGATTTAAAGTTCTGTCCATCATTTAAGTCACCAAAAGTTTCAGAGTCTGTTTCACAAGACTGCTGGGACACTGAATTCTTCCAAAATTCAGATTCCAACAAACAATTTACTGTTTGTTGCACAGGTATGTAATAGGCACACTTTTCTGTCATATTTTCATCATTTTCTAATGTTAGTTTTTTTGGCTCTATGTATTTGAACATCTTCTTGAATGTTTGAGCTCTTGCGTATGTTGTTCTCAGTGGTCCCTGATGACACAGAGAGAACAGATCTGAATCCTTCACAAAACCACGTATTTTAGCAATAGCATCATCTGGAAGACGCATGTCATTTTTCAAAAGTGAATGAAGTTTACTTAATGTGTACTCCTGTCCTAATGTATGCACATTTTGCATTTCTTCAACAATCGTCTGGATTGTTGAGTTTGGAAGGAGGAGCTGTCCTTGCAACTTTAGGTAGAATAAACATACATTCCTTAGGTAAGTGTCATTGAAATTCTGTGGATATTCAATGCTTTCATTTGTTTCCTCATTTGTGTTCTGGGGGGCATCCTCACATGCACTGATAGCAGAAGCCTGGGATATAGTTTCTCTGTACATATCTCTTACACTATCCACAGAAAATGCTCTATGTTTCCTGGACATATGAGCAGTAAATGATGACTTCACAGTGAACCTGTTTTCACAACCAGTTACTGGACATGCCACATGTCGCCCCTCCAGTAAATGCTCTTTTAGGTGGGATATAAGTTCGCTCACTGTGTGAAATTGGCGCTCACACAGAGAAATTGCACATTTTAAATGTGCCACAGCGGCCGTAGCAGTTACCGAGGATACAGGCACATTGTGAGCCCGATAGAAGTGAGCTTTAAAAGCTGCGTAGGTTGAAAATGTCCGCTTGCAGTCAGCGCCAACACATTTGAAAAAACAACGCGGTTCATTTCTGTGAACTCTACAATGCAACACAAACCCCCTCAATGTCTGCAGTGTTTGACTACAAAACGGGCAGACAATCATTTTTAGCTTATTAACATTACCTCCTGTTTTGCTTGGCTCGGATGATTGTGAAAAAAAAACACCTCTACTGAACATAAAAAACAAGTGAGCTAAATGAGTTTAGCAGTAGTTATTACTTAGAGTAGTCCACACGGTGTGGACTAGTGGACTACTCTAAGTAATAACTCTGACGGACGGAGGGTTAACCCACCGTCCTTCTGAGTTATTACTTTTGTATATCCTTGACAAAATACAGAAACTAGTATCTTTCTGTTAACCAACTCTCATGTTTTCAAGTTTTAAGAAAATGAATTGTTACCAGCGATTCAGAGGGTAGTTCTCCAAGTAGCCACCTGAGACGTGTTCACCAGACTTCGGTCACTGGGCAGACTGCTCTCGTTGTTCTCAGTGGTCCCTGATGGCACAGAGAAAACAGATCTGAATCCTTCACAAAACCACATATTTTAGCAATAGCATCATCTGGATGACGCATGTCATTTTTCAAAAGTGAATGAAGTTTACCTAATGTGTACTCCTGTCCTAATGTATGCACATTTTGCATTTCTTCAACAATCGTCTGGATTGTTGAGTTTGGAAGGAGGAGCTGTCCTTGCAACTTTAGGTAGAATAAACATACATTCCTTAGGTAAGTGTCATTGAAATTCTGTGGATATTCAATGCTTTCATTTGTTTCCTCATTTGTGTTCTGAGGGGCATCCTCACATGCACTGATAGCAGAAGCCTGGGATATAGTTTCTCTGTACATATCTCTTACACTATCCACAGAAAATGCTCTATGTTTCCTGGACATATGAGCAGTAAATGATGACTTCACAGTGAACCTGTTTTCACAACCAGTTACTGGACATGCCACATGTCGCCCCTCCAGTAAATGCTCTTTTAGGTGGGATATAAGTTCGCTCACTGTGTGAAATTGGCGCTCACACAGAGAAATTGCACATTTTAAATGTGCCACAGCGGCCGTAGCAGTTACCGAGGATACAGGCACATTGTGAGCCCGATAGAAGTGAGCTTTAAAAGCTGCGTAGGTCGAAAATGTCCGCTTGCAGTCAGCGCCAACACATTTGAAAAAACAACGCGGTTCATTTCTGTGAACTCTACAATGCAACACAAACCCCCTCAATGTCTGCAGTGTTTGACTACAAAACGGGCAGACAATCATTTTTAGCTTATTAACATTACCGCCTGTTTTGCTTGGCTCGGATGATTGTGAAAAAAAGCTAAATGAGTTTAGCAACAGATAGCATGAACACACCGTGGACTAGTGGACTACTCTAAGTAATAACTAAGTAATAACTCCGACGGACGGAGGGTTAACCCTCCGTCCGTCGGAGTTATTACTTTTGTATATCCTTGACAAAATACAGAAACTAGTATCTTTCTGTTAACCAACTCTCATGTTTTCAAGTTTTAAGAAAATGAATTGTTACCACTTACCAGCGATTCAGAGGGTAGTTCTAGCCGCCCGTGTCATGGACCTGAGTCGTGTTCACCAGACTTCGGTCACTGGGCAGACTGCTCGCTCGGTGCGCGGGGATCGAGACGTGAACTTGTCAAAACAGCTGCTCGCGCGATAATTTGTAATCCAATGAAAGAGCAGAAAACCAGTCTAGTGCGCTGTGAGTTGTTGAGGGAGATTTCAAAAAATCAAAAAAATATCAGCCAATCGCGTCTGGGCGGGAACCACGTCACTTGCTCGTCAGACCAGCTGATCATCCACGCACGTTGCAATTTATTTTCTATGCCTACCATTGTGCCAGATTTGACTCTTAATAAGTCTATGGTTTGACTGAGTTTACGTAATTATAACTGAAAATGGCGGAAAAGATGGTCTGGCAGCTGCTGCGGGATAAATAAATAAATTGCAATGTGCGTGGATGATCAGCTGGTCTGACGAGCAAGTGACGTAGTTCCCCCCCCAGACGCGATTGGCTGAAACGTTTTGCAAAACGATTTGCAAAGTGTTTTGCGGATTGAAATGTCATTTGAATTTTGCAACACACGGAGCGTGGCGAAGTGCATTGCAATCACGGGGACGCTATAGCTTTTCAATTTGAATAAAGGCACTCAAAAAATTTGACAAAATGTTATTCTATTTTTATTGTTATAACTTTTGCAAATTTTATTGAGGATTTCATTTTCACTTTGCATATTAAAATACACTTTGAATAACGTATTTACAAATTACATTATTCAATTGCATAATGAATTGTCAATTGCATAATGTAATGACTTATTGAATTGCAAATTGCAAATTGCATTGCCATTTGAATTTTACTACATATATGCTTCCATACACACTAGGCCTATACCCGTTTCATTTTGATGTGTTTTATTTTTTTATTATATTATTATTTTATTCAGTAGGCTACCCACACCCAGTGGCTCTTCCTCAGGATACGAAGCAAGTCACATGTCTGGGAATATGCATCCCAAGAGCCATACCAAATATCATCTAGAAAAATAACCCATAATCTTTTAGACAAATTCCTATTAACATTGTTTTACTGTTTTTATCCGTAAATCACCTACGGTTTTCTTCTGTTTAAGAAAAAACTGGCAAAAATCATTATTTTAACAGTTACATGTTGTAACTTTGACAAAATTGTATTGCTATTTGTATTACTGTTTTTTGTGTTTAAACTACAGTAATCTGTTAATTTTACAAGTAAATATTATTATTTGAACATATTTTTACTTTAATATTAACAGTTTTCTTTGGTTTAGTATTTTTCAAAAAAATATTGTAACATAAACGTGGCTTTATGGTTTTACTATTTACAGGTTTTTTATGTCATGATTTCACAGGTTTTTACTGTTTATTTCACGGACATTTTTTACAGTGTATGTAACAGGGTCAGTTATATATTTTTTTTAAGGTACTGCAATTTATTGAACACCTGATATTTATTTTATTTGGCTTTTTATTTTATAATTACACAAAATGTATGTTTTAAGTTTTTATTTTTATATTTTACCCTGACACGGCAGGTTAAGTTGTCATGTGGAACCTTCATGATTTTCTGTTCCCCACGTTCACTTTTGGGGTGCCCACCCAGTATTTAAGGGTGTGTCTGCCCTCACCTCTCCCCTTCTGCTGTTGCATGTTGTGGGAGAGGTACGTGATGTGCGTTTGTGTGATTTCTGTATTGTTTAGCATTGTCATTATGCTAATATGGAGATTATCATGCTAAATTTGACAAGCTGTACATGTTTATTTTATAGAGGGCACGTTTCCTGTGTTTCACATGCTGATGGGAGTTTACTTTTACTTGCCTTGTGTCAGTAATAAACGGAGACTGCCTCCAAAAGATATCCAGCGTAAAACTACGACCGCAAAACTACACCGGTTACATATATATGGATGTCCGGGGCACTGTGTATGTGTATATATATACATGTGTAAATTCAAAAAATTGTTAAGGATTTTGAAATGTTATTGTTTTTGTAAGTTGTTTTTTTCATCAATTTTAATGTGATATTAATGTGCCAAAATTATATGGTTAAATTGTTTAGCATTGATGCGTTTTAAATTCAAAAAATGGTTAATGTTTTTGAAATTTTTATTGTTTTCGTAGTGTTTTGTAAGTAGTTTTTTTTTTCATAAATTTTAATGTGATATTAATGCCAAAATGCCAAAAATGATATAGATACATTGTAAATTAATGTAAAACATTACATTTATAAATACAAAGAAAGTTTACGTTAATAAACATTTTTCAAATTATCTTTGACTATTTCTCATGTTGTACTGGGTACAAATTTGCCATCATAAGGTACAAAGTGCTTGTCACTGGGGCAGTACCCTCTAAAGACCAAATTTGTACCATTTACAAGGGTTACATTTTAGTCCTAGAACACTTAGGTCCATAATTGATGCCATAGGATACAAACTGTAAGAGAACAAATATGTACCCTTGTTAAGGGGTACATAACAAGGGTAAAAAAAAAAGTAAAGTGCTTTATAAATAAAATGAATTATTATTATTATTAGTCTCTCCTGCCTGTCCCTGACCTGTCTCCCCTGTTTCTGTTCCGGTGATCGACCCAGCCTTCCACCCCTGACTACAGATTCTGCCTACTCCTTGCCTGTCTTTGATCAGCTTGCTGTGACGGAACAGCTCAGCCTCAGGTCCATTTCCTGCTTCAGCCACAGGGATCACAAGCTGCACCCCACGAAGCAGGTTTATACAATTGTGCTGTCTTTGAAATGTCTATTGAAAAGGTGAAGAATAAAAGTTATTACCGACTGTCTGTCTGCCTACGTGTGCTGCATTTGGGTCCTCCCCCGACCCATTACACAAATCAGTTCATGAAGTGATTCCAGTCTGTTCACTCAAAAGATCTGTTTGTTCAAATGACACGTTCGTGAACAACACAACACTAATGTCTTTTTGTGATTTTGGAAGGCTGCTACCTTGGCCTGGTCTCTTGTAAAAGATATTTTTAATCTCAACGTGACTTCCTGGTAAAATAATAAGCCTTTCAAGGCAAATTGTTTTTGTGATATTGGGCTATATAAATCATATTGACTTGACTTATCATGTCACTTGATGGTTAATGATCTTACATATCATTTAAACACACATTCTCTTGTACAAATATATTTTCAGTGGTTAGCAGGAAAGTACAAAATACAAGAGATTCTCTGGGAGATCAGGGTGGAACTGCCCCATTTCAGTTTGTAAAGGTGAGCTGGTGCTTTTTGTTGAACAAACAAGCTCATGGTCCTTTAAGTGAGTTCAGCATAGCTATGGCATGTTTCTCATCTGCAGTGTGGGTGTCATGCCATCCACAATTTATTAGTTTAATAAGGAATGGAGCTCAACCATCAGATGTTTTGGTGTTGACAGTGAGGAGGAATGTTTTGCGTAGAGGAATACTTTACAACTTTCAGCTGCCAATTTTCTAACAATGCTCATTTGTCAGAGAGATACTTTTGGAAAGCACCTTTCATTCTTTTTGCAAATGTTGGGATTGCTTATTGTCAGAGTTTGACAATGTGGCTTTTGTCTGACTTTCTCTGTTTCTTCATCTCCTTGATTGAATCACAAGATAAGACACAGCCAGAGGATAGACTCAGACTGAAGTATGGCACATGTACAGTGCATTAGTACTGCAGTGCTAATTCCAACAGAGACAGTTATCACTCACACGCACTGTAAATATACAGGAGGTGCATCTGTAACTGACAAGTGGGTGGTAATAATCCATAAAATGATTACAAAGACTTAGATTTGACAGAAAAATTGAAACATCTCGTCACATTGAAGCTTGTTGTGTAATGTTTTTTGTCTCTTGTTTTTTTTAAATCAGACACAGCCCAGCAAAATCTGATCAATGTTGTACTGGAAAACAGTCATCTGAAAAACAATCTGATAATCATGAGGAAGTTATACAGTTACTGTCAAACTTAGATACAGAAGAATGTTTGGTTCAAGGAAAATTGAAATGAGAACAATAGCTACTACAGCTACTTCATTCATCTTATGTAACAGGGAAATATCAACCCTGCTCTTCCATCTCATATACAAATGTAATGTTACTTAAGGACTCACCCACTAATAATGATAAAAAAAAAATTAAAAATAGAATATACATCGGACCTACAATGTAATACAAATTACAGGTATGGAATTCAATACAATGTATTTCCTTGCAAAGAAAATAAAACCTTGTCGGCTGGCAGAAGTCTCTATTTCATTCTTCACCAGCAGCAGTAGAACTTCCACAACAGCACGCAGGGGCCAGCGCTGTTATTGTTTTGTAAATATATATTTGTAAATAAATTATTGTTTTGCTATCAAAAGCTCTTTCTCAGTGTTGTATTTGTTGTTTTAAATAAGGAAAACACTGTTCAGATGTTTGAGGTGTCACTAAAGCAAAAACTTTTAGCCCCAAAGTCACTAATCTGCTTGACATGCTTCTTTTCACAAAAAGCTTGTTTTCTCAGCTTTTTGGTCAAAAACTGATTTTGGTAAAATCAACCTATGTTCTAATGCCGATTACTAAAGAATGGAAAAGGGTAGAAATAAGCTTTTTTTCCAGATGAAAGAAGAGAGCCTACTCTTTCTTATGGTAGTTTACATAGTCATAGAACACAATATTATGTGGGTCTTGAAAGATTGATGAAAATGCTCTAAAACGGCTGGCAGTGTGGAACTCTGCTCTGAAAATGGCTGGCAGCCAGTGAGTTAACATTTTTAATTAACACATTTAAACTTAATATCATGTGGATTGTTCTTAAATTGATCACTGACTTCCCTCTGAAAAGTGAGCTAAGAAAGAGAAAGATGAAGGAACTAAAATCACAGTTGCCCGAACAGCAGTCGTTTTTCTCACAGCTAACCTTAAAAGGGAAGGCAGACACCCAGGCATCATTCAGTGTGAGTCACTTCATTTTAAAACATAAGAAGACCTTCCAAGATGGAGAGATGATAAAAGAGGCATTTGTTGAAGCAGCTGACTCGTTCCAAGGAAAAGACAAAGCCATGGTCAATATGATCAATTCAGTTAATGCATTCAAACGAGAAATGCAACGTTTGTCTGCAACTTTGCAGACAAACGTTGCATTTCAGGGGGCAGACCAGCTCTGCAAGGTTGTCTGCTACCTATTCAACATGAGTCTGAGTCTGGAGAATGTCCCCACGTTGTGGAAGACTTCTTGTGTGGTCCCCGTCCCCAAGATATCGCACCCCAAGGAGCTCAACCACTTCAGACCTGTGGCCCTGACATCACACCTGATGAAGGCACTGGAGAGGATAATCCTCAATCACCTCCGCCCTCTGGTGAGCCCAAGCATGGGCCCTCTGCAGTTTGCTTACCAGCCTGGCATCGGGGTGGATGATGCCATCATCTACCTACTGCAGAGATCGCTGTCCCACCTGGAGGGCACTGTAAACAATGCTTCCTAATAACAAGTGGCCACACAAAACTCCAACCAGTGTTTCCTGTGTCTTTTGGGCATTTATAAATTAAGGGCTCGTACCTTGTAGTCTTCTGTTATTGGTCCATTTATTAGTATTGATCATCATTTACCCATGCTCAGTTATTACATCATAACAAAAGGGTTACACGCTCCGTCCTCCTCAGACAACCAGAGATCTCCAGGGAGCCCAGCTCCCCCTTGTGGGATTTTTATTAAACTGTCGCTGAACATTGTGTTAAATAAAGGTCATTACCAACTGTCTGCCTGCCTCTGTGTACTGCATTTACTTGACCTGGCTTGAATAGGCAACTTTTACTAATAAAAATGTACATGTACAAGTACTTTTTTTTTGTATATGTTTACGCACTTTATGTTTGATCATCAACTATATGTATAGGTGTACTTTGTTTAAGCATGATGTCGCAACAGCTCTATCCCTGCAAGGCAGTTTTCATATTTGCAGCTTTTTTGTATGCTTGTATAAACAATAACAGTGCGTCAGCCATGTGGAGTATTTGCCTGCGGTGGTTTAACCTCCCTGACAGACAGACAACACAAAACGTCTTTGTTTCATCTCTAGAACAGAAGTTGTATTGTGGTTGAGCTATGTACTGTTGAGAGAAACCAATAAGAAACACACACCCAGCTGTTTTCATGACTGATAACATCACTGGCGTCATAATGATGGCTGCTTTCTTTGTGGATGTCCATTACAGAAGATTTATGGTTTATTTATGTCATTGAAATGTACAGAACACACTGGAGGAATCTGGTCTGAACCAAATTTCAACAGATCTTCAGAATATGTTTCCTGTTTGAGGTCATTGTTAGACAGATCTTCCCTACATGAAAATGAGGTTAGTAAATGACTCACTCTATCACCAAAGTCCACTGTTGGTGGATTGTAACTTAAGTCTAGACAAAGGAATTCATTAAAACAGTCACAAATTAATGCATATGAACTTAGTAATAGAGGTACCAAGGTACTAACTTTGATAATGGTTAAGCTATCTATATTGAGCTATAATGTCCAGGCGTTGAATGCAAAAGTCAAAAGAGTGAAATGCTTAGACTTACTCCATCGCAAGAATGTGGATGTGGCATTTATTCAAGAAACACACCTTATCTACTTAGCAAATATCAAAGGGTTGATTCCCTCTCTGTTAGCCATTTTTGAGGAGTTCAGTATATTATCTGGCTACAAGATCAACTGATCAAAGTCAGCACTAATGCCCCTACATGAACCCACAAAAGCAGTGGTTTTGCCTTATGATATTCCCATTAAATCAGAGATCATGTACTTGGGCATCCAGATTCAGCCTTCATTGCATAATATAATAAAAACAAACTATGAGAACATCTTTAAAGAGGTGGAGTGTGACATAGCTGTATGGACTAAATTACCAGCTTCACTACAAACAAGGATTGCCGCCATCAAAATGAACGTGTTGCCTCGCCTCAACTTTGTTAGCATGATGATTCCGCTCCCTCCTCCGGTGGGATATTGGAAAAGAGTTGACTCCCTGCTATGAAAATATATCTGGAATATTGTACATCCCAATATTAAACTCTCCACCCTACAGCGCTCTAAGCAAGAGGGTGGGCTGGCTTTTCCGAATTTTATTAAGTACAATCAGGGCCTTTCAACTACGCCCGCTTAAGACATGGCTTGATCGCTCCTCTCAGGTAGCCTGGAGAGATATAGAAGATGCACTGGTGCTTCCATACAAACTTGAAGGGGTCTTATTTTCTGGACTAACTTTTAACCAATGCATGTTACAATTCGGGCCTGTTATAACAAATTCAGTAAGAAATTTCAAGGCGGTTGAGAAAATTCTGAAGGGGAACTGGAAATGGCATGTGAATACTCCGCTGTAGGGAAATAAGAATATTCTCTCAGGGAATAAGCCATTTGAATCAGTTTCATGGCCCTCAATGGGAGTGTACGATCTTGGAGATGTATTTGATCCAGGGGGTATGCTTAGCTTCCAGACTTTGTGTTCTCTTTTTAGTCTGCCAACAACATCGTATTTTCTGTACCTGCAATTACGGTCGGCGCGTCACTCCTGTGGTGTGCAGACGAACTCTAAGCTACAGATACATCCTGTTGTGGCTGGCTATCCACATTGAACACTAGAGGACTCGTATCAGTTGTGTATTCACAACTTCGAACACACACACACAGAAAGAGCTACCCCTGCCTAAGACGTGGTCCGACGACTTGGCTGTTGGGGAGGAGGACATAAGCTGGGAAAGTGTCTGGGGGAACACATTTTACGTGTCTACCACCAGTTGATTCACTATAAGATGTGTCAGAGGGCCTATCTGACGCCACTTGTGAGATCTCATATGAAGCTGTCAACCAGTCCAAACTGTGGCCTATGTTCCTTGAACACACTTGGAACATTTAAGCATATGGTATGGGACTGCCCAGATGTTTATAGCTTTTGGAGGAAGGTGACAGTGATTTTATCTACTGTGATTAATAAACCTGTACCTCTGGTACCGACTGTCCTTGCTCAATGATGACTCACGTCTGGGGCTGAACGAGAAGCAACGCAGAGTTTGGTTGGCTGGCTTGAGGGCTACCAAAAAGCTGATTTTAATACTTTCTTGATGTGATCATGTTAGAATTGTCCACCACACGGGTGAACAAAGCTAAAGGATCCATGAAATAATTAATTAAATGTATCATTAATACATATTTGTTGTCACACATGGAGCAATAGGTACCAACTTTGATAATGGTTAAGCTATCTATATTGAGCTATTATGTCTGGGGGTTGAATGCAACCATATAGACATATTTAATTAATTAATTAATTAATTAATTAATGATTAATACACTCTGTTTTCTCATCTTGCAGGTTGCAGGATCCAGATCCAGTTTTGAGGCTATTATTATCATAAATATCATCAACATTATTATTATGCTATAATTAAAAGTCCTTATCAGTAAAAAAATGTATCAACAATTTCTGCTGCTGCTTATATAAATTACATCATAGTCCTGTTTGATTTCTCTACTCTCCATGATGATGTCTATGTACAGTGTTTTGAGATAATGTATGTTATGATTTGGCGCTATACAAATAAAATTGAATTGAATTTAATTGGTTGTTGTCTGGGCCACACGGTGGTGTAGTGGTTAGCACTCTCGCCTTGCAGCGAGAAGACCCGGGTTCGAGCCCCGGTTGGAACAAGGGCCTTTCTGCATGGAGTTTGCATGTTCTCCCCGAGTTTGCATGTTCTCCCCGTGTGTTTGTCTCTAGTTGTGTGTGGCCCTGCGATGGACTGGCGAACTGTCCAGGGTGTACCCCGCCTATCGCCCGATGTAGCTGAGATTGGCACAGCACCCCCCGCGACCCTCTGGTGGAGGATAAAGCGGTTAGATGATGACTGACTGACTGACTGGTTGTTGTCTGCCCCTGACTCATTGTCATAAGAATTACAGTTTTTCTTATAATTACCTCAGATCACTATTGACCACTATTCAATTCTGATAGGATTAACGGCAAACATCTACTTATTTGGCTTCATGACATAGCTCAGTCAAGAGTTTACTGTCAGAGCCGAGTTTAAAGGCTTTAGAATTCACTCTGTCGTTTACATCGGTGACAGTGTTGAAGCTGCCACATAAAATAATTTTGTATCCGACCAGTAGCAGTTTGAACTTGAACTTCTTTTGTTCTCTTATGAGAGGTGCACACGTTTTTATTCATATTTTTTCTCCTTGGTAAAAACAATCCAACATGAGCAATCTACCAGGAATTAAATCTTGTTTATGAATAATAGTGACATCACCAGTTTTAAAAAACATCCCCACACCATCAGCTTTACTTTCACCAATAGAAATTACACTTGGACCTTTGTTCCACATGCTGGATACCTCAGCTGCGACTTTACTTCGTGTTCAGAGTTTTCATATAGTACGGTTCTCTGACATTAGCACCGTTCCCGTCACTCTGGAAAATACAATTCTTGGATTTTTATGGCCTTTCGGAATGTTTTACAAATATGAAACTCAATGAATTAAAAATATAGAATATAAAAATTCATAAAAGCCGATGTCCATGTCTCAAATTCAGTTTGCGGTCGAGGTGGACCCCTCAGAATCGAGGATTGGGGCCGTGCTCCCACAGAAATCCTAGAGAGATTCCTCTCTAGGAAACTATCCAGCATCAAACCAAACTACGAAGTTGGCGACTGGTGACATCAAAACGGCGCTGGAAGAGTGTAGGCACTGGCTGGAGGGGTCGGAACTTCTGTTTCTGGTCTGGACAGATCATCGTAACCTAGAGTATCTCCAAGCAGCACGTCGCCTCTATCCCAGGCAATCCAGGTGGTCTCTGTTTTTTACTCGTTTTCATTTCACTGTGACTTATAGACCTGGTTCCAAGAATGCTAAAGCAGACACCTTGTCTAAACATTTTGAACTTGACTCAGCTAATACATCACCTTAACCTGTGTTGCCTCCACAATGTGTGGTGGGCTCTGTTGTCTGGGATGTTGAGGAGCGGGTCCGGGAGGGTCTCTGGTCCACCTGCTCTTCTGCAAACTGTCCTCCCAGGAAACCTTACATACCCCTTTCTCTCCACCCCCAGGTACTCAAATTCTGCCATGCATCGAAGTGGACCTACCATCCTGGGGAGAACCAGACTGCCCGTCTGCTGCGTCAACACTTCTGGTGGCCGGGAGTGATGAAGCACGACCAGGAGTTTTTGGGTGCCTGTCCAGTCTGCGCAACCGCCATGCCGTCCCATGCCCAGCCTCATGGGAAGCTTATGCCTTTGTCGGGTCCGTCCCGTCCCTGGTCCCACATCTCCTTGACTTTGTTACTAGTCTCCCGCCACCAGAGGGGAAGACAGCGAGCCTGACAGAGGTAGACTGGTTCTCCAAGATGGTCCATTTCGTCCCCCTCTCCAAACTGCCTTCACACTTCTGGTCTTTCAACTGAAACATAGTGAACTTGGGGTTGACGTCACTGCCATTAATGACATCATGTAAATAAAATTTTATTTTTATAGCGCCAAATCACAACATACGTTATCTCAAGGCACTATATTATAAAATTATAAAGAGAAGAGAAACCCAACAATGAACAAGCACTAGGCATCAGTGGAGAGAAACAGGAAGAAAACTATTCTCAGTATAACAGGGTCCTAAACTGCACAAAGTGAAGTGATTTGATATGAGGTGAAGGCAACAGCATCACTGTGCTAGTAAAACAAGACTGAAAACACAAAGATGCAGCCATGAACAGTTTCAGAAGTGAATCCTCCTGCTAAGAAAACTTGGTCGTTCAGCAGTTTGACAGGATAAACATGTCTTATTCCCACCTGCCCCTGCTGCTGTATGTCACTATTGCTCCCTCAGTCAGGTCGGATAGTATTGCATGACAGAGCCTGTATTCAGATGAAGGAGGCAGAATACAAATAATGTTACATCGAGGCTTAATGTTAACATCAACAACAGAAGTCACTCCATTAGGGCTGGGCGATATGGACCAAAAGTCATATCCCGATATATTTAGGTTGAATATCGATATACGATAAATATCCCGATATTTTTTCCGCAAACTGAGAGCTGTGAAATTAAATGTTCAGTCAAAGTCAAAGCCAAATATGAGGAGTTTTATTGAAAACTCACTACTCAAATAACAATAAAATGTATACATAAACACCCTATAACAACAGGAGTGCCTTTTTTGAAATCAAAGCTCTGTTAGGTGCACATTTAAAAAAAATATATATCTTCAATAAAAATAGCCTATAAAATAAAATAGGCCAATCTTTTTCTGAAATAAATATATTTATATGAGAAAAGTACATTATCAACATTTTTTTTTAAATATTTTATTTTAACTTTTTAAATTTATGCAACAAATAGAAAAAACCTACATACAAGAGGGTATACAGCACCTGAAAATGCTACATGAAGTAGTTTAAGCAATAAAAGAAAGACAGAGGCTATATGAGAATATATACAGTACAATAATCAAAGTAGTCCAGTGCCTCCTGTCTCATGGTACCGTCAAGAGTATGAATAGAAAACAAAACACAAACACACACAAAAAAAGAGAGGAGGATCTAAAACCTTAGTCAGTACAGAGAAAACACATACAAAATATCATACAAATACATAGCAGCCTCTTTCATATGTTGGTCATTTAGGTCTCATCAAGTAAAGCCAAAAATGGCTTCCACGCTTTCTCTTAATAGTTTGGTTTATTCCCTCTACTAAGGTGAATCTGTTCCATCCTAGAAACACAAACCAGCCACCTCTTAAAGCAAGGAGATGATGGAGACTTCCAGTTAAGTAAAATCAATTTCTTGGCTGCTACCATGCCTGTTTTGAGGGACTGCTTACAGTGGGAAGGGAGGGTCGATGTCCTTTCAGAGGAGCCAAAGATTTCCAGGTTACAGTCTGGTTGAATAAATGTGAAAGCGACCCTTCGGCTGTGCCACATCTGTCACACATGGGAGACCCTGATTGGAATATTCTGTTAAGTTTAATTTTGGAATAATGCAGTTTATGTATGACTTTAAATTGAATTAACCGATATCTAGAGTTTATAGAACACTCCTGTATACTGGACAGGCCCTCCTCCCATACTTCATCTGACAGTGTAACTCCCTGTTCTTTTGCCCATGCTTCCCTGAGATGACTGGTACTCGCTGGGGTCTCAAAAGCAGTGATAAAGCAGGAAATCAAATGTTTGGAATTTGGTTGTAAGAGAAGTGTACCAAAAAAATTATGATCGTGTGGTCTATTTGGGAAATTAGAAACATGTTGCCTAACAAAATGTCTCACCTGTAAATAACAATAAAAATGTGACTGAGGGAGGTGATATCTAGCCTGGAGCAGAGAGAAAGAAGCCAAATTGTTGTCTAAGTAAAAATCTAAAAAGCAACGCAGGCCCTTCTCCCTCCAATCCAAAAAAAACCCATCCGTCAATCCTGGTTTGAACAGGTGATTGCCTGTTATTGGGGCATTTACAGAAACATTTGGTAGTCCAAGGAATTTCTTTATTTGATTCAATATCTTCAAACAATTATTAAGAACAAAATTGTAGCTAAATAACTTGTGAGATGGTTGTGCATTTGAAAAGAGATGCGGCCAATCATTGAGAGAGGGAGCAACTTCCAGTTCCTACTATTAGCTTTTAGTTTATCCATCATATCCAAGAAATTCTATTTTAGTTTTTGGAGATCTTAAGGCCAAGATATGTAATATGGGTAGTGACTAATTTAAATGGCAAAGATTTCAAGAAAGTAGGACACATGTTTGTCAATGGCATGAACTCACATTTGTCCCAGTAATTGTATACCCAGACAATTTACTAAATTATTTTATATAATTCAGAAGGTTGGGAACTGAGACCACTGGGTCTGATAAACAGATCAACAAGGCATTCAACATTACCAAACTTTACCCCATGAATACCTGGGTGACCCCTTATGCCAATTGCAAGTGGTTCCAAGGTAATATCAAAAAGAAGAGGAGAAAGAGGGTCGCCCTGCCTTACACCCCACTTTAACTCAAAAGGTTGGGATCTATCTGAATTAGTGAGAATAGAAGATACTGGTTCAAGATAAATTATTTTCACCCATTCAATAAAATTGTTTTAGTGTCCTCAGCATGTAAAACCATTCAATCTGATCGAATGCCTTCTGGGCATTTATAGGCGTGTCAATACCGGCTCAACTCAACTCGCCTAGTCTCGGCATGGTTAAGTTGCGTTTCCACTAGCATCGTACCTAGTACCAGGTACTTTTACTAGTACCTGCTCTGGCAAGGTTCATGCGAGCTGAGGTGATACTATCAATCAAGCCAAACAATACAAACTTTAGATCAGTTAAAAGACTTAACAATCATAAAAACCCTTCCCAGTCCCAAATATTGAAACTCCTCTCACATAGACTACTGAAACCTCTCACATGGACTACTGAAACCTAGCCTCGTCAAACTGATAAAGTATCTCAAAAATATTGACTTAGTATCTGAAAATAATGACCTATAATGACTAAATCATTATATTGAGATACGTTATCAGATACTTATCCCACTCTGCATCTTGTGCATATTTGTCCCCCTCCAGTTCATGCTGAGCATCATAAAAGGGCTCCAAAAATGACAATAACATGCCCAAAGTTACGCATGCAGCGGTGTCAGGTCTTCCCAGGTCCATCAAGCAGACAGCCAGATTTTCCTCTCTACAACAGTTATAATATCTAGTTGAGATCGAGTAACAATTGCAAATTTCATAGCATATGATTCCATGATGATCTATGATTTTCCTGGTAATGGGCTAACTGTTTCTAATTACATAGATTGCCCCACATGCAACTATAATAGTTGCATGTGGGGCAATTATGTAATACATTTAAATGTATTATTATTATTTGCTAAAGGTGTTAATTAGGTGGGATCATTTTTAAAAATATTTTTTTCAAATAATTTGGGTTATTTATCTGATGTGATTTAAAACGTAGTGAAGTACAGTACTTCCAAAAAACATACTTAAAAAAGTTTAAAAGTACAACAACACCTACGCAATTACAGTAACCCGAGTAAATGTAATGTATTACTTACTGTAATACATTACGTAATACGTACCTAAAAAATGAAATTAAAAGAAGTTATAAACTGCAGTCTCTCGTCATCCAAGTCATTCGGTGGCGCTGTTATGGAAACATCTGGCCGCCTGAAACTACTGTCTCTGGTAGTGCAGACAGACACATACTATTGAAGACAGGAGTAGAAATTAAGCAACACTGCCATCTAGTGTATACACTGTGTCAATGTGCAGCAGTTACACACCCTTACCTGTTCACCTGGTTTGTCTTTGCACATAATCTACTTTAATCCAAAAACAATGAACACACTGGCCATGGCCTTTTTTTGGATGATGTATTCTGTCATTTCCTTAATATTATTATTGAGATTATTATTGTTATTGTTATTTATAATTTAGGCTTTTATTTTCTCACCAAAAACATCTGCATTATTCTAAACAAGTCGTAGTTCATGGTTTCGCCAAGAATAAAAAAAAATGCAATAAATTCATTAATGAAACGTGAGATAATGGTAAAGATTATAGTTTAAAAGGGAAACAAGAGGCTTTTGACTTGTGAGTGTATTGGGTGATTGACGCATATGTGTAATACTGTTGTATGATGAAGTCGGCATCAATTCATGAAAAAAACTGTTGAAAAGTGGAAATATGGAGATTAAAGGTTTCTGCCCAACAGTAATCTCCACTAATTATTGACCTAAATGGATTTGTTAAAAGACTCTACTTTTTTTTTTTTAAACTAAAACTGACGAAATCTTTTTTGAGTTTTTGTCGACTAAAATGTGACTAAAACTATCACATATAGAAATGACTAAAATTGGACTAAAAAAATAAGCGTTTTAGTCCAAAAGACTAAAACTAAGACTAAATCTAGAATGGCTGCCAAAAACCATACTGTTTAGCACAGTCCAAAACAGGGGCTTCGCTGCCTATCTTCAAGAGGCTCTTGAAAGCCCAGGTCTTCCAGAACTTGCGACCCCTGGTTTACAAGATAAGTGGTCTAACCACTGAGCTATGGAGCCGACTGCTTTGTGCATTTCAGTGGCATATTATCAACAACTACATAGCTACATAGTGTGAAGTATATAATATAAGCATAACAAAAAAAGTCACCAGTCTTTTTATTATATTTGTAGAGCAGTGGTTCCCAAAGATTACATCATTTTACTCACAATTGCATTGCTTTATTTTTTATTATTCACAAAAATTAACACTGAAAATAAGACACAAAAGAACGATAGTGCTTTAGTTTTTAGTTTGCATCTTACATTGTATGCATATTGTTTCACTTGATTTCTTCGTTTTTTTTCAAGGATTTTGTGCTATGGCATCCACTCAACAAGTTTTTTTTTGAGCGTGAACCTTATGGGATATGTTGCTTGGGTTAAGTGTGCCTTGAATTCATCCACTCACACTTTTTTCAGGTGCAAACCCAGTGTTGAAATTATACATGGTATGAACAAAATCTATTGCTTTGCTGTTTTTTTAAAAAAACCTCAGGATGAAGCTATGAGTCAACATTAAACATTGGGGAAAAGGCACTTTGTCTCTAATCTTATTTTAACATTACACTGAGGAGTACACACACATTCAAATTAAACATTCAAATGGTAAATGGTAATGACATATTAAAAATAAACTCTCATGTAAAGATTTTTTATCTTGTTCACATGAGAAAAAAGAAAAGTAAAATAGATAAGTGAAGGAAAAGCTTGAATACAGTCAACGTTTGATCAATCAGTGAATTCCAATTGTGGAACAGCATTGTTAAACTAAATCCATACAGCTATATTTTCATTTGAAAATGGCATTTTTGAAGAATAACAATCTGCATCCAGACAAGCATCAGCTCTGAATCAAACGTAATCTGCTCTCTTACAAAGAGAGAACTTTACCTATATCTTTACCTATAGCTATTGGCATTTTACATACACATGACAAAATCAATCCTGGTCTGTTAAGCTGTCACTGAGATATACACGTCTGAACTTTTTATGGGACCTCTGTTGTAAAATCTAAATTGATACCAAATCTGTGATCTGGATCACACCCAGAAGAAATTTACTCTTAGTATCTGATCTTGCATACACATACCAAATCAATGATTTTTTTATTTTTACAGTTTTGCCCATTATAAGAGATTGGAATTTCTAAAATGTTTGATACTTTTTGTGACATCATCACTGGGTAGATTCTTACCAAAATCTTTACGGGAACACACTTGGGAGATCACCAAACCACAAAAAAATTGATCCATCAAAGAAACTGTAGAGAGGAAGTTGCTACCATTAGGACAAACATTCTAATAAACCCACACTGTTGAAAACATGCAGTGTGAATGTAGCTTCAGTTAATCATAATGAGCTCTGACTTTGTGGTTGTCATACTTCTATAACGTAGTCCGAGTTGCCACAGATCACTCCAGCATCTTCATTGTGGGCACAGTTATGAGTCCCAACGCCAGCATGTTTGCACTCGAGCAGGCTGGACTCTGTACCTTCACACTGAACATCATCCAGAAGAATTCTCAGATCCTTCCCCTCACCAAACTCAGAGTTCTTGGCTGCTTTCCGGGCATAGTGGAATCCCAGCTGCCGACAAACCACTGCAGCGTTCTCGATGGACCACAGGTCGTCACACACAGTGCCCCACTCCCCGTTAATGAAAATCTCCACTCGCCCGCGGTCGTGACGACCCTGTTCGTCTCCAACTAGCCTCACCTTTCCACTCCGAAGCTCTGGTGTACTCTTTGCTCTAGATTTTTCCTTCCTACGCCGATCTTTCCGTTGTGAATGTCTGGGTGGTCTGGTGGTTGCAGTGGTTGGTATAGACATGGCCAGGTCTAGTTCTGGTTCAGCTAAATGGTCAATGAGCTCTTGGTGCCAGTCATGTGATTCTGTGGGTTGTGGCTCCGGTATGTTTTTGTTCAGTGGCTCAACTCCAATCAGCACTGATAGTGAGGCAACAGAAAAACACCAAATATGAACATAAACAAAGAATGTAGCAGAAATGTTAGTCAGGTGCTTTGTGGTGGGACTGACTCACTTTCCTGTGGAACAAACTTGATGAGATTACTTTTCACTCTCACAGGAAGAGGATCATAGTGACACTGTCTTGGTGGAGCACGCCTGAAAAACATTTTACAAAAACAGATAATTGATAGATATTAGAAAGAAGTCACTTCAACTGCATGAACTGTCAGAGGCCACCTTTACACCTGGCATTAGAATGCTTTTTCTGTGATCAGATGAAGAGCCCCTTTTGTTACAGTAACATGTCCTGTGAACTGCTACATAAACAACAACAACAACTTTAAGCCAACGTGAATTTGCAGTATTCCTCTGCTATTTCGAAGTAGGGGAATAACTCGTCTTTGACAAGTGGAAAACTAACATTTTCACATTAGCCGTGCTACAAAACAAGTAGAGACCCAATGGCCAGACTGGTTTCAGTTGAGACAAACAAGAGGTGGTGTAGCTTACCCAAGCGTAGAGGTAGATGGCTGGAGTGCCTATGCTCCTAAGCATCTAGCTCGGTCATCAGTGTAGGTTTTTTTTGTATTAGGATGTTTAATTTGTGAGATAAGCAAATCTAATGTCCAAAATGAAGTTGCATACAAGCGGGGATGAGTCTCTTTGTTGTCTGCTTCACATTTCCTTTAATCTGGGGGGACACTACAAGATATTTTGCCCGATTTTACCCACGACTCACAGTTCGGCAGAGTCTGCTTCAGTCAGCCCTAGTTGGGGACAGTCGGCATGGCTAGTGGCCACAGAAATCTGCTAGTGTGTGAGGGGGTAAAGACTCAAAGACCCAACCTCAGTCACAATGAATCAAACTCTGGACATAATCGAGTAGCAAATGACAGAGAGTAGTGTCAGAAAATGAGAGGAGGTTACATTATATGTCATTTAACCCTAGAACACTATTGCTCAAATTCAAAACACCATCACTAACGCCGGGTGATTTTTACCCGAGATAATACACCCAATAAAAACTAATTGTCATCAAAATATATCAAAACATGACAGTACATGACAAATTTGAGTAGTGTTCTTTTATTTTAAACTGTATCATGTCAAAAAAATGAAAGAAAAGCAGCACGAGGGGACCATATACAAATGTTCCAAAAGGAATTTGGAAACAAAAAATTCTTAAAAGAAAAAATTATGAAGATGGAAACTTTTTTGGCCCACCTATTCCTGGGATATTTGATACTTCCCTGGTGAAGGCTCAGTGTCCATGGCACACAGAATCAACCCAAAACCTACTTTACCTTCTATCACTATTGCTGGGTGAAAATCACCCAAACATGTGCCTGGAGGAAAAAGTGTGTTTTGGATTAGGAAAACAACCATGCCATCAAAGATGTCAATGCTAAAGCTACCCAGAGACCCATGACACGCAGCATAACGCAGCATAACGCAGCATAATGAAAATAAATGTATTTGCTCGGGTGAAAACCACCCAGCAATGGTGTTCTAGGGTTAACACTTTCATGCACAGCGACCTACAAGGGAATTGAGTACAACATCAGGTGCAGGCTTAAATGTGTGATCTGTGCAATGGTCGCAAGTTCGACTCCACCCCTGGCTGATTGTACTCAATTCCATTGTAAGTTGCTTTGGATAAAAGCATCTGCTAAATGACATGTAAAGTAAAAACCAGTCCGTTAGTTTGTACTCGAAGTCAATAACAACTGTAAAGCTTTAAGTAGCTTAAAGTTTTTACAGTAAGCTATTTATCCCCAGATCTGAGACCAGAGTCTCATCATAGAGCTTCAATGATGCATTTGAGAATGTGGAAAATTACACTGATTCCCACTCAAAACCTTATATCACATTGTTTCTCAATAAAACTAGTCAGACAAGATAGAGTCTCTGACACGCAAAACTGAACTATCCCTTTAAAATGATTTCTAGGTGACACAACAATAAGTAATGTAAGATATCTTTAGATGTTTTCTTTTCCCAAAGAGTACAGGGCTGTCACAACAGCACTCTAGCTCATGTCTGGTTGTAATTATTAACAGATGTGTGTGCTCCATGTCCAAAGAGTAGGAACAGGACTGTGAGCACATACTGCACACGGTACATGCCACACAATAATTCTGCTCTTAAACATAAAATAATGGTAACTTTATTCACCTGGAGGGATCCGCCACTTTATAAACGACTCCTGATGGTGACGTAGCGCTTGGTATTCCAGTCGACATGAAATACAGCTCACCTGATGAAAAAAACACAAAAATCTAGTTAGCTAATGTGCAAAGAATGCTAAAGTATTGAGCTTTGCTGTGAGGTTGTGTGCACATATTTCTGCATTACCAGCTTCATCTTCAGCAAAGGAGATGATGTACTGGTGATAGTTGTTAATGAGTCCAGGGAAGGCACAGGTCAGGCCCATCCCCATACAGATCTCGTTGTATTTCCACCAGCCTGTGTTTCTGTCCTCCTGTAGACTCATCAAACGCCTACAACAGGAACAATACAAATCACTATAGAATTTTATTTGCAATTTATTAAACTTTGGTTTCTGTTGTGTCACATTTCACAGAGAACAATAAAACAGCATTAAGCCTGCCCCACACTAGAGGATAATTGGCCAAATTCCAGTCCTGATCTGGCCCTTTCTACAATCGTGGGGGCCTTCCAAATTTATCCTGTAATGCGAGGGATTAATAGACGCGTCACGGATGCATCAGTCTTCCAAATTTCAAATCATATGTATTAAACATGTTTGATATATACAGTGCAATCTAATAGTATTGGAACAGTGAGGCCAATTCCTTTATTTTTGCCATAGACTGAAAACATTTGGGTTTGACGTCAAAAGATGAATATGAGACAAAAGATGAACATTTTGGCTTTTACTTTCAGGCATTTACATCTGGATCTGATACAGAACATAGAATATAGCACCTGTAGTTTGACCCCACACATTTTTCATGTGAGCAAAAGTATTGGAACAGACAGACTTAAAAAGGATTGAAGTAAATAAGACTTAATATTTAGTTTCAAATCCTTTGATTTCAATAACTGCATCAAGCCTGTGACCCACTGACATCACCAAACTTTTGCATTCTTCTGCTATGATGCTCTTCCAGGCTTTCACCCCTCTTTCAGTTGTCTGAACAGTGATTGGGGTGTGAGCAGAACTCTGCAATAACCAATGAGAGTAAGTTGACCGGGAAATGGATGTTACAACGTAGACTTTCCGTCTTCTCAGCCATGACTTTATCCAGTTTTTTGTGTTTCTCAGCACAAGACATCACACACGCGACAGCTATTAACTGATGATGCCCACAGTCCAAAATTATGCGAGTTTCTGTGAGATCCAAAATACCTGGAATCCCTTTCTGAACTTGTTTAATTAAACACCAAGTGTGTGGTCCTGCATCTTGATTGGATCATCTAGTCTGTGCTTTCTCAAGATTAAAACATTGAAAATTGGTTGCAAAGTTCATTGTGTCAATCAAGTCAGATTCAAAAACCCTCTAGTGTGGGGCAGGCTTTAGGGACCATTCACATGCAGCGTCTTTTGGGTCACAGCAGTGCAGCTGCCAATGCAACATAAAAACCCGGATTTGTGTCCCAATCCGACTGAGGGCCTTAGGTGCATTGAGGTTTCTCCCACATTCCAAAAACATGCATAGGTTGCTAAGACACTCCAAATTGACCAAAGGGCAATGAGCGTTCGTTTGTCTCTATGTGTTAGATGGATGACCTGTCCAGGGGGTACGCCACCTTTTGCCCTATGTCAGCTGGGATTGGCTCCAGTGCCCCACAACCCTCAATTTCGACTCACGGCAAAAGAAGTAGGTGAAGCTGATTGTGTTTCACGCTGATATAAAATCTGACCCTCCATCATCCGTTCCTGAATCAGTTGGTGGAATAAAGGATGCACATAGACATGGCAATTTTCTTAATTTTCCCTCCACAAAGGTATTGCAAAGCTGGGGTGAGGGAAGGGCAGTGCACTGCTATTAATCAGACATCTTTGTTTAATATGTCAATTAATTGAGTGAAGCTGCAATAACTCCAATCTTCACAGCAGTTCCCAGGTTTTGTTATGGCACAACAGAAGCACATCCCCACGTGTACAGCCCCTGAGAGGGGTACATTTAGCAGATGCTTTTATCCAAAGCAACTTACAATGGAATTGAGTACAATCAGTCAGGGGTGGAGTTGAACTTGCAACCATTGCAACCATAATGTCTTTTGCAAACAGGGTACTGGTCTTAACTACTGAGCCACTCCACCCAATGGGTATAAGGTGTATGAAACAATGCTTAAAAATACATGTTGTAGCCCATTATTTCACCTGTTTAACTCTTACCCACTCATGAAGTCTCCAAATATATACATGCCATTCAGGTTGGGGTATTCACAGCCTCGGTACACATAACCACCAGTCACTGACTTGCCCATCTTGTGTGGATATGCATAAATAGGCAGGACATCATCTGTGAACAAAACCTACAGGTCATAATTAGTATCACTGTGGCTGTCCCTCATCTGATTTGATTGTGAAAAATAATTATGATTAATAATTAATAATTATTGTCAATTATTTAATCAAATGACACAATATCAATTAAGCATCTTGTATCAACGAGGCTAATTAACACAAAGTTAATTTAATGATTATTAATTTAATAATCAAGGTTTTTTGAGTAATTTAAATCAATAAATGTCACTCACCATAGCTAAAAATCACACAAGCTATGTACAAGTAAACACCACTGACTGTGTGTGTGTGGACATGCATGACCATGGGAAAGAAGAGTTAGGAAGTGACACGGTTAATAACCGGGCGATGCCACTCCCACTTCTGGAACCAAAATGGCAGAGGCGTGCGCAGTAGCAGTGACTGTAAACGCACCCCTCCACACAAGATGGCGCCAAATACACAAATACTAATCATTTCTACTTGCACAACGGGGACCTGACGGGATTTGTGGACGCAGGATAGATGGATTTCTCCCAGATGAGGGAATGCTTCAATGTCACTGGGTCACTTGGTCCACAGGCATTTCCAGGGGTTCTCCCTGGACGTAGGTGGAGCTCCCAGGAGGCTGGCCACCAGGAGGTGGTTCTTCTTTTCCAGAGCTCGATTTCTCTTGGCCTGGAGATGTTCAGTTTTGTTGGCTCAGGGTCCGGTGCTTCTGCGCCATGGCGTTAATGCTGTTTTGCATCACCGCAGACTGATTCTGGTGCTCTTTGGCTAACAGCCAAGCCTTGTGCTGCTGCACCAGAAGCAGTTGTCCAGATTGTATCCCGTTTTCTGCTGGATAAGGCTAGCCCCTACCTCCTACCTCTGAGTGGTGCTGGCAGGGCTCTTCGGCGGGTCATTTTCGTTCAGCTAGGCTGCTTACATGGCGAGCTAGGTTTTCAACACAGACCAAGTTATCCTGTGCCCTAGGGCAATGTAGAGCTTCATAAAGGGACTGAATGAACGCAGGGAAAATTGACCCATGAATAACAGGGTGCCACAGCTTCAGTAAAATGGGCTAGGCGCAGCAAGAATATACTTGATATATATTGACTGTTAAAAATAATTAAAAAATTACTAGGGAAATCAATCTGAAAAAAAAAGCAACGCAATCTATGCCTTTAAAGTCAGTCTCCGCAATAACTGTAATTGACTATAATATCAAAAGATAAATTAAATTAAACAGTATTATCAAAATCACACAAGCTATGTACAACATATACACTGGCATATGTGGCGTCTGTGAGTATCAATTGATCATATTTCATGACCTATTAGAAAATGAATAAATAATCATTGCAGGGCCCTCGTGTCCAGATGCAAGCTTCCCCACACAAGTGGGGAGTGCAGCAGTTCCCTGACCTCAATTTAAAATGGCCAACATCACGTTAGAAGAAGTTTGTGTCAATAGACATGTTCAGGGTCGGTCTCTCGTATCACGTATGATGTTTTGAGGCGATCGGTCAATGTATGGCGAAGTTATATATACTTCCTGTTTTGTGGCGAATGGTCAAAATTCTCCAAACTTCCAATGGTTGCTGTGGCCACGCCCTTTTGGATCTGCAAAATCTTTTGACATTTGTCCAGTACAAATTGTCACATTTTTTATGTCAGTGCGATAAAGTGACTGGCCAGAGTGCCGTCACAGGAAGAGACGTCCCACACATAAATCAAGCTGAACGGCGTCGAACTGTAGATCACTTAAAACTACTTATTATTTATTTAACAGAGGAGTCTAGTGTATTTAGGGACAGTGCCGGCGAGCGGCATCACAGACCACTGCTGCTGTAGTCTGTGGAGTAGGAGGCTGTACTCCAGAAGTGTGTGGACAGAAATCTAGCTGAACTGTGCCGAATTGTAGATAAGTTAAAACTATTTAACAATCCTAAAAATGTGGGTTAATCTCCAGCAACTACAGAAGTCTGGTGTAAAGTCTCTAGGCACTAGTTTGTGTTGCGTATAAAAGTCACCGCAAGTCACAAGTCACTGCAGTTTCACTCAGCCGTGCAGTGATGACTCCGTATATGACTCAGTATTGTGCTTAAAGAGGAACTAAACCCCTGCTCTGAAGCTGACTCCGCCCAATGCCTGATTTTAAAGATCTATAAAAAGTGGGCAGGGAGTTATCAATGAGTGGGGGGGTGAGTGAGCCCCGCAGGGGGCGTGGCGATCGAGTGACAGCAAGTGCAAATCATGGCAGCTTGCTGTGGTATTTCCAGTGGCAGCTTAGAGCTGCACTTAGAGCGTCATTAACCTTGTCTCTTTCTCTCCATAGTTTGTGTCTTTCCTTCCTTCCCTCTCTCTCTATCTGTATCCTCATCTTGCAGGTTGCAGGATCAAGATCCAGTTTTCGAGGCTACCCATATCATACATATCATCACCATTATTATTGTGCTATAATTAAAAGTTGATATCAGTATAATTTTTATCAACACTCTCTGTTGCTGCTTTATGAATGACAGTATATTGCTATAAACATGTAATCATTGACTGTATAAACTTGTAACTTGATACAGTTGTGTATCTGCTCCTGGTCTCTCGCTCTCTATTCTGTCTCTACCTCATCTCCCTCTTGTCCTTTCTCTCCCCCCCTGTCCCCCATCACCCTCCTGTCTGAAGTTCTGTGCCAACCAGCTGGCCCCCATCTTTACCCAGATCTTCAACAGATCACTGGAGCTGTGTGAAGTCCCCTCCTGCTTCAAACGCTCTACAATAATCCCCGTCCCCAAGAAACCAGAAATCTCAGGTCTAAATGACTACAGGCCCGTGGCCCTGATGTCTGTGGTCATGAAGGCCTTTGAGAGACTGGTGTTGTGCCACCTGAAGGACATCACAGGCCCCCTGCTGGACCCCCTGCAGTTTGCATATCGGGCAAACTGGTCAGTGGATGATGCAATCAATATGGGTCTGCATTACATCCTGCATCACCTCGACTCCCCAGGGACATATGCTAGGATACTGTTTTGTGGACTTCAGCTCGGCGTTCAACACCATCATCCCAGACATCCTGCACTCCAAAGTCACCCAGCTCTCCATCTCAGCCCCCACCTGTCAGTGGATTACAAACTTCCTCACAGACAGGAGCCAGCAGGTGAGACTGGGGAAAATCACTTCCAGCACCCAGACAATCAGCACTGGCGCCCCCCAGGGATGTGTGCTCTCCCCACTGCTCTTCTCCCTTTACGACTGCACCTCGAGTGACCCATCTGTCAAACTCCTGAAGTTTGCAGACGACACAAAAGTCATCGGCCTCATCAGAGACGGCGACGAGTCTGCATACAGATGGGAGGTGGAACAACTGGTCCTCTGGTGTGGTCAGAACAACCTGGAGCTGAACACACTCAAAACTGTGGAGATGACAGTGGACTTCAGGAGTAACTCCCCTGCCCCCCCTACGTTATTGTTGTAGCACCATAAGAACAACAATAAACATGCCTCTTAAAAAACGTTCCTTAAAAAAGGTGATCAAACACAAAGACATGTTCAGACATGTTTGACACAAGGAAAGAACACTGAATTCTATCTCTAACTGCCCAGCTTCTTACTGTGAGCTGATAATGAGGTGTTCGATCTCTCTTTGTGTCCAGTTCAATTCGGTGGAGTCGTGGAGCACTGACGGGCTCGCAGCAGGACAACAGTATCGACCAGTGAGTGTAAATGCGGCATGCAACAGAGATTTGGAGAAGAGAGTGAACTGAAATGGATCAGTTGTATTTATGCACTCAGCCAGTGGGGATTGTTCAGCAGAGGCGGCCAATGAGACATCAGGATTCTGCTTTTGGTATTTCAGGTATTGTGAAATGCAGGGAATTCTCGGAGAAGGAGTTCTTAAAACAGTCCTTTGTTTGAGAAAAAAGGACTCTCTTTGTGTTGAACCCCCACCTTTCACATGGAGTAGACCCTGCCCATGAAGAACAATGGAGATTACAGCCAAACAGGACTTGGGTGTCACAGGGCACCTGCTTAGGGACTGTTTTTTGTTTATCATGTGTGTTTACTAACTCTCCTGTCATTGCAGATCGTGCCACCCCTGTCTGCCCTGCAATCACCTCTTTCCCCTCACCAGCCCTCATTATCCTCATCAGCCTCCCTTTCAAATACAACCCATTCTCATTCACCCTCTGTCAGATCGTCATGCCACAAGCCCTGCTAGTTTGCACTGCCTGTTATTTTGGCTATGTTTTCTGTGCCCCTCTCCCTCAGTTTAGTTTGTTGTCTGTTGTCTGTTTGAGACTTTAAATGTTGTGTTTTTTTTGGCACTCTGAAAGGACTGGGTTTTGGACTCCCTCCATGAGCAGTTGCAGCAGCTCCTGTCAGTACGGACTCCAGCAGCAGAGGCTCGGCTTCCTCCTCAGTACTCTGTACTCTGTACTCTGGTGAGCCAGGAACTTGCAAGCCTTTCCTCGTTGAGTGTTCCCTCCTCTTTGAGCTCCAACTCTCCTCCTATCCATCGGAACGAGCTTGTGTGGCATTCATCATCTCCCAGCTCACGGGGAGAGGCAGTCAGCTGTTTGCTCCTCAGTTGAACTTTTCTCTGCCCCTGATGGCGCATTGGCATGAAGATAACTCACAGTCACAAACTCATGTTATGATGCATAAACTGGCCATAAAAATGGATGTAGGTTTCCAGTTTGCAGGGTGAGTCAAAGGAGGAACTAACTGTTTATTGAGTAGCCACCAGGGGGCAGCTTGGTTAGCTGCAAGAAGAATCTTCCAAACAGTGCCTTGCTGCAGGTGACATCTGTGAACTTCCGCTTTCAAAAACTGACAAGGCCCCGCTCAAATTGCAAATCTTGAGGTTCCAGCCACTGGAGGGCCACATCCACTGTACTTCTAGTGCCTGTCCCATGCCCGGATAAATAGTGAGTGTGGTGTCAGAAAGGGCATACAGCGTAGAATCTAATGCCGATGTGTACAGCCATAAGGGGCATTTAGCTTGGCAGCTACTCTCGTGCCCTCTCAGTCCGACGTCCATGAATTCAAACGAATGTGAAATAATAGATGAAGGGAGCAAAAGATTCAATGACATTACAAGCAATGCATGACAATAAGGTAGAGTTCTGCTGCTGTGTACAGCCATCAGGGGCTTGGTGTGTGATAACATTCACTATGAATGTTATCACACACCAAGCTGTCACTCTCAATGACTGCAGTGGACATTCCATGACAGCAACAGACTTAAAGTGAGTGTACTGTGAAGCACAGTGTCATGCCGGCTTGTCATTGCAACATAAACAAGGTTTGACCTCCAAACCATCTAACTGTAATGCCTACCAAGTGAGCTGTTGGCACACAGCTTCTTGTCATAGCAGGAGAAGCCCTCTTTAGCTCTCCAGCCGTAGTTCCGACCTTTCTCGATGATGTCGATCTCCTCAAACTTGTTCTGACCTACGTCCCCACAGAAGATGCGTCCTTTTCCCTCTTTGGTATGAGGGTCGCCCCTGTCCACGGAACACCTCCACATGTTGCGGACACCGTAAGCATAGACCTCAGGTCGAGCTCCTCGCTTGTGTATGAAGGGATTATCTGGAGGGATTCTGTACAATGGGCCCCTCTCATTGTCATCCACATCAATACGAAGAACTTTACCTAGGAGAGACGACCTAAAATAGATGTAGCCATAAGGAAAACATGTTACAAATGTGACTATTTATGCCACATAAACAGTTACAAATATCACTGCTGAGAATGGGTCAGAGGGAATGTGCAACCTGGACAGGTCACTAGCCTATGACATAGAGGAAAAAATAAGTAACTGCAGTCCCTCAAAATCAAAGGGACTGCAGTTGCTTATTTTGGACAGGTCACTAGCTTGTATTTACATGTTAGTTGTGCTCAGAGCCACCAAGTATCTCCGAACTCAACTGAACTCAGTGGAGGGTGGAGCAGAGATGCATTGCATTTGTAGGTGCCATGTGAATTATTTATGTATTTCATAGTAGTTTCAGTTTGGGATTAATATTAGTTCTGATGATCTAACCACATTTAAAAGTATTAAGTTAGGTCCTAATTATTATTTAATTAGTATTTGCACTATACTGTATATGTTGTACTCAAGCATTGGTATTTAATTTTTCTTTAAAGAAGTGCACGGGAGGTGTGGGATGGCTGGAGAGTGACAGAGGTTCACTGTTTTCGGACCATGTTCAGACCATGTTTGGGGGAATAAGAGTCGATCTGTCAGCCATAAACTCTGGACTTGGATGGGATTTATTAGAGAACCCTACAGCATTTATATTTCTGTTCAATCTGGTCGGGCCACCTCCCATAGTGGTTGGAGGCACATTTTGACCAGAGTGAACAGAAGTATAAATCCGATGGCAATCCGATCACAGAAAACACATTTTAATGCCAGGTGTACAGGTGGCCACTGAGTCTGGTTCTGTCAGAGATTTCTTCTTTTTAAAGAATTGAATTAAAAATTTGCATTGCAGCCAAAATGGAACACACAAAGAACAAATTAGAATGTTCACCCATGGGTGGGTAAAAATGTAATTTAAATGCATTATCGTTTAATCTGGGAGTGAATGCAAAACCGTCATAAACCCAGGATTGAACTGTTTTGTGGTTTCATCTTTCTTTTGATATTAGCATGTATTTTCTTTGAAATTCTTTCCCTTTTTTATAGTTCTAAAGTCAAGCTGAAATTAATAAATTGAATAAAATAAATTGAGACCTAGACCTTGTTGATTGTTTTGGATTGCGGGAGAGAGCCATCCACCTAGAACTTAATCTAAAAAGATTTATAATTCAGAGCTTACTTGTTCTGGGCGTTCCCATATTTCCCAAACGGGTCTCCTGCCATCCCACCATCACCTGTGAAAATGTACAGGTAACCATCATCTGCAAAGAGCAGTTGCCCTCCATTGTGGTTTGATGCCGGTTCATCAATCTCCAGAATTACCCTGGAAGAACAAAGGACATGACAAATACTGTAGAACCTTGTGTCATAAAACGAAGGACTCGGATGCAGAATGCAAAATGATGAGAAAGAGTCTTTGATAAAATAAACTAAGACTAGTATTCAAAGGCAGAAAGAGATGAAGAAAATAAAACAAACAGAAAAATACCTTCAAACTAAAACAAGGGGAAGAGGGACAGGAACAAGGTTGTGACAGAACCACTCCCTTAGCACCATCACTGAACAGCACGTGCGCACACACACACACACATGCTCACATCGCTCAACAGGTACTACAACCCACCCTCCACAGTAATTATTTGGCTAACAAAGGGTACATACTAAGCCTTTCAAAACTTTCAGACATAAAAAGGTATTGTATAGGTAAGTATTGTAATTGAGTAAGTAACCATAAACTATATAAAATTATATTTTGTGGGACAAGCTGTTCAAAAGGGGCTTCTAAGAGCCTCAGCATGAGTGTATGTGTTGGTTACAGAGAAGGTAACACCTTTGCACATTTGCAAATCTTTGGATTTTTGTCTGTCGGTTACATTTAGAGATATTGGAGCACTGTTGTTCATTACCTGCTTTGTATATAGATACATTTTTGTAAATAGCTTTTTTTGAGTATTTTCCCTATTTTTGTGTATTTTCTCCACCTGTAAATATTTACAGTTCACCTTAGGAAATAGGGACATTAAAAGGGCCTTAGAAGAGTAAGAAGAAGAACCCCACGACAAAGGACAAAAACAGACAAGGAACCAGAATTCACTATAAACAAACAGGATGAAATGTTGTTGTTCTAGTTGTTCGCTAATCAAGCCGTAGGGGTGGTGGGGGTGCCTGAAATTATCGTCCCCTGTTTGGCCACTGGCCAGCAACTGCCACTGTTGTGGAGTTCTGGTTGGATTAAGTTTTATAGAATAATGGAAATCTTTCTCCTAGATTTACTGTCAGAGCCTGAGATTGACATAAAAATTCATAACGGTCATTTTTTCAAATATATTGTGCCGCTCTAGTGCTTACCTCTCCGAGGTGTGATCCACCACATTCATGTCATTGGCGGATACGTGGAACTCACTGATCCTGATCCTCTCATCAAAGCCCACTTCCACTGAGTAGTACACATACAACTTCCCATTGTATTTGTACCTGGGGTGAAAGGTGAGTCCGAGAAAGCCCCTCTCGTCACCCTCCCATGGTGATGTTAACACTGCTTTGGTAATGTTCAAAAATGGTTTCTGCAGTTTGGATCGATCTGGTAGGTAGGTCCATACCAAGCCCACCTGTTCTGCCACAAAGAACCGATGTGTGCCGTCATTGGCATGGACCATGGCTAGAGGGTTCCGCAGATCATTGGCCACTTCTTCCAGGCACAGTTGGAGACAGCCTTCTGAGTCAGACTGAAGCCGGCCCAGATTCTGGGTGAGCCCCTGGTTGCTGAGGAGGTGTGGGTAGCAGTAGTCCACATCATCTAGCTCCATGCGTCGACAAAAATTAGTTTGATTTTCTTTGATTTTGAGTATGTGTGGGTTGTCAGACAGGAGAGGAATGGCAGCATTGCACTTAGTCCAAAATTCAAAGCAATAGTCCTGACAGAGGCCGGGAATGGTCCGGACAGGGGTGCTGGGATCCTCGGCGTCAAAGAGATGAGCTGCATATGGAGAACACTCCTTGATAGATGAAGAGGAGAGGAGAGGTGAGTACGAGGAGAAAGTAAATTAAGCAGGCACTCACTCACTGAAAACATGGGACACAAGGGAAAAGATATTTTAGCCATAAAATATATGTGCCTTTTTATTTTGCCAAAAGACAGACTCTTCTGACTGAGACTAAAGCTTGTGTTACTTTGTAAACTGCCCACTTCCAGAACCAAAGTCCTGCACTGCTGCATCCATCAGTATATGCAAATGTCTTTTTTTTTTTTTAATTCAGTGTTTGAAACAATAGACCAGATGATCCTGTGTCCCAGCAACAAAAAAGATTTTATCTATGGAGAGTGAGGGTTACTAACAGTGGCTAAAATCAGTTTTCCTTGTGTCCCCACTAGCAGATATTATTTCAATGAGCAAGTGCCTTTCCTACTCTTGCTGATTCCAGGCACTGGTGGCACACATGCACAGTTTAAGCTGAACTGATCACGTGTCACAGCATCATGTGCCGCATTTCCACCGGCTCTACTCGCCTCAACACGGCAGAGCTTAAGTAGTGTTTCCACTAGCATAGTACCTGGTACCAGGTACTATTTTGAGTACCTGCTCAGGCGAGGTTCCAAGCGTGCTTAAAAGCAGGTACTATGCGACGATTGGTCAGACTGCTGGCCGCTGAGTCCCGTCACAGGAAGAGACGTCCCACACACAAATCAAGCCGAACTGTAGATAACTGAAAACGACTTAATAATCCTAAAAACGTGGGTTAATCTCCAACAACTACCAGGGAAACCTCTATATTTATCAGGAGTCTTTTAAAGTGGAGTGGTGTATTTAGGGACAGCGCCGCTGATCGCGAGCCACAGACTGTCGCTGTAGTCTGTGGAGTAGGAGGCTGTACTCCGGAGACGTGTGGACAGAAATGTGTGTGTGTGTGTGTGTCGCATATAAAACAAAGTCCCCTCATAAAACAAGTCACCGCAGTTTCACTCAGCCGTGCAGTGATGACTCCGCCCACATTAAGTAGGTACTTTTTTGTAGTGGAGATGCAACCTTATCGTGCCGCGTCGTGCCGTGGTGAGGAGGGGCGAACAGAGCCGGTGGAAATGCGCCAATATAAACACACTTCACAAAAACTTGAACTTTCACTTTAAAGGTCCAATATGCAACATTATACCTCAGGAAGATATCAGGAAAGTAAATCTGAAATAAAAGTGAGACACAGCTGGGTCACCAGGGCCTTGTAAGATCACATGATCACTTGCAGCTGTGTGATTATGTAGACTTGTGCTTCTTTAACCAATAGTATGTCTCTGCAGTAACAAGGAACAAGGGTTGTGATGGAGCCACTCCCATAGTCCCATCACTGATGCATAATTTTTTCTGTCAACAGGTCACTCTCCACAGTAATTATTTGGCTAACAAAGGGGTGCACACTTTGGGGCTCAGCCTTTCAACAATTTTAGACATGAAAAGGTACCTTACATGATTTAATCTGAGTATTGTGACTGAGTAAGTAGCCATAAACTATATAAAATTATGTTTTTTTTTTCAGCGAAGGTAACACCTGAATTTGCAAAGTTATCTTTGGATTTTTGTGCGGAGATAGTAGTGGGAGGCAGCCAAACGTTTCCTTAACAGTGCCACCTAATGACTTGGATTACCAGAGTACTGCAGTTTCTAACTTTTTTTTATTTAACATTTCTTACAGTACAACATATGAAAGTAAGACATTTTTTTAACATACAATTAGAAAACAAACAACATTTTAAAAATAAAAATATATACAAAAGTACACCAAATTATAGAAAGAATCAATAATTAATATAAAATGGCAATGGTAAAACAGGAAGTAAAAACACGTCACGTGCCAATCACATTCATGTACACTTCAGGGACCAATCGGAAAATCGTATTACCTTAGAATATTACATCCCCCTTCTTTTAAGAAAAATATGAAACACAACATACAACATTCAACTCTTTCAGTTCAATAAACCCTTGCTGAAACATATTGAAATTAAAGTACCACATGTACGACTGCCATAAAGTAAGGATTCAAAAAACAGATTTCAATTATCACTTAACTTGCTCAAATGTCATACTGGATTACATATCTTAAGTAGAACACATTAAAACTATCATTGACTTATATGTATCTGAACATCATTGAGCATATTTCTAAATCCATAACTCGCGTCTAGACCTTGTCTGATACCGCACAGCCTGTGGGGCTGTCTCTCCTGTTATCTTTGAGGTGTGTTGTGTGTCAGTGTGCAGTGTATATCGTGTCATGTTTTGTGTTTTCTTCAGTCTGAGTGGTCAGTGTCTCTTTTGTGTCCAGGAGATGTTGTCTGTTTCGCCTGTATTCTTGTCCTCCTTCTGATGCGCGTATGTGGTATGATCTTTCAGTATCAGCTGAACAAACGGCGTTATTTCAGTAACAGGGTAATCTAACTAATTACTTTTCCCAACGTTACAACGCCGTTAACGTTACTGGACGTGAAATGCGGTGCGTTACTATGCATTGATTGAATAAACTGTGTAATCCCAATGCACCCCTGGCTCACAGCTAGTGAGGAGGCGGGTTAATAACGAGGTAAGCTATTATGATTGACCAAGGCAGAGTCATGTTTCACACAATCCAGCATACGCGCACCACACACACACGCATCAGAGATGGCGAGTCAGGATTCCGATGTAAAGTTGGCATTTTCATAGTTTGTGGCGATAAAATCACTTCAAGTGCATTGTTTTTTTTGAAACAAGTAGTGAGTAACTATAACTAATTACTTTTTTAAAGTAACATTCCCAACACTGGCGACGACTCATGAGCAGCTGAGGTGGTGATTTGAAGGTGTCTACTGGGGTATTGCGATACTCAAGCAGACTCAGATAGGGGTCTTTCTGATCAGCTTTGGCCTTTTCCATAAGGGACTTGTGAACAGACTTCTCGGCTAAGCCGTTGCTTTGAGGATAGTGTGGGCTGGAGGGAAAGTGTGTGAACCCCCATGTGTTTGTGGACCATTGTCTGACATAACAGTCTCTGGTATCACGTGCATGTCCGTACCTTCACAGGAATGTCTTTGCCTGGTCTGTGAGTGATGGTGAAGTTATACCTCGGTAGCTGAAGCATCATTCTTTGTAACCTGCTGCTGCAGGTGGTTTTCGCAAAATGGATTCAAGTGGCTTATGGTCACTTTCCACGGTGACGTGGCGACCATAGATGTACTGGTGGAAACGCTTGCATCCAAACAGAATAGCATATAGCTCCTTCTCAATTTGTGCATAATTGACTTCACAATCAGTCAGTAACTTAGATGCATAGCCTATGGGCTTTCCTTCTTGTAACAGTACTGCGCCTAATCTATATTTCGATGCTTCAACTTGGAGTCTGAGTTCCTTGCTCGGGTTAAAGTATCTTTAACACTGGACCTGGTTCCTGAGTGAGCAGCTCTTTAATTTTTTTCGAATGCTTCCTCCTGCTGTGCATCCTATCTGAATTCACTTAAATCTTTTAACTGGTGACGCATGGGTGCATTGACATCAGACAGTCCAGGGGTAACTTTGGACAAATAGTTAATCATGCCAAGGATTGTTTCCAGCTCACCTTTGTCTTTTGGTGGCTCCATGTCCCTTACAGCTGCAATCTCAGCTAGATCAGGCTTGATTCCATCCTTGGTGATTCTGTGCCCAAAGTAGCTGACCTCAGTGGCACAGATTGTACTCTTATGTGGGTTGAGCTTAACTCCTCGCTCCCTGGAGTGCTGCAACATGGCACGGAGGTTGGTATCATGTTCTTCTTTAGTCTTGCCATAGATGAGGATATCATCAACTATTGCTGTGACACCCTGCAAACCCTCATCAGTCTCGTCATCTTTACGCTGAAACTCATGCTGAGGAATCTGTATCATCCAAAAACAATGTTGAAGGTTGTCAGCTTTGAGGACTCATCTGAGAGCTTAATGGCCCAGTAGCCTGATCTTGCATCCATTACACTGAAGAAACAGGCTCCTGCCAATTTGGATGTGGTGTCTTCAAGGGTAGGTAAGGGGCAGTGCGGGTGTTTGATGACTTTATTTAGGTGCCTTGGATCAAGACATACTCTCAGTTTTCCTGTGCGTGGTTTTTCTGCTGCTACCATTGAATTAACCCATTCAGTTGGTTCAGTGACTTTCACAATAATGTCTTGTTTTTCCATGTTTTGTAATTCCTAGTTGAGGCGGTCACGGAGGGCCAAAGGGACGCACCTAGGTGGGTGAACTACAGGTACTGCATTGGGTTTAATGTGAATTGTGCACTCTCCAGTCCTATACCTGTGAACACGTCAGCAAACTCATCCATAACCGATGTCTCAGGTGAGCTGTGCACAGACAGTATGAGTTTAATGAGTCCAAAGTCCAAACAAGCTTTTAATCCTAGCACTGGAGGAGCTTGTGTGTCAACGATGTGGACCTTTAATGTCAGATGAATGTTTTTGTACCGGCATTTAATGTTACATTTTCCTCTGACAGATAGCCTCTCACCCACATAGCCATAGAGAGGGCGTGTTGTTGGTTGTAGTGTGTTCTGTATCCCAAGCCTTTGGAAAACATTAGTGGGAATGACGAACCAACACATCTGCATATGCCTGTTCAGTTTCTCTTTTGTTACTGCTGCCTTGTGTTACTGCATCAATAAACAAGTCTTCATTGTCTGTCTTGCTGAGTGAGTCAATTTCACTTACAGTGTGCACTCCTTATCTTTGCTTTAAGTGGCATACTTTTGCAAAATGATTCCATTTGCTGCATATTTTGCACTGTTTACCTTTTGCTGTACAGCTGCCTTTTGTCACAGCTGTGTACGAGCACAGCAAAGCGCGGTCATGTAGCGCTACTGTCAGGGAACCGAACAATGTGAAAACTTTATGAGAAATGTGAATTAATTAGGGCAATGATGGGTTTTCTTTTACATTTTTTTAAATATTAGGACAAAGCAGTTATTTATCCGTCACTCATGAGGATTTATTTTCAAACTTATTATCAATGTATTAACAAGCTGCTGTCCGGATTCATCGTGAACACGGGGCAGATGACGGTGTGGACTGTGGAGCTGTGACCGTGTGATGCACTGAGACATGCGCTCACTTCACCACTGACGCTTGTCTTATCGGTTCATAAAGTTACTGATAAATGTGATGAACACATGAATTAGAGTTGAAGATAAAGATGTTGAGTGAAAGAATCCGGAGTTATAAAACTACGTTCAACACGTTGTTATTGTTCTTAATAATATGATGAGTCTGCATATTTTCTGGCCTGACTTTATTTTATTTTAATATTTTATGATTATTATAATAACCAGAAGATATAATTCTAACGTTAAGTTAGCTTTATTTGTGAACCACCTATACAAAAACTGAAATTTGAACCAACATGCAAAGCATAGCAATGAGACCAAACATCATATTCAATGGAATGGTTTTTTTAATCAAGTATTAAAGTACTTAATGTTGTCATTATATTCTTGGACAATAATATATAAAATCCTGTGTATAATATATAAAAAAGTTCTGTGACAGCAACATTTTGTATTTTACAACATTTGTGAAGATTAGCATACAGTATATCAGTGAATGGAAAATCAAGCAAAAAGCATCTAATAAAAAAAACAAATGGAGCCAAAGGGGCGGGGCTCTATCCAGTTCTTATAATACATCCATGGTTGGGATAGGTGTAGGCATAGGTGTCAGATACGCCCAGGACATGTCCCCAGCACTATTTATGATTGTTACGGCCCAGAGCCTGTTACTAGGGGGTGGAGTGGCTCAGTGGTTAAGACCCTACCTTGTGTACCAAAGACATCATGGTCGCAAGTTCGATTCCACCCCTGGCTAATTGTACTTGATTCCATTGTAAGTCGCTTTGGATAAAAGCGTCTGCTAAATGACATGTAATGTAATGTAAATGTAATGTTACTGGTATACTGATGCTCTGCTTCTTTACCTGCAGGTCTCAGATAAAGATCTTGCCATGTCTGGGCACAGATGAGGACACAGAGAGAGAGAGTCAGAGGAAAGGAAGGAAAGACACAAACTAGGGGGAACAAGGTTAATGACATATAATGAAGTCGTATTCATGCCCTGAGTTTCTGGAAGTGCATTAACAAGTGAAGGGTTATATCACCTAATTATCACCTCTAGCTAACTACTTAGTTATAAAGGTTTATTCCAGCCAAATACTAATAATAATACACATAAAAGTTGTATTAGAAAAAAAATGTAGACGGAATCATGGCTATTATATTTGCAATCGCTAGATCTCAACTAGACATTTAAACTGTTGTAGAGAGGAAAAACACATGCATTTCTGTTATATAACCCTTTTGTCATCAATCCAAATTTTCTGGCTTAAAAAAAAAGAAGCTTCACAGTCACACACATAAACAAACATGTAATAGACCCTGGGTCTGGAAATAAAATAGAACTGAATCAAAAGGTAAACATATAATTATTTGTTGTTGTTTCTAGTGTGTTGTGTAGGAGATGTTAGTCATACAATCAAGTTATTCCTTGTACAAAACAGTTTCCTTGACTCCTCCACACACTTTGATAGTTGGTGAGGTATCATCAGAAACCTTGACTGTAATTTTACATTTAATATTACATTGTATTCATATACATATGTATCCATACATACATTTAAGATAAATGTGAAATAAAGTGTGGTGGTAAATGATTATGTGATATGATACAGGTGATATGATATAAATGTCCTGAGCGAATCTGCTTGTCAGTACTGGTGATAAAATATGAACATTCTGAAAGTACCAACAAATGATATTTAAGTTCTTGTGACTGTACAATGAAGTCCATCAGTGTCTTTTCCTCTGTAGTCCGGTCATTAACATCCTGCATGTGAGCTGGAGCTTCCTCAGTGAGAGAACTCCGTCTTGGAATCCTAAATAATGACTGAAGGGTTTCCTGGATCAAGTCTCTTATTCCAGACCATGCCTTTCAAATGAAAATAACAAGAGCAATACAAAGTATTACATAGGAAAAGGAGTTACAGTACAACTGACATTACTCTCAACAGACAAAACAGGCTGTCATCTACAGTAAGTGTAAATGTTAACAAATAGTAATGTATATACAGAAGTGAGGCACAGTTCGTTATGGCACTATGACACAGTTTGCTGCTAAAATTACAAGTTAAAAGTGCTAAAAAAGACACCCATATCTTTTTATTGTGTCTTCAGCAGTGATAAAATGCCAAAGTTAGTGTCATTGTACAACATTCAAGCAACAGAATAGTCCTAAAAAAAGGCTCACTATTACAAATCCCAAGCTACGTCTCATTTAATAATGGAATCTCAACATGCAGTGAATGGCTGATAGACAGGTAGCTGCGCTCTGAACTTCATCATACATTCATAGCCTATACATTAAACTTCCCCGTGTAATACAACCATTCAAAATTGTTTTAACGTCAAAATGAAAATTCATTTCACATTCAGTGCTATACTTACATTCGACCCGTCTTTGGTGTCGTCTGGTCTGGACTGCTGGAACCGCAAGAAATGAAGCAATGCGTTCTGTGTTCAACTGGTGAAATTACCGCCGCCTGAAACTACAGTCTCTCCGGTACTGCAGACACCCCAACTTTTTAGTTCGGTAAAGTTAGAAAGATACTGACACATTCTGACTTTTCGGTTCAATAACGTGTAAACGAAACGTTCTATAAACATAAGCGTGGTCTCTTCTCAATCAGAATTGTGTACTTCATGAGCTACAGTAACATTTTCATCCAAGTGACCTGAATTCCACACTGGAAGAATAACGTGTCTCTATTGGCACATTTCCACCGGCTCTACTCGTCTCGCCTCGCCACGCCACGCCACGGTTTGAGTAGCGTTTCCACTAGCATAGTACCTTAGTACCTGCTCCGGCGAGGTTCCAGACGTCCCACACACAAACAAGCTGAACAGCGCCGAACTGTAGATCACTTAAAACTACTTAACAATCCTAAAAACGTGGGTTAATCTCCAACAACTACCAGGGAAACCTCTATATTTAACAGGAGTCTTGTGGAGTGGAGTGGTGTATTTAGGGACAGCGCCGCTGATTGCGAGCCACAGACTGCCACTGTAGTCTGTGGAGTAGGAGGCTGTACTCCGGAGACGTGTGGACAGAAATCAAGTCGAACAGTGCCGAACTGTAGATTAGTTAAAACTACTTAACAATCCTAAAAATGTGGGTTAATCTCCAACAACTACACAAGTCTGGAGTAAAGTCACCCGTGTGTGTGTGTGTGTGTGTGTCACCGCCCACACTAAGTAGGTACTTTTTTGTAGTGGAGATGCAACCTAATCGTGCTGTGTCATGCTGTGGAAATAAGCCATATGTGCAGCGGCAGCAAGACGGTTGTGAGGTGAATGCCCAGGGACCGTCTACAAAGTGCGTCGCTGAAAACCCGAGCTCGACAAAAAAAATCAATAGGTTCACTGCTCTTAACTGTAGTGTTACAGAAACCACCTCGGACAAAGATGACATTCCCATGGTCATACTACACCTATTATTTTGGACAATTTTTGATGAATCTTTATTCATCAAATTTGGTGAATTACCAAAATTGTTTGAAAACATTTTATTTTTTGAAAACAAGAGGTGTAGTGTGACCATGCTACATCTTTGTGTGAGATGATTTTAGTGACTGTGACATTATTGTCAAATCGATTTTTTTTAAAAGACAGTGGATTTGTTATCCTAAGTTGATTACTTATATTAGTTAAACATAAATTAATGTGCAAAGGATTATATATATGTATAATCATAAATATATATTTATTTTATGTATATACACATATATATGTATATATATATGTATATATACATATATATATGTGTATCATGCACCAAACAACATTATAAGCAATTAATAAGTATTTATACTTTGTACAAATACATTGCAGTTCATAAAAATTATAATAATAAAAAAAGACCACAGTATGTCTGGTATAGTATCGTGGTTACTCATTTGGTATCGTGACAACTCTAATTGGAAGGTGGATAAAATTGATGCTCGTCACTTTGCTGGCTCTTGCTGTGATGCTTGCTTTGCTTTCACATGCTCTCAGGCTGGCTGTGACCATGCTTTATACCTTTAGCACCACATGTCCTGTGCCTTACACATACTGACTTTGTAAATATTTACTTTAATAAATCTATTTTGCGTTCGTAATTTACATTGTTGTGGTCTCCCCTTTGTGACGCTTACACTCGTCAAGCTTCAATGTTATTGAGGCTTGACGATAATAATTTTCATCTATTTTTTATCCTTTATTTTACCGGGTGAGTCCCATTGAGATCTTAAATGTCTTTCAAAGGAGCCCTAGGAGAAATATTTATTTTTTATATAAAAAAGAAATATACATGACTAGACATGGCAAACTATTGAATTACAGTTCAAGGAAAACTAGAAATAAAGAAAATGGGTCCCAGCTAAAAAGTCTCTATGTTTCAGTAGTTGGTTATGCATGGTTTGAAACAACCAACTTCTCTCAAGGGTAGCACATTTTCCTGTTACCTGAATATGACTGTGTTAACAACCAGACAGGGTAGAGAATGTTCTTGTGCATAGGCCCCAAGGCCTCTGGTCTGGGCAGCACATGGGTCCTGCTGAAATTATACAGTGAAGAGATGGCAGAGGCCTGGTGCCCCAATCCATTACAGCTTTAACTACAGGACTTCCCATTTTCCCACAAATCATGCTGTAAGGTTACCTGTAACTACTGACCTGTTACCTAGAATTTTGCTATTATCAAATGCATTGACAAAACCATTATCAGTCTATAAAAGTATTTTGTCTCTATCCAGTTCAGTGTGGTTAATGGTGTAATATTGTGTAAGTACAGCTACTGTAGTTGCTGTCATAGCCAGGTCAATTCTGTTCCTCCCCTTTGCTGTCTGTGTCTGTCTTGTGTGTCAATCAGCTGCTCACCTGGTCTTCAATCTCCATCAGGCTCCCTATATCTACACCAGCTCTCCTCCTTCTCAAGGCCAGATTGTTGTTTCACTTCATCTGGTAACACCGCCAGGCTCCTTCAGTATCTTTTGAAGGCTCTTGTTAAAGTTTTGGTCCTGTTTGCCTCACTAACTCTCATTATCCTCTGCTCAGTGATCCTGACCTGCCATCTGCCTGCCTGCTCTCCACCAGCTCACCTGCCTCACCACCCAGCTCCCTCTGCCTGTTCAGCTGCCAAAATCATTTACTTCATTCAGCTCGTCGTCTGTGTTCTGCTCTTGGGTCCACCTTAACACTTCATCACACAGTCACACCAATGGTGTATTTTGGAGTTGTTCCGATTCCGATACCGTTAACGGAAATGCCCCCGATACTGCCGAAAATGTGGACATCGGTATCGGCGAGTACTGGAGTCCATGCACCGATCCGATACCACGTAATTTATTAGAGCTCCGTTAACTCCAACACGGTTCTTCTTCGCCGCTCTTGAAACAGTTGCGCTGTGCTGTTTTAGAGGTGTGAAGAAGAACTGATCACCCGACACCTGTAGACAAGGAACTAACGTTAGCTCATCATGTCGGCGGTTTGGCAGTATTTACCAGTTAGCTCCGTTAGCGTTGTTAGCTGCACTAGCTCCGTTAGCGCGCCTACAGTGAAACTGGACCGTTTACTAAACAAAAAGAGCAGCGCAACAACTAACCAGCATACCTGTGTCCTGCGTATGTATGCCTCTGTTTTTAAAGTTTAGCGTTACTTCATATACTCATTTTAACAATCTGGAGTCATGTAAAAATGATGTCACGCGCGTCCTTTCCCGGTCAGTTGTCATGGAAACATGACGCTCTGCCAATGCTGCGTTGTTTGGACCAGAGTCAAAACAAACGTACAAGCTGAAAAACTAAATAACATATCACTGGTAAAAATAAATGGTGTCCATTTGCTGTATTTGTTGTACATGTTTTACAGAGGGTTTAACCTGAGCCAAACCTTACCACCACTGATAATCATATCACAGTCATGCAGGCGTAGTATGATATATATTTTTTTATAACACACTGGTATGGGTATCGGTACTCTGTATCGGCCGATACCCATAGTACAAGTATCGGAATCGGTATCGTGAGGGAAAAAATGGTATCAGAACATCTCTCGTGTATTTTATATCCATAAGCACAGAAGTGTATTTGGCTGCTCTTGCATCCCTTTCTTTTTTTAAATTAATTTTTGCATTGAAATTACTACAGCCACAAAGTGTTAATTTTGATGCTGGATAAACTGACCGTCAACCCTGTAATGATTCCATGTTACCACTCATTTTTACCAATAGCTGGTAATTTGTAATGGTAGTCTTTTAACAACCTGAATATTGACCACCCCACCCCTAAAAAGGCGTTCACAGTTTTTCTGATGTTGACAATGACTGCATCTTTAATGTAATTTGGTCAAATTAGTTCAGCCATAAAAAACGGATTTGAAATAAAAAGTCATCAACATTTCTTTAAAGCATTTTTCTCCAAAATAAGTAGTAGTAGAAGCTGTAGTATGACCATCTTTGCATGATGTGATTTTTGGTGACTGAACAAAGTACAGTATTAAAGTTATTGAAAATGATTTGAAATTAAATTTCACCAAAACTGTATAAAAGCATTTTTTGTCCAAAATAAGAGTTGTAGAATGACCATGTGAAGGTCATCTTTGTGTGAGGTGGTTTCTGTAACACTACAGTTAAGAGCAGTGAACCTATTGATTTGTTTTATCGAGCTCTTGTTTTCAGCGACGCACTTTGCAGACGGTCCCTGGGCATTCGCCTCACACCCGTCTCGCTGCCGCTGCACATAGAGACACATGTTACTCTTCCAGCGCGGAATTCAGGTCACTTGGATGACAATGTTACTGTAGCTCATCAAGTACACAATTCTGATTGAGAAGAGACCACTCTTGTGTTTATAGAACGTTTCGTTTACACGTTATTGAACCGGAAAGTCCGAATCTGTCGACATCTTTCCAACTTTACCGAACTCTCTTTTTAACTGCAAGTGTTTTTGCTCTCAGCTCACACTCTTGGCACATGATGGAGGAGTGTTGCACTAGTGCCCAAAGACCTTTGCACACACAAACACACACACACACTTACCTGGCACAGCAGCTCCATCACGGAGCCCGCACATTTTGCATATCCATAATAATCAAAGTTATCCATAACGTTATAAAACTTGGCCATCAGTTCCTGGTCTTTCTCATAATCACAGCAGCCAAACTCCTTATACATGACGCAGAATTCCAGTTCCCTAAGCGGCCGAAAGGGAGGTCGAAAATCCAAACACTGCGGATGAAGCAACACAGGTGCGACCCACAACACAAGAACATAAAAACACACGACACGAGTGGGCGAGAGCCACGAAACGCGCGGGGATCTGAGGTGATTAATATGCATTATGCCGAGCGCGCAGAAGAGGAGACCATGGAGGACAGGGGCAATGCAGACGCGTCTTGTTCTTCTTCCTGTGTGCACTTTGATCGTTTCTCTGACGTGGTAGTGGTGGTGATCTGCTGCGGGGTCAACCCATGCTGTGGGGCTGTCGTCAGACTGCATCAGATACAAAATGGGAGGCAGATACAAAGAGAAGAGACTCAGACTGTTGCTGTATGTGAAGCTGGAGCAGCCACATCATTTGACGGACAGGACACAGACAGTGTAACTCAACAAAGAGTAGCACATCGTCTGGACTTAGTTTTGCCTTTCACCGATATCTGCAATGCAATGAAGGTTACACTGTTGGATAACACTGCATGCTAAACTCCTGCTATCCACTAGATGGCGACCTTACCCAGTCTGAATCTCTCAATTGCTGCACTCAAACCCATCCATCCATCTAGCCAATCTCAGCTGACATAGGGGGCCACATAGAGACAAACAATCATTCACTATTTTTCACTCAATTTAGAGTATCCAATTTTCCTAATCCCCTAATCTGCATGTCTTTGGACTGTGGGGGAAACCCATGCACACACAGGGAGAACATAAAAGTTTATGCCCCATATGTGGATGATGTAGTTTGTTTGAACGGGTGTTTTCACTGCTCCCAGATCTCAATACATATTCTCTTATACTTAAGGGCAATTTTAACTGTTGGCTTGACCCGGTTTTGGACCGAACCTCTAAGAACCCTGTTGCAGCATGTATGTCCACCCGCTTTATTCAGGCTTTTTTTTTCTGATTATGGTGTCCATGCATCAGAGAATACTCTTTCTTTTCACATGCCTGTCACACATATTTTTTTTAATTGATAATCAACTGATTCCCCTGGTTCATTCCTGTGCTTATCAAAGCATTGTCATCTCTGACCAAGTTCCTATTGTCTTAATCATGTCCTTTCCTGGCCTTCCTCAGAGAGCCAGACAGCGATGACTTAACTCCACTTTGCTGTGGGACGATAATTTTGTTAAATTGATGGAAAAGAAAATGTAATTTTTTCTCACCACTACTATGTCTGCAGACATTTCTAGTCCAGTTGTCTGGGATTCCCTCAAGATTTATCTCCAGGGACAGATTATATCTTACACTACTCAGGTGAGGCGACAATCCTTTAAAGTGTGATCAGACCTTGCCGACTAAATCAGAGAGATTGAACAGTATGCAGGGTTAGGGTTACTAAGTCTCAGTCTCCAGATCTCTACAAAGAGCGGTTGGAACTTAAGGCAAAATTTGACCTGCTCACCACTGTTTCAAATGAACAATCACTTTTAAAAAGTAAAACCATGTTTTATATATATGGAGACAAATTACTAGCCATCCAACTTAAAGGCTCTAAGGCAACAAACAAAATATATAAAGATCTGGTTACCGAATGGCCATATAACTACAGGTCGCTTTCAGATTAATGAGGCATTCTGGGATTTCTATACCCAACTATACACCCTTGAATCTCAGACTGGTAGTGATGAGATTTTTCACTTTATAAGTGGTGTCAGTGTTCCTCTATAAAGAAGAAGTTTTTTAGAGGAGCCTATATTTCGGGCACAAATAGCGTTAGCCATTTCCTTGATGCAGTCAGGTAAGTGTCCAGGCCCTGATGGAAGAAATTTCCCCTGCTGCTTTCCCCATTGTTATGTTCAGTTCTCTCAGAATCTTGGCAACAAGGTTCCCTAACTCCTTCATTTACCAAGGCTATAGCTAAAAAAGGTAAAGACCCGTCTAAATGCACCTTCTACAGGCACCTTCTTATTTTCACAGACACTAAAATGGTATAGCCCAGAGGTTGGAGAATGCCCTGCCCACTGTCATATCCAAAGACAAAAACTGGCTCTGTAGGCAGCAGGAGGCCTGGCCCTTCCAGACATTCGCTTTTATGATTGGGCTGCTGACTTGCATTTTGGTCCTCCTACTATAGCCAATCTGACTGTTCTGACAAACAATAATTTGTCAATTCTTGCAAGAATGGCACAGGAAAGGTATTGTATGTTTTAAAGATCTATTCATTGACAGCAGCTTGGCATCATTTGAGCAGTTGAGTGAAAAGTTCAGCCTCCCTAAATCAAATTCAGACAAGGCATTTTGTTCTTTCTCAGATGTCCAGCACTGTAACATCAACAGACTTGACCATTGTTGACACTGTCCTTTCTATTGATCCACTTAAAAAGAGGCCAATTTCAGCTATTTTTGGCATGCTGTTGGAGCTTATGAGTGCTTATAAGCTTTTTGGGTGTAACAGTGATCTTATGCCATGACAAGTACTCTGGCAGTGACAGAGGAGGGACTATTCTGTATATTGTTTATTTATTTTTTTCCTTTTTCTTTTGCATTCTTGTAATTCTTCTACCACCGTCCATCTCAACTTATACCCATTCACTTCATATTTATTTGGGTACATAGATACATGCTGTAATTGATATATTCTTTGTAATGACAATTCAGCAGTGCACTTTATGTTATATTGAAAAAAAGAAATAAAAAGAAAAATGCAGTTAAGGATTTGTGTTACACACACCAACACACCAAACCAACATTTACTAAAAACTAGAAAATGGACTGTGCTGTATGAAAAGTGTGAGTGAATGGGTGTGAATATGAAACCAGTGTGTGTGTGCGCTCTCTCTCTGTCTGTCTGTCTGTCTGTCTCTCGCTCTCTCTGTCAGTCTGTCTCTCGCTCTCTCTGTCTGTCTGTCTGTCTCTCTCTCTCTCTCTCTCCGGTCCACACACCTCAGTGTCAGTGTCTTCACTGAGCCTCACATCTGTGTCCGGCAGCTGCTACCATGACTCTGCTGTCCACAGAAAATACCGCAGTCTCCCTCAGACTGTTAATTTGATAGCGTGACATTAAATCAGCTGGGAATGGAGGGTCACGGGAGTCAGCTGGCCGAGGAGGAACTCCTGAACCTGGGGAAGGAGGATCTGATCCGGAGGCTGCGGAGGCTGGAGAGCCGCAACATGGAGCTGATGCTGGAACACGGACACTTGATGAAGGAGGTGAACCGGAGTCTGCAGGTCCACCTGCATGAGATCCGCAGTCTGAAAGAGGTCAACCAGAAACTTCAGGACGACAACCAGGAACTGAGGGAGCTGTGCTGCTTCCTGGACGACGACCGACAGAAGGACAGAAAGGTGTCCCGGGAGTGGCAGCGCTTCGGCCGCTACACGGCTAGCGTCTTGTGGAAGGAACTGGGACTGTACCAACAGAAGCTGCGGGAGCTGGAGCTCAGTCAGGAGGCGCTGAGGGCGGAGAACGTGGAGCTGAAGGACATCGTCCTCATGCTGGATGAGGAGAGGAGCGGAGCCGGATCCCGGAACTCAATCGACAGCCAGTCCAGCCTGCAGGGCCAGCTGAGCGGCTCGGTGTCAGTTCGGGACGTCGGGGATGGAAGTAGCACGTCCAGTACCGGGAGCGCTGGTAGTCCAGACCATCAACCCCACAACCAGTCACAGAAAACAGCATCTCTGAGAAGATCAATGGAAGATCTGTCTGCGGCTTACCTGCAAAGAGGTGAGTCGTCCTCTCACTAATTCATTCATTCATTCATTCAGGTCATATTTTGCCCTGTTTTAAGGTCATGGTCCTAGTCATTTTGGTGGCCTTGGTCCCCACTTTACCAAAATGATCATTAAGATTTTAAAGCTGCAGTGAAAAAACGTTTGTTTTTTAAAAAATCTGAACAAATGTGGCTTACATAAATTCTTTTTTAAATTAGTTGAAACTGCTTCAGTCAATCAGCTCCACACTCTGTGTTCTTTAGTGGAACAGTGTTTAGATCTCAACATTGATGTGCTGCACACAGGAAGTGATTTGTTTAGTGTCAAATCAAATGGAGGCTACAGAAACATGAGTTAGTAAATTGAGACTGCTGCAAATTGGAGTATGACTGAAAAAAAACATTAATCAAATCAATGTTTGTCAATGAAATTGACTTTAAATATAGTCAAATTTTGCTATAACACAAGTGTTATTAAGTGACTTTTCCTTTTAAACTTAGGAAAATTCATCACAGACACCTTATCACAATATGACAATATCCACGCACATCTGGTCTCACTTGACGATACAGATATAATAATGATATATTGCCCCACTCTAACTGAAAACACTGCCATAAATGTTCAGTCAGATCTGATCGTATTTCTTCACAGAGCCTGTTTTCAGATGAAGGAAGTTGAGTTTTTGCAAACGCCACAGTTGTGTAATGTCACTGCTTTCATGGGAGCTCAGCTCCCACTAGCTCCCATGCAACTTGAACCCTGCGTTGGATTATCTCTCACATATGAAACTCGTTTGTCCGCCCTTGATCCTGTAATGTTAGTACTAATGACCTGTGGATGAAACTCAATAATCAACTATTTGAACGGAAAAAGTCTTGCGTCAAGTCAAATATTTGTTTCTTCCTCTGGCAATTTAAAAAAAAAAATAATAATAATTCTCTCATGAAAAAGGGCAGCTTTGTTGCCTCTGCAACTTCTTTGTGACTTTCACCAAACAGGTTACAGTATGTGGATTTATCCTTAAGTTTGTCCTGCTAATTCCTGCCTACAGTTTTTGATGGATCAATCAGATTTTTTTTGATGGGTAGGTGATCACTCAAGTATGTCTATTAAATTTTGATGATAAAATTTTCAAGAAATCCCTAGCTCTTATAACGGGCAGAACTGTAATATGGTATGTACTATATGCCGAATAAATATCTAATTGCAATTATTTTGACTGAAATAGTGATTGTGATTTTAATCATGAAATGAGAGGGAATGGTCATTTTTACATAATTATTCGCACCTTCATTTGAATAACATTTGAAATGATTATTGTGTGATATTTGTGCAAATCTGTGAGAAACAAAGATTCTTTCTTCATTTGTTCTTCAGTCTGTAGAATATGATGTGTATGGGCCAGGACAATAATGAATCTAAAATGGTTATTTGACACACATTTTGGAAAATATTGCCCCATCTGTGATTTGAAAATTGCAGTAGGCCATTTTGTGACTTTCATAAAATTTCGATTCACAGACACACCACTAACCACCATTATTCAATGGTAAATGCTCTGTATTTATATAGCACTTGTGTAGTCCACTCAAAGCTGCTTCACACTACAAAGCACACATTGGCATGTCGACCAGCAGACTCAGGAATCAAACCCACAACCTTCCAGTTGAAAGACCACTCACTCTACCACTGCCACACTAACTTAACTTGCCCATCCTGGTTCTGAAAGTCAGATAAAGTTGAGGTTTGGTGTAAAAGTACATAAAAATGTAAACTTTCAATGACTACATAGCCTGTAGCACTCACACCACAGTTACATTCAAAGCAACGCTACTGATGAGATCAAATATACGCAGAATATAATACTCAATATGTTTGTTAGTAATTGGCATAAACAGTGAACAATATTTATGTGTAACAATAATAATAATCTATTAAAACATATTTTCACATTATTACATGTATTACATGCAACATTAAATGTTGTGTTTATTAGCTTGGTAAATGCTTTGATTACAAGGGATGAAACGATACGATACCCAATATCAGTGTCAGTCAAAATCCCTGGATTAAATATCAGAATTCAAAAATCTTATATATCGCATGCTACACTATGCACAGACTGTGAAAATGTAAATAAAACTCTATAAATGAAATTTTAGTAGTAGAACATTGTTATTACGATGTCATGATTAAATATTGTGATGTAACTTTAAGATCATATCACCCACTCACTATCAGACTACATCAGCCTTTCTCAAAGTGTGACCCCAAGTGGTCTGCAAGGTGACAAGCAAGAAACATATGTTTTGAAATTTCGAATGTCAGTGTTTTAATTTCAGTGTTTCTCAAACATATGCCCACATATGTTGTTTTCAATATCAAAGTCAACTAGTAGCCTATGTAAAATCAAAAAATAATTTTGACTTGGTTTGCAATACTGCTGACCGCAACCGTTGTGAGGCTATTTTGAGTTAGGTGGTCCGTGAGTGGGTCCTTTTTGAGAAACACTGGACTAGATCATTTGCGTTTGAGAGCCCTGGTGTTGGGCAGTTGGGCAATACCATCATGCAGAAAGGTGTTGGACATTACTCAGCATGTTGCCAGAATCACTTCCAGTCCCAAAATAACTTTTGTGTCTTATGCACTTTGTGCAGGAGGAAGTTCAATGAGTTCAGATGTGTTTAGTGTGTAAAATTCAACATGACAGAAGCATGAGGTTGATTCCTGAAGACTCCAGTGTGATCTTAGAATGATTGTCCTTTTGGGCTTCTTGCTTACTTCTACTATTTAACTTGATTCATCTGTAGTCACCGGCCACACGGCGGTGTAGTGGTTAGCACTCTCGCCTTGCAGCGAGAAGACCCGGGTTCGAGCCCCGGTTGGAACAAGGGCCTTTCTGCATGGAGTTTCCCCGTGTGTGCGTGGGTTCTCTCTGGGTTCTCCAAAAACATGCAATGTGGGGATTAGGTAAATTGGACACTCTAAATTGACCATAGGAGTGAGTGTGAGAGTGAATGGTTGTTTGTCTCTAGCTGTGTGTGGTACACCCTGGCGATCTGTCCAGGGTGTACCCCGCCTATCGCCCAATGTAGCTGAGATTGGCACAGCACCCCCCGCGACCCTCTGGTGGAGGATAAAGCGGTTAGATGATGACTGACATCAGTAGTCACCTTGCTGTCTCATCATCCTTTAACTTAATGGTGTACTGACTGGCCTAGCTCGGCTCAGCACAGATGGCCCCAGATGAATTAGTTCAGCTCATTAGGGAGGAAGTGTCATTGTGCACTCCAGCACAATGACACTGAGGTGTTAGTCAACTGCAGCCACTCACAGATTAAGATCAGGATCACGTGCATACTTCGACCTAAAGCTAAAACCTGCTAACTGACTCATCAACAGTAAGAGAATGTCTGAAAAATCTCATTGATTCTTTTTTTGTCCTCACAGAGGAGGTCACTGTTGACAATTCAAACTTTGTATCTTAGCTCCCTGCAGGTTTAAAAGGAGGTTGGCTGAACTTTCTTTGAGAAGGTTTAAAGTTGCTGATGAGCTTGATTTTCTTATTTTATCTAAAATATTAGGTGCATTGCAGTAGAGACTACAAAATGCAGATTGGATAGACGGACTGCATGTTGTTCAATGAGTGTTTATTAAAGTTGCAGTGTGTGATGTTTGGTGATTTTTGTCTTGTTGATGTCATTATTCTGTGTCTGTTTGGTCTTTGTGTAACATTATTTGTATGCTGCATGATGAGGCAGAAAGAGTCCGGAAATATTCTACACAAGTAAAAGTACCACTACTTTGATAACATTGTACAAGTAAAAGTACTGGTCTATGTCATTTTTTGTTATATATATACATAACCACCATATACACCACAACAAAATTAAGTAATACAAACAACCAAACAAAAGAATTAATTTTTTTTTTCTATTATGCGTAAGTGCAAGTGCGAGAGAAGTATGTGATGATTAGTGCAGATTCAAATGTCTGATGGCTTGGCGGTAGGTGCTGTCACTGAAGCGAAATGTTTTACTTTTAATGCTTCTGTATCTCCTGCCTGGTGGGAGGAGATTAAAGAGGTGGTGTGCTGGGTGAGATTGGTCTGCTATAATTTTATTGGCCTTTCTGGTGAGTCTTGATGAGTAAAGCGATGTGAGTAAGAAAGTCTGGCACAACTGATGATCTTAGAAGCTCAGCGCACAACCCTCTCCAGCCGAGTCTTATCTTGTGAGGTTGTGTGACCATACCAGACAAGCATGAAGAATGTGAGTATGCTTTCTACTGTAGACCTATAGAAGTGGGTCATGGCTGGTCGACTGACCCTGAATTTTTGAGCTGCCGCAGGAAGTGGAGTCGCTGGTGGCACTTACTGATTATAAGACTGGTGTTGAGCTCCCATGATAGGGATTGATAGATGGTGGTCCCAAGGAACTCAACTGCTTCTCCACTGATGGAGAGGGGGAGGAGGGGGATGGTCTCCTTTCTGAAATCAACAACCAGCTCTTTAGATTTAGAGATGTGAAGTATGAGGTTGTTGTTCTCAAACCACCTTACTACACATGCTACATCACTGCAGTAAACAGTTTCGATGTTAATGGTGATAAGACCTACCACATATGTTTCATCTGCAAACTTAAATAACAAAACAGAGACAGAGTGTGAACGGCAAAAATGTGTATACTGTATATAGAGTACAGGATGTGATAAAAAACGCAGCCCTGGGGCGCACCGATGTTCAGGTATCACTGTGTTTGTCTCCTATATGGTATATTTAACTGAAAATTCTTATCCAAATTTCTTATCCAAACAACCAATGATTTATAAAGGAAAATCATGAAAATTTACAGGGGTGCCAAAACTTTTGCATACCACTGTACGAGCGCTGTGTATCCACTCCGAGACCCCCACCCCCCTCCCCCCCACTGCTGTGCCTCTGGGGGTGTGTCTAGAGTTGTGACAAGTTGGTGACAAAAGCATGGGAGCATGGGAAAGGGACGACAACATGGGAAGAGCCAGCTAATATGAAAATTCTAATTTAATGGGAGGTGTTTAGCCAGAGAAGGCAGTAAATACACCCATTTTTAACAGAAAATACGTAATTCAAATACCTTACACAATACTATCAAGAGTTGGACCTGGATCAGTGAATAATATTACTAGATAACTTTACTCTTTAATGTATACTTTATAGTCTAATCCATTTGTTATAATCTTAATAGTCTTTTCTATTTTATACATTCATAGAAATGCATGTTTATTATTTATTACCTTGACCTTTACTGTCTTTGCTGCTCTGTGAATGTCCCCATTGTGGGACTAATAAAGGATTATTTCATCTCATCTTATAAAACAAACTTTTGCACAGGACATCACACAAATCACTCAGAAACAAGACTGAACAAATAGAGATGTTATAATGCAAATAGCGGATCAACCTACAAGATCAATAATCAATAATGGGCCAATGCTGATTATTTAAAAATGGTAAACATTGCTCGGATATACTGGCCAACTGATTAACTGGGAGACCTCTAAACTTAAACTCCTAACCAGGAATAAACGTCAACATCACCCTCATCTGCTCATTTCAACCAAAAGTGCCACAAGCAGTTAAAACATATCATATCTAAATGTATGTTAGTAGATGTGTAATTAAGAGATGTCATTTTAAGAAATCAGGTTCTTTGTACAACTTGAATGCATGGATCATTGTGATGTAGCAAAGCAAAGGTGAGCTCAGTGTGTGTGAGAGACAGATTTACAGCTCGTGGGAGAGAAAGGCAGTATTGTTATGATAATAAGGCAGCATGGGAAGGTCTTTGTCTGTGTGTTTGCAGCTATTAAAGCGTTGAACGCACCATGGGAGAGTTTCTACAAAGCATCTATCTGCTGTTGGAGAAGCTGCTGTTCACATAAGAATGATTACAGTTTTTCTTTATATGACTGACACACTGATCCACAAAACATATCAGTGATTCTATTATAATAATAATATTACTACAGATAAAGGACTTGTGTGTTTTGTCAAAAGCTTTCTGGCTTTAGGGAAAACTCTACTTAAGATGTGTCTGTCTGACCCCTCTAAAAATGAGGAGTTGAAATAGAGAGCAGAATCCCAGCAGTGCCTTGAGTTTGCTTAAACCTAAGTCTAAAAGCAAAAACTGCTCACCTGAAAGTTTCAGACATACAAAACCTACTTTATTTGCACAGTCCTCGTTAGTATAGCGCAGTCCTCGTTAGTATAGTGGACAGTATCTCCGCCTGTCACGCGGAAGACCGGGGTTCGATTCCCCGACGGAAAGCTATTTACTTCCCCAGGGCTGCGTTCTTTCTCCTCTGCTCTTCTCCCTGTTCACAAACAGCTGCACCTCCAGTCACCAGTCCGTCAAGCTCCTGAAGTTCGCGGACGGCACCACTCTCATCGGACTCATGTCTGATGGTGACGAGTCCGCCTACAGGTGGGAGGTTGACCAGCTGGTCACTTGGTGCAACCGAAACAACACTCTAAAGACAGTGGAGATGGTTCTGGACTTCAGGAAGAACTCAGCCTCACCTGTGTTGGGATTAGGGGCGTGATTTGTTATGAATTTAGAATATTAATAATTAATTAATTATGGAATAATTAATTTCTTATAAAAAAGTTGAGTAAAACTCAAATCGGGGCACCACTCCTCTCAAACAGAGGAGAACAATCGGTTCTGAATGAACCATTAATTCATAACCTCCAAAAACAGTCTCATAAATTAAGCCGACTACCAATTTGGATTATGATTAATAATTAACTTAATAATTGATAAATCACAATACTACATCAATAGTTAGGTGGATTGAAGGATTGGAGTTCTACAGGGAAGAGGTTGGCAATATACACGCTTGTGCAATATTAATCAGACCAGACTGTATATATTATAAAACATTTATTAAAAAGACATCAAAGATTTGAACAAGAATATCTACTAAATGTAACTATATACAGTGTGTGTGTGTGAAAGAGAGAGAGTCTGTGTGTGTGCAGGTCAAATGGTCAAGTCAGATAGAGTTAGACTACAACTCAAGATGGCGGTTGACAAAGAAACTACAAGATGGCGGAATCAAAGATGGCTTCTTGACCGCATGGCTGCTGTGTTTCTTGGTTAACTACTTTTGTAAAGTGAGATGTCAGGTTAGATGAGAGGTTAGAAGCATGCACATCTAGAGCTGAAAGCTAAGGAGCATGGACATCACTAACATCATATTTACCTAAATCTAGACATTACAACAACACTTTGTGTGAGCAAGTAAGCTCGGTACAACATTTCATCTATGCTTAGCCAAGTAGTGTAATGCTATGCTAGGCCCAGTTACGTTACCAAGTCCTTAAAAGATGCAAAAGTGTCTTTTTGAGGTGCTGTCTGTTGGTCCAGGAACAGTAGATGGTTGACTGTGTTTCTGGTGTCTGTGGCTCAGGTTCCTCCTCACAAGTTAGTTAGTTGGAGCTAACTTGGCTCTGGATCCTTGGTTGATCCTCAGGCAGGTTCTGGTGTCGCTGCCTCTGATGGGAGGATAGCAGGCTGCTGTGAGCGGGCCTGCTCGAAGATCAGCAGAGAGGGTCTCTTGCTGCTGGAAGCTTGTTAAGCTCTGTGCTGAAGGGTCTTCAGTCGAAGAGCTGACGTCTGTGTCCTTCCTGCACCCCAAAAGGGCAGGGGAGAGCAGAGGAGCCTGTGTCCTCCGGTGAGGTGGAGAAGAGAAGAGCGAAGAGAAGAGAAAGAAGGCGGGGAAACCTGGCTTTTGTATTGCCTGTTACATGGGGTCACATGTCACAAAGTGACCACTGAGGTGGGTTTCCCACTGATGTGTGGAAGATAAGGGATCTTTATTGACCGAGTTTTATGACACTCTTTGTCTTTGAGCAAGGGGCCATGTGTTCTCCATCCAAGATGCATGTGACTCCATCTTGAATGAGCTGATCCCCAACACCTGCACCCATCAACCTCTGTGACTCCACAATTGACACTGTGGATTCCTTTCGCTTCCTGGGAACTATCATCACCCAGGACCTCAAGTGGGAGCTGAACATCAGCGCTCTCATCAAAAAAGCCCAGCAGAGGATGTACTTCCTGCGGCAGCTGAAGAAATTCAACCTGCCAAAGACAATGATGGTGCACTTCTACTCCTCCATCATTGAGTCCATCCTCACCTCCTCGATCACCATTTGGTACGCTGCTGCCACGGCCAAGGACAAGGGCAGACTGCAGCGTGTCATTCGGTCTGCAGAGAAGGTGATCGGCTGCAATCTTCCATCTCTCCAGGACCTGTTCGCCTCCAGAACTCTGAAGCGTGCAGGAAAGATTATGGCTGATCCCTCCCACCCTGGACAGAAACTTTTTGAGTCACCTCTGGCAGGAGGCTGCGGTCCATCAGGACCAGAACCTCACTGACACTCTGACTCCTCACACTCCTCCTCTGCCTCTACATGTCACATTATCATTACATCCTTTTTATGCGTCACATTAACGTCATTACTGTGAACTTTTGCACCTGGTGAATATTTCACTGTGACTCACTTACTGCCCAGCTGTACTGCTATTTACTGCTCTTCTGTAGTGCTCTTTTTCATCTTTAAAAAAAAAATAACATTTATATACTGTGTATATATACGTATACTGTTTCACTTCACTTTTTTTAAAAAAATTTGTATGCTTGTTATGCACCAATGACACCAGAACAAATTCCTTGTATGTGCAAATCATACTTGGCAATAAAGCTCTTCTGATTCTGATTCTGATTCTGAAATAAGAACAGACTACTGTGAGGCTTCAGTACCACTGAGAGAGAAAGGACTGAAGCTAAATCAGCTCTGTGTTTGTGTAGAGTATGTTGTTAAACTGTGAACAATACAATAAAAATGTGGCTTGTCTTTGTTTGTTAAACTAGAGATTTGATACTGGAGTGTATGCCTGCATGATTCTGGAAAAAATCGATAAAAATCGGAAAAAAGAAAAACATCCTAATTCTAGCTATTAGAGCTGCAGAAACACTATTTATCTCTAAAACATGTTGAAACACACAATTACTCAACAGCTTTTCCAGTTCAACCTCCACTATGTTTCTATGTATCTATTTATACTACTACTATTGTTCAATATGATGTTTGTAAATGGAGGTATTTCAATTATTGATGTTTGTTGTGCAGTGCTTTGTAACTGTGGTTTTAGAAATCAGAATCAGCTTCAGTGGAAGGACACAGAGGAACTGAGACAGACAGGACAGTACTGTAACTGTATTTGTGCTGACTGACTGTAATGTAAGAATTTCCTCTTATCTCTTTTATTTGTCAGCACTCTGTCCTCATGTACAGTGTGTGTGTGTGTGTGTGTGTGTTTATGTGTGTTCCAGTTTTTGCCCTGAGGTCAGCACTCTCTGTACCGGTGACTTTGAGACACAGTGTCAATCCTGTACAGCTGTATATTTGACTTCTCTGTCAAACAGCTCTCTCTCCATTTGTGCTGTTCTGTCCTGATTGTTTTACCCTGAAATCACAGTTAAATAACTGTAGTTGAAATCTTTATTATCTTTATTCATTTATTTATTTAATATTAATCTTTTTTAATACAGTACATTTCAACATTAAAGGGTAACTGAACTGTCTTTATCTGATGCTAACTCCTCCCAATGCCTGGTTTTGAAAAATTTGTCAAGAAGTGGGCTAAGACCTGAAAGAGGGAGAGTTTGAAGAAGTTGATTTCACACCTGACACAGCCACACCCCCAACGTTTATAAAAAAGGGGAGGAGTCCTCCTTCTGGTTGGAAGCCAAGGAGAAAAATGTATACATATATACATATGTATATATATATATATACATATTTATATATATAAATATAGATAGATATATTCCAGAGGAGTCAGGCTCGACTTTAGACTCGATTTGACAAAATGTAAAGAGAATTGCAACTCGACTTGGACTTAAGATTAAAAAGTATGTTGTTACCATAAGTATGTTGTTGCACACCAGGTTGTTTGTTTTGATCCGTGAGATGATAAGAACTCCGAGGTGGTCAACAAAAGCCGAATTGCAGTAAGCAAAACATGCGGGTCAAAGAAGTTTATACTAGAAAATATTTTTTGACAGTCAATGTGGCCGATAAGATTTCAAAATTCTGGCTGTACGTATTTAATCCCGGACATACATTATCCTTAAATAGACACACGTAACAAGAAACACGCACATACGCAAGCACACACACAACACAGATAAACGGAGCTGTGGATGCCACTCTGGGAGGCATTTTCAAAAAATACCGGCAAAAAAAGTATGCATATTCACCTAATAGAAATACCATTGATATCATCCTCCTGTCTGACACTGCTGTCAAAGTGTCCAGCCCCACCCCCACAACGTCATTGGCCTTTCTGATTAGCTTGTTGAGTCTGTTGGCATCTGCTACTCTCAGTTTGCTACCCCAGCACACAACCTCAAACCGAATAGCACTGGCCACCACAGACTCATAAAACATCCTCAGCATAGTGCGCAGATGTTAAAGGAGTGGAGCCTCAGAAAATAGAGGCGGCTCTGTCCCTTTTTGTAGAGGACTTCAGTGTTCCCCAGGATGGGGATGGTTCTCCTCAGATCCACCACCAGCTCTTTGGTTTTTGTTGTGTTGAGCTGCAGGTGGTTCAGTTCACACCATGTGACAAAGTTGTCCACCACAGCCCTGTACTCAGCCTCCTCACCCTTGCTGATACATCCAATAACAGCAGAGTCATCAGACAACTTCTGAAGATGGCAAGACTCTGTCAGGTAGCTGAAATATGTGGTGTAAAGGGTGGAGAGGAAAGGAGAGAGGACAGTCCCTTGTGGGGCCCCGGTGTTGCTGACCACTGCATCTGACACACAGTGCCGCAACCGCACGTACTGTGTCTAATGTACTAGTAGTCTAATGTACTCAGTAAGCCCGTCTATATCAGAAAGGAGAAAGAACAGTCACTGTGGTCGGCCAGTGAGGTAGTCCACAATCCAGGTCACAAGGGGGGATCCACCAGCATCGCCGTCAGCTTGTCACCAAGTAGAGCAGGCCTGATGGTATTGAAAGTACTGGAGAAGTAAAAAAACATGACCCTCACAGTGCTCCCCGGCTTTTCCAGGTGGGCGTAGGCATGACTCAGCAGGTAGATGAGGGCATCCTCAACTCCGTTCTGGGGTGGGTAGGCGAACTGGAGGGATACATGATCCAGATGTGGCCTGAACATAGGCCTGAGCTGATCCAGGACGAGTCTCTCCAGGGTCCTCGTGACATGTGACGTCAGTTTCACCGGTTGGTAGACCAAGAAAACAGTGGGGTGTGGCGTCTTTGGCACTGGAATGAGGCAGGATGTCTTCCACAGGGAGCCTCTGGGTCAACTCCAGAGTGGAAGAGAGTCCAACCCCTCTCAAAAAGACTGGTTCCAGAGCCCAATCTGTGTGTTGAGGTGTGCCCGACGATATCTAGTCGGAACCTCTCAACCTCGTGCACCAGCACAGGCTCCTTCCCCACCTAGAGCTAGCTTTTTCAGCCAAGGGTCGGACTGCCATGGTCCCCACCTTCCGCCATCACCTCGGCCACTACCTTCAGCCACCAGCCAACTCACACTACACCCAACCTCCATGGCCCCTTCCACAGGTGGTGAGCCCATGAGAAGGCCCGACCACCGGGTGCTTGCCATCGTACCTAGGGCTGGGTATCAATAAAAAATTTTCGATAACGGTACCAATACTGATACCTTCATTTTGATACCGGTTCCTGATCGATACTTTTTTTGATACCAGTTTCATAATATAATTTCTAAAAAAGAAAATTACATTAACTCATCACGGTACAAATCCATTCTTAGTTTTTATTTTTCAGTTGTAGCATTTTTACACTCAATGCTGTTTTTTTTTTACATAAAAACAATTAACTACAAATTATTTTCAGTGCAAAAAGAACAATCGCAAACAAGTGACAAGTCATTTTCACTAAGGAGGTAAAATGTTTTATCATCTCCCTATTTGACATTAGAACACAAAACATAGCAATAACATGGTTGTATTATTATTACTCAAAAACCATAATGTAGGCTGAGATAATGTCACGACCGAACAAGGACTTGAACCCAATAGCACGACTCAGAGACAACTTCCAAAAGTATCCCAATTTATTGCACAAAGTATCAAACAATAATCACTCTCAAAGGAGGAAAAGTAACAACAGAAAATCACTCTATCGAGGAATCACTAGATAAGCAAAAAATATACAAATTATAATCACTCACTGGGAGGAGTGCCAAATCAAAATCACTCTTCACGAGGAAAAACTCTGAAGGCTCAAAAAGGCAACACAAAGTAGCAACTAAGAAATACAAAACCAGACAAACAATTTACGTGGCATGGATTGGATAGTACGGTGCCATAAAAGAACCGAAGTTCGGTACCCAGCCCTATTCGCACCCCACCCCTAGGCCTGGCTCCAGAAGGGGGCTGCACTCCATTTCTTCGATTCATCATTGGAGGTCTTTGAACTGTTCTTTGTCCAGTCCCTCACCTAGGACCTGTTTGCCTCGGGTAACCCTACAGACAACTGAGTGGCTACAATCATTGGGACACGTAAACATAAATTAGTCCTTTATCCGTCCAGCAGGGGAAACACCTTCTCTGCATTTAACCCATCCTCTACTAGAAACCTTCCTACATTCAAGAGCAGTGGGGAGCCTCTGAAAAACACCTTGGGAGTAATGGGGACTTTGCTCAGGGTTGAAGACTCGAACCTTCAAACCTCTAGTTACAAGCCAGGTTCCCTTTCCACTTGGCCATGGGCTGTAATAGAGTGTGAAGTTTACAAACTTCAGTTTCCAGTCCGAAAAAGTTGTCCAACAGTGACATAAAGCAGCAAATATATGCAAATATAATTACTGAGTGTGCCTGCCTGCCTGTCTCCTGCAGCTCAGGGAGCTTGCACCTTCTACAGGATGTCATGTTCCAGTACCTCATACAACCACATTTTTAAGAACCTGAACTGTCCTTTAAAGGCTTTTAAGGCAGTATAAAAGTTCTTCATAATACATCAGCACAGCCCAGAAGGAATTAATTGTAATTGATTCTATATATAATTATGATTGGCATTGGCTCAGTCCAAGATGTCCTTAGAACTGACTTTAGTTTGTTTTGTTTTGTTTTTTGGTTTGTTTATTCTGTGTAAGATGCATCATCTGGCTACATCACACAGCTGGAGAACAAGGTGAGGATGCTGGAGGGTGAAAATCAATGGCTGCTGTCACAGGTAAGTGTACACAGCACAAATTGTTGGTATCATCCTCATCATTATCATCAAGTGAAACCTAAAGTTCACCAGAGTGTGGCATACAGGACATCATTCAGTGCTGGTACTGTTGGTTAGATATTTAGTCCATTGGATATGACACTCCAACCAGCAGTCCAGCTAACTCTATCTGTCCCTACTGGTCATAACATGATTCAGCACCAAAACAAGTAAGATAAGACCAGGGGCCTGTTTCAGAAAGCAGGTTCAACAACTCTGAGTTGAAACCTTAACTCTAGGTTGACCTACTCTGAGTTTTCAGTTTCAGAACAGCTGAACAGCAGTAGTTCAACTCTGAGTATGTTCACTCTGAGTGAAGCGTGTGCGTTGGGAATGAAAAAAGCTACGATTCACCATGGCAACGGGTAAACAAAGAGCACAGCCTCCATTTTAATCCAGTTGAGCAGAAATATTAAGGAGTCAATAAATGAACACTATTACATTTTATACAATGTAATCCACTCCTTCATCATTTAACAGACTTCATTAATGATGATAAATGCTGCAGTCCTACCATATGTTACATTTGATATTTATTCAGCTGTGACCCGACGAGACACAAACTGAAGATGAGAATATGGATCCAAATGATAAAACATAGTTTACTTATGGACCTATCAATATAAAGTCCAACTGAAGTGTCCATGTTCAAACTGACTCACTTTTTTGACTATTTTACATGAAAACATTTTTCCACTAAACACTATTTCATGACTATATTTCCACGTGTAAATATAAACGCAGTCACTGAAATGCTGTCAAACATTAAGATTTCATCTACAGCTAGATTCAAAAAGTCACGTCTAAACTACATTGAGGTTAAAGCGTTTCCAGCTGCATCAGAAATATTCACATCAGCTATAATCTCCATCATGATCTATGATAGGAACATTTCACAACCTGACACATGATGTCTACAGTGATGATAAGCCTACAGTAACACACGGTAACACAATCTGACACAGTCTTAATGTGCACACAGTCACAGTGTTGGTGTGAACTATGGTGGAGCCAGCCCTCTCAGCCCCTTAATGACACATGAGCTCCCCCGGAAACATGATTCGTGAGATTTTTGGGCAGGGTCTCTAAAATGTTGGCAAAATATTGTTTTTTGATTGATTTGATTAAGATTTGGTATGGGGGGGGAGCCCATATACGTGAGCCCCCCCCCCGAAATCCGCAGTATAGTTTGCACACTGGAAGTAACATCTGATTGGGATTTCGATGTTTGGAAAGACGTAAATGTCATTAATTTGGCAGGTGAATGCGCTCTGATACGTGTTTTGATATCGTCTGTATGAATGAGGAAATGAGACGAGGGTTAGACAGCTGCTTCAGGCTCAGCAGGAGGAGGAGAAACTCAGGGTTTGTTGTAGAAAACCTGCCAGTGAGCAGGTTATCTACACGGAGTATGTTGGCGGGGTAACTGACTCAGCGTTAAGCTGAACTGGCTTTGTGAAACCAAAAAACCAGAGTTTCCCTCATCTCAGGGTTAACTAACTCAGAGTTTTCACTAAACCTCTTTTCTGAAACGGGCCCCAGTTTGCTGTGGTCCATAGACTCAACTTTGAGAAAAGACTGCTGTATCTACAGAAACAAGTGATACATGGAAAATGACTTTGGTACATAGTGGTATACAGTCTGAAATATTATGAAATAACATTCAGAGGCTTTGCTTCTATCCCAGAACACAACAATCAAATTCAATTCAATTCAATTGTTGTGTGGGTATTGTTTCCCGATGATCATTTATTGCCAACAGTAGTTACAGTTGGAAATTCAAGGAACAGAACATCTAACAATAAAGCAGATTATCATAAGAATAAATGTACCCACTATTGATTAAATATAAACACTTTATTCTTCAAAACAGAAACTGTGAACAGTTTGAAGTTCTCGATGAGCTTTAACTGAGTCAAGTTCTGTTATGATTATCTTTTATTAACAAGCCTAATCATAAACTTCAGAGACCACCTTATACTCTGACATGTTCAACTGTGTGTGGTGACAGTAGATGGTGGACACAAGTGTCTTTGGTCATTTTCAACAGCACTCCTGAATTCCTTTTCCACTCTGCAGCCTCACAGCAACAATGGACCTCAGTAGTTCTCGATGTAGCTGTACTTTTTCTTCTCCTTCACCTCTGTGACAATAACCATCAGATCTCTTGTGTAAGTAACTTTGGTACATTGAATAGAAATATGTAATTTCTATTACTATTACTGGCATTTGAACAACGTTTTAGTGAAGAAAATGCAGTACTTGTTTTGTGCAGTCTATACTATTATAACCTACTGTACTAAATGTTTATCTGATGATGATAACGTTAGTAGAGATCACCTTACTAACAAAAAAACAGCCGCTAACGTACAGTAACGCAGTCATGAAATTAATAATAAAAACAACAAACTGAATAACCAAACCAAACTCAAGTGAGTAACAAGCTGGTGTTATATCAGTAAATGTGGCTATCAGAATATCCCACCACCTTAACCTACAGTCTCTAATTCTTAACCAAAAGCAGTGACGGCAGGATTATATTTTACGGTACTCACAAGACAAAAAATAAAAATAATATACTGTGCTTTCACTCGGAGCTGTGAATATCACTGAATATCACTGGAAACAGCCGCTCTTCTCTGCCAGTGTTTACCAAGTTAAATTTTCTTACCTTAACCAAAACAAACACACTATCAACGAGGTGGAATTTGGAACCATTATTACCGAGAGGCATTTAAACAGAATATTGAGAGGCAGGTTTTACCGGTGCAGGTACGACTTGGACGCCGGGATAGAGTTCATTGTTGAACAACTTCAAGGCCCTGGAAAGGAGCATGGTTACCAGTGGATGTATACAAAGTGTAAACAACACAGTATCAGAAAAGAAGACGTAAGAAACCCTCCTGTCTCTACTGGACCCTATTGGTTCCCAAGTTCGCCAGACCAGACGTCTCAAAAGGAGGCAATATTTTGCTCAGGGACCTAACTGTGTGATGTATAGACTTATACGACAAACTGAAGCCATATGGAATATGCATTAATGCTTTGTGGAAGCAGTGGAGTGCTGTTCGGGGGCTGTCCAGGCTCGTAAGAACCGACATGGGCACTGAGAACGTGGTGGTCAGAGAAATTCAGCAATATTTGAGAAATGACGTGGATGACAGAGCAGCGGAGAGAAGCTACATCATAGGGGCAAGTACCGTGAACCAGAGAATTGAGAGCTGGTGGGGATTGATGAGAAAAGAAGGGATTAAACCGTGGATCACGCTTCTAGCAGAACTGAAGGATGAGGGATTCTTTGCTGGGGATTTCATTGACAAAGCTCTGTCACAGTTCTGTTCCACCCTAAGCATTCAGATAAATAGCCTATGATCACAACAAAAAACAAAAAACCCAGAAATTTTACCATTAACTCTGCATTACCTTCACTTATCCAATGGGACTGAGATCTTTTAGCTGCTCTGCCCCTCGGCTCTGGAATACACTCCCTCAGGACATCCAGACTTTAACAACAATCTTTTGTTCTGTATCTTTTTTTTAATTGCTTTATTTAAATTGTTTTATTATTATGTGTAGTCAAATGTTTTTATTGTTGTCTTTCTGTAATTATTTTTTGTAAGGTGACCTTGAGAGTCCTGAAAGGTGCCTATAAATGATATGCATTATTATTATGTAATCTTAGAGATTTAAGTCACTGTGCATTTGTTTATTTAATAGAATAGAATAGAATAACCTTTACTGTCATTGTATTACACAATTAGAGTGCAACTCATTTGGTGCAACGAACATTAACAATTTAACAAGAATAATAATAATAATAAAAAAAATTAAAATATTTAAGACACTTAGAACGCTGAAAAATGTGTGCGATGTATTGATTCTTTAGACTGTTGTGAAAATTAGACACATCACAATGCAATTTGAGCTACTTTTATTCACTTAACACAAATGTTTGTATTTCTTACCCACTGCAAAGGCAGAGAATAAAGAGTACTGTATTTCACTTATTATAGACCCTAATCACTGTTTAAAAATGCACTGTTTGCCAGCTGTGATTTAATCGTTCTTGTTTGTTCAACAGGAGGTATTAAATGACATCCAGGGTGTTTGGAATGCTCACCGTATAAGACCCTCCAAAAACACCAACGTGCCCAGTGGGATACCTAATGTCATGTACATCATCTTTGGGGTGCAGAAGACAGTCTTGTTCCGCTGACTGAAGATGTGACCTCATGTAAAGACAGCTGCACATTTGTCAGTTCAGTCCCATGTGATGTGGACATGTTTGATTTGTGCACAATAGTAATGGAGGAATCGAGCTCGGAGTTCCTATCGACCATGTTCCAGGCACTTGATTTATATTTCCATCTGAGGGACATGGTTCGTCCAGTAATTTGAGGACCAAACATACAAATCATGTATTACATTGGGTACTTTAGTGCATGTTTGCTTAATGTACATATTACTTTTCATGTTTGTGTGATTATCTTGTATTCTTGTTTAAACCAAAATAATGAGAAAAGACTGTATAACTTATCGATTACTAATCAATTACACAAGGAGACCAAGTAGGCTACTATATAGTGTTTATGTGTGCATCATTATGATGGTTGTATCATCAATGCTCCGTATGTTTCCTGAGCCTCTGTTTTAAATGGTGAAAGAGATTAAATCAATCTAATATTTCATAAACAATTGTTTCTTCCAAATCACAGCACATTTATATCACTTGAAAGTGAGGTGTAAATGAACTGGGTGGTGTCATTAAAAATGTCCAAGTGTTCAGATGTATGGAATGTAACAGAGAGGACATCAACATTTTGAACAAACTTGAATGGTTTATTCAAGTCAGTCTTTTTCAAAATACACCATAGTAAAAAACAGAACAAGTTGTATTTGTACATAACAGGATAAGAATAGTATTCAAACCTCCTGTTAGGCAGCATCATACTGATAGTGTTACAGTTATTTAAACTTCTTTAAAGTGTAAACAACTCCTGTAAACATCTCACTTATTTTTAAGTTGAAAACATCAGCTCACATTCTTGTTTCTACTGGGGTTGTTACAACCAACTGTAATATTAAAGGCGACATAGACCGAAAGCTCCGATTAACGCTGCTTTTGTGTGTGTATCTGTGTCATTACCTCGTTTATGAAACCCTAAAGTTTCAGAAAAATCAGTTCAGCCACTGCTGAGGAAATAGTTTTTATTGTTTTCCTGGGCTCTGCAAAGCGGAAAGGCACTTCCGTTTGCTGATGATGTCTAATCAATTGGATTTTGGTATTTGAAGTGGAGTGGTGTACTTATGCCTAGTCAGTATACCTGGTGTAGAAAGCGCTCAGCACTCGCCCAGTTTGTAGAACTGTAACTGTACGCTATATTTGGAATAATTTCAGCTTATCACCTGCTCATAAAGTAGTCATTTCTCTTGGCACTAACCGGAGCAATACAGTGTGCAGCAGGCACAGTTGCACTTTAGGTGTAGGAATACTGGAGTTTGATGGTGAGTGTAAAAAATACCTCTGTTTTCCCACCAGGTGAAGCACTGAAAATATTCCAAATATAGTGTACAGGTAATCTTGTCATGCACATGCATTGAAGTCATATTCAAGCTAAGGCTTTGTTGTTTTCTCAAGTTTGAGATTTAGTTTAGCTTAGCGATTAGCCTTTTTCAGAGCTGTCCAGCTCACCTTTTGTTTGTTGATTTAAAGAGTCAATAAAGCTCTTTTAAACCTTTCTCCTGTTCCTGGTCTTGTGCATTTGGGTCCAAGCTTCGTGAAAGTTTGTAACAAACCTGGTGTATTACAGCAACACAGGTACAGCAACACAGCGACTCAACAATGTACTGCGCTGCTCCTGCAAATTGTGAGAGTGTTGAGTGCAGTCTACTACAGGTAATTCACTGAAAAGAAAAAGGTGCCACATACAACCCCACTTTGAAAAAACCTGAACTATCCCTTTAAGGCTAACCCTTTGATTGTGAGAGATCACAGCAGCCATTTTAAAACAGATGAAATAAAATGCCCCATATAAAAAAGGCACAACAGGCTACATAGTTCAAATTACAGAATCATCCTGTCTAGTAAGGAGCGGTCACATCCTTCTTGTTATTGTTTGTATTATTAGCGACACCACATCCATTACCCACATTGAGCTTGTTATAATGTTGTTAAATTTGGATAAATTCTAGATAGTTGTAATAACCAATGGGCAGCTTCAATACACATCCACATGTGTGGTCCTGTGATCTGTGGAGGAAATATGTGGTTTCAATTAGTATGGCCTTAACCAAGAGATCAGATCCTGTACAGAACTGTAGGAACAGCTGAAGATTGTTGCACTCAATTTCCCCGATATACCTTTTCAGGTAACGAGAAACTGTTGACTGGGCTGTTGTCATCTTCTGTGGAAAGTTTAGAAGCACCTTCACTGTTTTTGCAGTTGATTTTATTTGTGCAATGAAATGATGCAGTCCTTCTGGTGATAGTAAACCAGCTACAGAACCCACAACAGGACGCCAGCACTTAATTACATACATTGGGGCCTGAACAATTACTTTGTTTCCAATCTGTGCCAAAATAGGGAGCAGTGTGTCCTTGGTAGGGACTTGCTTGCATTCATGTGCATCAAGTACACTCAGCAATTCATCTGTGTCCACTGAATTTAAAGTCCTCTAAAGCCTTCAGAAGGACAGATCTTTCTTCTTGTGATACGTACATCAAAAGGAATTCCTTGAAACTATTGGTTGTCGAGCCATCCAGAAATGGTATCGCACGTTTCACTGGGAAGTAACCAGCTTGTTTCCACCCTACTACAAACACTCTAGCTACAGCCTGCCATTCTTCACACTGAAAGTCAAGCCTGATGAAGGGGACACCTCAACTTCCTGAGTGCAGCTGTCATAGAAAGCCATCCAAAATTATGTCAGGCAGTCTCACAAAACACCACTTCCTTCCCGCTGTTCAAGCTCTCCATTTGGTAAACGCATTTTGATATTGACCTCAGATGCAATAATTTTTGGATCCTTGTAGGCATTGATCAAGTCAGTGAGACAGTGACCTCTTCTAAAATCAGCGTTACAGGATAAGATTTGGGTTCAGGAACTGCTTGAGGAGGAACATCGGCCTCCCCTGCAAGCACTGGTGACTGATCCACTGTTTGATGAGGTGCATCATCCTCTTTTGCTGGAAAGAGTGTTTCAGGGTTTTGTTAATCCACAATGACATCCAGCCTGTCATCCATACAATAACTGCATCAGAATCTTCGCTTTCGCCCAGAGTTAGCAGACCATCCCATGGTAATGTGTCATTCAGTTCCAAATATCCACTTGTGGATGCTCCATCGTTAATGCCATAGTGGTTTGGGGATTCTGAATTTCTGTTTTCCACCAACAGATCCTCAGCCACCTAATTGTGTTCGGTGTCAGTGAGATCTATGATCACCCTCCACTCCTGAGGGCTACTGTCCTGTTTTCTTTGTGGTGTACAGATAAAGTTGCAGAATTTTTACCTGGCTTTGATTATACAACTCATCTACTATATTGGAAAACATCAACATGCATGTAGACGTCAGACTCCCCGTTCCCGAGGCTGTAATTCCTCTCAGCTGGGGTCAGACGTCTAGAGAAGAAGGTGCAGGGATGAAGGTTCTGATCGGAAGGGTCGTTTGCTGGGTCCACGTGTAGCCAGATTGTACTGTAATGAGTCAGGAAAGGACCCAAATGGAGTACACAGAGGTAGACAATAATGACGAATATGTTATGTGCTACTTTGGGGAAACGATGATGTCATAGTCCCACCTTTCTCCTGTGCTTGCTTTCAATGTCACTATCTTCATCATTGTCTCCCTCTTCTTGTGTTTGGAGATTGTTTGGTCGTCACCTTAAGATAAGTTTTATTTACTTCTCTTAATCGCCCTGACTTGGTTCATCTTCTCTATTTTTGGTGTATTTCTGAAGCAGCGTTACAGCGCAACATACAGGCCTGGCATAAGTGCTACGGTGTTTAGAGTTATATTTGGGGTGTTTCTTGTTGATGAAGACATTTCTTTTAACTATGCCGTTTATGGAAAACTTTAAAAAAAAGAAAGTACAGGAAGTATAGGATTTGTTTCGGGGTCCTGTTGTGATTACAACCTGGTAACAGGTACTATTTTAGGTACCTGCTCCGGCGAGGTTCCAAGCGTGCTTAAGTAGGTACTATGCGATGATTGGTCAGACTGCCGACCGCTGACTGGCCAGAGTCCCGTCACAGGAAGAGACCTCCCACGCACAAATCAAGCCGAACAGCACCGAACTGTAGAACAACTACCAGGGAAACCTCTATATTTAACAGGAGTCTTTTAAAGTATCGTGAGCGGGATCGCCGGCGAGTAGGAGGCTGTACTCTATACTCTGGAGACGTGTGGACAGAAATCAAGCTGAACAGTGCCGAATTGTAGATAAGTTAAAACTACTTAATAATCCTAAAAATGTGGTTTAATCTCCAACAATTACAGAAGTCTGGTGTAAAGTCAGACTTCTGTGATGACTCCGCCCACATTAAGTAGGTACTTTTTTTGAAATGCAACCTAATCGTGCCGTGCTGTGCCGAGGCAAGGCGGGGAGAGTAGAGCCAGTAGAAATGCGCCATTAGTGAGAGCAGCATCCACGGATCGCCTCATCCCTTTGTTGAATCCATGCCTCTTTGGCTGCAATCATCCTTTTAACTATAGGAACAACTGTGGTGGAAGAAGAATTGAGATGCATAGAGCAATGTAAATGTAACACAGTCCTAGTACATTTTTGAGGTAGTGAAACTTCCACTAAAACAGTCTATCAGTTAGTAAAGTAAACAAAAACACAACAATGATGTAATACACTGTGCTACAAAAACACCACTGGATCTCTGATGTTTTAGTGTCAGCTGAATGTGAAGTTGAAAAAAGATGAAAAGTAGAATTACAATGACAGCCGTCCTCATGGAGACCAAAGGCTGACCCCTAATTTCTGAGGCTAAGTAGAGTCTTTTCAAATGTGTAAACCTGTGTGTGCGTGCGTGTGCTTGTGTGTGTGTAGGTGCTGGAGGTCCATGAGAAGCTGGACAGCCGGTGGACCCAGGAATACGTTGAAGATCTCAGTGAGAAAGAGAAGGCCATTGTGAGGCAGATGTGCAATGTAGGTTTGTTTGTTTGTTTGTTTATTTATTTCTGTCTTCTTTCTTTATTTCTTACTTTGACTTAACACTAGTACTGTAGTATTATATTGTATGTGGAGTAATACACTAGAATACTCCCTTATAGTATAACACCATAAACAATATAATACTGTATATGGTGTAATATACTGTACTATAATACTCTCAAAACATAGTATACATGGTGTAATATTGTAGGGTTTTATTGTAGTGTATATTTTCATTCTGATGTGTTCTGCCTTTTTATATAGCTGTCGATATCTTATGATATTTTATTTCTTATTTTATTTTTCTTGTTATGTACTGTATATTTTTTTTCGATTGATAGATAGATAGAGAATATTTTATTTATTAAATGTGCTGAATAACTCATATATTCATATCATATTGTATATTGAACATTAAACCTAACTTAACTTTGATTTATAAAAATATGACATGACTGTAATAATTTACCATAATTTATGGATTCACTGAACTTTCATTTATGTATAATTAGTAATCATACACCATGAGTGAAATATCACGTGGGATATGTGAAATATGTGTGATTGACAGCAGTTGTTTCCCTCTCAGGTGGTTTGGAGGAAGCTGGGTGATGCCACTGACAGCAGCTGTCAGGAAACTATGTGAAAGGAGCATTACAGTTATCAGACAGCAAGTGAAGATGCCCAGGGTCCAGGAGTTTGAACTGGAAGCATTTCAGCCAACTGTTTTATTTCTCTACTGACAGATTGCAGCATTAAACTGAGTCAGAGTGATGTGTAAGTTTGTCACAGTAGGACATTGTGCTCTGTGTTGTCTCTGGAAGTCATGATGTGGGCCTTAGTAAAGAGCTTGTCACATGACTCAAGTTTGCTCACAGTGCCATGTTGAGTGGCCCTGCGATGGACTGGCGAACTGTCCAGGGTGTACCCCGCCCATCGCCCGATGTAGCTGAGATTGGCACAGCACCCCCTGCGACCCTCTGGTGGAGGATAAAGTGGACATCTTTCATACCCATTCACACGTTGCCAACACAACCTTCAGGATCAATGTGTGGTTAAGTGTCTTTCCCAAGGACACATTGGCATATAGACCAGCACAGCCGGGAATCAGACCCACAACCTTTAATTTGAAAGATGTCTCCGTAATTCTACTGCAGAGAACCCTTATCTCCGGTCACACCAAATGTTTTACTTCCGTGGCTGTAGCGTATCATCTGACTGAGTCTGAAAGTGTGTCCCAAAGCTAGCAAATAATCCTCGAACCACATGTTCAGACATCCTTATTCACCAAATGTTATGTTTATATGGGTTAAATAACCACAACGTGTAGCTTTGTTAACGTTGCTTTACTGCTTTGCTGCTTTGCTTCAACCCCACAGTATCCACACAACAATTCTGTGCCATAGCTCTTAAAAGCACAGGAATCATAAAATAACCAGGCCCAACAGGACATTGTATAGAACATTTTCAGACATAACAGTAATGTTCATAAAATGGCTCTGACACCAAATAAACATTTGCACCGACTTGAACTCATAAGCATCTATTTGCTATCGCTTTATCCTCCACAGGGTGCTGTGCCAATCTCAGCTGGCATAGGGTGAAAGGCGGGGTACACCCTGGACAGTTCACCAGTCCATCACAGGGCCACAGATAGACAAATAACCATTCACTCTCACACTCATACTTAGGGATGTATATTGTTAGGATTTTATCGATACCGATACTCCTTATTGGTTCTGATTCTTATCGATACTACAACATGTCATTTTGTGTAAAAAATAAAGATGTTGGTAATATTTAAGCTTCAACAGAACAGAAGCTATGGAATTACAAATGCTTCTCAGAAGAAAACGAAAACTAGGGAGATGGCAGAAGCCTCTTCATGTTCAACCCAACAGACTGTAAGTACAGACAGACTCATACGTCAAACAGAACAGTGCAGAGGAGGCACTTCTCCTGCCACATTTGGCCCTATTAGTTTTTGTTAAAGAAAAGCAAGATATTTACTTTCAAAGCAAAATGAGTTCATATCTGATTAACAAGACAGCTAACAGTGCTCACACTGACTTCAAGTGGACTAACTACTGCCTATTTACCTAAACCACTTGGATTCGACTGTAGCAAACGGCTGGAGATCCTGCACAATGAACTTTGTGACGACCCTGTGACATTCTTGCATTCTTACTGCTGTCATCTTCATTTGTCTGGGGATTGTGAATGGGCTCGTCTGGAATATCAGTGGAGCTGTGGTAGCTGTTCATGTCTCCTACAGGCTTAATGTGACATATATAAACTTTACGTGGCTTGACGTCGCAGAAACAAAACCGGCAGTCTTTAGCGTTAGCCAGGCTGCTAACTTTGTTATAGCAATGTAAAAAAAGTACAGATAACAGTACCATTTGTTCAGAATCTTAACAGTACCCTCGTACCGACCCAATTAGAAACCAGTACCAAAAAGTACTGGTCCTCGGTATACATCCCTGCTCATACCTACAGTCAATTTAGAGTGTCCAATTTGCCTAATCCCCATATTGAATGTTTTTGGACTGTGGGAGGAAACCAGAGGACATTGAGAAAACCTACACACAAGGAGAACATGCACATTCTATGCAGAAAGGCCCTTGTTCTGACTGGGTCGCAAACCTGGGTCCACTACACCAACCATGTGGCCCTGAAATGACAAGCATGTAAAATACAAAATTAAAATTAAACAAAAAAACTTGTAAACTTAACTTAAAATGATTGTGTCCCTAACTATGTCAAATAAAATAAAGGTTTTTAAACACAATGATTATTGTAAGTTTCCCTTAAGTTTACTCTTAATTGCCAACTGGGAAGCTGCAAATCAAAGTTTGCATCTGCGTTTTCGTGTCGTTACAGAGTCCAATTCTAATTATAAAGTGGTGATCCAGTAAAATGTTCTCCTATTCTCATCATCTTTCGTTCTCAACTGTGAAATGAGTTTCAAATGTTAGTCCAGATCCTCCAAACTCCTAAAGATGATATGTTTTTGTTTGGTTGGTTGTTTTTTATTTAAAGATAATTGTTGTATGTTCACAAATAAAACATCTTTCATCTGTCTACAGTGGTTCTGTAGATTAGATTGTTGAGGTATATACAATCTAATCTATATCAGAGACATACACAATTTACGAATAGTTCAGTTTCTTTTATATATATTTACATTTTACATAATGTTTTATTACTTATGATCTTATTTTGAAATGCTAAAACACGGAACAGTACAATTACAGATGCACTAACACTGCTGGATTCTGTAACTTCTGTGACTAGTCAAAATTCAATGTCAGTTCTTACATACTGTGAAAATGTATATTTTTTATTTTGGTTTTTGCATACTTGAAATACAATGGATTGAACAATACAAAAAATATCACAGTCACATCATAAAAAAACATTTACAAATGAGTCCATGAGAATGAGAACACACATATAACACACACATAAGGAGATAGAAATGTTTATTTGTGATTCTACTTGATACATACATTGGAAATAGGACCACGGTCAATAATTATGCCACATTCAACACAAATTCCCTTAAAAATGACAATTATCTTCTCAATCGAATGTCGCAATGTGAAACAGGGCAGCTGACAAATGTTCAATTCAGTTAAATTGTATTGCCCTAACATTGTTCATTATCTCAAGGTGCTTTACATAGCAAGGTCAAGACTCTACTCAGTTGGTGGTAAATCAGTGGTAGAGTCGTCTTTCAACTTGAAGGTTGTGGGTTTGATTCCTGGCTGAGCTAGTCTCAGTAGTTCAGTAGTTTATGTGAGAGGTTTCACTAGTATGTGTGAGAGGTTTCACTAGTATGTGTGAGAGGCTTCAGGAGTATGTGTGAGAGGTGAGTTTGGATTACGGCCTATACAGCCCCTCATAGTGCCACCCTTGCTTCCAATCAGCCAATGAGAAGCGCTCTGGGTCCCTGAACTTCAGGCCACACTGCAGAAACTGAAGCGTGCGCTTTACACGCCCATGCACACGGAGCAGTTCAGCAGTACACAAGCTGCGCAGCATCCGGCACAACCAACTATTCACATACAACTACACAATGTGTCTACAGAGGAAATTGCGTTCATCAAATAAAAACTGCAGACATGGGGACATTGGGGACAAAGTTGAATTTATTATTATTATTATTATTATTATTATTATTAACACAGGAAAATATAAAGGCTTGCAATGCTCCCCTGCACAGCAGCACCCTCTGGTGGGGCACTGGCACTTTAGTGATATCCATGATGTCCTCGCGTAGTCAGGACTATAGTCCCATGCCACAACCTCTCAGTTAACCTGGTACAGTCATCCTATGTAAAGTGGCCTTAGTAAAGAAACACACCATCTTTGATTCCACCATCCTGTTAAACTTTCTTTCTCAATCGGCATCTTGTTTTGTGGTTTCTTTGTCTGCCTGACTTTACCTATGGTCTGTGCACGCACACTCAGACACTCTGATGCAGACACACACACACAAACTGTACATAGTGAATATTGTTTGTTGTTTATATATAATATATATATGTTATATATATATATATATATAAAGTCTGGTCTAATGTTGCACAAAATTGAATACTGCCAATGTCTTCCCATATCCTTCCATATAAGCTAACTGTGTCATTGTTTATCAATTATTTATTAAAATATACTGATATTGATAAAAAGCTAAATTAATGAGGCTGAATCAATTCATTTGGCTATATTTTGCCTTCTTTTGAAAGGTGCTGCCCAAAGGAACTTTAACATGAATTTGACATTTCCAGTATCATCCATACCCACAGGAGGGTCGCTGTGCCTATCTCAGCTGATATAGGCCGTGGACAGTTCACCAGTCCGTTGCAGGGCCACATATAGAGACAAACAACCATTCAAACATTCAATCTCACACCTACAGTCAACCCACAGAAAACCCACGCACACACGGGGATAACATGCAGAAAGACCCTTGTTCCATCCTGGGCTCGAATCCAGGTCTTCTTGCTGTAAAAGGCAAGAGTGCTAGCCACCCCACCAACTGTGTGGCCCATTTCTAGTATCAGTATCATTATTATTATAGTGTCGGCTGGGGAATTTGCAACTGCATCTATGGATTCTCAGATTTACGCTGCATATGGAGTGGTTTCTCTTTTATCCCCAGACAACATTCTCTCTTCTTTCCACTCCATATGCACTGAGATTCCGTACTCTGTTGCCCCACTCTGATGTCCACCAGGTCTAGAGCTGACTGGCTGAACAGAGGTGGGAAAAGGACAAACTATATGTGTCTCTGGTGTTACAGAGGGCCAGTCTATCAGATTACCAGAAGGCTGTAAAAGAGGCACAATTTTTCTCCTCTATCATTTCAAGTAGCTGCAACCATAATAGGGTGTTAATAAATTAATGAATTACATATACGTGTATATATATATGTAGTATATTAAACTCTGTAGTGGACCCATACGTGAGAACTTATAATAAGACACAAACTAGGCATCTTTCAAGGTTCCTTCCCTAGATACCAAGGCATCAGGCATCTGGACCGGGTCCACATATCGCAAGGCTTACTAACTACATCAGGATCAGTATATGTATCAGACCTGGCATGCTGCTCGCGAGAATCTGCAGTGTCATCTGAGCTGGAGAGCACATGAAACTGTCCAACTGCCCTTTGGACACTCTCCCTGCCAGAATCCTGAAGGAGGTCTTTAAGGTTATTGGCTCACATCTTCTTACTCTCATTAACACTTGTCTAAGTGCCTGGTACTTTTTTTAGTACCTGCTCTATGCGTGACATCATCAGACCACCCCAGAAAGAGACATCTGACACAAGAATCAAGCCAAACAATGTCGAACTGTAGATCAATCTTGAAAACGCGGGTTAATCTCCAACAATTACCAGGGAAATGTCTAAAATCTCAATATTTAACAGTGGAGTCTGGTGTCTTTAGTCCAGTGACTCTGTCAGCTGAAGTCTGTGCTCAGGTCATGGTCCACATAGCTGGGGGGCACAGGCCTTGAGCACCCTGGGTCGTTTGTAAAGCGGCTCATGCTGAAAATAACTGCAAGTTATTTTGTCACATTTAGCCACGAACAAAGTTTGAAAAAGTGGTGTTATTAAAAAATGTGTTATTAAATAGTTTAAATAGATAGATTTAAATAGATCTAAATATTAAATGGTACACCTAAATGTTAAATCTAAATCTAAACCTAAATGTAAAATCTAAGTCTAAATCCTGTTCTTGACCTTCTTGAGCTTCTATGTTCTATATTTAGTTTCACCCAAAAGATTTACGTTTATATTTATTTATATTTAGCATTTAGCTTTAACATTTAGGTGTAACATTTAATATTAAGATTTAACTATTTAATACATTTGCTAAAAAGTGACTTTCAAAAAGTCACCCCACTTATTCAAACATTGACAAAATGTTGCTGTTATTTTCAGCATGAGCTGCTATACAAACGGCACCCCATAATAGTGTGAACACATCAGCCATGTTTTATATGAACGTCATTAGCTGCCAGTTCATTTCAGAGTTGATTTTGAGATTTTACTCTTTGTTTTTACAGCCCTGACTGGCCTCGCTCCACCTTATTTTGCTGAGATTTTAATGATACATGAAAATGACAGGGTTTTACGTTCATTAGGTCAGTGGCTACTGGCTGCGCCCAGTTCAAGACACAAACAAATGGGATGACCATTCCTTCACTGTTGCTGCTCCTAACATCTGGAACAGGTTACCCCCTGATTTGCATTCCATCACTGACCTGGGAGTTTTTAATTTCAAATTTCTTTTAAAATTTAGTAGAACGTTGACAGTTTCTGTTTGTGTACATTTTCTACTTCTACTGATTCTTATTTTATTGGTTTTTCTTACTGTTTTATTGTGTATTTTACACCTGCTAAATTAAAGAGTGCTTTTTTTATTCTTTCTTTTTATATGAAGCACTTCAAGTACCTTGCAGATATTGTAAAGTGCTATATAAATAAACATTGATAGAGTGCTTATTAATCTTTGATAGTCAATACTAATACTAAAGCATATCTTTTGATCTGGGGTACTGTTCCCAAACAAATCTATATACATACCCACTGAATACTACCAACACACTCATATTCTCAGTGGTTTATTATGTTCTCACTTAAAAAAACAAAACCTTTACATCTGAAACAATGTTTAAAACAGTGTGGTATTCAAACCATTAAATGTTTTCATACAACATTTGATTGGCACCAGCCAGTTCTTACAAATTAAATCAATAAAAATGAGAAAGAAACATTTTAAACTGGAACTGCAGAGGTTTCAACATAAAAAAGCAGAACAAATCAAAACTTAAACACTGTACAATGGATAAGAACGGCTTTTCTTTAAAATGCTATGAACATGAGTCTATATGTGCTGAGACATTTGTTTCATATAGTCTGTGGTGGTGTGGATCGTTCAAGGATTCTTAAATGTGTTTGTTCGTTATACTGACATATTCTGCATAGATTTTAGCCAACTAACAAAGAGCTAATAAAATCTACACCTGCTTGAGTCTATGATATCAAACAATATGTTTGACACTACTTGCTGTTAGACAACTTATTTTACCGACGCTTCCACACAGAAGTCTATAGAGAAAATCAGGGATTTTATATCACGGCACACAGGAGTTATTGATCCACTGCTGCCTACATCAGTAAACGTTTTGGTGCTGAAAATCTTTCAGTCAGATTTACCTAATTGACACAAAGTTACCAAAGTTACCAGCAATAGACCAGCAGCTCCTGTGTGCCTGTGAACTAAAAATGCCAATTTTCTCTTTGGACTTGGGTGAGAGACAGTTATAGACTACAGTTTTCAGCTGGAAAAAGGCTTTTTAAAATACACTTAACAGCAAGTGTTTTGTTAACTGGCTAAAATGTGTTTTTCCTTGTGTTTCCGCTGGCTTTTTTTTTTCAGTGAAAGCGAGCCGCAGTGTGTCAGGCTGGTTTTTGACTTGAGTTACTAAGGAGTTCACACTGCCAGTATGTCAGTACTTAAACAACTATAACACTGCTAGTTCAGCTCACACCAACATGAGTCTCCAGAAGAGGATCAGAAACTCCCAGATTACGAACATCAACTTTCTTTTTCCTTATCACGTAAAGAAGAGATTCTGAAGTAGTGATTTCTCATACCATAAAAAGTAAAGCAATGTTTAATGTGCTCACTGTGGTGACTTCTTATCAGTCAGTGCACTTTTAAAACCTATCTCATCCACGTACCCAGATTCAGCCCACTGATAGGGGGCATTCCGGGCGGCAGTGGAGGAGGTAGCTGATTTTGTCCTATGGTAGATGGCACTGGGTAGCCATTACTCAAAGTAGGTGGCATCCCCATGACTGAGGGAGGTGGAGGTCCAAGCAGGTAGCTGTAGGCAGGGATTGGGGGAGTGTGGTAGGACGTGTTGCCCAGGGGATAGTGGTGGTAGCCAAGTGGTGGGGCACAGGCCTGGGGCACAGTGGTGTAACAGGAAGCTGCCTCCGGCATCGTCATGGCCTGCAATTTCTGGTAGCCGTCGCTGGAGACTAGGGAGCTGGAGCTGGGTTGGTCCATGGGTGGAGGAGGTGGTGGAGGTGGGCAGTGGGGTAAGGGTGGGAGGGCTGGTTGAGAGGGGAGTTCTGGAGCTGAGGGATAGAAGGAGGAAAAGGAGGGTTTACGATCTGTGGGACACATTTCCTGATACAATATAAACGAAAAAGATTGTTTACGTTTCGCTCATTTTCCTTGTGGATGTGGCCTTAAGGAGGTGTGGCCTTAGGGGACTTTTGCACACCATGTGACAGATCGTGCTTTTCAGCAACATGCTCTTAAGAGCCTGGGTCCTTTCCACATGGAAACCGAATGAAATGTAAGTCTTTTTCTTTGTCGTTGAATGAAAACATATGGAAAAGATGACGCATCAAGATGATCAGAACTGATCATGAGCATTGATCAAAATGACTCACTCCCTCATTTTCTACCGCTTTATTCTTCACATGAGGGTTGCGGAGGGGGAGCCGGAGCCAATAAGAGTTGACATAGCCCTGAATGACGGGCAACACCCTGGACAGGTCACCAGTCCATCAAAGGGCCAATACAAAGAGAAGAACAACCACGCACTCCCACATTCACGCTTCTCCGATCAATTTAGAGTGTCCAGTTAGTCTAATCACCAATTTTGGACTGTGAGAAGAAGCCGGAATAGCCATGCAAGGGGAGAAAGGGCCTTGTTTGAACAGGGATTTAAACTGGTGATTGTATTGCTGGGGCCCCAGTGGTGCAGCAAGAAGACCTGGGTTTGAGCCCTGGTTGGAACAATGGCCTTTCTGCATGGAGTTTGCATGTTCTCCACGTGTGCGTGGGTTTTATATGGGGATTAGGTAAATTGGTCATAGGTGTGAATGTAAGGGTAAATGGTTGCTTGTCTCTATGTGTGGCCCTGCGATGGACTGGCGAACTGTCCAGGGTGTACCCCACCTATCACCCTATGTCAGCTGAGATTGGCACAGCATCCCCAACCCTCCGGAGGAAGATAAAGCAGTAGATGGATGAATTGTCTTGCTGTCAGTGGTAGCCACTGCCCTGCTGGATGGCCCCTCATCGGAATGACGATTAGCTTAAACAACTCCATTTCTTTAGGAACGGCCTTATCAGACCAGTATTCAGCTTTGTGCATTTACATAAAGCACTTCTATACCAATCCAGCTCACCAATCATTAAGATTATTTGTATCCAAGTAAACATTGCTGATGATGGAGATGGCTGACAGTGTTTAAATATGGAGGCAAGGACAAAGGACACAGACCAGCTGTTATGGACACTGGTGGAGGAGGTGGAGGAGGAGGTGGTGGAGGCTCTAGACTCGGGAGCTCTGGAAAATAGAAATACATTTATAAAGACAAACTATATATAGTAGTAGTAGTAATATGGGATTTGACTTAGTGAGCTCAAACTGGTATGTTTGGTGTCTCATAGCTGAAAAGGATTGGTTCTTACTTGTGGCCTTGTTGTCTTCTTTAGATGACAGCTAAAAAAAAGTGAATTCAAAGTCATAAAATCCTCAGTAGATACAAGCTTATACATAACACACACTGACATTAGCAGAGATTTAAAAACCCTAAGTTGAAGTACCTGAGCTACTTTGGGCAGTCCAGGGCTGGTCTGAGGAGAGGGTTTCTTGGCCATCACTGGTGCTGAGGGGGTCAGGATGGTTGGTGGCAAGGGGTTTTCCACCGTCGCCCCCATCCCTCCATCTCCAGGTATCTGCTGCTTAGCCTGAGAATACAAGTCCAGGATCTGGTGGCAGATGTCTTCAAGATGGAGGAGAGCAGGGGAGAAAGGGGGGGTAGCAATGGGAACAGGTGAAAAGGTAGAAACACTACAAAATATGATATACTACACATACTGGTTTCCTATAAATGACAGACTGTGGTGGCTGACACAGTTTCAACATGAACATGATGCTTTCATAGAAGGGCTGAATGATATTGGAAATAAGTGACATTGATATATTGAACAATTATCCAGGAATTGTCAGTTCTGGAATGTCAGAGTGAATAGAAGTATCATCTGTATAAAAATGAGTAAAATCATCTTTTTTTAACTTAAAAGGGGGCATCACTAAATACTAAATACAGTTTTATTATTGCGTCACACTAACATCAGTGATGTTAGGGGTTGGCGATATGGGCAAAAACTAATATCTCAATATTTGGGGGATTTTGCTGATAATGATAGTTCGTCAATATACTTTTAAAATTAGATTTTAATTGTTTAAGTCATTAATTGTTGCTTACAGATTATATCAATGGAAATCAACCTTTATAGTTATTGTTTTTTATTTTTTAACTTCAAGTATGCCGTGTTCATTTTCAGGTTTTATGCAGTCTTTTTGTCAGTCAGCAATAAACTCATGTTACAAAGACAAAACCTTAATCGTTCATCTGTCCTGCACTTGTGAACACACACAGAATTTAGCCAGGCATCTGATGCATGCTGCAAGGCACAAACCTTTAAAATGTTATAGAGAGAAGACAAACACAACAATTCACACAATGAGCAAGCACTAGGCATCAGTGGAGTGAAAACCTTCCTTTTGACAGGAAGAAATCTCTGACAGAACTGACAGAATTGGCGTGAGAGGAAAAATGGGGGATAGGGGAGACCTGTTTTCTGGTTTCTTTGCTCCTTAAAACAAAAAAAATGCTTAAAAGTGTTGTTCTTCAAGGTTTTGAAAACATTGATCAATATTGTATGAACCAACAGGTTAATTGATTATAAAATTAATCTTTAGATGAATCTATATTGTGACATGAGCTCAGAATAACAACCTATACGCAGCTTTATATCCTGATTTATGTCATACATCGGGATATAATATCCAGTCTCAAAACAACCTGATATTATTTAAAAGCCATATCTCCCAGCCTTATAGAAATATTGATTTGATTTATATTGTGATAAATATCAATACTGAATTCTGTGAGAAACACTGCACACATTAATAAAATACAGTGCATCTTACCCTCCAGCACCTCCATGGGTACATCATGGACAAACTGCTCCCACCAGCGCCGGGAAGACTGTTTGGATGTCCACTCCTGGATGTCAAACTTACAGAGACGTCCAGCCAGATACATGACAGCCACTGCTATGATCTGTGGCTCCCACTGCAGCGCCACCATGGTGCAAAGGCTTGGTACGAACAAAACAAGATTATTTTAGTTATCATTCTTACTTTCTTAAAGTTTTTTTGAAGTTTCTCTGGCATATGGAATATTCTAGCACCGTTACTAGGAGACATAGTCCTGATGCCTTATAACATGTAAAGCTAATCATATTTTTAATATTTACCATCAATGTAAATTCTAACTTCTATTATTTGACAAGTATACAATTCAAATGAGGGCCACACGGTGGTGTAGACCCGGGTTCGAGCCCCGGTTGGAACAAGGGCCTTTCTGCATGGAGTTTGCATGTTCTCCCCGTGTGTGCGTGGGTTCTCTCCGGGTTCTCCGGCTTCTTCCCACAGTCCAAAAACATGCAATGTGGGGATTAGGTAAATTGGACACTCTAAATTGAGTGTGAGAGTGAATGGTTGTTTGTCTCTAGCTGTGTGTGGCCCTGCGATGGACTGGCGAACTGTCCAGGGTGTACGCCCGATGTAGCTGAGATTGGCACAGCACCCCCTGCGACCCTCTGGTGGAGGATAAAGCGGTTAGATGATGACTGACTGACTGACTGACTGACAATTCAAATGAACCAAAATAGAGAGTGAATATAGTGGCCTTCATGTAGCATAAAAACATGAGAAGCCCTCCCTAAAATGTATGATTTGTCCATTCTGGGCTATTGCACATATGTAAATCTACCCCAATCTAACAAACGGCTTTCTCTAATGTGATAATAAATAAATAAATGATAACATACCTATTAATATCATATTTAGTTTCTGCTGATGTGAGGATGGTGCTGATCAATAGCATATACTCAGACTACAGGTAACAATTACTTTTTATGATCAATTAATCTGTCAATTATTTCCTCGGTTCATTGACTAATCTTTTAGCAAATAAAATGTTCGAAAATGGAAAATACTGATTGGTGTTTCCCAAACTTTGAAATGCTGTTTTGTTCATAAAACAAGATGAATTAATTTTATATAGATTATATTCAATTTTAAGAAATTGAAAACTTCAGAGAGCTTGTTTTGACTAAAAAAAATACATTACATTACATGTCATTTAGCAGACGCTTTTATCCAAAGCGACTTACAAGGGAATTACAACCTGCCACTCAAACTCATTAATCGATAATGAAACATACGACGACTAAGTTAGTAATCGTTGCAGCCCGAAACTACAGTCTATAATCGGTAATAACATTTTGTACTTTGTCAATTAATTAATACTGACTAATTTATAATTAAGAAATAAACATCAAGTACATATATATCATTATGCAAAATTCAAGTTGAAGAAACCAAATAATGTTAAAATAAAATTTTAAACTTATCTAAATAACACTGTGTGTTTTCACAATATATAAAGATGAAATGATATATAATCTGTAAGATAATGATGAACTTTTGTTATGATGCTATTGAAGAAAGTTTTGTGGCAATAATTACTGTTGCAGATGCACAATATTATTATCCCTCGATATGACTAAACCAGTAGGTTGAATAAGCTGCTACTGCCTTATAGTATATGCAAGTTTATTGCAACATGAGTATTAAAATATGTTAATTTTACTGCAGAAGACACAAAATGATCTCTGCAGTACAGGGAGACACGTATAGTACATACATATTTGGACAAAGACACCCCACCACAATCAATCTGAAATTAAACAAGATCAAGATGTGAAGTGTAGACCAGGGGCTCAGAAATAATTGTACAATTGACTAAGGCATGGCCTGTTACCTCACTATTCAGGGTCAGACCAAGCAGATAAAGAATGATTGTTGAATTTGCATTTGGTGGCTTTCACTGAACTTTTCAATATGAGGTCCAAAGAGTTGTCAATGCAAGTGAAGAAGGCTTAATAAACCTATTAGAGAGATAACAAAAACATTAGCAGTGGCCAACTTAACAACTTGGTACATTCTTAAAAAGTAGGAATTGAGTCTGATTGGGATCATGGTTGACAACACTGAAGGGAGTACTTTATGGAGTGGTCTGCTGGGGCAGTAGTATCACAGCTGCGGACAGGAAGAGGTTGGACAAAAAAGCCAGCTATGTCCTTGCATGCCCCTCTGACCCAGTGGAGGTGGTGGGAGAGAGGAGAATGGCTACCAAGCTATCATCTCTGATGGAATATCTATCCCACCCCCTGCAGGACACAATCACAGCACTGGGCAGCTCTTTTAACAGACTGAAACATCCTAAATGTCTGAAGGAGTGTTATCGCAGGTCGTTCCTTCCTGCAGCTGTTAGACTGTACAACAAACACTGCTCTCAGTAGGCTCCCCATTCCTTCCTTCTACGTGCAATACTGTGTATATACTGTACATAAGTACAATATACTTATTTATGCTGTAAATATCAAGTCCATACTGTGTATATTCTGCTAACTGTCTATAATGTACATTCTATTTTATAAGTTTAAGTTTAAGTGTTAATATCTTTTTATATTGTAATTTTCTTTTTTGGTAATGCATGTTTGTTATTTATTATCTTTATTGTCTTGCTGCTGTAACAATGTAAATTTCCCCACTGCGGGACAAATAAAGGACTTCAAAATTGACTTCAAATTGCTCAGGATTTGTCTACTTGAGTACACATATTACTCCCTCCCTCTCTGGCCTGTACAAAGCCAACTTCGTGCCACTAATTCGCAGGATTAAAGATGACTGTACGCTGGACGGCTCTTCCACTGTCTCCTTTGGGGAGAGTAAACCTCTTCAAAATGAATAAAGTATAAAATATACTTTTGTAGAGGCCATTTCAGATGACGAGTGGGACAGTGCTTGCAGTTTATGGTTGTACACAGGCTTCAACTTACTCCTATGAAACATAACAAATTCAATCCTCTTTGTGTGGAGAGTAAACAAAAAAAAGAACAAGAACTATTTTTGTCAGGAATGTACGTATTGGTATGCATCCGTGTTTCTATGTTTCATGCTGTACTGACAAAGCTAGAAATGAATTCATACCTTCATGAATGTAAATACTCAAGAACAGGAAGGAATATCTAAGAAACTTCTGGCAAACAGAGGAGAAGAAAAATCCATGTCTTTGTCCAAAGATATACGTACCTAACCGTATATATAATTTACTATCAGTTATGAGCTCAAGTACTCCCAATATATCAGCATATCGGCGAATTCCAATATCGTGCATCCATAATTATTGTTCTTGAATTAAAGTCCAACTCTAACAGTGGTTTACTTTAAAATGATCTCATAAAGCATTATTTAAATCATCATTATCAATAACTCAGCTTACCTGTCATTCACAAAGGTCCAGGCCATCTGAACCAGCCTCTGCACCTTGTTCTTATCACCTTAAAAAAATCAGATGTTACACAATGATTAATCTTAACAGGTTTGGAAAGCTTACTATGTTATTTCTAAACATTTCTGACACCAACCCTATAATGAGGCTCTCATGAGCATTTATTTCTTTACTTTTTTATCAATATTAAATGTTTGAGGGAGAATGTGAGGTAGTGTCCAGCTGTGCTCATGTCTGATGTCGCCTCTGTTCTCTTCAGTACTGAGCTGTCTTCTTCATTCTTCCAACTTAACTCATTACTGATTGAAAAGACTTCTTCACTGATCTCAAAAACCTTGACGACAGAAAACTCCCCAAACAGATTGTGTACAGAATAAACCAAAAACTAGTAAGATGCACCTTTGAGCTGCTTTGCATAGCGCAGAAGGAATTGGTAGGGATGTTCCACCTGCAGGTCAAACTTGATGGTCTGCAACAGGATGCGCTCCAACACCATGACCTCCTCCTGTAAGAGACGGTACTCTTTAAAAGGGATATCTCAGGTTTTGGAAGTGTGGTTGAATGAAGTACTGAAAACACCCTGTTTAAAAATAACCCAAAAAGTTGGCATTAAAAATGAGGTAGAGCAATTCTGACTAAGATTTCCACAATGCAGAAAACTAAGACGTTAACGTCACACAACCAAGGTAACGCCTCTGACAAGCGCCCTGGCAGGAAACAATGCAGTTGATCCCATTACACGTATACAGTAGAGAGCACAGAAATTCTGGGTGAGGACGTAGCCCAGACTAGAGCCGGGTGATAGAGTTCTTCACTTTCTGTTATGCACTTAAAATTACCTGAAAATTCAAGGTATTAGCCTATGTTCTGTTTTGTTTAAATGTCTTTGAGAAGGCATGTTGATTATTTTTATTTTTGAAAGTACACTTTACTTGGCTTATCGTTAATAACTTGTATAGTAAAATATATATATATTTTTTTAAATAAAAGGGGAAAAATCATATCTGCTATATGGCGCATTCCTCGTTCACGTTGCTACGACAGAGATTTGTCATTACAGACCTTGGGGTCATCTCCAAACTGTGCAAACTGGCTATCGTTGAGCAGGTTGCGAGCCGTTTTGATGATGTCTTTGCATTTCTTTGGAGTTTCTTCTACTTTGCCTGCGAGGAAAAGACAGCATCCTCCTGTCACCTGCAGTTATACACAACACAGAAAACAACATAATTATAAAAGGAGCAACTTGAGATACAGTTGAAACCAGAAGTTTACATACACTATATAAAAAGACACATATGCTTTTTTTTTTATTATGCCTTTAAACAATTTGGGAAAGCCCAAATGAAGATGTCATGTCTTTGGAAGCCTCTGATAGGTTTATTGACAACATTTGAGTTAATTAGAGACACACCTGTGGATGTATTTTAAGGCACACCTGAAATACACTGCTTCTCTGTGTAACATCAAAAGTAATAAAACATTGTCTAAAAAAATCCTTCTCTCCTTATTCTGGCATTTAGCAAACAGAAATAATTTTGGTAATCGGAAAGCTAAAACAGGAAGAGTGATTGTCTGATTTCATGTCAGACAGTGAGAAAACAAGCATATGTGTCTTTTTATATAGTGTATGTAAACCTCTGATTTCAACTGTACATGTAATGATATGAAACAGGTAAGTGTGGTCAGATGTGAGGGTGTGGGTCTACCTGAGATGACCATGACTCACTGACTAATAACTGATATGTACACGTTTTTATGTATTAAATGCAGATATGTAATGCCTTCAGGGGTGATGCTCAAAGATTGTCTCATGTACTTGCGAATACTACCATAACACCACAAAAACATGGAGGAGTAAATGAAGTATCTGGGCCCAATTAGTGAGAACAAGCTTCTTAAAGGGTTCTTAAAGGGAGAGTTAAACTTTTTGGAATTGGTTCTGAAAACATAGCACCAAGAACCAGCCTGAGAGAAGATGGCTCACTCTCACTCAAAACATAATATTAACACATTTACTTATTTATCTCTTTGTTATATGCTTTTTATGACTGGAAACTTGAAACTCTCCTGCACCAAAGTCCATTGAGAAAATCTGCAGTTTTTGTTTGCAGTGACAGAATCTGCTGGTTTACTGTTGCCACGGTTGGTAAGTTTGCATCACTAATGACTCATTCTAATCACAGAAGTCACAAAATATAACATTTGAATTTACCGATGGAGGCAGAAGTGGATCCACAACTCCACTCTGATTGTGTCTAAGGATTTTGGTGCAGGGAGTGAACAGTTTACAACCCAGCATGGACCTTAGTTTAGAGGAGAGCAAACATAGATTTTATTATTAGAAAATTCTGTTTGGTCGCAACAGTAGATCAGTGGTAGAGCAAGTTGTGTTTCACATGTCCTTGGGCAAGACACTTAAACCCACATTGCTCTGGACAGTTGTGCTGGCAGCATGTGAATGGGTATGAATGATGAGCGATAGAAAATGCGCTGCACATAAATGGCAAAAACTATAGTTTAAAGCAGCTTTGAGTGGTCATCAGGACTAAATACAAACCATTTACAAATGTAAATAAAATCTGCCATGTTTTCAGTGAGAGCAAGCCTCCGTGTTTCAGGTTGGTTCTCTGTTGTTTCTTTTAAAAACCTGAACTGTCACTTTAAAGTGTGGCATAACGCAAAAGAGAGTCTTACCCTTTAGGTCCATAATACTCTCATTTTACAGATGCTTTTTATGTCCTGTCATGTTTGCCATGTACGCTTCAACTGCAAATTCCCAGTAGCTGCAAAAAAAAAGTTTTCATTCATTCACACTTACATATCTGGGGAACTGCTTGAAGGAGTGAAACATGTAGAAGCGGTGGAAATAAACAATTCCTGTGGCCAGTGTGTCATAGTGTCTGGGACCAGAGGTTAAGAAGACTGACTGCAGATAGATGGAAGGAGACCACAACGCACAACTATTTACCTCTGTGTTCGAATTACGTGGGAGCCAATAGGAGCTGAGCTCCCATAAAAAGATGCTGGGCTCCTATGAAGGTAGTCAAATTGTAAAACTGTGGGGGTCTTAAAATATAACTAAAAACCAAGGGCGTAGGTTTGTCTATGGACATGCTCAAATTCTGTGAGTGAGCGGAGTTTACATTCATAATTGCAAGTGTATTCCATGTATATTAGACCTCCCCCTCAACATCACAGAAAGCCTCATATTTGTGACAACACTCAGTATTGAAGCAGAATAAAAATCAAAGTTACCACATTGAATTTGTATGTGAAATTTAGCTCTACATTTGGAGGGAGCAAGTCAATGTCATCACACTCAGTGCATGCCTAAAGACAAAAAAGCCACAGGATTTTGATTTGACAATGTTCAACTTAAAGCTGGGTGATTTGGCTTTCAAATAATATCTGCATATATTTAAAAATGTAAATACATTATAAAATAAAATATAATCTACTGATTATGATCCGTATTGCATGATCTCATAAAAATAAAGTTAATAGCTTTCATTTCAGATAATATCTGCTGTATTTATTTGGCTTTTCTGTCGTTAAATCGTGTTAGAAAAAACGATATAAATATGGTCAAATGTGTTAAGAGAGTATTTAACAAATGTATTCAATTTAACGAATATGATGATGATTATCAACAGGAAAAGTCATCACAGCTATCATGATATGATTTTCCAAAGTCTACAACCACAGCTTGTCTCAAATCATGATAAATAAATATCCATATACTGTATTGAGCACAGATCTCCTGTTACCCTCCTGTTAACTGGTGACTCTCACAGCAGACAGCGCCAGTGTTTTGTCCACTAATCAAAATTATTCAGTCTGATTAATTTCTTTGTTACATGGAGCAAAGAAACTAGAAAATGCTCACATTAAATAAGCTTTTTAAAAGTATGTGCGCTTGTTTGAATTATGAAAAAAATACCGAACAAAATAGCTGTCGACTAATTTAGTAATCAATTAATAATTGCAGCCCAAGACATTGCGGAACCATAGTGGAGGAGGAGGAGGATGTTTGTCAGCTAACATGAAGCAACTGAAGGATACAGCCCGAGCCGTGTGCCCACATCAAAGATGAAACGAGCCCCCTCTCTGCGGTACCGGGCCTCGGTGCCGGGGTCCAGTCCCTCGGACTGAGAGGGGGTGTGGGCCAAGTCCTTCTTGTCCCAGTACCAGCATGGTCTGATAAGGTCCAGGATGACTACTGCTCTCGCTGCTCCTGCTGCTGCTGCTGCTGGAGATGGAGGAGGAAGGAGAAGAGGTGAACACTGCCGCTGTGCTCCTTCTGCCGCTGCTCCGACCAGCACAGTGTTAGAGAAGCTGCTAATAGCTACTCCACTCACATGCTACCATGACTCACGAGAAGAAGAAATAAAACAACACTCGTGTGTAAACAGTATCCGCTTCTAAATCGAGATTCTCACCAGAGACTTATGGTGAGTGCTTCAGTCCACCTTAAAAGATAACGTCTGTAGAGGGTCACGGATTTTTCGGAGGGCTGTGGTGACGGAAGTGACGTAGCGTCGTACACAGGGACCATGGATGTATTATAAGAACTGGATAGAGCACCGCCCCCTCTGCCTTGAAGACAATTTTCGTCATGGTGGCCACTCGTGGTACTGCAACAAAAAATACTCATCCGGCCCAAAAAGCAATTTTCCCATTGACCACAATAGTAAAAGAGACGCCTATAAAACTGTTCACAGGACACCTCGAGACATGGACATAGGCATCTACAGATCTTGATATTCTATATTTTTAATTCATGGAGTTTCACATTTGTAAAACCTTCCTAAAGGCCATAAAAAGCCCATAAAAATATATATCCCAGAGTGACATCACAGCTTTGTACGAGCACAGTGAAGCGCGGTCATTAGTGTTGGGAAGTTCTACTCGTTTTACTGACTTGGATCTTTAACTCTCGGATAGTAAATTGAACAAATCTTTTTTTGAGTCATTTTGTTCATTTCATTCATTTTTACAGCGGGTGACGCTGTAGCCCTCTTGTGGGACCGCGGTTCTCAAACACTTAACACATATGGAATCCTAGGAAAGCAAATACATACCACAATAAAGTGACTTGTGTCCTGTATCCTCCCTGCCATTGTTGTTTAACAGCATAATGATGACTAGGTAGCTGTCACGTGACAAATCGCCGTGGCACAAACTAATTATTTCTGCCACTTTTTTTTTTAAACACCTTTATTGCAAAAAGGTTACAGTACAGTACAAGAATCATACTGCATTAGTGAACAAACAAATAGCACAAACAGGAGAAATAAAACTTTGCCAGGGTAGCTAATAAGTCATTAAAAAGAGAAAGAAAAAGAGGACCAAACACTGACAGTTTTAATGGCCTTCTTGTTGCTAGAGCCAGAAATCAAAGAAATATAATGCACAACTTCATGGGTAAAAGAGACAAAAGAAATTTTTTTTACCATTGAATTTACATTAATGAATATGAAATTATGCGAATAGAATTTATAAATGAATAATGAAATACATATTCTCTCTATTTTGAGTCCTATAAAAGCAAAATAACACATTCTCCCATAATAAGACAAAGTCTTTATAAATATGGTCAATGATGAATCTACTGAAGTTTTGCCAAAATGATCTGGTGTGTGAACAATACCAAAAGAGGTGTAAAACTGTTTCTGGGTGGTCTTCACGGAAAGAACATGGTATCAAATACGATTGCAAATTCTTGAGGCGTAACTGGAATATTATATGTTAAAAGAAACTCTCTATAAGAAAAAAGTTGCCCCTCTCCGTTAAATAGTTGGTACACCAGCAGAATTTGATTCTGTACCCAGTTGTCAAAAAAAGGTGACTTTTTTTTTTATTCCAAATCAGATACCTGTGAGGTGATAAATTGTGTTATAAATTAGAGACCATGCTAAGAGGACCTGCTTATGAAAATTGGACAGTTCAACAGGGAGTTTGTCCACATTGTGTAGTTCAAAATAAAGCTCAGACCACCGAAGCGAGAGAATATATAGTGGGGAATAAAGTTCCAAATTGAGACAGGGTTTTTTAGGAAATGCTTGGCCCAATTTATCTTAAATGTATTATTTAGTGTATTAAAGTCCAAAACGTTGAGCCCACCAGATTCATAATTATTCAACAACACTTTTTCTGATATGTGTATGATTCTTCCAGATGAATTCAAAAAGCAGCCTATCAATATCTTTACAAATTTTAACATCCAGGTGTAAAGAGAGAGCTGCTTATGTAAGCTGAGATATCCCTTTGCAGCCACTGACTAAATTTGTTTTTTTTTAATGATTAGAGATGAAAATGATGCAAGTATGTAACTTCTTCCTTGATTGGAATGTTGCAAATAGTTTGTATATTACAATCTTTTTAAGGTAATAAATAATTCACATTTATTTATATTTAGATATAGACCAGAGGCCTTGAAAAGTGGTTATCTGGCTAGCATTTTTTTTTTTACAAAGATTGTGGCATCATCAGCAAGCTGACTGATGATGACGACACAGCGCCACTTACGTCACAGTACGTGAACGTGAATTACGTCCTCAGCGACAGTTCTTGCAGTAGGTTCGTAAGGAGGAAAACGCCGAAGCCTTTCTGATGACTGACATGTGTTTCAACCAATCACCGCACCTCACACCATCTATGGTCACATGTTCTTTCTAAAAGTGCGTGTCCAATCAGAATGCGCGGTGAGAAAGGGGCGTTACCAGAAGCGGCAACTCCAGCCCGTTAGATGTTCGCTGTCCAACAAGCAATTAGTATGCTGAATCCGTTACACCAATCGCATACACTGTGGCTGAGTTAAGGTGCGTCCGTGTACATGAACAGAGACACTACCGCTGCAGCTGCTGCTATCACTGGAAAGGTACGAATGAGCCGGAGATATATGTCCACGGCTACCGTGTATATGCTTTATTCCTTCTTCCCTTTGTTTATTTTCCTTTACTGCATGTGTGTGTATGTCGTAAATTGGCTACGTGTTAGCGGACACGGCTAGCTTAGCAGCAGATTAGCTTCCATTAAAAGTCAGGGCTGTCACTGCACAGCGTATTTGCTAACAGCTAGTTCGCTAATATAAGTCAGTGCGGATGAATGAGCTCCGTCACGTTACCGTGCCTCGTTCTGTTTCGGCTCTGGTCGGACAAGCCTCAGTCCTTGTTGTTCGGGAGCTAGCTGCTGGCCTAGTGGAGTGGCTACTGCCGGCACTCGGATTGGCTAAACTGAAGTTGAGAGGGGCAGTGACTGTCAAAATGAAGTCGTGACACGACCACAACTAATGTCAGAATGAGTTCACTCATCAGCTGTCAGACATGCACTTTAAACAGAAACTACACTGCTAACTGTGCTCTGCACATTGGATGCAGGACCTCATCCTTTAAAAAGCGACACAATACAAAGGTTTCTCTGTTGCACGTGTCAATCCTGGTGACTATATTTAGACTTGGACACTAGATTTTTCATGTCACTAATGGTAAGTGAGGATTTTGTGCCACTGCTTAGTTCTGTGAGAATCTGGCTTTTGGTTATGACCTGGAAGACAAGTTTTTGCAGTACACAGGGAGTGACGGAGAGGAATAATTATTTGTATTTTTTTTTACTGCCAGACATGTTTCTTCCCTCTTTTTTACCATGGCAGCTCCATTTGCAATGTCACACAAAGCACAACATATAACAATGATACAGTACGCATTGCAAGTAACAGCACAAAATCATCCCTGCAAAGGGAAAGAAATCAAAATGTGTTTGTTCTTGATTTAAGGTTTTCATTAAGATTGCTTATGGAAAAATGCACAAAAATGTGACTTAATTAAAAAAAAATTTTTTTTTTTAACAATTAAAACAAGTTCTTTGATTTTCCTTATTTTTTTTCAGTTTCTTTGCTCTAGGGTTGTAATCAACTAAAAAAAAGTCTTTATCGACTGAAGCCATGTCAACTCAGTGTCTCAGCTCAGCTGACATAAATAGACAGCTGCCGTTGTACAACGAATCAACAATTATTCGACTAAAACTCAGAAATATGCCAATTCTGACACGTTCATATACTCAAAACGGAAAGAGCAACCTAACCCAGACTAGTTAGCTTACTGTATTTATATGATATGCCATGTTTGTAATGCCTATGTCTTTGATATGGATGTTAGAGGACTGACTGTAGCCTGTAGATGGAAGACTGTTTTAATGTCTTTCTTTAAACTTAAAGCACAGTTTTTCTCCTGTGAAGTACAAATTTGGCACAAAAAGGCATCTAGATGTTTTAAACATGTTAGTAAATCTTTACACAGAGAAATGAAACAAACAGAAAACACTGGTGGACACTGAAAAAGTGTGCACAAATGTACACAAGTCACGGAGTGCAAGAGAGAAAACAAACTCACATGGACAAAACTAAAGTGTGTGTGTGCACGTGCTGTTTCTCTCTAACTATGGAGTATGTCAGGTAACTTGTATGTTGGGTAACTTTTTGAAATGATCCATCTTTGCTCCATAGACAGTCCTGTAACCAGGATGGCTGGGTTTGCCTGCACACATAAGATTGGTTGTGTTATAACTTTTAGTCTTCTTTCCTCTTGGAATCCTCAGGTGGATGGCTGCGCTCCGCTCTTCTTACATTCAAATACTGAGCAACTTTCTGCTCTGAGGTTGATGCTGTACGCGTTTTGGCGCTTTGTTAAATTTGTCGTGTTGCTGACTGCCGACCTTAGTGGCGATATCTATTTTACAAATAATGCGTTTCGCAATGTATTAGTAGGGATGCACGATATATCGGCATTAATATTGTTATCGGCCGATGTTCGTCATTTTTTAACATATCGGCATCGGTTCAATGAGTAAAACTGCGCCGATTTTAACAACCAATGTTTATACCCGTCTAATTGCTGTTTGTGTATGTGTGTCGGGAAGGGGAGGCCATGCGGCATTTGTTTGGGCAGCGTCAGTGGCGCAAGCGCAGCACAAGATGTGTGCGTGTGTGTGTGTGTGTGTTGAGGAGAGAGAATGTCAGCGGTGTGGGCGATTTTTCAGGGTGTCAATAGAAGATACGCAAAAAGCATTATGCAACACTTGCAAAGTCGAGGTAATGCGCGGAGGGTTCCGCGTCAAGTCATTCAATAACACAAATTTGATTATGTAATTTGAAAAACCGTCACCCTGAAGTACACAAACAACGGCAGGAAGCTAACGCTAGTAACATTAGGCAGCAGACAAAAAGAAAGCAGCGCAGCTGGGACTCGACCAAAGGAAGACAGTGGCCAGGGCAATAACGATCAAGGTAATGGAAATGATTGCTCTTGACGACCAGCCGAGGGTTCCGACGGTTGATAGTGCATATTGAACCCCGCAACAACCTGCCAAGTCGGCGCTACTTTTCCGATGTTTTGCAATTGAATAAATATGTGGGTGCCATGAATACTGGCAAGTTTGATAAAGTATTTTATTATTATAATATAATTATTATTATTTATTATGGCAGCTCTTAGTAGAGCTTGTCAGGTATTGTTTCTCATATTTGTTGTGTAGTTTTATTGTGAAGGGAAGTGGCGCGGTTGTTGTTGCCGGAAGGAAGGGTTGTTGACTTTATTTACGTACCCAGTATAGACGCCCTTATCTCGGTTACAGTAACTTTGGCAGGGTATTATTTTTATTTATGTTCATGTTTGTAATTTATGATCCAAACTTTCTCACAGGAGTTTAGTGAGTTGAGGGAGTTAAACTGTACTTTAATTTAGTTACACACTTGCTACAAGTGGTAAAGGTTTCTAAAAACCTTTACTTGTAGTTGGTTACTTGTGTCTTATGTGACCTTGTTATTTGGAGGTAAAACATGTTTTGAAAATAAAGGAAGACATTCAAAAATTCAGCTTGCGTGATTTTCATTCTGTACAAACGTTTATCATCTCAGAAACTTTTTTTTAAAACATATATCGATATCAGTTATCGGCCATAGCAGCAATATTAATATCGGATATCGATATCGGTGGAAATAGTCATATCGGTGCATCCTTATGTATTAGTATTACATTTGTTGAAATGGAGCCACACTTTCGACCTCTGTGGCATTTTTAGCCCCTTCGTTATGAGTCACAACACACTTAAGTGTAGTTAACGACACAGATACATGTGAACCTGGTCTGTGGGTGTAACCGCATTGTATTCTTCGAAAAACAAGGCATGTTTCGAGTATGCTTTTGAGTATCAAAGCATTTTGGTCGGTACCATAAAAGAACCGAAGTTCGGTACCCAGCCCTATGTGTTTGTGTGCCTCCGAGTAAAGAAGTGACTCAGCAGTGGCAAAATATTTGGGAAGTGGCTGCCAGAAACTTTCTTCTTTTAGGCAGCTGGCTTTGGACCACACCAGACAACTGCTAGTGTTGTCCCTGAGCAGCTCGGTGTGACAGGAAGAGTAAGACACACACACTCTCACTCATGCTGGGTGTGTGTGTGGTTACAAAGAAAGAGACTCCAGGTGACAAGAATCACCTCAGCTGCTTCCTTCTAGATTGTGTAATTGTGTATGTGTGAGAGGGAAGGTGGGCATGTGGTGTGAGCAGTTGCATACCTTTGCATATGAGAGAGGAGTTCTTTGTTTGTGTAGTAAACGTCTACTTTAAAATGCATGATCTGGCTAAGGGCTGCTTTTGCATGGCAAGGAGGAAGTCATGTTAACTGTGCCAAAGACTAGGAAATTAAACATGTCCTCATTGGTGCATGTTTTTGTAGCAGTTGTTTTGCTGGTGTGGATGTCATAATCTTGCACTGAAAAGTACAAAATATGGTTTTGCTGTCCCGTTTAGTTCCTCTTTAAATAATGTTGCCTAGCCCAAGATGTGTAAAGACAATAATCCATCCACACTATTACTTTGTCCTGCTGTGTTCTCATATATCTCATATTTTGTGGAGATTAGACAAGGGAGCTGGTAGGATAATCTCCAGATAGTATCTGTAAGAACTTATGAAGACTTTTCAAGTTTCACACTTACAACCCCTCCTTACGTTACGTTAACTGGTACTTACCGGCTTTTGGTCATGGTCACGTGAATTTGGCCAGCATAAAAAGTTATCAAATGCCAAAATTTCCAGTGGAAAAAATGATAAATAATTAAGTCAATGATTAAGTATTAAATATTCAGATACCTTTTGATATATGTTAACAAGCGAACGGGGGCTGTTGGAATGAACTTCGGGAGTCGAATATAATTCAAATTCAAAAAATCAATAATAATCAAATGCTGTATTTACTGTTTGAATGTGTATTTTTTTTATATATACACATGTGTAAAATGGGGCGACTCAAGCCTGGTCCTCTTTCCTTTACCTTTCCATGAACAAGCTGAAAAATAAAGATGTCACTCGACGAGCAACGTGAGGGGACACCTGCCAACACTGCACCCTGGCAAACTATAATTATGTTAAATATATTAGCGCTGTCGAAAGTCAATGTCCCATGCATGGTCCTGTGGACAGAACGTATAACAACTACATGATGAAGTTAAAATGTAATGTAAAAATTAAAATATAATTCTAATATTAAAAATAATAAGGAATATAATTTGAATCGGATTATAGAGGAAGATTGACAGCCCTAAAGCGAACCTAACTATGAAATTATTTCTTTAAAATTAATTTTTTTATTTCATCTCGTCGAGTGTCCCATGTCATCATGTGGTCATGTGACCGATGTAGACGGGATGCGGTGCCACTGATGACAGCTCTGCATCAGTGGACAACAGTTGAATTTCCATACTGTTTGTGAAGGAATTTGGGGCGAAGCTGGGGAAGATCACCACCATAATACCATGATTCTTGCTCCAAAACCAAATCAAAACAGCCCAAAGAAGCCATCTCAACGAGGAAAAACTGAGCGACTGTAGCTCAGTGGTAATGGTTGCGGGCTTCATTGCCTGCTCCGCTAATCTACATGCTGATGTGTCCGTGGGCAAGACACCTAACCCCACATTGCTCCTGGCGACTGCGTGTGTGAATGGTATGAAAGATGAGTGATAGAAAAATGCACTGCACATACTGTAGATGCACAAGACATCGTCAAGACTAGAAAAGCCCTATATAAATTTAAACCATTTACCATTTCATGACCCGGTTGAACATGGTGTTTTGGTGGCAGTAAGTCAGCATGTCTGGTTCTAACTGTTATAATGTGTCTTCTCTACCCAGTTGTCCGTCCAGCACCATGGGAAAGAAGAGTCGAGTAAAGACTCAGAAGTCAGGCTCAGGGGCCAGCGCTGTGGTTACTCCTAAAGAGATGTTGAACCTCATTTCTGAACTGCTTCAGAGTAAGTTTACTTCAAATGTATACATCCAGTCCACCTTCACAGACTTTGAAGGTATTTTGGTAGCAAAAGTTCTGCGTACTTGTGCCAGTAAATTGTGTACGCATATACGAAAGTCACATGTGTATCATAAATTTTGAAGTCACAGAATTTTTTTTATCTACCCTGTTACAAGTTCAGAGTTACTTTACAGCTACATAAATCCCATGCTACACCTCACAAATGAAAATCTTCCTACATTCACAGTTTTGCTACTGTCACCACAGTTTATTTGGTGAAAGACATCTGTACATAAAGAAATGGGGAAACTGTTCACAGTTTTACTCATACCACCACAGTGTATTTGGTGCAAATCACATTTGCTCTCCTGTATTTCACAATGTGAGGAAATTAACACATTTTGAACACTTGTAAACTTATGTTGCATTAATTCACATGAAATGAATGCAACATAAGTTGTACACTTGTGGAATATTGTCTCACAAATGCATTCATTTATCTATTCGCTATTGGAATGTATTTTTTATCGAGTTGCGGACAACTCGATAACTACAGCTGTAGTTACAAGATCTCAAGCTCAAGCTCTGCACATTTAGATAAGTATGTTAAATAACCTTTTCAGCAGAAAAACACACAACATCAGCGTCAGTTTGTAAACCTTTGTTCCTCATCAGTGACTGCACTCGGTAAAGGCAACACCAATGTTTGCTCTTGTCTTCAGTCGTATGCTGTGCATGTCTTTTGGTGCTTTGTAATTGTTTCGTTGATGACGTAGGAGTGCTGGTGCTCTTTCTTCAGTAATAAATATGATCCTCCATCCTCAAATACACTAAAAATATGCCCTATTTAACTTCTTCAGCGCTCTCGCCATCTTACAACAACTTCCACCTCTGTCACGTGACATAGTTTCTTTTTCGTCGCTGGAGCCGGAACGTCTAAGCACAACATTTGTATGTTTGTCCGCATCGGGCTCCTGTAGAAACATGGCATGTGGCGATTGTGGAGGAGTTATGAAAATACAGTAATTATTATATCTGATTATATTACACTGGTGTCATTTGTATGGATAGTCAAGTCAAATCTCTGTCGACCATGAAAACATTCAGAATGTTTTGCATCATAAGCAGGTGAATTACTTTTCCCCTCAGCTGTGCATGACAGTGCGTCAAGGCACCATGGTGCAAACCTTCACAAATGGGCTGCGACCTACAGTATGAACAGACACAGAGGTACTAATGGTCTGCGTGTTGCTGTGAGGTGCAAGTTTGTTCTGATACACATCTGCGAACATGTTCAATGAACTATCACAGTAATCCGCTGTCGGCAGCAGCTTTATTTTGTTTTTTATTGCGCTACCTCAATTTAGTCATTTCTATTATTAGAACTGTGCTGCAGGCACCTCATTGGCTATCAGCGTGCGACCAGGTACTTATGGGCACTGTGTTTGTGACCACTGATCTAGATTTCAGAACACATTTGGTGTGTTTCCACCAGCTCTACTCGGCGTGCCTCGCCACGGCACAGTTAAGTTGCGTTCCCATTAGCATAGTACCTGGTACTAGGTACTTTTTTAGTACCTGCTCTGGCAAGGTTCCAAGCAAGCTGAGTAGGTACTATGCGTCACATCGTCTGACTGCCGGCCACTGACTGGCCAGAGTGCCGTCACAGGAAGAGACATCTGACACAGAAATCAAGCCGAACAGCCAAAAGCAACTGCTATACAAGTCATTAGTTGCTCGTTTATATGCTGCGATATAATGGTATTATTAGTTAAATTAGTTCGTTAATTGTTCCATATACTAATACTTTGCTGTATTTTCCGGTCAGTGTGTCACAGTTAATGTGTGTTTGGTTGTGTGGTTCAGCTGAAATGATAACAACTGAGGTGTTTGTGGTTGTCCTGTGTTTTTCCCAGAATGCAGCAGTGCAGCTCCCTCTGCTGGTAAGGAGTGGGAGGAGTACATCCAGATCAGAGGCTTGGTTGAGAAGATTCGAAAGAAACAGAAGGGTGAGTAGTGAGGACATGTGTGCACACATACACTGCTCAAAAAAAGGGAACACTAAAATAACACATCCTAGATCTGAATGAATGAAATATTCTTATTAAATACTTTATTCTTTACATAGTTGAATGTGCTGACAACAAAATCACACAAAAAATATTAATGGAAATCAAATTTATTAACTCATGGAGGTCTGGATTTGGAGTCACACTCAAAATTAAACTGGAAAAACACACTACAGACTGATCCAACTTTGATGTAATGTGCTTAAAACCAGTCAAAGTATCAGTAGTGTGTGTGGCCTCCATGTGCCTGTATGACCTCCCTACAACGCCTGGGCATGCTCCTGATGAGGTGACGGGTCTGAGGAATCTCCTCCCAGACCTGGACTAAAGCATCCGGCAACTCCTGGACAGTCTGTGGTGCAACGTGGTGTTGGTGGATGGAGCGAGATATGATGTCCCAGATGTGCTCAATTGGATTCAGGTCTGGGGAACAGGCGGGCCAGTCCATAGCATCAATGCCTTCGTCTTGCAGGAAGTGCTGACACACTACAGCCACATGAGGTCTAGCATTGTCTTGCATTAGGAGGAACCCAGGGCCAACTGCACCAGCATATGGTCTCACAAGGAGTCTGAAGATCTCGGTACCTAATGGCAGTCAGGCTACCTCTGGCGAGCACATGGAGGGCTGTGCGGCCCCCAAAGAAATGCCACCCCACACCATTACTGACCCACTGCCAAACTGGTCATGCTGGAGGATGTTGCAGGCAGCAGAACGTTCTCCACGGCGTCTCTAGAATCTGTCACGTCTGTCTATATATATATATATATGTATATATATATATATATATATATATATATATATATACACACACAGATAATACATGAAATACTTGTCAGATTGTGATAGGGAAACAGTTGTGTGAAAAGCATTTGTTAATTGTTTGTATGTTCAGGTTTGTCAGTGGTGTTCGAGAGCAGCAGAGAGGACTACTTTTCAGACCTGATGTCCTGGGCTACAGAAAATGGTGCCTCATGTGACGGCTTCACTGTAACCAACTTTGGCACTGAAGGCTACGGACTGCGGGCCACCCGTGACATCAAGGTGAGTCCAACACACTGATGACAGCTTCATTTTTTGTCACTTTTGTAAGGAGTAGGGAACTTAACCCGTACTACTGACGCACTATTGCACTTAAGTGGTTTGAAGTGTGTACAATTCATTATGAACCAGGACATATGTTTATTTTGAGGTTTTTTTTCACCACCCATCCCTACATTTGTGTGGGTTTGTGTGTAATGCAGGCAGAGGAACTCTTCCTGTGGATTCCCAGGAAGATGCTGATGACAGTGGAGTCAGCCCAGAACTCTGTACTTGGTGAGAACGTCTTAATATTACAAATATTTGTAAGGAAACTTTTATTCTTGAAGCAAATCTCAAGCATTTACTGCAATGAAAACTCAATGGATTATTTGCTGAAGGGAATGAATAAGAATGTGACGTGTGTGGAAAAACCTGCTAAGTAGGGCTGTCGATTTTGAATCGAAATTTCAGGGCTTCAGTCGACCTCTTCTTGGTCGACTGCCCTGCTGTTATTAAACGAATCAATGACTAAAACATTGAAATATGCCAATTCTGATATGATCATGTACTCAAAACGGATGGAGCAACATAATGAAGACAAGTTAGCTTACTGTTTTTATATGATATGTCATGTTTATAGTCAAGCTGTGATATGCAAACTGACTTTTTTATCGCCATCTATTTTTGTAAAATGCTGCCACACTGCTGATTTCTTTGACATGGATGTTAGGAGGACTGACTGTTGCCTAAAATTAAATGCTCAAAATTAAATAAAACCACTGGACATTCTTTAATCTTTCTCTCCTGTGGGTTGGGCTAATCCAAAATACTGAAAACAAGGAGGGTGTTCTCTGAAGACACGCTGTGAAACCTGTGGAACAGGGGTGCTTTGAAAACACCCCCACTAGCACTTGGTATATTCCTCCAGATGAAATCAAATTAACCATAGACTGTATGAAATTAAAACGGCATAAAGTTGACCTTTGCCGATCACAATTTGAGTCGAACCTGAACGTATCGACTCATAAATCGACCAGTCGACCGGGACTTTACAGCCCTACTGCTGAGTATTTAAAAACTAGGTTTCAAATACGCAGTTCAGGAAAACACTCACTCTGAGATGCTGTGGATGTGTCCTGTGGAGGGACCAATCACACACACACACACACACACACACACACACACACACACACACACACACACACACGGTTTAGTGGGGACCAAAGTCCACAAACACTGCTGTTCAATAGTGTTTGACCAGAATGTTGAAATGTAAATGCTCCAATATTAAATCACTTGTTTTAACAAAGTTGTAGTGAAGCAACATTTTCAGTTGACATACAGTTCACAAACACAGAGCTGGTTTAGCTACAGTCCTGTGCTCTGTCTTTCTCTTTCTCTTTCAGTGGTATCACAGCATGTCTGCTCTTCTTTCTGTTCTTCTTTACATGATTTCCTCATCAGTTTCTCTGTGTGTATTTGCATCGATGTAAGATATTTTGACAACAAAGACATCTCAGCTAGCAAGAAAACCAAACGCAGTAGTGTAGGAGCAGGTGCAGTTACTCACGAGTGAACGGTAAACTGCTGATAAAGCTTGCTGATGGTCTTAAATAGTGTTTGAGGAGGAGGAGTTATTCGTACTATGTTCCGGTGTGTCTTTGAACAATATTTTTAGACACACCAATAAAATCCTGAACAAAAGACTGAAGAAAAACTGTTATCAGTCTTTACTCCACAGTTGTTCACATGTTCTCAGCCACTCCTAAAGAGGAGAAATTCTGCATTTGCTTTACACTGATTTAAGCATACATTTTAAGTAAAGCATTACCCTGACTGTAGCGTTACTATCTCTTTACAGGGGTTGACTTTTTACATTAATAATTAAGTAAATATGGAATATGGAAAATGTTGCATTCAACTAACAATGGTTGAATTAAAACAATGTGACACATGTTCTTATTACAAACTATTCTTGCAGGATTAAATCGAGAGACCAAATTTTGAGTCATGAATTTATGTTGTGACCTGGTCGGAACAACAGCCTTCCTGGAGTTTGCATGATTTGGGAATTAGGTGGCCACTCTAAATTGAGTGTGAGAGTGGATGGCTGTTTGTCTCTATGTGGCCCTGTGATGGACTGGCAACCTGTCCAGGGTGTAACCCACCTTTCACCCTGTGTCAGCTGGGATTGGCATCAGCGCCCCCGCAACCCTCACATGGAGGATGAAGTGGTGATGGATGGATGACTTGAAGGAAGTCATTGTGTCCCAGAAGCTGCTGCAGTCTTTATCATTAACAGTGAAGTCAAAGAAGACAAGAACATCAGTTTTTTGAGTCTTTCCACAGCAGTAAAATGTTGCCCTGTAACTGACTGTAACCTCTGTGCCTCAGGTCCCCTATACAGCCAGGACAGAATCCTCCAGGCCATGGGCAACGTAACACTGGCTCTCCACCTACTTTGTGAGCGGGCCAACGTGTCGTCACCATGGCTGCCGTACATCCGCAGTCTTCCTCAGGAATATGACACGCCACTGTATTACCAGCAGGAGGAGGTGGAGCTGCTGCTGGCCACGCAGGCAGTGCAGGATGTTCTGAGCCAGTATAAAAACACGGCACGCCAATATGCTTACTTCTACAAACTGGTACAGGTAGGCAACACATACAAACTTGCTCAAACTTTTTCTTATTTTTTTGTCTTTTGAAAAAGAGACAGACAGCAGTCACATGTGCCACTAGTGCCATTTGACATTTTCTCATATTGCTGCTAGGACTGGGCAGTATATTGATATTATATCTATATTGTGATATGAGACAAACATCTTGATGAGGTATCTGTGATGACTTCTCCTAGTTTTAAAGGCTGTTGCATTGGTAATCATCATATTTATTATATTGAATACATTAGTTAACTAAATATTATAAAATTAATATATATAGATTAAAAATGCAGCTTGTCTTTGAACATGTGGAATCGTAGCAGCAGCGGCCTGGGGCCCTTGTTCGAGTCCGGTTTCAGTGTGAGGGTGTGGTGGGCACTCTCCAGCTTTATGTGGCTTATGTGACGACACAAATGTTTAGGCGCTTGTTGTAGTTCTCAACCATGTCCAAACTCTCCGTGAGGGCACGTACCTTCTGCTTCTTCAGCTCCACAGTCCTCAGCTCTTGTGCTCCGATGGAGTTTTCAACTGTCAGTATCCTAGTCTCTGCTTCATCTAGCCGCTTGTGAGCTGCCTGGAGCTCCGTAGCATGCTTGTGGATAGTCTCGGCTAGAGGGCCAAGTTTTTCATCAATAACTTTAATAATGTTGGAAGTCATTACACTCAGAGCTTTAGCAAGGGCAGGGTCGAGCCCGTCTGCGGTACCCAATTCGGTCTGGCCACCATCTTGTGTGTCATGCCAGACAAAGAACAGTAGAACTAATAGTTATAACTTCTTTTTTAATTATAATTTGATAGCAAGCAACTTGTTAATTTTGGAATTTATAAATGTTTTTTTGGGACATGAATTAATCTATAGAGACATTGATCATGTTGTATGATGAAATGTTTTCTAAGAGGCCTAGATAACTGAGTGGGATACTAATCTGAATATATGCAAATGTTCTATTTATAAGCATGAAGCATGTGCTGAATCAGAAATCATCTTCTCTGTAGTCTTCTCTATCTCTTCTGTCAGCAGCTACATAGACAGGGGGTTGAATGTTTACAGCCATGATGGAAAAGATGTTATAAACTTCAGTAGTTTATGTATGTTTGACCGATACTTTGACCGTTTCACTTAATTATATATATAATATTACACTTTGTATTTGGGTGTCAAAATACAAAGAACACAGCAATATGCTTTGGTTAGTCTGTTAGTCAGTACACTGCTGTTCTGGTGGATCTCCACTAGGGGGGAGTGTTGTGTTGTGTTGTGTTTTAGGTGTTATTGAGATGGATTAATAACCTCAGTGCTGTAGAGGCAATTCAGTTCAGTTTTATTTGGATAGCGCCAAATCACATACATTATTTCAAGGCACTGTACATAGCCTTGAGATAATGTGTGGGTTGGTCAGTCACCCATTACTGTTGGTTTCACTGTTGTGATGCTGGGAGCTGTCTTAGTGCTTTGGCGCTGAACACTCTTTTATGACCCATAATGCAATTTTCATGTATCATATTCAAACTACTACTACTACTGGCTAACCAATCATCTATAGAGACTGAGAGAGGAATACCACAAACAGTAATGCTGATAGACAAATAAATCCAAATGTTATACTTTATTAATCCCCTCATGGAAATAATTTCTCTGCATTTGACTCATCCTAGAATTAGGAGCAGTGGGCAGCCACACGGAGCAATGGGGTTTGGGTACCTTGCTCAGCGGTGAATGTTTATAGTGACACTGGCAGCTTATTCCCAGAAGTTAAATAAAACAGATGGCAATGTTTAAGTAACTAAACCCCTAAATCTTATTTTTCAGGGTTTAAATAAGTGAATATAGTTGCCTCATAATTTAATTTACTGACCCAGGTTCAAATCTTCACAGTTTTCAATTCATTTGAATGAAACATTTTCTTTGGAAATAGTTGCATTTTTCAGAAATTATGACCTTACAAAATTTGGAATGGACTGAATGATGTCCTAATTGAGCTGAACATTTTTAAATTTGAATTAAGTTTCTATGTTTACGTCACAACTGATGCTGCCGATACATCCCACCCCCCTCCCATGTGCTCTCATCTGTGCTTCTTCCCTTTAAATATTCACCTACGCAGACAGATGTTTTCAACAGACACTCTTGATATGAGTCCCTGGCTATTTTAGATACCACATGATACCATATTGTCTTGTGATTTTACTGACAATCCTTAGTGCAGCACATTATTGAATAATGATTCTCTGACTTTGAGTCGGACTTTGTCTGTTTTAGTTACATGTGAAAATCTCATGTCCTCCTCATAATCAGACACACACACATGGAGCATGGAGGATCCGGTCCCCTCATCTCCTTTCTTAACACCCAAAAACACTTACCGCTTACACACACTAGGGATGGGAACGTCACGGCATTTGTAGAATTGTAGTAGCAGTCTGCTAAACATAATCTGTTGTTATGGAACACAGCAGCTGTGCAGATGAGGCAGAACTAATTTCTGCCTCATTTCATAGTCAATATGTTGACCTACATGTTATTTATTTATTTGTTCATTTATTTCAACCACGACCCGCCCACAAATTATCCAAATTTTTTATTTTTTTTTCACACAATCCACCCACCCCGCAGATTATCAGTTTCCGTGGGTGTAACTGCCAGCCGCGCATCTCTATCAGGTGAACTTATCTTACCATTTCGGCCTCGTTTTTGTTCAAGAACACAAGCATGTCCACGTGTTTGGGAAGAAAGCAAGTGTCCAGTCTATTCACTATTAATCCCGTGGCAGAGAAAACTCTCCACTGGCGCAGATGTGGCAGGGATGCAGAATGAGGTAGGCTTTTGCCAGACGGCTGAGGTTTTTGAACCCACACACTAAGTTTCCACCAGATTGCAGGATTTTGACTGGGTGAAATGCCCCCTTCATTTGTGTAGCGCACTTCATGATGTTTATTTAAATAGGTAATGTAGTAACACATAAATACAATTCATAAATACACATGAAAATCCTGCAAGCCCCGCCCCCCAACATTTCAACTCAGAATTTTTTTTGTCGTGGTGAGCATGTCGATTCTCGATTGTTTTGTCGAAAAAAGTCCCATCCTTAACACACACACACACACACACTCTCTTTGTCCTCTTCCCCCTCAGATGACCGGGCTGAAAAATTAGCTTGTCACATTGAATTGAATTGACCTGAATGTACCTTCGTCAACCCCCTACCCCGCCCCCCTCCTGTGATAGAGCGCTGAACCAGGAAGGTTCTTGTGATGAACAGGGTTATGAAGTGGAAGAGATAGGTGAAAGTGTGAGTCAGTGGCGTGGATGCAGGCGAGACTGGTTACAGTGGTGAGTGTGTGAAGCCCAGTCGGTTAACACAGGTGAGGCACAGTAAGGTGTGGCACAGACGGGTACAATTGGCAAGAGACAAACAGGAGCGAGACACAGACTGACACAGTTGTCTCTCCATCTCAAACCCTGTCTTGATGTCTTAAAACTTTTGAAAAGATGAACTGAAGTGCCTTCAGATATTGTTTATGTATTTGTTTATGAAACAAATAAAAAAATAACTAGTACCGCGCGCGGTGAATGAACGGGTGAGAGCGTGAGGCACGCGGGGAGCCGTGGCACACGGCGACCCGCGTGGGTCGGCTCGAACCCAGTAGTTATTTTCAGTACTAGTTATTTTCAGCGGCGTCCCCGCACATGTCGATCCAAATTTCGGGGGGGATCGGCAAGGTATGGCAAAGTTATAGGGCACTTCCTGTTTAAAATGGCCAACTTCCTGTTCGTCTCTGGAAACATGTTCAGGGAAGGTCCCGTAACTCACATATCTAGTTTTGTGTCAATCGGACAATGTAAGACTTTACTTCCTGTTTCGGGTGTTACACTTCCTGTAGGGAGGTGACCTTTTACGGACATGCTCAGGACAGGTCCCTGGTGTCACATATAAGGTTTTGTGCAAATCGGACAACGTACAGCAAAGTTAGAGGGCACTTCCTGTTTAAAATGGCCGACTTCCTGTTCGTCTCCGTAAACATGTTCAGGGAAGGTCCCGTAGCTCACATATCTAGTTTCGTGTCAATCGGACAACGTAAGACTTTACTTCCTGTTACGGGCGTTCCACGTCCTGTAGGGAGGTGACCTTTTACGGACATGCTCAGGACAGGTCCCTGTTGTCACATATAAGGTTTTGTGCAAATCGGACAATGTACGGCAAAGTTAGAGGGCACTTCCTGTTTAAAATGGCCGACTTCCTGTTCGTCTCCGGAAACATGTTCAGGGAAGGTCCCGTAACTCACATATCCAGTTTCGTGTCAATCGGACAATGTAAGACTTTACTTCCTGTTTTGGGCCTTCCACTTCCTGTAGGGAGGTGACCTTTTACGGACATGTTGAGGAAGGGTCTGGGGTCCCACATACTAAGTTTCAAGTGGATACAACAATCCCTGTTGGAGCAGCATCAAAAACTATAAATGTAATTCTGTCTGCTGTCACCAGGGGGCGCTGTATTTGAAAATTAATATTTTCATATAGACGTGTTCAGGGCCGGACTGTCATCAATCCTTGCAAGTTTGGTTCAGATCGGACCAGGATTCGCAAAGTTGTAGCAGTTTGATTTTTTGTCCCAAAAATCAGACTTTGCGTCGTTGCCATGGCAACACCATTAAACGATTTGTCGTCATATTGATCACGCGTCATCTACCATGTGTTTTGACTGTTGTCACCAATTTTGAGTGCGGTACGATTATCTGTGTAAAAGTTATTCCCGAAATCGTAAAAAAAACTTTACGATCTGTTAGCATTACATTACATTACATTACATGTCACTTAGCAGACGCTTTTATCCAAAGCGACTTACAATAAGTGCATTTAAACATTTGGGTACAAATTAGAGCTAGAAGTAAGTAAGAGCTTCAAGTAAGCCAAACTATGACGTGCTAGTCAGAAGTGCGACGTATAAGCAAGTTTTTTTTTTCTCGCCGTCGTCTTAGTCAAGGTAGAGTCGGAAGCATTTTGGGAGCTGCCATGTCCTTACACTTTATAAGTGTGTGTGTGCACGCGTGTGTATAAAGTCTATGGTGTATTTGCACAAACACATCTATTTTTGAGTCATGGTGCTGAATAACTGAATAAATGAACAGTTGCATTACAATGGTGCATTTAAACTTTTTATACTTTTGTGTGACAATACAATTTTAATTAGGGTTCGAGCAACAAGGTTGCAAGAACCCTATTGAAATGCAAAAGATTATTATTATTAGGGTTCGAGCAACAAGGTTGCAAGAACCCTATTGAAACTGGAAGGATTATTATTATTATTATTATTCTTATTATTCCCCCAAATGAATCGCATTTTTGAGGCCTTTCCCATACCACAAAACTCAAAGATTTTTGTGACCGCATCAATCGTGGTGTAAATTTACGTCTGAAAAAGGTTTGGGGAATGTGCGTTGAAAAATTGAATTAATGAATATTTATCATTAAAAAGTGGACTCTCACTCAAGTGACAACATTTTTAATTCCTCCTACTTCCGAGGGTTCACTTTTCAAACCAACTAATTTCTTATAGGGTTGTCATTGTGAGGACAATACAGGACCTTGAAGTTGTTATGGATGTGTCCCAATTGTCATACCCAAGTCTATGTACATACATCAAAGATCCTTTTTATGAAGTGATTTCCCAGTAAATATGCCCTCACTTTCCAAACATGTCTCCATTGTAAAGGTGTAAAGACTCTCCCATAGATTCAGATCTACCTTTAACGCAATTCAAGTACACATCCACACTCTGTGTGTCCACTGTGGCACATGATGGATTACCTCTGTCTTTGCATACTAATGCATCAAGAGCTCAGTGTTTGATGCTGTGTATCTGTATGTGTTTGTGTGTGTGGGGTTGGGATTTTATTTGGGTTTAAGGCTTTTTGACACAAGACTTGTTATTTCTTTCATTTACTTGCACATTAATAGTATTTTTTAAACCTGTGTCCAGTCAATCCATCTTTCATTTTAACGGAATTTTACTGATCACAATTGTGACTAGGGCTGCAACTAACAATTATTTTCTTAATCCATTAATCTCTGAGGTAATTGTGTGATCAATAAAATTTTGATTGTTTTAATGATTTATTTGTTATGTGAAACACTTAAACTTGAACATATTCAGATCTAAGAAGCTAAAAATCATGGATCTTGTTTCAACTATTAAAAAACCCTTGATTATTTGATAATACTAATAGTGGACAATTGATTTTGTAATTGGTTCATCATCGCAGCCCTAACTGTGGCTTTATCTGTAATGTTTATTCCATCCTACTTTACCGAGTGTTGAATACTCTAAATTTGAGTTTAGTGCTGGTCGCTTCAAAGTAATGGAAATTGTGAAATTATTTAAAAGAGTTATGTGTCATAAAAAATAGGTTCAAGCTCGATTTTTGTAAAAAGTGACAGTCCTAGTCCTAGCTGTAAGTGTAGGGTCTTACAGCCCTTTAATAACTCATAACCACAGCAGAACTCTGTGGATGAGGTGCGGGAGACGAGAGGTCAGTCTGGTTACATGTAACGTCCACCACATTGACCACATACCCCATCCTCTCCTGATAGGACTGAGTCAAATGGAGCACAGATAAAATTGTTTTTGAATGTGGTCACTTTGGTTAACTTGACTAGCATGATCCCTCCATAGTTACCTGTAGAGATTAATCAGTGTCACTTCTGGACATGCTGTAGAAACGCACCTCCACACACACACACACAGAGCAGCTATTCACTTCCAGAGGTGAAATATGATGTGACCACTCTATTTTACCCTGAGGTGTTTGTGTATGTGTGTGTGTTGAGGAGAGGTCTATCAGTGTTAAGAGATAAAATGCCCTACCACCAGTTTGATGAACTGGTACAATCGGGCCATTGTGTAGTGGTTGTTCAGTACAAGGGACTTCATGGGCTCCAGTTGGTCTATTTGGGCCTGCAGATAGGTGAAGTACTGCAGTCATGATGGTCTTTCAACTGCTGATCTCTTTTCTTCAACTAAATCATTCCCTTTACCAGCTTTCTGAACTTGGTGAAATCTAGCAGGGGTGTTTCTAGGGTCTCTGGGGCCTATGGCCTGATGTCAGTGCTCTGTGGCTGTGTAGGCAAACTAGGCTATTGCTTAGTTTGCATACATGTTCAAATTAGAGATGTATGAACTCAAATATCGCGTTGAATCCAATACAGGCATTTTTAACTGATTTATGTGGTTGCCAGTTCATTTCTTAATTGTGAGCCAGTCCTTCATGTTAGATGTAGATTGTAGCAGGGCTTTATCAGCCCAGCAGCATGTATAATTACCCTATTGTTAAAAAAAAAAATTATAATGTACAACTTACCATAGCCCCTCCTTGTGGTGACCCCACCATCACTTAAAGATCTACTGTGTAACACTTGGTACAGCTTACTGATTTTTAGCAGGTATGTTGCAAGAGCGTGAGACACCTTAGTGAGTGTCCATGTCTCAAGCAGGGTCTCACAGCACAGGGGGACTATCAGTATCTCATTCAACTGCACATGCACACAAAAAAACTGAAATATCCCTTTAAAAGCAACGTAGTTGGATGTGATCTCTCTTGTAAGGGGACTTCTTTCTATCTCTCACACGATCACTGTTGTAGGTGGCGTGCGCACACACACACACACACACACACACACAGACCCTCTTTCAGGCCCAAATTGATGAGGCAGATTTATGATAGCTGCTGGCCACAACAAATTAAGCTGACAGTGATGTATGGGGGAGAGTGAGTGTCACACTGCACTAACGGACCCCTACGTACACACACACATGCATGCGGCCCAATGGTGGCCCCCCAACTCCCAGTCTTTCTTGTTAGGCATCCTTGTCAGGCAGCCCCTACCCCCACCGTCCCACCCCGACTATATCTGCATAATGAAATTCCTCACACTGATTTGTGTTTTTTTTTTTCCTTGGCCTCTATCTTCCTTTTTTTCTTTCCTCCACCTCCCTCTGTCTATCCCCAGACTCATCCTGCAGCCAGCAATCTGCCCCTGAAGGACACCTTCACTTTTGATGACTACAGGTCAGTGTGTGGGACAGGGACCCGAAACCAGAAGGCCCATTGTGCCAATACAGGTGACGCAGACCTGCTCAGGTCTTGCCACGGTGCTTAAGGGGCTACACCAACTGTTAAGCTACCAATGCACTTGCCACTGTTTATCTACAAACTAGTCTGAATACGTAGCCGAGGTAATGTATGGTGTGAAAGTTGCTTGTCATCCGGTGAAGCTGGCTTTTTACTGTCATGGTATTTCATATCTGTGGTGACCGCAGCAGCTGTAGTAGCTACACAGATACCACTGGGACTGCAAAGGTTTAGGCCACTGGTGCTGCTGACAACATGCACTAAATGGCGTTGTTATGCTTCCACTTATCTATATATATATGTATTTGATAGGTGGGCAGTGTCTTCAGTGATGACCCGTCAGAACCAGATTCCCACTGAGGATGGCAGTCGGGTCACTCTAGCCCTCATCCCCCTCTGGGACATGTGTAACCACACCAACGGATTGGTAAAGTCTCACACTCACAAATGCACAAACCTAATAGTATAGTTCACCTTGTCTTTTTTGGTTGTATGAGTACTGACACATAGTCAACAATCCCTGACAATATCTAGAAATCTGCATTTTTAGTAGGGATGAGCAAAATGGAATTTATCTGCAGATCACCACTGGCTACAACCTGGAGGACGACCGCTGTGAATGTGTGGCACTGCAGGACTACAAGGAGAACGAACAGGTAACTACTGCCCACACTTTAATATTGGTCTATCTGCTCCTCTCTGTTACTGCCTACTGTCTGTCTATTCACATTCCTTCTTTTCTATTCTTCATCTCACATATTACACTGACTATTAATTATTTTAAAAGCTTAAAAATCTGTTTTTTGTTGTCTAATAACCTGTCTGATATTTTACTGTCAAGTTTTCCATCAAGATTGTTGTTTATTGTGGGAATAATATTGGATTCATGTTAGTGAATAAGTGCAGTTGTATGAGCTACTGACACAGCACTGTCACAGTCTGTTCGTTGGCTCGGAAGGATGAACAAGGAAAAAATACAAATAAAAGAAAGTATTTAGATATGATGCTTCAAATACTAATAACTTAAGATCAACTTCATTTATTCATTCATTGTCTACTGCTTTATCCTCCGCTTGAGGATTATTTGCAGGCTGATACAGGACTTGGGCTGATCGCCGATCACATCAGTTTTGAAGCATCACATGTTGGCAGTCTATCAGAAGGCTGACACCATTAATTTACACATTTAAAGTTACAATATGCAATTCTTGATACCAAAACAAAAGCACAAACAAATGAGAACATACGTGAACTAATTTATTAGTTCATTGTTTACCACTTTTATCCTCCACAAGAGGGTAGCAATGAGCTGGTGCCACGCCCAGCTAACATACAAATTTAGATAAGCATAAAGCACACAGTATGCTACATGTGGGCTACACGGCTGAATTGTGGCTGGCACTGTTGCCTTACAAGAAAAAGACGCACGTTTGTGTGCATGCATGGGTTTTATCCGGGTTTTCCTCACATAGTCGCAGACATTAACTGAACAAAATAAACTGAATTGACCTTAGGTGTGATTGTGTAAGTGAATGGTTGCAGGTTGGCCCAGTGATGTACTAGTGACCTGTCCAGGGTGTACTCCACCTTTCATCACATGTCAACTGGGATTGGTTTACGTTTTGAGATTGGATTCCAGACTGCCAACATGTCATGCTTCAAAACGAATGTGATTGGTGATTGGCTCAAGTCTGGTATCAGCCTCCAAAGGATCAATAATGGTATTAATAGCAAATGAGGGATTGTTTAATGTGACTTGCCCCCATAATGTCCCTCCTGTAGATCTACATCTTCTACGGCACGAGATCCAATGCAGAATTTGTCATCCACAACGGCTTTTTCTTCGAGGATAATGCTCATGACCGGGTGAAGATCAAGCTGGGCGTCAGCAAAAGTGAGCGCCTGTACGCCATGAAGGCCGAAGTGTTGGCCCGAGCCGGGATCCCAGCGTACGTCCCAACCCTTTCTTCATCTCACTCTTTACGAGTTTTACATTACATAACATGTCATTTAGCAGACGCTTTTATCCAAAGCGACTTACAATTGAATTGAGTACAACCAACCAGGGGTGGAGTCGAACTTGCGACCATTGCGATTATGACGTCTTTCACACACAGGGTACCACTGTGCCACTCCATCCCTGTTTTGTTTTTGCAAAGGACAAACTTTGCTCTTCCTCCCTTTTCTTATCTACAAATGACTTAATCTGTCAAATGGGCCTGAAGGCATTCACTCTGAAGTCTTGAATGTGGGTCAAGGAGAGTTCCAGGCCAACATCATGACCAACTTCACTAACCCTTGTTTGTCTACAAGAGGTATTTCAACCTATTAGTCTCCCCTTAGGAATAATTGAAACATAATATGAATGTTGCAGCAGGTCTCTTTCATTATCTCCTTCCCCAACAAGTTTCAACTTCCAATCAGCCAGTTTCATCCCTTTTCATCACCACAAAGCATAATCATTTTATCATTAGGCTCCCAATTTTTATGTAGTATTCTCAGCTCTGTGTTTCTCTGTCATCTCTTATTGATGACAGTTGCAATCTCAACAGTAGAAATGAAATTAATTATTCTCCATTGTTGCTGGGGAGCTGTATTAAATTGACAGATATGCTTGTAGATCGTTTAAAAAGGAGACAAAAACTCAGTTGCTGAGATGATGTCACACATCTCCCCTCTTTCACCTCTGCTGTGTTTCTGTCTGAAAAGTACACAACTGAGCACGTCTGACATGTTTCATTGCTCCGTTACAGAATACCCTGTAACGGATACACATATATTTATGAATTTCTTGACCCAAATAGTCTCAGAAACCCTGTATTATGCAGCACTGTGGGCCGAACCATTAAAGAGATAATTTCCAGTTTGGCTAATGATAGCCATTTTTGATATAGGGCTCTCACACAATTTCTCCACATTTTTGTGAGGAGCACCCCGGCAGATTTTTTTCTTTAACCTTTATAGATGACAAATCCAGTGAGAAACGAACCTTCGTTGTCCATGGTCACAGCACTGCAATAAATGACCCAACTACTATTCTAGCACCACAAACTAGCTTGCAACACAGATTACAGTATATTACATTACATGTGATTTAGCAGATGCTTTAACCCAAAGCGATTTACAAGGGAATTGAGTACAACCTGCCAGGGGTGGAGTTGAACTTGCGACCATGAAGTCTTTGCACACAGGCGGTCTTAACCACTGAGCCACTCCACCCCTCCAGGTCTTACACTGATGCCACGAAAAAAGTGATTTTTGCCATTTAACAAAAGGCTCACTTAGTTAAATCTACGTCTCCTTATGTCTACATCGTAAGATTATTTTCAATGCTTTATCTCACTGTTAAACTTTCCAACTAAAAATTGTCACTCACTCTCCCACACCACACCAAAGTCCAGAGAGCACATCACACCACATCACACAGGAGAGGATTTTTGGAGTCCTTTACTTTCATCTTTTTCATTTAGGGGTCACCACAGCACATAATCTGCCTCCATTTTGCCCGACTCTTTGTTTCTTCTTCCGTTACACACTGAATTGTCTTGTTTTGCACCCACCAGTAATGTCTTCCTCATGTGAAGCTCAGCTCAATTGTCTCATGCTCTTGTATCTAAGGAAGTGTATTGTGTAACCTTGTGTGTTTGCTGTTCTTTACAGGTCGTGTGTCTTTGCTTTGCACTGTAATGAACCTCCAATTTCAGCCCAGCTCCTGGCCTTCCTCAGAGTCTTCTGCATGACTGAGGGTAAGACACACACACACACACACACACACACACACACACACACACACAGAAGCCATGTCCCAATTAAGGGACTGGATCCTATGGAGTATCCTCCGTCAACCGAATGCTTCAGACGGTCCAGTCTACCCACCCCCTGGTTACGTCACCAATCCTCCAGCTTCTTCTTCTTCTGATTATGGCAGGCGGTAGACGACACTTGCCGGCTCTACCGGCTCCCCGGGTTTAGAGTTCATTATCTTTTTAATCATGCTGTTCGAACACATGAAAAATCTTCATTCATTTTTATTTCTCCATTTATTTAAAAACTGTAATAATGTATATAGTTGTGTTAATTTAAAATGTTAATAATATAGTATGTTTTGTATATTTGTGTATAAGTTTTTTTATTAAAATAAAATTCAAATTCATTAATCTATTGAACAGTATATTATTAAAGAATTTAAACAACATATAAACACATTTTATAAAATTATTTAATCCTTTTGGACACATCTTTCAAGGATGGAGAGGAGTCTGTCCATCCTCCTCTCGTTCCTTTCCTCCATCTCCCTCTGTCGCTTCATGTCCTCCCTGAGGAGGTCGCCAAGTTCCCGCTCCTTGTCCCTCTTCCTTTAAGAGTGCCTGCGAGGTTGTCGCAACTGCACCTGCACCACCTCCTCCTCCTCCTACTCGCCACCCTCCTGTCGTCCACCCACTGCTGAACTTGGCCTTGGTCTGTCCTCAGGGATGGAGGCGATAAGGACAGGTGGAGCAATGGAGTGCTTCTGTCCCAGCACCTCATCCATGTGGACATACCTGGGCCAAGTTGCAGCAGTGGGCTTCCCACTCACTCCTTCCCCTGAGCCTGGACACTTGCAAACCTGAAACAGAGGATTCATCATTAAAGTAAACAATAACAACAATGAAATACATTTTTAAAAAAAAGTATATTATTAATGCCCATGTAAAGCAAATATAATGTAAAACACTGAATTATCAAACTAATATATACATACTACATACTTTATAATTTTTTTTCAGGTTGTCCCACTTTTTTGCCTGCAAGGGAGTTATGTCGCCCTGCAGGCCCATTCTTTCCAAAATACTACTATTCAGAGACAAAAGACAACAAGAGAAGATGTATCAGTAGTTTTAGCATAGGGGTTTTAAATTACACATGGTGCCCCCTTTCAGAGTTAAAATTATCATTATAGCGATAACATTACGCTTATTTTTAGGAATTACCAAAGCTATTTATGTCTTACAGCCAGGCAACACTGGTCCCTTCAAAATAATAAAATGGTTATGGTATGTTTCTTTCATACCACCAACTATAATTAGTGTACGTGGCAAAATAAGCCTTATATACACCCGCCACATCTATGTTAAGTCAAGTTTAACTTAAAACAAAAGTTTAGGCTGCTGGGAAGGCGCATGGAGTGGTAGGGTGCGTGGCATCAGAGCTCTCGACAGTCAAGTGTAAAACTCCCCGAAAACTCGAATAACTAAAACTTATAATCACACCGACTGTAACGTGACCGGGGAAAAGCTGGAATGGGAAGGAAAACTCGACTCGCTCAGGCTAAAAACACGACGACAGACGAAATGGAGGAACCGCTAGCTAGCCGTGAAATTGAGGAAGACGGCGGCCATGACACAACACACCTTGCTGCAAGTAAGACGGACATGGGGTCAGACCTTGAAATTATCAGCAAGGAGATAAGAGATTTAAAAACGGAATTAAAAGATGCCCTTCACTCATTTAGTGAAACGCTGAGGAGCGACGTGAAAAAAGACTTTGATGATTTCAAACAGGATATAAACCAACAACTTGCTAAAGTTGCCACTGAGCAGCAACTGCAGAGCGGCAAGATCAACGAGGCTGAGTCGCGGATTGAAAAGCTGGAACATTGGGCACAAGAGGCTAACAATGCTCTTATCATCTCATTACAAGAACAAAAAGACCTGCAGAATAAGTTAACTGATCTGGAATCACGATCGAGGAGGAATAATCTCCGTATCTACGGAGTTACAGAGGGAGAAGAGGGCGAGTCTGCAGCCAAGTTTGTTCAAGACCTGCTCCGACGTGAAGATTCTAATCTCAAAATTCAAAGAGCGCATCGGTCACTTGCACAGAAACCTGCAGACGGAGCCCATCCGAGACCCATCATTGTCAACTTTCTGGAATTCTCTACTAAAGAGAGAGTCCTGAGAGAGGTATGGAGAAAGAAAATACAGCTGGGGAACAAGGTCCTGTCTTTCGACCACGATTACGCGACAGAGGTTGTGCAAAAGAGAAAGGAGTATAATGCGGCTAAAAGAATATTGAATGAGAAAGGCGTCCGGTTCCAGACGCCGTTTACCAGGATGAGGATCCATTGGGAGACGGGAACTCGAGTCTACAACACCGCCGGGGAGGTTAAGCAGGAATTAGAGAGACGCGGACTCGCTGAGAAGACACCGGCGACACCGACGACCGCGGCGGCCGGGCTGGAGTCACGGCTCAGTTCTGCCGTAGGGTGGCAGCGTAATGAGGGATCACGGAGGAACTACTCAACAGCAGCCGCACGAGCCAAGGAAAAGCTGCAAGAGTTCCGAAGATTCTTTGACTGAAGATCAATGATTATAAAACGAAGCAAAACCGGTAAAAATGTTCTGATATAATCTGTGTTTTTAGTTGTCAGAATAATGGTTACCATGCTATTCCTATGCTAAAAGAAAAGCGACTGTCGGAGGTCTGGGTTACTTATTTTTTTTAACGTTGGACTCATTTAGAATGACTATAACCCTCACTGTAGGCCCTGTCATTTCTAAGTTAGGCCCCTCTTTATCTAAGGGGGTTTTTCCTAGATCCACCAACGGGATCAGATCGTGGGAGGACAGTAAGATCCTCAACTGTTTGGAAGTTCACCTGTTATATTTGATATGTTTGTTCCATGCCACCGTTTTGGCACTGTTAGTGGGGCTACTGATGTTTTCTTTTGTCTTTATTCTTATGAATGATACAGAGTAACAACGTGAGAATAGCGTCCTTAAATGTGAATGGCTTAAACAATGTAATTAAAAGAGGAAAAGTAATGTCAAAAATTAGGAAAGAAAAAATTCAAGTGATATATTTACAAGAAACACATCTAACTCAGCAAGAACATGATAAACTGAGGAAATTTGGATTTAAAAATAAATTTTCAAGTTCATTTAAGAAAGGTCCTAAGAGAGGAGTCGCCATATTAATTTCCAACTCTGTCAATTTTGAACTCATCAAAGAAATAAATGACAAAGAAGGGAGATATGTAATAGCAAAAGGGAAATTGGATAATCATTTAGTTACTTTGGTCAATGTCTACGTGCCACCTAACACTGATAGAATGTTCTTGAAATTACTGTTTGAGATTATAGCCCAGGAAAACGAGGGAATTCTAATATGTGCGGGGGATTTCAACATGATTTTGAATGCTAAACTGGACACAACTAATAACAAGAGAACTAAGACTCATCTATCAAAGCTTGTCAGCACCTCTTTAGCTGAATTGGGGATGTTTGATGTTTGGAGAGAGCTCCATCCATTTGAGAAGGACTACACGCATTATTCGGCTCCACACTCGGTGTACTCCAGGATAGACTATTTTTTTATGAACACAATAGACCGATATAGAGTAGAGGAATGTAAGATAGGGGTAACTGACTTATCTGATCACAGTATTACTTATCTCAATATCCATTTATCTAGGAGAAATAAAAATACAATATGGAGATTAAATGTGGGTATGCTGAATAACCAACAAACACAGGAGGAGATTAAGAAAGAAATTAAATGCTGCATAGAGGACAACTTTGACAGCCCAGTGGATCCTACCATTTTTTGGGACACGGTAAAAGCTGTAATGAGAGGGAGGTTAATATCGAGGGCAGCTTACCAAAAAAAAATTAGAGAGAAAGATTATAAGAATTTGGTTAAACAATTATTAATACTGGAACAACAACATAAAAATAAAAAAGATGATCCGGTTTTACAACAAATAATCAATGTCAGGCGACAGATAGATGACATCTTAAATCAAGAGGTTGAGAAAAAAACTAAGATTCACTAAACAGACATATTATGAATCTGGATCGAAAGCAACTAAATATTTGGCAAGAAGACTTAAGGTCCACAAGCTTCTCAAACAATACATAAAATTAGAGACCCTGTAACCAAACAATTACTATTTGAGCCTGAAGAAGTAGAAAAGGCCTTTAAAATTTATTATGAAAACTTGTATTCCCAACCCACAGCAAAAAGTGACTGTGAAATGAAAGAATTCCTTGACTCTTTAGACTTGCCTGCTATTGGAAGAGAGCAAAATAAAAAATTAATTTCCAGCATCACGAAGAAAGATCTAGATGTCGCAATTAGTAGATTAAAATCAAACAAAACACCAGGTAGTGACGGATTTCCTAGCGAGTGGTATAAGACATTTAGGGAGGAATTAACCCTGTTACTTCTGAATTCCTTCAATCAGACTCTGACAGAGGGCAAACTGCCCCCCTCTTGGAAAGAGGCCATAATTTCAGTTATTCCAAAGCAAGGTAAAAATAAAGAACTCTGTGAATCCTATAGACCTATTTCAATACTAAATGTGGATTATAAAATTTTTACTTCAATAATTTCAAAAAGATTCGAACATTTTATGTCAGACTTAATAGATGAAGATCAGTCAGGTTTTATTACAGGCAGGCAGACTCAGGATAACATTAGGCGAATTCTCCACATGATAGATCAGATCCAAAGACAGGGCCTGAGCACAGTACTAGTGAGCCTCGACGCAGAAAAGGCCTTTGACTGTGTCAATTGGAGATTTCTGTATCAGATTTTGGGAAAACTAGGGATTCATGAACAAATTATACAATGTATCCAGGGCCTCTACCAAGAGCCATCAGCGAGGATAAAAATTAATGGACACCTAACTGACAGATTTATTTTACAGCGAGGAACTCGCCAAGGATGTTGTTTTAGCCCTACCTTGTTTGCTATATTTATTGAGCCGCTGGCACAATTGATAAGACAAAGTAACAACCTAAAAGGAATTCATATAGGTCAGCAGGAGCATCGGATAGGGCTTTTCGCTGATGATGTTATTGTGGCCCTTCAAGACCCAGATAGGACATTTCCTAATCTGATGTCAATATTAGAAGATTATGGTAAATACTCAGGCTATAAATTAAACATAGCAAAAACACAAGTTCTTACACTGAATTATTCCCAGGCCGAGAAATTAGAGAAAAATTTAAAATAAAATGGAATTCCAAAGTAATTAAATACCTAGGTGTGGTTTTGACAAAAGACCACATTAAAACATTTGAAATTAATTATAAAAAGATTAACAATAATATCAAGACAGATATCAGGCGGTGGTCTGCTTTTAACATGGACTTTGAGACACGAATCGAGGTAATAAAAATGAATGTGGTACCAAGACTGTTATATCTTTTCCAGTCCATCCCCCAGATGATTCCAGATACTTTTTCCAGCCCAGATTTATCTGAGCTGGAAAAAGACCGAGGGTCAGGTATAAGACACTTCAACTACCAAAAGAAGAGGGGGGCCTGTCCCTGCCTAATCTGAAACAGTACTTTTACGCAGCTCAATTAAAGTTCCTGGTTTCTACATGCTGCCCTCTATATCAGGCAAGATGGAAAGACATAGAGACCAAGATGGAAGGTTTCCAGATTCAGGCATTACTAGGGGACATAGGAAACAAATTGGCTCAACAAAGCAAAAATGAAATTATTAAACAAACATTGGCTATCTGGAGTAAGATGGTAAAGGAATATAAAATGGAGGGAGACATCAAATTATTAATTTGGCCTGCACTAGATCCCAGATTCGAACCAGGAATTAGTGATGCTGGATTCAGGCGATGGTGTGACAGGGGCATCACGGCGATATGTACAATAACTCACAGAGGGCTCTTAAAAAGTTTCAGTGAGTTACAGAAGGAATTTGGACTAGAAAACAAAGATTTTTAAAACATGGAAATAACTGAGGAGGAGTGGCGTTCTATGTGGAATGCACAGCATTCATCTACAAGTTCTAAGAAGTGGAGAATATTTGGATGGAAGAACTTGATTCGTTTTTTTATTACACCTCTTATAAAAAGCAAATTCTCTCAATGTCAAGAACAGTGCTGGAGGCAGTGCGGAAACATGAACGCAAATCATTCCCATATATTTTGGCTATGCCCAAAAATTCAAACCTTCTGGGGTTGTGTATGTACTGCTGTGGCAAAGATCTTGGGATACACAATTCCTAATAATGTGATGGTCCTCTATTTCTGTGTCTTTAATGATGTCGTTAATAAGAATGATCGGTATCTGTGTAAAATACTGTTGATGGCCTGTAAAAAGGTTATAACAAAATGTTGGTATAAATCGGAGTCTCCTAGCATTAACCAATGGATAAACAAAGTGAAGGAAATGTGTTCCATGGAAAAGATGACTTTCTCTCTCGGATCTAGAGGAGCAACCTTTCCCAGGAAATGGGAGAAATGGACTGCTTTTATCAAAACATCTGAGGACGTTACACACTCACAAGCAAAGTCACTGGACATTATATATAGGACTTTTAACTGAGGAGCCCCCTTGTTTTTGTCTGTGTTTTTGTTTTATTTTTTTATGTTAATTGTCGCTTATTCTGAAAATACTAAATAAAAAGTTTAAAAAAAAAAAAAAAAAAACAAAAGTTTAAATGTTACGCCGTGATTGAAACGACTGTTTCCTGGTGCTTGCAGACAGCGAACAGTCTTGTGACTTGTGCTTATTAATTACATCAATAGCGGCACAACTTTTAGTACAGAAAACACATTTAATTTGTCTTGTTTGATTGATCTGTCATACTTACATTTCATAACAAACTCGCTGCTGCCACTCAAGTCGCTTCCCTCCGCCATCTTGCTTGTATTGGAACAGATTTGCCGCTGGCACCCAAAGAATTATGTGATATGGTCGGATACACCAGACCTATCCTTCCCAAACAAGCTAACATCGGCTGCATACATCAGCGTAGACCATTTGAACTGGGACAGCCTACATCGCTGCGCTCTGACGCATTTTGACGACATCCGGCCTACAAATCCCCACTCCGTAGGGTCCAGTTCCTGGAATGGGACACGGCTAGAGAGTGTCAGGAAATTCCCCATGGAACCTCCAAGCTGCAAACCTGGTTGAATACACTAAATTAAAGCACTCCAGAGTTTGTAATACTCATGTGGGACAGATGTCAAGTGACTGCTTCTTCCACACCCCAGCAGAAGGGAAGAGACAAAGAGGAGTTGGAGGTAGAGGAGCCATAAGAGGTGGAGACATAGGAGACAGAGAGGTGTAGTTATAGGAGACAGAGAGGGGAAGAGCAAGGCCTGTCCCTTCCCAAGCTGCTTAATTGATCAAGGCAGGCAACCAGATGTGTGGAAGGGGAAGTCCACTGGGGGGTGGAGTTGCAATATTCATCAGCATGTATGCAGAACAGCAGCAGTATCATAAATCCCTAATCACACAAGGCCACATCCTCCTCTGTCACACAACTCGTCTTCATGACCCTGCTTGATATATTATTTACTTTTTTTGCTGTATGTTAATCTTTAAAATGGCCCCCAACGCCTTGTGTGTTTGTGTGTGACATAACAGATGTGACATGATGGAATACTCACGCACGCACACACCCACACCCACACACACCCAAGGTGCAGCACTCCTCTTTCATCTTCCATGTAACTAAGTCATGTTAAAGTGTTGAGATGAGAGGCAGCAGGATAAAGACTGTCTGGGAAACTGGCTCAGCACGACTGTGATGGAAGGATGTGATGAGGAAACACTGTTAGGCTGCATTTACACTGCATAGTACGAGTGACCTTATTTGGCTTAATTCAGACCAAGGACAGTGTAAACAGCAGAGATATAAAAAAAAAATCGATTCTTATCCTCAATCAATTAAAATTTTTTTATATAATCTTACAAATACCTAACTCTGATTCCATGACAACACCACTTAGCACATCTCCGAGTAGACCCTCAGGGTGTCAGTAAGGTAATACTAAGTGGCTACAACATCGTGGTCACTGAGCCACTGCTGCTGCCTTCTCTATCCCACCTCTGCTTATACTGTGTTCATTGACCTGCCGTTAGCTGCCTGTGTTCGTATCCCACTCTGCATCTTGTGCTGCTATGGGCAGAACGACTCAGACATAACTGCCAGCAAAATGCCACGATACTGCACAACCCGACCGGGCCGGGCTGCGTCGGGTCGGGTTGCAATTTTTAGGCCCGTTGAGAACTCTAGTTTGGACCAACTCTTGTGTGAACAGTGGCACATTATTTTCGTACAAGAGAGCAAACGTACCACACAGCCCCTCTGAGTTACTATTCCTTCTGTTATTTAAGAGTTTCTTACAGGCTGACACTTTATCTCCTTTTCTTCTTCTCCACTCATTACATGTTACATTACATGTCATTTAGCAGACGCTTTTATCCAAAGCGACTTACAAAAGTGCATTTAAACATTTGGGTACAAATAAGAGCCAGATTGTAAGTAAGAGCTTCAAGTAGATCAAACTATGAAGTGCTAGTCATAAGTGCACTTCATAGTTTGATACAAGTTTTTTGTACATCACTCACACAGTACAAACAAGGCCACATCCCTCTCAATTTACTGTATGTAATGGGTGGATTATTTGTATGACTACAATACAAAGTCAAGCCTTGCAAAAGGTTTTATTGATGAGATTGAAAACACAAGAACAAACTGGTAATACAAAATCACTTTCTTCTTTTAAAATGCTGTTGGTCTTGAGTATTTAAATGGTGCAGATGAAAGCCTTCTTACTACTTGAATGCTGCATTAAAGAACAGAAGTTGCATTTTCACACCATACTCCCTTTTTACATGAAAAACTTCAGGAAGCAACTGCATGGCAGGAAAAAGGGACCTCTTTTAAAGTGTGTTGTGGCGCAGGCTTTAATCCTTGCGTTACTAAATAGCCATCACTCCTACAAAAGTACTACAAGCACTTTTGTTGACACGTTTTCCGTCACGCTGCATACATGGTGATTGATCGGATTGGTTGTAGATCTATCCAGTTACGTACAGAGGAATTTTTTCTACGTCCATTTGTCATGCCTCTTGAATCGTTACTCAATTAGCCAGTATAAAGCCTGCTCTCTCCTTGTTTGAATCCTTTTTAAACTCAGTACACTACATGTAGCATGTGCTAACAAGTCACTTCATTTCAGAGGAACTGAAGGATTACCTGCTTGGAGAGCGGGCCATGAATAAGATCTTCACCCTGGGCAACAGTGAGTTTCCTGTCAGCTGGGAGAACGAGATCAAGTTGTGGACTTTCTTGGAGATGAGAGCTGCCCTGCTGCTCAAGACCTACAAGACTACATCAGAGGTCAGTTCATGGGAGTCTTGCTTGTAAAATCAGAATTTAACAATTTACCTTGTGTAAAAACTTGAGGAGGGAAGTACACATGATATTTGTCTTGTGATTAATGTCGATGATTCACGAAAAGCATGGTTCAAACTGTTTGCACCATTAATTATGTATTAAAGATGCACTTAAATTGCATAAGATCTGGACACCACGCCACGCTCTCCTGTAAACAGACAAACAATCTAATATTCATAGTCTCTGTAAATAATAATCAAGTCCAAGCATTCAGACTTTGCTTAAATAATCTGTGGTCTGACAAGGTGAGAATGAAAAGTGCTATTGGAATATTATTAACTCATTGGCTGCCATTGACTGCTATATACGTCAATTTGGCCACTGCGTTGAAAATGGCTGGAAGCCAATTTAATCAAATATTCTAAACTCTAGCACATGTGAAAGTAATGCAGGGTTCACCCCGTGTTGAGCTAACAGGAGCAGCTGGCAAGATGTTTTCAAAGACCCTGGTCAATTTCATCACTTCTGCAGGATGTGCAGCAGATTAAAGATGCATTCAAGAAACCTTGTGAGGTTTTATTACTTCTGCCAACATTGTTCAAATATATGCAGGGTGCATACTGTATATTTGAATATATTCGAACGATTTATGGGTCATTATTAATTTGTTGGTACTAAACATGCTCTATTACGGATGGCTCCATATTAGGGATGCACCGATATGACTATTTCCGCCGATACCGATATCCGATATTAATATTGCTGCTATGGCCGATATCGATATATGTTTTAAAAAAAAGTTTCTGAGATGATAAAAGTTTGTACAGAATGAAAATCACGCAAGCTGAATTTTTGAATGTCTTCCTTTATTTTCAAAACATGTTTTACCTCCAAATAACAAGGTCACATAAGACACAAGTAACCAACTTTACCACTTATAGCAAGTGTGTAACTAAATTAAAGTACAGTTTAACTCCCTCAACTCACTAAACTCCTGTGAGAAAGTTTGGAACATGAACATAAATAAAAATAATACCCTGCCAAAGTTACTGTAACCGAGATAAGGGCGTCTATACTGGGTATGTAAATAAAGTCAACAACCCTTCCTCCCGGCAACAACAACCGCGCCACTTCCCTTCACAATAAAACTACACAACAGATATGAGAAACATTGCCTGACAAGCTCTACTAAGAGCTGCCATAATAAAAAAAAACATGTTAAAATACTTTATCAAACTTGCCAGTATTCATGGCAACCAGATATTTATTCAATTGCAAAACATCGGAAAAGTAGCGCCGACTTGGCAGGTTGTTGCGGGGTTCAATATGCGCTATCAACCGTCAGAACCCTCGGCTGGTCGTCAAGAGCAATCATTTCCATTACCTTGATCGTTATTGCCCTGGCCACTGTCTTCCTTTGGTCGAGTCCCAGCTGCGCTGCTTTCTTTTTTGTCTGCTGCCTAATGTTACTAGCGTTAGCTTCCTGCCGTTGTTTGTGTACTTCAGGGTGACGGTTTTTCAAATGACATAATCAAATTTGTGGTATTGAATGACTTGACACGGAACCCTCCTCGCATTACCTCGACTTTGCAAGTGTCGCATAATGCTTTTCACGTACCTTCTATTGACACCCTGAAAAATCGCCCACACCGCTGACGTTCTCTCTCCTCAACACACACACACACACACACACACACACACCTTGTGCTGCGCTTGCGTCACTGACGCTGTCATATGCCCAAACAAATGCCGCATGGTCTCCCCTTCCCGACACACATACACAAACAGCAATTAGACGGGTATAAACATAAAATCGGCGCAATTTACTCATTGAACCGATGCCGATATGTTAAAAAATGACGAACATCGGCCGATAACAATATTAATGCCGATATATCGTGCATCCCTACTCCATATATCGGATTTAAGACTATGAGCTGCGTCACAAGATGCACACAGTATAGTGTAAGACGTGTTGACTAAGATGTTTCATTCCAAATCTATCATTTTGCTACAAAGCCTGTGATTGCTTTTCTAGTAATCCTACATACATACAGTTCTCTCTGATTTTCTTCTTGGTCTTCCAGACCTTGTTTGCTGTGGCCCTTTTTCTGTTATTTTGAAAATGTAAAAGATGAAAATGCCACTGTACATTTGTTAAACTACTTAAAATTACTGAAGTTGGGTGAAATATTTCGGGAAAGTTATGGAAACATTTTGACAATGAATCCAGTGACCCCTGGCTGTAAATTAAGGTGGAGCTTAGATCACCATTACAAGAAGATAGAGTGTTGAATTTAACAAGAACTAAGAAATAGTTTGCATGAATGGGTATAAGTCTGCTATTTTCTGCCTTCCTCTCACAACCTTTTGCTGTCTCTCTCTCCCGCTTTCTTTCTGTCTCATGTCTCCTGACGTGGTCTCTTCCAGGAGGACCGCGCCATGTTGGAGAAACCCGATCTATCCTTGCATTCTCGTGTGGCCATCCAGCTCCGCCTGGCTGAGAAGCACATCCTGGAGAAGGTGTCGTCTAGTGGACAGGCCAAACGTCAGCACTTCCAGCAGAAACTGGAGGAGGGTGCCCTGCTGCCTCACTATGAGGAGAGCGACATCGCTCTGCTGGAGAATACGGAGGCAGACACAAAGCTTCCTATTATTCTGCGTAAGCTGGAAGAGGTGGAAGAAGGCCAGGAGATCCAAGCGGAGGAGCACAATCACCTTCTTAACGGAGAGAAGTTGGTGTACAGGATGGAGGCTGATGTAGAGCCAGTGCAGGAGGTTCAGTCAGCTTTGGACTCGACTGGAAGTTCAAAGAAGAACGGCCAAAGAGAAGTGGCCAAGCGAACTGAAGAGAATCTCAAAGAGAAGAGCGATTAAATATATTCAACTCCACAGCCCATGCTATTTATTTATTTTTGTGTCTCTAAAATGACTCAGAAACGTAGATGCTGAAACAAAACAAAAAAAAGACGATAGAAAGTGGGCTGAACTGTGGTCATCCAGCGTTTATTTTGTTTGTTTAATTACTGCAGTTAGTCTCCACATGTGTGCAGTATGTTTTGAATCGACAATCATATTGTATAGAGCTTTTTTGTTGCAGACCATCACTGGCCTGTTTCCTTCCTGCTTAATATAATTTCAAGCTGAAGAACAGATATATATATATATATATATATATATATATATATATATATATATATATACATACATATATATGTATATATACATACAAACATATAAACAAATAAAACCTGACTGCTCACACCAAAGCTGCTGGCCCTCTGCTGCCTCTTGTGATAGGCTTGTGTCACTGAGGTAAACCTGAACAAAGGATTTCAAATGCCAAGTCACTGAACAACACATATAAACTTACAGATGGAGGCAGCATTGGATCAACAACTCTTGTGTGCTGTAATATAAAATCACTGATTTTCTCTATAGACGTTTGTGTGAGGAAGTGGGTGATTTACAAAGCCAAACGATAAGACTGTTAAAGACGGTAAACTTTTCTGTTGTCCCCTGTAGCTTCCTTGTTTTCACTGAGCTTGTGCACACCTGCAGCTGGCTGTTTCTCGGCACACGAAGTTATTTGTTTTATGTCAAGAAAGATGTAGAACATTGAGCTAGTTAAGTGAGAGGTTGGAGTTTGACTGAAAACATATAGATGTGCACATGAAAAGTTTTGGAAGTGAATTCTACTGCTCAAAAAACCTGTCCTTCCCACCCCTGCGATGCTGCTCTATACACACATGCTCCCCCTGGCAGGTCTGATAGTGTTGCTTGACTGAAGTGGTTTTCAGATGGATACTAATAATGTACCATTTCTGTTCATGAAGACCAAACAGAGGCAGAACTATAACCTTAACAACAAAAATCCCTGCAGCTTTTTCACACCAGCCTGTTGAATTATTTAGGGAAATAGATTACAGCTGTTCACGTGTTGCTGCTCTTTACTGCTGGTTTGTTCTCAGAAATAATTGTTGGTTAAAGTACAAATAACACCACAGGTGATTTATTTTTAAACGTAGCCTACTCCACCTTTTTAGACATGGTGGTCTAGAATCAGACATGGAGTTGACCCGTTACATTTCACAAGCCTTCCTGCAAATAACAAAGTGGAGTTCATGGTTTTCTGGTCACGACCATAGCCAGTTGGCATGTGGAGGCCCACAGATGGATTATTAGCTAATGAAGTTGTAACTCATTTGCTTTTGCTACATTTGCTATTGTGATTTGGGTCACAATAGTTTGCCATCTTTGAAAACTGTGTCCCCATATGTAGAAAGTTTGGTTTTTGTGTTCACTTGTTGCTTGGTTGTTTTGAGAATCCACTGCTGCACCACATGAATGCTTTTTCCATCTCAAATCTGTATTTTTTTAATGCAATCGCCACATTCTTTAACCAACCTGTGCTGCTTTTCTACAGATCTCTGTACTACTGTGTGTGTGTGTGTGTGTGTGTGTGTGTGTGTGTGTGTGTGTGTGTGTGTGTGTGTGTGTGTGTGTGTGTGTGTGTGTGTGTGTGTGTGTGTGTGTGTGTGTGTGTGTGTGTGTGCGCGTGTGTGTGAGAGAGCTCCTAGCTTTAACAACAACATCCAGAGAACCCTCGCCATTTCACTGTATGCAGTAGTTGTTCTCTTTCTCCTGAAGCTGTTGATGTGTAAAAGTCTGAGATTAAACTTCATCTCAATTCTCCTGTGTGTGTCCTTGTTCTTCAATCTTCTCTCCTTCTCGGTGTGTTTGGTCAGGGGGAGGAAGGAAGGCTTATTCCGTGTATTTCCTGGCCACATATTATTACAAATTTATACAAGCAACATTATCTTGAATCATTTAATTTGGGGCTATTAAATTTTGAAATGGCTTGTTCATTATTTACGTGTGTCAAAGATAAAAATCCCTGGAATATATTATTATACGTGCAGTGAATAGCAAGGCATGTCCAGTATTGTTAGTAGTTGTCATGTCAGTGCAGAGAGCAGGTCTGGGACCAGTACTCTCAACTAATCCTGCTCTATGAATTATATAATACAATCCATGTGAATATAGAATGGTGTAGCAGCTTTGGCCAAGCCTGGCTCACTGTGGAACCACTCAACTGTCATGCAAGTGGGGGGTGAACAAGTGTTACAATTAAGAAAACCTTTGGTGGATTTTTAATAACGACTCGAGAGAGACACAGTCGACTGGACTTTGGCTAAGATATTCCATTCCAAATTGTTTCACAGCAGTGATTAAATTTTTTAAATTCTGACCTATTGCCTGATTTTTGTGCTGTCTATGGGAAGAACTGCGTTGTTTCCTGTGAGGGGGTGTGTCAGAGCTAACTTTATTGTGTGACGTCAACATCCGGAGCTCTATAGTCACTATAGGGGTCCCTCAGTCTGGTCTCACTTGCTCAGCTCACTGCGTGCACATATAACTTTCCTCCAGTTGTGACAAGATCAGAATGAAGATGAGGAGTTAATGGTCGCCCTCACTAGTTTCAGCTCTTCTTCAACATATCAGTTTTGTGCATGATTTTCTCATTTAGTGGAAAATGGACAACGAAGCAGAGGATGTGTGATTGACAGCTAGTATCGTCCAATGGGCGCCTGGTTGCAGGTGAAGTGAATTTCTGCTTTCAAATACTGACTCAAGGCTTCTCACAACTCCCAAGATCGTTCAACAAACAAACCTGAAACTGGACAAAAACCAAATGGAGCTCTGTTCATGTTGAGTTAACTGGCGTAACTGAAAAATGTCTCAGAATAACCACATGAATGAACTTGTGTGCAGAAACGTTCCCCCGCTCCCAGGAGCATGACTTACTGTGATTCAGGTTCTCGTGGCAGCTCATAATGGAAGCACCCATTTATTATTTAAGAGGGTGAATGAGAGAAGGATGGAGTCTGTGGCCTGGGATGGGAGGTCTTCATAATGGACCAAATGAAGGCTGGCAGGACAAAAGATCTATCCTACCACGAGTCTTTTCTTGTATTTGTTTCTTCTCCGCGACCTTTTCTGGACTCGACTTGCCGCAGCACGGCACGGTTATTTTGCGTTTCCACTAGCGATAGTACCTGGTTAGTACCTGCTCAGAGTGCCGTCATAGTAAGAGACGTCTGATACGAGTATCAAGCCGAACAATGCCAAACTGTTGATCAGTTAAAAATACTTAACAATCCTAAAAACGGGAGTTAATCTCCAACAATTACTATTAATAAGAAAATAAATTAACACATCAGTTCAGTGACTGTGTCAGGCGAAGTCTGTGCTAGGGGCATGGAGGAAGTACTGAATACATATGTTTAATTAACTTATTCTTATGATTCAGTTAGACTGAAAACAACTGCTTTACAAGTCTCTAGTCACTCATTTGTGTCTGTCACGCAGTAATGAAAACCAACCTAAACCGTGCCATGCTGGGACCATAGGTGGAAAAAGGACTTTAAACACTGATGTCGTCAGGACCAGTAGCCCTTATGGAGACCAAAACCTGGTCTGAATGACATAGAACCTCATTTCTGAGGCAGCACAGGGGCAGGTGGGGACAAGAAGCATTTATTCTGTCAAACTACTCAACAAGTGTTTGTTTTAGCAGTATAATTCTATAAATAGAATCAGCCTTCTGGCTTTGATGCATTTGTCCGTTTAGTGTAAATGATACACAGCTGGTAGTGTTGGTGGGGGCCCAGGCCCAGTGTAGCTGTAATCTCCATTGTCTACATAGAAAGGCAGCCACCATTTTGGTTCCTGAAGTGGGAGTGGAGTTTCTCGGTCCCATGGTCACACACACGCACACACACACAGAGAATGCCTTCGACTTTTTGTAACTTTCACACGCATGTGCGCACACGCACACACAGTCACTGGTGTTTATGTTGTACATGTGAGTGACACTTATTAATTCAAATTACTCATTATTACTTAATTGACTTGACTTGACTGTTATTTACCTTCATTGATTCAAGTTGCTGAATTAATGTTAATATCCTTTGATTGGCTGATAGGTCGATAATTCAAGACAGCTGTACGTATGGACTATCCTCATGTGGAGGATAAAGCAGACAATGGATGAATGGAAGAAGGAGAATTTAAAATTTTGCTCAGATTAAAATTACTTCATTACCCATAATGCTGAGAGGAAGTCTGAATGATTTGTAGAATTTAGCAAGCTGTAGCTGCAGTTGCTATACCAAAAATGTACTTTTGATTCTTAGTTTAGGTTTCTTCTATGATGTATGGTTGGACGAAACTTTAAACTTTTTTTTTTTTTTGATTTTAGATACTTTATTAATCCCCTTAGGGAAATTATTCTCTGCATTTTGAGCCATCCTGGAATTAGGAGCAGTGGGCTGCCACACTCAGGGCCGGCTCTTGGCATAGGCGATATAGGCGGTCGCCTAGAGCGCCATCTGCTGGAGGGGCGCCACAAGGCAAAAAAAAAAAAATTTAAAACAATGAAAATAAAAATGATTTTCTATTCCCAGTCGCCCTCATTTGTGTGTTCTCTCTTGAAAATAATAAATATTAACAAATGAATAAACAATAATGTTCCTAAAATATGGTGCTGCTGAATCACATGACGGGTGACCTCAGGGTCAGAGCAGGGATCAGAGGTACTTGAAAGTTGTTTGCTGTTGTTGTTCAAATTAAACATGTGTGATTGTTCATTTGGCTGGTGTAATTCGTGTGTGTGTGTGTGAGTGTTGGGGGGGGGGCACCGGAGAGCAATCTCGCCCTAGGGCACAAAATTAGGTAGAGCCGGCCCTGGCCACACTGGTAGCGCCCAAGGAGCAATGGGGGTTGGGTACCTTGCTCAGGGGTACCCCAGTCCTTTCGACCTGGTGGGGACTTGAACTTGGTGGGACTTGGTGGGGATATTCTGTGTGTGACACACTTTAGTGCAGTCGGTGGCAAATTTTAGTTGCTTTTTTTTTTTTTTAAACATACATTACAATACAAGATTTAGTAGAAAAGGGTCTAGTAGAAAAATAAAGTCAGGTTTGGCCTGATGACGATATGGTGTTTTGGCACAACATTCAATTTGCTGTTCCTTGCTTTAGGGGTTGGAAAATGTGCTCACCTGTAACAAGACCTACCTGTATGAGTGGTAAGGGTCAGCCTCATGGTGAAGGTCATCCTCGTGGTGACGGTCAGCCTCCTGGTGAGGGTCAGCCTCGTGGTGATGGTCAGCCTCGTGGTGAAGGTCATCCTTGTGGTGTTGGTCAGCCTGCGTGGTGAAAGGTAATCCTGCATTGGTGATGGTCAGCCTGGAGTGGTAAGGTCGGCCTCGGGGTGACCCGGTCCTTGTGGTGAAGGTCATCCTTGTGGTGAAGGTCAGCCTGCGTGGTGAAGGTCAGCCTCCTGTTGAAGGTCATCCTCGTGGTGATGGTCAGCCTCGTGGTGAAGGTCAGGCTTGTGGTGATGGTCAGCCTTGTGGTGATGATCATCCTCGTGGTGATGGTCAGCCCTGGTGAAGGTCATCCCGCGGTGAAGGTCAGCCCTCGTGGTGATGGTCAGCCTCGTGGTGATGGTCAGCCTTGTGGTGAGGGTCAGCGCATGCCCTGATAGTTACTCGAGTAAGTATACAGGGTTTCTCATTAATCGAAATAAGGGTGTATTTGGGTATGTTAACAGAGCGAAGGTGTTTACATGAGCCACAGCATTACTTCCATACCTCGATCAATAACTGGGTTAATATTATCGTATGCATGTAAACATGGTCATTGTGATGTCATAAAAGTGGGAGATGAAATATAAATTCTTCTCTCCTCTAATCTGACCCAGAAACACAGAAGAGATGGATGAATGGAGGAAAAAAAGAGAGAAAAATTGTCACAACATTTCCATGTCTTTCTTTCTTTCTTTCCTTTTTTCTTTCTTTCTGAGAGAGGCAACACCATTCTCTATTCTGCAGGTCAGAGAGGGAACAATTAAGGGTGGGGGCGCCGACATTCGCCGACAGGTGATGAATGGCTGGGCCGGCTGCAACTGACAATATGCAGACAAGCCAGATCATTTGCAAATAGATGTGAGGAGACTGAATGAATGTATGTGTGTGTGTGTGTGTGTGTGTGTGTGTGGTTTAACCCTTTCCAGTATCATTTCTCACAGAGGAGAGGAGGGAGGAGGTGGAGGAGGTGCAGCCACCTGCCCAGCAGAGAGGCTCATTTGTTAGAAGTGATGGTGGCTCTCAGACAGCAGCACAGAGCTCTGGGGAATACACTACAGCATCATTACATCACCATGTTGACCAACAGCCTCACACACATTCAGTGTGACGGAGTCAAAGTCGGCAGCGACGCTTGCTCATTTTCACCTCTGCTTATTACACCACAGCTCTCTTTTCTGTTAGTCTTCTTTCTTTTTCCTCTGGTTACAGGATGATGGTAAAGGAGAAGCTGCTGCTTAAATGTCCAGTATGTAAGATTATGTGACATTATTTCTGCAAAAGTCTAGGATATTTTAAGAATATTTTCTTTTTTTTTTAAACTGGGGACCGTAACTAAAGTCCACAGGAAAGAAGAAGGGTAAATGTAAACTGTATTGTATTCTGAAAAAACAATACAGATGACTATAGTTGTTTGTGTGTGAGAGTTTGATTGAAACGGAAATAAAAGTTCCTGATTGGTTGTCCCTGAAGATAGAAGACTATTTCACAGATATGACCCGCCTTCACAAACATGATTGACAGGAGAAAAACACAGACAGGCAAAACAATACGATCGTCTCTCTGGATCCACTCCATGAAGTGACGGTAAGCTGTTGGGTGATATTACTGTCTACAAAACAATGAGTACAATGTTAGCAATGATTACAAGCTGCACAAATAGAGTATAGGATTATTAAAAATACGTACTGGAAGAGTATAGTAGTGTGTGAGCACACACACACACACACACACACACACACACTTCTTCTTTGACCTGAGAGTGGAAAGAAGCACCACTTCATCTGGCATGTAGATCAATCACTTACTTGATCTCTAATACCCTTAACAAGGTACATCTGGATTGGAGGACGTCTAAGTCACTTACACATGTTCACACACACACAAGGTGATGTCCTTGTTTTGCATTTTGCAGGCATTGACTCTCTGCTTGATGGATCTGTTGTTCTGTTGGTGATGGAAGCTGTAAAAACACTCCTAGTGTTTTCCAGCTACTTTGGTTTGGTACAGAATAATTAGTATTTGTTTTGCGTTCCATTAGGAATAGTACCAAAATAACCAGCCCCTTCCCTTGGGCTACCAGAGTAAAATGGTACAGGTAGGTCCGACAGGCAGCTGATGGGCAACAGAATGACGTCACTCCCTTGCGATTGGTATTTCTTCAATGCCCACAGTCTATTCTTATGCAAAGCTTGATGTCTTGTTGAGACAAACAGCCACCAACTGAGCAGGGAAAACACACAGACACATACAGAAACACACATGAAATCAAATCACATCAGTTAAAGTTGTATCTCTGTCATCAACCCCCACCCTCCCAAGGAGTATAATATGTCGCTCATGCAGCAATAAATTGTGACACGTATGTTGTATGATCGCTGTATAATAATTATTGTATGATTTCTGTGGCCTTAGAAAAAGCAATTTATAATAAAAAAGCATGGGCTGCTACCACAAAGTCCTCCACGATCGCCACACGCCATGTTTCTACAGGAGCCAACTGGGGGCGGGGGCGCATGCGCAAGGAAGTACTTGGAGGTTTGTTGCGGTTGGTGAGAGAGAGAGCAAGTATTTTTTGGAAGTACAATTGATTTAACAACTTATCAATTGTTGTTAAATTTGTCCAGACAACCCTGAGGCTATGGTACTGTGGTCGGAAGAGGCAAAAAAGATCATCCTCATAGAACTCACAGTCCCATGGGAAGAGGGGTGTGAACAGGCCATTGAAAGGTAGAGCACCAAATACCAAGACCTTCTGCATGACTGAAGGGGGAAGGGATGGCAGGCATGGCTGTTCCCGGTCGCGGTCGGCTGTAGAGGATTCCCTGCCCAGTCAGTCAGAGAATGCTCACAGCCATTGGAATAACAGGGAAGGAGAGAGAAAGGCAGCAGCTCGCAGGATGCAGAAAGAGCCTCTTTCTGGTTATGGAGCAGGAGAGAGGAGCCAAGCTGGAAGCCAGGAGGAGTAGATGGGCAGTGACATGGCCACCACTGCTGACCCACCACGAACGATGGGTACCGCCTGATGACATCAAGTCCTCCTGGCCAAGGCTACATTCACTTAAGGTGAATAAAAGAGAGAAGTATTTTAGGATGTACTTGTAATCTCGAAGTAATTTGAAGGAGAGTGGGAGCAAGAAGAGTTGGATTGCGTGGTCGGCTGGATATCGGCCGATGATTGAGTTTGAAGGAGACAGTGTGCCCAAGAGAGTGTTCCTGGGGTTTGTGAGTTTCCCAGTGAGAGTATATGTGCCAAAATCATTAAGGTGTTTTAATTGTCAAAGGTTTGGACATATAGCTAAGAATTGTAAAGAGAAGACAAGGTGTGCAAGATGTGGGGGTGACCATGAGTATGGGAATTGCAGAAGTGGGGTGCAGCCCAAATGCTGTAGCTGTGCGGGAGATCATAGTGTAGCATATGGTGGGTGTGAGAGTATGAGAAGGGAAACGAATATCCAAAAAAGAGCTGAGTGAAGAATCACCTATGCAGAAGCTGTGAGTGTATCAAGAACACAGAATGAAGATAGAAATGAGCAAAGAGCTGTGGAAGTGCAAGAAACACTCAAGTTATATATATATGTACGTATATATGTATATATATATATATATATATACATATATATATATATATATATATATATATATATATATATATATATATATATATATATATATATATATATATATATATATATATATATATATATATATAGATATATATATATACATACATACCTGGCCTGTGTTCTTTTAACAGAGTAACATATAGCAACTGTTCTGCAATGTCTGCTAATGTTAGCTACAAATAACTGATACTGCTTCGTTCTTAATTTACGTTAGTACAGGCGTTACATCAAGTCACCTGGCATTAATATGGAATATAAAACACTAAAAGCACAATAATTAATTGATGTAGACTTACTATACAATTTGTGTTGTCAAGTACGGTGGACTGTGCAAACCAGTATTACAAAACTTGAAAAAAATTGTCATTTTCCGAAACAAATTTACGAAATGCAAAACACTTTTACAAATACCAGAACAAATACCCAAGAAAGAGTGACGTCACAGGTGTGTACGAGCACAGCAAAGCACGGCGCTACTGTCGGGGAATCGTACGATGTGAAAACTTTAGGAGAAATGTGAACAAATTAAGGCAATGAGGGGTTTTCTTTTACATTTTTAAAATATTACGACAAAACAAGTTTTAGTTGTTTATTCGTGGCGCATTAGGATTTCTTTTTAACCTTTTATTGATGTAGTAATGAGCTGCTGTGTGGATTCATACTGACATCGAAGTTGACATGAAGTTGAGTCTTACCTTTTATTTTAAAGTGGAACTTGAAGAAAAAGAATGATACTAACTCTTTCTTGGTAGTGCTTTCTATTTGCTTTATTTACGTACGTGGGAGAGATTCCATGCAAAAATGCAATTATACCTGTGTATAACCACAATAAAAATGTTTTGGGCAATCTAAAAACAAACGTTGAACATTTAAAAATGTAAGATTAATGTGATCAGTCTGTTACCAGGCCATCGTGAAGCCCCTCTTCTTCTCCAACCCCCATCCATGCTCCACCCTCCACCCTCCCCTTCCATGTCTCTGGTCTTCCTTCTTGTTGTGGTGTGATGGCCTGTCAGGAGATGCTGCTGAGAGGGCAGAGCGACGACAAGATCAGCTCACATCAGACCTGATCCACACACACACACACATATACACACACACACACACACACACACAGGTTGGTCTGGCTATTCTTCTTAAGACTCTGTGATGACTTCCATTCATTTGGACAGCCTAAACAAAGTGTTAACGACAACCAGTTAATGTCTAACCCTAACCTCAACTCAACCACAATTCAAACGTTATCCCTAAACTTAACCAGTTGCTCGGAAATGAGGTTCTACCTCATTAGGACCAGGTTTTGGGCAGGACTACTGGTCCTGACATGGTCAGGGTTTATGACAGAAAATGTCCTCTAAAGCGAACAAATACAAGAACACATACACACCAGAGGTGAGGCGGTAGGTCTGGAGGATTGTGGGTCAGAGCTGGGAGATCTGATGAAGATGAGGTGGGACACAGACAGTGGGCCCCTTCACTGCTTTCTGGTCAGGACAGCGCTCTCTCAGTGTGTGTGTGTGTGTGTGTGTGTGCTTCCTCTGACCACATCCATCATTACTGTGGGCCTGGCTGCTCAGGTGGACAGTGTGTGTGTGTGAGACATAATGGCTTGTGACACTGTGGGCTCTCCATCCCGGCAGCCTGACTGTCAAGCCAAATATCTGGAAAAGAGGAGAAAAATGGAGGGAAGGAGAGAGAGAAAGTAAGCGGGCACGAGTGCGTGTGTGTGTGTGTGTGTGAAACATAACAAGTGCTTTATTACTGTAAGTTGCCTGACATGGTGGTAAAGTTGTTAGCACTGGGACCTAAGTGGACCAACTCCTGGTTCCTCCACTCCAAATCCATACAGAGAAAATCAACAATTTTAGCTCAAGGAGCTGCTGGTCTACTGCTGCTTCATTTGACAAGTTTGTGTCACAGAGATGAATTTGAACCCTTATTGGGCCCACATGGACACACTACACATAAACCTGTTGGTCATTTTGCTAGGTACATCTGTTCAACTACCCAGTAAAACAAATATCTATTCAGTTCAGTGGTTGCTTTCCTGATCAGAAATGAGAACTAGTATCTGAATGAGATCATTTCTAAAATTAAAGATTAAGTAAAAACTATTTAAAATTGTATAAAAGCCTTAATGTATCAAACACCAAAGTTAAAATATCGACAACAACATCAAGCAATCAAAATTTACTCTGCATTAAGTAGAGGAACTTTGTGTATGTGGGTGTGGTGTACCAGAAGGGGGCAGTGAAAGACAATTAATGAAGCACAGGCTAATTATACAAGGACTGCACGGTCTTGGCACAAACAGTCTTCTCTTTGTCTTCATGTCGTCTTTACGTTTCTTTTCCAAACTGAAAAATTGACAACAGCAACCAGCTGATCGACTAAAGTCCATCAACAAGACTAGTTTAAGAAGTCCTCCAGTTTCTTCCCACTCTCAGAGACAACTCTGCTTCTCCAACAAGGACCTTTAAAGCCTTTAAAGTCATGTCACTAAACCTTGAGTCAAGCCAAGTCAAGTCCACATTATGAAAAGCTGCTTTCAGACCTGCAATGATGTCCAGACATCCTCTGGAGATTGTCTGGTGTCAGCAACATTCTCCAGAGATTCCCCTGCTGTTATCAATGTGTCTGACACCAGATAATATCCAACTGCTTATGTCATATGTAAACAACAGTCTCAACCCAGTTCTGTGGATCCGTCATACTTCAACTCCAATATGGTCCTCAGTGCTCCACTTATAAACTTATAAAACTTTACTCTTTAATATTAAGACTACTGCTGCCTCATTTTGTAAATCCAAACAAAGGATTTCTAACATGTATGTCACAAAATAATGCATTTAAACTTACCTGGGACAGAATGTCACCTCTTTCATCTCTCTACAGACCTAGCCTGGCGCCAGACTGGATGTTGGACAATTGGATAGACTTACAACCAATCAGACCAATGATCCAGACGATGTATGCAGAGCGAGTGAAAACGTGTCAACAAACGTGCTTGTTGTAGTTTAATAGGAATGATGGCGTCCAACGACTTTTGCCCAGAGAAGCTCCGTGGAGCAAGTCGCTAAAAATGGAAGCAACAGTTGAACTGGACGCAGCTTCACTGAAGTTCTGAAGTTGGACAAAATGGCGTCCTTGTCAGAGCAACATCTGATCTCTGGGTTCTCCCAGACAAATCATCCTGCTATCGTCCTCCATTTTTTAAGCTCATTACACTTTGTGTCTCGTAGAAAATGGCAGCATGTGTTCATATGATTTGGCTCAGGATATTCAGCGTATTGTTCTATTTGTCCACCAGAGAACAAAGTTCTGGTTTAGGCAGCAAATGTCACATCAGTACTGGAGAGGGAAAGTGACATGAGAGCATCTTTAAAACAAAAGCGTGGACTTGGCACAGCATTACTGTGTCTGAGGACAGAGCTAATTGTGGTGAATACAGAGCTTTGGCAGTGCTGCGTTCCTTCCATCACATGCCAGGGTTTGTATGTGCATGTTCTGGGCTGTGCATTCCCTCACTTTGTTTTTTGCTTGCTCTCTCTGCTTCCTCCGGGGACTCTGGTGAAAGTGGGCCTGCCGTCCGGCTGCCAAGCAAACCTGATTTAGTCACACTTGGCTGCCATTCCTCTTCAGCAAAACAATCATGTTTGGCCCAGTGGCTGGTGGCTGGTGGCCAGTGGCCGACCATCGGTGGACTGCAAGTTCCCGTAGTGGGCCAGACGCAGCACTGCCTGAGGCAGGTTTCCACAGTGGTTAAGCTGCTTGTGTTTTATGTTCCTGATGGATCATCCTATGATGATGATGATGCGGCTGCTAAACTGAGCACTGATGAGGTCTAGACCTCTGGCCCACTGTCTACTGTCAATGTGGTGATGAGGTGAAGAACACTGGCTTCAATTGATTTAACCAGAGCGTTTGCTGTGATTAATCCCAATTCATTCCATCTTTTCATCTCAGAGCTGAAGCCTGTGTTAGCTGATGTTTGAATGTAAACACAGCAGTAATGCTCAGTTAATGTCCAATGAACACAACATTCAAATTCAGATACAGTACTATTGTTTGACATAATATTTCCCAAACACTGGGGCAGAACCCACAGATGGGTCGCAGGACATTTATTTTGGAGTGCCCAAACTAATTTGCTATTTGTAAGATTTATGTGTATATGTTTTAAATAAATAATGATATCAGGTGTTACATGCATACATTTGAGCCATGATAGTTTCTTATCTTTTAAAAAGTGAGTCTCCACATAGAAAGCATCTTGATTTTTAATTTATTTTATTTGCACTTATTTGCAAAGCAAACCTAACTAAAGGCCAAACGAAAGACAATTGATTTCTGTGAGTGTTTATATTATTTTAGTTGCACTCTTCTGCTCGTTTGCTCAAGCGTCTTCATCTTCTACACTCCTGTATTGGACAACTTTTCAAAACTCCACTTCCAATGTCCACAACTATCTTTTGCCGTCGTTGGTATGATGGTACATACATTCTGGTGGCGTCCTCGTTTTTGGATGGTGTGGTGGCATTATTAACATGTAATGCTGACAGCTCTACACTAAATCTTAAGCAACCTATGAAAAGGATAGTGTATGGTCAGAAGTCACTTTACCAATCAGAGTATCTTACACTGTTGATTTTTTTTAAATGTGTGTAAATGTACTACATTAGTAAAGGATTAGTAAACAGCAGAGGGCAGCATAGAGGTAGACATTGCAACCCTCATGGAGACCAAAACCTGGTCCTCATTTTTGAGGAACTGGTTAAGTTTAGGGATAATATTTCAATGTTGTCGTTAGGTTAAGTACAGGGTTAGACATTAGACAGTAACTGGTAATTAACTGGTGTATTTAGCTTATTATAAGATGCTATATAAAGCCCAGGTTAACTTGCATTGGTGATTTTTAATCAAAACTAAATGTAGTTTTTGTCTGGTAAAAAGGTTGATAAACTAATTTGTAAATGTGCAGATTTTATATTTTATACATATAATTGAAAAACAAGTAAGAAAATAGGATGTTTAGAAGAACAAAGGATCAGTTCAGGATTAGTTGTCAGACAAGGATGGACACAAAGTCATAGTTTGGGATTTCACAGTTGGTGCAGCAATGCTTCACACAAACAACTCCTCTCAATACAAAGCTGTGTTTGACCCTGGATGTCATTTTTACTCATACTCTTTATTGTGTATTCTATGTTCCCATGGTAACTTCATCTTGGTGTTGGAGATAATTATAGCAAATAAAAAAAAATATTTTTAGTTGCTTCGACTTCAAGGGAGAGGTCATGGTTTTTTGAAGTGTGGTTGTATGAGGTACTAACACATAGCACCGACTGAGCTGTGCACACCCCCTGCACAGAGAACCAGCCTCAGACATGGGCAAGAAAAACATATTTTAGCCACTTAACAAATGACACATGTAAGAAAATTGACACATTAAATTTATCACATTTTTCTGACTGGAAACTGCTGCTTTGTAAACCTCCCGCACACAAGTCTATGAAGAAAATCAGTAAATTTGACACCATGGCACAGGAGTTGTTGATCCACTGCTGCTTCCATCAGTGAGTTGAAATGTGTTATTTTGTGACTTTGGTGTTTGAAATCCTTTGTTCAGATTGACCTCAGAGACAAAAACTGACCACATGAGGCAGCAGTAGACCAGAAGGTCCTGTGTCTGGGTGAGCTAAAAATCTTGATTTCCTGTATGGAATTTGGTGCAGGAAAGTGAGCAGTTTACAACCTGATGTCACCTAATTTGCATGATTGGCAATGTTTATGTAATTGTAATATACCCTGTAGGAAGGAAGAATAACATCGTGGGAGTGACTAAAAAGTCTCAGCAAAACCTGAAAGAGACTCGGGCTGTGTTTATTTAGTTATTTATTTAGTTTGGTTTTCTTAAGTCTGGTTTAGTTTACTTATCATCAACTTAGGAGCCTACAACAAGTCACGGCTGTAACACATGAACATTTTTGACATGTTTTGTATACAATTAAAAATATATAATAGAAAAAACTGTGGTACATACCGTAACTATTCTTACTACTAGTATTATTATTATTATTATTATTAGTGTTTTAGACAAAGAAAATGTTCCATTTATGGATCAGCCAGCATCTCCTGCTCTGACTGCAACTTGGCGACTTTGTCGCTAAATCTAGCAACTTTCCGACTCCTCCTAGCAACTTTTTATTCGTCAAAAGTGACTAGCGTCAAACTCTAGCGACTTTTTCGTGTTATTGGAGTATAGAAAGCACTTATCATTCTGCAGTTACTGTGCTCAACAAGCAGTGGGTGCTGCCGGGATCAAATGGCCAATTATGCAAAGTAGGCGATGACGTAATTTTAGCCGCCATTTTTAGGACTGCCAACAGCGACTTACCTTACTGAGGATTTGGCAACAGTGGCTGGGCGTGAATGCTGCGCCGCTGCGAGAGGAGACGACTGGGCACCCTGTGAGTGCTTTAGGACATTGAGAAGTAAAACGATACATGCTTTCATGTCAGAGTCTCCAAAAGTCTCCAACAGCAGCAGATAAAATCACCAGATTTGTCGCTAGTCGCTTTTTGGAAAAAAAGAGTCTCTAGAGAGGTCTGAATACTCGCTAAATATAGAACTATCCCTTTAACATGTCAATCATATTCAGGTTTCCAGGCTCCAGGTTTCCTTCAGAATATTAAAACACACTTGAATTGTCTCCTTATCTACAGTCTGTAATTGAAAGCAAAGGTAATTAGCAGCTAGATGCTACACTTTTGAGTCCAAAACACACGCTTTTCTTTCCTTGTTTCCTCTCTCTGCCTCATTATATCAGACACTGAATAATGACTAACATATATAAACCACTAGTATAATTGTGCTGGAATTAGTGATTGTGAAATCATGAAAGTGAGAGTGTGTATCTTTGTGGGTGTGTAATAAGAGTGCAACGCTGCTACTACCTTGCGCTAAATAAATCTATGATTAGCATTTTCCTCTTAAAATAAATCATTTGAAACTCTCGCTCAGCCCACATCGAAACTATTTCTGTGGCATTTTATTCAATTTAGAATCTTCATTCATAACCTGCAACAATGTGTAGAGTTACACACAAGACCTATTCCTGAAACCAAATGGGAAGTGAAAATATATCGTTTATAGCCACCAGGGGGAGACTCTGCTGGTTGCAAGTTTGAATGGATGTCTTACTGAACTTTTCTTGTGGAGTTAATGACCTCAATCAAGTTTCAGTGCATCTTCAATAGAACATGATGTCAGTTGTGCAAATTATGTTCCCATTTTGAGGAAAATAAGTTAAAAATATGCCAAATGTGAGTGGACACTAGTGTGATTGACAGTTGGTATTGTCCAATAGGAGCCCAGTTGCAGGTGACACCTCTGATTCAGTTAACATTCAGATTCTTGTGTGTGATGTCACAACTAGCTTGTTTCACACAGCTCGTCTTCTTCGGACGTCTTTCATTTGGACAGCCTAAACATATGGTGTGTTTCCCTTGGCCTTGCCTCGGCACGGTTAATTTGCGGTTTCACTTGCGTAGAACCTGGTACCAGGTACCTTTTTTTGGTACTATGTGTGATGGCGCCAGACTGCCGGCCACTGATTGGTCAGAGTGCAATCACAGGAAGAGACGTCCGACTCAGAGAAGCCGAACAGTGCCAAACTGTAGATCATTTAAAACTACTTAACAATCCTGGGTTAATCTCCAACATCTACCAGGGAAATGTGTAAAATCTCAACATTTAACAGAGGAGTCTGATGTATTTGGCGACAGCACTGCCAAAAGTGTTATCCCTAACCTTAACCTAACCATCATTCAAATCTTAGCCCTAAACTTAACCAGTTCCTCTGAAATGAGGTTCTGCCTCAATAAGACCTGATATTAATGCCAGAAAAGGTTATAAAGAGGTAATGAATAAATAAATAAGTTCACTGACACGGTGTCTTGTGTGTATGTAGCAGAGACTGACCAACAGAGGGCGGTGTTGTATTGCAGGTGTGAGAGGAGAGAGCAGCGCAGCAGAGCTGCTGTCTGTCTAATCTGCACCTCATTCCTCATGACTGCATACAGAAAAAGAAAAAAAGAGGAACAGCTCTTTAATGGATGATCCTGACATGGACACTTGATCGGTGCTGTTAATGACGACAAGGCGTCTGCTCATTGCTCAACAAGACGACGGTCTCACAAATGATATCTGTTTCCATTATACCTCAGTGCTCAAACATTTCAGGAACGTACAGATTCAAGCAAGTTTGCTTTTGAATTCTGTTTGATTTTCAATTGTCAAAAAAATGTAATCCTTTTTCTCAGGAAACGGTCTAATCACAAGATGTATTTATTCTGGATCTATAAATTACATAGCATGGTTATCTTCAGCCACTTCAGGTGTTCCATGACATTTTAACAAACACTGGCTGAGGCTGATGAAGGTCATGTGACAGCCACTTAATAGACCCTGTGCTGTCAACAGACGTCCAAAAGCTTATAATTCTCCAACATTGGACAGTTTGTGTCTTAACATTTGTCCATTTTCACTCAAACACAAAATGGATGTCAGACTTAAGGACTTCAAATGATAACACCAAGCTTATCAGCAGGTTATCTTCATATCAGTGGCTAACTTAAGTTTGAATTCACTTAATTCAAGTTTGTAAAACATTCTCTTTTCTTCACTTAAAAACTCTAAAAGACACTTCCACGTCCCTCAAATTAAAACTTAACTGGGGGGAAAATGGGCTTATTTAGCAGCCACATTTATATTATATATATATGTGTGTATATATGTATACATATATATATATGTATATGTATGCAAATGAAGGACAGGCTAAAGCAGGATGCCATAACTCACACTGATGGCCTTTAAGTGAGAGATTACCTTGAAGAAATCGTCCAATAAGAAAGTGGGAATGATGCACCTGTCGCCCGTCTGACTAATGAGCCAATCAGGTTGCAAGGACACAGAGCACATCCGGGTAGTGGAGTTTGGCCTGGAGTGTCACACAGCCAAACTGCCACCGCTTTAAATTAAAGTGCTCAAAAAAAAAACCCAGAAGAAATTACACCTTTAAAAAAACATTCAAGCTGCAATAAGGAGTGATTCACGACTTGTCGTAACATCGGCGACTGATAACATTGTGGACCTGCAAATCTAGTGTGAGCGACAATGAAGAAAGCCCTGTTATTTTTTTCTCTCTCCATCCATCCACCAAGCCACTCAAAGCAGTTTTAATCCCATATCTTCATGAAAAAAGAAAAAAAAAAAAAACACTGGCACGGAGTCACGCTTTTAAAATGACAATGATTTACATTTCAACATAATGCTCTCTGTCGGCTGTTATTGTGACAAAGTGCTGCGCCTATCCCTCCCAAATGAAAGTGGGTGTTCTGTTATGTGTGCGACAAAGACATTTGGACAAACCTGCCATCGTCTCCTTTTGCTTGTAAATGAGCATGGGAAATCTATTTATGTCCTCCTACAGCATATACAGCTGAAATGAGGGAGAGGCTGTTGGCTTATTGGGAGACAGGCTGAGCAGCCGAGATGAGCCTGTCTGAAGATATTTAGACAGAAAATTAAAGAAAGAAAGGAGGAGGATGAAGGAGAGGAGAGGAGCGGCAGCCCTCGAGGCCATGCGGGAGAAGCATAGTGAGAAGTCCAAACACAAAGGGGAGTGGAAGGATGAGCTGCTGCTCTGACAACACCTGGCCCACAAACAAACTACAGGCTTGTCTAGATGCGAGGTATAGGGAAGGGATAAAAAGAACCTCAAGGCCTGCAACACCTCTTCCTTCCCCCCGTGCAGCCTCCTTTTTTTTCGTCTTTTTTTTGAGGATATAGAAATGGAGCCATGGAGTTGAAACGCAGACATGCAGATGAACAAGAAAGGGGGGTTGGAATGTGATAGCGGCTAATCCAGCTCAGATGCAGCTCTGTGGGGATGAAGGCGCTGGCAGATGTGGTTTGTTGTCATGGTTGGCTGGCCACTGGTTCAAAACCTGAGCTTTTTATTGAACAAAATAAAAATAATAACATGTTTCCTCCATGTAAATCTGAGCTATAGGTGGGGCTTTTATCATGGAGATGCTGCCACTCAGCTATATTATAACTTACACTTTTACTCATACCTACTTTCTCTTGACTGCACACACACACACACACACACACACACACACACACACACGCGCACACACACACACACAATTCAACCATTTCACCAAGTCACCCAATTTTTTTACTTCAGCGTCTCAGTCTCCTCCCCTCCCACAGGGACATGTGGGGATGGAAATCAGTTGCTCCTCTCTGCTGTTAAATGGCTGCTGCAGAGAAGCTGCTACTTTTCTGTCACCAAATCAGTAATCCATCACACACACACACATACACACTGCACCTTTCTTGCATCTCGTGTTGTATTTGTAATTTTATTTTCATCAACACATTTCTTGATAAAAAAAAATTCTGTAATTACATTATATTTTAAATTATTGATGAGTGAAAATCCTTAATATTTGTATCTTCCACTCCAGGAAAAACAGAGGTCACCATAAGGTCACAGACATGTTCAAACCCCAACATCTTCAAACTGACTCTTCATTTTCCTCTGAATTAATAATTAATATGATAATAAAAAAACAATTAAGTATGAATAGTGTGTGTTATAATAAAGCACAAAACAAGAGTATAGGTTATTATAATATTAGAAAATGAATTGAATGATTGAAATACGTGATCCAGAATCTTCGGAGCAAGATGACAGGTTAATCTGACAGGGAGTGGGATTAAATAAATAAATCAAACGTCAGGCTGTATGGATGAAACATATATGTTCAAATTATATTAATACATATTTAATACATATGTATTATTCAATTAATACGAATGATTCCATGTGACAACGTGCCATAAATGCGTTTAACTCATTGAGGAGGCGCGTGATTGGCCTCTGTTGTGGGTGAGGTGTGTGCACGTGCGTGCTGAAGTGCTTTAAAAGGGTCAAATATTAAATTTAAACAATATTTTTTTATTTGAGAAATTTGCGCAATTCTATTGAAACCGAAACGGGAGGGAGAGTAGACGGAACGGTACAGTGTTCAAAAAAAAAAAAGTGCACAAAGGCTCTGGTCTGAGTGTCCAGCATCGCGTGGATCATGTCCACGCAGAGTCGTGGGTCATTTTCACGCCAAAAAAACCCCCAAAACCCGCTGTTGTGAGACTGTGCCGGGACAGCGAGGAGAAGGAGGAGGAGGGAGAGAGTCTGACCACTACAGCCTACTGCTGTGCGCGCCACGCGCCCGAGTGTTCGGTGTGTGCGAGGGCGTGAGAGTGTGTGTGTGTGTCAGTGTGTGTGAAAGCCACCACTAGTCGCCCCCAGTGCTCTTCAGTCTCCACTCTCCCTTCTCACCGCAGACTGAACGTCACGTCCGCACTTGAACTTGAGTTTTCTCCCATTGTAGAAGCCAGAGAGCCGCACACAGCCGCACACAACCGCACACAGCCCGGGGACGCATGCGGGGACTCTGCAGCTCCAGCACAAAGACCAAACAGTGTGGCAGTGTGTCCTCACACCAGCGCCGGGCTTTGACTTGAAGAGTTTAAGTAGAACCCACCCGCCCAACTGGCACTGGCTGTGCAGCAGAAGAAGTGCCCACAACCGCTTGGCGACTCCCCGAGGTGCCGCGCGGAACAGTTTTTTATTGATTTATTTTTTTATCACACTTTTCCAGGTAACTTTCAGGTGTGTCCGAAAGGGGCCACGCAGTGTCCAAGGTGGCCGGAGAGTGGACACAGGTAGTGACCCAGCACCGGGAGCTGAGCGCCGACCTCCCGCGCCTCGCCGCTTCTCTTCGCTCCGCTGCACTCCTCTCTCCGCTACTCTCCTCTGACATATGGACTGAAAGCAGCCGCGGCAGAGCCGGACTACTGTCTCACCGCAGCCGCAGTCACCGCCGCCGCGACCCAACAAGGGAGGAGGCGCACCACCACTTTGGCACCGAGCTCCCAGCGAGCGCACGGCCGCTCACCCGGGAAGAGCACAGCCGTTACCCGCTGCTGCTGGAGGGACATCCACTGGAAAGGGGTCACTGCGAGGGCCACGTTTTGGGCCAGTGCAGAGGCAGAGTCGGTGCCTGGTGGCCAACGAGCGCTCGGTTTTGGGGCCAGATTGCGGTCGGCATAGAGCAGCAGCAGCGGCAGCAGCAGCAAGAGAAGGAGCAGGAGAAAGTGGAGGAGGAGAACCGACCCTTCCAGCGCTGCTCTCCAGGCGATGCCAGTGTAAATGCCAGGGCGATGTCCCGACGCAAGCAGGGGAACCCGCAGCACCTGTCCCAGAGAGAAATAACACGTAAGTCAAGCCGTACAACATCATCGCACCTTTTTGTTCCTCTTTCATTTTACTCTTTTTTTCTTTTGAGGATATTTTTTCCCCTCTAGTTCGTAAAATTGCATTTTCAAACTTTTCCAAAAGTGTCTCCTGGAGGCCATGTTAAATATTTTTCTCCGTCTTTTAAAATAAACAATATTAGACAGATATATAAATGTACTTAAGTGCTCACTACAATGTGTAAATAACTCGCTGTCATTGTTTGTGAAAGTCTTATTGGACTTTTACAAGCAGCTCGTTGAGAAGCCGCACATCGGTCCAGGTGTAGTTCACTGACCATGACTTCTTTATCCTTGCAGTGTTTGTTTGTTTGTTTGTTTTTCTGCGTCACCAAAGAGAACAATGACACACTGGATCCGTTTCTATTGACAGTCAAACGTGTCTCTACTGCGATTTAATTAAGTTTGTGTTTTTTTACGCACTTTTACGCGCATATATGGAGCTGTGATACATGTCATATTTACGCGTCATGTGCTAATTAATTAGTTTAATTGTTTCATTGACTTATTAGACAGAAAGACCATATTTTACTTGCATTAGAAAATGGTGGAGTTTATTTAAACGCATCATTAGATATTTTTTTTATACGCCTCACGCTTTATTCCTCTCTTCTCCAGCAGCTCTTTATCTCTCTCTCGGTTTGCTCTCGCGCTGTTGTCTTGTCTGCCGCGTGGACCCAAAGTTCATATACATCCTTCGGTTGTAAAATGAATACTGCCTTTAGATTATTTAACAGCCTGATATCTGGAAAAAAAATTCAAATATGTATATATCCAAGAATGAGTGACATGCCAAAATTAAATTGTTGTATTTATTTATTAAATCAATTACATAAATAGAATAAATTCACATTCCATTCATCATTTTCGGGCCAAAGAAAATTAACTGTATTTTATTTCTGTTAATATGAAAAAAAAAACACCTGTTGTGACGCAAACTGTCTCTAAAAAATGAAACTCCTGAGCAGATTGAAATGTTGTGGCCTCAGCAGCTGACGTGACAGAAGCAGTGAAACCTTTTAAAAACATGAGTGAGGGGCACATGAATCCAGCAGGGTTATTGTCTTTAACATAAAGTGTAACATCTGTACATGTGCTGAATACTTTCTGCGGCTGGAGTGTATTTGGGGTGTATCTGTGCCAGATCAGATCACTGATGGTGTATCAGTGTGTGTGTGTGTGTGTGTTCAGTGTGTATAGAGCGGTTTTGGCCCATGCTGCATGTGGAATAGTTGTCAAATGAATGTCCTTAAAAGAAGAGAGCCGATTGCTTCACTACAACGTGAATGTGGCGACTTGTACACACACGTACAAATGCAGCTGTGGTGTGGACTTATAGAAATGCCCATGCTTATTGACACAGATTATTCTTATCACTCCAAAGACAACAGAAAACATTTCTGAATCGTAATCACACATATTTCGCCATTCTGGCCTTCAAAGGTCAGATTATAGATGATTTAATTTCACTGAGAATTTACACAAGAGCAGAGAAGAACACAACACGTACGTAAACATGTACGCTCGTGCGCAAACAAACACACGGAGCATGTGTGTAAGTGAAGGCTAATAAATTTACTTTTAATTTGTTCAGTGTATTCACTCCTTCACTCTCACTGTGTGTGTGTGTGTGTGTGTGACTGATAAATGCTGCACATTCCATAATTCACACACACACACACACACACACACACACACTCACAAACACATGTATGTATGTACAGGTATGTAAGCTTGTGTGAATATCCACACACACACACATGCACTCAGGCACACACACACAAACACACACACAGACACACACACACTTATTGTGATTCTTCTCATGCTGTCATCATTATCAATAACCCTGACAAAACTGAAATTGTGGAATTGGGATTCCAGATTTCTCAAAGTTTCTCCTCCTCATTAGGAGAAAAAACATTTTCACACTTTCAGGACATTACATTTTTGTCTTTTATTTATATTGACTGGAAAAGATTATTTTAAAAGTGATGAATATGGGCCTGGGATCAGCTCTTTAGTGCACTTCATGAAGACTGTAAATCTGTCCCTGTGCTCGTTCACACTCACTTCCTGTCAAAACCAAACAATTTGCCCCAGAACAACTTCATCTGCACTTTCTCTCCCCCAGAGACACATGGTAAAGATTCATCAGTGTGTGTGTGTGTGTGTGTGTGTGTGTGTGTTTGGGTGTCACCGTGCTGTGACAGTTTACACCTAAAGGTGCAGACTTGCCTTCTGCTTCTCATTCACTGCAAATAACCCCAGCTTTGCTCAGAGAGCTGATTTAGTGTGAGGAGACGCAGGACGGGTAGCCACACACACACACACACACACACACACACACACACACACACACAAACAAAGAGAGAGAGGCTGTGTCGCCCACTTGAGATGCATGTTTCCCTTTGGCTTGTCAAATAGCCATGCACCCTGCTGGGCCTAAGTCTTTGTTAGAGAGAGAGAGAGAGAGGGAGGGAGAGCACTTAAGTGTTGTGTGTGTGTCCAAGAGCTGAACCTCGAAATGATTAAAAAAACAAACAAAAACCTAAGAAAGAAAAACGTGTGTTTTATTAAGTGTCACAAACGGATTGGACTTGTTTTTTTTAATCAGGCTCTTCCTGTGCGTCAAACGCACAGGTTAGCTCACACCTTATAGTTAATGGCTTGTAACTAAAGGTATAGTCCGTGTTTCACACTGTCTGTTGGACACCTTACTGTCCTATTTTTATTTTTTGTTGTTTATGTCAGTTTTTGCAGTGTTTTTTTCTATTCATCGCAATATGTAAACGAGAAGTGCACATGAAAGCTGAGAGGTTGTGTGTGTATGTGTGCGTAAATATACAGGAAGAGCTGTGTGTTCATTTCACAGACAGCGTGTCCCCTGTGTTGATCAGCCCATGATGTACACACTTTTTCACACACACACACACACAGGCTCTGTTATCAGTTGCTCTTCAACCCCCCCCAACCCAAACGAAACCTCCATCTTTGTCACTCTCTGCTGTCTTTTTCTATGTCTCTTTCTCTCTGTGTCGTCCTGCTAGGGGGAGCTCTCAGGCTGCTAGTGCTGCACTCTCTCTGCTGGTCGGTGAGAGTTGTAGCACAGAGTGTGTGTGTGTGTGTGTGTGTGTGTGTGTGTGTGTGTTAATCAGACGATATCAATGCTGAAAGACCACATTCACCTCTTAACTGTCACCGAAACACTCTGTGCTTAACTCTCTCCCTCTCACTCTGTCTCTGTTAGATTTTTAATTTACACTGTAAGTGGTGACAGCTGACTGACATGTGCATTAACTACACTAATGCAGCAGCAGGAAATTATCTTCATCTTTTTTTATGAAACTGTTATTTATCACTCGTATTTTGCCAATGGAATAAAGTAATTAGTTTGTTTAGAAATGAATCTATAAGCTATTCCAGAAAAAAAACAGTAACAGTACACTAAAAAACAACAACAACTAATTGGACAAAACAATTGGTAACACACAAATAAATTAAGTTAAACTTAATTGAATGTGTTAAATGTGTGTTTTTAGAATTGAATAAATTTGACCAACCATAATGATTTGAATGTGTGAATCTGTGGACTTTTAATTGTTTATGAAGCGTTCAGGTCCCTCAGGTTGTCTGAGACACAGGTTTACTTTCTGTCAGTCAGAACTAAACATGTGGAGCAGCATTCACTTTTAATTTGCAACAGGGCATTGCAGGCCTGCGTTATCCCCTGCCTTTCCTTTAAAACCCCAAAAAACATGGTTGCTATTTATTTCTTCATCTAAATTCTGTTCATTATTTTCAGTTTCTCTCTCTAAATGCCTTGTTTCTTCATATTGTCCCTTCTTTTGTCTTCGTTTGTCATGATGTCATGTCTTTTTATTTTGTCTAAAAGCATGCTGAATTGTGTTGCTGTTGAATTTGCCTTGGAGTGTGCTGCAGTTTCTGGGGAACACCTCCCGAGGGCAGGCGGCTCATCATGTGTGCTCTGTGCTTTGTCTGAACTCCCCGTATCATCGTGCATGTGAACTCGTTTATATCTCAGTCACGCTGGAGTAAAAGTTTCAGATTTTTTTTTTTGCCATTACACTTGTGTATCCTGGTAATAATCCTGACATGGACCGAGGGGTGGTGTCACCTCCTGATGTCGCTTCAATCTCAATGGGTTTTTACTTGAAAATGAGTAAAAATCTGCAAATGTAGGCTGTTACTGATAACTGATAAACCTTTAATATGAAACGCTTCCTCTGTTTTTATCTTTCTGCTCTATGTCCTGTGTGTGTGCAAGAAACATCACTGCAGTACGAGCAAAACAAGCACAATTATTAGATCTGCTGAACATTTGAAGGTGAATTTTGATGAAATCCAACATTTGAATTCAACTGTATGACCACAGGTGTGTGTGTGTGTGTGTGTGTGCATTCTGTATGTGATACAGAAAATACATTATTATATTATTATTAACAGACCAAACTTTACTGAGAACAGTTTTCAGACTTTTATTTGTGGGAATTATAAATTGGGGAAAATGTGAAAGTTTTTTTTATTTTTTACTGTTTTTTTTAATGTCATTGCTAATACATTATCTCAGGATTTGCGAGTGTGAATATAATGTGACGATGGTGTGGGCAGAAAGGAGAGTCGGGATGCGTTACCAGGACATTTACAGTGAATGCGCTAATCAAAGGACGCCGCACACCGTCTCGCTTCGAGCAAACTTCACCCTGAGGACGGGAATTCACAGTAGAGCTGTTTTGGCCTCAACTTTAGCCAAACTCTATATTTTAGCCTCACAAACACCTGCTGCTTTAGCCTGACTGTCGATAATGCATGTGTTATTTTTGAGACATTCATTTATAGAGATTCCATTTCCTTTTTTCCTTTTGTCTTCAGCTCCGGTTATCTGAAATCCTATTAGCGCTCTCGTCTGACTCACCCAAGCCTTATCAGGTAAATTAGGCCAAAGCAATGCTTTTTTTCCCCTTATACATCTGTTGGTAGGAAGCACACTGTTCACTCCACTTTGGCGGCATGCGTTAAATATAGGCCAAAAGAATAAATGAATAAATCAGACAAATGTACACTCTTTGTATGTAACATGAAAGTGGATTTGGCTGCTGTTAACAGCCATGGGAACCATATGTATCAGTGGTAGCTTCAAATGATATCATGCTATTCCAGGGAAATTTGCCATGATTATTTTTTAAACACGGAACCGCGTTTTATCAAGGATTGCAGGCAGGAAAAATTAAAAAAAGAAAAAAAAGAATGTGCATTGCCATACTTTCCCAGGGATCTGATCACGACCTAAATAGTACATCAATTACCACAAGGTGGCAGAAGCAGCATTGCGGTGCAATAGTGTTCTGATGTGAGGAGAAAAAACGGGGTGAGTTCACAGAAACGCGACAAAAAAAGCGATCTTTTCTGGATTCTGACGTTGTTTATGACGTTTTCCATTTTTTGAAGTCCATGAAGAAAATGGGTGATTTCACCTCTGGGGGCACACATTAACGGCTGTCTACATCAGTGATTACACATGTGTTATTGTTTCGATTCGGTGTCTGAAATCCTTCGTTCATTTCTACCGAAGTAACACAAACTCACCAAACGAGGCAGCAGCAGCAGCAGCAGCAGCAGCAGCTTCTGATCTTGTTTTTATAGCCATGCTTGTGTCACAGCGGAGACAACACTGTTGGATCGTTTATTTTGTAACGTGGCACTTTTTACCATGTAAAAATGTAAATTGTCGTGAAAGAGATGATATGACACAGCCCTGGTACACACATTAACATATACACACTGTCAGCTGTGTCACTTTAGAAATCATGTTTCTATAATTGTCAATTTTCAAACCATCGAGTCTGGTTTGCAGGGTCACTGTGTTTGTTCCAGGTCAGCGCACACACACACAAACAGACACAGACACAGACACACACACGCACACTCAAAACTTAACCACTTCCTCAGAAATGAGGTTCTGCCTCATTTGGACCAGGTTTTGGTCTCCACGACTGGTCATGACAAGCTCAGTGTTCATGACAGAAAAGCCCTAAAGAGATAACAAATACAGGTACACACAACACACACACCACTGTTCATTTCGATAGTGATGGACAGATGGCAGCAGCCTGCAGGCCGGACACACACACACACACGTGCAGTGTGTCCTCATGCACATACAAACATGACATAACACATGGTGCATGCAGTACAAACTTGCAACACACACATGCAAAGGGAGGGAGGCGATGATGTGCGGAAATGTGGGGCGACCGAGCGCCACACACTGTACACCTGCTCTCTAGCACACACACACACACACACGCACACGTATACACTTCCTGTGGCTTTAGTTTGTTTGACAATACTGGAGTTGTGTACATATATACATGCATACATATATACTGTATATGTATATACATATATATGTGTGTGTGTGTATTTATATCATAGTAAATGTTATTTACTATTACTTTTATGTTTCTTCAGTAATTGTTTTTCCGTAAGTGACATTGTCATTTTTCTAACGTTTGGAAACATTTTTATAATGACCTGTAGTTACTGTTGATTTTATACATCATTAAACTCCACCAACCTCTTTATCTTTATCAATAAAATGTGTGTGTATGTTTATTTGTTTGAGTAAACAATCATTCATTTCTTTTTCTATTAATTACTTTTCTTCTGCCTGTTTTAACATGCTGGTCATGAGAGAAGTTGGCCTCATTTTAAGAAGCATATTTGGAATACAGGATTCATACAGTGTACAGTATATGTGTGTGTGTGTGTGTGTGTGTGTGTGTGATAAGCAACAGTGAATTTAAAATCAGACATAACTGAGGTGTGCGCTGCTCCATCTGAAAGACACGTTACTGTTCTTCGATGAGAGCTGCATGCAGGCTTTAAGAATATACGGCATTGGAACGCAGCATTATTTATTTTATATAGTGTTTGTGGCTGATCATTTATAAAGAAAAAACGACTTCTTGGTCAGAAGGTGGGGAAACCCAGCTCTATCAGTGTGTTGCTAAATGGCATTTATCAGTCTGACATGTTTCTTCTGTTTTTCTCACTGTACAGCTGAGATCGAGCACCCAGATGGCAGCCTGCTCTCTGACTCCTTGCTCCCGCAGCCTGGTGGTCTACCTCCCCACCCGCTGGAGCCTGTCCTGGCCCACGCACTGCCGCCTGGCTTTCACGCCGACCACGATCTGCTGACCTGTGGGCAGTGCCAGGTGACCTTCCCGCTGGGCGACATCCTCCTCTTCATTGAGCACAAGAAGAAGCAGTGCCAAATGCCGCTGTTGGCCAATGGCTGCTATGACAAGATGAGTGATCGGGAAGGAGGGAGTCCCACTCTGCAGGGCCTTCATCACCTCGGCGGGCAGCGGGTGGAGATGAGAAAGGTGGTGGAGCCGGTGGAGATCGGCATCCAGGTGACACCAGAGGAGGAGGAGGTGGGAGGAAGAAGAGGGGAAAGAGGTGAGAGGGAGCAGAGGACGCCCAAAGGAATTTGCCCCAAGCAGGAAAACGCACTGGCAGGTAGGCATGATGAACGCAATAAACTCTGTCATACTCCGAGACAACTATCAGACGAGTTTTTGCAACAGGGTAGGCAAAGCTGGCATCTGCCTGGGGCCTCAAGCTAAAGAAGGCACCTGAGAACAGTTGAGAATCTAAATGAAAAGCTAACAACAGCTAATTCATCAGTACACTGACAACTGTCTGTCAACACACTCAGTGCGGGCTGGCATGAGGGTTTGTTCTGGTTCAATGTAGGGTCCCTTTCGCTAGGAGCTCAAACTCCCTTAAAATACCTCTGGTATCAGTATCTATCTCTGTGTCTGTTTGTATTCCTGTATGTGTACCTTTGTGAGGACTTTTGGGGCATAAAAACCTGGTTTCAGGGTTACACAGATTCTCTCTGTTTCTCACATGTCACCCGGTGACACGGAGGGAATAGCAACATTGAGCAAACAGGTTGGAGTACGACTGACGACACAAAGAAGCACCCGTGAAAAAGTTTCAGAAGTAAATTCTAGGTTTGAAAAACCCGCCCGCCCCTGCACTGCTGCTGCGTACACACAAACACTCCCTCAGTCAGGTCTCATAGTTGACAGTAGATTAAGTGAGCGGCATACAGATAATGTTACGCGTCATTTTAATGCTTGATGGCTGTTGCTGGAGACAGTGTCCTGTCCATCAAGCCTGACTTTTTAGCAAGAGATGCTAATGTTGCTAAAGTAATTGGGGGATTCCATTGTTGCTCTGTTGTGCATTCTATTCTATTTTTTATTTTTTTTAAACATAAAAGCATGAATGGGATGTGATTGGCTCATACCTAATATGATTGGTCAGTGGTCGCATTGCTGGTTGGACATTTGAGTTGGAAATATGTCGATACATTGTGACACGAGACAAGATCTGGTCTTAGATTTTGGATATCGTCATATGGTGATAAGGCGTCTGTGATGACCTGTCCCGGTTTTAAAGGCTGTTGCATTGATAATCATATTGATTTTAAAATGCATGTAAAACTAGACAGAAGGAGGGTGAACCAGCCTCTCCTCTCCAGTTACAGAGAGAGACAGAAGGAGATGTTCATTCCACTGGAAGGGAAGGACAGCAGAGAGAAGGGAGAGACTGGCACATTACCCACTCAAAGCCTTAAACCCCCTCAAGGACTCGGCTAGTTGAAACAAATTGTGCAAAACATGACAGAAAGACTCACCCTGACTTTCATGGAGAAATCCAGCCTAAGCTGTCTGCTTAAAAGGTGAAAAGCTCATTAAAATTCAAATAAGCAAAGGAGGAAAAAAAACACTGTGAGAGGAGAAGAAGGAGGAGGGCAAGGAAAACAGAGAGAAGGGGGGATTAATAAGACGCTATTTTTCTCCGCTGTTCAGTTTTTAGCATTTTAGCAGGAGAGCAGCTGCAGGAGGACGAGCAGCGGCAGCAGTTATCTCTCAAACCAGTCGTCACATTCAGAGGAAGTCAGAGGGGGAAGAGTGGAATATTCACTGAGCCACAGCTCTCACACTGTCCCTGTCCTACAGGTCAGGGTGTGAGGAAAAACAAAGCAGCAGCAGCAGCAGCAGCAGCAGCAGCATCTGTTAATGACCAAAGATGAATATAGAGACAAAATTATTTGGGATTTATATTGTGATTTGGGTCTTGTCTTTAAAAAGTGGGTCCTAAATTAAATTAAATTAAATTAAATTAAATTAAATTAAATTAAATTAAATTAAATTAAATTAAATTAAATTAAATTAAATTAAATTAAATTAAAATTCCAAACCAATATTTTGTGTTTTATAAAGACAATACATAGATGTGCATTGTATCATGCGTACTGTAATAAAAGACACCAGCAGTCTCTTAAGAGAATGATACGTATATTTAAATACATGAGCAAACATGTTACCATACATACAATGCTTGTTGAGTCATGTAACTCAGGAAACCAGTTTCTTCTCACCTGGTTTCCTCGCTATTTGAGTCAAACCTGCCTGACATTTGGACACAAACACAGACTAAACTCAGAGGAGAAGGTTATTGGCTCAGAGTCATGAAGTGGAAATGTTCTTCACTCTGCTGCTCTGCCTGTAAAACACTGTGAGAGCGCCTGAGCTTCATCACTGTGTTCATATAGAACCTCTGAGAGCATCGCCACATAACTCTTGAGCAAATCAACCTTATACTGTAAAGTATAAGTAAGTAAAATCAGAGATGAAATTAAAGATGTCATATCAAATGGATACTTTTTCATAAAATAAAATAAATTAAATAGCCTAGGGTTAAATATCAACTACTTCTTCAAAGTTCTATACTCAAAAGAACATAAATACTCACTTCTTTTACAGTGGTATTAATGTGTGTGTGGAGGAGCAGGAAAGATATAATATCGTCTTGGCCGAATGTGGCCCGTGGGCCTTGAGTTTGACAAACACAAAAGGAACTCCAACTCTCTTACTGGCGTTGGCCACAGTTTTAGGTTGGTATTATTCGTATTTATGTACACAGGCATATTTTTCCTCCTGTATTTAAATGCTTGCAGTATATTTCAACGTAATCCTCCCGTGGAATAAAATCCACATGTGCAGTGTTGGAAAAGCCTCCCGAATTTGCAATTGCCCGATATTTCTTCATAACAGAACGCGCAATAATTTTCACATTAAAAACAAAAGCATATTAGCGGCTCAATTGGACGTGCACTGCAGCGGCAACTGTAAACTATATTGCCGCAATAATGTTTTTATGTTTCAAAAATTACCCTCGGTATTTCACAGTTTCCACATGAAATATGTCCAACTAGCACCTTATTAACACTCAGCGAGGACAGAGGGGTTTATTAATGGATCCAGAGTTTAATTTGGTGGGAACACGCTCAGCACTGCTCATAATCACTGGGGGGATTGATATGGCAGGTGGAATTTTCTCCCCCTTTGTAACTCAGGCTGAGATTGTTCTCCCGTAGTTTTTTTACACCTTTCATTGCCTAGTAAAGGGGGGAGGAGAGAGGCATTAGTAAGAGGAAAGGTAGCGAGAGAACATGGGGGAGGGGGGAGGGGCTGCGGTAAAAGTGATTAAGGAGTTTGAATGTCAGCGCAGAACACGGCTGATGACAATGCTTCATAATCGGCTCCCAGCAGGTCGAATAAACATCTCTCTTATTTTCAAACTTTTTCATCACTTCCATTTGTTTCCTTGTGTTAAATGTAACACACACACACACACACACACACACACACACACAGACGAGTTTCCATGACATCAGAGGAACACTGACTTACATTCATTTCCTGGAGACTTACTATTTACTTTACTATTGGTTTGTTTTTTGTATTTGTTTCATATTCCAATACCATAACCATCCTGGTTTGGGATGAGCCCGGTATATATATATGTACATATATATCTATACATGTATGTATAGATATATATATATATATATATATATATATATATATATATATATATATATATATATATATATATATATATATATATATATTTATATATATATATATATATATATATATATATACATATATACATATATATATATATATATATATTGCATGCTACACTATACACAGAAAGTAAATATGTAAGCAACAGCATTTTAGTTTATGAAATTAGTTCATTTCTCAGCTACAATTTACAGTTTAAGTAGAATTTGTAAGGGACAGTTAAGGGTGCTCAAACTTATCCTGCTTTCACTTTTCAGGAAAATGTTTTTCTTACTAAATATAAGAAGTGTAAAAATAAAACAAAGCAGCAGAGAGCTGATGGACTCAAACACACATGTATGACACATGTGTCTGATCAGTACATTTCAAGTCAAAATGGCATCGTGAAAAAACCTGAATCTTTACTTATGTAATATGTATGTTTTAATTGTACTTTACAAATTTTCATTTGTAACACTAGGTGTAAACAAGTTCTTCTCTTCCACACTGATGGTGTGTTTTACGTGTTTTTTTTTTAATTGTTTGCATGGTTGGTTTGAGCAGACACAGGACACACACACACACACACACACACACGTTCGACATTCATCACTTGAGGGGACATTGCATTGACTTCACCTTAAAATGTAGTAATTTACGTTATGGGGACTTGCTTTTTGTCCCCACAAGGAAGACAAGTCCCCATAATGTGACTTGTAAACAGGTTTAGGTCCCCACAATATTAGTAATACCTGAACAAACACACATACGCAGGTACTGGCTGTAAGATCAAGGTAGTGAGAGCGTTATTTTCGACGAGGGGCTCATTAGTAAACATCGGACGGGCTTTTTCCGAATCGTGAGAACTGAAAAACAAAGAAGCATGCAAAACGGCTTGTGTTCGCGGGCTCTCTTGAAAACAAATGCACATGACCAGGAGAGAGGAAGGGAGTGGGGAGCGTCAGTGGTGAGTTTTTACAACAGTGAGGAAAAAGAGGTAGACACAAGGGGGAGCTTCATAGAGAAAATGACGTTTCACTTTTGAAGTTGAAGTACTCCAAGAAATGAATGAAACAGTTGAGATCAGGGAGCTGCTTCATATAATTTGCATGCACTGAAAAAGTGATCAAAAAATATAACATTTTCACTTTATGTACTGATAAATACATGAGGGTGCTTTGTTACCAAACTATGAAATTAAAATGTATATACATCAGCTTATTCATTGCTTTGTTTGCTGAAATGATGTTAATTGCTATGAGCCTGCTGGACATTAATGTTGACCACCACAGGGTGATGCTCCATGACAGCACAGCCACAAACACTGTGCACAAACACTGCTGTGCTGTGTTAGTGCACACCTATGACACGACTCACACACACGCACACACACACACACACACACACACACACTATGAACAATTAACTCTATGTGTATTGTGCAAATTATGAATTTTGGCATAAGAAAACACACACACAATAAAAATATTTGTTTAAACTGCGCGCACACACAGGTTTGTGCAGCTCTTCTTCTTAGGACTCTGCATTGACTATCCATTCATTTGGACAGCCTAAACAAAGCCTTAATCCTAACCTTGAAAATGTCCTGAAGAGGTGACAAATACAAGAACACACACACACAATAGTAATAATGAACTATTCACAATATGCAAAGTGTGGCATCACAAAAACACACACAGTTAAATTGTTTACTTGAAAATGACACACACACACACTGAGCACAGTTGTGTGTGTCCTTAAAATATTTACCGTATGCTTTTTTAGAGACTGAATGCACACAGCTTCAGCACAGTGTCAGTATGTGTGTGTGTGTGTGTGTTTGATATAACAGCCTGTACTTTAAAGCCATTAAGGCGCCCGCTGCTCTTTTTTTTCTGTGTGTGTGTTGTTTTAATAAAGCTGCGAGGCCTCTTGGATGGAGCGTCGGCCTTTTTTGAAGTGGTAATTACTCTGGTTTGTATCGCTGCTCTCTCACTCTCCCCTCTCTCTACATCGTTTGCCCTCTGTGTGTACTTTTGGCTAGGTTTGGTTGTGTGAGCGTGTGTGTGCATGTGTGTGTGTGTGAGTGTGGTTAAGTTTAGATAGTACAGCCCTGAAGCATTTAAAAGGTCTGAGAGAATGTAGACACACACACGCACACAAGAGGAGGTACAGTTAAAGTGTTGGTAGCAACATTTTTCACTCACTGTATTTAAAAGTTCTCCGATTTTTTTTCTTTCAGTTTGAAAGAAAAAAAGTTTGCACATTTCTTCTATACTGAACTATGGGAAAACAGCACCACGCATCCCTAATGTATAGTATATTCACACTTTACTCCCTTTTAAGTAAAGAGTATATAAATAAAGAGTGAAGCTGAACGGGTCGAACAACCTTCCAACCTATAGATGAGGTGACATTGAGGGAGAAGAACACCAGGTAGTCCAGTTGTATTTGTTGACTCTTTAGTCAAAGTAGTCAAGACCAGCAGTTCTCATGGAAACTAAAACCTGGTCCTAATGCAGCAGAACCACATTTTTGAGACTCTAGGGATACATTTAGGGATAAGATTTGAATTGTGGGGGTTTGATGGGGTGTATGGTTAAGGTTATGGATAAGGCTTTGTTTAGGCTGACTAAATGATTGAAAGAGGAATAGCTGGGCTAATGTGTGTGTGTGTGTGTGTGTGTCATGCACCTTTCCTGTGTGTAAATCCAACATCCTGGATACAAACCAGACACCAAGAGCAACAACAAGTGAGACATGACGGCTGGACCAAACACACACACACACATACACACACACACACACACACACACACACACACACACACACACATACACACACACGCGTGTATTAGCGCAGCTATTCCTCTCAGGACTCTGCATTGACCATCCATTCATTTGTACAGACTCATTTGCACAGACTTTCGGTCTCCATGAGGACTACTGTTCCTGACAAGGTCAGTGTTTATGACAGAAAATATCCTTAAAAGGTAACAAATACAAGAACACACACACACACACACACACACACAGAGTATTTACCATCAATAGAGCATAAAAGGGCAAAGCAGCATCTCATGTGCTTCTTAGCATTTTCAAAATCTCTTTTCGCGATTTTCACCTCGTCGCCTCTCTCCGCCACGTTAATCACTGTGCATGCACTCATTTAAATATTAAATTTTTTTAATCATCAAAGCCAGGGAACATCATGCATATTCATATCATCTCACCCTCCCCTCACCCCCTTCCCTGCATCCCCTGAATCTCAGGTTCATTACTCTGCTGTGTAGCCATTAGCCATCTCTCTTATCACATAGTTTACACACACACACGCACCCTAGTAAACACACACACACACACTCTCTCTCTCTCTCGCTCAAACATAGAGCTAGCGACCAGCGCTAACCAGCACTAACTAGACTCAAACACACACAGGCAGCGGCATCGCTCCAGTCTGCACTGAGCGAGCAGACGTGTCATCCATCCTGGCTGCTGGATGGCTGATGCTGGGAGTATTTGTCAAGAGGCTTGGTTAAAAACTCTCATTTGCATAATGACTTTGTAGTTCTGCATTAATAAAATTTGCATATGAAGCCATGTTAATTACTCCTGATCAGCCTTTTTTGCATTCATGCATGGTAATTTTCAGCAACTTGTGAAAATTGATGTCCTGGCATCAGGGATGCAGAGATTGTGGAAGAGTGTGCGTGTGTTCTTGTATTTGTGTTCTTGTGTGTACAGATTTGGAGAACAAAACCTGGTCCTAAAGAGGCAGAACCTCATTTCTGTTCAGTTTAGAACTAAGATTAGAATTGTGGTTAAGGTTACGGTTAGACATTAACTGGTTGTAAAAGTTTGGGATAAAGGCATCTTTAAGGTTGTGTTAATGAATAGAAGTCAACACAGAGTTAAGAATAGCTGCACAAACGTGTGTGTGTATGAGAGAGAGTTTCAGGTCTTACGCAGTCACAATTTAGGGACTTGTCTACCTTATGACACATCAGTCCCTCCCATTTTAAGCTAAAGACATGTCGTATGGTTAGGACAAGGTTAGGGAAATTACTGTAAGTCAATGTCCTCTGGAGTTATGGAAACCAGACTATGTGTGTGAGAGAGAGACAAGTGGATGAAGGTGGGAGTTTTGGGTTTTTCAGACAGTCTCTCTTTTTCACAGGAGATGCTTCTTATTAGAAGCCCCTCCTCTCTCTCTCTCTCTCTCACGCTCACTCTCTCACACTCACACTCACACACACACACACACACACACACACACACACACACTGGGGCTGGCTGGCAGCCATCTGTGAAGCTATTGTTTACTCTCAGTTCTTCATTTCAAAGAGCACAGACTGTGCTGTGCGATTCTCAAACTGCAACCGTGATTCACAGCATTTTAGAGATGAATATTTGCTTCTAATTTTGGCTCTAATCACAATATTATTACCCTGTACTCTTTTCCCTTCTCTCAGATACCACAGTTTGTGTGAATGTGTGTGTTGTAGTGAGTGCATTTCTTTGACGTTTATTCAGGCAGCACACTGGTGAGAACTCATAGAACTCATCAACCACATAGTCTGATTTATGTCTTTATATATTGTAGTAGAGGTACATCTACTTTGCCATTTTTAGCTTTTAGTAGCTTTGCGAAATCTTTTCTTTTATGAAAATTGCCTCCAAGTGTGTGAATGCTGATTTTAGAAGCTTTCCATTTACTTAAAGCTTTTTTCCCCTCAAGGACAAGCTCATTTGAATTCCCCGCAGGACTGATCAGGTTTAACAGACCTGCTAAACCCGGTTAGAGAGAGTTTCTTCATGCTGCCTCCCCACTGCAGCCATTTATTCATACATTTCTTCGACCTTTGGTTTCAGTGTTGGGCTTTGAATGACAACGTATGTGTCATGAATGCTTTTCTCACAGTAGATGAGTAAAAAAGATGGAGTGAAACGGAGAGTCTGTGGTTTAAAAAAAAAAGGAGAGACAACATTGCGTTTTTTTTTGTTGGTGGTCTCTGTTTCACTGCTATGTAGCAACAGAATTAAAGCCAGAAACTATTAGCAGCATGGAGAGTCCGGGGCACCAGCCAACGCAGAGGCATTTCCAACAGGATTGACATGAATCACAGGCAGCTGAAGAGAAAGGTTTAAGAGTGGTGAAGCTGAGGTTCTTCTGCTCTATTTGTTTTTCTTTCTGGAGAGGTTCCTGCGCCGCTCTGCTCTGCTCGTCTCACTGATCACCTGTCAGTTATTTCACCCTCTCTGTCCATGTGTAACTACACACTGTAAAAGTGGAAAACATTGTGTCATGCGATTGCTGAGGCGCACAGAATCGGTGCAGCGGATACTGTCTATTTCTTCTTGAAGTGCCACTTCCCTGAGTTAATTCTGTAGAAATGAACCATGTTTCCCTCTGTGAACACTCATCATTTTAAGATAAGTAATTACCGAAGGTATTTTGGTTACTGGAAATCATGAAACACAAGTTTTAAAAAGAACATAATAGAGTTTTACCATCGCTCCAGTGTCTTAAGACTATGTTGACTGCTTAATGTCACAGTTTGACAGCCTCTTCCACCTGGAAACTGAAGTTTGATATCCCACACCAAACTCCAGAGAGAAGGTGACACAAACTTATCAAGCAAGGCAACAGTTGTCTCAGCTGGCAGCCATGATTTTCAAAGAAAAATGTAGAAACAAAAATAAAAATAGAGTCAAAATTAAGCAATGATGATCTGGTGCTCATTTTACATAAATAAAAGAAAAATAAATTACTTTTCCATTGTTGATGTGAAAGCTTTTGTGCCAAGGCCATAAAAAATCACTGTGCTAATTTTGCACCTTAATCCTACAGACCAGCAATGTTTTAATGCATCTTTAAGTCTCATGGTGCCCTATTGAAATTATTTTTAGTTATTTGAAATAAGAAATTTTAGTTTTACATGCAAATGTGAGAAAAAGCAGCTCAGTCACAATGTTCAAATGAAGTCAGTCGAGTAGAACATGAGAACATCCACATCATTTCCATCAGGTGTCATCAGAGCTGGAATGATTTATACGTTGGGAAACGTGATCTGTGAATAAAATATAGGTTTCCTGGTGTGTAATCCCTGTGTGGATGGGAGCGTTTGTCTTAGCTGGCTTTTGTGACTCTGGAGCGATCGGATCAGGCGATAAAGCACTAGGCGCAGTTTGTTTGTTGCCATTGTGTGCCTGAACAGGAGGCTGTAGTTAGGCAGGTCGTGTGTGTGAAAGTGAATGGAAAGAGGAGAAAGGCTAAGTGAGGCTGACTGGGCAGCTTTGAAGAGGTCACAATGGCTGGATGTAAACACTATACTTCCCTCTGCATTCATGCGGACTCACCGCTGATGATATTTCAGATATTCAGAGCCCTCCAGGAAAGTCTGCACTCCTTGAATTCCATTGTACACTGCGGTGTGTAAGCTTCACTATGTGGGTGTGTGTGTGTGTACGTGTGTGTTAAAAATGAGGTGTTATGCAGATGTGTGACAGTCGCAACTACATATAATCAGGTCACACAGATGATATTATAACACACACTCCAAAATACTGGTGCAAGATAAGGACATTTGAATGTTCCCTTCACTAGTGAAAAATGTTTTTCAGTGGTCCGATCAAATGTTCTCAAATGTCTTGTTTTGTCCTCAAACCAAAAATAATTCAGTTTGAATGATTTCTTTGTTATATGGAGCAAATAAAAATATTTTGATTTAAGAAGCTGAAAAGTCTGAGAACTTTTATTATTGAAAAATGGAGTATTAATTATTGAAAAAAAACACTCAAACCGATGAAACCTCAAAATAGTTGACGATTTTTTTCATAATAATCAATTAATTGAATAATCATTGTAGCCCTAGTTTGAAATCTTTTCATCAATCAGCCCAAGCTTTAACCACCAACTACTGTGATGTAGTTTATGATAATAGGCTGCATGTAGAAAATATCCCATCACCAATGTTTTCATGTAAATCGTTGTACAGTATGCTGCACTGCAGCTTTAATTACTGAGATATTTTATTTGTTCAAATCCCTGGAAGGTCTTCAGAAAAGAAGTACCACTTCAATAGATGAAACAGTATATACTGTATCCAGTGTCCAGGGGAATATGAAGCAGAAACACAACAGCAACAAATGATACAGACAAAAAAAGTGAATCTTCCAAAAAACCACATCTGTATTCATGCATAAGGTGAAGTTGGACACACGATGTGTCCTGTATGAATGAAAGTTATCATTTTCCACATAAAAACATCAAACTGTGTGTGTAGCTCCATGCTTAGTCGAACTGCGGTATCTTCATACCAGAGCAGGCAAATAAAGTCGACAGTCTGGCCTGGGATTGGCCATAAAAAATGTGCGCGTAGGGCATTGCCAACTCTCTCTTTTTCTCTCTTTGCTCTTCTTCTTGCCTTTTTATTGCCTGAAAATATATCCTGCTTTCCAACTCTGTTTTGAAAAACGCTGCTGTCGCAAAATTCTCTGAATGAATCCTGGAGTTTTGCTCGGCCCGAGACCAAGACGGAGGATTTTCTGCGGCAGATATCCCCCCCACTGAGACTCAAAGACAAGACTCCTGCTAGTGCAGTCTGCTCCATCTCACCGGCTTTGAGGAGCTGAATCTGCGTCTCTCAGCCTGACATCGGTGGCTTCCGCTACAACTCCGTGTCCAAGATTTGATTTTGTAAAGTCAGAGATGGTATAGTCTGCAAAACAGTCACACACACACTATTTTTCATTACTCTTAAGGTGTTTGCACACTAAACGCATTGAGAAATATTTCAGATGCAATGTATGATGTACCGTCCCATGTACATCAAATGTGATGCAAAGAAACAAATACTTTATGAGGATGAGGGGTAAAAAAAATCACATTACGTCATCAACAACAGTCATTCTGATTGGTTAACTGTGTCGGGAAAATGAACCACGATGCATAAAAACAACAGCTGCAATTTCGAACAGTGAAATGAAATGCTGCGTTGATTGGACACATCCTTCAAATGTGCGAACAATTCGAAACATGGTGTGAAAAGGCCTTTATGTTACATTGGACGTCAGAACTGGCAGTGATGTCACCCCCAAGTTTATTGCGTTCCAGTTATAAAAAAAAAAACATGGATGCAAACATATCTTCAGCTAGCTATTGTTAGCAATACCAGCATATTACGCTCTACGTAATGTTTTGCACACACAGTGTAGCAACATGCCTGTGATTAAAGGTTGACAGACTGATTTACTGTGAACCAAATATGACAGAGGTGCTATTAACAGTAACAGTAAGTAGCAGTGTTTGTATAGTGGCAGCCATCTTGGAATCCCACAATCCCAGGGTTGGTGAGGTTCAGGTAGTGTTTTTGTGTAAGGAACATTTGGAAAGAGTAGAAAAAGAGTAGACATTCCGAGCACAAAAGATTTGCTAACTTTGCCATCTGTGGTGTAGAACTAGGTCTGGGCGATATGGACCAAAACTCATATCTCGATATTTTTTGTTCGAATGGCGATATGCAATATTACAAAGATATTTTGAATTAAATGGGTAAAGTGTGTATTTTTACCTAACCACCATCAACCATTTATTTAGGCTTAGTTTTGTTTTTTTTGCTCAACAAAGCACAGCTGTGCATATAACAACAGATATAAACAATAGTGTTGCCTGTTTGAAACATGTAAAGTATTATAAAAGAAAATCTATAGGAATAGGCAGAATTGTGCAAATAACAAACGATATAAACAAAATACTAAAATACTTGAAAGCGATGTTTGAGTAAAAGTATGTTATCAGAAAATGACATTAGTAGACGTTAAAGTCACCTTTTACAATATTACTTGAGTAAAAGTCTTGACATGTACTGTACTTAAGTATTAGAAGTAAAAGTACTTAAACAAAGTGAGCAATTACAATTTTGAGTATGACATTTTATTGTGGCTTCTCAACAATAAAAGCATAATAATAGGTACAGGCGAACAACTTCAAACAATATTAAAATGAACCTTCTGTCATGAATGGTGACAAGCTCTTTCTCTCTCTCAACCTCCCTGTGTTTGCTTGTATTTTTGAAACTTTTTGGAACCTTTGGAGTGAGTAGAGCTACTTGTTTATCTGCGTGAGCACAACAGAAACCCGGAAAGCAGAGCCTTGGTGTCCGACACGGTAAACCATGAGCCGCTGATGTGTTTTAAGTCAACTTGGAAAATGTCTGTTGTGATGCATAGCGTGGGTGGATGGAGAACACTACGTAGTACATGCATGTACAGTAAGGGGAGTGATTGAGCAGCTGAACTAGGCTTGTAGGCTCACAGAGAAGCAGTCGGCCTTATTAAATAGCGTTCGCAAAGCAAAATAAAAAATAATACATAATATACCAGTATGGTGATATTGACTCAAGTATATATTTCTTTGAAAAATATACTCTTACGACCGGTATATCAGCCAGCCCTATGTAGAACCTATGTAGAACGCCTCTTTTCAGATATCCAAATTTCAGATTAAAATTAAAAAAAGTGACAGCCCTAATGCACAGAGCAAGCCGTCCTATCCAAACTGGCCTGTTGATGCTTAAAAACCTTTTGGACAACAGAGAGGCATCACTCTTGGCAGTGTTGTCTGTGCACAATACCAGGCAGCGGCTCCATCACGGCCGCGCGGACAGGAAGGGATTACCACAGTATTTTGCTGTGTATGGTGGGGGGTGGGCGCTCATGACTGCCCCTCTACTCTACAATGGACTATTGGCGTTTAGCAGCGGCCAAATCGGCACTTAACAAAAGCTAATTTCTCACTTGGTTAAACTGGGAAGGATTAGGGGCCCAGTTGTCGGCGCAATCCATGTTTGGTGAAGAGTGAGGGGATATGTGTGTGTGTGTGTTGGTGGTGGTGTTAGGAAAGGATTTAATCCTCAATTACAAGGGACTAAGGGTGTTTGTGTGTCCGTGGCAAAGGTGGGACCCTGAGGTTTAGGAACTTTGCTGGAAAAGACTGCTGCTTTGTCGTCCGTGCACGTGGGGGGAGCGTGTATTTATGTGTGTGCATGCAGCCGAGGGTGGCACAGCCTTTCAAATACATGGTGATCCCAGTGTTTAGGAAGGTGTCAGTCTCCCCAGGTTCACACAACACTGCCCAGCCTACATGGCAAAAAGGATTTAAACACGTACTGTGAGTGTCATAGAGACAGTAGATGGAGTGGTATATGATTATTATTGGTGACACTGCTGCTACTACTACTACTACTACTGCTACTATAACTGCTGCTACTACTACGACAACTAATAATAATAATGATGATCCTTTTAATATTATCATCATTATTATTGATAATAATAAAATCCACTTCATCTAGCAACTACTTTCAGCTATGCTGTGGAAATGAGTGTAAAACCATTAAAGGTAGTCTAGATATTTGGCCTTATTCATCATTAATTCTAATCAATGAACCAATAATTGATTAAAATAATAGAGTAAATTTGTTGTGACACAGGAGACTTTAATCAGTTAAAGGGAAGTTCATGGAGAGAGAGTGGGTGTTCCTATTAGTTTTTCTACTACATTACTCTGCATGAAGTTCCCTGCCTATGCTGCAAAGAAATCTAAAAAAGGAAACAGAATTGTTGTAGCATTTATTTTACCAACAAACATCGTAACCTCATGAGCAGAGAGGACTGCCTCTTGGTGGAGTTCTGGCTTCTGATTGGATAAACTAATGTGGGAGTCTGGAAAAGTTGTTCCGAGATTTACTGTCAGAGCCTGAGGCTGAGAGACTCACACTCACAGTTTAATCCAGCTAAGGCCAAAGTACGACTAAGGCAAGCAATCTGTAATTAATAATAATTTGTATCACAATGTTCATCGTGATACAAATTATATCGAGCATGTCTCCTGTGGTTTCTGTGCTGTCCGAACCAAGCTGCCATTTTTGGGAAAAAGCAACTGTTCAGTAGGGGTGGGCGATATGAACTTAGAATTATATCACAATATTCCATCATGAGTTTCAAAAAGTGCTGCATTGACACTGAACAAAGTACAAAATACATTAATAACTAATAAAGGCTTGATATAGATTGAAGGGCCGCATGTGCTGCAAGTTTGAGATCTCTGCTTAAACCCTTTTCTGCTACAAGACATTTTCCTACATCTGTTCCACTGCTGCAGCTTGACCGTTTAGCAGATGTTGACATCTTTACTGCTCGTATTCATGTATTTATCCATTGTGAGGGACATTCCTGGTGTAAGTGCATTTTGCCACATCTGCAGTGTCTCGATCCCTTTCTCCCAGAACCACTTTTTTAAACTGCGTTCAGTATCTCTGATCTCCTCCAGACTTTTTTGCAGGGAACAAGGATGGGGTTAGTTTTTCCCCCTGAACAACAAACCCTTTCATTTGTATCAAAGCGCTGCCTCACCCCTGCTGACACCCCTGAATTATTCACTTAAAGGAAAAGATAAACAAAGCTTGCTAGCTACAGTTGTTCCATCGATTTCTGTGGGCAACATCACAGATAAGAAAAAGAGGGCTGTAGGAGAGATGCCGGGCTGCAGCCGTCTCTCTTTTTTTCATTGGCAAATAAATCAATGTTATGTGTAGTTTTTCTCTTGAGAAAGCAGCACCAGTCATGTTTCCCAGGAAAGCAAATATTGCATTAAAACAATATCTAATTTGTTATAAAGGTGTTTGGAGTGTAGCTTAAGGGGCTTTTTCGGTGAGAACAATCTTTTCTTTGTTAGTTTGGCTAAAATTGGTGAGTAAACAATGCTGGGTGAGGGCCAGTAACTGGTATAATAATTCAAAACATACAATTGCTTTCTCTTATTCTTCACTTTATTCACTCAAGAAGGTGGAGAAAGTGCTTTAAAGTAAGAGCTTTTGATCGCCTGCTCACTCTGTGAGTAATGTCACTGAAAACGGATAATTAGATTATACACCAAGAGCGTATGCACACATATTTGCACATGTGCATCACACCTTGCTACATTTTTGGCCCATTTTGTGACATTCCCAGCCAGCCACAAGATCCCTTAAATGCCCCTTTTGGCAACACTTGAAGGCTTGCAGATAAAAAGGGGACCTGGGAAGAAACTGCAGGTTGGCAGGTGCCGTGTTTTGCCTCTCCCTGTCTAAGACTGCTTAATCACCAGAGGGCTTCTGAATTGTTTATCTCCCCAGGCCCTGTAGCACATTATTAAGTCATCAAGATGTTTTGGGCACACTGCAGCACTATAGTCTATGTCCGTCCATATAGCCATTCACATCCATCCCAGGACCAGAGACATTTTCTCCCTGTGTCCAGCTGTGATTGGTCAGGGAATGCAGTACGACTGGCCATTGGCAGACTTTTTTAACAGAGCTGTGCACATGTTGACCTGAACAGTTCTATCGTCTAATGAGGAAGAGGAGGAGAAGGTGTCTAGAATCTTAGCCCTGACCAGCTACTGCCTATGTTTGTGAGAGAGTAAAGTGTAGAGTAAAAATGTAAATGGTCTGTATTTATATAGCACTTTTCTAGTCTTGATGACCAGTCAAAGCTGCTTTACTCTTCAGTTCTGCCATTTACCCATTTACACGGCGTATCTATGTGTAGTGCATTTTCTGAATCACGTATCTTTCATATCCAGTCACACACAGTGGTTGCAGCCATCAGGAGCAACAGCGACAGGTTAAGTGTCTTGCCCATGGGCTTGAACATTAGGGGGGCTGGGAACCCACAACCTTTCCAGCTGAAAAATGACTCATTCTACCACTGATCCACCCGTGCCCACAAGACACAACAGTAATGTGTCTTTTGTGAAGTGTGAATTAGAGGGCTGTGCACACTGTAAACTGTCACAGTATGTCTATATACTGCATATTGTTGCGTATGGTTCCTGAATTCCTGAAAAACATTCTTGCAGTGAATAATTACGCCGTGACGTGACCCACACCAGTCAGGCTTCATACTTCTCAGAAACATTCTTCTGCTGCTCTCCTTCGTCATCCCCCCCACTTTCCCCTCATGTCTCTCAGACTGTCATGTCCTCACATGACAATAGAGACTTTTCCTGTTGTTGTTTTTTTGTCAGTCTTTGTCCAACACTTTGTCTCCTCCTGCAGCTTTCATCTTTGCACGCATTCTGCCTGTGCTTGTGGTTTCAAAGTCCTAGAGGAAATGCACTGGTGTGATGCAGCTAAGAAATGACTTGCAATGGCCCATATTGCAAAATATTGCAGCGTGTCACAGGATGTAGCAGCACGATGCTCTGCGTAAACTTGAGTGCTGTCAAACCATAAAAATATTTCATCGCATTAATGTCATAGTTAACTCAGCACATTTTTTTCTATTCTGATTGGTTTTTGTCCAATTTTAATGCTCAACATAGGAAAGTGGATCGGCTTGCTTTGTGCAAATGTTTTTTTATGGAGACAATATCTCTCTCACCCTGCATATTTTGAGTTATTCCTCTTAATGTGAGAGCCACACAATAATAAGAGAGGCTGTGTATCGCCCTACAGTGCTGTGAATAAAGTGCAGTTCTTCAACACAGACCGAGTCCCGTGGTTTAATGCTTTGTTGCCGAGCTAATCCGAGCTAAAGGAACTAGCGGTCTTCAGTGGTCTCCTTACTACAGTTCAGGGGTCTGCCAGCTCGGTTGGTAACACTGCATGTGGGGAGTTTTAGCAGACGCTTTTATCCAAAGCGACTTACAATAAGTGCATTTAAACATTTGGGTCACTCAGACAGTCAAACTGACTTTGAACGGTGTGAAATCACTCTGTGCCAAACTATGTTGTGGTTTTGTTGCTTTACTTTGCTTATGTTAAAAGGATAGTTCAGGTTTTTTGAAGTGCTTGTTTGCGATACATGCTCACAGTCAATGCTGACTGCAGGCTTTCAGTACTCATTCCTACTTATAAGTTTACCATATCATCAGAATGCATTAGCTCTTTTATTTTTCTGTTAGACAGCATTTTCTGAAGTCTGTGAGCAGCTTATAGGACACATGAGTTGTTCATCAGTTCAAATGTGTCTATTTTGTCTTCTTGAATACGTTAATTTTGATGTGGTTAGTGACACAGTCTTATCAGAGGACGCAGCAGCAGACTAACAGCTACGGTAAAAAAAAAAGAGCAAATGATTATATGATCATAGCTGTTCTTTGAAATAATAATAAGAAAACTCGTTTAAGAGATGTAGCAGTCTTTCTATATTGTACTTCAGACTGTGTGTGTGTGTGTGTGTGTTTGCCTCAGCAAATGAAAACAGATTGGAGTGGTTATGGGAGCAGGCCTGCTTCCAGTTATTGTGGAGACAGCAGGAATAGAACAGAAGCTTCTCTCCTTCCCCAAGTTGAGGCCTTGAATATTCCAACTACTAATCATAACAGTGGACCTGAGTCAGGCAGTGAATATCCTGTAGTAAAACTATATAAAGCATAAACTATAAATATAAATGCATTTTTTTAATCTTCCGTATTACATTTGTTTTTGACATCCCTCAAGTAGCAGACCACATTTGGATACCAAGTCAGACGCACAGGGCATTCTGGGATGACTAAATAGAGTAACCGTAATCTCAGATTACATACAAAAATCAACTCACAGGTGAGAGTATAGACACAAAGGTTTGCATCTCTCACTCCAGGCAACGTGACTACGCAAGAGGGCGATTGTCGCAAGAGCCAAAATACTGTGTGTGTTTGTGTGTGTGTGTGTGTGACAGGGTGAAAGAAAGTGAGCAGGTTCTACTAACTGGTACATCTTTGTTGCACTGTTGCTTTTTTGGATGTCGGTTAGCTTTAGCATTAACCCCAGGCAAGTAGCCCCCCCTGTATTACTCATGTAAATAAACACAAAAATCCAGTCACACAAATCGATAAAACTTTTAACCTTTACTACTCTTTATTTAATGTTATTAATGTTATTGTAAAGTGGGCAACATGTTCCACAAATTATCAATGGTTAATAAATGCTTAATTAGCATGAAGTAATTTCATAAACCCTCAAATAATGTTGGAATCAATTCCTTAAAGCCTAAAAGCATTTACTAATGTTTATTCATGTTACCAAAGATGGTAGTTTGTCCAGTGTGGGCTACTAAAATGTTGATGATTGATATATAAAAGGTTCATTCTGGGGTAAAGCTGAAAAAACAACCATTCATACAATCAGGTGATTGTAATCATTTTCAGTTTCTGCCTAAAGAAAAAGGATTTTACATTTCACACACTGGACCTTTAAGTTCATCCTTCTCTGGGATAGTTAAACTCTCTCCAGCCTCCTGCTCTCTGTCCCTTTATTCTTTTTGCAGTGTCTTTCCGAAGCTCACCAGTCATCCAGGCCTTATAAGGGCCTGCAGAGACAGACTTGTCCCCTCATCCCTCCCTCTCTCCCTCTCTCTCCCTCCATCCATGCCCTCCTCTAACCTCCATCTGGTCTGGATCTGCTCTTGTCCTCAACCTGCCCCCCTCTTCTTCTTAGTCTTCTTCTTCTTCTTCTTCTTGCTGCCATTTCTGAATAAACAAGTGAAGTCTGACCATAACACTCACATAGTCCAGGCTTACACTCCTTCACTTTCACCCTTCTCCTCTCCTTGCTGCCTCACCTCTCTTTCTGCCTTAGCCACAGGTTGTTTCTCACCTCCCTCTCACCACCTCTATTGTCTGTCTGGAGAGAGATTTAAATGGTTACTAAAGGGTAATTCAAGAGAAGATCAGAGCTGATCAGAGGCCATCATGTTGAATTCATAAACGCGGGCCTGCACTCAAACGCCATAATTCACCACTGGAGCGAGAGAGTCAGGCAGGAAGAGTGAGAGAAGGACAGAGGGAGGGAGAGACATCTTTTCATCTTGATGTCACTGTCAGGCAGTGTTGTAATATGTCTTATTCAGACAGGTGGGCCACTGCTACATCATAGTCTGGGATGGGACTGTGGAGTGTGTGTGTGTGTGTGTGTGTGTGTGTTCCAGGAAACTCCCACTTGGCAGTGTACTGATGAGCTTCATATAGGGGAACAGGAGGAGGGGGAGGATTTGGACGGAGCAGGCGACAGGGAAACATAGAAGTGAGCGAGAAAAGGATCCAAAATTGTGTTGGAATGTTGTCCTGATCAAACTATTTTTTGTGGCTACAATGGAGACCAAGCCAACACTTCATCTGACAACATGTCAATGACTAAATCTGAGAGTCTCCACAGAGGAGCACACAGATCTGCCTCATCCCACACCTCCTGCCATTGAAATAAATCACAGGAGAGTGTACATTTATTCCACATGTTCATCCATCTGTACCTTTGTGCTTTTGTCCCACTCTCCATTTTCTCTTACACATTTAAAGGCATTTTCTTCATGACCTCTAGAGCAGGTCATCTTCTAACCATAAGATCAGCAGTTCACTCACTGACTCCTCTGGTCTGTGTGAGGACGTGTCAGGTCTGCCCAGACCAGACCTGGGCACCCCGGCCCGCGGTATGTCAGTCATAAACACAGATGAACAAGTATTTACGCTGTGCATGCAATACAACTGTGTTGCTTTTATTTTGAAAAGCCTGATGTAGGGACGCACGTATCTGCGTCTGTCTGCACAGCGATAGGTGACGCTAGCCAGTTACCCCTGGCCCCCTAAAAATGTTGGCTCATGTTAAAATAAGAAAAGTTAATTCCGAATGTCGTGTTTTCAGCAAGACATGGACTGCTAAATATTTCTTTACAGGCGTCAAAGGAAACAAGAAATTATCTGACGAAGAGCGCAAAAAGGAGTCGGAGGCAGCCTGTGTCGAAGACAACGTTAAGAACGATGTCCGTGGTACCTTTCCTCTACAAGTGTCTCGGTTTAAGTTCAGGAGTTATCTTTTTTATTTATTTATTTAGTTTATTATCTCATTATCTAACCAGCTCTGTGCGGGGGGTTGTGGTTGTGGTTGTGTTGGACAATATGTTCACTACACTACACCACAGTAGTATAGTATAATAGTATAGTGTAGTAATTTGAGTTGAGTTGGTTAGTAATTGTGTTTATTGTGTGTTTGTATGCCGGCCAATTTACACCAAAACAATACAATTTAGTGCTTTGTTAGATAAAAGATTAAATGAACGATATTTTTTGCTTCCATGTGGACCACTTCTCATGATTTGTCTTGTGACAAGACACCAAACAACTTCTGGTGGTAGAGCAACGAATTGGATCTGACCCACAAACCAGTTTTATCCGGCCTGCGCTGTTACCTCAAGTTGATATATTTTTATTTATTATGGTTTTATTTGACATTCATAAATGTAATTGCACTACCATTATTTATTTCATATCTCTATGATTTTTAATATAAAAATAACAACATATGAATACCTTACTAATGTTACAAAAAAACAAACCATGACATTTAGTGTTTTGAAGTATCTTTCCCCATAATTATAACAAAACTGCTTTAAACTCTTAAATTGTCTCAAAATCATGTTGGAATCAATTAAACAGCCAATGCATTAAACTTGTGAATTGCAGTTATGTTGGTCAGGATAATTGTGGTTAGATCATCTCATGCCAATGCAGGACTGACTTCAAATAAATTGGCAGCAGATGGAGAAGTGTAAAGTGAACAAGAGAAAAGTCAGCGTTAGGATTTAAAGCTTTTGACTTGGACTGTTTGTCTTCCTCTCAGCAGAAAAATGATCTGTGTAATCATCTGACGCAATAACACGACGGAGCTCTTCTGCGACATTAATCTCACTCTTTAAAGCGATCTGCTCTTCCTCCTGTAACAGCATATTTGACTACCTCTCTTCTCTCTCTCCCTCCCCGTCTGTAATAGCTGTGATTTAATTTAGCTATTTAACCTGTAATTCCGGCAATATTTATTGAGGAGTGAGGGGGAGAAAATTGGGCCATTAGCCGCCCCAGATGAATACACCGAGATGAAAATGAACGCTGCTAACTGCCAGTTGACCTTCGCACCGGATTTCGAGCCGTTCCCTCTCTCTCTCTCTCTCTCCCCCTCTTTTATTAGCGACAGCCACAGTAATTATGGCAAATTGAATCGGAGTGAAAACTGGTATCAGTCGGTAATGAGAGTTTTATACGGTGTGAAAGTGAACTGGGCGGGAGCGACACACACAGACGAGAGAGTGACCGAGGGATGAGGAGTGTGTGTATTGTTTTCTCATCCATATGGCTGCTGCTGGAGCACTCGCACGTGCGCACACACACACACACAGTATGTCAGAATCTCACACACTGTGTCAAAATACATGCGTCTAAAATTATTTTTCTAAAGATCTGTGGGGTTTTAAATAAAAAGAATGCAGTTTTTCATTCTCCACGCCAGAACACATTCTTTTTCTTACTCACACTTGTCCAAACAGGTTGTGCTGGCAGGGTGTAAAAGAGAGAAAGAGAGAGGAGCGTGTGTGCGCGCGTGTGCGTGTGTGTGTGCATGCAAGAGAGAGTGAGAGAAAATGTGAGCCAAAGAAAACACAGGCAAAGGGCCAGACCGCACCTCCACTGACAGAGAGAGGCTTAAACAGGCAGCAGAATCAGACAGAGAGAGACTGAGAATCATCTCACTGAGGAAGGTCAGAGTACTTCTCTCTGTCAACACCTGCATGTTTTTTATTAAATCCTCTCAAGCTAATTATTTACCACTCCATAACTCATTTTCCATATATAAATTCATGACTGTACTTCCTACATTATAATGGTATGTTAGGAAACATTTTTTTTATAATTTGAAGTAAAAGACTAAAGAAAAAAAACTATGTGAAGGTTATACATACATGTATTTATATTTTTTTATAAAATCAATTGCACGTTGATCCATAATTCACTGACACAACTCTGCCATAAAACAATTAATAATAATACATACACACAGTTTATCATTTATTTTTCACTTGGTCTATTTCAGTGGTATTTTATTGTATTGTATTGTATTGCACAAACTGTACTGTAATATTTTAAGTTACTGTAAACATGTTATTGCCTGCTTGTCACCAAAATATAATAATAATAATAATAATATAATACTAGTAACAATAACAACAACAACAACAATGATGATAATAATAATAAATTAGGGTATGCCATCTATATTACCAGGTAAATAACAAACAATTAAATAAAAATGATAGAATATCCATACGTGAAATGGAGCTAGCACATTATATATTTCTTACAGTAATAATAGGGTCTTTATAACCAAATAATTGATGATATGACATTGAAATTATCCGGAGTTACTGAATCTGGTCAATTTCATTTGTCAATTCAAAATCATGTAATAATAATAGTAATGATTTAATTTTAAATAGACATGTATCAACATGAACCAAAAAACATATGTGAGAAGGGGAATTATGTATGAAACCAGGTGCCCTTTTTCCTCAGTTTCATGTCTAAAGGTTGGTTTATATCTGACTGGTTTAGATTAACGTCTTATTTTGATGCACTTTAGTCACTACACTTCACAGATAACATAGATAACGGCTGGAACTGGCTGACAGGAGGCAGGATGCAAACACAATGCCATGATGTCATGAATATGCTAATTAGCACATTATGTCATCATCTACTGACATTTGGCAATATTCCGATTAGGATATTGCAACTTTTTAGTTTATATAATTTTTAAATAACAGGAATAAAAGGGATAAAACAACATAAAGGGATATAACAGTAAGCAGGAATATTCTTTACACAAGTTGCAGTGGGTATATGTTTTTTTTAATTGGAGTACAGACGAAGGTGAAGGACTCCTTTCTCATTGCCGTAACTCATACTAACCAATGTTTCCCAAACTTTCCATATGGGGACCCACTATTTACAGATGGCAAAGTTCTGTGGCCCAAATCACAATATATATCGTGCATAGTAATTGTTACTATTTTGTTTGAGGACTCAAATATAATCTTCTATGATACATCTGAGGGTCCCGACCCAGTGTTTGGTAACCAACAATGTGCAATGTGCAACTTAATCTCCGAAATCAAGTTTTTGATGGTGAAATGACTACTTAAATGTTTCCATCACTGCTGATCAGAGCCAGAGCTGAATACTAGGTTGATTACAGTCATGTCACCTGGGAGTGAATGTGGATTATATTGTACTTTGCAGATTAAAGTGATTTTAGCAGGTGTGATTGGGCTTTTTTTGACCAATGGAATAGGAGCTCTACTTTAATCTTATTAATAATCTTAATACTAAGACCTAATATAGGCTAAATAAGTAATAGACTTAATACCATAATGGCACTCTTTCACCAGCTCAGGTCCCCACAACATGAGCAATGTATGCACACAGACTGTAAGTGCACATACAGTATAAGGCATAATCAAAACAGTGTGTGTGTTTATGAGAGAGAGAGAAGAAAGTAACTCTGCAGACCCCTCCACACACACACACACACACAAACACACACTCACATAAAACATGGGTCTCTGCATCTTACCAAATACAGTGATGAGCAGTCCTCTCTCTGTCTCTCTCTCTGTCTCTCTCTCTCTGTCTCTCTCTCTCTCTTTCCCTCTCTCTCTGTCTCTGTGTTTTTTTCATATGGAAATAGGAAATAATGGGGTGATTAAATAGAGTCATATATTAAAGTACAGCTGACATTAGAATTAGCATAATGTGCTCTCGCCTCAGGCTGCATACTTTATTTGCCATCTGCGTTGGACTCCCTTCCCCCAGGAGGGGCACACACACACTCACACACTCACACACGCACACACACACACACACACCCCAAAAATAAATACCACGACCCACTCCTTCCACTGTGGCCAGAGAGAAATGTGCAGAGTTTCAGTGCAGAAACGGCACATTCTCTCTCTCTCTCTCTCTCTCGCTCAAACACCTCAAAAATGAACATCGGTTGTCACTTGATGACTTGATGTCAGCAGATGAGAAGTTCAGCTGAAATACAGAGGTAGGGAGGGAGGAGGGGAAGCTCATCTCTCTCTCTCTCTCTCTCTTTCACTCACACGGCAATGAGTGCACAGAGAGAGTGATGGGGGGTCATTTTATTTAATTTTTTTGTCGATTTCTGGGTCTTAAGATTCAGTGTCTGCATGTTTGTGTGAGAGCGAAAAGAGAGTAAAACTGGAGACACAGAGAAGCACAGACAAAAGCTGGGACATGGGGAGCTACTATTTTCATTGGTGTGTGCGTGTGTGTGTGTGTGTGTGTGCAGTGTCGTGGTAGTGGTGGCGTTAGGGTTGCTGTCCCCTATAATTAAGTCAAAAAGGGTGTACAGGACTGTGGAGCTGAGCAGCTGTTCCACTTCTATCTTCACATGAGGGTGAGAATAATTTAAATGAATAATATAGGTTATTTAGGCAGTATTTTTTTTTACTTTTATTTATGAATAACACATTAAACACGGTATCTATTTGACCTGAACATTTCCTTTGTGAAACATGTCACAGTGTATCTAAAGGGAAAGTAGCCTATAACTGACTCAAACATTGACACTGAAATGAATACTCCATTCAAATGAATAATCTGACAATGAATAGAAGACTTTGATTTATTAGGGAAGACAATTACGTACATTGTTCAAATCACCTCATGTTATTAGAACAAAGTACCTTGATCATTGCACTTAAAGGAAAAGTTCAACATTTTGTGTTAAGCCACACACAGACACACACTATTAATGCAGAAAATGCATGTTTTGTGTAACACAAATGAACATACTAGGACAAGAATATGACCTTCCATTGAATAAATATGAGAGTGATTAGAGAGTACAATTACCATTATCTGTCCCAGTGTGTTTTATACTCCCAGTAGGAGTGCTCCTATTTAATGTACATCAAGCCTGACTGTGTAGTGGTGGAGGCAAGTTCTGATAAATGCTCTGGAAATGCTGGTGAGAAAGCCAGATTGTTTGAATGTAGATTTGGAAAATTCTGATTAAATGTGAATAAATAATAAAAAAGATGTGTAAGTGTGTGACATACTATCGTAAGATTCTGCAAATCACAGAGTTCATATTTGTGATCATGTCTAAACACATGTAAACAGAGTGTTTTATCAACTTGTGGTTCTTTAAAAAGTGATGTTACAATTTCCTCTTCATGAATGTGATAAGGTTTAGGCACAAAAGGTTCCTGGTTAGAACAGAAAAGAAAATACCACCCCAGAATGCCCTGATAACAGCACAAACACAAACATTTGTTTTCAACCTGTTCTTGAAGTGCAACATGATTTGCAGAAAAGTCAATTAGCAAACTTTCAACTGTTTATGCCAACAAACAGCAACAGACATTTTTTTTAGCTTGAAGAGGTTCCCAGTTTTTGTATAATGATATAGTTTGATATGTACAAACACACCTAACCATACATCTTACATCACAATTACTATATCAGGTAGGTGAGTACAGATGCGTGCGCGCGCACACACACACACATATACCTACACAGTGAACTTTGGCCTAATACTGGGTCCTGTTCTAAGGCCAGCCCTCAGCTAAAATATTTCATGAGTCTTTTTCTTTGTGTGTTGCAGGTGGTAGGGATGAGCCTTCCAGCTACATATGTACCACATGTAAGCAGCCCTTCCCGAGTGCCTGGTTCCTGCTGCAGCATGTCCAGAACACCCATGGAATTCGAATTTATCTTGAGTCCAATCCCTCAAGCACTGCCCTCACCCCACGCATCTCAATGCCTCCACCTATGGGCAGTGACTCCATACCACAATCCCCCCTTGCCAACTTTCTTGGTGACAACAATCCTTTCCACCTTCTAAGGATGACAGGTCCTCTGCTCCGTGAGCCTCCCCCAGGCTTTGTGGAGAACCGCCTTCCCAACACGCCTCCATTTGTCAGCCCTCCACCCCGCCACCACCTGGACCCCCACCGGCTGGAGCGCCTTAGTGCAGAGGAAATGGGCCTCATCTCCCAGCACCCTAGTGCCTTTGAAAGGGTGATGCGGCTAACGCCTATGGCCATGGAGTCCCAATCCATGGACTTCTCCAGACGGTTACGTGAGTTGGCGGGTAACAACAACAGCACCACACCACCGTTGTCACCCAGCAGGGCCAACCCTATGCACCGACTACTAAACCCCAATCCCTTCCAACCTGGACCAAAATCTCCCTTTCTTAGCACCCCCCCCTTACCGCCGATGCCCCCAAATAGCACCACCCCTCCCCAGACACAGAACAAGGTCAAGTCCTGTGAGTTCTGCGGTAAGACCTTCAAGTTCCAGAGCAACTTGGTGGTGCATCGGCGCAGCCATACCGGAGAAAAACCTTACAAGTGCCAGCTGTGTGACCATGCCTGCTCTCAGGCTAGCAAGCTGAAGCGCCACATGAAGACCCACATGCACAAGGCAGGATCCCTGACAGGGCGCTCAGATGATGGTCTGTCTACTACAAGCTCCCCAGAGCCGGGAACCAGTGATGTCACAGGTGAGGGCATGAAGAATCGAGATGGGGACTTCCAGGGGGAAGGTAATGAGGAGGAGGAAGAGGAGGAAGAAGAAGAGGAACTTGAGAATGAGAGTCGACCAGAATCCAACTTCAGCATGGAATCTGAGTTCTACCGAAACAGGGAAAATGGGTCTAAACAACTGACAGAGGAGAAATCATCACATCACGCTCTTAACAAGATGGTAGAAGGTGGGGGGCTCAACTCTATACAACAGTACAATAATTTGATAGTTGACAATCGTAAAAGAATGCCCTTCTCCAAGCAGGGCTCAGATGGACTGCGGGACACTGGGGATGAAGACTCAGTGGCTGGGGAAATGGACCACCAGCAGCAGGAACAGAGGACCACCATTAATGGACGAAACTGTGGCTCTGGTGACTCTTTCTCAGGCCTCTTCCCCCGTAAGCCCACCCCCATCACCAGCCCCAGCCTGTCCAACTCTTCCAATAAGAGGATCAAGATTGAAAAAGACTTGGACATTCCCCCAGCACCCCACATTCCCTCTGAGAATGTCTATTCCCAGTGGTTGGTGGGCTACGCTGCCTCACGGCACTTCATCAAAGACCCTTTCCTTGGGTTCACTGATTCCAGACAATCTCCGTTCGCCACCTCCTCTGAGCACTCGTCAGAGAACGACAGCCTGCGATTCTCAACGCCTCCGGGTGATCTGCTGGATGGTGGCCTGTCGGGCCGCAGTGGCACAGCCAGCGGGGGCAGCACACCACATCTGGGTGGGGGCCCAGGCCCTGGTCGACCAAGCTCCAAGGACAGCAAGCGGTGTGATACCTGTGAATATTGCGGTAAGGTGTTTAAAAACTGTAGCAACCTGACAGTGCACCGGCGCAGTCACACTGGTGAAAGGCCCTACAAGTGCGAGTTGTGCAACTATGCCTGTGCGCAGAGCTCCAAGCTCACACGCCACATGAAGACACATGGCCAGCATGGTAAGGAGGTCTACCGCTGTGACATTTGCCAAATGCCCTTCAGCGTGTACAGCACTCTGGAAAAACACATGAAAAAGTGGCACGGAGAACATTTGATGACCAATGAGGTCAAAATTGAACAGACAGAGAGAACCTAAAGAAGGTTCCCTATTTCTGTACTTTGCGCCAGACTTTGACTTAAAAAATAAACAAATAGGGGAGCTGGATACTCTTTTTCTGAAATGTTACTTTCGGGTAGATTTTTGTGTTTTTGCCTAAGAAACTGCCAGCTGAGAAAAAAAGAGAAAACAGAGATTTTAACACCAACTGAAGCTGTCTAAACTGCCTCATTTGGCGTTCCTTTTTAAACAATCACTCACTTGAGTTATTATTTGGAGCCTTTAACTGTGCAATAATTTCTGTATTTATTGGATTTTGTATTTTGGCATGTGCAGGTACATTTTCATTTAGGCTTTTATTTTATTTTATTTAGTTTGACTTTGCATTGCTCTGTTTTTTAGTACCCCCACATGATATCCTGAGAGTTCATTTAAGTAAACATTTTTGGCCGCTACATGTAGGAAATTGTATATTAAGCTAAATGTGATTTCTCGAAGAGGAGCTGAATTCAAGCTTCAATTTTGAAAGTGGCTTTTATAACTGAGAATGCTAGAATTTACATTTTCATTTTATGTGATTATGACGATATGCGGACAACAATCCTTTGGCACTGTAGCATGAACTGACTCTAAAACATGTCAATATAATTGGATATGTAGCACTGAGTGTCATATTTGACAGTAAATATAAAATCAAACAGGTTTACTCCTGAAAAGACCATAAAAAGCCAGAAGATACTGATTCTAGATGAGGCAGCTGCTGACTGGTATGTAGTACCAAGCCCTGACAACGCTATAACTCATTTTTTTTTTTTTGCTTTCTACACCCTCCACTTACTACCACCTTACCCACATTCAAACATCCATGTATTATATTTTGCATGAAGCTGTATGATCCAAGCTATATTATTTATTAGGAGTAAGCTGAGTATGAAGCCATCCATAATACAGAGACATGAAAGGATGAGACATGGGAGCGAGCACAGGGACATCTCAGGGTGAGCTATACTACTTTTCTTTGTTTATCCTCATCCAGAGGCATTTCCATGTCATCATATGCTGAAATCCTTTAAGGGACACCTTATCTTATCCACCTTATCTGCCTAATGTCCATGCTTTGTTCTTATTTCAAAGAAAAGTCACAGCACCTACTTTCTGTAGAACATGAATTAGATAAAAGATGGTTAAATGCAGGGCTGCAACTAATGATAACTTTCATAATCGATTAATCCAGTTATTGTTTTCTTGAGTCATTGGTTGGTAAAAATTATGATATTTTCAAATGTCTTGTTTTGTCCACAAAATTATTCAGTTGCAATGATTCCTTTGTCATAAGAAGTAAATAAAATATTCACGTTTAAGAAGCTGAAAGAATCAGATAACTTGCTTCAATTATAAAATTAATCTGTTATAAAGTCAGTAGAAAATTAATTTAGTGAGTAATTCATTTAGTAATTAATTAATTCATTTACAAATTGATTAATCGTTGCAGGCCTATAGTAACATGTATGTGAATAAATGGCAGAAGCTACCATTTAAAGTAGATCTCATTGAATTATCCAAACCTGTTTAAGAATCAACATCCTTATGTGTTTCTGTCATGACATTTATCACAATTTGTTTAAACATAACATTAGTAGTTTTACTTGTACTGTTATAGTGATTTACATAATGTGATTAATGAAGCCTCCTCTGTGGGAATAAGAGTCCCTCAAAGTTTCACCATTACACTTAAGTGAGAAAAATGTATGTTTGTTCTGAGAAACTAGGACTAAAGCAGCACCAGCTCGCTCCATGCTCCTTGAATATCATGACCCCAGTTTTCTTTCAAATGACACTTTTTTTTAAAAAAAACAAACAAATCTAATTTAATGTTAATTAGCTCATAACAATAGACCTGCACTTTATGGTTCTCTGTACAACACACAGAAACCTGGACAGAAAAGGGTCTAGAACTTGGGATCTTCTGACACTGACGTGCCCAGGGTTGTTTGGCTTGGCTTTCCCCAATACTGGCACTATAAATAATAAATCATAATTCTAATAATCACAATAATGATGATGATAACAAACATGAATCCAGGACAGTTTCTGTACTGCCATTCAATTTGACATGAGTGTGCCTTGAAAAAACAATCTTCCTACTGATTGTCACACATAAATGCAATAGATTAACAAAGCATCAAATTAAACAAACAAAAAGTAAAACATCTGTTAATTTTAATGTGTAACCTGACATCTCAACTCAATAATTGAATTCAGTCAAAAATGAAACAATGCTGAGTTTAGACTTTGGAATACCCAGCACTCAATACTAGCGTGTCTGTGTGTGTATATATGTATGCATATGTACATATAAAGACACAAACAAACATTTATATAAATATATACATATATAGAGAGAGGTAGATATATATCAAATTCTTCACACAAGTCTCAGCAGAAAAACACCAAGAGTGAACAAAAGCCACAAAAATTCAACAAAGACCTGGACAGAAATCAGGAAAAAAATTATTTTAGTGCACTCTGTCTTAATACAAGTTTACAGTATTGAAACAAGTACAAGGTAAAACAATATTTTGTGTGTATGTGTGTTTTGAACAAATTTTTTTTTTCCCCTTTTTATTTTCTGCTTCTAAAATTTCTCTGAAAGCCGTGTGTGTTGTTTTTCTTTCTCACTTTCTGTTATTTTTATTTTGGTGACGGGGTTTTTTAGTATATATATATATACATAAATATATATATATGAATATATATAACATTTTTCTTGTTTACTGTAAAAATATACCAGTATTTGTAATATTGGAGAATGCCTGGGCATTTTACAAAAATAGAAAAAGATAGTTATTTTTTTTATTTTTTATTTTTTACTTTTATTTTGCAGTCCAATTTGAATTGTGGGTCTCTTAAAACTGTTTTGTCACTGTAACTGTAAAAGTCTTAAGTTTTAGTAACTTTTCTTCTGCATTGGGTGTCATGAAATAATAAAAAAAATGAGTTAAAAAAATGACCGAGCTGTAACACACTTGGATTTGGTGTGGGAGTTTGTGGTGTGGGTAAGTGGGAGGGTGGGTCGATGCTGCTCCATTAACAATAGACGGTGGATGGAGGTGTCCTTTCAGAAATGTCTTATTCTGGAAAAATCACACTGAGAATTTTGACTTATGTATCTATTTTCCTTCTCCTGGAATGGATTGTGCTTCATGGATGGTTTAAAATACATGTTAAGGCACTTGATGTCTTTTCGGACGAGCTTGTCTTTTTTTTTTCTTGTAGGCCTTTGTGCATCCTTTGTGAATATGGTACTCTGAGTACCACAGTGATTTCATTCCAGGGACAAGATACAATTGATGTTTCCTCTGACTGGGCAGGATAAACACAAACCTGATGAATTTGTACTGTTGTAATGAATCACATTGTACAGTGGGGGGAGGGGTGGGGGGGCTGTTTGATGGCCTTTTAGTGACAAAAACAAGAGTTGATGTTTTGTTTACATTGGTTGTACATATTTTTCTATGACTATACTGTTTGCGTTTTTATTTGACTTGTTTTTTGTTTTTTTTTCTTTTTTAATTTGTTTGTGATTTCTAACAGGCGATGGATTCCTGTGTTTAGGGATGTGGGCGGGTTGGTGGGTGGGTGTGGTGGTTGATTCTTCTGTTTGAACTTTGTGACCTCCATGTCAGTTTTCAGGCACATGCCTCCCCCATTGATATTTTCTCGGCATGAGAACAGAGCACAAATACAAGCTGTTACAATTCTCCATCCTCTGCTTGTTTGTCTCATTTTTTTATGGAGCTGAACTGACAGAAGACATGATTGTGGCATAAATGTGAAAATGTTTCTTCATGCACCATGAGGGTTCAGGATTATTATTATTACCTACAAGCATGAACACAACAACCACTTTCATCAAGTGTGGTTGTACATGTACATGACATAGATGCTTACTGTCAGTGAAAATATGGCTGCCAGTGCGGACACGAGGAAATACCAATTTAAGCCACATAAAAAGGCTCACCTATTAAAATCTATGTTTTCTCAAGTCAATGATATTTAGAAGAATGGTTTTGTTGCTTTTTCCTCACCATTAGACAGACTTTTTTTCTGTGTTAGTTAGTTACTTTGTGTTAGTTTGGAAACCTCACTCCCCTGTAGCAAAGTCCATAAAGAAAATCAGCGATTTTACATGACATCACACAGGAGTCGTTGATCCACTGCTGCCTCCATCAGTAAGTTCAAATGTGTTATTCTCTGACTTTGGTGTTTGAAATCCTTTGTTCTGATTTACCTCAGTGACACACACTAGGCAGCAGTACAGTAGACCAGCACCTCCTGTGTCCCTGAGAGTTAAAATGCTGGTTTTGGACTATGGACTTTGATATGGGCTTTAGTTTCCATTCAGAGAAGGCTGTCAAATGTTGAGATAAATTGGCATCCATGTACTGCACCTAAAGATATTTCAGCCTTACGCAGGGGTAGATTTTATTAGGTGAACATTTTCACTTTCTCTTGCTAATCAAATTACTGCTGTGGAGAAATAAAAAAGAAAGTCTCAATTTCATATATTCATATATTATATTATTCATATACTATAGATATGTATAGTCATTCATTAACAAGTCATTCATTAGTAGAAACCACCACATGTACAACTTGTCTCGAGTGGTTACATCGGACCCTGGTGCTTTTATCCCCTCAGTTAGGTGTACGGCGTTACTGGTAAGGTGTTCTATCTATCTATCTTTCTATCTATCTATCTATCTATCTATCTATCTATCTATCTATATATCTATCCATCCATCCATCCATCCATCCATCCATCCATCTATCTATCTAAGTTGTTCAGTGCCTTAAATACACTTCCTTTCTTGTTCTACGCTCACATTGCATCAATCATGTCTTGGATTTAATTTATGAACTTACTTGAGAAGTTACATTAGGTCATAATGTGCTAAATTTCACCCAATCAATAATCATTACAACATTTGAAGCAATTGTGAGTTGGTTATGAATAATGCATTTCCTAGAATCTTCTCTTCTCCCCTTTCACCCATATACCTGGTAGTATTTACTAATGCATGTCCGGACAACTACCTGACACATGTCAGTTAACACTTCCTCTTTTGGTCACATTTTTAATAACTCAGTAGGTCAGTCTATTCAGGCCTCAGCACACACACACACACACACACACACACACACACACACACACACACACAGTAAGATTAACTATACAAATCACATATTAAGAATCTTTAAACTGTTTTTCATCATTAATAATTAAACATTAATCAACATCTGGTTTACTTTCTTATTTGCTTGTCACTGTTCTTACTAGTGGTGCAACGGATCATCATTGATCCGTGATCCTTTCGGATCAATATCTTCGGTGATCTTCGTGATCCACGGATTGATTGATGAGGAACGGAGGTGCTTGAACGCCCTACGTCATTTAAATCCCCTGTATGGGAGCATTTTGGCTTCCCTGTCAAATATAATGACGAAGGAAAGAGGTTAATGGATAAAACCGTGACGGTGTGTAGGCACTGTGGCACAAGAAAGCCATATGACAGTGGAAACACATCAACCATGGCCACGCATTTCAAGCAACATCACCCCGGTGTTTCACTGACAGGAGTGAAAACAAAGGCTGCTCAACAACCGCTTATCACCGCGGCATTTAAGCAGCCCCTTGTTGCACAATCAGACCGGGCTAAAGCCATCACAAACACTATCGGTGTGTTTATAGGTGCAGGCATGAGGCCATGTTCGCTTGTGCAAAACGAGGGCTTTAAACACACGCTGATAGTGCATTAATGAGAACTTTGTAAAAGGTTAGTAAATCAGGATTATGGTTGTTTATACATTATTACTTAGAACGCATGAGCACCCATGAGCTAATTCACTGTGTTAAGGTTACATAGCAATTTCAGTTGAGCTCAACCTTCTTGACAGAACACTGGGTTTTAGGTGCGGGGGTTCACATCATGGAGTCTCTGATGTCAAAATCTTAAAGAACCAGGACCAGGTTTGCATCACATATTACAGAGAATGTATTAAATTATACATGCAGTAAAATATAATATACATATACTGTAATACATATAATATAATGGACATCTAGTTGAATGCCTTTACCTGGTGCCAGGTACTATTTTTTGTACCTGCTCTGGGGAGGTTCCAAAAGTGTGCTGAGTAGGTAATATGCGATGATTGGTCAGACTGCCGGCCACTGATTGGCCAGAGTGCCGTCACAGGTGAAATGTCTAAAATCTCAATATTTAACAGAGGAGTTTGGTCCACGACCGGCATCACAGTGCTGCTGTGTTTCATTCCAGTGACTGTGTCAGATGGCGTCTGTGCTCCAGTCATGGAGGAAGTACTGAACAAATATTTTTAATTAACTGATTCTAGTGATTTGTTTCAGTTACATTGAAAAGAGCTGATTTACAAGTCACTAGTCATCCGTTTGTGAGTGTGTGTGAGTGTCGCGTATAAAACAAAGTCACCGCAGTTGCATGCAGCCGTGCAGTGATGACTCCGCCCACGTAGAGTAGGTACTTTTTTTGTAGTGGAGACGCAACCTAAACTGTGCCGTGTCGTACCGTACCGAGGCCAGGCCAGGCCAGGCGAGTAGAGCTGGTGGAAATACGCCATAACTCTCTCATCATCTGCCTCACACTCAATTTTTCTCTGATTTTGATTTAATTTTATCTTTCATTTTCATAACAGAGGAGGAAAAATGGAAAAAAAAAGTAGAAGAGGAAATCCAGACCCACAATTAGTCGGAGGGAGGCAGTAGTTCTGAGATGGACAGACCGGGGTGAGTTGTGATTTGGCTTGAGTTTCAAGGCAAATGGGTAATTAAGGCTTTTCCCTGGTTGGCCTGCACTTTGAAGTCTCCTACAGGGAAGATTATCCCAGCCAAGAGAAAGAAAGTGAGAGCGAAGTAATGAGACCCAATAAGAGAGGGAGAGAGGGAGAAAGCAGGGAGTGAAGCCTTGCTTAGAGGAGAGATTAAAAATCACATTCACATCCATTTGTATCACAGGTTAAACAACACGCTAAACAAATCTCTGCACACTGGAGCATGTGATACAGTATTGACATAAATAAATGGAAATGTTTTTTTTTTTCATCTTACAAAACAATCCAATAAATATCTTTGGACTGTTGAGAAGGCAAATTACCTTGGAGTCTTTTAGGGCATGTCACTACCTGATTTGTACCGGAAACTCAATTTGTTCCACGCATGTGTGAAGTGTGACTGACTATACATCCATCCATCCATCCAATTTCTACCACTTTATCGCCGTGTTAGTCTCCGCTGACATACGGTGATAGGCGGTGTACATCCTGGACAGTTTGCCAGTCCATCACAGGGTCACACATAGAGACAAACAACCATTCACTCTCTCATTCACACTCACGGTTGTTCCAACCCGAACCCGGGTCTTCTTGCTGCAAAGGCAAGAGTGCTAACCATTACACCAACCGTGTGGTCTTGGAGTGTGACTACTTTGAGTAAAACAGTATGCGGCATGTTAAGGGATTTTGAATAAAACATATTTCCTGAAAATGCATATGAAGGCTGACCACTGAAAGCTGAATGAATAAGCACTGTAAATATGTAAAAGTGGCAGAATCAAAAGCTAAACTCAATCGATAGATAAAGTAGATATCTGCAGTATATGATGTATACATCATATATATGTAAAAGAGGGTGTACTTGAAGTATATCATGTCTGCGTCAGTTAGTTTAGTTTATGTGTACTCCTGGTTTTATTGTGGTGAAGGGGTTTTTGGTCTTCCTGTCTGCACTTCATCTGTCTTGTCTGGTCTTGTTGATTCCCTGATTGTCTGCACCTGGTGTTAATCAGTTCACGCTCCTAAAAACGCCCTCCTCCCTTCGTCTTGTGTGTCTGCTTGTCCTACACCTCGCGTCCCCCTTTTGGATTTCCACATCTGCTTCGTCTTTTCTTCGACCCATCTGGTTCCTTGTGCCTCGCTTACTCTCGTCTGACTCTGTTTTTGGAATTATTACCTGACCAAGAGTAAGACTTTGTTTAAATAAACTATTTTGTTTGAACTGAGATCTCTGCTGCAGCCTCCGCTGCCTTGTTTGAGTGCGTTACGGCCTTGACAGAACGCACTAGCCATCAACATGGACCCAGCCAAGGTCGGAGGACTCAGAGTCTTGTCCATGAACAAAGACAGCAGTTTATCACCCTGAATGCTAATTTACAGAGAATATCCGAACAACACCACAGTTTTCAGGACACGGTAACAACAAGCTCACTATCACCTTAGACCGAGTACTAACCCACCTGGGCTCCAGCGGACCACGCCCACTGTTCCATCGTAACATCGCCCATGGCAGCCATCCCTCCAGTTCCTGTCATGTCACAGTGCTTCCTCCTCGCCTGGTTTTCCGGAGACATGGAGGACTGCTGGCGATTCCTCATCCAGTGTGAGCTCCATTTTAACCTCTTGCAGCATATATACCAAGATTGCATTTATGATATCTCTTTGTCTTGTCTGTCCGGCCGAGCAGCTGCCTGGGCCACGCTGGAGTGGGACTGTCGAGCTCCTTCGTGTCACTAGCGGTTCGTGGAGGCCCTGCGCAGAGTATTTGACCACACCACGCCATCCAGAGAGGCAGATCAAGCCCTGCATGGTCTCAAACAGAACCGGCGCAGCATGGCAAAGTATGCCATTGATATCCGGGCAGCAGTAACGGACAGTGGATGGAATGATGTGGCTCTGAGGGATACCTTCAGGAGGGGCCTTTCGGAAGAAATCAGTGACCTTCTTGCCCCCCTGGACCTGGATTCCCTGATTGTCCTCGCCATCCATCTCGACTGTTGTTTGTGTGAGAGGATTCGAGAGAGACAACAGCTTCCCCTATGCTGACACAGATAACCACAGCGCTAGGGCTGGCTATCAATCAAAAAATTTCGATACCGGGTCCAATACCGATACCTTCATTTCAATATCCGCTCCTGATCGATACTTTTTTGATACCAGTTTTATAATTTCATTTCTAAAAACAAAAATTACATTACATATTATGGTACAAATCCATCCTTTATTTTTCAGTTTTGGCATTTTTACACTCAATGCAGTTTTACATTAAAAAAAAATAACTATAAATTATTTTCAGTGCAAAAAGAACAATTGCAAACAAGTGAAAAGTCACAGCTTATAATACAATCATCTGATCAAACACAAGTTTAGATGTGCTAATAACAATGTAGCCAAATAATGTTCTGAAACGCTCAATGGATTAGTAAAAGACAACGTCCACCAAGAAACAACATTTTTCAATACCTTTATGTAACTTCGAATGAACACTAATGTAACGTAGATTAACAACGTTAATGAAAACTCACCCCATAAGAAGATAGAAGGTTAATAAGAGGTTCCGTTTCATCGCTGGCGTCATGTCGTCATCTCAGAAGTAACTGCTGTGTGAGTTCACCTCAAGGTGTCCAGTTATTCTCATGTCCTGCCACTCTCCTTTGGCCACTAAATAATCCATCTGTTTGTGTATAAACTCTGGAGAAAGTCTGCTAGCTTAAATGCTAACACGTTAGCATTAAGACTGCATGCACAGCAGAAGTGAGATTGGCGTTAAGAAGTACAGCCAAATATTTGCACTGTAACAGCCACGATTTATTGATTCATTCAATGGTGAAAACACACACACAGCTTCTCGAAGTAGCAGTAACAGTAATAAGCAGCAGTCACCACAGTGAGGAGCAGCAGCTGCATATTAATTAAGTAGCCATGTGTTTCCTCTGTAAGGAGCAGCTGATTGGCCGAAAACAACAACAAAAGCACTGGAATGTGATATCGCCATTCACAGCAATCAAACAACACCAATTGAAATACAAAGTTTATTGTTTTAAGACCCACAATACTGTGATTTGAAGCATGTAGTGGCTTCTTTGAATCTTCAACTTGCATAAAATCATAATTTTTTGTGAGGGTAAGATGGCGGATGCTGGCATACCCTGGCTGCCGCTCTCTCTTGGACAACAGTCTATGTTAAAAAAACCCAAAATCTCCTGATCTACGCCTCACCACACCAGATTGCCTGGTTTGGATGTCCTCTGAAGTTGGAGAGTAAACAAATTTACTGCAATCTATCTGCTTTATACTTGTGAAGTCCTCCCACCATCCTGCTAGCTCCTGCTATCTCTTCGATTCCCAGGACTTCGGCGTCGCCTCATCGCCCTGCCATCGGGGGGCCTTTCCTGCGGTCTTTCCCTGCCATCTCCTCTGCCAGCTTTGGCCCACCTGCCCGTCCTGACGGGATCTTTCCGTCCCGGTGAGATCGGCTTTACTGGGCTTTGGCTCTGGCTTCCTTCGCTGGCCACCACCACATCAGGCTGACGACCTCCTCTCCCTACCTGGACCGCCTGGCTAGCTGGCCGGCGGCCCCTCTCATCCTCTTCGGAATATTGGCTTTCTGCTGCGGTTATGCTGTGGATTATTCCGTGGATACTCCTGGGGTATACGTCATCTCTTCATCTCTGTTTGCACACCTCAACTTCCTCACTACGTCATCACAACAAACGACACATGCACCAATCTAATCTCCGTCCCCCTTCCTCGGTCCTCTCAACCCATCACAAAGCAACGTCACCTAAAACTGGCTTTGCTCAACACCCGCTCACTCAACAATAAAAGCCTGATTTTAAATGAATTCATAACTGACAATAACCTGGATTTCCTCTGTATCACTGAAACTTGGAACAAACCTCTGGACTATTTGTCACTCAACCAGAACCCACCGGATTTACATACATTGACAAACCTCGACCTTGGGGCGGGGAGGTGGTGTCGCTGCAGTGTACAGAAAGGACATTAAAATATCCAACATCTCCATCCATGCTGCTCAGTCCTTTGAACACATCACTTTCAAACTCTCTGGTCCCACTCCTCTGGTCACCATAATTTACTGCCCCCCCAAAACCAAATCCTTCCTTTCTTTTCTTAACTCAGTTATCTGCCGTCTCACCGTCTGTTCTGCTACTGGGAGATTTCAACATCCACATCGACACTAACTGCAAATCCGCCACTGAATTCCTGGAACTGCTACACTGCTTCAACTCCACCCAATACGTCAACTTTCCCACCACAGCCGTGGTCACATCCTGGATCTGGTCTGCTCTACTAGTCTCACCATACCTCACCTCTCCAGCCTCAACATCTCTGACAAACTGGCAATCATCATGAATATTGATCTCCCATTCCTACAACCAAGGACAAACGGACAATTTATTTCAGGAATCTTAAATCCACCTCTACTCCTGTCCTTTCAGCCTCTCTTGCCAGCAAAATATCCTCCTCCCCCCATTGATGAATGACCTTTCCGACCTCACCAACTACTACAGCACTCTCCTCTTGTGTTGATCAGCTGGCTCCCATCAAAAATAAATATGTCTCATTCACTCACTCTGCTCCCTGGTACACTCCTGATCTGCACAAAATGAAATCCCGTAAGCGCCAGACTCCATCAAGTCTCCATAAGAAAACTGGTCTAACTGTTCATCTACTAGCCTACACAGATTACCTTCAGCAGTATAAAGAAGCTCTTAACACTACCCAGTCCACCTACTACTCACACCTCATACACTCTGGTTCCACCAACCACAAGGCTCTTTTCTCCACAGTAAATAAACTCATCAAACCCAGTGACAATACCACCAACTCATTCACATCTGATAAATGCAACTCCTTTCTTTCATTCTTTCAGTCCAAAATTGACAACAACCTGTCCTCTTCTTCTGCCACTACTGTCTGCGCTCCCACTCCATCATTTGTTCCTCCCCCCTACACCTCTCAGCCCCTGTCTCAGTTCTCCCCTGTGTCACCAGGGGAGCTGTCCAAAATCTTGACTGGGATGAAAACATCACCATGTGTCCTGGACCCCATCCCATCCCACCAAGGACTGTTTACCAGCTATCTCCACACTCATCACAGTAATCATCAACTCCTCTCTCAGCTCTGGTTCAATCCCCCATTCACTCAAACTGGCTGCTGTCACCCCAATCCTCAAAAAACCTGGACTCAACCCCGACATCATGTCAAACTTTCGGCCCATTTCCAATCTCCCCTTTCTGTCTAAGATACTGGAACACATTGTCGCCAAATAACTCAAAACCCACCTCTGCTCAAATGATCTGTTTGAACCATTCCAACCTCCTCAAAGTCACCAACGACATCCTCCTCCCCGCAGACTCTGGTCAACTTCATCCTTTTAGCATCCTCATCCATCAACCACACCATTCTTCTCTCCTGCCTTCAATCTTCCCTCAGCATCACCGTCACCGCCCTCTCCTGGCTCCAATCTTACCTCACCGACAGACAACAGTTCATTCACATCAACAATTGCACCTCCTCCACTGCTCCGCTGTCCCAAGGCGTCCCTCAGGGCTCGGTGCTTGGTCCTCTCCTCTTCATACTGTACCTGCTTCGCCTTGTCAACGTCATTCGCCACCATGGACTCAACTTTCACTTCTATGCCGATGATGTCCAGCTCTACATCTCATCCATTACCTCCGCCACTCACTCCACTCTCTCTAACTGCCTCACTGACATTAAATCCTGGATGCTCACCAACTTCCTCAAACTTAACTGTGATTTTTACCATTTGTTGTTGTTTTCATCAAGGACTTTGACAACAAGAACAGTCAGGGTCCTGGGTTGCCAGGAGCCATCCATAGAGGGGAGGATACTGTCATGTCCTGTGTTAAGTCCGCGTCAGTTAGTTTAGTTCATGTGTACTCCTGGTTTTATTTTGGTGAAGGTTTTTTTTTGTTGAAGGGTTGTCTTGTTGATTCCATGATTGTCTGCACCTGGTGTTAATCATTTCGGGCTCCTTTAAATACGACCTCCTCCCTTTGTCTTGTGCCAGTGCGTTTTGTGTTTATGCTCATCCTGCACCTCGTGACACATCTGCTTCATGTTTTCTGTGACACATTTTGTTCCCTGTGCCTGGCTCACTCTTGTCTGATCCTATTTTTGGGATTATTACCTGACCAAGAGTAAAGCTTTGCTTTGTTTAAATAAACTATTTGGTTTGAACTGAGATCTCTGACATCACCTTGTGCATTTGGGTCCACACTTGAGTGCTTGAGTGCGTTACAGCCTTGACAAAGTAGTAGTAGTATAAAGGAAGTAGTAGAAGTAGAAGAAGTTAAGAAAGTGTGAGAAAAGCTAAAATTAACATGAAACTAAAGTTATCAAAGGTCAAAAACCATACAACAAGGAGACAGCTGAATAGTTGTAATAGTCTTGTGGCTAGATTAAAGTTTACATGAAGTCTCTAGCTGAAAGTGGTCCAAAGTAGTATAATTTAAAAAATTAGCAAGTTTAAGAGGATTTGAAGATTTCCTCTATTCATTTGAATGGAAAAAAGGATGGATATTTAAATAGTATAAAAGATCAAAAGTTGAAAAGCCAAAGCCATAGTATCCTGAATAAGCTATGAAGAAGGACAAACGTGCAAAAACGTGCAAACACACTAAAAATGTTATAATGAGGTTTTTATGTCAACTTTTGTTTTATGAAATATCTAAAAAACTATGAAACTACAACCTACGAGTACAACAGGAAGACATTATCTTAAACAATCCTGTATGAAATATATGAAATAATAGCAGCTCCGGTTTACATCTTTTTTTTTTTTTCTAAACTCCACAATGTTCAGTAATATTGTATAATATAAAAAAATGACCACATATGTCATGATTTACTTGATTCAGAGCATATAATGAAGAGCCAAGGATGTTCTTCTCTCTGCCACCAATGCCTCATTATTAACCCTGCAACATGCAAGGTTGGATTTAGTCAGACAGACACTTCTGGTTATTCAGAGGTATGGAATTATTTCAACCCTGAGTGGCTGTCAGCGTTTACTGCACCTCCTCCCCTCCTCATTAAAAAAAAAAAAAAAAGCAACTTCAAATGACTTAAGCCGCTGGTCGTCAGCGCCAAAGCCACACTGTTGACAGGTACACTAGAGTCTTAAGCCTTCAAGATCAACGCTGCTGTTCTCCCCCGACAAAATCCCCCTGCAGGGCTCCTTGCTGACTGAAGTGTAAAGGAATGAAGGAGAGAGGCGAAGGGGAGGTGGGGTGTGAAGGAGACAGAGAAGAGGGGTCAGATGAGGAGGGGGGACATACTTCATTTCCACAGGTAAAAAGACAACAGTTTTAGATTTTGACTAGTCGTTAACTGTGAATGTTTGTAGCACACTTTACTTTTGCATCTTCCTTCTTACTCTGACTGTTATATTGACATACACACACACGCCAACACACACACACCAGTCAGTGAAAGTGAATTTAAGCCATCATTATTACAGTGTTATGTCCAATAATGCTTGGACAACAACTGTATGCCCACTGAGCATATTACATTACATGTCATTTAGCAGACGCTTTTCTCCAAAGCGACTTACAAGGGAATTGAGTACAACCTGCCAGGGGTGGAGTTGAACTTGCGACCATGATGTCTTTTGCACACAGGGTACCGGTCTTAACCACTGAGCTACCCCAAGCATATATTTACATCAGTGGCCACTCATACACTGGTTCAACTCTGCAATTCCAATGAAAATGGGAGGCCGTCTGCTCTGAGCCCGTTCTTGAGGGTCTGGTTAAACTTCTCCACAGGGTGGTATGGTATGAGGTGGTTTTGATATGTTTGATACCTCTCCCTCCCTCAAAGGCAGCAAAGTCCACCAAGATGAATTGGGGCCCATTATTTATGGTGTTGGTCAGTCACATCCCAGCGAGGAAACAAGGAGGAAAGGAAGTCGGTGACCAACTCTGGTGGTGACAGACCCAATGGGCAGCACCTCAGGCCATTTGGAGTGAAGGTCTTAGACCATCATCAGGAAACATTGGTGGTGAGGGATGCCATAGAGTTTGTCACAGATGTCCACCTGGATGCGGGAGCATGATGCCGATGGCCATGGCAAGGGGAGCAAAGGTGGGGGTGGAGGCAGGCCATTTTTACCGCTGGTGAGGCAAGTCTCAATGAAATATGGGAAAAATGGCTCTGGCTACCACCAATTACGAGGTCCTACAAAATACTATGAGAAGTGTAAAATGTGGTTGGTCTGCTAACTCTTTCCCAGCACTGTATGGCAACTTCATAGATGAGCTGTCCATCATAGAAGGGCTATTATTCAAGGGTTTCAGAATAGTGTTTCTGGAGGCGTTACAGAAGGACATGTTAAAAAATATACATAAGGGCCATTTGGGAAACATGGACAGTCACCAGCAGAACTGTTATTTAATAGAAAACTTAAAACCAGACAGTATTAGTGGAATCAGAAGCAGGTCAGGGCAGGCCACTGAGCACTCTGATCCAAAAGACATGACTCCTGAAATATTTTTGTGGACAGCAGCCATGTTTGCTCTTGCTGTTTTTAAAAATGGTAGGTTTGATTCTTTTGACGGATATATCAAATCATCATATCATCACATTTAGTAGCGGCTCAGCTTGCTTGTAACCTCGCCAAAGCACCAGGTAGCAACAAAAGCACAGAGGAACAATTACTAATGAAGAAGCAAAAAAACAAGTTGGGTTGGGTTGAGCCGAGTAGTGCCAGAACTGTATAGAAAAGCACCTTATATGTAGAGAACATCACTTACAACTTCCACTAAAATATGTCAGCTCCTTTTACTTCTGGTCAGTTATTGTTAAGGGGAAACTTGAACATTTTAAGATCATTTTAGCAAATAAAACTTCCGATATCGCTTGAAAATGTTAATATTGTGTTTTAGTGGTTGTAGTAATTAGCCCTAGATTCAACATGGCTGAAAATGCTAAATGCTCTGCAGACACAGAGTGTAGAACTTCTCTGCATTATAGTCAACTACTAAGAAAATAATCAACTTCCTGTTTGCATCGGCTACTTCCTTATATATTGTAGTATGGATGTAGCCTTAATATGAAAGAGGCTACTGTGTCTGGAGGTACAGCTGGGAGGATAGTACTGGGTCCAGGCATGATGTTTCACACCCAATCAGAGAGGAGTCCTCCGATATGGTTAATAATTATTATCATTCACCAGCCTTGTCCCCGTCCAATGGATTGACATGCTTGTTTCATGGCTCTTTCCTTAAGATGCTTCTATCACCTCCTCGGTCACTGCTGCACTTCCACTGTCACTTTTCCTGCAGCAAATGAATCCTCACATCACATTTATGCTCAGTTTGATGCCCGAGTGCAGAGGAAGCAGCACTAATCCTAAATGAAGGAAGTGATTGTTAGCTAATAGCTCCATCCACGTGGTGATTTAAGTCTAGGATGTGTTTGATTGAGCCTTTTCTGTCCTTTTTTGTATCTGCACATTGTTCCACTACAAAACCTCCCGTTGCTGCTCTAGAAACAAATACATTTGTCTGTAACAAAGCCTCTGATTTATTTCCAGGGATAATCTTAGACAATCACACAGATGTAGTTTGCAATTATCTGAATGAATCTAATATCTCACATGTGGAAGAAAAATTGTGAAGAAATCACAATTGTGAATTGTGATTTAGCGAAGCTAAATGTGATGGTTTTACTCTGCAACAAACTTCTTGTGACACTTTTGCGTTGATTATCTGTGACTTCTTCGAAAAAAGAGACTAAGGGAAAAGAGAGAGAGATAGAGTGGAGTAGTATGTTAGCGGTGGAAGTACTGAAGGCACTGCGTAAGAGGTGCATGCGGTCTTTTTTGATATTCAGATTCGCCTGCCTACACACAGCATTATGACACATTTGGATGATCGCATTGTAGGATTAACGGGCCTGCCTTGTCATTTTCAACAACAATGCCACGATTTAGGGATGCTATTTCTCACATGGCGCTCCGCATTAACGCCGGGGCCCCGAAAGATTTACATAAATCTTTGTCTTAAGATGAAAGCAGAGTGGGGCTTGAGACAATGAAGTTAAGCTTGGAAATGGGAGAGTGAGGAGAAGAGGAAGGAGAGCCGTCACCGTGTGTTGGTGGTGGAAGGGATGAGGAGATGGAAGAAAGAGGAGGGAGGGAGGGATGGAAAAGTTTGAGGATAAATCAACCAGTAGTCATGCTTATTTGTAGAAACACTCGACCCCCTCCCGTTTCTTTCTGGCGTCCATATGGTAGAAATAATTAAAAAAGAAAAGAAAGAAAAAAAGAAGTGAATAGGGAAGGAGGAGGGAAATTTGCATTTCTGTATTGGAGCAGAGTTTGTGCTGAGGGGGTAGACAAATGGAGGTGAAGGTGATGAATGCATGTGTGATTTAGTGTAGCAGCCTGAATGAAAGGCTTCTTCTTCATCTTCATCCCCACCCCACCCCCTGTCCTCTAATCTCCTGGCCTGCAGCAGTCAATGGGAAAAAGTGCCCTAGATTGTCGCTCCTCCCCCTTTTGCCTTGATTTAATTCATCCTGGCTGATTGGGAATCTGCTTACATTAAACCCAATGAAAGACTGAAGATAGGATCAGACAGATCTGACCACTGAAGGCAGTCTTTTTTTTTGCTTTGAAATAGAGAGGAGGTTACAGGGGGAAAAAAACTGATTATGGGCCACAAGAGACAGTAAGAGAGACGTGAAGCGTGAGTGACACTATCGGCACCATTATCACTCAGCTCCAGCCTTGTTTCACTCCCTCTATTTAACAAACTAGCCATGAATATAGAAATGAAGCCTTCAAGGAAGAGGCAGGCAGGTGGCGTCAAACCAGGTTCTGCATGTGATTGAATGGTAAATAGTCTGCAGCTACTTATCTAGTCTTAATGACCTCTCAAAGCAGGACCATGGATGTTGTGAAGGAGAACATGAGGACAGTTGGTGTGACAGAAGAGAAAGCAAGGGACAGGGCAAGATTGAGGCAGATGATCCACAGTGGGGACCCCTAAAGGGAGAAATAAAAGACAAAGAAGACCTCTCACAGCATTGTACACTATTTTTTTGCTGTTCACCCATTTCCCACCATTCACACAGCGCATTCACTGTTCAGGAAACATTTACACACAAAGCAAGTGTAAAAGCAATATGACACAAATCAAAAAGCTAAATTTCAGTTAAAACTGTAGCACCTAAATTTTAATTAGATTTAAACCTTTGACAAATGAGTCCACACGACTCTCTCAGTATAGCAGTGTTCAAATCTTGTGTTACCAAACGTTCCTAAGCAGCACATAGGAGGTGATGTCAAGCCAGATAGAGGCCATAGCAACATTGCAAAATGCTACATCAGTTTTGTCCACAAAGACCAAACAGGCAAAACAATGACATCGGCAACAGCAATGAAAATACAGTTTTAAAGCAAAACTCTGGTTGCTTTTTTGCCTTTTTGTCGACAGAGCTCTCCTACAGTTTCGGAGTACATATCTATACAACACCACCGTAAACACCCATCCATTCATTCATTGTCTACCACTTTATCCTAACCACTGATGGCCACCCCCCTCCCTTCCACTCTCCTGGCAATGTGCATTTGTTTTCAAAGGAGCTGACAAACACATGTCCATGCCAGTCAGCATCTGTTTTTCATGCTTCTGTGTTTTTCAATTCTCGCCATTTCAAAAAAGCTGGTCTCATGTTTACTCGTGTGTGGCCAGTCGACATTCGTTTCCTCTTCCTCCGACAACAGTCTTCTCTGCTTCTTTTTCGCCGGCTCCACCATGATGAACGTCTAAAATTTACACAATCGCTGTCTCGATCTCATCTCAAGCAATTTTTGTTTCTCGCGAGACCCTGGGTTAGCGTCAAAGACAGTGGAGACAGCCCCAATCTTCCTGCAACAATATTTCACGTTCAACCATCAAAATGACTGTAGAGCTGTTAATTAAGGTCAAAATCCTGCATAATTCCACTTTAAAGCTATTTTTTTTAGACTTATCATAGCAATGTTATGAAGAAACAATGTTCTCTCTTGCTCTGTTGATTAGCATTAATTGACACAATTAATGGAAGAAATGTACTGTATTGGTCTTGAGTATTATGTATTATTCATAACCACAAATGGCCAAGTGCAGCTTAGTAAATACACACAATTTTTTCCATGAGCTTCATCAGCAGCAATGTTTATTCGTCAACTATTAAAACAATATGGAATGTTGTACAATGGCCTAAGCCTGCCAGCTGAACACACACTCACATACTTGAATTTATTTCCTCTTTATGACCTTTTCTGGCATAAACACTGATCTTGTCAGGACCAGTTGTCCAAAACCTGGTCATAGTGAACCTCATTTCTGAGGAACTGGTTAAATTCAGGACTAAGATTTGAATTGTTAGGGTTAATCATTAACTGGTTTTGGTTAAGGTTATGTATAACACTTAGACATGGTCAGAGGTCTGCAACCTTTAGTGTCAAAGACAGACCATTGTCTGGCTCCTAGATATACCAAATATACAATAAATTAAGTGTGGTGCATTTAGGAAATGTAAGAACTACAAAACAAAAGTTGTCTTGTGACGTTTCATTGCTGTTTTTAAAACAGCAATCCATATTTGTGTGAAATAAAATGTAACCCACTTGAAATAAATAAAACATTTTTATTTATTATGACGTATGGGTCCAAATATGGACCAGGACCATGTGTACTTCTTCATATACATATGACTTCATTTTTGCAGCACTTTGATATTTACTTTAAAGGGGACATATTATGCAAAATCAACTTTTTAACCATTTCAATACTTATATTTGGGACTCTACCAGTGGCCAAAGTGTGGAAAAAGAATACCCAGTCATGTTTTCGTGGTCCCCCTTAGTGTAAGTATAGGCGATAAAACACTTGATGTTGAATTCCCTGCGCTTAAGACGGCAGCATGCGCATTTCACCGTGAATGTTACCGCCCCACCAGTAAGTTTACTTGGAGAGCCCCACCTTAGCTCCACCTTGTCCAGGCGAGGGAGGAAGAGCGGTATTATGTCAACGCGGAGGGACAAGTGTGCTGTTGGTGGCTGCACAGTGGAGCACAGTGTTTTACACAAACTTCCAGCCTCAGAGGATTTTATATATGAAGCTAATGTGCCGGATAAAGTCAGCAAATGTGTGTTTGTGTGTTCGCACCACTTCGCATCAGACTGCGGCCAGCGGTCGCCATATTTAGTCAGGGGACATATTCCACCGACGTACAAACACACACATTTTTAAGAAAAGGTCAAATGGAGCTCATAACTGACCATTCTGACACGTCCTAATTAAAAATATTTGTTCAGTACGTCCTCCATGACCGGAGCACAGACTCAGTCTGACACAGTCACATACAGCAGCAGTTTATGCAGCTCGCCACTCGCCGCTGACGATCAGCGGTGCTGTCCCTAAGTGTTTTTAACTGATTTACAGTTCGGCACTGTTCGGCTCGATCCTTATGTAGGACGTCTCTTCCTGTGACGGCACTCTCGCTGTTTTCCACACACGCTGCCATGTTGATATTGTCAGAGAACGAGTGGAGGGAGGGGGAGAGGAATGGAGCAGAGGGAACAGAAGCTGTGCGAATGAGCGCAGTAACAAGGACAAATCAGAAACCCCCTGGAAGAAGTGGGTGTGTGTTTGCCTGTGTCTCATTTGCATATAAAGAGACCATGCACAAAACCAAGCGTTCTGCAAGGGGTGGGTTTAGCAGGGTTATCGAACTGCTATGATGCTTCATCCTTATGGTATTTTGAACAAAGCATGTCACTGACATGTTCATTAGGACACCAGGGAACTATTTTAATTGGGGAAATAGGGTATAATATGTCCCCTTTAAAGGTGCTGCGTAACTGTGCACCTGCCATTTGGCAACTAGTTTAACTTGTTCACCACCTTCAATTATCATGTCATCATGAGCAGGTTTTACGTTCCTAATAACTCAGTGGCTGACTCCCAGATTATTAACCAGCAGAGCAAAACATGAAGTTAAATGGAAATTAAAATATTTTGTTCCAAATACCAATGTTTTTTTCCCCTGCAACCCATCATGTGCAGGATAAAGGAGTAGACAATGGACAAATAGTTGTTAAAATTGATTTGGCGAATAGGAGAATTTTAAAAATACAATCTGAACCCTATTGGGCCTTAAATGTTTTGAAGAAGCTTTGGAATCACTTTTTGTTTTACAAAATTACAGTTTATCCACTTGAAGGAAATTTTAAGCTAAGGGCAGAGCAATCGATTAACATGAACAAATAAATAACAATAAAGAAAGAAGAAAACAAAGAAGAGGGTTAGAGGTTACATATTCCTCCTGCAGTTTGAATGAATATGGAATTTCAGTCGTTGGCTACAAAATATTAGTATCAGGTGATACAATTCAGTTGACAATTACACAATTGCATTTCATTTGGTGAGGTAAGGTCAAGAGACTTTATTCATAATCACAGGTAGATTTGTTTTGCAGTTAAAAGGAGGTGGTGTTACATGTTACACACAGACAGAGAAAGATAAAAACCGCACAAAACATGAACATAGAGAAGTACTCACGAGGATGCAGAATAAAACGGATTACAAAAAAAGAAAGAAAGAAAAGAAAGTGCAAATACATTTTTAAGATTGACTGAGCTGTCAGTAGTCAGCTGTCATTAGGCTAATTTCTAATTGTGTCCATCCTTGTCACTCCCAATCTGCAGCTCAGTTAATGTTAAAGAGTAACTAAACTCCAAATCCACTTTTTTCAGGTTAAAACTAGTGTATATGGTTATGTAGTAATATTATTCAATGGTCCAGGCCCAACTCTTGGTGTTTTTGTGTATTTATTTAAATATTTGAATTACATATATTGTGTTAAAAATGGGTGTATGTACTGCCTCTCTGGCTAAACACCTCCCATTACATTTGAATTTTCGTATTAGCTGGCTCATCCCCGGCTTTCGTCATTTTCTCGGTGCTTCAACACCAACCATTCTCTTTTGGCCAGACCCCCAAAATAGGGGGGGTCGGAGTGGATACGCACCACTTCTATTTCTGGTGGATGCTGCAGCAGAGCTGCATACATTCAGTGCAATTCAGCATGAGCGGGAAAGGAAGTAGGAAAACATCTGGTTTACTTTTCAGAATAAAACATCCTGTGGACTTCCAGTACCCGCGTGGACCTGATGGCTGCCTGAGTTTTGAGCTATCCCGGCAACATCCACCAAGCACCGTTTTTTTGGGTGAATGCATCGACGGTCAGTTAAAATGCCAGATTCAAAAGGACAGTTGCTGACTAAGAGTGGATGTTTCCTCGCCTCTTGCAGGTTAGACTGTCGCACGGAGAAGCTAAGGCAGCAAAAGATGAAAGTTCGCGGTCGGTCTCCTTCCTTGCTGTATTTCTGGTTTCAGGTGCTTAAGTGCAGGAAACCACACCGGAGTCATCCTAGACCCGAATGTTGATTATCTTACTACGGTCCTCCAAGTCCACAAATTTCTATTCGTAACTCTGCAGCATTTCTTGCGTGTTGGAGATACCGACCAAGACTTTCTTAGTTTCCTTTTTCAGAGTAGTAAGCTCACCTTCAGGCGTAACAATCCTCATGATCAGTGACGTTAGCTCTGTCTGCACAGCATCTAGCACATTAAAGGTGCTGCATAACTGTGCACCTGCCATTTGGCAACTAGTTTAACTTGTTCACCACCTTCAATTATCATGTCATCATGAGAAGGTTTTACGTTCCTAATAACTCAGTGGCTGACTCCCAGATTATTAACCAGCAGAGCAAAACATGAAGTTAAATGGAAAAAATATTTTGTTCCAATTACCAATGTTTTTTTTTGGCTTGGGGGATTTTAAATATACAATCTGAACCCTACTGGGCCTTAAATGTTTTGAAGAAGCTTTGGAATCACTTTTTGTTTTAACAAAACTTTATTTTCAATTTACAAAATTACAGTTTATCCACTTGAAGGAAATTTTAAGCTAAGGGCAGAGTAATCGATTAACATGAACAAATAAATAACAATAAAGAAAGAAGAAAACAAAGAAGAGGGTTAGAGGTTACATATTCCTCCTGTACTTTGGGGTTGGGGTTGCTTTAGCCTCACAGCTTAAGGGTTTAGTGTGTCCAGGAATGATGACACATAGGCTAGGAAAACATTTAAAATGGGTTTGTGATTCTTCAACTTACAGGAATGAATATGGTATTTCAGTCGTTGGCTACACAAATAGAATGCTCCATTACATCATCATGCTGATAGACATAATAGATATTTCAATGATCGCAGTGAGCAGGTAAAAATATTAGTACCCCAGTGCAGTTCCTGGAAAGGATGACTCCGGTGTGGTTTCCTGCACTTAAGCACCTGAAACCAGAAATACAGCAAGGAAGGAGACCGACCGTGAACTTTCATCTTTTGCTGCCTTAGCTTCTCTGTGCGACAGTCTAACCTGCGAGAGGTGAGGAAACATCCACTCTTAGTCGGCAACTGAGTGCTCCAGTTCGCCACTGACTTCAACAATTACACAGCTAAACGCTGCAGATTATTCTCACGGGCAATGGCTATTGCACGTGAAAGGGGCACCGAGGCTTTCCTACTTTACCCTGACACTCTCAAGATAAAATCTGGTCAGTCCACTCATCTTTTTTCCTCACCGGCGGACGCAGAGCAGTTTCTGGAACAGGACCGTCCCAGCGATGCTACTGAAGACGAACTGGTGGTTGAGCACTCTCCGGCAGTCTTGCCCTCATCGGACAACTGACCCCAATGTTGGCAGTTAGTTAGTTAGTAGATTTGTGTTTACCGTGAGGTTAGATAACACAACAATCCCTCTTTTTTTCTTCTTCCATCTCTTTTTGTGTATCTCTGCAGTATCTGGCACTGACTTGTTGATTTGTGTTTATTGTGTGCTTATTTGGTTGAACATTTGGGATGTTGTTGGGCGGAGGTTCTCTATAGTCCTTGTTTTTTCTCCAGGTTGCAGACTATTTTGTTCATTGGGAAGGGAGGGGGGTTGGGGTGTAATACTGATGTTGTTGACTGTGTTTGTGAATGTTTTTTTTTTTTTCTTCTTTCTCTCTTTATTTTTCCTTTGCGTTTGTGGCGGGTGGATGGGTGGGATGGACTCCTTCAGAACCTTATTGTTGCTTATTCTGGTTATTATAAACCTTCTGAAGGCTGATGTTAGGAGACTACCTGACAAATTCTATCATGTCATAGCATCCTCCTCTGCTGGCACCAAGGTACGAGTTGTGGCCATAGTGGCTAAACGTAGTCTAGGTAAAATTTGCTCTTCACCTTTTCTGGTTTGAACATCTTCTAGACAGGGCTGCCCCTTGAGTCTTGGGCTCTTTTCCCTTTCCCTTGAACCGTTAGCTCCATTCATAAGACAGTTGCAGAATATTATTCCCATATCCATCCACTTCTCACCATATCTCCCTTTATTTAGACGATGTACTGATTTTTATGTGTAACCCTTCCTTGTCTGTAACTCATTTACTTAGAGTGTTTGAAGAGTTTGGCGACCTTTCAAGATTTAGGCTGAAACCGGAAATGCCACAGCTAGCTGCACCGATTTGCGCTTGCTGTCACATCATCATGCCCCCTGTGGTGCTCAGTCACCCCTCCTTCCCCTCCCTACACTGATAACTCCCTGCCCTCTTTTTGTAGATTTTCAAAATCAGACAATGGGGCGGAGTTAGCCTCAGTAACCTTTAGTCACTCTTTAAAAAATACGTTTCAGGGAAGTTTGAAAAGGTTGTGTGGGTTTTACATGAAACTGCAATGTGCATTTTAAAAACTACACAAATGGACCTAATGAGGGAACTCTGATTAAAATGTCAAGCATTTAAGCACAAATGGTGAGAGGCTGATGCTGCTTACACTTTAACAAAGCCACAACTGATAGTATATTTTGCAGCTTGTGTTCTGACGTTGCTGATTGGCTCGGTGGGGTGTCTCTGAATTAAAGGTCAAAATTTTTAAACTCTGAACGGCCAGAGACAATGACACCAGTCCGATTTTGGAGAAACTTAAAGAGATGATGCATCTTGATTGGCCCACCAGGTGTCTGCATCATCCATGAAAATGACGATCTTGAAACTCCAGTGATTTTGACAAAATGTTCAAGCATTATTCCACTGTCCAGTTTATAACTTTTATTTTTAAATCATACTATCACTCCGGCAGCTTGCCCCGCCCCCTCCTCTGCCGGCCTGATTACACACACCTGCAGACAATCAAGCCATGTGCACTTAAAAACTCTCTGTTCCCCAGCATCAGTGCCAGTGTGTCATCGCCAATGCCTGATCACCCGAGCTCCTCGTCACAGCCACAGAATTCTCAAGTTTCTGACCCTCTTTGTGAACGACGTTTTTATTTGTAAGTTTTTCTTATCATAGCCCGATAGCTGACTCCTTAGTTCAGATTTATAGCCCTTTTATTTTTCCTCCTTGGGAGAGATTTTTTGTTGGTTAATTTTCACAGCCTCTTTAGGAATTCCAATCATTAGGATTGTGACTTACCTTTAACTATTTAGATCCAATCATTTAGATTGCGTTTTGATTTCATTCTTAGTTAGTTAAGGATCGCCAATCATTAGGATTGTGCTTAGAGATTGTTTTCTTTTGAAGTGCTTAGAGCCTTGTTTTTCCTCCGTTTGGAGAGTTTTCTGTTTAAGTTTTTTTTAGGATAACCATAGTCTAAGTTTGTTTCCTCTTCGGAGTGATTTTTTGTTCCACGTTCATAGTTCCGCGACGTCTCTCTTGTAGAGCGTTGCACTCGCAAATTGCTATAGGTTTTCATAGCCACACTGTTGTTTTTCCTCAGCAAAGGGGACCTGCCTTGAGAATTGATAAGAGTGTCAATAAAGTCTATTAAAAGACCTCTGCGTCTGAGTCCTCGCTGTTCCGTCTTGTCACATACCAGCTGTTGAAAAAAACTGTGGTAAAAAGGTCGAGTGAGTCTTCTATTTAAGGGGTTGGGGGTTCAGTTCCAGATCCTCCAGTTCGCATACTGATGCTGGACATTTGAAAACCATTATTTTAAATGTCAAATTGTGATGTATCAATATCAGAGTCTTTAAGAGTCCCACACCCACTCCAAAAGGACAAACAATCCAGAAAACACACAACTGTTACTGAATAATTGAGCTTGGAATTTTAAAGACAATTTCAAGACCTTTGTGTGTTACCAGTGACCCTTCTTCATGTACATAATGTGTAGACTGGACAGACTTAAACATTAAATGGTCTGTATATTGCACTTTTCTAGTCTTTACTCACACATTCATAGAACACAAGGAGCACATTTTTTTATCACACATCTTTTATACCCATTCACAGGCTACCACACAGCCATCAGGAGCAATGTGGGGTCTTGCCCATGTGTCCTTGAGCTTCCAATTCAAAGATGACCCACTGTTCCACTGACCCACCATGCCCCAATACTCTCTCAGTTAAAAGTAACCACTTGATTTGTTGCTATTTTTTAAAAATTTATAGTATTACGCCCATCTTTAATTTATCTGTCATTTTAGTCTGCAGTTATAAGATACGTAATATATATTAATTATACTGAATTTATGACCTGCCTGTATACTTTACATCCCACCTGTGAAAGAATAAAGAAAAGAACAAGTGATACCCACAATAAAATGACATAGTGTGCATTCATGGGGGCTTTTTCCTCCTCACTGTCATTTGTTGATGTGTTTTTCTTCTGCAGTGGCTCTGAAAAATGACAAGTGCCTTCTAATTAGTTGCTAATTTACAACCGAACGGATCTACATACAGGAGGTTAATGCTGCCTGATTCCACAGGAAATAACTGGCCCTGCTCCAAACAGCAGTGTTGGCTGAGAAACTACATCTTCCCTCCCCAAGGAGACGTGGTAACATTAGTAATTACCTCCCGGACCACAGGGCCAGATATACAGTATAGCTAGGCAACGTGACATCACAGCAGATAGTTTTAGTCATGAGGAAACTAAGTCCACAACGGACTATCATTTCATGGTTTCCATTTGTGGAAGCAGCTTCAAGAAAGCCTTGTGTCCGATGCTACGAATAGGATCAAGTTTGCTAGCATCAAAGCTAACGAGTTAGCCAGCCTAACTGGCTGTCTCTAGCTGGCTAGTTAGCTAGCTGGTAGAGAGAAGAAAAGATTATCTATTAAAGTTCAATAAAACAATTTCTGGCATTGTTTCAAAATTCCTGCAGACTTTAATATGTTTTCCATTCAAAAAACACACACCAGGCCTGTATCTCAGCGAGAGAACGGCCCACATGAATGAACGACATCTCATTGGCTTCCTTAAAGCCAATAGAAGGACGCTGTCGTCTCCGAATTTTGATTGACAGCTTTGTTCTCAATTCAATTGTAAGTCGCTTTGGATAAAAGCGTCTGCTAAATGACATGTAATGTAATGTAATGTTCGCCAATGAGAGGCAACCGAGCGCATGGATGTGACGTGGCTGGCTGCTGCCTTAGGATAGGGTAATGCTTCTAAAAACGTGATGACGTTTCCTAGAGACGCCAGGGAGCGCTTGATTTTATCACAGGGGGTCAGTCTTACTGGGGAGTGCTTTGTTTGCGGTGAAAGATTAATGGTAAGTGCATTTTTACAGTTGTCGTTCGGCAAACGACTCTCTGTTGTCTGTGTTCTCTGGCGTGTATCTCTGTAATGCTTTGTCCTATAGTGCTTTGGCATACACCATTCGAAAGGGTAGAGTCATAGCTTTCATTTGATGCATCAGTATTTATGAAGTTTGACATGTAGTTATTCATTTAGGTGCTATTTGAGCTGTGTTTATCACATTTTAAAGAGTTTTTGCAGCTTTGTAGACCAGATTTTTCTGAAAATTTTGATACCAAGTTTAAATATTTCGTGATTCTTAACAAAAATTAAGTTGCGTAAACTCTGTCCAATTGGGGCACAAGTACTTAAAGAGCAGTACAAGACTCCCTCATGTGCTTTCTGAAAACCCTGCACATCCCCGCTGCTTCACCTGTGATTTTCCCAGCAAAAAACATTCCAGATGACTGGGAACGCGAGGTGGTGTGCTTGTGAGATTTAATGCTTACCTGCTGGCCTCCGCTTGTGTGACTGATCCTCAGCTCCTCATCGATGAACGCTATTTTCCTCCACTCTGATGTTTACTGTACTACAGAGATCGCTGGATCCATCCTGTTGTCACAGACACACCATTTCTCCCTGATCTGCCTCTCACTCCACTGACGGCGCCTGCTGTAATTAATCAATTTGTCTCTCTTCACCTGCGCCCACTGACTGGCCTCAGTGGCCTGCTTCCACCTGCCGGGTGACGTAACTCTCCTGCTATTGCTGCTGTTCCAGTTTCCGTGCTGCTCTCTATATTGAGTGACTTTTTTACCTCCCGTGAACTGGATTTCATGCTCCTGACAGAGACTTGGCTCTAGGCTGGTGAGTGTTTACCAAAATTTAGGTAGTCACTGACCAATGTCAGTGATTTCTTAAATCTTATTGCTTCATTTTAATTTTCAGTCTGTGACTGGCGTGACTCATGAAAAAGGTCACACTTCTCTCATCTTGTGTTATCGTGTGGCCTATTGGTGTGTAAATGAAACGGCATGTATGTATCTGCCTGTGTTATTTACTGTTTTGATCCCTTCTTCAAGGGTTAAAAATGATGGTTCCTTATCCAGTGCACGATAACTCCTCAAACTGCATTTTATTTAATGAATCTAATTTGTGTTGTACACTTGATAGTAATTGTGCTCATAGTTCCAATGAGCTTCTTTCCTTTGAATCCTAATGCACAAATATTTTGGATTCTGTTGCCCCTTTTGAAACCAATCTCACTAAAACACTTTAACAGCGAAATGGATAAATGACGCCTGTGCTCTCCGATGCACATGTCGACAGGCTGAGAGAAGATGGAAAAAAAAGACATGCTCCACATCTTCTGCATGAATGCCTTTCAGTCTACCAGAGAGCTGTTAAGATTGCTAAAATGGAGCATATGTTTATCTTCGGCCAGCTACCTCCATGGCTATTAACTCATAATGCCACTGACCCCTTCAACTTCCGTTTGAGCCAGGCTGTCCTCGATTATTTTGAGCCAATTTCCCTTTCCACACTCTCTGACATATGACATAGTTATGCACTTGCATCCCACATACTGTCCTTTTGATAGTATCCCAACTTGCCTGCTTAAAAATGTATTTGACACTGTTGGGCCCACTGTACTGTTTTAATTAATACCAGTCTTAGATCAGGGTGTGTTTCTGCTGCTTTTACAACCTCTTATCAAAAATAGAAACCTGGATCCCTCAGTTTTATCTAATTTTAGACCAATTTCTACATTACCATTCCTGTCCAAAATTCAATGAGATATATGAAATGCTTTTCATATCCACACCATAACCACACCACAGCACTGAAACAGCTCTTTTGAGAGTTACCTGAGATCTCTTGCTAACTGTTGACACAGGTAGCTCTGCTGTTTTGGACCAGTTTTTGATACTGTTGGTCACAGAATCCTCTTATTGTGCCTCAAACAATGTATAGGCATCACAGGCATGACCTTTTCCAGGTTCCAGTCATACCTAACAGATCGTAGCTTCTCGGTTGTTTTAGGTGAATTCTCCTCAGGTACAGCCCCTATCACTTGCAGGGTCCCCAAGGTTCCATCTTGGGCCCTATACTCTTTTTGGTCTGCTCAGGCTCTGCTTGTCCAAAAGATGTCAAATCTTGGATGAACAGGAACTTCTTAAATCTAAATGATGACAGATGGGTTATTACAAGTCTAGAAAATTCCATTAAATTTTATTTGTATACCACCAAATCACAACATATATTATCTCAAGGCACTGTACATAGACAACATCATGGAGAGCAGAGAAAATCAACAGTTCACACAATGAGCAAACACTTCATCATCATGTGTTCATCAGTTGAGAGAAAAAAAACTCCCTTTTAACAGGAAGAAATCTCTGACAGAACCAGACTCTGAAAGATGTGCAGCCATCTGCATCGACTGGTTGGGGTGAAAGGAAAAATGGGGGACAGAGGGAGAAAGGACAAGGGGGAGATGAGGTAGAGACAGAAGAAAGACAGGAGCAGAAATACAACAACTGTATCAAGTTATACGTTTAGACAGGACAGTTCTGAGTCAGTAATGACATGTTTATAGAACTCTAGAACAATAGAATGTCATTTCTACAAGCAGCAGCAGAGATTGTTGATAAAAAAATACTGATATCAACTTAGTTTAGTTATCGTGTTAGTTTAGGTTTAAAGTCACGATAAGTTTATGTCACTTTTGGTGCGGGTTTGATTTTCACTTCCCCTTTTATTTTGGTAAATGTCATGTCTTCCTGTTGTGTAGTTCCCTCAGTTGTTTTGACACATCTCCCCTAATTTCCTCATGCACTTCACCTGGTGATCCTTACGTAATCACTCGCACCTGCACTTGATTCCCTCTCCCCTATAGTGTCCCCAGTTCCTTTGCCTTTCGCCAGTGCATTGCTTATGCTTATAGAGTTCACGGCAGGTCCCATGTTTGTTTTGCCTTGATCAAGTCAAGTCCTGTTTGTTTTTTCCAAGTATAGTCTAGTTTAGATTGTTCCTTCTGTAAAGAAGTGATTTTTGTTTTTTCCAAGTACAGTCTAGTTTAGATTTTTCCTTATGTAAAGAAGTGATTTTTGTTTTTTCCAAGTATAGTCTAGTTTAGATTGTTCCTTCTGTAAAGAAGTGATTTTTGTTTTTTCCAAGTACAGTCTAGTTTAGATTTTTCCTTATGTAAAGAAGTGATTTTTGTTTTTTCCAAGTATAGTCTAGTTTAGATTTTTCCTTCTGTAAAGAAGTGATTTTTGTTTTTTCCAAGTATAGTCTAGTTTAGATTTTTCCTTATGTAAAGAAGTGATTTTTGTTTTTTCCAAGTATAGTCTAGCTAGGTTTTTTCCTTCAGAAAACAAGTGATTTTGTTTTTGCCTGCCATCTCAAGAGAATATAAAGGCTCTTGAATCATTCGTCGTGTCTCCTGTCTCATGCGTTTTGGTCCAAGCAGTGTAGTTGGCTTCCTAACATATTTCAGCGTCTCCACCTGACCAGAGTTTGTCTCACGGCAGCTCGAGAGTTTGCGTTGTAATCCGCAAAGTTCCACTACAAATACATTTTTATACATGTCGTTGTGTGCATGAAAGCAAGCGTACGTTGTCTTTTTGTGCGTACGCACGGTTTATACATGAGGCCCCAGAGCTTATGTACAACAAACAGATGGATTCTTTAGCGGCTGAAAGAGTGGCAGGACGTGAGAATAATTGGATACCTTGAGGCGAACAGATGTACAGTAGTAACTTCTGAGATGATGACATAACGCCCGAGGTGAAACGAAAGCACCCCGAACCATTTCCTATCTTCTAATAGGGTGAGTTTTCATTCACAACGCTAATCAATGTTACGTTAGTGTTAATTCGAAGTCACAGACAGGGATTCAAAATGCTTTTTCATGCTGGACGCTGTCTTTTCAAGAGGCCATAGCATGGTCCTATCTCACTTATATGTGAGATATGGAGGTGTACTTACAAACATGAAGTCATTTTTATGGTCAAAAACCTCCTAGTCGCTGTAAACGAGCCAATGTAAATGTCTCATCACTGATGCTCTCATCAGCTGCGCTGTTTCAGACCATAACCACACCCACAGAACCCGGACTGTCTTGTGATTGGCCAGTTACCTGGAAGTGAAGTTATTGGCACGTTAGCTCTCAGACCTGCAGCGCCCCCTCTGGAAAGGCGGATGCACCGCTAGCAATTATCGAAACATTGAGTAATGCCGTCGTCACGACCCCTCGATGTAATCTCTTACACATTTGATGCGGAGTCTGACCCAGAGTCAGAAGACACTGTGACAGATCCATCCTTCACAAAGACTGCAGCAGGACGCCTGTAGCTTGGATAACGTTGTGGTTACTGAGATGATAAACACACATACATGCATGCGAGCATCTGCTATTAATATGAATAATAAACCAACCTGATGTGCTTGAATAATGTGCGAATTACAAAGCTTTGGGTATGACGTATTGACTGTGATGCTAATGATTTAGCAACCAGCTGAGAGTTAACACATCAGTCAATGGTGCTCATTCAGCTCCTTCAGCAACAGACTGATCCATCCACACTACAACACAGAGCCACTTAAATGTGTTTTATATGATCTTATAGAAATATGTATCTATCTTTCATCCTTCTAACTCTTAAGTATATTATATTATTATGTATATATATATATATATATATATATATATGTATTGTTTTTCATTTTTATGAAATGTATATTCATATTTCATTTAATTTTTCTCTGGAAACCCCCTGGGACCGCTTCATAGAACCCTCGGAGTCCCTAGACCTGCTATTGATAATCATTGTTTGAACTACTACAATCAGTTCTGTCCTGTAGGACAGATATCAGATGTCACTGACAGATAGACTGGGAGGGGGGTTGGACTACGTAAATGTGATGTTGTATTTTGATATCCGATAATACATTTTAAAGCCTATATTGTGCTGATAATATTGTATATGCCTGGAAGAGTCTGGATTTAACTAGTCTAAGTCACTGGTGGAGATGGGTAAAACCATTTCTTTGTTCTTTTCAGCTGTGACATGATGTGTTATACCACATTTATATTCCCACTTTTTAGGGGGAGGCAATTGACTCAAAAGGTATTTCATGGACAGGTGTGGGCTATTCCCTTGTTAAGTCATCATCAATTAAGCAGGTAAAAGGTCTGGAGTTGGTTCCAGGAGTGACATTTGCATTTGGAATCTGGTGCTGTTACATCTCAATATGAGATCAAAGGAGCTGTCACTGTCAGTGAAGCAAGCCGTCATTAGGCTGAAACATCAAAGCAAACCCATCAGAGAAATAGCAAAAATATTAGGTGTGGCCAAATCAACTGTTTGGAACATTCTTAAAAAGAAAGAATGCACCGGTGAGCTCAGCAACACCAAAAGACCTGGAAGACCACAGAAAACCACTGTGGTGGACGACAGAGGAATTCTTCACAACAGTTGGCCAGATCAAGAACCTCGAGGAGGTAGGTGTATGTGTTTCAAAGTCAACAATCAAAAGAAGACTTCACCAGAGTGAATACAGAGGGTTCATCACAAGATGTAAACCATTGGTAAACCTCAAAAACAGGAAGACCAGATTAGAATTTGCCAAACAACCGAAAAAAGCCTTTACAGTTCTGGAAGAACGTCCTATCGACGGGTGAGACCAAGATCAACGTGTACCACAGTGACGGGAAGAGAAGAGTGTGGAGAAGGAAAGGAACTGCTCATGATCCAAAACATACCACCTCATCAGTGAAGCATGGTGGTGGTAGTGTCATGGCGTGGGCAAGTATGGCTGCCAGTGGAACTGATTCCCTTGTATTTATTGATGATGTAACTGCTAACAAAAGCAGCAGGATGAATTCTGGAGTGTTTCGAGCAATATTATCTGCTCATATTCAGCCAATCTTTTTAAATTACACACATGAACTGTTTTTAACTTACCTATGAATTCATCTAACTTATATCTTTACTACAGATTTTAAATCCCACAGGCCTCTCTCAGAATTAAATGATTTCCTCCTTTAAGGTAAGCAATAAAATACACAACACGAGGTAGAAAAATAAACTAGTTTGTCCCATTACTTTTGGTATATAGAAACTGTAATTCCTATACCGTTCACCAGATTTTAAAACTGAAAGTCTACAGCAAATCTTGTTTGTTTCATTTCAAATCCATTGTAGTGGTGTATAGAGCCAAAAAGAAGAGAATTGTGTCGATGTCCCAATATTTATGGACCTGACTGTATCTCTCCTTGCCTCTGTGCTTATCAAGTAAGCAATATTCCTGTGTACACAGATTAAAAGAAAAGGGCAGTTGAGTGAATGCTCTAAGGTATTTGTATATACTGAACATGCTGTTCAGGGAAAGTTCCCTCAAGCCCCACACACTGTCTCTCTTAAAGTAACGGGTCAGGAGAGGACCCAAATGCAGCACACACAGTCGGTAATGACTTTTATTTAAAGTATAGTTCAAAGGTGGCACAGTTGAATAAACTTGCTTTGGGTGACGAAAAGTCCAGGGAGGAAATGCCGATGGAGCCGGCAGGAGAATGTACAACAAGCAACATGGCAAAGGCTCGGATTCGGCATTAGACGGGTCGAGCAGAGGAGGTGGCCGAGAAGTCCGAGGAGGCCGAGGGAGCGGTGGCAGTTGGAGGCAGATGCGTAGCGGCCAGCGGCTCGGACAAGGGTGGTCCCGGCCTGGACCCAGGTCCAGCGACATCGGCAAATGAAGGCCTGGACTCAGTGGGCAGGAAGCCTCCCTTTCCAGAGTTGGGAACAGGGGCGGCTAGAAACCGTAGGTGCACTGATAGGGGGAGAGGCCCGTGGCAGAACTGGTCAGGGTGTTTTGGGCGTATTCCACCCACAGAAGCCGTTCAGACCAGGATGACGTCATGCAGCGAAGAGATGTCTCCATCTCCTGGTTCTTTCGCTCCATTTTGCTGTTGGACTGGGGTGGTATCCCAAGGACAGGCTGACGGTAGCCCCCAGGAGGGAGCAGAGTGCAGCTGCAGTGAACTGGTGAGTGGAGTTCAGCTGATGAGGAGGGAGTGGCAAGCATGTGATGAGAAGGAGGGAGAGAAGAACTGAGAGGGAAGATCATGACAGTTTTTGTCTCTCTGTCTCTTTCTATCTGATTTACTGCTGTGTGCCATTAGGTCTTGTTGGAATTGCCATATTCCAACAAGACCAGATAGTTTTCAGGTTGATTTCTTTTCTGTAGGGGCAATAGTTGGATGACAGCTTTGCCAGAATCATCTCCTGATTCTGGAAAATTGGTCAATGCTGTCATCCTTCTTTAACCACATGTCTCATATCTTCTATTGAGGTCCAGCAATATGATTTTTTAAATAAAATAATGTCATCAATCTAATAAATCAAACATGAAAAGAGTCATTCACAGCTGATGAGATGAGAAATGGATGGACCGCATGTGGAACAGTGGGAATGTACCGTTGCATCCCTAGTAGGCACTGTATCACGGTGTAGCCATACATTTGGTTGGCTGTTGATTTCAGAGGAAGGTATTTAAGGGACATTTTAATTAAAAACCAAATCCATTTGGGAGGGTCTTATTTGCCTTTTATCACTGGTACTATATTGCACTAGGTCAACAGCTAATAATTTAAAGCTGACATACTGTACTGTGTGTTGTAAAATCTGGTGTCTAATAAGGAAATCTGAGAAGATCGCCCTGCAGTGGTCCATCTTATCTGAGAGCTGTTCTATTCAAAAGGGGCCACAGAGATTAGAGAGGTCAGAGCAACCCAGATATTGGAAAAGAGGTTCCATTCACCACATCCACCATTAGTCTAGCTAATAAAATGCTTCCCCCCATTCTCGCCTTTTTCTATAAATATTCAGTGTGACCGGCCAAAGTCTTTTCCCTGACTCAGACCAACCCACTGTGCACTGGGGCCTCTGATCTGTCTCTTATAATTAGACTGAAAAATAGGTCTTCTCTTCACTCTCATTTTTTCTTTCTCTTTCTCTCTTCCTGTCCTCATCTACTTATTCTTGCACATTTGTTTCCTGCTCCTGTGCTTGTCGCTGAATGGATGGGAGCTTTCTCTGGGTTGTAAATGAGGTTGATCTTCTGAGGACATGAATTACATCCATGTGGATTAGTTTAGCAGTTTAACAAAACAGAGGTTTTGTCATTTGAGTATTATGTTATTTATAACCATCATAGCTCAAAAAGCTCTCTAAGGTCAGAGATATTCTCCTCAACATCAATGGCTGCTCCATCTCCCAATTCCTGAAAGTTCACAACCTAGGTGTCAACATGGACTCTTTCATTCCATACACATATCAAGTCATCAACATACCTGTTGTTTTCCGCTTGAAAACATCTCTACACTCCAGCCCTCTCTGACTCATCAACGCCTTCTTTACCACATGTCTGAACTGCTGTGATGGAGTCCCCTTCCATCATTCTCCTGTGTGGGGGCATTTCAGATTTACTGTAACCTATGATGACAGTGGTAAGAAGTTGCTGGACAAAACTAACTGTATGCAAGCACTGCACAACACTCGTTACTTACGCTAGCAGCAACATGCTACCGCATCTGCAGAGACATCACCCCAAAGCCACAAGTACTGTAAAGCAATGGGGGTGTTTAGTAGAAGATGAAAAACTCTGTTTTGCAGACCCACCACACAGGTGGAACAAGCAATGACAGAATGGAATGGAAACAAGAATAAATATATATATATATATATATATATATATATATATATATATCTGTGTAAATGCAGCTATGTCTCTCCTCTTACTGTTTCAAAATCTCTGGATTGTTACAATGATGTGCAAAAAAATAGAAAAAAAACAACCGTGAATGAATACATGAGTACATATGAATGATACATTCATGTATTGTTCATGCATTCATTAATGTATTTAATGGACAGTCAAAACCATAGACCAGGGGTCACCAACATTTGTTGAAGGGCCATAATTGTTCTTGACAGACACTTTGGGGGCTGAACATTCAAATAAAATGATATAAAATAAACATTTTGGTTTAAGAACTTATTGTAGTTTTGATATTTGAATTTTCTTAGAAAATTGGAGGCATTTTTAGACTCTTTTTTGACTGAGAAATCAGTTAGTTTAAAGCTTGTTGAGACTGAAATAAAAACAAATATCAACTAAAGGCCTAAAATAATAACAGCATGTTAAATATGTGCAGCCATTTTTGTCGTGATTTGTTAATATAGACAAAGTAAAATCAACATTGTCCGTTGCTATTATTATTACGCTATCCATTCACAAGGTTAACGTTTATTTGAATGGTGAACGAATGAATGAAGTCACCCTGGCCGTTGTTGTTATTATTAGTGTTGTTCATGTGCACTGCACATAGCTGTCATTGCTGCTGCTTGTCCCTGCTGTAAATGGTGCACAGAGAAAACATAATCATCAGGGCTCGGATCTAATTCCTCCAACAAGCTGTAAATTCAGAAATTAGCTGCAAATTTACTGCACGATTGTGAGTTTATGGGCTGAGACTAGATTATTATGGTTGAGACTTTGTAACAACAACTTTAAAAGCATGCTAGTCACAAACCCACTTGGAAGAAGCAGCAGCTAGTCAGTGGGAACATTTTCTTATGTTGTAAATTAAACACTATGTATAGGTTTCCATCTAATCAAGCCATAGCTTGACGCTCTGTCATCCCTCTCGTCCTCTTCCAAATCCACAAAAATCCAGGCTACTACTTGTAAAGTTAAATTATTTACTTTACATCAAAAAGGTGATACTAAACAAAATCTTTTCCACTTTCAAAATAATAAAAATCAATATACAGAAAAGGAGAGATAGAGAAAGAGAGAGGTCAAAAAACGGTGTGGCTCTACTCTCTCTGCTTGACCGAATGCCTTAATTACCTCTCGGTAACGCCCCTAAACTCCCTTCGTGTGGGATCATTAAAAGGTCTAAACAAGTTCTAAAACATGAAATGAAATGAAATTTTACATATTTTAAATCTAAAGTATCATATATTTAACTATTTTAAATATTTTAATTACTTAATAATCAATGAAATGTGCAATTTAACAACTTAAACATCAACAAAATGCTTTTAGGCTCCTACACTATGAAATCTATTGACTGAAAATGTTTCACACACTGCCAAGCTGAACGTGTATGAACCTGAGCAGTGAAGTCTTTCTCTGTGTCTCTGTGCACCCATCAGGCTATTTGCCTTTTAGTTATGTTCAAAACCCCCACAAAGCTCAGATTACACCTGAATCCTCAGAAAGCATACCATTAAATTAAAAATCATCCCCTCAAAACTCAAAGGGGTTTCATTTGAATTTTTGGTCCTAAAATCTGTGCTTCTCCCAAGGGTGAGCTGCGTGCCAGAGAGCTGGACCAACAGAGAGAAGGAACTGTAATAGTGATGCCTGTCCATGTGTGTACATGTGCACACTTGTATTTGTTACCTCTTTTGTTCAGGGTGTCTAAGTGAATAAAAATTGAAGCAGTGTCCTAAGATGTGAACCTGTGTGTGTGTGTGTGTGTGTGTGTGTGTGTGCGCTGCATCACACTCACCCACTCTCCTTACTGTCATGGGCAGCCGGATGGTGTCCCAACTCTCCCTCTCCCCCCTCAGTCCTGTTTCTTTGCTGCAGATCTGATAACCACATAGACAGATAACATCTAGCTGCACAGCCATTTCTAAGAAGTCCTTCCCTGGGGCATAACTGTCAATGCCGATCTCAGCATTAAAATATAATTTTTGATGGTCATTACTGAGATAAGCATTGTGTTCATCAGGCAACAGATTACACTGATAGTGCAGGAGCTTAGAACATCTGTCCTTTCGAGGGACTTCACTGTTATTCAGTTATTAGATAAAAAGAGCCCCTCTTGGCCAATTTGGAGGGCAAGTGTGTCCACACTGCTGTAATCCTAATTGTGGAATTCCCAACAGTCGTTCATTCAGTGCTGCTTTCTCTTTGCTGATTGGTTTAAAATATACAAATACGTTAGAAAACATCAGTCAGTCAAGAGTAACAAAGTGATCACATACATTCAATAGCTGCACTGTTGAAAATTGGAGTGACAATTATATGTTATATGGCAATGCCTGACTGATAGAGTAATGTGTTTGATGATGTGTGAAAGAAGTGCTTAGACTAACCAAGTCTTTGCGAGGAAATCTTGCTGTAGGGATGGTCTTCAGTGTCCTCTGGCACCTGTAGACAATCATCACAATCAGATTTGTTCCAGCATGTCTCAAATGCAAATGTCAACAACTTCCAAAAGAGATCCATGTTGGATTCAGAATGACACAGTACCATAGTAAACATACAAGTTTTTTTTTGCATATTTTTTTTTCTGATGGTCTGCTGTGGACGCCGGAGTCACCGTGGACACTAGAGTGGATGCTGGAGTCACCGTGGACACTGGAGTGGATGCTGGAGTGGATGCTGGAGTCACCGTGGACACTGCTGTGGATGCTGGAGTCACCGTGGACACTGGAGTGGATGCTGGAGTCACCGTGGACACTGGAGTGGATGCTGGAGTCACCGTGACACTGGAGTCATCGTGGATGCCACAGTTGCAGTAATATTTGTGGTTGCTGTCTTGCAGCAGGTTTTAAACTGACGGACAAAACATTCTTCACAAAGACTTTTGTGCAAAGGCCACAGTGATAATGGCTGCTTTGCACACAGTCTAGGTGGCATTTGTAGACACTGTATCCTAAAAGAGAGATAGGTGATTCAGAAGTTTCAAGAAACAAACAAAACACTACATTTTTTAAACCTGTCTGAGAGGCAAATTGTTCCATTTTTTCTTAATGAAGAGAACAAAGAACAACCATTAATATCAGGGGCATCTATAAAAATGAAGGAATCTTGAAACTTTTTCTCAAAATCTCAATTCTCAACAAGAGTGAAAATAAAATACACATGGACTAAAGATTCAAAAGACATGAAGTGCAGTACACATATATGAAATGGCTCCAGCATTAGTTTAGTTTACTTATTGTGAGTGTCTGTTATTCAAAGGAATGAGTTGAATAGTCTGATGGTCACACTTATCCATGGTCAGGACAAACAGAAATAACATCACATTTCATAACATGTAAGGCTCATGGGGAAATGAAGCCCTTTCAGCATTGAAATGAAAAAAATATTTGATAATATAGACAGACTTACTGCCGTACTCTACACTTGTCTGTCGCTGTCCCTGCAGATGAGACACAAGCTTTGTTTGACAAATGTTGTATCTCCTCAGCTCAGGGCTCCATTAAAAGAATTTTGATTTTGATTGATTTTGATTTTAAAATTTAAAATTTAAAACTAAATTGTATTTCGTATTTTTAACATGGGAATGTTTAATCCAGAATCAAGTAGCAATGAACTGGATTGCATTTCCCCGTCCTAAAATATATGCAGGTTAACTGAAATAAATCAAATCACTGGTGACCGTAATTCAACAGAACTTTTCATTTCTAAACATGAAAAATATTATTCATCATCAAATCTTTTAACAATTGTAGAACTGAGGTCACAATTTTTCAAATTAGCAAACCTGTGTGCAACATCTCAGCGTCATTTAAAGATTAAAAAACAGATAAATACTAATATGTGCATATAGTTTATCTTATACGTTTCTTGGTTGAAAATGAGACCCTCTGTCTCAATGTTATAACCTGTACATATAAATAAAAGAAAAAAAAGGAAAAAAATCGCTGCGTCTTGTTTGCTGTTACAATTGCTATCGTTACAGCGTGCAGACATTACTGGTTAATAAACCAAACTTAATTGATTTAATGTATACAAATAATGACTATTCATACAGTGTTTTTTTTTTTTTTAATCCATTCTTACCTTTTCCTCCATTTTGTACCGCTTTGTGTTTTTCCTGTGTTTTTCCTGTGTTGGTTGTTTTGGGTTCTCTCTCTTCATGCTTCGTCAACATAAACGTCATCACGTTTCAGACGCAGTCTCTTCTGTGACCCAATCAGAGTGTAGTGTAGTGTGAGGGGGTGTGTCGTCTAGTGGGGGGGGGGTTCTCGTCGAGTGGTCTGCGGGTCTGCAGCTAGACCCTTGAATTAAAAATTCTAGATTCTTTATTTTCGTGTACCAAGTAACTATGCAACTTTATTACCAGTAAATTTTTGCTCAATGTCTTCTTAACTTTAAAGAAAAAAAGTACAGATGATGAAAACAACATTAAAAACACAAAGTTGAGGAGGACACCATGTGACAACAGTCATCCTTAAACATCATTGTAAATAGTAGTTTTTGTGTTGGCACTTGCTTTCCTTCAACAGTGGATCAGTGGTGAGTCGTCTTTCAACGAGAAGGCGGTGGGTTAAATTTCCAACTCTGCTCCTTGAGCAAATGGTCAAGCTGCAGTATGCAGCAGCTTTGAGTGGTCATCAAGTCACTAGAAAGGAGCTGTATAAATACAGACTTATACTGGGGCACTGGCATTAATGTCAACAAGACATGATGATGATGGGGACCTTCATAATGAAAGCCAGTTTTCTTACACTTATCTTCAAAGTCTATGCAAAGACACAAAATGCACACTTTTTGCTTGAATCGTTTGACTACAAATAATTTAACTCAGGGTTTGGATCCTTTGAACACAAATGATCCAGTGACAACAAACAGGTGAGAAATACCATGTGAAAATCCACTTCACCTTGGGTGTAAAAGCACCATAATGATAACGTGATCCTTACAGCTCCAGTTAACAAGATAGTTGTGTTTGGTAGCTACATGTGGTGTAAGCGCAAACATTGTCTTCTGGCTCTCTGCTACTACAGCGAGGTGTTGATTGATACTGGAGGAAATGACAAACACAGCCTGGCATTAAACAAGAGCATTTGTAGGGGCAGGAAGGAAGTGGCATGTAGCTCTGCTCACATGGATAATTGTATTTTCTCAATGTTAACATGCATGTGTTGTGGTGTTCAGGTCCTACTGGTGTTGTTTTTTTTTTTTTTTTTATATTAAAGCGCCAATTAGCAACTCAACGGCTGATTTTTTTTTAAGCGTCACACAGGTTAGCATGCTAGTAGAGCTGGTGTTGTGACTTTTAATAAAATCACATAGATAAGCACTTAGATCATTTTATTTTCCCAGTATTAGCATGCATGTTTTTTTGTGCTCTGCTCATGTTTTGCAAGAAAAAGTTTAGCGGTTGTCACCTCCAACAAGGCTCCAATTGGACGATACCAGCAGGAGCCTCTTCATCCTCTATTTTTCTCTAAACTGGAACATAATTAACACAATTTACATAATGTGCTATTGAATAAGACCCAAAGCTAACAGTTAAAACAAACCCCTTTGGAAGATGTTATGTGACAATTCAAGTGAAAAGCGTGTTTTCCCAAAGACTTATATTCAAATGTAAGTTTTGCAATCAGTATGAGTTATCATGGACATGTCCAAGACTTAAAGGTTTCAAAGTGGCACGCAGGTTAGCATGCTAGCAGAGGTGGATAAGCAGCTTTAAAGCAGACATGTTTGGTGCTGACATAGAGGGAAAAATCCTCATCTAATAAAGAATTACATTGAGTATGAACTGCATGAAATTTGCTTGCACCATTTGCTCACTCAACCCTATTAACTCCAGTGGTAATCAACACCCCCACTTTCCATCCATGAATCCACATCTCATCAAATCACTCTTAATACATGTTAACACACTATAGAGGGAGTAATAGTCAGGGGCCGCATTATCCAGATCACTCATGAATAATGTGAATACATGTAAGGTCGCTCAGTTGCCATGCTAAAAGGTCCTTTTTACAGCATGCTACAGAATTAGCGCTGATTAATCTGAGAAGCATTTGAATGTCTTCTCAATGTAAATTTACTACCATCCTTCTTGGAGACGTGTTGTTTGAATACCAGACATTACACTCCAGTGCTTTTAAAAAATCTTATGTAAATATGATACCATTCAGGTTCAATGTACTGTATGGTATCTGAGAATTTTGCCTGCAAGATGTGCCCCAACCAGTCACACATATTTGATTATAATCATTTTGGCTGAAACAAGAAAATGGTTATGGCTAGTATTACCCACAAAGCACTTTATTGAAACCATGCAGAAATTGAGCTAGGCAGTGAAGTAGATTTCAACCATTTTAGGATAAGCTAATACAACACAAAAAACAGGACAACATCTAATACAAAATTGTTAGTTTATAATAAAGCATCATGATACAGATTAAGATATACAGGCAACTAAACCCCACCAAAATGTAGCATGTAGCAGTTTTAACTGTCAGCCTAAAATACATGGAAATGGGAGATATAATACATTTATAAATAAATGCAAGGAATAAAAAGTAAAAATAAAGTATACAATAAAAAGCTTAAATAATCAAATCAAATCAATCAATGAAATAGCAGTCTAATGTAAAATGTTCTTTCCTAAAATATGTTTTAAATATAAATAAATGGCCAAATAAAGACAAATTTACTTACACACCGTGCCATGTTCTTACCACATTCAAGAAAGGGGTCACTCTCTTCCCTGGCTCCAGTTGATGCTGGCAGATGATGGAATTTCAAAACTCAGACTCACATGCGGTCCTGTGACCTCTGTAGTTGACCTCATGTGGAGTAGGTCTTTGAGTGTGTGTGTGTGTTTCAGGGAAAAGAGAAAGAAGGCCCAAACAAACCCCAGCTCCTTCAACCTGCATTGAGACAGATGGGTTGAATGAGGAAGGGAAGGCCAGCAAGTACGGGAAGCTAAGAAAACAAAATAAAGTGTTCATGCCTCTCTCTCTATCACTCCCTCTCTCTCTCTGTACTTGTATTTGTTACCTCTCCAGGACATTTTCCAGTATAAACACTGACCTTGTCAGGATCAGTAATCCTCATTGGGACCAAAACCTGTTCCTAATGTGTTATAATGTTATATTAGGGCTAACATTTGAATTGTGGGAAGGTTGATGATAGAGTTAGACATTAACTGGTTATGGTTAAGGTTAAACTGTCCAAGTGAATGGCGGTCAATACAGTGTCCTTAGAAGAACAGCTGCACAAACCTACATGAGTGTGTGAGGGGGGTGGATGAAGGGTGGGGGCAGGTAATTGGTCCTTTCCTAGTTCTCAGGTTCACTAATTGAGGCCCTGAGAACCAAGGTCTGGGCATCTGGACACCAGCGTTTTTGTGCCTCAGGAAGACAATGATAGCCAATTATCCCCTTTTATTCAACCAAAGGAGCCAACGCAGGTCATCATTAAGGCATATGGAGGAGTTACAGGGGTAGGAGGACTGTCTGTGTACAGGCAGGGAAGCAGCTGGGGGGGTGGGGGTTAGGGGAAAGGAAGGTCAGCACCACTCATACACAAAAAAAGGCAGCTGAAATAATTCCGAATGCAGTGAGAGTGACTGTGGAGTGGACAGAAGTTTGCATCATAAAAAACAGAGATGTGAACAAAGTCTGACAATAAATGAACACAAAGTACATGAATCTTAAAATCAATTGTAAATCTTAAAGCAAATGCAGCTCTTTGTTTCACTGAGGTAGCAACAGTAACTTTTTGAGGCAACCTGCTTAATTTGACTGTGCCAGAAGACAAAGTGCAAATAAAAGTGTAATAGTGATGAGGCCACCACAAGTCTGGGAGCACAGTTTTCAGAATACAGCACTGTTCAGTTTGTAAAAGTTTGTATGATAGGAGCAATAATTATTTGAAGTGAGAGTGTGTTGTATTATATTTATTTATTAATAAGAAACTAATAATTAAGGGGGGAATTACAAAGGGGAAAAAATAATGTGTAGAAATATTAAGGGCTTACCAAGTAAATTGGTTCAAAGTAGTCTCACAAAAACAAAATAACATAAAAAGTGACATAAGTGTCTAATCACTTTCAGTTAAAAAACAAATTGCTGACAGTGAAACTGGACATAATACTGAATTGCTTAATTAATTAAGCCATTTAAAATCGAATTAAATTACTTTATGCCATCAGCTAAATAGCTGAATTCCATAGGGACATTTGGAAAAGGGTGTTCTGAGAAAAGGTAGATGGTAGATGGTAGATTAACTTACTTTGTAATATAATTATGGATTTGTGAATTTAACTGACACAGTATGTATATCTAGTACTTGCGTTCCATGCTACAAACGGATCTGGCCCAGCCTACATCCAGGAAACGATCAGACTCTACACCCCAGCCCACCCACTCCACTCTGCATCGGCAAACCCGGCTGGCTGCCCCCTCACTGAGAGGATTGCAGAGTCATTCGTCAAACTCACGACTGTTCGCTGTCCTGGCTCCCAAATGATGGAATGAGCTCCCCATCGACATCCGGACAGCAGAAAGCCTTCACATTGCCCATTGTCACGTATCAGTGACAATGGGCCCATTCATAGCGGCCGATCTATTCAGTCTAATTCTATGCTGTGGGATGTGAACGCTGTACGCAAGCAACACGCCGTGCAGAAGCCCACTACTTGCAAAACCTGCGCAGTAAATGTTTCGGTCATCGTTACGGACGGGCAACCGCTGTCGGTTGTCAGCGACAAGGGATTCCGGCTGTTAATTAGCCACCTGGATCCACGATATGACATGGTAAGCCGAAAAATATTTGTCCGAGACGGCTCTAGCTGAACTGCATGGTAAAGTGTACAATCACATATTAGAGAAGATAAAAGATGTCAAAGCTCTGAGTTGGCTGGATGAGTTACGTGCCACACAGTGCATTGTTAAACACAACCAAATTCCGTGGGTCATGCGCCAGTGATGCGATTGTAATTACCCTAATGGAAATGTGTTTGACAAGTACCTTTGAGCAAAGTCCATGTGATTCTGGGGGATAACTCCAGCAACATGCGAAACCATTAACAAAGAACTGTCTGTTTATTTTGAATGTCTATCAAGCCTGTGAAGCTATTGGTTTATTTAAGATTGCTGTACTGGTGCACAGTTATAAGTAATTCAGTACATTTCTATCTGTTTATATGTTTTTAAAAAATAGGGAAGACATGTTTAAATCAAGTCTGATGTTGCCTTGCACAAAAGAGTGATCCCAGTCTTTTCCACACAATGACAAATACCATTTGTTACCAAAATTCTGGGTCGGTGTAGGATTGGGATTGGCCGATTCTAAACCTCAGGTATCACTATCGGAGGTGAAAAAAGCCGAGCATCCCTACTACAAACACATCTCTTTCAGCTCTACCTTGACTAAGACGACAACGGTGAGACAAATTTGTATTTTTTTCTTTCTTTTTTTTAGGATTTAGACCATCCATCCTTTCCATAAATACCAAATATTAATACATTTTAAAAAATGTTCACTCCTAAATTGCCAGGTTTAGTCACGATGCACCAAAATGTGCTCATACAAATACAAGCTATATCAATTGTGTACATTTGCATTTTTTAATTTTTTTTTCAGACCAACATCAGACCTTATTATAGATACCAAATAAAAATAATTATTAATTATTCGTTGTGCTGTAATGAAGAACTGCTAATCTTCGGCTCCCGGTGTTTGGTGCTGAGCAGGAGGACATTTTTGTCCCGCTTCAGAGTGTAGGACACCAGGGTGTAAGTTGGGGCAAACGCAAAGATGGAGGAGAGGCCCCCTCTCTCCACTGTAGCTGTCGTTTTTTGCGCATTGTGCCAAACATGCTGATCTTTCTTCGCAGCAGCTCCTCTGCCTGCCCAGAGGAGTAAAATAAATTATCAGTAGCCACAGTCACTCCTCCTTCATGTCCAACATGACCCTGTCTGTCCTTGGTTTCGTTCTGGCAGCACGCCAGCTGACCAGTAGACGCCAACAGAAGGAGTCCAAACTAAACCCGCACGGTGGTGCATCGAAGTCCTTCCACTCGGGCACCATCCTTCTCCCATGCAGTTTATTCCATGACAAATTTTGTGATCTCCGAGGTGAAAAATATATCAAAAGTGTCAATCAGCTCATTAATAATGGCCACGGCATAGCTGGTGGGTCCTGGAGTTAGTCCTGAGCCTGGAGGCTTGAACTGGAGCATCAGGGAGTTTGTGGATGCCCAGATCTCTCCGTTTTTGGATCCAGTTTTTGGAAAGGTCCGCTAGTGTATTCTCTTCCCCACCGTCCCACCATCAGAATAGTTGGTGGAGCTGGTGGGACACGAGACAGCACCAGGGAAGTACTCTTCATCGGCTGTGTCAGTGCCCGAATACGATGTAACGCGTCATGCTCTGTGGGCTTGGGTTCAATTACCATTGTTAGCGCAGTGCTGCTGTAATTAATGATGCACTGCAACACAGGACCATGACCATTAATTATATAGTGAAATCATTAATTAAATATATGTTTTTTATATAATATGAATTGGTATTTTAATGAATGAATGAATGAATTAAATAATGACACATTTAATAACACATGTATGTATTTAATTCCAATTTTAATTCATTAATGACACATTTAAGTAATTATTTAATGGTGTATTTATTCATTTAAATCTAAGCAACATAATCGAACCTACATAAAAAAAAAAAACAAAAAAAAAACACAAGTTGTATTAAGCACATCAAAGATGGCCATGTCAACCATTGGAATGTTGGCAAATTTCAACCGTTCACCATGAAACAGGAAGAACCATGTAACTTTGCCATACATTGACCAATCTACCCACAACTTGACACAAGAGACTGACCTTGAACACGTCTATGAAATCTTGCCTGTTTTGCAGCTCGATTTGCTGCAAAACAGGAAGTGGCCTGTAACTTTGCCAAACATTAACAGATCAGCTTGAAACTGTATATGTGACATAAGAGACCTGGCCAGAAAGCATCAGCACATGAAAACTAAGTCAAAGCATGTTTTTACACACTTCATGTTTAAATCCTGTGATCATCAATCCAGTATGTTGCGATTGCTGCTCTGTCATCACTTGTACATGCTCTGGTTCACAGATCTGGTTTTACACCACTACAGTATTGACTTGCAGTGAGCAGCAGATGTGGCTCTGGTTGGTTTAAGCACACCGCTTACAGCTCTGTGTCGCACAGTCACAGGATGTGGTTCATGAACCCATATCTGCATTGTCTGTTGCTGGTGGATTGGACGCATGCACTCATTTAATCTCTTCATTTTTTTGACCTAAACATCCTGTACTGACGAACCACAACACAAGGCAAATGGTTGTAGCACCTGTGCTAACTGTTTATTGCTGTCAGAGCTCGGCTCTGACTTTGTACCAGCACTCTGTTCATCAAACTGTGCAACATCTTAATAATAAGATATTCTGTAGAAGGAAAAATCTGAAAGAAAAGTGTTTCACGTCCTCAGTGATAGAACAAAGCAGCTTCGGTCAACTTGCCTTCATTTCCTTGTTATTGTATATCACAGCAATCTTTGTGTCAATTGAGCTTGAGTAGCTGACATCATCCAACCAAAGCAATGTCATTTTGGCATTTTGACACTGTTCACATCCATAGAGATATAACCCGGCAGTATATTTACCAGGCCATACGTCAGACTACTCTTCTCTTCACTGGCTGTTGAAGATGGTGGATAGATGTTGTGAACCAGGATGCCGAAGCACGGCCAGACTAATTGGAGAACATTGGAGAACATTTCACTGGATCACCAAATATCCTGTGGACAGCAGAGGTAGATCACTCCTATAAAACACATTATGAGTGTGAGTGATTGAGTGTGGAAGATGGAGTTATGGGAACCCAGATTTTGCTTGTAAAAGTGATCACTTCATATCAGGTACTTTTTTTTTTTTTTTAAGTTTAAACCACAAAAAAGACAGACAAGATACAACAAAAGAAACAGAACAAAACAAAATTGCAGCCCACAAAAGTATAAAAATACAAAAAACGTGAAACAATTACAGTTATACATGTTAGTCTACATACTGAATCAAGAGTACAGAAGTACATTTTAAAGTCTAAGATAGAGTCCAGAGAGAACTTCAAGGAACTTGAGTGTGACAGAGTATATCGAATTTCTTCCAGATAAATACAGGAAACATATCATTCAACCATTTTTTTAAAACAAGGAAGATAAACTGATTTCCAATCTCAAAGAATAACTCTTTTTGCTACGACCATATCAAACATGAGGGCTTGTAGTGACGAGGGAAGAGTAAGAGAAAAGTTGGAACAGCCCAATATTATCAGAAGACTGTCAGGGATCAACTGTTTACTGTATATAACACTGTACAAGTGAAAAATGTCATCCCAAAAAAATCCTAAACTTAGGGCAGGAACAGAAAAGTTGACCTAGGTAACAGAAGCAGTAAAACAGTAGGTGATATAAAGGAAAATTATATCACCTATTGGGAAAACTCAACAAAAACTCTTATTTTACTTGACATTGAATCACAAATACACATTGGCAGAGTATCTGACCACAGTAAAAGACCCCAGACTGAGGAAGACCCTGACTTGAGAGGGGGGTGAATACGGGGTGGAATGGCTCAGTGGTTAAGACCGGTACCCTGTGTGCAAAAGACTTCATGGTTGCAAGTTCAACTCCTCCCCTGGTAGGTTGTACTCAATTCCCTTGTAAGTCGCTTTGGAAAAAAGCATCTGCTAAATGACATGTAAAAAAATGTAACTTGAACCAGAAGGCACTATACTTGTTGTACTGTGCACTAGTCTCCCCACACCTGCAATACTGTACAGAGGTCTGGGGACACACTTACAAAACCACTACTTATCCCCTGTTTATACTCCAAAAAAGAGTCTTGGGAATCTTACACTGTCCCAATTACAGAGAACATACAAATCAATTATTGATCAAATCAAAAATACTCACATTCTATGGCTTAATAAAATACCGCATAGTACAGATGATTTACAAGGCTGCCAACAAAAACCTCCCTCACAATCTACAGATAGGGAACATGAGGTTTAGGCAGAGAAGGGTAAGAACTACACTAAAATCCTCTACCGTATCGGTCACGGGGGTCAGACAATGGAATAATCTGGATAAGGAGATGAAAAAAATCAGCAAAACTGAGTGTATTTAAAAAGAAGTAAGTAGATATGATCATTAATCAATACAGTATGATGACCCAGGAGGAAAGTATGACAAAGGTCAGGGACAGAAATCTGTAGTCACCGTGTGGAAACGGCAGGGGAAGCAAATGTAACCAACCAAAAAAAAAAAAAAACAAGTAGAAAATGTACCCAAACAACAGCTGACATTGATACAAATGTCAACACATGAGAAGTATTTAGCTGCCCCTGTGAAATCGAGTCACTACGTAGAATCAATTGATCCAAGATGGAACTGCTAAGCTGGTCACTGAATGCGATTGACAGAGTGTTCTCAACAAGAAGTGCAGGTTCTGGTGAACCTAGTTGCCCAGATGGGACCTTCAGAAGTCGTGACTGTCACTCGCGATGGAATATCATGGACACATGTACAGACACACATGAGGTCTGATTCGACTGTCTAGAGCTAGACTATATCTCTGAGTGCTACCTGATGCTGAAACATGTTTTTCTTTGTCAAATGTCATAAGAAAAGAATAATTATGTAATGTAAGATGATAATGGGGGCGGGACTAGATAAGCTTTTGCTTCTCCCGCTTTCCCTTTCGGTTATGTGTATTGTGTGAACTACACTGATGTGTGATGAGTGATCTAAATGTCATGACCGAAATAAACACATAAACAGTGGTGGTCTGTCAGGGCCAGCAGGGCCTTCTCTGCTGGCCCTGACAATATCAAAAAAGTATTTTTTTTTTTTTATCATTATTATTCAATTACTTTTTCAGTATGTTATGATTATGTTTCCAGAAAGAATATGGTTATTTTTTGTGAAGCTGAGCTGGATTTTCCTGGATGTCTTTAAACGCATCATAGCTCCGTGGACCTGCTCTAGTAGTATTGCTGGCCTTTCGTTGAAGCTGCCATTTCCTATTTGGTTATAACTTTGACTGACGTGTGTCGTCAGCCAATCAAAATGTGATATCATCGTGACAGAACGCCCCAGGCCCAGCGATGTGTCTGGCGCTAGCCCCCGCTGTTGTCATCAACGACGTTTGAACCTTTGGCGGGTTTTGAAGTAAACTATAGCCACTGCATTAACACCACCGATCCATCATGTTTCTGATCTCCTTCGTGTGCACTTTTCACGGCGATTGTTTGGAGAAAAGAAGGACATTATTTCAAGAGGAAGACCTACACTGAAGAGGTACATCATTTTGAGTGTTAATGATGAATTGATAAAATTTTTTAGAAGTGGTGAGGACAAAACTGTTAATCATAAATAGTGCCGTGGACGTGTTCCCCACGTAGCTGACGCCTATGCTTATGTGGAAGCTTGGTTTTGTGTCATATAGTGGCTTGTGAAATTGCGTTTGCTGAGTGACTTAATGGAAGATGTGGTAGCCTATAGATGCGCAGTGGTGTGTGTGTGCACTGGACATGAAAATGACAACGGTGTTTAATCCTTGCTACGTATCATTGTTTTAATAGTTTGTCAGTTGCTTTGTAACTGATCATCTGTTACAGATTTTAACAATGGTTTGATTTTTAAATTATTATTTAAATAATAATTTAAATTAAAGTTGATGACATCCACCAAGCAGGATGAAATGAAACTGACTGTTGCTTTAATCTCAGAGATTAGGCTTTGGCTCATGTGTTTACATCTGTGTTCAGAGCAACAGAACCATGCACCAAATACAGCAGATTATTTATATAGTAATACTGGATACACATCTAAACACACTTTTTAAAGATGACAAAACACCATAACCCAACATATATATATATATATATATATGTCATTTCTATAAAAAAATGTATGTGTGTTTACTGGTCCAATATCAAAGTCTTAAAATGTATTATATGATGTATATGTATATATATATATATATATATATATATATATATATATATATATATATATATATACTGTATATATATATACAGTATATATGTTGATATTCCTATGGTGGCAGTGGTATAGTGAGTTGTCTTTCGTCTGCTAATCTACATGCCAATGGCAAAACACCTAAACCCACATTGCTCCTGACAGCTTTGCCACCAGCCTGTGAATGGATATGATTGTTTTGCAGCACTTTTGATTTTCTTTTAAATATGAAGCGCTTTACTTGTAATGTAATCATGATGTAGTATTATTATTATTGTTGTTATTGTTATTATTATTATTATTATTATTATTATTATTATTATGTGTGATATAGAATATGCACTGCACATAGTGTAAAGCAGCTTTAAGTAGTCATCAAAGTGCTATATAAATACAACCATTCATCATTCATATTAATCAGTCATTCACAAAGACTGGGTCAGGAGTCAGAGTGGGTGATTTTTTTGGGGTTTTGCAAATAAATTAGTTGTGAGTCATCTATCAATCATATTTTGACTAGAAATGTCTTGTTTGCCAATTGAAAAAAAAAACAAAAAACATAGAGTTACACAAATTATAACATTTCGAAATGTTTGTTTACTGATCTTACCATGCATGAATGATGTGAAAGACATGGCGACAGTTGGTGTAAGAGAAGAGGACACAAGGAGGAGGACAAGAGGGAGGCAGATGATCTGATGAAGGGAGAAGCCAAGAGAAGATGATTTCTGGTCACTCTGATCATGTAGTAAATAATACATATATTAAATAATATATACAGTATATATTTACCCAACTGTAAAAAAAAATGTCACTCAAATGTCACTTAATATTAGCATTTTCGATACTTTGTAAGAGTTTCCAAACATACATCTGACCTGAAGTGTAATCTAAAAGACCTAATGAATCATAATTTTTGGGGCAGTGACACAGAAGAAAGCTCAAATATAACTCTGCCTGCACAAATCCAAACCTTGCTGCTATTTATGTAAATGACAGTAATAAATAAATCCATGTCTCCACCATCAGCTGATCACTTGCATGAAGGATTCTGCTTCGTGGCTCCTTAAAGTTCTTCTCTGAAACTTTGTTCAAGTGTGAACTAGAATAAAAAGCGAGCTGGCTGCTGATGTTCAGGGGGGTTGGGGTGGGGGTGGGAGGATTTGAATGAATATCACAATAAAGCCCCACTAATCTTCCATTCCAATCTGATTCTCAGTAGGATACATCTCTTCTTTCTATACTTAGGTGACCCACACCGCTTCCTTTGTGGATGTTTGGTTCCGCGGGATCAGCAGTGAAATTGGGAAGAGATGCAGTGTGCGTGCGCCACCTCAAATTGGATTGCATGGCGCCTTAAATGAAAGCAAATAATTTCACGGCTAATGGGCTTAATTTCAGGAAATAATTCCGGATTTCCACAGCTGGCTATTTTGCATGTAATTTGTGCACAGGGCTTGTCACTTTTGGAGATGTTGTCTCTGTATGTGGCTGTGGTGGAACTCTGGAAATAGAGCAGTGATCACTTTTGGACCTCATCAAATGTGCCACTCTCAGCTTTGACCACTTTGGTTCTTTTGAGCAGACACTCGTTGTTGTAGGTGGTGATGGGATAGCACTGCCTTTCTTTCTCAAAGCACAGCAGAGGAACAAAGTTATTACCACAAAAAGGGATGAAAGAATGGGGAAAAACACTGACAAACAAGAAATAAAATGTGATTGCCAACAAAGTAGTGATTAAGCCTTACAAAAAAATCTTCAGTGGTTAAATAAATATTGAAATAGCTGTAATTAAATAATGAATGAAAGAATCAGTCCATAAAGCATTGATTGATGTCCAAGAAAGGGGGTCTTTCTAATGGAGGCTGTTTGACAGTGATTGCGAAGGCCCATTTACCAGCTGATGTTTTGTTATGATTGGACATGTCAGTCTTCCTCCTCTGATTAAAAAGAGAGAAAGAGGAGGGGGGAGCCCAAATGTGCCAAGCGTCCTTTCCTTTATGTTCTGTTTTTTTTTTCCTTATTTTTCTTTCCATCCACAAGCATTAAACAAAAAAAAAAACTGAGAGAGATGGGTGCATATTATTGTGTCAGTCCACTAGAAAAGGCGACATTCAGGGGTTTATGTAAAGTTGCCAACTGCCCTTTGCATGATCAAAGACACCACTTCCTCCCAGGAAACACAGTCATGTCAAGACTGTTTGGGGCTTAGGTTTCAAATGGATTGTTTTTCTTTTCACACTTGAAGGATGGAGCAGCTTTCTGTATGAGTGTTTTAATTTATGTCACATATGAAACAATACCCTGAAGAAATGTCTGCTTGAATAATGCATACAGTACCTAAACCACTGGATCAGACACCAGCCACTACTTTTGGTGTAAACGTTAGTAAAAAATGTTTGAGAGGCTGTCATATTATCTATGTAATGTATAACTGATCACTTTTTTAATTAATTAATATTTGTCATTGTTTACAATGACAGCAACAAACAAAGAGAACAGGTAAGGTGCAAGGTAGCGGCAAAACATCTTCCAATACAATTCTATGACAGGACACTACATTGAGTCGCTCAACTCAATTCAATTCAATTCAATTAATTTTTATTTGTATAGCACCAAATCATAACATACATTATCTCAAGGCACTGTACATAGACAACATCAAGGAGAGCAGAGAACCCCAACAGTTCACACAATGAGCAAGCACTAGGCATCAGTGGAGAGAAAAAACTCCCTCTTAACAGGAAGAAATCTCTGACAGAACCAGGCTCAGAGATGTGCGGTCATCTGCCTCGACCGGTTGGGGTGAAAGGAAAAATGGGGGACAGCGGAGAGGTGGGGGACAGAAAATGGGGGGAGAGAAAGGACAAGAGGGAGATGAGGTAGAGACAGAAGAGAGAGAGGGAGACCAGCAGCAGATACACAAGTTTATACAGTTACTGATCGACTTTTTAATTATAACATAATAATAATGGTGATGATAAGCGTAGCCTCGAAAACTGGATCTTGATCCTGCAACCTGCATGATGAAAATACAGAGAGAGAAAGAGGGAAGGAAGGAAAGACACAAACTAGTGAGAGAAAGAGACAAGTTTAATGACATATAAAAAGTCATAATCATATCCTGAGTGTGAGAGAGTGAATGTGCGTGTACCACAGGAAAATCCCCCAGCAGTTTAGTTCTATAGCAGCATAACTAAGCGATGGTCCAGGTTACCCTGAACCAGCTCTAACTATAAGCTTTATCAAAAAGGAAAGTTTTAAGTTTAACTCTTCATGGTCTAGTTAACATCAGCATGTTTCCAAATGCAAATAAACAAACAATTAAAGAAAAAATAATACATGTCAAATGAAATAATACTGTTATGGCAAAACGGCTTTAATGGCTTTCTCCCCTTCCAGAATTGATAGAAAACGACTCCAGAAAACAACTGTGCTGTCTTTCATGGTCAGTCCTTATCTCAGGCGGTAGCAATTCTCCTCCAGAACGCTGTCTTCTCTGTTGTTTTGGATTGTTTCACCTCTTGTCCTTGGCAGAGGCTGCTGGTGGCTGATGTACAAAATAAAAAACATTGGAGCTTAACAGCTGTACTCCTGACTTTTTAAGGCAAAATCCATCTGCCTTAAAGAGGTGTCTGCGTTCTCAAAAAATGTTAAAATTGTCAATAACATTCACTGACTGAGTGGCACATGTATCTTTGAGCCATCTGTTGAGCGTCACAAGCCTGCTGAATCTCTCATCTCCTGTCGGTAGTGGTGTGTGCAATCATTAATAATATAAAATCAATCAATGAATATATATATGTATACGCAGAGAAGTGTGTATGTGTGTGTGTGTGGGTGTCTGTGGTTACCATTGAGCCAAATAATTACACAAATTTCTTTTAACTATCAAATAAGTTTAGAATACACAACTAGAGGTATGGTGGTCTGCATGAGAAGGGTGGCCTGGAATGGCATCAAATTCCCGGCCTGAATTTTTGTCCCAGTCCGCCACTGCCGTCACCCACTATCAGGATTTGAGGCCCAGTGGTTTGCGCTTTCTTCAGCCTTTTAGTATATGATTTAGCCTCATACCTTTCTCTGGTGCTGGAAGATGACATTACTTGTGGGGAGTCAGGGTCTCGTTAAAGCGGAGGAAATCTGTTCTCTAGTAGAATCCCTGTGTCCGGGGTCGGTTCGCTCTTATTTTTTTGCCACAGTCCGCAGATGTTTTCCTCCTTGGTACTGGGGTTGAAGAGACCCTCCTGTGCGATGGCAGTGCAGGCTACTCGGTTTCATCACGAGTCTCCCGGTACTGGGATCTGCCTGTTAACCGTCTTCCCATATCTAAGGGAAGCGATTTATCTTCACGCAATATATGCTTTGGCTTTGCACCAAGAGAGTTCCAGGGAGGACTACTGGTTGATTTACTGCCTTTAACACCAGCTTCCTGCTTCTTGGTGGTGCTAATTAGCTATCTGTTATCCTGCTCTTGTCCATTGATTTGGGTCATCGGTAGAGTGGTTTAATTTACATATTGACCATTTACCTCTACATTGACTTCGAGTCGCTGCATTTTCATCTCCAGTATTGCTATCTTCTGGAGACGTTTGTGGTAGTCATCCGTGGAAAAGAGAGGCATCTTGCTGCTAATTAGCTTAGCTTAGCCAAGCTCCTCAATCCCAGTCACTATAGTGCAGGCTTGTGCTGCTGATAGGCCACACTCACGAAGTAAAAGAGTTTAAATTATAGTGGTAGCTTTCAGATACTTTCATAAATTAAACTCCCAGTGATATAGAAGTATCCAGGACCTGCTTTCCATACATTTTGTAGGAAAAGGACAGGATTGCAATGCAGAAAAAAAAGAAAAAAGAAAGTAAAGCAAAGAGGGAAGCAGTGGACTATCTTCAAGAGAGGAGGAGTTTATATAAACATCCTTTTTCAATTCCATTAGCCCTCATAGATTCCTGTTAATTCAACCTCGATTTTGGGAGAAAAAATCAACCAAAGACATGACGTCATGAAAGATCCGGGTTCAACCAATAAACAAGATATTAGCAAACGGCAGATAGCAAATGATTCACCCATAGAAACCACTATGCTAATCAAACAAACAATCACAAAAGAGAGAGAAAAATCCTGCAGGACACAGCGGCCCAAATTCTAAGGACTAATTAAAACACTGGCAAAGAATGGCAACATCCCTCTGGTTGTAATATTCTGCCATAAAAAGTAATACTAAAATGTAGGATGACACCGTTTAAATGATTCAGTGATTTGTAAATGATGGATTGTTTAATTCACTATGTTTTTAATGAACAATTCTGATGCACCCATTTAGACCTGGTATTATTGTCTGTTCTTAGTGATCACATCCCCATCCTAACCATACAACATGTCTTCACCTTAAAATGTATTCATGTTATAGGGACCAGTCCCCATAGTGTGACTGTGTGAACCGATTTAGGTCCCCACAACACGAGTAATACCTGGAAAACACACATAGTCTCTTAATGTAAACTGAGGTCATGCCTGGTTAACACCGTTCCAAATGGATGTAGCACTAAATACATCAACAGCAGCAAAAGAGGAAGGAGCACATTAATTCAGGGCTAGTCGATACTTGTTAGCAGGGGTGGCTAATAAATAACTCGGAGTTTGGACCATGTCTTTTAGCTGCCTGTGGCATCTTAATGTGCTGTTTTAATCAGGGCCAGCGGCTGCTAAAGGGCTTACGCTAGCACATTGCCTGCTACATTGGCTCCCACGTTCCAGGGATTTACATAAAGGTCCAGTAAGCCATCACCAGAGCTCCTCATCCTGCCTTGTTATTCCCATTCTCATTCCCTGTATCAAAACCTCAGCGTGGCCCCAGGTACCCTGTCACACTGAGATCTTAAAAAAAAGAAAAAGAAAAGACAAATAGCTGGTGTTGGGCCAGGGTCAATGTAGAAGGCTTTTGCTGGTAATGATGTTGGAGCCTTAATTTTACCAGTGTTTATCCCTCTGTGCTGGTGCGAGGTGTGCAGCAGAGCATGTGGAAACCAGCAGCAGAGGGAGAGCCAAGTAGAAGTTGGATGTTCATAGGGAGATTGTCCAGAGATTATAGCAGGTTCGCTGCAGATTTGCAGCCAGATTTAAGTCTCTGCCTTTTAGTGCTGGTAACCATGCCAACTGCAATGGGAAACTATTAAAGCAGCCCCATGTGGCAAAGTAGGGACACCTCCATGAAAAAAAAAGCCAAAATGGCAGAGTATTGGCCCTCAAACCGGGATAAGCTTCTCATCAGTTTGGAAACAACAGGCTGCTTATGGGACATAACACTTTGCCAAGGAGAGGATTTGACTCACAAACTAATTTTCATACATATTGTTTTCATAACTTTCATGACTGGATAAGGTAATGGCAGCAGCTCATCTTCTGAAATCACTGCTTTACAGCTGCTGCTCCAGATTTCTTTTAATAATTGCAAAAATTATTACCAGTATCATCAGATTTAACTTAATCTGTTACAGCAGACCTGATATGAGCACAATATTCAGTTTGGACGTTTGATTTATATGGCATTCATTCATAGGGTTTTATGGAAATCTGTGTGGAAACACACTAGAGAAAATTACCTAAAGTTCGAATTTTGTGCCAATTAAAAAGCGCAAAGATAAGCTGTTACATAAAAGCTACTTTTAAAAAAAACCAAAACCCACTAATATCTGTCTTTTGTCTGCAGTGAGAATGAATACAATCAGCATTCAATCCCATGTCAAATGACTCTACAGTAGAGGCAGGTAAGTCCCAAAGTTGAATGGGCTATTTTCAGTTCTACTTGCCTGCCAAGACATTACATCTGCATCTGTTATGGTTACATTTTGTATGTGAAGTTGTTTAATTGTGGTTTTACTTTATTATGGATTGAAAATTCTGTTTATTTCAACAATTTTCACAAAAAAAAACAAAAAACAGAAGCACTGAAAAGAAGTATAAATGTTGTCTCATGGCAAGAAAAAGCAGCAAACATGTTCTAAAGATACTCTAAGATCACTGGCTAGTTGACCGGGCAGTGTGGTGGAAGCATACATGTTGAAGTCAATACAACTAATCAATTAGTGATGCTGCATTGCCGCCAATGTCACCTGTGTGCACATACTATGTAATCATACCTGCACCAGTTATTTTCTCAAATGTAGAAACTCTGAAACTGTGCTCCACTTTAGAAGTCAGAAAAAAAACATGGACGCTGACATTTCTTGGGCTAACCATTGTTTGCAATACCAGCCAATAACGATGCATCACATGGTAAATAGTGTATGGCAACATGTCTGTAGTTAAAGGTTTAACAGGACGATGAGTATGACTGGTTTATTGTGAAACAAAGTGCTATTCACAGTAAAAGTAACAGTTTTTTTAATGTTGCCACCCATCTTGGAATCCTAACTCAGGGAATGTGAGGTTGGAAATCCGAGTTCATGGGACTATTCTGTGTAAGGAACAGCCCATGACCTTGAAAGTTCAGAGTTCTGACTATGAATTGAACGCACTATTAAAGTCTTTGTACACTGGATGCATTGCAAATATACAGGACAGAAGTGTAAATAATTTGGATGCAAATTATGACACCATGTTAAATGTGTGGACTGTATGTCATCTACAACACTTATTCTGATTGGTTAGCTGTGAATTTGTTGGAAAAGGAGGCTAGAGAAAATGGACCACCATTCGAAAAACACAAATTTTGCTACGGCCAATGTGAATGCTGCACGTTTGTGCAAATACTTTGCACAAAAAAATGTGTCCATGTGCAAAGGCCTTTCTTTTTATTTGACTTCACTCACCAGATCCATGGGTTGAACTGCAGCCTGCATGTCTTGACTGCTAACCCTCTAAAGAAAAAAGCACAAAGTATGACGAGAAAATATCTGCATCCACATTTTAAAATGTTACCGCTTGTTTTTAAAGCCCTGAATTGTCAGGCTCCTGCCTATATTTGTGATCTGCTGACTCCTTATGAGCCTGATCTCTGCCTGAGATCCTCCAACAGGGCCCTCCTTATGGTTCCAAAATCTCGACTTGTCATGGAACTATGGAACTCCCCGCCTGGAGATCTCAGGCAGGCTAACTCATTATCCTCTTTTAAATCCCTTCTTAAAACTAACTTCTAAATTAAATTATTTTATACGTTTTATCTTTGTTTGGATTTTTAATTCATTATGTTATCTGTTTTATTGTAAAGCACTTTGTAACTCGTGCTATATAAATAAAGTTATTATTATTATTTTATTACACTGGTGCTTGATGAGTGGGAGAGTAGTGGTACACAGGTGAGCTGAGTTGGCTGATGAGGTGGGTGTGGCCTGCAGGAAGGGTGGAGCAGAGGAAGGGTGAGTGGAAAAGTACTGGAAGGTGAGGCACGGAGCAGATCAGACAATGACAGTGTTTTTTAAAGCCAGGCCTTGACTAAAATTAATTTAAAATGCTTATTTTAAGGCTATAAATTCTAGATTCTACACAACAGGTACAAACATACTTATGACGAGTATATTTCATTTCTGTCAATAAATTCTCTGGCATGTTAAGGGCCTTTAAGTCCATTGATTCATCCATTAAATCCATTGCTTATCCTTAATGGAGCCAATCCTAGCTGACACTGGGTGACCGGCACACAGACAGGCCAGCATTCTGTCACAGGACAGGTTCTGAAGTGTCATTATTTAAATTATTACCCTCCTCTCTAAGCATCCTTTAATTCCTTAATCATTAATTTAAAAAGATGGAGGGGAGGGCTGTCGGGGGCAGCTGTATAACATTGACAGGATCCTGCTCCTCATCTTCACTCTGTTCTGCTTCATCCTGCTCTCTCTGCTCCCAGGAGCAAGGGTTAGAGAGGGAGAGTTTCCTGAAATGAAAAAAGCAACACTGCTTATCTGCAAGACAGGTTGTAAGAGGGGCCGGCGAACAAGGCAGAGGGCAAACACACACAAGGAAATCTCAAAGTGCTCCACAGTCCTGACTGCAGTGTGCAGAACACTTGGCTCAGGTCAGATAAAAGCAGTCTGGAATGAATCATTCTCTTACTGCTCACTGGTTATTGGTAGTATGTGTGTGTGTGTGAGAGAGAGAGGGCGAGAAAGTGGAGACCACATTATCATCATTTCTATACGTTTTACACAAAATGAAGATACAGGAAGACGACACGTAATGTTCAGTTGTCATGTGTCGAGCAAGTTCAACTTGTTCTACACCGAGCCAAGGAAGAAATCTTTCACACCGAGTTCTTGTTTTTTGTTTGCTATTAACAAATAACCTTTGTTAATAAGTCAAATCCAGAGGAAGATGTTACTTATTGTCCTGGTAACTAATGAATTTAATTGATGCTGTTTGAAGAAGAGAGGAAGACGAGAAGAAAGAAAGAAAACAGACTGGATGAAAAAAGAGAAAGAAACAAAGACTGGGTGATTGAAAGATGAATGTATTTTGTCAGCACATTCAGTCCTTGAATTCAAGGATTGAATGTGCTGACACAGCTAAAGATGGGAGGGCAAGTTAATTAAAACTATTTGTTCAGTTCTTCCTCCATGACCGGAGCACAGACTCCGTCTGACACAATCACTGGACTGGAATACTGCTTGCCGGTCGCGATTGGCAGTGCTGTCCCTAAATACATCAGACTCCTGTTAACTGTTGGAGATTAACCCACATTTTTAGGATTGTTAAGTAGTTTTACCTGATCTACAGTTCGACAGTGTCCGGCTTGATTTCTGTGTCGGATGTCTCTTCCTGTGACGGCACTCTGGCCAGTCAGTGGCCGGCAGTCTGACCAATCATCGCATAGTGCCTACTCAGCACGCTTTTGGAACCTCCCTGGAGCAGGTACTAAAAATAGTACCTGGTGTCACTTTGAAATCCGCTCACTCAGCACCAAAGCCTATAGTTAAAATCTGTGATTTTACATTATTGCACACAGGAACTGTTCATCCACTGCTGCCTTAATCAATAAATTATAATGATCACAAACATTAGTTATAGAAAAGACTGATTAACAGTAAGATAAAGTGGTGATCTTGAATTATAAATTTGACATGCACAAATTTTTGTTTTTCAAAGTCACATACAGTCATGTATGTATGCGCATATGCATATCTACACATGCATGAATATGTATATATACTCTATATATATTCAATTTTCTGTCACTAAACAACATTTTAGAATTGTGTGAATTACTGCATCCCTAAATACATGCCGCACACTTTCTTTTTGCTCTGTTATTAAAATGTACAGTAAATAGAAATCAAACATGTTGTGAGAAGAAAAAGAAATCTAAAATGCTTGTGTCGCGTGATCCTTCGTCCACTGCCCAAATATTATAGGACTTTTGAACGAATAAATTAGCAAAAAGAAGCAGTTGCCAAAATCCTTCCCTTTGTGATTAAAAGCACTCTGTCGGATTCTCTGCTGTTTCATTAGAAGGGGCTGTTGTGAAGAAGAGTAAATTACATTCCTTTGGCTGTTGGTGTGTGCACACACACACACTTACTGTCACCTCCCAATCCTCCCGCCTTGTCCATTTATTCAACACATTTCTCCGGGGCACCATGCTATTCTGTCTGTGGCTGAACAAAGATTAGCCCTCTGCTGTCTTTAAAAAAGACCAAGTGAAAACGAAAAAAAAGGTTATCATACTTCCATTCTTCAGCCGTTTCTGTGAACAGAATTTCCTCTTAATTCTCTGCATAATAATGGGTTCATTGCCTGTATTTGTAAGTGGATGGGTCGGCCTTAATTACAGTCATTGGAGACCCCACGTCCTGCTTTTGTAATCTCCAACATATCGGCACTTGATGAGATTACAGTATAATAGGTGGTAATATTTCAATTTTCAAAACCAGATTAGCCTTTGTTGATTTCTCTCTCTGCACAGCACAACCTCTTGTCAGTGCTTTCAGGACAGCTGAAATTGAGTCCTAATGAACTCACATTTTAATATCCATGTTTTAGCCGCTATGATAATAGCTGCGCTGGGCTGTGCTGCTGCACAGTGTTGCAATTAGGCAACAAAGAGTGACTGTGTGAGACGAGTACAGACAAAGACCTGCCTCTGTGGGAGTGAGGAGACAACAGGAGACAGTCCTGTTAACAACACCCTTGTTCTGACCTCTGACCTACTGCTTCAGTTGTGAACACATGAATCCAACTGGAATGATTCAAGTTTTATAATGTCCCGACGCTGGATATAAATATCGACTAAGGCAAAAGAGGGACGGTGGGAAGAATCTCTCATTCTGTACTGTCCACAAGACCAGATAAGTGAAGTGAAGTGGATTCATTAACAACACAATACATTTTTTATAGAAAGAGAGGGAGGAAGTATGAGATTAAAGAAATAAAAAAATAAAGAAAGGAAGAAAGAAAGAAAGTAAAAAGACTGGGTGATTGTTTGATTGTGTGTAACAGGATGAATGTTTTAATAAAAATAATCATACATTTTATTTGAGGCACCTTTGTAAGCACTTAAAGACAATAGGAAAACAAAATGACTTTAATATCAGGCCCTTGAGAATTATCATCGTGTGTGTGTGAGTGTGTGTGTGTGTTGAAAACAGCATCCATACAACCTCTAAACATGTCCACCTTTTCCCTCACCGCCTCGTCCTCTCAGAGTGGAGACATGGAGAGGAGGAGGAGGAGGAGGAGGAGGCAGGATGAAGCCTTCATCCTGCCTCCTCCTGAGGTTTCCCACCAAATTTACATTTGAAACAGGAAAAGCCCCTGGTCCTCCTCAGTCAAACAGGTCACTTTGCATCCACAAGAAAAACAAGGGAGTGAACAACTGGAATAATCTGAATAAACAGCAGCTATGTTTCCACCTGCACAACAAACACACAAACCAAAACTACACCACACTGTTTCTTTGCGTAATGTCCATACATTTACATTCAGAGTTTTCTTTTGAATTGTGATGCCAAGTGTTTATAGGAAAGATATGTACATGGCGGCTTCACTTATTGGAAATGTACTAGCATAACAAACGCTATAAAGAGGGCAGGGAAACCAGAGGCAGTTTGATTGCATGTGGCGACAAAAATACAAAGATAGAAACATATAGATATTGTAATAATAATATGTACTCAAGTATGGTTTAAGAACATCATGTTCTTTTGCTACAGGACAAACAAAATGTTTAGTTGGTGTTACACTGGAAAAATGTCCCAAATGGCTAACAGCTTGGCCCACATCAGAAGCACAGTTTCCCTCTCATACGTATTAATGACACACGTGTATTGAACTTAGTGATGGAGCCACCACTGGATCAACAACTCATGTGCTGTGATGTAAAATCACAGAAAATACTCTCTGAGGGCACGAAAAGGTAGCACTCCTGTTCTTAAAATACTTAAAAATACTATTTTTTCTATGTAATCCTTTTTTAAGTGGCTCTGTCTTCACTGGCATCCATGTTGTCAGGGAGAGCACACATCCTTGACTAGTACCTCAGTATCTCATACACGTTTAAAAATCACTTTACAAGCCAAGGTCTCTAACAATGTCTTAACTGAGGTGTAATGTAAGTGTAAATAGTCCTTTCTCTCTATTACTCTTTATTGTGTGCCATAATACGCAGGTCACAGCAGTCTTTTAGGGTGCATTTACCCAGACAGAATAAATATAATAATATAACAAAGTTAAGACCACATTTCAGATAGTGGAGGAACGACTCAATGTCCTGAACAGAGATGAGTGGAATTGGATGAATAAAGCAAGGAAACTAAGAAAGTGTTCTTATAATGTCTGAACATTAAAGGCATAGATTCTGGTTTTATGAAGTTCTGATGTATAATAAACATCTTAAATACAGCTGACTGCGCTCTGTGATTCAATGGAAACATGGCTTTGATGAGCCACATAACAAAAGTTTCACCTCATAAAATCTATTCCATTTTAAGTAATGCTATTTTAAGAAAATGTTTGTGTCACTTTGTAAACCACTCACTCTCTGGACTGTCCATAGAAACAATCAGTGATTTTAGCTCACAGGGACACAGGAGCTGCTGGTCTACTGCTGAACTTGTTTGTTAAGTTTGTGTCTTGTGTCTTAGGTAAATCTGAACGAAGGACCTTTTTTTTTAACACAAAACTGACACAGTAACACATTTGAAGTAATTGATGGAGGCAGCTGTGGATCAACTCCTTCGTGGCATGATGGAAAGTCACAGATTTTCTGTATAGACGTTGGTGTGGTTTACAAAGTGACACAAACCTCAGTTTAAAGTCAGGAAAGGCTATCTAATGGTGAGATAAAGTGGAAAACACGAAATATTAAGTAAGCTATCATCCTCACTGACATCCATACATTCACTGAGTGTTTACCTGCCAATCTCCTGTAGGTCGTAGGCTCAGGAGACTCACAAAGTGCTATCAGTTCTATAGACACTGACATTATTTTAAAACCTCATACAACGTTTTAAATAAGTCTCTGTTATGGTCTGTGAGGAGAACGGTGGCTTGTTTTAGCAAAGGTAGTTCCAGGGTTGCTGGTTTGTCAACAAAAATGTAATTCCTCACACTTGAGTGCCTGACAACTGATGCAAAATTGCCTTCAATACATTATATTGCATGTCATGCATGTACTAAAACCAAGACAAATGGTGGGACACAAAAAGTTTTCCTTCACATAACAAATCTACATCCACCACTTTCAAAACCATCCTTTCTGCTTCACTAAATAAACAAGACTCACTCAAGCCAAAAATGTATGCGGTGGATTCATCTATTATCACATGTCACTCGTGTTAGTGATGAGAAAAACAACAGCATACTGTATATCATTTGTTCTAATAAGAACAACTCATGCATTCATCACCTCTTGTGGTCTGTGTGCACAGTGAATGTCTTCTCTCAGAAGCAAAATGGTGGTGATGTTGCAGCTAAACCTCATTATTACATTAATATGAACTCAATAGGAGCTCAAGATAGCTGGCCTGCTAATTATCAGTCAGCTGACACCTTTCGCAATAAAAAGAATATGGGTATGTTTATGTAATGCATATAATAATATCCACATTATTAAATGTCATTTATGTGTGTCATATTTTGTGAAGACCTAATTACCTGCTGAAGAGATTTTTAAGGGATGCAGCCTCAGGTCTGTGGAGACCATCAGTTGTCCTCATGCTCTCAAAGAGCATGTTTTCCCCCTCCTCTTCATTCGCTGAGTGTGGATTGGACAGCTCCAGTTTGGCCACGCTCTCCCCCTCTCAGTTGCCAGAGACAGATAAACATAAAGAATAAAAAGAGAAAACAAATGGATTTTAATTAATTGTCCATACAAAGGGAACACACCCATTGTGGCTACGCATCTTTTTTCTTCATTCTTTTTCCGTTCTCTGTTCAACATCACTTCTGGGAGACTCAGTGCTCTGTTGCTGGCTGGCCAAGGTCCTACAGCAACACAGCATGCCAAACTGCACAATCCACTCATTTCAATAAGGTCTCTCTCTGTTTTTTCCACTCTCTGTGTCTGTATCTCTGTCAGCCGCCTAGCTGTGGGAGGGGGTTCAAAGCTGCCACTCATAAAGGTGAACTGTGCCAAGGCCTGTGCAGCTCACTGCCAAGCCTTTAGTTGCTGCTTGTGTGCTGGGAAAAACCAGTGTGTGTATATGCTTCCAGAGGTTTCCACTGTGGAGGGAGGTCCTGGTGTACAGAGCAACACTGTAGGGTCTTCAGAAGGAAGTGGAAGGAGGAAGGCTGAGTTCCTGGACTCTCCTCCTCCTCTTCCTGGGACTCCTCAGGAGTTCCTTCTCTTGGGAAGGACACATGAGATGGAACGGTGACCTGTGAATGGGGAAATACAATCTCAGTATCTATCACAGCAGTGACTCCTCACTCCTCAGCTCTGATTAACCTTCAGTCCCTACAGACAGAGTGAAGGTTCTTCAGAACAGAAGAGTTTTGATGCCATATCAACAATGATGGTGAACTTAAAAAGTTATTTGCAGATATGTAGATTCAGAACAGTGTCTTACAATGCAGTCTTGAAAGCTCCTCAACAATAGAATGACGTCCAGATAGACGAAAACAAACACAAGGTCAAACATGTAGCAAGTCCATCAGCCTCTGAAATGTTGTCACAGTAGGAATGAGCCAACCGTGGGCCAGAGTCTTGAACAAACAGCAGCTCCTCTCGATCACCATCGCCTACAGCTGCTCCTTGAACTCTTGCCTTGGAGGGATGCAGCACAAAGCCTTACGCCGAAACGTTGGTGAAATAATTCAGAATGTTTTGTTTTGTGTAATATAAAAATAAAATCAAACCACGATCAGGAAGAGTCCCCCAAATTGATTTAATGTGGCCTGCTACTTGATATCAAGTTATGAATTATTTCTGTCTGTTTTTTTTGTTTTCATAAATCATTATTTTTTCATTATTTTGCATCATAAATATATAATAGTTTATTGTTTACTATGCATTGTTCCATGTCATACAAACCCCCTTTTCACACAATTTGAATTATTTGAAAAATCATCATGAATATCAGTTCTGCAATATCATGATTTGATTTTAATATCGCAAACACCTACTGAAGTACAGCAGGTATGTACTCTAATACATAGCATTAGGGCCACATTGTAAGAAAAAGTACACTTTCGAGAATATATACATACTATTAGTAAATAGTCTACTTTTTTGCTTCTTCTCCTCTTTTCCTTTGTAGCCCTAATACTCAACAACAATAATAATAACAACAATAATAATAATAATAACAATAATAATAATAATGATAATCATAGCCCCCGCAAAAAAAAGTATTTGGGAAAAAAATCCAATTTGCAGCAACCTTGCTGACTCCTAGAATTTGATCACTTTTAAACTACAACAGAAAACATGTTTAGAAGGAAATGAAATCATCTACATTGTGTATAGCAGTGGGCTCGGTTAGGTTGTTTGTTTAGGGGTGGAGGCACACCACCAACCACTCATCCTCAGTCCAGTCTCAGTTATACACAGACACAGCACATTCAGGTTTTCAATTAACAATTATCAAAATCTACTCCTGATGAAGTCTACAATATCATGAGAACATGCTGCTTCATCTGCTTTCTGTATTAAACTCCATAGAGAAAACCAGTGTGGACATCCTCTTTTCTCACTCGTAGTCCACGTTCTCTGCATTTAGCAAACATCCACCGGTAACTGTGAAGCTGTCCAGATTATTGTATTTGGTTGCTAATGAACTCAATCCGAACTGCCAAGTCACAGTACGTTTTCTGATGAGAGTGTCCTCTTGCGTAAAGCGGTCTCTTCAGATGTCCCTCGCTTATAAGGAAACCATGTTTACTGGCAAGCACCAATTTGATGTCTTTATATTTCAGGCCAATCTCAAAATGAAACTCTATGATCCTCTCCCATGGGTGAATGCGCTCCATTGTTCTGTTTGTTTACGGTCAAACTGACCCGAAGTACATGAATGAATGAAAGTTTTGCAACCTCCATTTTTTTCCGCAAAAATGACTACTACAACTAGAAATAAAATAAAAATTGTAATTTTATTTTATAGCGTTAAAGCGGAACTATACAGGATTTTTACCCTAATTTAACAGCTTCAGAGTCGTTGTGATAGTTAAATGTCGCAGGGTTGGCAGTCTCCAAGCCCCCTACTGTCTGTCCGTGGAAAACTAGCCTTACAAGATCAGGGCCACTGGCCCCAAATCAGTGAGTCTCGGGTTTCGCAAGAAACAGAAATTGCTTCAGGGCACCACACACACAGACACACACGACTCCCAGCCCGGTACCAGCTGTAAGATCAAGGCAGTGATAGCATTATTTTAGACGTTCATCATGGCAGAGCCGGCGAAAAAGAACCAGAGAAAACCGTTGTCAGAGGAAGCGAGGAAGAGGAAACGTCTGTCTGACCTATTTGCACATGGCTCCACAGATTGTGTTCGCCGGCTTTATTGAAAGCAAATGCACATGGCCAGGAGTGGGGGAAGGGAGGGGGAGTGTCATAGAGTTGCCTTAGTTGCCTTAGAATAACTATTAAAACTACATTTTGAATCAAAATGTGTTTTTTTTAACAAGAATAACAACTAAGAACGTAATCTAACATTATTTTATTAAAAATCCATGAAATCCATAGTTTTCAGTACAAATTGGGTAGTGACAGGTCTCTTACTTTGGCTCACATAAGAAAACTACTCAGTTTGTTTTTTGACATTGTAACACAGACAGAAATGTTACATCATATCTTTACATTACACAGCTGTGTTCCCTATAAAATAGATTTTCTCTTCAAGGGGACTGTGTGGGACTGAGGAGATGTGGTAGCAGAGAGAACTTTAAGTGTATCAGCTGTATCGCGGCACTTTCCTTTTGAAAAGTCACAGAGCCCTCACATGAATATTTCATTGTGTTATATCTGGGCCAATTAGGTGCTCACACACACCCACATCTTACACTCGTCTGCCATATTTAAGACACACACTTACAAAAGTGCCCTGTTCTGTGTTGAAAGGAAGTGTTTTTGCGCTGCAGGTAAAAAGTGGAGACTCAAGCTACAGATAAACAGAATTGTACAAAGTACTTGTTGTACTTTATGTGTACAAACACACTTGTGCATGTGTATGTACTGAAAATATAACAAGCCATGTTACTGTAAAAATGGGGAATGTTCTGTGTCTCTTTCATTGATGTATGAATATGAAAAGTAAGGCAAATGTTTGACACAACATTGATTTAAGATAAAAAGTCAATTTAAACGCATCTACACATTGAATATCGCAGCCATATTCCACCTCAAAGCAATGGGAAAAGTAATTTGAACCAAATGATTCTAAAAAAAGATGAACAAACAAGCAAACAAGCAGTGCTGATCTATGGAGTGTGACATTTGTCTCTTACAGTAGCTAATTAGCACCATTGTATCCATGAGGAAGAGACACACTGAATTTATCAATGCTTGACAGAAATAAAGAGAAGCAAAAATTAAGTGTACTAATGCATTCGAGAGGGGCTTCTATTTGTAACCTCTGCACAGTAGTTCATATTCAGAGTAATATGGGGATCTAAGTTTAGGCCACACGGTGGAGCACGTGGCTAGAACTGTTGCCTCACAGCACAAAGGTTGCTGGTATGTGTACCAGTCCAGGCCTTTCTGTGTGGAGTTTGCATGTTCTGTGTGTGTTTTTGGGTGTGTTTTTACACCCAATGTGGAGGATAAAGCAGTAGACAACGGATGGAATTGAAGTTTTAAGCTCATCATCAAACTTTGATGTCAGGAAGTGGTCACAAGTCATGTTTGAACAAGCTGTGTATGTGTAGCGGCGGCTGCTGGAGGAGAGGGAGGAGTCTCAGCCGGTGATCAGACAGACAGCTGGACAGAATCAGGTAATCAGTCAGTTATATAAGCACACTTGTAACCTGCTTCTCTTGCCTGGGTCCAGAGAGAGGAGTGAAGCGGAGACGGGCAGCAGCAGCAGCAGCAGCAGCAGCAGCAGCAGCAGCGCAGTTCACGCGACCCTCAGCCGTCAGAGCGACGGAGGTGCTTTTTGTTTGATTATTTTTGGTTGGACTTGATTTGTCTTGTTGGACAATAAACTGACTATTTTCCCTCTCAAAGCCGACTCTTCCTCACTTCCTGAACAAGCCATGAGCGGTGAAGCTCACAGGAACAAATGGATTTTTGCTATAAAATTACCAAAATGCTCTCGCATGAGGCCTTTGCCCGCATTAAAAAAACACAGTGTAATGATTTCATGGGGGTTATTTCCTATCTTAATTCAAGAGGATATTATTTTGATTTTACAGCATTTATTTATTGATTTCGCGTTAAGATTTTGTGATATTGTCGCACGCAAATTTGCTCTGCTGGTGCTCAAACTATGTGCTCGCACTCGGTTATATTGCTGCTCGCACAGATTTCCTGCGCTCAAACTCGAGCTCTTCTTCTTGCACTCTGATCTCTGCTCTGCTCTCTGATTTTTTTGTGCATCAACGCTGTCAACCAATAGAAGGCCGGCTAGTGTTGACCAATCAGATTATCCCTGCCTTATTTTTTGGAACTTAGTCGGTGTCCATTTCCCTTTAGACAAGTTGATGCGGTATGTGAGGACATCATAACGGTATGTTGAAAAAAATCATAACAATCAAGATCACTGTTCCAAAACCATGGAAACGCGAAATGCTTTCTGCCATCTTCTGCAAAATGGAGTCTCGCGGGGCGTGATTTTTAAATAGGATGTCATCAGACTAGACCTCACAAAAATTACAGATAATAGGCAAAACACCCTTCAATGGAAACACCTGTAAGTAGTCAACATTTTAGAAATATCACTTTTCTTTTGTGAACAACTGTAATGGAAACACAATTAGTGACACAACACCATTTCCATGAACCTGTCTGTGAGTTGGACACATTTTACAAAAAAAAACATTTTACCCACTTAACAAATGGCTCACCGAATGAAATGTACATGTATTTTGTTCATTCCATTAGGTAGCATTCCTCTGTTGAAAACTAAACTATATAAACCACTCATTCTCGTCCACAAAAGCCCACAGAGAAAGTTACTAAACAACATTGTTGAACTTACTGGCACAGTGGAGCAACACTTTCTGCATGCTGTGATGTGAAAATCACTGATATTCTATATGGAATCTGGTGGAGAAAGAGAATTGTTTAAAAATTCTAACATGACCATGGCAGTGACTGGATACTGGTTTGTAAAATAAACAAAAAATCTGGGTGCCCATGTTACCAGAATAGCTAGAGGTCACTTAACAATAAAATCCAAACATTAGTCATAATAATGTTACAGCCAATGTATGGGCTTGTGTCTTTCTCAATTCAAACTATGTTTACTATCGTCTCTTGCTCCATTTCAACAGCGTAAAATTCTGAAAATGTGTTTCTTTGTTTTTTTTTTTTGTCAAAAGCAGTTGGAATGTAGAGACTTTTAAAGGACTAAGTGTTATTGGAGTTCATGTTATTTACTAATTCACTCATATCTCAGAAACAATCAGTGATCAAGTGCATGCGACATGTGCGGCTTTATTAGTAGATTTATTGAAAGTCAAAATATTGGCAGATTTGAGATCATTTTACACCATTTAACTCTTTCAGGTTTCTGAGGTTAATACTTCAATGATGATGGTGACTGCCATTTTGTTCACCTTTTACTTTAGCTCTTCTTCATAATGAAGAACAAAAGCATTGTCAAAAACTGGGATACAAAGCCAAACCCCATCCGACTCCACACGCAGATTTCCCAGCAGGCCTTGTACACCAGTCTACTCAGCCAAAATTACACCTTTATCCTTTCTGCCCCCACCTGCATCCCTACTTCACCATTTCGGTCTTATCTGCATGCCTCATATCTCCAAATCCCTTTTTATTGGGATTTATTGAGGCTTTTATCACTTTTCATATAAAAAGGATGGGTCATATTTCCCCTCCTTTTAGCAATGTTGCCCATTTACAGCAGAGAATTGGCACAATTTCCGATCTTTCTACTTTTCTTCCTGACAGTCACATTAGCATGTCATTACTGGGGCTTTCTCTGCCCTCCCAATGGATCTGAAGCTCCAAGGGCCAAGCACCAGAGAGACAAATGACACCAGCTGCACCCACTTCTCCTCATCCATCTCTTTATCCCTCCCTCTCTTCTCATCCCTCCCTTTCTCTTCAGTGCATGCTTGATTTGTCTTGGTGACATCCTGACAGTCCCGGTAGGTTTTGACTTGGCCGGCAGCCGATTCCTTGGCTACGGTGGCATCTAATAGAGAGATTGTCGTTTTTCATTTACATCCAAGCCTTTTAGTTTTTTGATTCTTTATGTAAGATGATATTTCAACAATATATGTGATTAGGCTCATTCAGCTGGTAAAGTAAGTGTAATGTAATCACTGATAAAGTGAGGTTGTAACTGTTTGGACCAAGAATAACCTCTTTCTTTCGATGACTCTGTAATCACTGAGTTTGTTTGCTATAGAACAGCTTTGTATACCTTCAAATGGCCACATGCCTGTGTTAGGAGATCTAAATTTACAATGGAACTGTGAAATATCCTGATGCCCCTTGATCCAGCTTTAAGGAGCACTGTAAACCTCAGAAAATTAGTATTTACCATTTACCATCATTAATAACTGGGAGACTATTCAGGATTGTCTCATACCTGTACTTTAAAGAATCATGGAACCCCAGTCTTCTCAAAGACCGTTTAAAAATCCTCATATAAAATCTTCAAAAGACTTTCTGAGACACTATAGAAGGATGTTAAGGCCTTAGAATTTCCTCCAATGATACCAACATTTCTCTAAAAAAAGAAAATCCTTTGAACCTGGCCCCAGACCATCCTCAAAAAGCCTGGATTCCAGCAAGGACACGGATCAGGGAAGCCAATTTGACAACTTATGCTGTAAAGATCTTAAAAAGTAATTCAGGAGCAAATGACAGCTTAATTTACAGGCACAGTCCGACAACTTGATCGCTGTTCATGTCATTCATCATTCAAGCAGGTCTAAGCCTCATTGTTAAAACCTACTGTCAGCCCAGAGCTGGGCCAGATTAAAAAAAAATCCTCTTCTTAAACCAGTCTGACCAGTCACATATTCATGTATGAATATGTCACATAATAAATCTGAGGAAGTGGAGGCGGTAGCCTTATAATCCATGTTTCAAATCTTTAATCCCTTATATGTCCAATCCAATAACCCCAGTGACCTGCTATGTTAAAGGTGGTTGATGAGATCACAGTTGACGTTTAAGAAATGAATTGTCTTGTAGCGCTGGAGCTTCCTTTGTTAGTTTTATGTCTGTCCTCTAAATCTTTAGTAAATCTACCAAAATTAAAAGGGACTATTCCTTAATGAAATGTCCATTTGTAAAAAAGCTTGTACATACTGTACATATAAAGTAAAAACACATATGACATCAGGACATAACAGCTTTTAATATGACATTTGTGCCGATGCATATACCACTGAGCTATAAACTCCTTGGCAAACATTTGCAGCGCTCGCTCATGTCTTTTTCACATGACAATGATGGTGTTGACTGAAGAACTTATTCCACATAGAATTACAGATCATACCATATTTTACAGATTTTACATTAAAGTATCATGGGGTCTTGTTCATGAGTGAGGGGAGGGATGCTGTACCTGTCCATTGTGGTGAAGAGGCAGCTGAGTCGAAAGGCAAAGCTCTCAATTTACCAGTCAATCTATGTTCCAACTCTCCTCTGGTGACAAACCTAGTAGTGACAGAAAGCACATGATCACAGATACCAGAGGCCCAATTCAGTTTCCTCCTGCAGGGGTGTCTGGGCTCATTCAAACTTAACACCTTTGTTTGGCATTGGTTTATTCTCTAATTTTGGCATATCCCTAGCCTGGCTAATGCAAGATCTCCATGAAAATGAGTATGGGTCTGGAATGGCTATAGTAACCTGCCAAAATGCCTTTGTAAGCAACTGGATAGACCCACAATCTGATATAGTTTTCCTTGAAGAATCTAGTAATGGCTAGCTACTTTTGGGTGAGCCCATGGAGCAAGTCGCTTAAAATGGAAGCAACAGCCAAACCGAAAGACAGCTGCTATTCGGTGGCCATTGGGTTGGATGTAATAAAGCCTTGCTGTCATTATTGTGTTAAGCCCGCCTCTAGCACACCAAGGGAAAAAACATGTTTGTGATTAGTTCCCTTTTTTTGGGGTATCTGTAGTTGGCTAAAACAGCATCCTTGCCAGATGTGTCTGCAGGGCGAATTCAAATCGCTGGCAGATTCAGTTAAGTTCACGCAAACTGGTTTCCCCGTTGGTGCATGTAAAATGATATTCATTATAATCACTAAATCTTCTCCCTTCTAAATTTAAAACTTAACCAGACCTCTAAAATCTCCCAAAATGTAGTGTTGTAAAAAATGTACAATTATAATACATGACAGTTTTGCTCCCTTAGTGCTCATGCCCCTGCTACCAACATCACCTATCCTCCACAGCCACCCTGGTGAATGATGGGAAGGATATCACTTTATCTGATGAAAGCTATACCCTGATCTCCGGGCAAAAACTTGTTTATCTCTCAGCCGGTGACGACAGAAAGAGGAAAAGTTTCAAGCTCGGCTGCTCACTGTGGGCCAGGGAGATAGAGGCAGAGGCACGGCGAAAACAAAAGGCAGCCAGAGAAATTTGCATGGTGCTCAATTATACATTAGCGAACATCACTTGGCAATCTGTTCATATCAATTTAATTGGATTTTAATACTGCCTGTGATCTTGTTTCCTAATTAACAGCAGCGGCTGGCAATAAAGCAGAAGCATGCACCCAGCAACACCTTTGATCCGGGCCATATGGACTTGCTTGGAGCTCATTGGTTGGGGGAGAGAAAAATATCAGTCACCTAAATATGGGCCTATGACAAGCCAGCAGATAGGCGACTTCACTGTGTGTGTGTGTAAATTATGGTGGTTCTCATTATTGTTGAGTGTGTTTTTCTCACCACATGCCAGTATTGCTGCTCCCTGCCCTGTGTGTATGTGCATACATGTATGAGTGCGTGTGTGTGTGTGTATGTATCTATGTGTTGGACCTTGGATTTGTCTGTGTACATGACCATGCGTAAGTGTGTGCCTGTCCGGGGGTGGGTGGAGGGATCAGTGCAACCCCCAGATGGTGGATATCTCTCCTGCCTTGTGCCTTCATTGATTAATTTCTTCCCTGATTGGTTGTGATTACTGATAAATAAAACATGATCTGGGGATCAGATGCAAATCAGCTTGGGGGAGGGGGTTGGATCATGGGGTGGTTTTGGGGGTGTTGATTGCTTTTTCACTTCAATTTATTTCTTGCCCCACTGCCCTCAGCTGTAGACTGGAGGGCATAAGGAGGGTAAAAGAACAAACTTTGTCCTACACATGCTCTTCACTGTTGTCTCACAGTGCTGGTCTCCATGAATCCTTGTCCAGTGTAGATCGGTGTTTCTAAATGGGTGGCCCACTTTTTTAAAGATTGTAAACTATTGTGACCCGAATCTCAACTCGACAAGAGCAAACTTGTGTGTCATGTCGTGATAAATTTACAGCCATATCTGAACTGTATTTGAATTGGTAAATAAATGTTTTCCTAGTAAACTTAATTTCATACATTGTTATTTAAAACAAATAAACATAAATCTCTTTTGTGGAGGAGGAAATGGCTGGTAGTGGTCGTCTGCCAGGGTAACTATGCTGCTGCTGTTTAATGATAATACTGTACATTAGATCGGGGTCACCAACTTTTTTGACACTAAGAGCTACTTCAAGGGTTCTGAGTAATCTGAAGGGCCACCAGTTTCATATACACTTCTGAAATAACAAAGTGGTACAGTTTACCCTTAATTTATTATTATTATTATTATTATTATTATCATTATTATTATTATTATTATTATTAATACTAATGATTAAAGATATGGTGAAGGATATGTGAAGACACAATCATTTTTGTTATTATTAAGTTAGGAAAACGATACATTTTCTTTTTATTTGGTGCCTGTGGGCACCCTGTTGGTGACCCCTGCATTAGATAGTGATGAAAAAGAAACTTTATTCTCGTAAAATTCCGACTTTATTTGTGTATTATGACTTTTTTAATATTACACGTTTATTCTCATAAAATTACAACTTCATTCTCCAAAGATTAGTGACTTTGTCTTGACACAGAAGCTGCTTTACTGTTGTCATGTTTGGTAAGTTTGTGTCAAGATTTGAACATACATAACATTCTTTAGTACCATGATATAAAATTGCTGATTTTCTGTGTGGACTTTGGTGCAGGAGAGTGAGCGGTTTCCAAATGGCGCTTTTTTTTTCCACTACATGGTCCCTCCACAGCTAAACTCACTTGGCACGGCATGACGCGGTTGTATTGCCTTTCCATTTGCGATAGTGCCTGGTACTTTTGTAGTAGATGCTCTGGCCAGGTTCCAAGCAAACTGAGCCCAAAGTGGAGCCCATCAGACTGCCCACCACTGATTGGTCAAAGTGCCGTCACTGTAAGAGGCATGAGCAAGAAGTCCGACACAAGAATCAAACCGAACAATGCCGAACTGTAGATCAATGAAAAAGTCTTAAAAATCCTGTTAATCTCCAAAACATAGCACGGAAATGTCTAAATTCTCAATATGTAACACAGGAGTCTACTGAAAGCCTGTGATCACAACCCCTGCTGCTGTATTTCGGTTCAGTGTCTGTGTCAGTCTGTGCTCCGGTCATGCAGGAAATACTGAACTAATCTTTTTAATTAACTGATTTGAATGATTCAGTTCATTGAAAACAACTGCTTTACAAGTCACTAGTTACTAGGTTGTGTGTGCCGCGTTGAGCCGTGCCATGCTGTGCCAAGCCAAGGCGAGGCGTGGCCGGACCATGTACTGGAAATGTGGCACAGAGAAAACTTTGCAAGCATATTCTTAAGACTGTGTAGATTTGAGCAGATGTTTCATTAGTCTTTTTCTAAGATGTCAGCCCACTTTATTACAGCCTTATATAAAATCAACAAAAATAATGATAATAAACAGAGCATCCATATCGGAACAGCATCAGTATCGGCAGATATCCAAATTCAGGTATCGGAATCGGATTGTAAGTGAAAAAAAGTGAATCGGTGCATCCCTAAGACACATGGTGGTCAGACCAGATACTGACTGGTTTTCTGTATAGATGAGTGGGCACCAGTGTGATTGACAGCCTGGTATCATCCAGTAGGAGCCTGATTGCAGGTGACATGGCACTTTAAAACAGAACTTTGTTCAGCAAGTTAAAGACTGCATCCAGTTTTACAGTATGGACACTCTAATGATCCTCTCACTGTCCACTGCTGTCCATTCTGACCTCTACAGTAGTCTCCACCGTGTATAATGTACCAGTCTATGTACATGCTTACCCTATGCATAGTGTAAAGGTTGATCTTGACATATTATCCTAGTTTTATTATCCTTTATATGAATTAAGTGGGAGTGGAAAGCTGCATGGATTCACAGAGGTCAAAAAGAGGTGTATATCGTTGCAAAGAGTTCATTTTAAAAACAATGCATAAATCTACATCTAAAACTAGAAATCTCCCCTTCCAAATGTCAAATTTCCAGGAGCTGGAAGGGTTCCTATCATGAGAAAATATGAGTATTTTACATTATAAATAGTGTATTTTACAGAAACGCTGTGGCTGTGTCAGTCTAAGATGCAACATGGCTTCTAAATACGTAATAATTATGAAGTGTTCACATTGATTATCCTTTCGCTTGTTGTGTAACATCAGACTACAATTTGGCTGGACATTTTGTATTAATCACATTATAGTATAATTTCAATATATTTGATAATTTATGACCAAATATTTACAGGAATAAATAAGTCCTTTACTCCCATATTGTAATTCTTACACATACTAAAAAATTAAACAAACAAAGTTATAAATATTTAAAATACATTCACACACTCACAATAGCAAGGATACCGGACCTAGGCCAGGTTGGGACAAAGTTCCAGAAATGATTGTGGGGCTCACGCTGGTGTTAACTATGTTGTTTGCAGATATACCTGGGGTTCAACATTGAAATCAATGGTCGGTGCAAAAGAGAGGTGAAGGAGAGGCAGGGTGGAGTGTCTGAGGTGATGTGTGACAGTATAGCAGCAAAAGGGAAGGGAAAGCAGTGAGACCTGAAACACTGGCACTGTCTAAAAGACAGGAGGTTGAGCTGGACGTGACAGAGCTGAAGATGCTGAGAATTTCATTGGGAGTGACGAGGATGGACAGGATTCGTAAGGGAGTAAGGGAGTCATGGTTGAGATGTTTTTTTGGTCATGTGCAGAGAAGGGATAATGATTGTATTGGACAAAGGATGTTGAAGATGGAGCTGCCGAGCAAGACCACAGAGAAGGTTCATGGAAGTTGTAAAGGAGGGGCAGTGCCAGAGAGCTTTAATTGGTGGTGCTTCATCTTTTACTGGGTGAGCTTTGAGATATAGCTGCATTGTTGGCACATCTCATACACAGATAGATAAGCAGATTTCTACATCATAATCAGAGCACAGAAGTTGACATGCATGGTCCTGATCTAACACCACAGAGGCCTCCAACTCTCCAAACACACAGCTACAGGGAACATCATATGACCCACACATATCAACTTATCGGTTATAAACATCACTGCCATTTTAAATACAAATACCACAATCAAACTACCATGGTCAAATCATGGTAATTAACACAGATTTATCACATAATAACACAATTAAAACATAGCCCATCGCCATGGGAAAAAACACCATTCACTTACCAATTGATGTTTCACAGAACAATGCAGCAATTGTTGTGGTTGAGGGCAAAAACATCGATAATGTGGTCAACATCCAGTGCTCCACAATATTTATAGCCAAAAGTGCAAGATTGCTTGTACGAGCATCTCAGGTGGTGGAGACACGAAAAACTTTGTGTAAATCTATGAAGGCATCGTTGTATGGTTCCATCAGTGAAGAAAGTCCAAAGTTGAACTAACAGTTTGTCCTTGCTGTACCTATCTTTTAAGTAGCCGTTGGACTTGATGTAACTTGGCATTTAAATTGTCCTCAGTGATGCCATAATTCTGTGCCATTCCCAATAAGCACTTTTCATCCAAGAACTGACTCGACCAGATTACACGAAGAGGAGACATCCGAGTTGGGTGACTGCAACTGATCTGATACAAACTTGCTCACCCAGAATACATCCTCAAATAAAGTAAGCTTTAACGCAAACTCCTCATTAATAAGTCTGTCTTCTGTTTTGGATTTGTCTGGCTAATAACATACTATTTTTTTAATTGCCCACAATGCAGAATACTGACAAGCCCAGCATGTATCCAATATTTTTTTCAGTTCAACAGGTTGTTCTGATTGTTCCAGTTCTTTCAGTTTTTTCAAGAAAAAAGACTACTGATCTAGAATATAAATTTTCTCGAAAAACTCGGCTGCAGGCCATCCAGACATAACAGCAGCTCCATTGTTGCACTGTCCGATGGAATGATTTACATCAATGTTGCAGTTGCTGCATGTCATTTGAATCATTTTCAGCAGAGAGGCTGCATCTAACCCATCAGCTGGGGAAATGTGCAATAACTTTTTTAGCTCTCTGTCATTGTATAGATAACAGACTACCACTGATATTTGCCCCTTTTTTTGCTAATTTCCTTGCTCTCATCAACCATAATAGCAAATGTCCAGCTTCCTTTAATTTATCACTTATTTTTTTTCCTCACCTTATCAGCCATAATGGCAAATGTCTCATTTTGTATATCATGGTGTGTGTACTTTGCGTTTGATGAGTTTTCAGATAAGTTTTGGTGTAATCACATGGTGATTATATTTAGAAGCTCAAGAAAGTTTCCTCTGTTATCTGTCTGATCATCTTGACTGTGGCCCCATTACGCAATTCCCTGGCATGCTGCAGGCTCTCTACAACTGCTTTCATATATGCCTGGTTTGAACTTGAACCAACTTTGAATGACTGGTGTCTATCATTTTACCAATTTTCACAGACCCATCCTGCTTTCTCTGTTTAAACTCGCACCAAGCATCAACGGAGAGCTTGCATGCAGCACATCTGTTATGGGCTCTGACTGATGCTTGTGCTTTACAATGTCAATTCTGAAATCCAGCCACAATACAATCCATCTCCAAAACCGTGATTGCCCAGTGGGACAAAATGTCTGCAGAGAAAACAGTAGGCTGCATTCTTAATCACTGAATATTCCTACCAGGTAAACTGATCAAACCATAAGCAGTTGAAGCTCCTTTGCTGTGTACCAAAGGCTGTTGCTGGGTATTTGCGCACAGGGCATCACGGTCCTTCATCTGGACTCTGACCAATATTCTCCGGTGTATAATCTTTGACCACATTTCTGCTGGTGGTAGCATTACACTCACTGCCACTTGCAACAGCTAGCTGCATCACTGGTGTGGCATCAGTACTTGGGGCGGGTGGTTCCTCATCTGAATTTGATGGATTGTTTGCAGCTGTTTCCTGAATGGAATGTTAGTATTTTCCACACTGCTTTCTGGTACTGCCTGCTCTTCCGAACGTGTACGAGGGCACTTATTCGGTTTTATGAATCTCTCCAACTTCAAGGGGTTATGTGAACAACTTTATTAAATTTAACACAATTCAATACATTTCAGATTATTGATACTACAGTTGGTGACATTTTCTACTGTAGGAGAAGCCGAAAAAAGAAGAAAAAGTAGATTGGCGGGCTCAGGATAGCCGCCAATCTAGTTGATGATCAGTCATCAACTGACATAATAATTTCAAGTTGTTTCAGTAAAACATAGAATGAAATACAGTGAATTCAAATGGTGGTGTTTTAATGATTTACAATGTAAATCAATGGGTTTACTGTTCATGTCAGGACAGTGTATACTCATTCTTTTCCTGCTGTTAGATTGTCTGTTTTGCTAACCATGTTGCCTTTGTCTGTTTGCTCCTCATGTTCCGTTTCCCCTTAAAATTGATCGGTCTACACAGTGCCCTTTTGTTTTACTTTATTCTTCTAATATTTTTGCTTTAGTCTGTCCTTTCATTACAACAGATGTGGAACAGGTAGACCAAGGAAAATATCTGCATTGATGACAGAAACATTGTGAGCTGTAAAGAAAGAGCCTAAAACAACTATTAGTGACATCAGCAACAACCTCCAGAGGGCAGGAGTGACGGTATCACAGTCTACCGTTCGCAGAAGACTTCATGAACAAATGTACAGAGGCTACATCAGAAGACGAGACGAGCCTCAAAAAGTTCTAGAACAAAGTTTTATGGACTGGTGAGATAAAGATTAATTTTACCAAAGTGATGGAAAGGCTAAAGTTTGGAAAAAGAAAGGATCTGCTCATGATCCCAAACATACAAGCTCATCTGTGAACATGGTGGAGGGAATGTCAACCAAACTGATTAGGAGATTCTTCATGTAGCAAGATAACAACCCCAAACACACAAAGGAGTTCATCAGGGGCAAGAAGTGGAAGGTTTTAGACTGGCCAAGTCAACGTCCACACTTAAACACTATAGACCACACATTTTACCTGCTAAGAGGAGACTGAAGCGAGTAAACCCCCAAAAGAAACAACAACTGAAAGAGGCTGCGGTGAAAGCTGGAAGAGCATCACAGTAGAAGAATGCAAAAGTTTGGTGATGTCAGTGGGTCACAGGCTTAATGCAGTTATTGAAATCAAAGGATTTGCAAGTAAATATTAAGTCTCATTCACTTTAAAGGGGACATATTATACCCTATTTCCCCCATTAAAATAGTTCCCTGGTGTCCTAATGAACATGTCAGTGACATGCTTTGGTCAAAATACCATAAGGATGAAGAATCATAGTAGTTCAATAACCCTGCTAAACCCGCCCCTTTCAGAACGCTCGGTTTTCGTGCATGGTCCCTTTACATGCAAATGAGACACAGGCAAACACACACCCACTTCTTCCAGGGGGTTTCTGATTTGTCCTCTTTACAGCGCTTTACAGCTCTATTCGTCTCCCCCTCCCTCCACTAGCTCTCTGACAATATCAACATCTCAGCGTGAGCAGAAAACAGCGAGAGTGCCGTCACAGGAAGAGACGTCCTACATAAGGATCGAGCCGAACACTGTCCAACTGTAAATCAGTTAAAAACACAGAACTGCTGATCGCCACCGCTGATCGCCAGCGGCGCGCTGAATAAACTGTTTGTTGCTGTATCAGACCGGAGATTGTGCTCCGGAGACCTCACCACCGCTGACCAGCTCCGGTGCTCTGGCGAGCTGGCGATCAGCGGTGGCGATCACCGGTGCTGCACTCTCTGTGTCACCACTGATAACCAGTGGCAGTTTGTGCCGGACAAAGTCAGCAAACGTGTGTTCGCACCACTTCGCATCAGACTGCGACCAGTGGTTGCCGGATTTAGTCAGGGGACGTATTTCACCGACGTACAAACACAAATTGTTAAGAAAAGATCACATAGAGCTCATAACTGACCATTCTGACACGTCCTAATTAAACATATTTGTTCAGTACGTCCTCCATGACCGGAGCACAGACTCAGTCTGATACAATCATATAAAGCAGCTGTTTATGCAGCTCGCCGCTGACAATCAGCGGTGCTGCACTCTCTGTGCAGCGGTGCTACACTCTCTGTTTCACCGATAGCCTAAACTGCCTGCTGATCGCCAGCGGCGCGCTGAATAAACTGAATGTTGCTGTATCAGACCGGGGACTGTGCTCCGGAGACCTCACCACCGCTGGTGGCGCGTTACACGGTGATCGCCAGCTCGCCGGAGCACCGGAGCTGGTCAGCGGTGGTGAGGTCTCCGGTCTGATACAGCAACATACAGTTTATTCAGCGCGCCGCTGGCGATCAGCGGTGGCGATCAGCTGATCGCCAGCTCGCCGGAGCACCGGAGCTGGTCAGCGGTGGTGAGGTCTCCGGTCTGATACAGCAACATACAGTTTATTCAGCGCGCCGCTGGCGATCAGCGGTGGCGATCAGCTGATCGCCAGCGGCAGTTTAGGCTATCGGTGAAACAGAGAGTGTAGCACCGCTGCACAGAGAGTGCAGCACCGCTGATCGTCAGCGGCGAGCTGCATAAACAGCTGCTTTATGTGATTGTATCAGACTGAGTCTGTGCTCCGGTCATGGAGGACGTACTGAACAAATATGTTTAATTAGGACGTGTCAGAATGGTCAGTTATGAGCTCTATGTGATATTTTCTTAACAATTTGTGTGTTTGTACGTCGGTGAAATATCTCGCAGTCTGATGTGAAGTGGTGCGAACACACAAACACACGATTGCTGACTTTATCCGGCACATTAGCTTCATATATAAAATCCTCTGTAAAACACTGTGCTCCACTGTGCAGCCACCAACAGCACACTTGTCCCGCGGCGTTGACATAATACCGCTCTTCCTCCCTCGCCTGCACTCTCGCAGGGACAAGGTGGAGCTAAGGTGGAGCTTGCGAAGTAAACGTACTGGTGGGGCGGTAACATTCGCGGTGAAATGCGCATGCTGACGTCATAAGCGCAGGGAATTCAACATCGAGCGTTTTATCGCCTATACTTACACTAAGCGGAACCACGAAAACATGACTGAGTATTGTTTTTCCACACTTTGGCGACTGGTAGGGCCCCCAGAGTCCCAAATATCAGTATTAAAATGGTTAAAAAGTTGATTTTGCATAATATGTCCCCTTTAATCCTTTTTAAGTCTATCTGTTCCAATACTTTTACTCACATGAATCATGGGTGGGTTCAAACTAAAGGTGCTACCAGATATAAATACCTGGAAGTAAAAGCTGAAATGTTCATCTTTTGATGTCAAACCCAAATGTTTTCAGTCCATGGCAAAATAAAGGAATTGGCCTCACTGTTCCAATACTATAGGAGGGCACTATATAGTTGTAAGACTTTATATTATAAGTATTTAATATTATGTTATATATGTATATGTTATATTATCCTACCCCTGTATTCAGTCTAATGAAATTACTGTCCATCTTTACTGCTTTCTTTTGAGGAAGGTGTTTTAACTTTTATTTCATTGTGCATTGGTTTCTAAATAAGTTTTTAAATAGTATAATTAGTACATTGAAAGAAAATATGCCCGCACACAGAACTGTTCTCAGCATGTCATTTTTCTATTTTTTTTTGTTTTGTTTTGATTTATTAACCTGTGTTGGATCAAAAAGAAAAAAATTTAGACTCAATAATTAAAGCTGACAAAGGATGTCTCTGATTATAAACATTTTCCAATAAACATTTTATAAGAAAAAAAATACCACAGGACTCTGTGTAAACAAGAGAAGAACAAACTACCAGAAAGCAGAATAAATCAGGACTTAAAATGTTTGGAAAACAATAGGGTTAGAACTACATGCTTCTCTGCAACCTTTTCAGTCAGCGCAGATTCAAAATGAATGCAACAAATAAATAATATCTGCCTTTTCATTGCACCATGCGTTTTTTGTTGCCAAGGAACATCTGATACATGTCTGTCTTTTGACCATTCAGAATTAAAAGCGTCTTTTATGTTTGGGCCTTTCTGTCACGTTCACAAGAAACTGGTTAACAGTAGGTATTGTATAAAGGAGAGACACATGCATGTTGATGATGCCTCATTAGAAATTAACCCGGACCTTTTGAAACATTACTGGGCTGCCTGGGTCACACACACCTCAGTGCTGGTTGGCTATATCAGTCTGTGCTAAATACTCCGTAATTGCATCACAGCATTGTTTCAGTGTACAGCAGATGGAAAATATATGGCTCGGCTAATGTTATATGTATGTAAATGAGCAGGTCTCGAGCAATAAATCAGCCGAGGATCCGCAGTGGCAGAGACTGAGGCACAACAGGATTGTGTTTGAGAGGCACGCGGGCCCTGAGCGCTGCTGAAGCCACAGCGGCTCTGCTCACTTCCTATCGAGCACTAGGATTGATAAGGACAACTGGTTTTCAGGCTGGTTTATGCTACTGAAAGAGATAGACAGCTGGTGGAGATAGTAGTGCAGGTTATATAGGCTGGTGCTGGGCTTTGGTTGATGGGATTTCAAGAAAACTGTTGGGTCTGGTGGTGTGTTCGTGTATGTATGTGCTGGGTCTTGACTTTTGTGAGTGAGTATTGGCTTCCTCATTTTGACAGGACCTGTCCATTGACTATAGGGATCCTTTTCTCATTAAGCCCCCTCTCCTTAATCCTCCCTCCCATTTTAAACCCAGTCCACACCTCTCCTTCATACAGGAGGAGGAAAGAAAAAAATAAAAAAATAAATGCTGTTTGTCAGGAGATGCTCTCTTGCTCTCCCTCCCTTCCTACCCTCAATCTGCACCTTACCTCCCTTCCCTCTCCCCTTCTTTCCTCTTTATCAATAAATATACCACTCCTGACACTAAAGACTTAACATCAAATGAGCTTCGAAATCCATTTTCTCACTTTTTGCTGCCCCTTTCACTGCTTTTTTTTCCTGTTTCTGAGGAGGTGAAGGAAGGGGAGAGAGGCTCACAGACACTGAGTTGCCTTTGTTCGTCTGCCCTCTGGCCCTGGGTGCCCAGGCAGCCGGTACCACCGGGAGACAGCTAGAGGAGATCAAACGGGCAGCGGCGAAAAGCACCGGTACCTGGCCCCTGAAGATGCCCCATGGCACTTGCAATTAAATAAACCGGCTCGCCAAAAAAAAAATTCTCATACTGTCAATCAAAATAATTTACCCAGGCACTGTGGCTTTCTTAAAGGCACACCGCTGCTTTTCTGACGGGGCCTGTCCACTTAATTTCAAAGCTCTTTATTCAAATCAGGGCCGAGGAGGAAGTGCCAGCAAGCACCGCAACCGGGATTCTTATCCTCTAGCCTGCAGTTGTCTTCAAAATAATGTGAGGAGTGGGGGTTGAGGTGTGTGTGTGTGTGTGTGTGTGCAGGAGAGAGAAAAGAAGCACCCGGTGAGGCAGTGTGTCATTTGAATAATACACTGGACACTTTCAATCTCCCAGAACATAAGAGAGAAGGTTTTAAGGCGAGGAAGCACATACACACACACAGTGCCCCTGGTCTCCTCAGTGGAGAGCAGTTAAAAAGACATGCATCTAAGTCAGATGGAGGTTAAACCCAAAAGTTGTGGTGACCAAAGAAATGGAAGCTGAATGAATTCAAAACCAGCAGCTGTGTTCTTCTGAGTGCTTTTTGTGTGAGCGTGTTAAATACATATGTATGTTTTTATCAGGGCCATACTAGAGGAAAAAATACATACACAGCTTTCGAGAATAATGAACATGAAAAAGGTGTATAATTATGAGAATAAAGTTGTGACATTACACTAAAAAATAACAAAGTATACAAGAATAAAGTTGTATTACAAGAATAAATACAAATAAAGTTATGACATTATGAATAAAATCAAAGTATCTTGGGAATAAAGCCATAATATTATGAAAATTAAGTGGAGATATTACAAGAATAAAGCTGTAATGTTACAAGAATAAAGTAGTAATATTACGAGAAAGTGTATGCCTACATCCACATGAAGTGACGGCTAAATATGTCTGTGCTGCCATTAATTGCAATGCCACACAGCTAAAAAAGGAGCCAAGAATCAATATCATAAAGATCTATGTGCCATAAAGCTTCCTTCTTTGTCCAAACTCTTAGTTATCGATCTAGTCTATCTTGTTTTTTGAGAAACTATAGCAACTTTGAGAGGACCAAAGTACAACTTCACAAGATGTGCCACGTTCCTCATCTGTCACAGGTTGCAGCTGATAATCTAAGATTTTGCCTTTTTCCTTGCAACATTATGACTTTTTATTCTGTAATATTCTGATGTCATTGCAGTAATTTTTTTTGTCACAATGGCCCTAATACTTGGGGGTGGAGTGGCTCAGTGGTTAAGACCCTACCTTGCGTACCAAAGACATCATGGTCGCAAGTTCGATTCCACCCCTGGCTAATTGTACTTGATTCCATTGTAAGTCGCTTTGGATAAAAGCGTCTGCTAAATGACATGTAATGTAATGTAATGTAATACTCCTTCATGAAACGGACAACAGCAGTGATTATCCCCACTATGCAAACTACAGCATGAATGAATTGGGATCAGTACTACTAACATGTATCTATGCAAAATAAACTCCCCACTATTCCTCCACCTTTTTCCTGTGAGATATTTGCGGCCCATAATCAAGGCTATGATTTTCAAGTGCTGATCGGCAAACACCTCACAGAGGTATTGTACTCTGCAAATCAAATTTGGCCAACTTCCATTCGTATTACCTACGATAAATGACAGCCCTTCATCTTTTTTGTGGCTTCCCTGCTTTCCCTCTTTGTTCCAAGGAAGGACTCTGGCCATTGTTCTATTATGCTGTGTCCTCACGGCATAAATCATAGGACGTCATCCAGCCATACAGATGCTTTCTCTGAAAATCACAGAAACAGCGGGGTGCACCCTAAAGGCTTTGTGTGTCTGCCTAACTGACAGCGAGCTATTGGTACCTGATTTAGACAAAGGTGGGTTCTCATGTTTTCTGTGTATTGTGTATTCTTTCTTTCTTTCTTTCTTTCGTTTGACAACTTAGGTGTACTGGAGAGTGAGGAAACAGCATGTGAGTGTCGTGTGAAAGCTTAACTTAAGCATATAGGTAATAGTAAGAGTCATCATCAGTATGCCTTGTCACCACCGTGAATGATGTGTTCTAAGTCTGCCAGACAAGTTTTCCAGTGACCTCTCTCCATGTCCTCACAGCCAGTGGAGAAGAGAAGGGAGTGGCAGTAATTGATGGGAACATTCCAGGCTTGTGGGCAAATACCCCAGGGGGAAAACTTAAAAATAATAACCTAAATATTTCTGACATGTTAATTAAACGTCAAACCACAAAGGTGAATGTGGAGCAGATAGTACACCTTCAAAGCAACACAGAGTAATCAGATTCTTTTGAGATGGTCCCTCCGTCTTACCTCGAGTGCCATCCTTTTATTTTCTTTGCAAGAAAATAACAGTGCAGCCAAGCCTGCATTTTTCTCCTGCCTGTGAGTAACTATCAAAAAACAGAGATTCATCACTGACAAGGAAAACAATGAAATCTGTGGCTCAGGCAGAGACTATTTTTATCTAAATATACACTTAAATACATTTAAGTGACCAAGATGGGAGTATGTGGTGGCTTCCAATAAACCAAGATAAAGTACTGCAATGGTACTTTGATTTGAGCGTCTTGAAACTGAAAACAAAATGGACTCTTCGATAAATCATGATAATGCTGTGACTGCAGGGAGAAAAAGAAAGAAAGGGGGTGGTTATGTGAATGCAATAAGAGATAAAAAAAAAAAAAGAAAAAGTGGTATGTTAAGGAACTGAACTCCATTGTCTTGGTATTGAAAAAAAAGACAACTCAAGGCAGGAGAGCTGCATACGTTGCCAAAAGATCGGTATGTCTTTGGAACAGTGCCAACAGCCCGTCAAAGCTGAGTTATGAGCTTCAGAGAGGTGGAACACGTGAAACTGGGCTGGTCCCTAGGTAAGTGCCCTGGGGCACTCCTTGGCACAGACATCAGAGCTGCTGGACAAGGCAGAGGAACAGAAAACCTGTCTGTGGTCAAATAAAAAGCCATCAATTTCCACAGTTACAGCTGGGTGCAGTTGAGTGTGTGACCTGTAATTACCGATGTCAAGGTATTTCCGAAGTTACAGCTCTAAAAACTTGCCCCATTGACCGAACATGCCAATTATGTGCGGATATAAGTGGCATTCGAAGCAGCAGCTTAGTGTAATTATGAGAGTATAAGAAAGTCATCCTCCTTAAATCATGTCACTGGTTTGGAATTAAGGCAACTGTACATTGGTTTTTGCTCTTTTGTTCAGTGTAAACTGAGGCAAAGTAGAACAAAACTTCACATGTAGGTCTATGTAGTAAATGAATGAATTCCATGTGTGATATTACATTACATGTCATTTAGCAGACGCTTTTATCCAAAGCGACTTACAATGGAATCAAGTATAATTAGCCAGGGGTGGAATCGAACTTGCGACCATGATGTCTTTGGTACACAAGGTAGGGTCTTAACCACTGAGCCACTCCACCCCATCGGGTATCAAAATCATGGCTTCACTTTTTTTTTAAAAATATCCACTTTTTTAAATCAATTAAAGAAGAAAAAACACATATACAAAATCTACATCTGCAACCACATATTGAGCAAACTTGTTATTTTCACATTATACTCCACAGTGTTTGCACTGAAGTCCCAAGTGACTTCAGGACATCCATCCATGCATTAACTACCGATTTATCCTCATGGGGGGTCCTGTGCCAATCTCAGCTGACAGGGCAATATAGGCGGGGTACACCGTGGACAGTTCGCCAGTCCATCATAGGGCCACATAGATATAAACAACCATTCACTCTTACATTAACATCTATGCCTAACCACTACACTGACTGTGATTTAAATTTGCAATGATTTAAATAAAAAAAATGCAACTGTAGTTAATCAGCATGACATGGATGTAAATGTAACCCTATGCTCTGATTCTACATCATTTACAGAGCACCTGGCCACTGACCCACAGTATATACATGCTTTAAAATCATCATCATGTTTCTGCTGCAACTTGATTGGCTGTTGCCAGATTGATTGAAAGCTGGGGGAATGAACCAAGCAAATGCTAATAGAGTCAGGAAATAACCCAGCAGACTCTGCAGACGATTAGGTTTTGCTCTGTAGACATATCTGGTAAGGATGTCGTATGGGCCAACTCTAGAATCTCCTAAAAAAGGGAACAAATCAAAAATATATTTCCCCTGGCACACTAGAGGTGGTCTTAAAGCGATGACGACAGAGAAGTGACATCTTACAGCTATTCTGTACGACCACCAGAGAGCAGCTGTCTTTTGATTTCATTTTAAGTAACTTGTTCTTCAGAGCTCCCCAGGACTCCCCCGTCACTCTACATATGTCACTGTGATCATTGGTTTGATTGGTTGGGGATCTGTCCAATTACGAACAACATTTTGTTCTCTGTCCATTGGTCACGCCTCTTGAAGTAGGATACTCTCAAATGAAATGGTGCGGATTTCTGGCATGAGCTAGAAGTGACGCGTAAAGGACAACTTGCTGTCTTGCTGCAAATATCGGACTTTTAAATGTGTTTGTGAATCAAGGAAAAAAATGAAGTATTTTCAAGTCCCACTTCATGGGAGTGTTTGGAACGCTAACTTTTCAGCATTTACCTGTAAACTGATGTTTGTGTGAGGTCAATGGAAATCTTACAAAACATTAGACCACCATGCTGTGATGTATAAGGTGTTTTACTTTAAATCCTCTCTTTAAAGTTGCAGGCAGGTATTCACGATGCTGATGGCAAGTCTGTATGTCTCTTCTTCAACAGCTTTTAAAGGCTTGTGGGATGCAGCAAGCTATACATTTGTATACTTGTCAGAGGGTGAGGTGGGGGTGCTTGGATTATGTCCATCTGAGCCCCGTGTTCCTTGATACCTCACTAAAGGGCGGGTTGCTGAAGTGTGTTTCTAATTAACAGAGAGCAAAACACCAGTGTTCAGTCATTAGCACAGAAAGACATCAGATCTCTTTCGCTTTATTTGATTTAATACACCTTATGAGGACTCAATCAAACTCATTTAAGGCACCTTGCTGAGCCAGGCAGAGTCCAATCTATTGTGGTTGTGTGGATCTATAGCACTAATAACATTTGGGGTGTAGTCATGCATACACATGTGTTGAAGTTTTCCCTCGGTTGGTCGGGATGGAGTTGTAGCAGCTAATGTATTCACAGTCAGACCAACTGCCGTTTGCCACGAAGGGGGAAAGGAGCTGGACTTGCTTGAGTAACCGTAATAATTGGAAAATGATTTTGATAGCCTGAAACAATCTAATATATTACAGAATATTATTAAAATAATATCAAATCAAATTAACTGCTATTCCATAATGAATTAGGTAACAAGTTAGGCAGATATTAATCGTTATCCCTCTCCCTTAAGCATGGGGAGAATGTGAGGTTATGGGGTGATGAGGGAGGGGTGTGAAGAGAGATGATGGGTAGAAGGAATGGGAAGATAGAGGGGGGAAGTAGGGGTTATTAACTTGGCTCTTGCGGCTTGTTAGAGTCAGTCAGGAAGGCAGCAAATGAACTCCAGGGGGTCTGGGCTTTTTTTTTTCTTTAGCCTCCTGTTTTTAGCCTCCTCTACTGTAATTTTTTTCAATATTTGATTAGCTAGTTGAAACAAGCTGCATAACTTGTTTGTGTTCTTTTGAATCCACCCGTAGTTCATAGTTAATATGACCCAAACCTTAAAAATCCACTTAAAAACAGAAATCATACTCAACTGAATTTCTCAACGTTGTACTAATACAGGGCACTCCTTGGATAGGTTGCCCATCCATTGCAGAACAAACAACCATCCCAGAGAGAAGCCACACAGAAAGGCCCTCAGTCTAACCAAGATCCAAATCAGTGACCTTCTAACTGTGAGGCAACAATGCTATCCACTGTAACCCTGTGTATACCCAGCATGTACACAGAAGCACGATAAAGTCATGTCGTTTTCATGTCACGTAGCAGGTTTTGGGGGTTGGGGTGAAGAGTCGTGGCTGTGTGTTTTCATTTTGTTGGATAAACTATATAATAATAATACTATATTATTTGTTTTCCTATATTTTCCATGGTAATAATTGTTTTACTGGGAACAAAGGTGTGAGTAAGTTAAATAAACCACTCAAAATTCAATAAGGAGTGATCATCTTTTTTTTCCTCTGGTGCTTAGTGTGGAATATACCATGAGGTCTTGATGTAATAAGATCAAAACACAGTAATTCTGCTTTGGGAAAGTTGTAAAATGGGTCAGATTAGACAGCACACCAGAGAGTGGTTAAATGGTCCTGCAATTATGCTGACATACCATGACTTAATCTAAGGCTGCTGTTACTACCTACTGTATGTCCCCCCCACCCTCCCGTACCCGTCTCTATGAATGCCTATGAAGGTTATGCAGTTTTTAATCAGGTCCAGGTCAGTGTACTTTGAAATCATAATCAGATGCCTGGCTGACTGAGCCATGCCAGATATTTAATGCATTGTGGCTGTGCCAGCGCTCCCTTTAGCAAGGCAAGTCTCCCCTTAATTCCATCATGCCAATCAATTACTGCACTCCTGGTCTCGGGGCCAGTGAAATAACAAGTTGCAGCACTTCAGCACCGCTTAATGCTGCCTGATGCAGTGTTTTCACAGACCCTTCCGCATTACTTTATAGAGAAATTACCTAAAAGGCTTAAAAGGGAGAGGGTTGGTGAACTCTTTGCCCCTTTTGCATTACTCTGTCTGTGTGGATTAAAAGGAGGAAGATAACCAAAGGGACAAAGTCCTCCAGAGTGGCACAAGGATGACAAACCTTCCTCTCAAGCTACTGTAGTGCTAATAGTTGAGGCTTAACCTCGTCCAGAGGATCCGGGGGGGTTGTCAATTTAGGATCACTGTACTAGGATTTCAGCGGAGTGGCAGCATGGATTATCATTTGCGGCCCATAGCACGATGGAGGTATCTGCCCCCAAACCTGCGATAATGGGGGGGGGTCTGCTCTTCTAAAGGAGATAAAAAAACAAGCTACTTATCGAAGACATTGCAGGTGTTCACAAAGTCAATTGCGGGTGAAAGGCGAACAACTAGAAGGGATTTCGGCATCGTGTGCGACACTCTCCTGTTGAGCCGTCTTTGCAAAGAGGTTTCAGATACAGGAAGGAGTGAGGGAGGCAGGGAGGAGTGCTTTGCTGACAAGATTAAGCAAACCCCCCCGATGACGACTCGCTGTATCGCACGTCAAAGAGTAGCAGAATTTAAGCATGTCGTCAAACTTCCTGAGGAGAGGAAAGCCCGGCAAGTTTTCCCTGGTGGAAGGAGAAGCCTTTGTTTAACCTGATATGTCCATGAAGAAATCTCTTCTTTAAACACACTTCAAAAATGATTCAGGGAGTTGTGAAAGACACGTCAACACCCCGACACCTACAAATGCCAGCCTCCACTCCCAGCCTCAGGAAAGACGCCATATAAATACAAAACAACCCACTTTTTTTTATTTTTAATTACTAATTATTTCAGGAAGGCTTTAACGGCTTTATTTGAGCTGTCACAGCCATCAGAGAGAGCGAGAAAGAGAGAGAGAGAGATGGGAAGAGAGGGAGGCAGGATTAGGTTCCTCCTGGGGAAAGAAGGGAGGAGGGAGGACAGCTCGTTCCTGATCCAGGGGGTTTTCGGGCCAGGGGGGGCGACAGCTGCACTGTCTTTAGCCTGGATTTGAATTTGAATTCTATCTAACGATGCAGCGCTGGCGAGGACTTGGCAGGGCAGTCTGCTAATCTCCCAGACACAAATGCCTGGGCTTTTCTTGTGTGCCCTTGCCGAGATTTGAGTAATTAAAGTTAAATTGAAGGGAATAAAAAATATCCTTCTTGTACCCGGGCTGTCTTGCTAATGCCAAGTGTGAATAGTCAGGTTTGTCCTCAGAACTATAATCCCCAATGCTATTTCTCTCCCCTCTGTTACTCTCTCTCTCTGACTCTTTCTCTTTCTCCTCTCAAAAGCTGAGGTGCCGCCAAGTTTTCGCAAGCTCTAAAGACATTGATAAGGCGAGGGCGAGGGCCGCAGCCTTTCATCTCACAGGCATCTTTAAGAAAAAAGGGGAGAGAGAGAGCGATGGAGAGAGTGTGGGAGGACATTCTGAGAGAAAAGTGGAAATGGGCAACTGTTGAGAAAGTGTCCATCATGTTGGAGGAACTGGCTCGAGGACTCTGGACTTATTGCAGTTAGGAGAATTAAGCAGTGACACCAGTCCACTTGGCAGCTGGTTAACACTTTGCTTGGTTCCCAGATTTGGATACATGGACTTCAATGAATTTTTAAAGGAGGTCCCAGTGGTATTTAGGGCGGGTCCACTGAGGCCCTGAGGGAATTAACAGCCATAGTTAAATTGTACTTCTTTATTTCTGGAGAGAATTAAATGCAGACAATTCTACAATTAAATACTTCATCAGCATTTTGGGTATGATTAAGGCTGCAGCTAATAATTATTTTCATAATTGATTAATCTGTCAATCCAGATAATGATTGTTTAGAACCGTATCACCTACAATAATCTAGCCAGTGTTTTTCTGAACTTTGTATATGAGGACCCAAGATTTTAATTTTTATCAAGAGCAAATGTGTGCCTAATTTTGCGACTAAGTCATACGACGGCCATATCAAATAATTTCCAAGAGCTGTTTGGAAAGTGAATTAAAACTTAATTGTATCCATGTCGTTTAAAACATATAGACATAAATCATACTAAAAGGTTGGAGAAAATTCAGTAAATTTGTTTGGGGACCCCACAAAATATCCTGACCCAGTATTTGGGAATGAAAATAATACATAACATACACTTCTGAAAACATATTTAAAAAAAAAAAAAAAAAGCCTTTTCTTAATTCCAAATTCTTATTGCAAGCTTATTTATATTTTTTATATGACGTCATGCATCATTTGTGTTTTGACTGTTTTTCAGACCTTGTAAAGCACTTTGTAACTTTGCCTTACTTTTAAAAAATCTATTATTAAAGCAAACATTTTTAAACTGCATTTTCAAACAAATACAATCTGCATCTAGATGAGTCTGTCAGACATTTCACATGTAGTCTACATATATCTGCCATTATAAACAAGAAGTTGATTCTCTCGTCTGCATTTGTTTCCTTAGCGCAGTTGTGGCTGATCAAGAAATAAATGTACGTGAATGTTTCAATACTTCTGCAGACATATGAAGCGGTAATGTCAGTTTCATATTTTCCTTGTGAGAATAAATGGTAATGATCGGTATTTATACAGCACATTTTTGATCTTGATGACCACCCAAAGCTGATGTACATTGCAGTTTTGCTATTCACTTGCCCATTCACTGAGCACTACGTTTTTCCATCACACATCTTTCATACCCATTCACATGCTGCCGTCACAGTCGTCAGGAGCAACCTTAGGCAAGTGTCTTACCCAGGGACACATTAGCATTTAGAAAAGTGAAGTCAGGAATTGAACCTGTGATGAACAGGGTAATCTGGATATACATTGTATTTTGTGCGATAATGCAGTTTTGAAAAGAAAATAATAAAAGTAATAATAGTAAATAGATGTTTTAGAAATAAAGAAAAGCTATGAAGTGATTCACAAGGTCTGAAAACTGGTCAAAGCAGGCAATTTAAATACAAATGATACATACTATAACATAATTAAATGAAAAAGTTAAATAATGACACAATAAAACAATTTAATTAAACTCACAATAAGATCATGTGCTAATAATAAAAGAAGGCTTTTCTAAAATGATGAATCAGATCATTGTATGTAATGTAGCAGTACAGACGTAGCCTACATCAGTGACGGTGGTTCAGTGGTAGAGCGGGTTGACTTTCAACTTGAAGTTTGTGGGTTCCTGGCTGCTGCAAGCTTGTGAATGGGTATGAAAGATCATACAGTCATAGAAAATGCACTGCACATAGATGTGTTGTATGAACGTGAGCATGAATAGATGTTAAAAACAAGACAAACATTTGCTATATAAATACAGACCATTAACCTTCCGGTTCAAAGACGACTCGCTCCACCACTGATGGGATTTAATTTCCAAGACACAACAATGAGATATATATACCCTTTATTATAAAGGTTTCCCAGTGTGTGTGTGTATGTGTGTGTGCATTTGGTCTGACTGGAAGCTGCTGCTGCTTCATGTGTTGGTGGGCATGTGAGATTGGTGGGAGGAGCACAGTTTTATCATGTGAAGCTCTCTGAGTTACGTAACTTGGTTTGAAAAGTGCTATGTTACAGAAGAGGATTAGAGCCACATTTACATATCTTTCAAAAATAAAATAAGAAAAACTACACATACTGAGACTAAAGTCACAGTTCAGAGATTAAAGTTAGAATTCTGAGAAATACAAAGCAAAATTTAATAATACATATATATGTATGTATATATATATATATATATATACATTTGTATGTGTGTACATATAATCAACTAGGGTTTCATCTTAAACAAACTTTCAAATTGAGTGGTATACAGACTTTTAAAACTACAATGTATTTTCAAACACATATCTCCACCACACTTCCAAGTAGACTCTGAGATATATCATTTAAACATTTTATCTTAAACATTTCTTGTGTAAAATTTGCCTGGCAAGAAATTTTTTTCTTTTTAGGCAAAAAAATAAGAATTTCCACCCCCCAGAAATTAGGAAATTACTATTTATTTAGATCAGGAGTCACCAAGCCATTGACCTGTCGATCTTTGCAACATTTCCTGTAGATCCAAAAAATAATAAGAGTAAATACACAACCCCCTTATTCTTTTTAAAGAATATTTTTTTGGGCTTTTGCCCTTAATCAATAGTATAGTGGAGAGAGAGACAGAGGGAATGACATGCAGGAAAGGGCTGCCCGATGTCGGATTCAAACCAGGGCCGCCTGCAGTGAGGACTGTAGCCTCAACATGAGGCAGCAGCTCTACCAAGTGAGCCAACCGCCTCTCTGCAATCACCTTATTCTTGATTAATGTTCACAAACATGTTGGAGCATGTGTGGTGTATGAACAGGGGAAACTCCAAGGCACCATTGATGCGCAGCTAGAGAAGGACATGTCAAAAGCTAGAGCTATGTCAAAAGCTAGAGCTTATCGGTTGAAACAGTTAAAAATGTGTCATGACCCTGTGCTTCAAGAGCTGATCAAACAGACTGAGGGGTCAGTTAAAAACCTTAACAAGAACAAGTTGATATACATTTTGTCACAGCGTGTTCCACAGGACATCACAGCTAAAATAAACCAAGCACCGTTTTTTCAGTGATGATGGATTATGGTGGTGGGCTGCCTTTGAACCTCTCCTCTCTACTTTTCCAATACAGTAGCCAAAGTATAATCCACATAGTTGTTTACTGTGTTCATTATTAGTAACTTGCACAAGGGCCCATCACTGGGGCCCGTCATTACTATGTTATGTCATTGCTTCAGAACGTGGTCAGAAGTGCTCTGAAGCTATAGCTTCTTCAGACAAAGTCCCATTCTCTTATAGACACACAGTGAACACACAGACACTCGGCTCTCTCTGGAGGAGGAGCATTTATTTCTTTATACCCACAAGTAAAGAACAATACACGTGTGTGCATCACATAGCTCATTATGTGTCTTTCCCACAACACACACATACACACGTTCCCTCTCCATGCTAGGGCACCGCTGCACTCTTACAACTATAAACTTCACATTCAACTCTTTATCAACAGAATTCTGTAATGTAAAAAAAAATGTCTTAATTTTTTGTGTTGTTATGAATTTAATCCATCTTAAAATTGATGTTGCGATGTACAGTTCTGAAAGCAACATCTCTCTCTTTTTCTTACAAAGCATGGACTTCGCTCACCCTCAGCCTCCTGTAGGTTTGGTGATGGATCAGTCATTACAGCAGGGACTGGCGACGCAAAACTGAGACAACAGAGAGAGAATTAAGTTCTCCCGTGGCCATCTGTGTTATGATGAGAAGGAGGAGCTGCAACCAAATTAACCTAGGACAGTGTGTGTGTGTGTGTGTGTGTGTGTGTGTCGAGAGGACCAAAATAAATTATAAACCACAGTAGGCGAGGACATTTTGAGGAAAGTGAGGACATTTTGGCTGGTCCTTAAAGCTTCAAAAGGCTTTTTGATGGTCAAAGGGGGGCTGTCCACCAGAAAATGAGTCAAGGTGAATCCGTTAAAGTTTCATATTAATGTGTTGTCCACATGGAAACAGTACTGTGGGAGGCCTAAAATGTCATTCTTTTGGAAACGGGTTCACGTTAACAACCAATATACTACTTTGGGAAAACGATGATCACGCTTACTTATCTTCATTGTTGTCGTCTTCTTCTTGTGTTTAGATTTTGCACACAGAATACAATACATACATATACTGTATATATATGTATGTATATATATATATATATATATATATATATATATATATATATACACATATATATCAGGTATTGTGTTTGGATTTCGCACACAGAATACAATATATACATATATTGTATATATATATATACTGAACACATTTTTTTACATAATAATCTCATTATAAAATTTTCAAGGTTCTTCAGTTTTGTGACTAAGTGACTAATTTACAAGTTAGTTTTTAGTATTCTAACCAACTAAATTTGTTGGTTAAAGAAAACAAGAACATTCTAATAAATTCAATAAGAATATCTGGCATATTTTTGTAGTGCTGTTTTTGCAGTCAAACTACGGAACATCTCAAACGCAAACAGACTTTGATTGTAGTTTTGATATTTTTTTTATTTTTTTAAATCTTTATTATTGTTGCTGGTTGCTTTTTTTTCTGTTAATGTTAGCATTTTAGCTGTAAACCAGTTGACAACCAGACAATAAAAGCTCCAAGAAAGAACCATGTCAAACTTTTACTGCAGATAAACACTTGTATGTCGTCTGCCACTTTATGTCCATCACTGGCTGTGCCTGCATTGAAATGTCTTTCCCCCAACAGTCTGTAAAATCACACGCAGAGTCAATGGGTGCTTATTCACCATGTGCACCCTGGATTACGGTCTGATATTACAGCCCAGCCCAGCAGTTGTGCAGTATTGATAGGCACATACATCACACCTCCTCCAGACAATCACAGATGGCTAATTGGGACGTTTTACAGCCTCCCAGTTTATGCAGTGATTTTGATATAAATTAACCACACAAGGCAACATCCTCTTCCACAGAGCTTTATACTTGGACAGGACTTCATCTGATGAATACCTCTTGTTTTATTGGTGCAAAGACCTCCAAGGCTTCAGTGAGATGGAATATTGTTTTTAATACATACCTGTCTAAGATAATTAATTATGCTTGCTGTGAGGCCTGAAGTCAAACTTGGAAAGAGAACTCACTTTATCTTCTAGCTCTGTGCATGTCTCCCTCTCTCTCATCTGCTCTTTCTGCCGTTATGTGGTATGTTTTTCCTTCCTTCTTTATTTCAGTGTTCCTCACCCCAGAGGTGGGAGACAGTTTGAGAGCCCACACCCAAACTCACTCACACATTATCCATTTTAAAACTTGCATTGACTTCAAATCATTTGGACAGCCCATCCAAGGCCTTATCCTTAACCTTAACCATAACCATGTGATCACTAATCCTAATCTTAACCTATATCTACAATTCAAATGTTTGCCCTAAACTCAACCAGCTACTCAGAAATAAGGTTCAGTCTCATTAGGACCAGGTTTTGGTCTCCGTGAGGACTGTTCCTCAAAAGGTGAGTATTTATCACAGAAAAATTCTTAACGAGGTAAAACAAAAAAATAGTATATAAATAATAATAATAAAGGGCCTTTGTATTTCTTGTTTTACTGTTTTCATTTGCTCATGCTACAGCCTGTGTAATGAATGTGGTTTGTGTATTTTTCTATGTATTTTTTCTATGAATATTAAAGCTGGTTGATCAGTGTTTATTTAAGTACAATGAGTCAGGTAAGCATTGTAATAAACTCAAACTAATTTGCAATTAATTATTTTACCATAAACCATCTCACACACAATGGAAATGAGCCTGTGGGGTGACACTGAGGGAGTTTTTTTTCCTGTGTGTGTGTGTGTGCTGACATCGCAACACATTTTCCCTCAGAACATACTTTGCAGAGCACACACACGTTGGTGCCTGAGAATGTAGCTATAGGTTACAGGACATACAGTGGAGGACAGTCTTTTTAAAGAGGCCATAGCATGGTCCTATCTCACTTATATGTGACATATGGAGGTGTATTTACAAACATGAAGTCATTTTTATGGTCAAAAACCCCCTAGTCGCTGCAAACGAGCCAATGTAAATGTCTCATCATGGACGCTCTCGTCAGCCATGCTGTTTCAGACCAAAACCACACCCACAGAACACGGACAGTCTTGTGATTGGCCAGTTACCTGGAAGGGACGTAATTGCCACGCCAGCTCTCAGACCCGCAGCTCCCCCTCTGGAACCGCAAGCAATTATCAAAACATTGAGTAATGCCGTCGTCACGACCCCTCGCCGTAATCCCTTACGCATTTGATCCGGAGTCTGACCCAGAGTCAGAAGACACTGTGACAAGTGAACCACCTCCATCGCAAAGACTGCTGCAGGACGCCTGTAGCTTGGATAACGTTGTGGTTACCGAGATGATAAACACACATACATGCAAATGAAACACATGCAAACGCGTGTAGCATAGCCTGTAGCCGACTATCGCTAATGCTAAACGACAGAAAAAGCACACAAAGACATTTTTAGGGTTTGTAAATATTGTAAATATACGTATTTTTGGCACTGCTCCTCCCTTTAGGTGAAGTTTGGTGCTGTGTCCTGCTTTATATTGCCCGAAGTTTGTGTAACAATCCTCCGTGAAGTGGTTGCCGCATACATGGAGGTATTTGGGAAACGTAGCAGGGATATTCCCATCAAATATGAAAGATATCCACTGAGCTTTTCTTTGCTCATTGGCGGGGAGCTTGTGGAACATCTGGTATTGTTTATCACAACCCAGAACAGAGCAAACACTCGCTGAACCTTTTTTCGACATGTTCTCAACCGATATGCTCAGCAGCTACAACGAGAGTAGATCTTCTTCTTCTACAGTTGAAAGTATGTCACCGGATGTGCCCGGACTCTAGTGCCTGGACTAGGAAGCGTTGCTGTTTACAGGAGTGGTGAGATTCGCCAGTGACGTAATTAGTCACGTGCCTTGCCGCTTTGTAGAGCTCAGGAAAACAATAAAACCCCGTGCTCTCAGCAGTGGCTGAAGTGATTGTTATGGACTTTTAGGGCTTCATAGACGAGGTAATGACGCAGATACACACCCAAACACAGCGTTAATTGGCACTTCCGAGCTATGGCCTCTTTAAAGCTGCAGTAGGAAAGATTGCCAATTTGTTCAAATACTAACATTTGTAATTGTGGCTCTTTGTCCTGAGCTCCTCTCATGAACACCCACAGATAAACCTGTTTTATGCAGCCGATATCTAAACATTTCAGCTTCAATCTTGCAACCTCTTGTGAGGCAAAATACTGCACATTGCACCTTTCACCTTTACTGCAGTGGGGGTTATTTGTGTCAATATGGGTCACAGCCTGTTTGAAACACTTTTTATTGATGATCCTGAAAACAACTTACATCTTAATGAGATCTCTTTATATGTTTCTCTGCCACTAACTGGATTATGAGTCACGTTGCAATGCGATGACTTGCCACTCAACATTCAATAAATGTCTTGTTTGTAAGTCCTTACTGAAAAAAAAAGAAGAAAATATTCATTTCAGCCCAGACTTGTATTATTTGGAGCATAATAATTGAAAATATTCATATGTAGCAGAATCATTTTCATCCACATAATCGGCTGTGTTGATTACTGTGATCCGAGCCATATGTGAGGATAAGAATACTTTTTAACTGTAAAGGGATTTGATATGTTGGATTAGCACTAAGGCAAAGGATCTATGACAAATTACAAAACATTTCTTAATATTTCTCCATTTGTGGAAAATTGAACCACAGGGATCATTTTTGCATTAATGCGATGTAAAGTTTCAGGGGTGTTAGTTGGTCAAGGCAACAACAAACAAGTGTATGTGTGTGTGTGTGTGTGAGACAGAGAGAGACAGCCCACAATTTAATCCCAGATTTTAATTCCCTAATCATTATTTAAATTAGATTTCAGAGAAGAAAGAAGAGAATATATGACAGATCTATTTTAGGTGTATAAATAGTCTTTTTGTGCTTGGACAAAAATAGCCCTACTCATAATAAGCAAAATATTATTAAATTGAATTGAAAAAAAAAAAAATGAAGGAAAACAATGTCGAATGCTTACAACTAGCCTGTTAATGTAACCACTTCAAGACTGTAAGATGCCTTAAAATTAGGAAAAAAAACTAGACAAATGTGTAAACATTTCTTGCGTGACATAATTTCTTTGCTTCTGATATGTTCTATAAAATTAATCTTCCTTATTTAAGAAGAATTCATACCGTATAATTTCTTAAATTTGTACACACACCAATCCTTCCACAATCCCAGCTTGTTACTTGTAATTAAAGCTTAAAATAAGCTGTAGTATTATATAACGAAGGTGGATATTTCTTTCTAAAATCTTGATTATTTTTCTAGCGCAAAACTTTTTAGATTGCAGATTATTTTCCTTTTTAGGCAAAAAAAATAAAAAAAGAAGAAAAAATATTTCCCAGAGACAAGGCCTATTTAACTGTCTTGCTGTGCAAACACTGCCCCATAATGTCTTCATTTACATCCTTGCTTGCACATACAGATGTATGAGGCATAGTGCATTGTGTGCATTTCACTGAGTTTTCCTCAGATTCCCAGGAGTGAAATTACAGCAGTTGCTCACCACAAGGAGCAAGACTCTGAGTTTATACCGTTTCTTTAGATTAAGTAAACTCAGTCCACACGGCTCCATAAATCCAGTGCAGAGATCTGGAGCAGAGTGGATTTTCTCCAGCTCTCTTCCCTCTGGTCAGTGGATTTACCGCGGGAGTAATAACTGTCAGGCCAAATGCCTTGGTAAAGTGGCGGACAGGAGCGAGTGGAGGGGTAGTATTTATCACGGTATTGACTTTGTGACTGCGGTGTCATGAACTCTTTTGTCATAAAGCGGGAGCGGCGCTGCAAATCGATCGGAGGAAAACTGCTGTCAGCTCGACTCCCAGTGAGCATTGCTTTTCCTATGGCCACTTAGAGGTCTGATAAATGCCCCTTCCCCCGCCCCGGCTGCCCTGACCCACCGCCTGCTGCAGCGCGAGCATTGGCCGAGGACACTTCAACTCACACTCAGCCAGAGAGAGAGCGAGAGGGGGAGAGAGTGGATATAGAACAGTGTTCACTTTCCCACACACTGCTAGAAAAAAACGGTGGGAAGAGTAATCACTTGTAGTCATTTTGAATCAGGAAACAGTTCAGATGCAGTAAGAAAAACCTTGTTTCGAGGCAAGTTATAAAAGGCCAAAATTGATTTCAATATTGTCACTGCTTCAGCAGCAGGAACCCAACAATTCTGGCACTTTGTTTCAGAAGAATTTGTGTCAGACTAGCAGAGCAGAGGACACACTGGTATAAACATTGAATGGTTGTTCAATCTGTGTATGTTTGCGCTATGATGGACTAGCGACCTGTCCAGGGTGTGCCCCAAATTCTGCACTGTCAACTAACTGGCAAATGTGCTATTATGGAGTAGAGAGAGCAGGTTCTTATTGGTAGTTCTTCTACAGCTGAAATCTCAACCCAGATCTGATAGGCAATATTTGTCAAGTTTGTCAACTCGCGAACCAAAGGAATTTCCTATCAGCCAGTGATGACAGCTTAGGTGATTCACTGATATAAGGCTGGGTTTTATGATAGTAAGGACAATATGTGAGAGTTGATAGGTGATCAGATGGATGTGCATATGGAGACGAGTCCAGTATCTGAGCAACAAGGCACTGAGGCACCACATCTTACTCCAACACTGTTCATCTTAATTTTCAACCCCAAAGACAACCCCCGACATTAAGTTCACCAACTGAAAGGTACGGCCGTTCAGTGTCTAACTTCGCCTAAATAAATAAGTCCATAAAACTTTTTGCAAGACGTCAAAACAGGAGAATTAGTTTAAAGGTGACATCGAATGCTTGTATCAAACAAATATGTTAGTTATGGAGGTCTACTTACATTTATTAACTTGTTTTCATGGTTACAAACCTACTAGTCGCTGCAAACGAGCCGATCAAAATATCTCCTCACTGATGCTCTCATCAGCCGCGCTGTGTCAGACCAAAATCACATCCCCAGAACGTGGACTGTGTTGTGATTGCCCAGCCAATAGGAGCTTTCCCACAATCCTGTGATTGGCCAGGTACCTGGAAGTGACGTAATTGGTAGGCCAGCTCTCAGATACACAGCTCCCCCTCTGGCACAGTGGATGGCCTGCATCTCAGTTGCTACAACAAGAGTAGTTCTTCTTCTTCTTCTTCTGCGGTTGAACGCAACCGGATGTGCCCTGACTAGTGCCCGCACCAGGAGGCGCTACGGTGGTGAGAGGAGTGGTGAGGTTTTCTGATGACATCATCAACCTACGGAAGTGCCGATCAGCTTCGCAGAGCCCAGGAAAACATTAAAACCCTATTTTCTCAGCAGTGGCTGAACTGTTTGTTCTGAAACTTTAGGGTTTCATAAACAAGGTTATGACGCAGATACACACACAAACACAGCGTTAATTGGAGCTTCCGGTCTATGCCGCCTTTAAAACCCTGTGGATGAAACTCAGAGTATTATTTCAAGTGATCCTGCCTACTGCAACTTATATGTTTAAAAAGACAACAATAAAACAGAATGATGAAAACCTAAACTCAGTCATGTGGCAGTAGAGTGATTTTGCTGTGGAGACAAAGTCTCTGTGTTACATGTTTTAAATTACAAATATTGCATTTTTTACTACATGTTAATGGAGCAATGTGTCCTGAATTATGTTTCTTTTAACACAATGTTTTGTCTGTGTCATTCATATGTTGTAATGAGTGAGTAATTTCAAGTTTTGTGATTTCAAATTTAAATTCTGGGTGTAGAGTACAAGTATCTGCATATCACTGACCCTGTGTAACTAAAACAGTAAATAAAATAAAATATGTGTGAGCTTTCCATAGTTTTGAATGTCTCTGTGCAGCACTTTGAAACCATGTATGAAAAGAGTGCTGTAAATGAAACACAGAGTTAAATAGGTTAATTTTTAGATTCAGATCCATTTACTTTATGCGTTGATATTTTTACATTTTGATGTCATCATTCATCAAACTGACCTATAATGTGTTAAAATAAGCGACATCAAGTAGAAAATGATGAATGGTTAACGTATTGTTTCTGTTCAGAACTGGGTTTTACTTTTTATGACAGGACAGTAAATGCAATACAGGCTGTTGAATGGTCCATTTCCTCCAAAATAAACCACCATGTTTGGATTCTGTAAATAATTATCAGTGGTTGTAGTGTAGTAGTAAAAGTGCTGGTGATTACTCACAAGTTGTTTTCCTTGTGTGTATTCTTAGAGTTACTATTTGCTTCTTCATGGATGTATGCATTAGCTTATGTTGTGTTCAAGTCTGGGTTGGGAAAAATAATGCATGTTGTATTCTACACTTCCAATAATTTGAACATAAGACCAGAAACCGCAAAGTCAGAGTCCAGGCTTAAATCCAGCCAGACATCAAATCATAGACAAATGTGGCTCTGTCCTCATTTTGTAGGATCCAGATCCAGTTTTGATGCTATTATTGTTATTATTATTATTATTATCATTATTGTTATCATTATTATTATTATTATTATTGGTGTTATTGGTATTGTTGTTGTTATTATTGTTATTATTGGTGTTATTATTGTTATTATTAGCATTAGCAGTAGTAGTACTGTCATCATTATGCTATGATTGAAAATAACATCAGTATACATTTTTATCAACAATCTCTGCCGCTGCTTAAATGACATTGTAATATTATATGTCATACCTGATTCACAACTGTCATGTCTAAACCTTTAACTTAATACAATTGTTATATATCTGCTCCTGGTCGCTGTCTTCTGTCTCATACCTTCCTGTACCTTGAGATAATGTATGTTGTGATTTTGCGCTACATAAATGAAATTGAATTAAATTATCAGCAATTATAAAAAAAAGTAAAAAAAATATTGAAGTAAAGATGTATTATTTTCTAGTCTCACCTTGTCTCACGGAGACATATTTCATGAACTTTGATGTGGAGAAACAAACTTCAGTTTCCAGCTGGTAAAGACTTTAATGAAGCTGGTCATACACTGCGATTTTTTTTCAATCGTTTCATAAACGAGACCATTCGAACATTGGCTAATGCAACAACAAGCGGGCAACAGTCGCACGTTGCCTCAGGTGCCGACACAGTGGAGAGTCGACTTACAACACTATTCCCATCTCGCGGCCGCAGCGGCCAGCCACAGCCAGCTGCATGCCCGGTCCACTGCGGTCAAGTGAGCCGTCATTTGTTTTTAAGTGCTTCCGTGCAGTCGAAACTTACAGTGAATGCTGGGAGTCAGCTGAGAATCAGCGCTAGTTGACGAATGACGTCTCACTTGACCGCAGTGGACCGGGCTTATTATTATATTATTATTATATAAGGCTTAATGCAGCCTTAGGAGGTCACAAGTCAGTGTCTTTTTGAGCCGGTCCCAAGCCCGGATAAATGCAGAGGGTTGCGTGAGGAAGGGCATCCGGCGTAAAACTTGTGCCAAAACCAAATATGCAAATCGAACCTATGACTTCCATACCGGATCGGTCGAGGCCCGGGTTAACAATGATCGCCATTGGTGCCGATAACCTACAGGGTAACAGTGGAAATTGGGCTACTGTGGGTCGAAGTCGAAGGAGGAGAGGAGGAAGGTGGGTTCAGAAAGAGAAAGAAAAGAGGAAAGGCAAGCGTCTGGGACTGAGAGTAGGGACTTTGAATATTGGGATGATGACGGGAAAAGCTAGAGAGTTGAGTGACATGATGCAGAGAAGGAAGGTGGACATACTGTGTGTCCAGGAGACCAGGTGGAAAGGTAGCAAGGCGAGAAGCTTAGGTGCAGGTTTTAAGTTGTACTACTATGGTATTGATAGGAAGAGAAATTGAGTAGGGGTTATCCTAAAAAGAGGAGGTTTGTCCTGGAAGTGAAAAGAGTGTCAGATAGACTGATGAGTCTAAAGCTTGAAATTGAAGGTGTGATGTTAAATGTTATTAGTGGCTATGCCCCACAGGTGGGATGTGAATTAGAGGAGAAGGAAACTTTCTGGAGTGAGTTAGATGAAGTGATGCAGAATATCCCCAAAGGTGAGAGAGTGGTAATTGGTACAGACTTCAATGGACATGTTGGTGCAGGAAATAGAGGTGATGAAGAAGTGATGGGCAGGTTTGGTATCCAAGACAGGAACACAGAGGGACAGATGGTGGTAGACTTTGCAAAAAGGATGGAAATGGCTGTAGTGAATACTTTTTTTCCAGAAGAGGCATGAGCATAGGGTAACTTATAAGAGTGGAGGTAGGAGCACACAGGTAGACTACATCGTGTGTAGATGATGTAATCTGAAGGAGATCAGTGACTGCAAAGTAGTGGTGGGTGAGAATGTAGCAAGTCAGCATCGGATGGTGGTTTGCAGGATGACTCTGGTGACAAGGAAGATGAAGAGGACAAAAGCAGAACAAAGGACAAAGGGGTGGAAGCTGAAAAGAGAGGACCGTTCTGTGGTTTTCAGAGAGGAGTTGAGAAAGAATCTGGGTGGTCAGGGAGAGCTCCCAGATGACTGGACAACTACAGCTAATGTAATCAGGGAGACAGGTAGGAGAGTACTTGGTGTGTCGTCTGGAAGGAAAGTAGATAAGGAGACTTGGTGGTGGAATGGGGAAGTGCAGGAGTATATAAAGAGAAAGAGGTTAGCAAAGAAAAAAGTGGGACACTGAGGAGACTGAAGACAGCAGACAGTACAGGGAGATGCAGCACAAGGTAAAGGTAGAGGTGGCAAAGGCCAAACAAAGGGCGTATGATGACTTGTATGCTAGGTTGGAAAGTAAGAAGGGAGAGAATGATTTATACAAATGGCAAAACAGAGAGATAGAGATGGGAAAGACGTCCAGCAGGTTCGGGTGATTAAGGATAGAGAGGGACATGTGTTGACAGGTGCCACAGAAGTAATGTGAAGATGGAAAGAGTACTTTGAAGAGCTAATGAATGAGGAAAAGGAAAGAGAGCAAAGGGTAGAAGAAGCGACAACTGTGAACCATGAAGTAACAGAGATTAGTACAGATGAAGTGAGGGGGGCATTGAAGAGGATGAAGAATGGAAAGGCAGTTGGTCCTGATGATATACCTGTGGAGGTATGGAAGTGTCCAGGAGAGGAGGCAGTAGCGTTTCTGGTTAGACTATTCAACAGGATCTTAGAGAGTGAGGGGATGCCTGAGGAATGGAGAAGAAGTGTGATGGTGCCCATTTTTAAGAATAATGGAGATGTTCAGAATTGCAGTAACTATAGAGGAATAAAGTTGATGAGCCATACAATGAAGTTATGGAAAAGAGTAGTGGAAACTAGACTGAGAGCAGAAGTCAGCATTTGTGAGCCACAGTATGGTTTCATGCCTAGAAAGAGTACTGCAGATGCAGTATTTGCTTTAAGAATGCTGGTAGAGAAATACAGAGAAGGTCAGAGGGAGCTGCATTGTGCCTTTGTAGATCTGGAAAAAGCCTATGACAGGGTGCCGAGAGAGGAACTATGGTACTGTATGAGGAATCTGGAGTGGCAGAGAAGTATGTTAGACAGGTGCAGGACATGTATGCCAACTGTGAGATAGCGGTGAGGTGTGCTGTAGGTGTGACAGAGAAGTTCAAGGTGGAGGTGGGTTAGGAGTCCCTTCTTGTTTGCGGTGGTGATGGACAGACTGACAGATGAGGTTAGTTGGAGGAATCTCCAGGGACTATGATGTTTGCAGATGACATTGTGGTCTGTGGTGAGAGCCAGTTGGAGGAAAAGCTCGAGAGGTGGAGGTGGCTCTGGAAAGGAGAGGAATGAAGGTTAGTCGCAGCAAGACAGAATATATGTGTGTGAATAAGAGGAACCCAAGTGGAAGCATGAGGCTACAGGGAGTGGAGATAAAGATTTAGGGTCAACAGTCCAGAGCAGTGGAGATTGTGGAAAAGAGGTGAAGAAACGTGTTCAAGCTGGTTGGAATGGGTGGAGAAAAGTGTCAGGGGTAATGTGTGATAAAAGAGTATCAGCCAGAATGAAAGGAAAGATATACAAGACAGTGGTGAGACCAGTGATGCTGTATGGTCTAGAGACAGTGGCACTGAGGAAAAGACAGGAAGCAGAGCTGGAGGTAGCAGAGATGAAGATGTTGAGGTTCTCTTTGGGAGTGACGAAGATGGATAGATCAGGAATGAGTGCACTGCTTCTGTTTTACACAATGTGTGCGCTGGCTCGGTCACACGCACGCTCGCAAGTGAAGTTTGCTCTCGAAGTTGAAATCTGCTCGCTCCAGTCGACACTTTTGACAGTTTGGGGGTGGAGACCAAGGAGGGCACTGGCCCTCTTACGATTGGTCACAGATTTCAACTTTGAGAGCAGATTTCACATGCCTGCGTGTGACGGCAGCATGCAGAGGCACTTCAGTTGTTTCTCACTCGCAGCTGTCTGAACTGCGATGTTAATGTCTGTGCGTGTGCAGTAATATTATTTGCTCGTGAGCACGTTTTACTCTTCTCACGACGCCATACAGTCAGCACTGATTCTTGGTCAGTGTCTCATACACACTTCAAAAAACAAGAACAATTACTTAAATTAACACTGACACACTGCATTTGTCTCACAGTTCAATTTTGAGTGTAATGTGGCCTCTCATCATCAGAATTAGATGATGAGAGTGTTTGGAAACACTGTCAGGTTGAAGTGACCTTTGACCACAGGAGGAGATGTTGGTGAATCCAACAGCATGTATTGTACTGCAAATGGATTTTTAATAATGTTCAATTATGTCAAAAGGTTCATTGATGAAGAGGTGAATGTCCTTGTGTTCATGCACTTCCGTAGAGCCTTTCATTCCCCTTTCTGTTCTGTGCTCCCAATTTTCTTTATATTTCCTTCTTTTCTTCCCTCAACTTTCTTTTTCCTCCTCAAAACTTTAATTCTCTCCTCTCTCTCCTTAACCTTATCATTTACTTTCCTCTCCTTTCTTTTTACCTCCACCTTAATTTGGTTGTCTTCCACCTTATGACTGTTGCATGTGGCCATGACATCACTCACTCACTCACTCACTCAGACATTCATTCAATCACTGTGCTGTGCCTAAACCCCCATGTCTTTCCTTCCTCATCAGGCTGGCTCACTCAGGTTGACACACCTGCAGCAGATCCAAAATCGCTACCGCCCAATTACCAGCCTGCTATATAAGCCAGCAAGTTCAGTTGCACCTTAGTACCACATTATGATTACCCTTTTCTAAGGGGGGCCAGCTTCGACATCCCTTAGGGGGTGGCCTGGTCCCCCCTCCATTTTGCTGAGTTTGGCCGGCATCTCCAGGTCCCTTTTGGTTTGCTGATTTCTTTATTCTGTAAAGTATTGTACACTTCAGTTATGGTTTCCTTAAAGAATGTTCATTTCCTTGTGGGAAAAGTTGGTTAATAAAACCAGTTAAAACATCCTATTTTCTGGCGTCCTTCTTTTATATTGAGGTCTCCAACTTGAGCCACTGATTCATTTATTTAATTGTTTGGAGGCCGTAACAATGACACTCTCTCCTTCTTCACTGTTGTGAATACACTCATTTATCCTGCTTTCCTTATTTAGCCTTATACATTTTCTCCCTTCTCCTGCTTAACTTTGACATTTGTCTCTTTAAGTTCACCCCTGGATTTGTTGTTTTATATTTTTCTGACCTACTTCTGACCCCCTCCTCTTGGTCTTTGGTCCAGATGAATGAGAAGTCAATAGTGCCTATGTTGACATCCAGAAGAAGTAGTCTGAGCCTAAAACACGTGGGTGTAATGGATGAAAACAGCCTGTGTGTGTGTGTGTGTGTATGCCTGACATTGAGTAGACAGCCAGTCTTGACTGTGACCCTCCTTCCTCTCATGTCTTCTCCTAAGGTCATGGGTGATGGGTCAGAAGCCAGGGGTCATGATGAGACCGCTCCCCCTGAGTGTGGCACTGTGGAGAAAGTCATGTCTTGAGTGAAACCTTAGACCTGTCCCCCAGGAGGGTCAGAAGGGTGGACGAATTTGGGGATTAGTGGATCAGCGTGGAGTGAGGAGGAGGTGGAGAGGGTCAATTCACCTGTCTGTCATTCTTAGAGTTCACCTGAACCCCAGCACGATTCTCGTCATAATGATCAAGCCCCATCATACCTAAAAATAACTCATTTTCCTTCTCATCCCAACAGATCACTTTGGGCCCAAAGTGGAGGTTGCCTGTGATTCCCAGAGTCTGTAAGACTAGAACGAAAGGCAGAGACTTCAGTTACCAGACCCCCTCACCTGTGGAAAAAGCTCTCAGTGTTTGAGAGGCGGACACACTGTCTGTATTTAAAGTTAGACTTAAAACCTTTCTTTTTTATAAAGCTTATCGTTAGAGCTGGCTTAGGGAAACCTGAACCATCTCTTAGTTATGCTGCTAACTCTGCTGCTGGTGCACTCACACTCTCAGGCTATGAATATGACTTTATTGCATAACATTAACCTAGTTTGTGCCTTTCCTTCCTGCCCAACCATGCTACTACTTCTATAAATCACATCGTAATAATACAAAAATATCACAACCGATATTATCGTATTTAAAGGTCCCATGGTATTTCACTTTCAGAGGTTTTTTAACATTAATATGGGTTCCCCTAGCCTGCCTATGATCCCCCAGTGGCTAAAAATGGTGACATGTGTAAAGCAAGCTCTGGGTATGCTGCTCCACCTTTGAGAAAATGAAAGCTCAGATGGGGAATGGTTACCTCCCCTTTCTCTGCTGTCCCTGCCCAGGTAATTTGGCCCACCCATGTGAAAATTATCTACGACTGTATGAGCGCACCTTTGTTTTCCCTCAAGAGACATCATGGCTAGCAAATGAACAAAGCATGGCTGTTGCTCAGTGTTCGGATGTACAGATGAACACAAAAGTCTTTTTTTAGTTCCTACATCTGAGCCTCTGAAGAACCTGTGGGTAAACATTTTACCGACAACTGTTTCCTGAACTTGGGCCTACACAGAGCTGGCCTTGCTGAACGTCTGAAAATTAAGTCTGGATCAGTACCAACTCTCCTTGGCTCAGCTACAAACCTTGGATAAGTAAGTCAACTAACGCTGTATAATTTTGTTACTTTACTGTATATGGTTAGCAGTGTTGGGGAGTAACGAATTACATGTAACGATGTTACGTAATTTATTACAAAATTTACGTAATTGTAATCCATTACATTACTAAAATTTTTGTTACATTTTAAAAATCGCCACAAAAGCTCGGTACATCAAATTGTTTTTTTCATATCAACATCTTCCTTCTAAAGCAGACACTTGTGATTGGCTCTCTCTGGTCATGTGCCATTCTGCTGCTTGACTCAATCGACTTGTTGACAGTACAACAGTCAGCAGCAACAATGTCGGAGGCGCACAAGATGTTTCTGGGTTGGAAATACAAAAAAAACACTTCATACAGACAGAAGATAAAACAGTTTTTCCAATTGACCTCGAAGCGCCACCTTGTGGTGCAGTCTTTATTAGTTTATCTATGATTTTGAAAAGGTGAGACCCGGTTAGACTCATATTGTTTGGATAAACTTTTGAACACATAAAAGAACATTGATGTTTGAACAGTTTCATCTTTAGATTTTTTGTCTATTTTAAAGAACATTAATGCCATCACTTATCTGGGGTGTCATATGAAGCACTATTGTCTATATTGTGCACATTTGTCATCAGGTCAACATGGTATCATGTTTTCCACATGCTGTACACACATAATGCAAACAAACTTTTGTATTATATATTTACATATTTCATAATGTTTTGTTATCAGTTTATTATTTGTGTAAAGAACAAATATGTGGTTAATTCCAAAATAATAATCTATGGTTTTAATCCACTTTTAAATTAAGAAAAGTAATAAAAATGTGTTGAAATTAGACTTTGAGAAAGTAATTGATAGTTACACTACCATTACATTTTCAACAGGGTAACTTGTAATTGTAACCATCTACATTTCCAAAGTAATCTTCCCAACACTGATGGTTAGCTACCTAGCTTGTTACCCTTAGAATGTGGCTGAAACATAACTCTGCAGCTAGAAGCCAACAGCCCACTTACTATCACTAATGTAAAGGTAGATAGTGTCAGGTATGTGTGTGCATTCATACACACACTGTTACCCAAGTGTTGTAACTGTTACACTTCTTTGTTATTGAGATAACTGTTCTGCTGTTGGTGTTAGAGTGCAGATTTTACTAAGGCAAGTCACCTTAGTAAAATAAAATTCTACATTGGATGTGTTGGCATTCTTTCTAACATGAAGGATTAATCTCAGTGAGACTTCGGTTTATAGCATTACTTTTAAAGATTATTAAACCAGCTGCAAACAGGGTGATGGTTTAAAGTACAGTCCAGATGAAAGCTTAATCTGTTTAACTCAAAGTGAGTTTTCTTTTCTTTGTGGTGTGGTTTGATATAGAGAAGATTCTTCCACTCCCAGCCAGAAAGACAAAAAGTGCAAAGTGTACGAGAACTGCATCATGGAGTTGTTTAATGTATGTCCAGTCTGCACAAGGGCATGTGATGTGAGGACACAAAGGCTGGGGACATTCCTGTCTCTGAAGCCGTGGTGACCCCTTTGCACATTTACAAGACACAGGAATAACCAGCCTATCATTTGGAGCACGGCAGCTGGATATCTGCACCTTTTTGCCTTTTTTGAGTGGTGCATCTTTCACATAAATGGAAAAGGTACATGATGAGCAACTGTAGTTACTTTGACTGTGAATTGCTTCAATTTAGATCAAATTACACATTATTTATCCCCCCATACAAACAGGTCTTCAAGGTAATGAAGCTACAGTTGTTTCGGTATGAAACATTTTGCCACCATGCCAGGTGTTTCATTGAACCGGCAGTTATTCTCCACTGGAAAGTCACACATGATGTGACTCTGCAGCGGATTAGTCAGGAGGAAAAAGTGATACTTGGTGGTGACATGAGGACAGACTCTCCAGGTATTGATACTTACTGAAATACTGCAGTTTTTACAGGGGTTAGATATTGTTAGAAGTTAAAAGGAGTGACCTAAATAAAACGCCAGACATAATAACAAAGTATTGAATAGTGATTAATAATGTCACTATTTGAGCAAAACAGGCCACTCTGCAAAGTATGTGAGTTATACAATGATGGATCTCCCTACTAACACCATTGTGGACATTCAGTTGATTCAGGTAAGTTGCCAAAATTGATTTTGTAAAGGGGTTGTTGGTTGTAATTTGAAAATCAAAGTCTATAATGCATTTTTGATTAATATGTTGTTTTTCTGTGTTAACAGAGGAACAAGGTTGGTGGTAGCTACCTTATGGAGAAAGAGGACCAGACAAGGAGTCTAGCATTACTGGAGTCGAGTGGCATCAACCTTGATTGCATTGTCACTGATCGTCATCCACAAGTACAGAAGTTCCTCAGGGAAAGAAACATAACCCATTACTATGATGTCTGGCACATGGCAAAAGATATATTGTCAGTACCAATATGGAGCTGATTGACATCCATAGTCCATACCATAGTCCGTACCATACAAAATCTATCAGTTTTGCTGCAGCCGTTTTCTTTCCTTGAGTTGTTAGTGATATCCTTTGGTGAGAAGGACCTGATGTTAGATTTTTCTGAAGCTTGCGTAAAGCTTCCATTTGGTGAAAAGACTTGTCCTTAGTTTGAAATTGTGACACTATGAGTAAATGGCAACGAATGCTTTGAAATAGATCATGAAATCCTACAATAGAGTAATCACTCAGCATTACTGCAGAATCATCGAGCTGCTAATCACGGCCTACGCGAGAAGTACCGATGGTTCCAGTGCTCCACTTGACTCCGTGAGAAACTCAAGAAGTGGATGAAAAAGCATCAAAAACCACATATACTGGACTGCAGCTGGGTCAACCTCCGGGCCAGAGAGAATTGCAAAGTGGACCGCAACCATGTTCAAAATGTCCACACATGAGGATCCTCTTTACCCCAAGTGCGAGCATGTGATCCACACGGCAACTGACGAGTAAATGGATCCAAGCTGGTGTTTTACCAATATACAGGTTAAATGTCAAAACAGCAAACATACAACTACACAGCTATTTAGTCACTTTCAGAAATTTACCGGAGATGGTGGTTGTACTGTATTGTTTTCTAATATGATATTTTCTTATTGTCTGCAGCAAGTACAGCTTGCAGACTTACAGAACGACACGGATTGTGCGTCCCTAGCACAATCCGAACGATAGGAGAGATACCTGTAGCCATTTTGATATTTAGACTTGCAGAGATGTATCATTGGTTTGTGTTATTATTATATAAATCCATATTCCTATGCTCCTATGGATCATCTCCAATGTTTGTTTTGTAACAATTTTCAAGTATTTACACCTGTGGTGTAAATAAATTCTTGACACTGTCAACGCACAAGACTTTTTTTATTCAGTGGATTTCCTGAACAGATTTTTGTTGTGCAATCTTCCTTTTTCATTTGTTGCAGTTAATCCTATGATTGTGTTGTGTCTTGATCTCAAAATGCTTTGATTCTGAGGAACTACTGTGGAAACATCTTCACATGGAACACACAATCCTACACTGACAAGTTGAAGTAAAAAAGTAAAAAGACAGATAATGGGCTGTAGAAAGATACAAAAAAAATAGAAATTAAACTCAAATCTAAATCTAAGGGTATACATTAAAATAAAGAGCAGAACAAAAATCTCCTCCTGCAAAGGTTTTCTGAACATCATAATATCTAATTAGTAGTGTTATGATTTAGTGCACTATGTATATATATGGGTACCAGCATCTGATTTTTCATCGTCAAATGATTGAAATGCAATAATTATGTAGCAATGGTAAGTTTATATACAGTATAATTACTGGAATGATACATAAACCCCTTCTCCTGATAAAAACAGCCTACTTAACACAATTGTTTCATTCATCTAAAACCTCTGTCTAGATTAAAAAAAAAAAAAAAGAAAATCAGAACACTAATGAAGTTACTTTTTCTTACTTTTTTTTATTTATCAAACTCTGACTCTGCTCCAAATCAGAAATAATATGTGATTGGCTGAGTGTGTCTTAAGTGTGTAGTTTGTCTCAATTCCCTGGACCTTTTGTGCTATAAAGGCAAGAAAAGCAGTCAAACTGTGGAAATTACCCATAATCCATTGGTTATAGGTTAGGTACAGGCTTTTTTTTTCCAGCAAAAATGCTTTTTTAATATTCAACGGTATTATTTGTTGAATACATATTCTAAACTACAGCACATGAGAGCTAGTGAAAGTAAAGCAGGGCTTACTGCATATATAAGAACTGGATAGAGCTCCTCCCCTCTGGTGCCATTCAATGAAGCTGCTCACCTAGTGCATACGCCTAAAACATTTCTGACTTTCAGGTTTATTTCTGGGCTGAGTCTGAACAGTAGTGTTACTCCCATAATGCCTCTCGGCTATGTGGGCTGAGACCTGATTATAATGGGTGAGGCTTTTTAACAACAACGGTGAGCTGTGGAATGCATGCTGAGAGCACACTAGTCACAAACCCATTTGGAAAAAATTAAGTGAAAACATTTTTTATGGGCACAGCACCCCCCGCGACCCTCTGTTGGAGGATAAAGCAGTAGATGATGACTGACATTTTTTATGTCATAAATGTAATACTATGAAATGTAATGTAAATGTTTGACCCACTGCGTAATGAGCAGTGATGTATCTCTCTCTCTCTCCCTATGCACACCCGTCAGGCTTTATTATATGTTATATATTGTTAGTGTTGGCTAACAGGGGATATACATGTACGTGTGTAATGAAGGATGACTCTGGAGAGGATTATCTCACATTAGGGACTTTTAGTGAAGAGTTGCCGAACACACAGGTATGTACAGGTACCATGAAATGCTCTAGCTCCGATGCAGACAGACTTCTTAGTTCACACCAAACCAGGTGAGCGACAACACAACAACACTGTACTCAAAACCGCAACTCCCTGACCACAACACAGGAAATATGTCACTAACACGCAGTTCCGGCAGAGATCAAATGTCATAACTACATCACAAACCATAAATAATATCTGGCCAATAGAAAAATAATAACATTAAGAGCATTACACTAACCCCCCCCAGTACTAACTAGTTTTAACCAGTCAATACAATTTTCTGTTATCAACTGTAACATAATTAAATTAAACATGTAAATCAACTTTTCCACTAAACATCTTGATAATGAACCTGGGGGACTTTTTTGCATTCGGCCTCATTGATAAATATAGCTGAGAGTCATCTGCATAACAATGAAAGTGTATGTTGTGCTTTCTAATAATGTTCCCTAAAGGAAGCATATATATTATCCACTCAAATGTACCACCAGGTAACATTTGGTACAGTTCAAGTGCCATGACACACACAATTCAATAAAACACTATCTCAGGGAACAGCGGTCATCTAGCATAAGAGTATAGTGGCATATTTGGTACTATCATGGTACTTGGGTGCTGGTCCTAACTTGATTCTGCAAGGATTTACATTTCATCTTTATGATTATTGTAATTTGTTTAAATTTTGGGGTCAAAGTTAAGAAAACAAAAAAACAAAAAGGAGCCAGTAATCCAACCAAATTTCTAATGTTTATTTAGTTTTTCCTAAATCATGATGCCACAAGACAGAATATAACAACCCATACAATAAGGGCTTGATTTACATTATGGATTAGTACCAGTACCTATAATTCTGCACAATACAGTTGTTTTGTTATGACTAAAATATAGTTTAACTTAAAAATGAATCCAAAGTTATCAGTATCATTATGAACCACTGACCTTTTGATGGGGACTGCCAACTCCTGAGCCAAAGTAACAAAGTATTGGAAATGAGAACTATAATTCTAAAGAATACATTTTATTCAGTGTGCATTCTGACATGATTAACCAGAGACAGAGACTACAAATCCTCCATCTCTGAAAGCAGCAAAAAGCACCTCAAAACTATCCTGTCTCCTCCGGAGAATTACAGACATGCTAGTACCATGCCTGGCATAAAATATGACTACTCTCTCTTTCCGTACTTAATCAGTGGAGCTGACCTTTGCAGACAGCCCCTCGCTGAGTGATTAAAGCCCAGTCTCAGCACGGACTGTCGGGATCATAGAAATAAAGACGTCCAGATGGGAGGGGAGCGGAAGTGACCTCCTGTAGCTCGGATTTCACCATTATTCCCATGCATTTCTTTACTTTCACACAAAGTCATAGTTATATCTGCAAAATGTGCAAGTTTAATGTTTTTACAGAGCATTTCCTTGTTTGTTTTTTTATTACTATTTTATAAATACTGTGATATATTTTGTCTTTGTGAATTTTACTGTTATTTGAAGATTGTGTTTGTTAAATCTGCTGCTGTGCAGGACCTTGTTGTAAAATTATAATCTCAATGAGGTTTTTCAGGTCCTGATAATAATGATGATAACAATAATAATAATAATAATAACAATAATAATATTCATAACAATAATAATGATGACAGTGATGGTAATAATAATAACAATAATAATAATAATAATAACAACAATAATAATACCAATATTGTGAGCCAGGAAAGTTCCTTGTTTTCATTGTAATTACATGTATTTAAAACTGGAGAACTGAAGAAGCTGATATTGCTGAAAACATGTACTTACATTTGGTGTAAATGATCATATAAATTCACCTTTGACATTATCCAATAAAAAAAACAATAGAATTTAATGCTTCAATACCATCGCATAGATTATATGTACAGAACATTGTTCTCATGTATACTCACATTAATAATGTATTGATGTATGTTGTAAATATTAAAGCTATTAAAGCTAACTATTGTGTATACACCAAGTCATTTTGAGTCAAAGTAAAATAATAAATACATGTCTGTATTTAAAATGAAAGGGATAGTTTTTTTAAAGTGTGTTTGGATGAGGTACTGAGACAAAGGGCCTTTCTCAATATCCATACTTGTAAATACTTGTCCATACTTGTGTGTACTCCCGTACTTGAGAAACATCATCAACCTCAGTCCAAGTTCTGTTCCAATTCTCAAGTCCGCAAGCAGTGAGTATGGTTCACATACCCGGAAGTTTTCTCGCTTCGCCCGTTTTACCAAGTATAACTTGAGTGTAGGGAAAGCCATGTATCCCAGAATGCATTTTGGTGGAACATAGCAGCAGATAATACAAATATGTACCTGAGGTAAATATGTTTCTCTGTCATGGGAAGCAGTTTTAACATCATTTGAGGCGAGATATTAGTCATCTAGAATTCAAACATTTTTGTGTATTAAGATATGACGTATTTATAGTTTTGCAGCGACGTTGTCGGAGATGATCAGCTCTGCCTCTGCGGACACTCGGTGCTCACAGTGGCCGCCACAGAGCAGCGTTACCTCGGCCTGTCCTGATGAAATGATCTGCTGGCTCAGACATCACTGTCATTAGATGCTTGGTGTGATCGATAGATTTAGCGATAAAACGCTCGATGTTGAATTCCCTGCGCTTATGACGGCAGCATGCGTATTTCACTGCGAATGTTACCGCCCCACCAGTAAGTTTACTTCGCGAGCTCCACCTTAGCTCCACCTTGTCCCTGCGAGAGTGCAGGCGAGGGAGGAAGAGCGGTATTATGTCAACACGGAGGGACAAGTGTGCTGTTGGTGGCTGCACAGTGGAGCACAGTGTTTTACAGAGGATTTTATATGAAGCTAATGTGCCGGATAAAGTCAGCAAACGTGTGCTCGTGTGTTCGCACCACTTCACATCAGACTGTGGCCAGCGGTCGCCGTATTTAGTCAGGGGACGTATTTCACCGACGTACAAACACACACATTTTTAAGAAAAGGTCACACAGAGCTCATAACTGACCATTCTGACACGTCCTAATTAACAGACTCAGTCTGATACAATCACATAAAGCAGCTGTTTATGCAGCTCGCCACTGGCAATCAGCGGTGCTGCACTCTCTGTGCCACCGCCACTGCTGACCAGCTCCGGTGCTCTGGTGAGCTGGCGATCAGTGCTGGCAATCAGCAGTGGCGAGGTCTCCGGAGCACAGTGGCGATCAGCGGGGGTGAGGTCTCCGGAGCACAGTCCGATCTGATACAGCAACATGCAGTTTATTCAGCTCGCCGCTGGCGATCAGCGGTGCTGTTCATAAGTGTTTTTAACTGATTTACAGTTCGGCACTGTTCGGCTCGATCCTTATGGAGGACGTCTCTTCCTGTGACGGCACTCTCACTGTTTTCTGTGCACGCTGCCGTGTTGATATTGTCAGAGAACTTGTGGAGGGAGGGGGAGACGAATAGAGCTGTAAAGCGCTGTAAAGAGGACAAATCAGAAACCCCCTGGAAGAACTGGGTGTGTGTTTGCCTGTGTCTCATTTGCATTCTGAAAGGGGCGGGTTTAACAGGGTTATTGAACTGCTATGATGCTTCATCCTTATGGTATTTTGACCAAAGCACGTCACTGACATGTTCATTAGGACACCAGGGAACTATTTTAATGGGGGAAATAGGGTATAATATGTCCCCTTTAATGTAAATGTTTTGACCTGACAGTTTGAAAGTTTGTAAGTTATTAATGTTTTATTTACTTTAGATTTATATTAGAGTTGAAAGGGTCATGGTATTCTGTATTCAAATATAATATGTACATATATGTGTGTATATATATACATATATATATATAGGTAGTTTATATATACACATATGTATATTTATATATACACATATGTATATATATATACATATGTGTATATATAAACTACCGCCTCATTAAACTACAGTTTAATGAGGCGGTAACTAAGCAAGGAAGTACGCTGCTGTTCCAATTGAAGAGATCATACTTGTATACCATACTTGGCGAGTTTGTACTCCAGTCGTACTTCCCAGAAGAACGTCTCTATATTGAACATATGTAAGAAAACACTTCATTAAGTTTCGAAGTATTGGAATGTGTAAATTGCTAATTTTAATTATCATAATTACCAGCATTATTAAAAAAATCAGCTTTGTAGAGGATGGTTTCCTCATGTATTTTCAGTGTAAAATAATCCAAATTCAATGAAGTAACAAAAAGGCTCCAAAAGTAGCCTTTGAGCCACTCCAAGATGTTTTCAATCTTTTCTCATCTGCCATGTCACTCAGAGGTGAGAAATGATCATTTCTCCTGCTCTTTTAAGTAATGTTACCAGTGACGAGTTACCATCCAGCTCGGCCGCCCTCTCCCCATCAGGTCCTCCATAGTAGCCACCCCCTCACACCAGCAAGGCAAGTCCAAAGATATAATTCTGTTTCAGTGTTTTTGTGTATTGAACGTTCAAAAGAGATAAATGACGTTAGGCTTACTGCCAAGGTGTATGTCTTTGTCCACTTCAGCACTGAGCTGAGGACAGCAACACAAGAGCCACTAGTGAGTCGCTGTCCTCTGTGTTACAGGAAAAGCGCTGAAACGGAGATGAAGGGGAACTCTTTTTTTTCCCCTGCTTACTTTCTTTAACTGACTGTTTTAACCACTAGTGCACAGGTTTCCAGAATTTGGCAGCGGTGGCTGTGCGGTTGTAATTCACACTTAATTTCTGTATGAAAGTGTTTGATAATCCCAGAGTGCCTTTCCTTGGCCCCAGTCCAAAGAACTTGTTGACAAAACAGACAAAATAAAAAAATGGTGGATGAATACCAGCAGAGGAGTGTCACAAGGGTGAAAGATTTATAATATGAACGGCACAAACTTGATCGTAAATCACTGCGAAAGGCTTTCAGGTATAGGGAAGCTGACATTTATGCAAGAGAGAGAGAATGAGGTGAAGATGGAAAGAGAGAGAATGACTTCACGTTTGAATGAGGAGTGTGTGTTGTAGTAGATCCAGTCCAGGTGAAGAAAGTAAAGGCTAAAGGTCATGTTTTTCTTGCCTTGGAATACATAATTAAGACTTAAAACATCTATTCATTTGAAGCCAGAGTTTTTAACTGGTCTACTGCTACAGCAAACATAAAGGTACATTGTGGAACATAAAATGAATAAATTGGAACATGGAAGAAACGCATGAGTTCAAGAAAAGGTCAGATTATTTTGTTCCCAAAGTCTCTTTACTTAGGGGGTAAAGTCACTTAGCTGTTTCTGCATATTCTGCTGCTTTCTTAAGCAAACTTGAACAAAGGATTTTAAATACCAAAGTCACAAATTAACACATTTTGACTTACCCATGGAGGCAGCAGTGGATCAAGAACTGTGTGTTGCTGTGATGTAAAATCGGACATTTCAGTTTTCTCACAGTTAGATAAAGCCTCAAACATATTCTTAAGCTCTAACACTGACAAACATAACGCCAGCAAGTGCAGGTAGTGTCCTGGTGCTCCTTGTGAGGAACTTGAATAACCCTCGGTCAGTCTTTTGCATGATTAAATATTATTTATTATCAACATAGAGCTATTGCTAATTCAAAGTCCAGTTCTTAGGAAAACAGCTAGTTTCAAGGTTGGCTGTAAGACGCCAATTAGGTGGTGTACACCAAATTATAGATAATCATGGAGTCAAGAGCGGATTATTCCAGATATAGTTTGTGTCTTCCTGATGTCTACTGATGTTGCCTCTCTTGTATTTGATAAGTTTTCTTTAACATAACTCTTCACAGACTCCAAGGCCTTTTTCATTGTTCTCCAAAACCTTGATGGCATAAATTCTCCTGATGGGCTGTCTGCCATTAATAAGTGTTTCAGGTGTTGTTGTTTTTTTGCCCCTGATTGCAATGTCTGCATCGTCTTTGAAGCTACCCTTAAGTCATTTCTTTAAACACATTTGTATCACAATTAACATTTTCTGAGAGGTTCAACAAAAGAAAAATGTTGAAGGACAGGGGCTCAGCTCTGATTGGATCTGGGCTGCATCTAAAGTCAATGAGATTTGTTGAAGATTTGTTCTTTAACAAAAACTGAGTGGACTAGCCCTTTAATGATGGAGGTCTTATAAAATTTGCTCAACAGGGTCATAAACAAGCATTCCTTAATCTCTTAACTCTAGAAACCTGACTAATGACTTCACTAAAAGTGTCTGCCGTCTGCAAACATTGTGCTTTGTGGTTAAACCTCTAATTTTTTCCACTTTTTTCAACACTTTGCACTTTCAGCAACATTTGCCTCTTAATCTTCTGGCCAGTGATGTCCAAGCATTCAGTTCTTCACAAGCTAATGTCTCTACTCGGGCTGTAAAAAGGCAATAAATAAAGAGCGCCAGTCAGGTGTAAATAACAAACAGTTATGAGCCACAGACAGCAGACAAGCACTAATAAGAGAGGAATCTGGCTCTGCTGATTATTTTGTCCTTTACAACGTGGAAAATGTTTGTTTTGTGACCTCAGCTTTATGGCAGCCTTGTTCTGCTGATGTCAGTAAGGTAAAAGGGCAACAAGGAGGAAACAAATGTGACGCTCAGCCATGTGTGGTCACATCGTGCAATTTACTGTTGTGTGTTTGTTATAATTTGATAATGGATTTCCCAGTAACAGACCCATATGTATGTTTTGTTGTAAAAATTAATGTTTAATGTCACATCACATCATTCGTAACTCCCTGGGGGTTATATGAGTGGGTTTTCTAAGCTACTACAGGAGCTACACCCAGGATTTTGCGCATAGCAAAACCAGTATGTGAGCTCCTGAAGGTGACAAACAGTGTATCAGTGATGCAGCCCCTCCAAACAAAGACCAATTGCCCTCAACTCTCCTCTAATAACCCTGTTGAGTGGACTACTGAGCACCTCAATGACTCCATAGGCTCACCAATCCTCCATTCCTGGCTTACCCAGACTTTGGCCAGCCATTCCAGCTCCACATGGATGCCTCTGAACAGGGTCTTTGTGCTGTGATGTATCCGCACCAGGATGGCCAGCTGAGAGTCATAGCCTACGGATCCAGAATGCTGAGAAGAACTGTTGCTGCACAGTGGAAAATTGGAGTTTTTGGCACTTAAATGGGCAGTGTGTGAAAGGTTTAGAGATTATCTATACTATGCTCCACACTTTACCATTTACTCTGACAATAACCCCTACACATATGTAATGAGCACGGCCAAGCAAGGTTGGGGAGTTGTCTGACTTCAGGTTTAAGATAAAGTCCAGACCTGGAAAGACAAACACAGATGATGACACACTATCTCGCCTGCCCCTCGAAATTGACTAGTATGTGACAGAGTGCACTGAGGAATTGTCCCAGGAAGTGGCTGAAGCCACTTGTGATGGGACTAAAGCAGCTCAGGGATGGGACGTGGCCTGGGTTGCTGCCCTTGTTCTTGCTACCAATGCCAACCAAAAACCTCCTGCACCCCTTTTCACGATCAGTAAAGATGAATTAGCCAAAGTGAGGGAAAATCAAGCAGTAGGAGAAATCACGTAAGACAAGAGTTCTTCACCGTAATTTAATCCTTCGAGTCAATGACCTGTTGAAGCTCCACCACAGAGACCCAAGAGACAAACAAGACAAAGCCATAACCAGACACATGACAAAAACATGGGAGAACACCAAAGTGACACAAGCGGTTCTGACTCAGAGGAGAGCACTGGGGGTTACTGTTTAAGGGTTCCTGTGGAAAAAAGAGGACATGAAAGAGAAAGTATTTCCCATGACCCACCTACCGTGGTTCAAGTGGATCCAACCCGGGTGGAAACAAACAGGCCGATGCAAAAGGGAAGACAGACAAGCCCAAGTACCTGTGTTGAAGGAGGGAAGTGTTAACATCCCAGGAAAAGAAGATCGAGGCTGGAGAGATTGGCATTCTGAGACACAGTCATTACCTGATCCAGAACCACCAGAGATAGACAGTGAAAAGTATGAGCCTTTAGTCTGGCTGAATTGTCTTTCTGTTTCTACATTTTAGTAAAGAATGAAACCACACATAGGTGGTAACAAATAATATTGTCATAATATTGTGATCACTTACTTCCTGTCCATATCAAGGATTTTGTAATAGTTGAAAAGAGCAGTGTGGTTAAAAAGCCTAAGCTAATGTAGCTAGTTTAACTTTTAAGCATGTGTATTTTATTTCTGCATTCATGTATTTTAGGGCTCCTCCATGATGTTGATGGTGTACAAGGCTTCTGTTATGTCAGAAATGATTGTATTTTGCATTTGAAATGTGTATTTGTAAAGTTATTGTGAAAGTTCTATATGTATGTATTGCCTCTCACTTGCAATGCCATGACATTTAAGTAAGTCATAGCATTTGCTAAGGTTTTATCAGCCAGTTATCTGGAATTTCCTTTGCACAGTTAGTAAAGCTGTAGTTTGTGAACCAAATTAGTTTGGAGGGAAATGTATTTTGATTTCATTTGTCTATGAAGACTCAATCACATATATTGTGTAAATTATTATTGTATGCTGAAAAGTGGATATTGCTGTGTTGACAAATACACATCAAGACTAAGTTGTAGTACATATGTAAAGGTAAATAAAGTCTGACTGAAGCTTCAAAGTACTGTATTTTTCACTGAAGTTTGCTCTGAGCTGCTGTCTCTGTCATAATGCATTTGAATTATTCGCACTTTCGTCCCTTATATATTCACAACGTGTCCAGTGTGCATAGACCTTAACTTTAACTACCCTCAAATCCTGATTTTGAAAAAATTCCAAGAAGTTCAGAGAGACAAGCATCTTATCACTCACATCGTGCTTCAAGCGCTGGAGAGCTAAAGGCAACACAGTGACTTTTTCAGTGTTTATAAAAAGAGGGAGGAGTCTGAGACAACAAGCCTCTCGCTGATTAGATGAAAGCATGTGTCAGTGATGCAAGAGTGGACTAAGAAAGCCAATGGCAAAATCTGAAGGCAGTAGCTGGATCTAGCCTGGTTGAAGCTAGCTGCATCTGCTAGTAATAGACAATTTCCGTCCCTCTGCATAAGCTATCGGGATCATTGGCCTGATTGGTTGTCGGTCTATTCAGTTGCATAAAGGGATGGTGACTACAGCCTTTCCAGACTCAATCTCAATGAGATTGAAATGCAGGCTGACATTAGCTAAGCTAAGCTTTCACACATGACATATGGAGACCATCTCTGAAACTCTCTGCTGATATTGTTTTTTAGGTTTCTAAAAAAAATGTAATAGGCCCCCTGTCTTTGATTAAGGGCTATTGTATTGTAACAACACGGTACAACATAGTACATAGTATGGAAGAGAACCCACTGCTGCTGAGATAACAAAAACACAATGATATTTTTTTTTCAGGAGATTAGATACTAATGAAAACAGGCCAATTGTGAACATTTGAATAAAAAGGTGCTTGGTCTGGTCTCACGCTGGTTAGGAGTGCCTTCCTCAAGCGCCCACTAATTAAATTGCAGTGTTCTCGCTGAAAGCTGCTCTTTGGACCTGTTAAGTGATTCAGGTGGTTTGCTTGAATATAATGGAATTTTTTGTCTCTCTCTCTTCTAATTTGTTATAAACATATGCTGACCTCTGTCTCCAAAAAGGTCTGAAAAAAGCTTTGTGCTGGTGAAAATGTTACCGTGTCTGTGTGTATTATGATCTTTTTCAACATGAAAATTACCCTCAAGGTCACTGAATTCATTCATATTTTTTTTCGCCAGTGCTAAATAACTACTTGACTAAGTTGTGAGTGCTTACATAATTTCTTTATGTCATCAGGTATCTTCACAGTGCTGGAAAACAGTGCAAAACAAAATGTTTGGAAATTGCATTTCAGTAAATAGTCTTATACATGAAATATCATAACAATGTAGTTTAAGGTTCAGTGTGTAACAATATGTGACGTGTAGAAGGCTTTTTCTAGGACTACGGAAACCAGAACAAACATGTTTTATTGTTATACACTTATGACAGTGTATTTAATTTCAATAACTACACATATGGCCTTCTTGCTGTGAGGCAACAATTCTAGCTACTGTACCACCATGTGGCTCATTTTCTGGCTAGCTCCCTGTGTCCTGTTCGCTCATGTTTTGGATCTTTGTTCATGTTTTTTATTTTACCCTTGGGCACTTTCTGCATTCATGTGGGATTGTTTTAGCTTGAGACTGACTTTGTTTTTTTTCTGTAATAATCTTTGGATTTCTTACTTGCACTCACCTGTGAGTTAATGTCCAACATTGCAATCCATGACATGGTGGAGGTGGAGAGGTTGGTGGTGGCATATAACAAAGCAAGGAAGACATTCTGAGACCAAATGTAAAAAGCGCTATTGAAGATTGTAACTGTGTGTGAGGACATTCTCTAACCCACATATAGAGAGGATGTTGATGCTATGATGAAAACACATGATCTTTCTGAATTATCATTTAAAACCAGGAAATACTAATCATCACCCTCATTTCCCCATTTTAGCCAAAAACACCAGAAGTGGTTAAAACCTTATAACATTGATACATTAGTAGATATACAACACATAATGATAATAATAATAATAATTTTGGTTTACAAACATGATCACATGTATCTGGTTTGCAGAAAGGTATAATGTGCAACATTTGATCCTGAATACTGGGTTGACTTTAATCCGAGTAGAGGGGAAAACACACAGTGAATGATTATGGAAGAAAGTAAAAGTTGACATTTGGACCCACATCAAAAATCTATGACACTTTTCTATTCTTAATGACCACTCGAAGCACTTCACACCACTACTTCACAACCATTAATACTTTGAGTGGTCATCAAGATTAGAAAACTGCTATATTATTTATTGTACTTTGTTCTTTATTCTGGACATCTATCTTTACATTGCAGGAGCGCCTGTCTGTCTGTGTGTATGTCTGTCTTATTCGCATATCTGTCGAACCAATGGTCTTACTGATTTCAAACTTGTCAGGTGTCTTGCTATGGGCACGAGTAAGTGCAGTGCCAAGTTTGGCTAAAGTAATTCAAAAAATATTGTTAAATATATAGGTAAAAGTAGCACACATAGGCTTTTACTACTCTTACTCACACAGCACTGTGGGCTACCTGAGAGGATAAGGGGGCCTTTTGGCAGAATTGAATCTGCAGGTAAAAAGTTAAACAAGTGCAAAATGTATGGCCGATTATTATGTCTGACCTCAACAATAAAGACTTCCTGAATGTGGAGTGCCCGCATTACAATGAATCAGCGGATTTTGCAACAACACGCCAACAAACACAGGTATGCAGTGGCTATTCAAAATTATGTAATACATGACGTGCAATAAACTGACACTTCAAATAGCCCAGCCTACTTTGGACAGTCTTTAGACTTTGAATAAACAAACAACAATTCCGACTGCAAGGTCCCAAATTTAAAACGAGTGATAATGGTCCCGAATTTAAGGACGTTTCAGAATCCCACACATGCAAAACACAACCAGCTACAGACACAAAGTGGCAGACAGAATAGCATCTTGCCACTCTAATTGACATGAAAGACATTTTAAAAGCCACTCATGCAGCCCATTTTTGACATATTGAACAGGTTCTGTACTAGTTTTAACGTAACAATAATGTAGAAAAAACCCAAAACACAAATTTCTCATTTACAAAATCATTGGCTTCACTCTACTCAGGGGCATTTACTGAAAGAAACAATGGTCAATGTGTTGTGTTTGATTACTTTTAAATGTATAACAATTAGTTATATCTTATGGTGAAACTGCAGAATGCAACAAATGGAGGACTCTTCTCCACTCACACCTTTTCCAAGCAGGACGAAAATTAAACCTGTCTTTCACATCTCTCATACACTTTTTCTGCTGTTTCCCCCTTCTTTGTTAGTTTATACATAACATTTATTAAGGCACAGCCGTTCTTCTCAATTAACATCGTAAGCTTTCGCCTCAAAATGTGAAATTCAAGTCTGCTGTTATAGTTATGTGTGGCTGCTTGGTGTAGTGGTTAGTACTCTTGCCTTTGCAGCAAGAAGACCTGGGTTCCAGCCCCGGTTGGAACAAGGGCCTTTCTGCATGGAGTTTGCATGTTCTCCCCGTGTGCGTGGGTTTTCTCTGGGTTCTCCATACTGACTGTGAGAGTGAATGATTTTTTTGTCTCTATATGTGTGGCCCTGTGATGGACTGGCACACTGTCCAGTGTGTACCCCACCTGTTTCCCTATGTCAGCTGAGATTGGCACAGCACCCCTCGCGACCCTCTTGTGGAGGCTAAAGCGGTAGATGATGGTGGCTGCTTGTAGGATGTCTCTCATTTTCCACCTCTCCTCTCCACTCATTTGTGCTTCATTCCAGTGATTACATCCCTGCGCTGTGAGTAGAGAAGAAGGTGGTGTTATCGGGTTGGGAAGTTTAAAAGTAGGCTCCGTGGCCTTTGCCTGAAGTTGGTTGGAGATTACCAGCAGTCCTGTTAAGGGACTTTGTTTATTTAATTTATTGGGCTGGTCCAGATGATACCCAACTTTTCTTACATTTGCTCCATCCATTTTCCTTTGTTCACTTTGGTTTTGAATAATGAATGTTTGTTATTCAAATGTATTGTAATTGGTTTCAACCTATGGCGTCCATATGTTCAGTCTCTTACCTGTGTACACAACAGTATAAAAGGATGAGATCTATTGACAGAAGCCACGTATGTTCATATGAAAACCCATGACCCGATTTGCTTGGAGCTCCGTCTGTGGAAAAGTGTTCATAACACTGAGCTCATCTACTCTGGCCACAAGAACAAACTTGTTAGCAGGAAAAAAATCAGTTTTTGAACAGTTGCCAGAGGACAGCCAGGAGGGATGGATGTGGTGTAGGGGGAGAAACGAATCGGAGGATTGGGGGAGAGAGAGAGAGAGAGAGCTGTGAGAGGCTAACACTAATCCACTTATTAAGGCAACAACTGCAAGCCTGGAACCCTCGCTAGATATTAATACCTAATCATGAGTTAATTAAAGGAGGGTTAGTTAGCGCCTAATCCGCTGTGATGCGGGGTGATAGTGGTGGGGTGGGACAGAATGTCCTGGGGGGGTGAGAAGGAGGTGGAGGGGTGGGTGTGGGCTCCTTGTGGTGCTAATGCTAAGTGCTACCACCAGAGCTGTGGAGACTGCAGATATAATTAACTTCCAGGTGGTAATTTTGCATTGGGGTGTTTTTTTTCCCCCAGACTATTTGAAGGTGAATACATTAGCAGATCTGACATTCTTCAGGTGTGAAAGATGATGAATGTGCTGTAAGGCCAAATTGTTACTGTTCAGGTGAGATTACATGATTATATCACACACACACACACACACACACACACACACAGAAATGCATGCCTACGCAGCACAGCAACCAGTTTTGCTCTCTGAGGAACTGTGTAACCACCTACGGTATTTGAGGAGTGTGTGGTCGGGGTTGCAACAAAGCAAAGGAAATGGCCGCTCACAGACTTCAAGTAGTGAGAAAAGTTAATTAAAGCAGTGTGTGTGTATATGTGAGAGACTGAGTGAATACTTTACAATTCAAATTCAATTGAATAAATGTTTTGAGTCCTTATTGTGCACTGAGGGGAAAAAAAGTCAATTTTTTTACCTGTTCAGGTCATTAGGACTGAACCTACTACACTGCTCCTTATTATTATTAGTATTCACATAATATGAATACTACTACTAATAATATCAATAGTAAAAAAAATCATAAATAATAATTAATTTGAGCACTGAGTTGCATGAAAGTTAGAACAAGATGGAATGATCCGTGGGTTTTAGGGTTTGCCACTTAATGGAGAAGCTGAAAGAAGAAGAAGAATCACGTTTGAATAATGCTTAAAAACTCATGAAGCTACACAATTTTGTACATTACATTCAACTTTTTGTTCTGCTATTGTTGATTGTTGAGTTTCATCCAGAGATTGTGACATACTTTCATCTCTCGGGATCCTCATGCTCTCCCCTGAGCTTCTCTTATCAGATGAGCATGCCACTAATGCTAATCAAAATATTGTAGCCATCTCTGAAAGTCTCCACTGATGACTCTCTTGATGATTCTTTCATTTTTAAGTGTCTTTGCACAGCGTTTGTTGCTAATCCAGCACCCGAAGTGTCTGTATGCAGCATTGTTGTAGTGGAACAGCCAACAGGAGCACACACACTTTTTCTGAACAACTGTATGATTGGACACAACCTCCTGCAACATCACAGACTTATTGTGAGCTCCAATTGTAGTTAGAACACAGAATTTCCAAGGTCATCAGGTATTTCATACACAAGGAAAGCCCCAACAATTAGAATGCACCATACACCTGTTTCTTACACAGGAACGCCCCCTGAACTCAGATTTCAACCTCACCAACCCCAACATGGGATTGCAAGCTGACTGTCATCACACAAACACTGCTACTTTTACTGTTAATAGTGTTAATGGTATAATCTGCAGTCTTGTATAAAGTACTTGAAAGAAATACTTGAGCTAAAGTACAAGTTTCTTACCAGAAAATGATCTGCATGCTCGCTAGCTCACTGGTTGGTAGCTAGCCGCAGCCGAAATATGCAGCTAACAGCTGGTGCCGCTAAAAACAGTGACAACTCAACTTTTATTTTGTAGTAACGAGTAACAAATATGGTTAAGGAAACTAAGTAAAAGTACACACTTTATTTAGGAAATGTAGTACAGATATGTACTTCACTTCAATTCTACTTAAGTAAATGTAACAAAGTATTTGTACTTTGTTACATTACAACGCTAATTTTCTGTCATGTGTACTACTGACATAAATCAGTCGTACACATAGTACAGTTGACATGTTGCTTCTCAGTTTGTGTGTGCAAAATGTGTAGAGTGTTATCGACTGGTATTGTTAACATAATGGTTAGAGCCCGAGATCCATTTGCGTTTTTGACTTCTCAACTGGAAACGGGAGTGATGTAACTCTCCAATTCTGACTTCTGAGTTCTGATGAAAAGTCTGTTGTTTGATTGTCTTCCTTTTTTTGAAAGTTTTATCTAAAAAGACATATTTATTTATTTGTTTTGCATTTTTCATCGTACAGCATCATATCTTGTGAACGTCTCAGTTTATTATATTACATTACATGTTTCTTTTTTTATTATTTCTGATGAGAATGATTTCTGAATGTGACACATATGAAGAAATGTAATGGAATGTTGGTACATAATGTTGAAATGTAATGTTACTTTGGTTCGTGGAATGCAATACAAAACTGCAATATTTCACCTCCTCTTCTGTCAGCTTCACCTCCACATGCCTGTGTTGTGTATGTGGCTTCACTACTCATCTACTCTTCAACACTTCACTCATTCTGTCTCTCCACATATTCTTCCTTAGTCATTTACCTGTCCTCTCATCATTTTTTTTGCCCTCCTATTCCTCTCCTTTTTTCCCCTACCTTTTCACTTGAGGCTATACATTTTTTTCCCCTCATTGTCCGGCTTCATCTTCTTCTCCCTTGTCACCCTTGTCCTAAAGCAAAACTCAGATGACTTTGAGAGTTGTAGCCATTGTGCATTTTTTCACCTGGAGTCTTTGCAGTCACTGACTGTGATGACTGGTGATGGAGGGGTCATGACCTTCTACAGCGCGAAGACCACACTCTTATTTCTCCTAATAAAAACATGGTTAGTGATACAAAACTATTTATTTTGCTCAATTTCATGTCTACAGGTCAATCTCTGACTCTTTATGGTGTCATTTACTCCCTGTGATCTGTCACATTTTAGAGCTCTAGTGTTACCTCTTTTGGTAAGTTTGAAATTACCGATGAAATGGATAAACGACTCCTGTGTGCTGTGACCGTGGACTTCAGTGTGATAAGTGAGTGAGTCTACAAAGTTACATAGACTTTATTTTCCAGTTGGAAACAACTTTCTAACCGTGAGTTAGGCATTGTTTTAGTAGGTGAGCCTTTTGTTAAGTGACTAAAATCTATTTGTCTTAGCTGGCAGCCATGTCTCAGTGGTGCACACATGGGGATGTCAGTCGTCAGTCATGTCAATATACAATCCTTTCAACATGCTTTGGTCCCAAGAAACACAATGCAACTGTGAAAACAGATTTTGGTCTCCACAACATAAGAAAGCCTTGCGCACACACACATACAGATAAACGTTTTATGCATGCAAACAAATTGAGCCAGAAAGAGCTGCACGTAAATTCTCCTCTCATTGTATCGAGGATGTTGAACAATAAAAAAGCAGAGTTGCCCGTGCAGTGGCCAGAGTGTCTTTATTAGCATTTGAAAGGAACTGAATTAGCCATCACACAACAATCTTCAGTAAATGACTCTGGATGTTAGGCTAACAGGGCTTTTATCAAACGACAGATTCATATAACGGAAGAAAAGGAAAAGGAGGCTTCAGGCTCTAAAGACTATTTAAATGCACTGGCAACTGGAGAAGATGCAGCAGCAGTGGCAGATGCATTTTTTTTTTCATATTTTCAAAGGTGCCTTATAGGCATTCAGGTAAAAAGGGAAAGAAAAAGAGAGACAGGACTTTTTTTTTCTCCAAATCAGAACATGTACAGTGTATTCATGTTGAACATGTATAATCACACAGTTACCAGACTATAGCCTATTTCTTCTGCGACATTTGAAGAATCTCAGTGATGACTGGTGTAGATTTTGGAGTGATGCAATCAAGTAGATAATGTCTTGTGGGTACTTAAAGAAAAAACTATGCAGAAGGTTCAGCCTAATTTTACAGCTGTGTGGCTTTACTTGGCTGTGTCCACTCCCCCTACTGTCTGTAGGGGCCAGTGTCCTCAGAATCGGGACATATTGCAAAGTCTCAGGTCTTTTGAGTAACGCAAATTGCTTCACAGCACTCCACACACGGGTGTCAGCGGTGATGAATGGATGGATGTTGACAGTGGTGTCGTAAAAATAAGTACTCTGGTACTGTAGGGAGAGGTTAGTAAAGAAAGATTGAGAAAGCAACCAGACTCATTTTCTCCTTATACAAGGGTTTTTGTGGAGGTTTTCCTCACTTGATATGAGGGTCTAAGAGCAGAGGGTGTCACTTTCTGTATAGACTGTAAAGGCCTTTGAGGCAAATTGTAGGGATGTCTGACATTTCTATTGATATTCGATATGCCGATATTGTCCAACACTTCATTTCCGAATCCAAAATCAACCGATACCGATATATACGATATATATTTTCCCTACAAAACAAATTTTAGGTCACATCACAAATCTCCTGTTGGTGCCAAGTGCTTAAGCCTCATTACCGCCACCTACAGAGTGTTGATAAATGAACATGTAAAAAACAAATGCATATACATATTTATTGTTGTTATTTACGCATTTTAAGTGTTAACTTATTTTATTAATTTATTTTTTATTAAAATTTAAACTACTCTGTGGAAAATATATATATTACAGCAGTGTAGAGTATAAATATATATATACATACAGTATATATTATATACAAAAATGTAATTTAATTTTAATAGCACTACAAATATGTTTCTTAAATCTTGCGCACTAACTCATTAACAGTGAAAGGACTCAGGGATATGTTAATACTGGATAGAAAAGAATCATGTAGAGATGGAGGCAGTTGAGAGAGAGAGGGGTCAGCGAACCTCAGCCATCCACAAATGACACAAAGGTCACATAGATGGAGAGTAAATAGAGGTACACTGAATGCTGAATGATGACAGGGCCCACCCCGCCTAATTTCTTTCTTTCTCCCTAAAGGTTGAGATTAATTTGCCGGTTCTCTCTCTCTCTCTCCCTCCCTCATTCCCTCTTTTGCCCCCCCTCTCTTCCTCTGTAACACGAATAAATCAGCAATATTAATTACATGTGTACTCATGCTGAATGGTTCGTGCGGTGTCAAATACACAGGGCAAACACATAAACATGCTCAGGGTGTAAATGAACACAGGGGTTTGTGACAAACAAACAATAAAGCCAGTAATAGTAATAATGTGAATGTTTCATGGATGTGGCTGCGACTCACAATTTTCTTCACATGCTATGATTTCAGCTAAAGAAAGTACAGTGTATACACAAGTGATGTGTATATACTGTACTTTATACTGACTAAAGTTAGTCAGTTATTCCTATTCCTATTCCGTTATGTTTGTCACACTTAAATGTTTCAGATAATCAAACAAATTTAAATATTAGTCAGAGACAACACAAGTAAACACAATGCGTTTTTTAAATGAAGGTTTTTATTATTAAGGGAGGGAAAAAAATCTAAACTTACATGGCCATGTGTGAAAAAGTGTCTGCCCCCTAAACCTAATAACAGGTTGGGCCGCCGTTTGCAGCAACAGCGGCAATCAAGTGTTTGCGATAACTTGCAGTGAGTCTTTTACAACACTGTGGAGGAATTTTGGTTCACTCATCTTTGCAGAATTGTTGTAATTCAGCCACATTAGAGGGTTTTCGGGCATGAACTGCCTTTTTAAGGTCATGCCACAGCATCTCAACAGGATTCAGGTAAGGACTTTGACTAGGCCACTCCAAAGTCTTCATTTTGTTTTTCTTTAGCCATTCAGAAGTGGACTTGCTGGTGTGCTTCGGATCATTGTCCTGCTGCAGACCCCAAGTTCACTTCAGCCTGAGAGCACGAAGAGATGGCCACACATTCTCCTTCAGAATTTTTTGGTAGACAACAGAATTCATGGTTCCATTTATCACAGCAAGTCTTCCAGCTCATACAACCACCATATTTGACTGTTGGTATGATGTTCTTTTTCTGAAATGTGATGTTACTTTTACGCCAGATGTAATGGGACACACACCTTCCAAAAAGTTCAACTTTTGTCTTGTCAGTCCACAGTGACCTGATGATTTTACAAGGGGGGTAATTACTTTTTCACATGGGGCCATGTAGGTTTGGATAGTTTTTTCCCCATAATAAATAAAATCATCACTTAAAAACTGCATTTTGTGTTAACTTGGGTTGTCTTTGTCTAATATTTAAATTTGTTTGATAATCTGAAACATTTAAGTGTGACAGACATGCTAAAAAATAAGAAATCAGGAAGGGAGCAAACACTTTTGCACACAACAGTACGCACATTTCAGTGAGTTTATAGTGATGTTTTAAAGATGAGGTACGCTATTTAATAAGGCCGACTGCTTCTCTCTGAGCCTACAAGCCTAGTTTAGCTGCTCAATCATGCCCCTTACATGTACCTACTACGTAGTGTTCTCCCACCCACGCTACGCAGCACAACAGACATTTGAAAAAGAATAATGGCACTGTTATTTTCCTAAATAAAATGTGTACTTTTACCCAGATACATTTCCATTCGTTACCGTCAACCATCAACCATCTTCGTTACTACAAAATAAAAGTTGAGCTGGTGACGTAATGCCTGTTTGTTGTCGCTAGTTTTTAGCGGCTTAGCTGATAGCCACAGATTTCAGCTCTTAGTGGAATTAAAACACATCAGCGGCTCGTTGTTTACTGTGTCTGATACAAGGCTCTAGTCTCCTGTCTCCGGGTTCCTGTTGTACACTCTGGACGCCGGGTTTCAGCTATCAGCTGACGCAGATAAACTGCAGATTTCGTCTGATTTAAAAGACAGTGTGTCTAGAAGCTCCACAGACTCCATTTTATTGTTTACATCTTTTGTTATTTGCACAATTCTGCCTATAAGTGTAGGCTATTCCTGTAGATTTTCTTACTTTACATGTTTCAAACAGGCAACACTATTGTTTATAGATGTTGTTATATGCACAGCTGTGCTTTGTTGAGCAAAAAAACTAAACCTAAATAAATGGTTTATGGTGATTAGTTAAAAGTACTTGTTCAAAATATCGTTAAAATATCGCATATCGCCATTCGAACAAAAAATATCGAGATATGAGTTTTGGTCCATATCGGCCAGCTCCGTGAGTAAATAGTAATTCTCAATATATAATAATATAATTCTCATATATGTGTGTGTGTGTGTGTGTGTGTGTGTGTGTATATATTTGTATACATATTTATATGTATAGCCACTAAATTTATAAGCTAAATTTTATCAGTCCCTATAGAAGTTGTGGTCAGTAGTGAATGTGTAACAGTGGCAGGACTGACAAATCATGGGACTGATAGAGTGAGGGGTCAATGTGGGAGGGGATTGCTGGTCATGAGCTGTAGCCCAGGATTAGCCTGAGCGGAGCGGACTCGGACGAGGCTAATTAGATCTGTCTATCTGAACACATCCATCTGCAAATAAATTGCTCTGTATTACGCTATCATTCAGGTTATTGCCTATATTATTGAAATAATGACACTTATTGGCCTATGGCATATGGCCAGTCATAGTCATTTTTTTTTTATTTATTTATTTATTTATTTGTTTATTTTTATTGTGTGTATGTGTGTGTGCGTGCAGGCCAAGGATACAAAACATGTTTTGTATTGGTCTGGACAAAAGGGGTCCGCTTGGCTGAAATACAAACTTCTTAATTATCAATAATCCTTAGGCCTCACTCACACACACGCACACTCACACACACACACTCACACAGGGAGTGTCACTCAGAACAGAGGTCACTCCATGTCAGAGTGGGAGTGGTTCCTGGTTCCCTCTCCCTCACACCTGCAGTTTGACAAAAGGAGGCGGAGGAGCCAACAGGTGGAGAAGAGTCAGAGCCGTCAGGCTCCGCCCACTGCCACTGTTGGAATTCTGAGGAAGAGAAACTCAGACAGTCGTGGTGACATGGCAGGAGTTCAGGTGCACGGAGAAAACATCTCCTGTTCCATCTGTTTGGATCTTCTGAAGGATCCTGTGGCTCTTAACTGTGGGCACAGCTTCTGTAAGAACTGTATTAAAGACCACTGGGACTCAGAGGAGCAGAAGAGGATCTACAGCTGCCCTCAATGTAGAGAGCTCTTCACACCGAGGCCTGAGCTGAAGAAGAACACCATGTTAGCAGATTTAGTGGAGGAGTGGAAGAAGACTGGACTCCACGCTGCTCCTGCTCATCACTGCTATGCTGGAGCTGAAGATGTGGCCTGTGATTCCTGCACTGGCAGGCAACTGAAAGCTCTCAAGTCCTGTTTGTTTTGTTTGGTCTCTTACTGTGAGGAACATCTCCAGCCTCATCGTCAATCACCTGCATTTAAGAAACACAAACTGGTGGAGCCGTACAAGAACCTCCAGGAGAACAACTGCCCTCGTCACGATAAGATGATGGACTTGTTCTGCCGCACTGATCAGCAGTGCATCTGTTCTCTCTGCTCTGTGGACAAACATAAAGACCACAACATGGTCTCAGCTGCAACAGAGAGGACGCACAAGCAGAGAGAGCTGGATCTGAGTCGAGAAGAAGTCCAGCAGAGACTCCAGGACAGAGACAGAGACGTGAAGGTGCTTCAACAGGAGAGGAAGACTCTCACTCTCTCTGCTGATAAAGCTGTGAAGGACACAGACAAGAGCTTCACTGAGATGATTTGTCTCCTGCAGAGGAGAAGCTCTGACGTGAAACAGCAGATCAGATCCAAGCTGGAAACCGAGGTGAGACGAGTCACAGACACCGAGGAGAAGCTTCAGCAGGAGATCACTGAGCTGAAGAAGAGAGAAGCTGAGCTGAAGCAGCTCTCACTCACACACGACCACAACCAGTTTCTCCTCAACTACCGCTCACTGTCAGCACTCAGTCCATCGACACACTTGTCCACTGTCCATGTCCGTCCTCTGAGATACTTTGAGGACGTGACAGAGGCTGTGGCAAAGGTCAGAGGTCAACTGCAGGACTTCTTGACCGAGATGTGGAGAAACATCTCACTGGCTGAGGCTGAAGTAAATGTTTTACTGACAGAACCAGAACCAAAGACCAGAGCTGAATCCTTCAGATATTCACAGGAAATCAAACTGGATCCAAACACAGTAAACAAACGTCTGTTATTATCTGAGGGAAACAGCAAAGTGACATTTATGAAGACAGCTCAGCCTTACCCTCGTCACAGAGACAGATTCACTGATAATCTTCAGGTCCTGAGTAAAGAGAGTCTGACCGGACGACGTTGTTACTGGGAGGTGGAGTGGAGTGGAATAGGAAGAGTTTCTGTAGCAGTGACGTACAAGAACATCAGCAGATCAGGGAGTTTAAATGAATGTGGATTTGGATTTAATGAAAAATCTTGGGCTTTAGTTTGTGAACACAGGAGTTGTCATTTTGTTCACAAAAGTATCTGGACTGACATCTCAGATGTTACAGTCTACAGAGTGGGAGTCTACCTGGACCACAGAGCAGGTATTCTGTCCTTCTACAGAGTCTCTGACACCATGACTCTGCTCCACAGTGTCCAGACCACGTTCACTCAGACTCTCTATGCTGGAGTTTGTCTTTGTTCTTTACCTGGAGCCACAGCAGAGTTCCGTAAACTCAAATAATCTGGAGTTCTTTCAGCAGCAGTGAGTTAAACTCTGAGTTTAAATCATTAACTTCTCTGTGACAACAATAACATCAACCTTAGACTTTTGAATTTAAACTGTGAGCAACTTTATTGACAAAGTTTCTTTCATTTGCTCATTTTGTTAAGTGTAATTGAGTCATGGTTAAGTGTATTTGATTCATGGTTAAGTGTATTTGATTCATAGTTAAGTCTAATTGATTCATGGTTAAGTGTATTTGATTCATGGTTAAGTGTATTTGATTCATAGATAAGTGTATTTGATTCACAGTTAAGTGTATTTTATTCATGTCAGGTGTATTTGATTCACAGTTAAGTGTATTTGATCCATAGTAAGTGTATTTGATTCATAGTTAAGTGTATTTGATTCATGGTTAAGTGTATTGATTCCTTGTTAAGGGTAATTGATTCATGGTTAAGTGTATTTGATTCATGGTTAAATGTATTTGATTCAAGGCTAAGTGTATTTGATGTATGGTTAAGTGCATTGATTCATGGTTAAGTGTAATTGATTCATATTAAGTGTAATTGATTCATGGTTAAGTGTATTTTATTCATAGTTAAGGCCAATTGATTCATGGTTAAGTGTATTTGATTCATGGTTACGGCTAATTGATTCATGGTTAAGGCTAACTGATTGGTTTATTGATTGTAGAAATCAATAAAAGTTGGGATTGTAAACTTCCTCCTTGGTCGTCTCATCTGATCATCAAATCTCCACAACACACACACACACATTCTAAAACAGTGTTAAACGCACACACGCACACATAAATGTCATATTCAAAATTGTTATTGCTCACTTTGTTTAAATACTTGTATTTCTTATACTTAAGTACATTTTATATCAGAAAATTACTTTTGATACTTAAGTATAGTAACTGTCAGGTACTTTAAGAATTTTACTCAATTAATATTGTAAAAGGTGACTTTAACGTCTACCAAAAGTATTTTATACAAGACCTGCCAGTTTCTAATATTTCTCAGTTTTCTATATAATACTGTGAAGCTGTAGGCCTGTTTTTGTTTACATCTTTTGTTATTTGCACAATTCTGCCTATAATTGTAGGCTATTCCTGTAGATTTTTTTCCCCTGTAGATTTTCTTACTTAACTAACTTTACTTTACTGTTTCAAACAGGCAACACTATTGTTTATAGATGTTGCTATATGCACAGCTGTGCTTTGTTGAGCAAAAAAACTAAACCTAAATAAATGGTTTATGGTGATTAGTTAAAAGTACTTGTTCAAAATATCATTAAAATATCGCATATCGCCATTCGAACAAAAAATATCGAGATATGAGTTTTGGCCCATATCGCCCAGCTCCGTGAGTAAATAGTAATTCTCAATATATAATAATATAATTCTCATATATATGTGTGTGTGTGTGTGTGAGTGTGTGTATATATTTGTATACATATTTACATATATATGTATAGCCACTAAATTTATAAGCTGAATTTTATCAGTCCCTAGAAGTTGTGGTCAGTAGTGAATGTGTAACAGTGGCAGGACTGACAAATCATGGGACTGATAGAGTGAGGGGTCAATGTGGGAGGGGATTGCTGGTCATGAGCTGTAGCCCAGGATTAGCCTGAGCGGAGCGGACTCGGACGAGGCTAATTAGATCTGTCTATCTGAACACATCCATCTCCTGCTCACCCCCACCCCAATGCCTGACTTCCCTCCCTCTGCAAATAAATTGCTCTGTATTACGCTATCATTCAGGTTATTGCCTATAATATTGAAATAATGACACTTCTAGTCATGGCCAGTCATAGTCATTTTTATTAAATTTATTTATCTATTTGTTTATTTTTACTGTGTGTATGTGTGTGTGTGTGCAAGTCAAGGATACAAAACATGTTTTGTATTGGTCTGGACAAAAGGGGTCCGCTTGGCTGAAATACAAACTTCTTAATTATCAACAATCCTTAGGCCTCACTCACACTCACACACACACACACTCACACAGGGAGTGTCACTCAGAACAGAGGTCACTCCATGTCAGAGTGGGAGTGGTTCCTGGTTCCCTCCCCCTCACACCTGCAGTTTGACAAAAGGAGGCGGAGGAGCCAACAGGTGGAGAAGAGTCAGAGCCGTCAGGCTCCGCCCACTGCCACTGTTGGAATTCTGAGGAAGAGAAACTCAGACAGTCGTGGTGACATGGCAGGAGTTCAGGTGCACGGAGAAAACATCTCCTGTTCCATCTGTTTGGATCTTCTGAAGGATCCTGTGGCTCTTAACTGTGGGCACAGCTTCTGTAAGAACTGTATTAAAGACCACTGGGACTCAGAGGAGCAGAAGAGGATCTACAGCTGCCCTCAATGTAGAGAGCTCTTCACACCGAGGCCTGAGCTGAAGAAGAACACCATGTTAGCAGATTTAGTGGAGGAGTGGAAGAAGACTGGACTCCACGCTGCTCCTGCTCATCACTGCTATGCTGGAGCTGAAGATGTGGCCTGTGATTCCTGCACTGGCAGGCAACTGAAAGCTCTCAAGTCCTGTTTGTTTTGTTTGGTCTCTTACTGTGAGGAACATCTCCAGCCTCATCGTCAATCACCTGCATTTAAGAAACACAAACTGGTGGAGCCGTACAAGAACCTCCAGGAGAACAACTGCCCTCGTCACGATAAGATGATGGACTTGTTCTGCCGCACTGATCAGCAGTGCATCTGTTCTCTCTGCTCTGTGGACAAACATAAAGACCACAACATGGTCTCAGCTGCAACAGAGAGGACGCACAAGCAGAGAGAGCTGGATCTGAGTCGAGAAGAAGTCCAGCAGAGACTCCAGGACAGAGACAGAGACGTGAAGGTGCTTCAACAGGAGAGGAAGACTCTCACTCTCTCTGCTGATAAAGCTGTGAAGGACACAGACAAGAGCTTCACTGAGATGATTTGTCTCCTGCAGAGGAGAAGCTCTGACGTGAAGCAGCAGATCAGATCCAAGCTGGAAACCGAGGTGAGACGAGTCACAGACACCGAGGAGAAGCTTCAGCAGGAGATCACTGAGCTGAAGAAGAGAGAAGCTGAGCTGAAGCAGCTCTCACTCACACACGACCACAACCAGTTTCTCCTCAACTACCGCTCACTGTCAGCACTCAGTCCATCGACACACTTGTCCACTGTCCATGTCCGTCCTCTGAGACACTTTGAGGACGTGACAGAGGCTGTGGCAAAGGTCAGAGGTCAACTGCAGGACTTCTTGACCGAGATGTGGAGAAACATCTCACTGGCTGAGGCTGAAGTAAATGTTTTACTGACAGAACCAGAACCAAAGACCAGAGCTGAATCCTTCAGATATTCACAGGAAATCAAACTGGATCCAAACACAGTAAACAAACGTCTGTTATTATCTGAGGGAAACAGCAAAGTGACATTTATGAAGACAGCTCAGCCTTACCCTCGTCACAGAGACAGATTCACTGATAATCTTCAGGTCCTGAGTAAAGAGAGTCTGACCGGACGACGTTGTTATTGGGAGGTGGAGTGGAGTGGAATAGGAAGAGTTTCTGTAGCAGTGACGTACAAGAACATCAGCAGATCAGGGAGTTTAAATGAATGTGGATTTGGATTCAATGAAAAATCTTGGGCTTTAGTTTGTGAACACAGGAGTTGTCATTTTGTTCACAAAAGTATCTGGACTGACATCTCAGATGTTACAGTCTACAGAGTGGGAGTTTACCTGGACCACAGAGCAGGTATTCTGTCCTTCTACAGAGTCTCTGACACCATGACTCTGCTCCACAGAGTCCAGACCACGTTCACTCAGACTCTCTATGCTGGAGTTTGTCTTTGTTCTTTACCTGGAGCCACAGCAGAGTTCCGTAAACTCAAATAATCTGGAGTTCTTTCAGCAGCAGTGAGTTAAACTCTGAGTTTAAATCTTTAACTTCTCTGTGACAACAATAACATCAACCTTAGACTTTTGAATTTAAACTGTGAGCAACTTTATTGACAAAGTTTCTTTCATTTGCTCATTTTGTTAAGTTTAATTGAGTCATGGTTAAGTGTATTTGATTCATGGTTAAGTGTATTTGATTCATAGTTAAGTCTAATTGATTCATGGTTAAGTGTATTTGATTCATGGTTAAGTGTATTTGATTCATAGTTAAGTGTATTTGATTCACAGTTAAGTGTATTTTATTCATGTCAGGTGTATTTGATTCACAGTTAAGTGTATTTGATTCATAGTAAGTGTATTTGATTCATAGTTAAGTGTATTTGATTCATGGTTAAGTGTATTGATTCCTTGTTAAGGGTAATTGATTCATGGTTAAGTGTATTTGATTCATGGTTAAGTGTATTTGATTCAAGGCTAAGTGTATTTGATGTATGGTTAAGTGCATTGATTCATGGTTAAGTGTATTGATTCCTTGTTAAGGGTAATTGATTCATGTTTAAGTGTATTTGATTCATGGTTAAATGTATTTGATTCAAGGCTAAGTGTATTTGATGTATGGTTAAGTGCATTTATTCATGGTTAAGTGTAATTGATTCATATTAAGTGTAATTGATTCATGGTTAAGTGTATTTTATTCATAGTTAAGTGTAATTGATTCATGGTTAAGTGTATTTGATTCATGGTTAAGGCCAATTGATTCATGGTTAAGTGTATTTGATTCATGGTTACGGCTAATTGGTTTGATTGGATTGGTTTATAAAAGTTGGGATTGGGATTCCATCCTCTCATCTCATCTCTCATCAAATCTCCACAACACACACACACACATTCTAAAACAGTGTTAAACGCACACACAGAGACTCGCTCTCAGTGAAAGCACAAGAAAAACACTTTATTTAAAACAATTAAAAAATAACTTAACTCATAAAATCTATATCAGTTTAAATCTACGACATCTTAAGAACATGTTTCACGTCTTTATTTCACTGTTAGACATACCTTTCCAACAGTTTGTAAACCACTCACTCTCCCACCCCAAACCATCACAGCACACATGAGTTGTTGATCCACTGCTGCCTCCATCACTAAGTTCAAATTACTTATTTTGTGAATTCAGCTTTTCAAATAATTTGTTCAGATTTATTTCAATGACACAAAGTGACCACACGAGGCAGCAGTAGACCAGCAGCTCCTGTGTCCCCGTGAGCTAAAAACACTGATTTTCTCTGTGGGGTTTGGTGTGGGAAAGTGGCACCTTGACGTCCATGTGTTCACTGAGGACAGACGCACGCACACCGCACACACACACACACACACGCACATCGCACACACACAGATATCAAAGGATGATACACTGGGGCTGGACGGGGGGAGGGGCCCCAGTGTAAATGTTTCATTCCTCCTGAATGGCAGGTTAAGTGAGGATACGATAATACTGCCGACAGTAATGGCAACTTTAATTTCCTTTTCCTATTGTGGAGATTTATGTGGAGAAATTAAATTCCAACAGCTCGCAGGCCTCAATAATCATCATACAGTGCAGAAAAAAAAGAAAAGGGAAACTGTTTTCATGGTCACAGTACATCTGTATAAAAAGGAGCAGGTTAAGCACCAGGAAGAAAGCAAAGGTAATCTGTGAGGGTTTAATAAAAACAAAATACATTATACAGATGTTCAAAAAAGTCTCAGAGTGTCGGCTCATAAAGGAGCTGAGGGCTGTCGAGAACTCAAACAAGAGCAACATGGTGTCCATGAAAGTAGCACTTTTTGCTGTCACCAACACTGATAACAGATTTAAACATTAAAACTACTGCCCATCATGGCAGGTTAATAAAGACCCTCCAGGACCACATTTACTTCTGAAAAGCTCTCCTTTTAAAGGAGAATTCAATTCTGGGGCGAAAAAATCAAGCTGTGAGTCACAACATCACCACTTTGCTTCTCAAGGGCCATACACATGAAAACGTGTTCAGCAGAAGGTTTTTGTATTTTTGTTGGGTTCTGTGTGGTGTTAGTGGAAAACCTTTTAAGAACAACAAAGAAAAACAACACATAACAAACACATAAAGTATCTAGCAATTCACAAAATTCAAGGCTAGTATTAGTTTTTCATACCTTTTTGAACTGCTCGTTAATAGGGCTGCACGGTGTAAAAAAGCAACTAGCGGCAAGTCTTGCGACGTTCTATCATAAACCTAAATACTTTCTGAGAAGGGCCACATGATGGTGTAGTGGTTAACACTCTCGCCTTGCAGCGAGAAGACCCGGGTTTGATCCCCGGTTGGAACAAGGGCCTTTCTGCATTGAGTTTGCATGTTCTCCCCGTGTGTGCGTGGGTTCTCTCCGGGTTCTCCAGCTTCCTCCCACAGTCCAAAAACATGCAATGTGGGGATTAGGTAAATTGGACACTCTAAATTGACCATCTATCTGTGTGAGTCCCTGCGATGGACTGGCGAACTGTCCAGGGTGTACCCCGCCTATCGCCCGATGTAGCTGAGATTGGCACAGCACCCCCCGCGACCCTCTGGTGGAGGATAAAGTGGTAGATGATGACTGACTGACTTTCTGAGAAGGAAAAGCACAATTCTGCCACACGAGTGAGATCCATCTAACTGTATTTACTGCGGACGGAGAGTTGGACACACAGAGAAGCGCTGTGTAAGCACACATACAGTCACAGACACACATGTACACACACAGAGAAGTGATGTGTGAGTGCACTCATTCTTGTATTTTTTAATATCGCAATGTGCGTAAATGTGAGTAAAAAAAGGCGCCATTTTTCTTGAAGATTATTAAATGCTAATTCTTGTTCCCTCTTATATGAACATTTCAGTCAGCCTGCGAAGAAGTGAGTGAGTTTCTTGTTTATCTCAATTCATCAGATGCCACCTTTTATCATTCGAGCTACTTCTGAGGACAGCTGGTGAAAGAGAAGAGTACACAGGACCGGGCAAGATGGAGACAGATGATCCACTGTGGTGACCCCTAAAGAGAGAAGCTGAAAGAGGAAGAAGAAGTAGAAGATGAAGTAGACGGTACTACGAGCACATGCGCTCATGACGCTCCAAACTAACTACAAATGTGATGATAGTGCTGTGTCTTTCCATGAATTCTATGCAGGTGATGCAGTTGTTGGTGTGATGCCATGCTGTCCCGGGCATACAGAGGGTTAAACTGCTGCAATCAGCTTGGCTGCTCCGCCCTCATTTATTAAAACCAAACCTTATCAGATCACGAGCATCGCTGAAGTTTGAGCGTGATGGAATAATCTGCTGTCACAGCATCTGCCTCACTCACCGCGCCTGCAGACATAATTGCATATATAATGAAAAACATCAAAAGGACAATTCATACCCCACATTAGGGCGGTGCCATATCATAATGTTCACAGTAATGCTGGTATGCGTCTTTATGTGAATAAAAAATGTCATTAAGAGATATTAGTTGTGTGTTGACACAATGATGCAGGGTTCATATTGTGTTGTCTCCACAAGTAAAGCAGGGTCACTGGAGACGTGTTTAAAAATGTTGACAGCTGAAAGCAGAGAGGAAGCTGAAGACAGATGCAGATTTGGCTAATTTTCTCCTTGAGCTTCAGCCAAGGTATCTCTCTCTCGGTCCCTCTCTCTCTCTCTTATACACATCTCTGCTGCTTGGAGCAGATGCACTTTCTCATTGAATCTCAGCGTGTTGTTTGAATGCAGCAATGTTAAATGAAAATCAATTTGTCCACTTCTGTATGATTTCAACATTTCTATGGTCAAAATCGCTGAATTTACAAATTTCCTGTTTAAATACACGGGAGAACGGTGAAGTGAGGCAGCGATGAGCTGTGCCTCACACACTGTATGACATAGGCAGTTGGCGCGTTACCGTTACTGCCTCTCTTTATCGCCAATATACATGTTTAATTATACATGTACTACACATGCTGACGTTCCACAGTCTGCCTTAATATATTTAATGAATGTGTGTGACCCTGAGATGAGATGATTTGAATGAGATGGTTTGGTCATGTACAGAGGAGGGATAGTGAGTATATTGGTAGAAGGATGCTGGGGTTGGAACTGCCAGGCAGGAGGTCTTGAGGAAGACCAAAGAGAAGGTTTATGGATATAGTGAAAGAGGACATGAAGTTAGTTGGTGTGAGAGAGGGGGATACAGAGAACAGGGTGAGATGGAGGAGGTTGATTCACTGTGGCGACCCCTGAAGGGAGCAGCCGAAAGGAGAAGAAGGAGAAGAATGTGTGTGTAAATACGCAGTAAAAATGCACAGGGTGAGGCAGAAAGTACCGTGCCGCACTGATAGGGGGCAGTGCTAACCGTGTGTGGCACAGCTCAGTCAGGGCTGAGGCAAAGCTCATCGCTGATCGATATTCCTGGAGAAGGATAGGCGCATGGACTTACAATATACAAATCAATGTAAGACCATACACGATTTTCAATTTTAATAAAAAAAAAAGATCTTATATTAATAAATATTATTTTGTTTTTGTTGGTATCATATTGTTGAACAGTATGGAATTGATTAAAAGCTTTTAAATCAAGTTAATGTTTCAATTAAGGTAACAATTTAAATATAAGCACGTCACTGCAATTAACCAATAGGTTTGATATTCATGAAAACAAAACTGACAGTGGTGTGGATGTATGGGTACACAGTCATGCCAGGTATAAGTGTGGCGCAGAGAGTCCTTGTCTCTGTGCTACTCAAAGTGTTGACTTGCATTGGGCCACACAATGGAAGAGGCAGCATTGTTGCCTCACAGCAAGAAGGTCACCGGTTTGATTTGTAGTTCGCCTGAGGGCCTTTCTGTGTGGAGATTGCATGTTCTCCCTGTGGTTTCCTACGAGTACTCTGGTTATCTCCCACAGTCCTAAAACATGCAGAGGTTAATGGGACACTCTAAACCATGGGTGTGAATATGAGGGTGAATGGTTGTACCTGTGATGGACTGCTGACCTGTCCAGGGTGTACCCCACCTTTCACCTTATGTGCCTCATGTAACACTGGAGGATAAAGAGACAGAATAATGTCCACTGTTTTTGACTTCATGGGAACAATGCTAAGAGGAAGAGTTGTATGATGCATTCAAGGAACCCCGTATACTTCCACACATGCACTCCACCGACCAAAAGCCTGCTACTGCCACTTTGAGGTAATAGATGCATAGAATCATTGGAAGATAATGTGAAGGATGACTGATATGTTTAAAAGCAAACATTGTTTTTTGTTTTTTGTTTCAAGTAAGCCTAAAGAATTTGTTTAAAAACTGCCAACCTCAGCAAAAACAAGCCCAAACTCTGTCCACCTGCCCAAACTAATTTTGACCCACTTTATTAGAACTGAAACCTCCCATTAGGTGTGAATCCATCTCACCTGGCAAGTGTTTGTGTGCGGAAATGCACACAAACACACATACAATTGTCCTTTTTTCCCTCCAGTCAGCTGCATACTGACAGTAGATGGATTAAAAACCCAAACAGCTGGTTTGACACCATCACTGTTGTTTCTCATTGCATTTATAGCAGCCAGCTCAACATAATGAAATGATGCAAGCTCCATGCAAGCCAATGAAACAACATGGTGAGGGTTTGGAAACAATGTTTTAAATGATAAATGTAATAAATAAATGGTACCTCACCCTCAGGAAAATGTCCCTTTTGAATATTCATTAACAGAAAATGGTGGTGTGGAGTGTGTGAGAGCTGTAATGAAATATTTAAAGATGATATGGGCCACCATCCTGGGAATCACGACATATAGCTCTGTCTCTAGTTCTCAACCTTTATGTCACTAAGAGAGCTGTTTTCTAGTTGAAAACTGATATAACAGCTCATTCTCCTACACCAAAGTTAAAATCATCGTAATTTTTTTGCTCATGGCGACACAGGGGCTGCTGCTCTACTTCTGCCTTGTTTGACAATTTTGTGTCACTGAGGTAAATCTGAGCAAAAATTTCAAACACCAAAGTCCCAAGATAACGCATTTGGGGCAACAGTTGATTCACAACTCCGCAACTCACAAATTGCTCATTTCCTTTATGGACTTTGATGTGGCAGAGTGAGTGGTTTCTAATAGCAAGAACACTGTGGTGATCTGATTGGAAATGCCAAACGTCTTCCAGAAAAATGATGACGGACAACTACTTACTCTGTCTATATGACACGTGCTATAAGAAGTAATTGTCTCCTCCTGCTGGTGGCATTTTTGTAGGGGGATCTAGGAATGACTAAAAAATTGCAACTGCTTTTAATGAACATCCTTTAATATAACAACCCTCACAAAGTACAGTTCAGTATGAAACTGAACAAGTTCAGATGGAAAAAAGTCAGCTGAGTGGAGCAACGTGTGTCTCGTAGATAATAACACACACTATCCACCATTCAGCATCCAGGATTTCTAAATTGTGCTGTTGCTGTTCCCATTTGCTGCATTACCTGCACAGAATTAACAGAATTACTTCCATATGTGATCTACAGTATTTTCTGTGTGCCTCAAATAAATCTTGTCATATGTGTCTTATGTTACATTATATGTCATTTAGCCGACACTTTTATCCAAAGCTCCACCGTTCTCATTATGTGCAGTTGATTTGCAGTTTTTGTTTTTGAACCTGTATTTTTGTATTGGGTTCAGAAATGATCATAATGACAATAAGTGATAAAACGTGTATCCAGGCACATTAGCCCCTCCCATAACGCCAGAGATGACTGCTACATAATTCAAAAAAAATAAAGAAAAAAAGATGAATGAAACGGCATTAGGGTGTAATGCTATCACCACCACTATATGATATTAAAAAAAGTCACTTATGTCATAAACACAAGACACTTACTTGAAAGAAGAGTCAGGTGATTCATATCAAAATGTCTTTTCTGCCAGTAGCTTCTTGTGTAAAGATGGAGAACCACTGACTGTAACAATCTCTCTCTCTCATTTTGACTTATCACCTGTCACTTTTATCTTTGTACAGCATATGTGTTGTCTCTAAATGAAATCAGAGAATTGACATGAGATCACTGCCAACAACTGCCAACTCTTATTTGCAGCTTCTTCACAAATTCTCCACGCAGTGGATTCCATTCATCTTGTTTTTTCACACAGCCCTGCCCTGATTAAGCTTCGACCAACTTCCTCACACCTCACCTGTTGTAACTGTTAATGTAACCTGCATGCTGCCCTCTCCTTGTGAAACAAAACACCTTGTCACCTACAAATCAAGCAGAGGGTGTAAATGACAGCAGTGGTGACAATTGCACACACACAGTATCACAATGGCAGGAACATGGAGGGTTTATACCTGATAAGGTGGCAGTGTTGTTGTGTGTGTTTCTGTGCGTCACACTTTTTTGTGAAAGCTAACAACATTAGAAGGGAACAGGAGGAAATGATCCTCTTCCATAAATACATGTGTAAGACAAAAGGTGCTAACATGGGAAAGCAAAGCCTCAGTCACGTTCCCGTCATGTTGACGATGGGCAACCAAAGCCTACACTATTAACCTCTTGGACAAATTACATGCAGCACACTAATGACAGGTCTGTACCTGTTTATAAAGAAATATTCCAGCTGGCTCTCATTGAAAACATGGCTGCTAGTGGGGACACAAGGAAAAACAGATGTCAAAAATCATTCTGCATAGCTTATGCACCATTTGCATCATTCATGTCGCAAGATAATTTTTGTCCTATTGATGTGCACTCATGTATGGCAATAGTTAATCTTATTTGTAGACTTTATTTCAAGCTGTGTCAAGTGTCATAGAACTTGACACATCTCAGCCCCCAACACAGATGTTGGGGGCCGAGATGTCTACCTGTAATCCATTGTTCTATTGTTCTTCATGGGTAAGGCCTATGTGCAGTTCAAAAGCCTGATTTGAGTTTTTTAAACAAAGTCTCAATCCACCATGTGGGACATTCCTGGTTTTACGACTGGGGGTTGTCCTGGACAGCATTCCATGGGGTCAGTATCACTGAATCTCATTGGCAGTCTCTGTTTTATGGCCTTTCCCCTGAAAAACACTATAAAACCAGAGGACAGACTTTTCTCTTTCTTTTTGTTTTGCTCTCCTGCTCCTCTCCTTCAGGGGGCCACGCACCCTTCTGGAACCAAGATGGAGACTCTGCTGCCGCCAGCTGCCATCCTCCCACCCGCGAGGTTCGCACCTCTCTCCGAACCTGACACACCGCACACCTTGTTATCGGCTTACAGTAAGAGGCAAAAGTGTGCTGGGCAGAGTGAGGTTAAGGTTCTGTGTTTTATAAACTTTCATTTGTGTTGAACGTGTTGGATTGTGCACCCACACATTCGTATTTGTTTTACTGTTGTTCACTGTTTGTATTTTGTTTACACGTTTGTTAATTTCCTTCTCACGCTATGCGATTCCCGTAGTGAGATAACAGTCTAACGGCTCTGAAAGCATTTTGTATCATGTGCATCTACACTATGCTAGGTCAACTATTCATATCAGCACAAGAACCTTTGAGGAATATTTCGATTATTTGGCTCTGTGCATGTCCTTGCACAGAGCGACACTGAACATAGGAGCTCAGTCTCCAGTCGGTTGGGCTAATCCAAAAATAGTGAACACAAGGGGTGTGTTCTCTGAAGACACTGTGAAACAGGTGCTCTGAAAACACCCCATTAGCACTTGGTACTTTCCTCCTGATGAAATTAACCATATACTGTGTGAAATTAACACAGCAAAAAATCTACCAATCAGAATTTTAGTCGCGCCAGAACGTAGTTGACAGCCCTAGTAACCACAACATTAGTACTAGTCGCAGCCAAGGACAAGTGGAGGAGAATTGGGCTTGTAACTTGAGGGTTGCTGGTTTGAATACCCACCAGGTCAGGGGCTGACGTACCCCTAAGCAAGGTACCCAATCCCCATTGTTCATTGTTAAATGGACACTCCAAATTAACCCCAGCCATGCAGAGCCACAGTGTTCACACCAAAAAGTATTAAGGTTTTAAAATGAATCAGTCAATAAAAAAACGACTTAATTCTAGCCACTATACAATATACTGTAAGTGGTGGGTCATATGAAATCAACATGTGGCCCATGGGCGGCAAGTTTAAGACCTCTGGTCTAGATTTAAGAACTGCAATGCCTGAAGCATCGTTGTATGAGAAACATATTTTATAAGCATAAAAAACGATGAACACACATAATATTGCCATCTATACATTTATATATTTACAGTAGACCAGGGGGCCACTGAGTGCCTAGTGTGGTCAGGTGGGGGCCAAAAAAGTGTCAACAAATTATTGTTTTTGTGGAAAAGGCAACTGTTCACTAAGGGTGGGTGATATTAGCTTTAATATGTATCACAAAAATCCATATACATTATTAATATCCATTAATAATGATGTTGGTGACAATATTTCATAAAATGTCTAAATAAAAGTGTTTGTTTTGTCTGGGATGATCTATAGTTCACTGAATCTAGAAATAATTCAAAATAAAACAATGCACAGAACAACTCATCATGACTTGATATTAAGTGGCGAGGCACGTGCAATTGATTGGGGGTGCCCATGTGGCCAATAGGCCACGACTTTGAGACCTCATATTTAGAGGAAGTTGTATAACATGTACACAATTGATGCAGTGATGTAGCTTGTACAGCAGGATCCAACAGGATTATGTAAAGGACAGAATGGAAGTCATCCCTTACCAGAGTGGTACGGATTGCCTTTCACATGAGCTCCTCTCAAAAGCCATTCACACCTGCTGTGTGTGGAAAGCTCTTCTGCATGCTGCCTTTGTTGCATGGCCTTGCCCTTGAGTGTGAATAGCTGTTTGCTTGATTACTCCAGATGCCATCTATTCAACAGCTTTAGCTTTTGTTTTTTTTGTTTTTACTCAAAACTTTGCAGCATTCTGATGTTGGCTGTAGTTCATTACCAACACAAGAGGTGAGAAAAAAAGAGAAAATAATCAGAAAGCATTCGCTCTTCTCTTCTGTTCACCCAAGGTTTCTGAGATGGTGAGTGGTGAGAGTGGAGGACAGGAAGAAAAGAGGAGAAGAAAGAGGTCAAGTGAAGTCAAATTTTTCCTCACACAACATAACTAAGAATGCAGTTTAGTGGTGTGGGAATGTCAATTTTTAGGGGACAAGTATGTTTGGGTGATGTATTGCATTACATTTGTCATCGGAACTCTGAATTTCTGAGGTCATGGGGCATTCCTAACACACAAATCTCTCCTGAACTTGGATTTCCAACTCAGAAACTTAGGGCAACCTGACAAGCCCGAGCTTCTTATACCGTTAATTGCGATTCTGTCACATTTGTTTCCCAGTAAATCACTCGTACATATAGTATTGTTTATTTTTTAACATGTTGACATGTTGCTACACTGTGAGCACAAAGTAATCTGTAGAGCATTGTAATTGACTGGTATAGCTCACAATGTGTAGCAGTGAGCAGTGAGTGTTTTTGTTTTACTTTCCACCTCGTTCATGTTTGTTTATTGGTTGCCATGATTTCAGTTCCAGTAATCATTGAGGGAGCTGGTACAAAAGCCGTAGTCCGCTCGCCAGCTCTTCCTCTGTCACTTCCGGGTTAGAGGTCACATCCCCGACAGGGCGACTTATTGTGTGCTGCTCCGTGCTCCCTGTGCACGCTGCTGTGGTTGGGAGCCCTTTTCCTCTTCCTCCTCTCGTGAATGTGAGTGACTGTTGCTGCTTAAAAAAAAGGTGTTATTGTTAACCACCTAATGGGCCACTGCTGCTTTGTATTCACTGTGTTTGGTGCTCGTGTTTGCTGCTGCTGCGTACTCGCTGTGTGCTGTTATCCGGTGGTCGTCGGATGCTTCACAGCTGACTTCCAAATACCTGCTGCACAGGACGATTGTTTGACCGCACGCCTCAGGCCGGCACGACTGCTTTTACTGGGGACTGTTCCCCCTTATATGGAGTGAATGAGTATGTGAATGTGTGACTGTGTACATTATTTTTGGGTAATGCGTCTGGGTTAAACAGGATTTTGCTTATGTAGTTTTATTTTGTTAATTTAGAGATTTATTCAAGCCTGTGACCTGTCCATTTTTATAGATTTGTTAGGCTTGGAAGTGTCTTTTTCTTCTGTTTTGAATGTGTAACCCCACTAATTTGTTGTCCTCCCCTTTTCAGTTGCTGTAGGCCGGTGGTGGCAGTGCTAATGATCTGGTGGTGGCATTCCCCCGTCTTGTCTTGCTGTGTCCCTGGGAGTGGGTTTTTCGTCACTGAGAGAGTGTCTGCCACGTGTGCCCGGTGATTGTGTTGTTTTTTTCTTTGGTGGATCCCTCCCCTGCCCTAGCCTTCGTCCATCCACTTTGGCCTCAGCCCTGATTAGGTTTTTCCCCCTTTGTTGTTGGTATGGATGAGTTTTATCGAGATTTTAGAATTAATGTTTAACACATTTTAATAAAAAATACATGTTAACTTGGAACCACCTCTGCTGCCCCCTGAGTAACCTGAATCTGTGTGCCTTGTATCCAACAGTAATTCCCTGGGTGGCGTTGTCAAGCTTTCAATATTAGTTTCCTACCTTATCATCTCCTACACTCGTCACAAATGCCTAGGCCGAGATACGTTTGCATTTTATAAACTGAGTTGCGGTGAACTCTTCTAACAAGCCGATGTGTCCTTGGGCAAGACAAAACTTTTTGTTTTTGCCGATGATATCAAACAATGTAACAGTATTTGTTTGTGGTGTCCTTCATCTGAAAATGGGCTCTGTCAAGCAGCACTATCCAACCTGACTGAGGGAGTGTTTGTGTGTATTCAGCAGCAGAGCAGGGGTGAATGAACTGATGAATGGGATTTTTGTGCTGTACAATTCTCTTCTGAAACTTTTGTTTTTCATATTTTCAGACATACTCTAACCTGTTTGCCTTAATCTGTATTGAAAAAAAACAAAAAAACACTTCCTGTGTGCAGCACAGCTGGGCGACACAAGATTGCTATACTGAGAAACCATGGTTTGAATGTAACAGTGAGTGCAGTTTAAAAATGTAAGTGTCCAGTCAGGACTCCTGGAAATGCATCTAAACTTGTTCTTCAGTGCTCACAGGGTGTGTGTTATCAGTCAAGTAACTGACTAATGATGTTCTACATCTGCAACTGTGGTCTCTTCTTCAACTGACTCCTTACTTGTTCATTTTTTTCTTTCTTTTTTAAACTTAACTGATGTTTCAGAAGCGTTGTTACAATCTTGCTTTTGCTGCAATCATCACTTGCTTTCACACCTTGGGGCCCACTTAATAACTACCCACTCAGCAATGTAAACCCTGTTCGGCACCTCGTGTCTCTCTGTCTGTCACTCTCTCATTCTTTCTGAATACACACACGCCAAAAGCACTTCTCACCTGCTAATACCACAAAGAGGACGTTATTCAACAGCGGCACTGATATTATCAAGCCTGCACCCTCTTTAACCACACACACTTTGTGCAGACACTGCATTGACTTTGACTTGTGAAAATTCAACTTCAAACTTTAACCATAACTAGTCAATGCCTAATACTTACCATAACCTAACCACAATTCAAATCTTAGCCTCAAACTTAACCAGTTCTTTAGAAATGAGGTTCTGTCTCATTAGGATCAGCGTTTGGTTTTCATGAGGACTAGTGGTCCTGACAAGGTCAGTGTTTATGACAGAAAAAGGTCCTCAAGAGACAAAACACAAGCAAATACAAGCACACAAACACCCACACAGACTTACCTCTTTTTACCGCTTTTCTTTTTTAATTTACTAAACCCTGCCCTAATGAGCGCACTGTTCATTAGTTCATTTTTTTCCACATGTGCAGAAAAACGTAAATGTCAAACTAAAGCGAGAAAGTGCCAGTTCTAGTTTAAAAGCACACCATCTTAAAAATGTATCGCTAGCTTGAGGACATATTTGCCAGGCCTGCTCTTACATGTCACTAGTGGGACAGATTCTGTTGAACTATGTTAGGCTTCATCCTGCAATTAAAGGTAGTGTGGGTACAGCTGGAGGGCACTGGTGCCCCCCTTAACCATGGGGATTGTCACTGTTCACCTTCATGCCATATACCTTCAACTGTTCTCTAGTTCTTGACATAAAATGATCAAGATATTGTAGACTTCTTAGGTTGTCTCCACCTGTGTTCTCTTTGTAGTATTTTGACTGACTGACAGGACAGAATCTGCTGCTTCTAATGCACGGCGATCCATCATTGACACCATGAAATGCGTGGTTGTGGATGATGAGATGCGTGTTGCATTTCTGTCATGTCCACGTCACATACTGCAAGTGGACTCGTCGACGAGATTGAGAGGACATTTTGTCCTACTGTGAAAGGTTTTGCCTTGCGTTTTCCCAGTTCCACCACTTGCATCAAGCAATATCATTTTTCCAAGTCCCTGTTCCACACTTTCCATCACTGTTTCAACAACTTTTTGCTGTTTGTCATTGAGGCTGTTCTCCGTGTCAGTAATGACAGTTTGAAGTTCCTCTATGTTGTGCTCAGTCTCATGCTGGATGAGGCAGAGAATTTGACTCCGGACGTGAAGTGGATCAGGCTCAGGGAGGCAAAAGTTCCTATTCAAAATGAAACCAAAATAAAATGTCTTTCAATGTGGTCCTTAAGGTCAAGTGGCAATTGAGTCACAATACATTCATGAACTGCAAGTGTTCCCCTTTTAAGAACAAACATTAGCATGTTGGCGAATACCTCATGCAGTGCTGAGCCAATGTCACATTTGCAGCCTCCTCCATAAAAGTATCTACTACCTGGTCATTGTCAACAATGCCATGCACAACGCAAGTTGCCAGATAGGAGTCCTTGACCACATCTCCAACTCGTCGGAGCATGTTGGCCCTGGCACACCGTACAAACGGATGCAGAGATAGAACAGTTCAGCAGTGTGAGGGTTGAAGGCAATCATTGGAATTTGTCCTATGTTGTCAGCCATCCAGTCAAGTGTTGAAACACATCTGGGTACACAAAGAAGAGACATTGCTTCAAAAAAGGCAGTCAGTTTGGTGGCAGATGGCCCTGAGTCCAAGAGGTCCTGGCCAGTGCCTTCATCATTGAACATGATGACCTGTTCATCCTCTAGATCATGTGTCACCAACGCGGTGCCCGCGGGCACCAGGTCGCCCGTAAGGACCAGATGAGTCGCCCGCTGGCCTGTTCTAAAAATAGCTCAAATAGCAGCACTTACCAGTGAGCTTTTATATATATAGATTTATTTCTTTAGCTATTCTTGTTTAAATCACACTTACATGTAACTTACAAATGACAATACATAAACACTTAAAATGTAAAGTGTTTTTTGTGTTTAATATAAATGAACTCTGACCTAGTATAGTTCAAAGGTCAGTATTGTGCGCATGACCAAAATGTAGCGTTTGTTGCGCTCTTACAAACAAGCTAACGTTAGCGGACGCAGCGAATATGAGGAGAAGAGTTACCCCAAAAAATGTCAGAAAAAAGAAAGAAAACATATAATTTTCACGACGAATGGGAGGTAGAGTTTTTTTTTACCACTGTGAGAGGATCCTGCGTGTGTTTCATTTGCGGGGCAACTGTGGCAATAGCAAAGCGGCACAATGTGGAGAGACATTTCACTACGTGTCACACAAGCTACCATGCTAACTACCCACCGGGCAGCGCACTGCGCGCAGAAAAGGCCCGCGAGTTAAAGGCAGCTTTGTGCAAACAGCAGTCTTTTTTCACTACACCGGTTAAAAACTCCCAAAAAGCAACTGAAGCCTCGTTTAGAGCTACGCAATTCTTGATAAAGAAAAAGAAGGCATTTACAGACGGGGAGGTTGTCAAAGAAGCAATGATGATAATTGCTAAAACTGTGCTTGAAGACGAGAAGTATGGAACCGATGTACTCTCCAGTCTCTCCGATGTTCAACTCGGGGCAACTACAATGGTAAGAAGAGTGTCGGCAATGTCTGGGAACTTGACCGACCAGCTGGACCGTGATCTGGCTAGGTGCCGGTGGTTCAGCATCCAGTGTGACGAGTCGGTGGACAGCAGCAGTACGGCGCAGCTGATGGTCTTTATCCGGATGGTGTTTGATGATTTCTCCACAAAAGAAGAACTTCTGACACTACTGCCCCTAAAGAGAACTACGAGGGGAGTTGACATTTATAACGCAGTGAAGGAGTTTTTGGTGGAAAAAAAGGTGCCGCTGGAAAAGCTGGTATCAGTGACTACGGATGGGGCTCCTGCTATGATCGGCCGACACACAGGATTCGTTGCTCACTGTAAAGCTGACCCAGAGTTCCCAAACTTTCTGCAGTACTACTGCATCATACACCAGCAGGCCTTATGTGCAAAAGTGATCTGCTTTGAGCACGAAATGACTCCCGTCTTAAAGATCATAAACAGCATCCGCTTCAGAGCTAAACAGCACAGAACATTCAAGGTACTTTTGGAGGAGCTGTCAGCTGAATATGGTGACCTGCTACTACACACAGAAATCCGATGGCTCAGCAGGGGACGAATTTTGCAACGTTTTTTGTCACTTTTGGATGAAATCAAAGAGTTCATGCAGTCCAGAGGTGAGGACACCGTGCTGCTGGAGGACACTGAGTGGATACTTGACCTTGCATTTTTAATGGACATTACTGGAAAACTGAACAGTTTGAACTGTGAGCTGCAAGGCAAAGGTAAAACTGTCGCCAATATGATAAGTGCTTTAAATGCATTTAAAGCTAAGATGAACCTATTTTCTGTGCATTTACAGAGAAAAAAAGTGCCGCACTTTCCCTCTGTGCAGATGGTGCTGAAAGACAATGCTTCTGCATCTGAGGCTTTTGATAAAGTTGCAGAAAAGTACTCTCAGGTCATAAACAGAGTTGGGCAAGAGTTTGAGAACAGGTTTTGTGACCTGGATCAGCTTGAGCCATGTGTCGTTCATTTCTAATCCTTTCATGAACGTGGACATATCATGCATTGCTGAGCAGTTAAGTGCAACATTCAGCCTGGATGCTGAACAGGTGGAGATTGAAATTGTAACACTGCAAAATGACCTCCACCTCAAAGCCCACCAGGCTGCACCAAACTTTTGGTGCCTTGTTGACACAGAAAAGTACAGTGGTGTATGCGCAGCAGCTATGAAGGTTGCAAGCCTGTTTGGTTCAACTTATCTTTAAGAATCAGCCTTTTCTGACATGATTCATTTAAAAATTTGAGAGTTGACTTCTGTATTTTACATGAGTTATTATTTGTACACACATGGTGCAAAGTAATTCATGATTTGTTAAAAAATGTTAGTGGCTAGCTAGTTAAAATGGGATATTGTGATTTCACAAGACTGTCTTAGAAGTGATCATTTGAAAATGTTCAATTTGAAAAATGTGCACTTAGAGAAAATATAAAAATAAAGTGTTGCATATTGATATTTATCTGTTTCTATATATATTTATTGTGAGAAATCATTGAGATGATCAGTGTGTCCACAAAGATAAATATTAATTATTAATAATAACATAGAGTTAAAGGTAAATTGAGCAAATTGGATATTTCTGGCAATTTATTTAAGTGTGTATCAAACTGGTAGCCCTTCGCATTAATCAGTACCCAAGAAGTAGCTCTTGGTTTCAAAAAGGTCAGTGACCCCAGCTGTAGATGAATAGCAAGCATCTTTACTGGTGGCTGTTTCTTCTAAATGGTGAAGTCGTATATGCGTGTTTCCCTCAAATGCAGTGATGTAACGCCTTAACTCATAACGGCCTACTTCATCACGTCTTAGTATCTCACGGGTCTCTTCATCAGGCACATCCAGTCTCAATGTGTATCAAGATATCATGCTTGATGAGGTCTGTGAGGAGTTCTATCACCTTCATGTGAACTACTCAAGCAATGATGTCTGGTCTCTGATTGGTCGGTTGACCCTCAAAAAATGATCCTGTGATTTCAGGCCAGGATGAGTGAAGGTGAGGAAGAAGTCAGGTTTTCCTTTGATTCGTTCCAAGGCCATGGCATCTTGGAACTCCTTGGCATACTGGAGGGGTGATCCAGGATGGTTAGGCATCCAGGAATGATCTCATGCTACAAATGGATCCTGCCCAGCCTACATCCAGGACATCTGCATCGGCAAACCGGCTTCCTGCCCCCTCACTGAGAGGATCGCAGAGTCATTCACTGAACTCACGACCGTTCGCTGTCCTGGCTCCCAAATGGTGGAATGAGATACCCATCGACATCCGGACAGCAGAAAGCCTCCACATTTTCTGCCACCAACTAAAACCACATCTCTTTCGACTACCTCAAATAAGATGACGACAACACACAAAAAAGCACTTACTTGTACATCGCACTTATGAGTAGCACTTTATAGCTTTGCATACGCACTTACTTATTTCTAGAGAGTGGCGAAAGCCAATGCATGCTTCTTTTACCGATATCTTTTGCATCACTTCTCCAAGCAACGTCAAACTTGCACTGCACTTTTACATTACATTACATGTCATTTAGCAGGCGCTTTTATCCAAAGCAACTTACAAGTGCTAGTCATAAGTGCAATGTATAAGCAAGTGATTTTTACGTACTTGTGCAGCAAGACACCTGTGAACTTTGAAATCAATGGGATCATTGGTTCGAGAGATAGGCGAATAACACACACATACACACAGATAGATGTTCCTGGAATTTATAGATAGATGTGTCTACCACTTCATCTGGCCATTAACTTATGTCCATAGATGTCCATAGAGAACATCACTGATTTTATATCCCTTTACGCCAGAGAAGTTGATCCACTGCTGCTTCTACCATCAAGTTCAAAGGTGTTATTTTGTGACTTTGGTGTTTGAAATTCTTCCTTCACCTTAATCTACCTCACACAAATGTAGTAAATGAGAGAGCAGTAGACCAGCAGCTCCTGTGTCCCACAGCTAAAAACACTGATTTTCTATATGGACTGTGGTGCAGGAGAGTGAGCGATTCACAAACTTCAGTTCCCAGTTATAAAATGCTGTCTAATGGTGAGGAGCTGAGGGAGAATGGGTAAGTGATCTGTTTCTCTTTTGAATCAGTGATATTTCGCTGATGCAATTATGTGGCTCTGTGAAAGGAGAGGCAGGTTAAAACTGAGTCGTCGTAGTCTTGGAGATTTTTACTGAGGTTGGTGATGGTTACTGACTGGAGATTTGATAAGCAGAAAGCTTGGGTTGATTTTCCTTTGGTTGTTCAATAGTTGAATTAAGGTGGGGGCAGTTGGCGCAGAAGTGGCTTTGCTGTGGCAGGATGGGAAGTAGTAATCCGTTCCTCCAGTCCTTTCTGTGAACAAACCGATGATAGTCTTTTACAAGGATCTCCAAAAGGAGACTTAACTTAATACTTAAACTCTATGAGTGCAATTTGGCCGGTGTAGTTACTACTGAGTGAGAACAATGATCTGGCATCGAACACTGGAGGAACTGGAGCTATAATTAGCATAATTCCTCCTCAAATGTCATAAAACCTACATAAAAGCTATAAGCACTCTTCATCAGCAGTTTACTGTCCACTTGTGAGTATCTACACCTCCTCACAACTCTCACAATACCTTTAGTTTGCTACATTTTCCCACATTTTCATTTCTTGTTTTTTTTTTCACATTTCATTGCCTAAGTCATATTTGAACGTTTTTGAAAAACAAGAAAAAACAAATTTTTTAGCAAGCACATTGGTGTTTTTTTATTGATATTTTAACAGAAAGTTCAACCAGATGTGTGAACAAGTTTCCATAAAAACTAAGACACAACATTGATTGCATAACAAATGCCTTGACTTAGGCAATTTTTCTCTTACATGTAAACACAACGATAACATAACCAATTTTGTTTTACTTTCCTAAACATAACCAAGTTGTTGCAATTATCTAACTTTAACCAAAGTCCCGCTCAGGTGCTGTGTGAACCTGTTATCACACTGTCTACTGATGAGGGAGGTTGTCATAGTACTGGTGGGCCACTCTTGGTACTGGTTTCATTGCCTACAAGTCATTGAATTTCCTGAGAGAGTTTGGCAGGAAAGAGTAGGACCCAGAGAAACAGTTCTTTGGGGATGCTGAGTCGCTGAGGCAGGTTCTCCCAGTCAGACTCAAAATCCAACCTGTACCGGATTCAACCATCTGCCAGGTACTGGAGAGCCTGAAGGTTATGGACTGTGGGGTCGCCAACTTTTCTTCCTGGTCGAATGTTGGTGACATAGGCCCCAGAGAACTTCATGAAATCATCGTGGAATAGCTGGGTGACCTTGTATGGGGAAGGATGCAGATGTGCAGTCTTGAAGATGACAATGTAATCACGTGGAGTGTGAATATCTTTGATGGTGAGCAGTTCAATGAGGCTATGCATGGAGTCACACTCCATTAGTGTGTGCCCTGCAACCAGATACTTTTATTCTATTGTGACAATTTGCTTCATGGCCAGATCTATGTACACATTTGTGATGGTACAACACCAATTTTGATATTTGCAGCCATCACTCCAGACTGTGACTTTTTGGTTGGCCCCTAGGACCGACTCAAAGTGTTTGCACTGCAGATGGGCAAAAACCTCACTACTGAGGGAGCCCTCATGCTCCTCCCAGGCGTAACAGTAACCATCTTTGTTACCCAGGTTGACGCAAGTAAAGTTGTGCATCTGTAGTTTTATAATACATTGTGCTTGCTTTTGTCTTGGGGCACAAAAGAACGCACTGAAGGTCTATTGTCCACACTGAGAGTTTTTCACTGGATTCCTGTTTATCTTTAGCTTTTTCAGCTTGAGCTTGAGCCTTTAATGTTTTGTGAGTAGCCAGGGTGTCCTGATCTAACCCTATCTCAGGTCCACTGCCATCTAAATCCTTCTCTAAGTCCTTCTCTAAATTGGTATCAAGTTAATTTCCTGATCCTGAAGCAGCAGAAGATAAAGTGCTGCTGAATGTTAACAGTAAACCATGGTAAATGAACAGGTTCACTGCAAAACCTTTTCAACAAAGTTGAAGAAATATAAACTAGCTTACCAGATGACTCAAAGAGAGGTAATGCTTCATTTGTGGTCAGTGGAGCCCTCTTTCTCATGCGGTCCGCCACCTTTGTATGTAGCAGCAAAAATGCGTAAGTCAAAGAGATGATAAGGCAGACAGTGATTTTAGACACTAACAAGTGTTCTGATATACTGAGGACATAGGTAATTAGGCAGATATCACAACTACCAAAAAAATGACTTTGGCAATTATGCTATTAGGCTAACAATTTGTATTTTATTGCTATTTTCAACAACAAACACACTTGGGAAAACCATTTGCTACTCTAAAAGCTTGTTTAAAAAAAATATTGGAAACTGAAATGCTACAGTTTTTACTTTGAAACAGGTACAGAAAGCCTTGTGTTTGTGACAAATAAATATATTCATTAAAACTGTAGTTGCTGTGAACCACACAGCACACAGAGAAATTTGCCTGACTGCTGGATAAGCAGCAAGTGTATACTTTCTTTGCCATACGCATTTACTGTAGTGTGGACCAGGTCCATTAGAATGCTTTTCAAGGATAAAGTGTGTGACCTTTGCAGAGCTCAATGACACACTTGTCTGTGATTGCTGCTTCATGCAGTGCTGGTCCGAGCCTTTAGAGGGCCCTAAGCAGACAGTGATTTGGGGACCCCCCTTCCCACCATGCGGAGTCACCTGTGCTTGACTATTATTGACACAAATGTCACACTATAATGTTACATTATCAATTGTATTAATACAGACATATTTCTTCAAGAGATATGATAGATGTGGTTTCCTATATTCTGGTGGATTTTTGAGATGGCCAGCTGGAGAAGGCCAACACATAATTTTTTTTCAGATTCATAGGCTTTGGCTTTTTGACTTATTGACTTATTATTTGACTTAGGCTTGGGCTTCAGGGCCCCTTAACCTCTTGAGCCTGCTCCGTTCATTCAGTAATCCATCCTTGCTCATATGCCAGGGGCTCCCTCTAGACTTCTGGCCCTTGGTAGACCCCTGTATTTATGTAGTCGTTATTTGCACCAAACCAGACACCTTTTAAGTTTAGCACTAAGTGTGGTTTATTTAAGTTAAAATAAATTAATTATTTCATTCATTCATTCATTCATTCATTCAATCATGTCACTTGTGTTTAAAAAAACAAACAAACAAAAAAACACTCAATGGGGGGGGAGGCCCTTAGTTTGCTTATGCCTTGGGCCGGCCCTGGTAGTCATCATGTGGTGGGATTTTTTGAGGGGTGGGGCATGGTGCGATTTCAAAAGGGAAACTTACGCAGACAATGAAAGAGTGATTTTTTTACCGTAGTTGACGGAAAGGAGTAGAAGAAGAAGAAGAGGCTGGATTTACTTTGTAGTGAACATGTTTCCCCGCAGCCTGCTGTGTCCTCCCTACCCCTACTTCCACAGCATCACACACGCAACATAAAAGTTGAGTTTTTCTCTTCATGTGATATCCTCACTTTATCTTCATACTGATATCCTGACTGTAGTAACACACACAAACACGACCAAATAAAACAACAGTTGTACAAGATGACAGGACCAAGTGGTGGCCATTTTCTCTCACTCTCTCTCTGGGGTTGTGTGTCATGTGGACGACTAGCTGAAATGTGTGGACTGTAAAAAGCAGGCGCACAGCAACCACTGTTCAATCTTAACCGCTGCTTGTTTAGAGCTGTTCAGAGCTGATGTCTTGTGTGTGAGACGCACATTATCACTGACTCTGACAGTTCTTCTCACTGTCTTGAGAGCAGACCAGCAATAAAAATAGATTTCATGAACCATTTTCATGATAGTTTCAGGAGGAAGTGTGTATGAGAAGTATAGCTGCCCATGCTAAGCTGAAATATGAAAAAGTAGATGAACCTGCTACTGCTGTGACAAAAATATTCAAATTCACTAATGATGCCACAATACTGCATGAGAAATGTTCCGGCCTCGAGGCTGTAGAGATCACACTTGTATGGAAAGAACAACACACAAAGTGAAACAAATTAGTTAAAATCTAATTCCAGTACTGTGACAAGTTCTGGCCTAAAGGTAGTGTCAGACTGAAGGTGAAGCCAATTTCTACAGGCAGCGCAACTTAAGTGAACAGCAAATTTGCTCTGAGCTCTTCAAGCTTAGCTGAAGGGTTATCCAAGTCAGCTGAAAATGTGCCAAAGTGAGGAAAGAACGGTATGTTGCCATCGCACAGATCTGTAAACCGCAGATATGTGTGAGCTAATGTTTCCTTCCTGGTTATAAATGTGGTTAAATATAGGCACAGTGTGTAACCTGGGTTTTAAGTTTTAGAGAAAGAATTGCATGTGGTTGCTGCAAGGAAATACATTTTCAACTGTTTTAACCTCCACATGCTTTAGCCAATCCCAGCTGACATAGGGCAAAACACGTCCTGGACAGGTCACCAGTCCATCATTGGCCAATCCCAGGTGTCTAGTTTTTCTAATCTGCATGTCTTTGGACTGTGGAAGAGACTGAGGAAGCCAAAATATCCACAGGAAACCCATGCACACACAGGGAGAACATGCAAACTCCATTCAGAAAGGCCCTTGGTCGCACCTGGGATATGGTAATAAGGAGATGATATTACAATGTAATATCCAGACAATAGTTTGGTGATGATGATGATTATAGGTTAATATCAGTGTAATACCTTCACATGAAAATCTATGGGAATCAAAATTGATAATTCCCATGTTATAAAGCTGAAATTCACACGACCCAGTGTTTGGGAAACACTGTACTAAGCCACAGCCACACTGTAGTTGTAGCCTTTATTTACTAGACCTATGAACACACACAAGCACGCACAGTCATCTCATGAGTTATCACCAGCACTTATGAGTACAATACAATATCAGACTCTCTATTAAGAACCAACAGTGCTTCTTTATTACCTCTTATTGAACTTTAAACACTGACAGCTGTTACATTATCCAACCATCACGGTGTATTTTGAGGTGTTGTGGAGGAAAATGATAACATCTGCTGTGAATGCAGTAGTATGTTGAGTTCACTGTAAAAAAACAAAAAACAAAACACCTTTTGAATTAACCATATTTTATTCTCTGTATCACGAAAAGAACTTGAAAGACCATGTCAGTGTCTATAACAGGTGTTTTCAGGTAAAACTGAAACTAAAAACTGTGAATTGTGAAAAAACTACCAGGTGAATTCCAGCTTCAGAATGGGTTTGTGTTTATATATATCGTAACCCTAGCGGTAATTACTAATTATGATTTACATGTTCATGTGAAGATAATTCCCTTATTACTACTTTGTATTGTTATAATACAAACATATTACTATACTATTAACATGTTCTATAGCTATATGCAAAGGTCACATCTCTGCCTTATCATCTGTTATATCCTCTCTAAACGTTATTAGAATTTGAGTTTGTACAGCATACATGTAGATGTGAACTTCTGTGGTTTGACAAAAGAGAAGGGAAGAAATCAATCAATGTGCAGAGAAGGTGGTCCAGGTCATCAAAATGATCCCCCATTCATCCATGCACATGCAGTCATGCATTTGTGAACATTAGACACACACACACACACACACAAAGGTTTGCGTAGCTATTCTTCGTAGGACAATGCATTGGCATTCCATTCATTTGGAAAGCCTATACAAAGCCTTATCCCTAACCCTAATAATAACCAGTCAATGCCTAACTCTAACTCTATCTCTATCACCTAGCCACAATCAAAATCCATAAATCCTAACCATTAACTTAACCAGTTCCTCGGAAATAAGGCTTTGCCTCATTAGCACCAGGTTTTGGTCTGCATGACGACTACTGGTCCTGACAAGGTCAGTGTTTATGAAGAGGAAAGGTCCTAAAGAGGTAACAAATCCAAAAGCACACACACATTACCTCTTGTCTGTTATCTATACCCCCCATGTATACGGAGCAGAGAGGCTGTGAGCTTTAGGGATGCTTGTCCTGGTGTGTGTGTGTGTGTGTGTGTAGATGCAGGAAATATGAAGCTCACAATGAGCTGGCTCTGGCCCTGGGGACAGCAGCCTGGCCTCGAGCAGTGTCCTACGCCACAACATCCACATCAATAGAAAACAGCAGCTCATTAAAAATCCCTCTGATATAGACTGATTTGTCTGTGTTGTGCCACAAATGACTGAGGTGCGTGCTGGGGTCAAATTGGGCCTGGAGCCTCCCCAATTCCAAGGCATCGTTCTGCTTCATATGTCTTATGGCTGACATCACACAACCATGGTAATGCCCTCTGGTACGAAAAAAACACTGTTCACCTACAGTATATAGACATTTATACTAGACAGCAAGTTAGTCAGGCAATATGTCAGAAAACCTGTCTCTTTGATGGGTTTTTTCATCATAATAGTGAAGATGGTGGATAGATGTGGTGCCAAAACAATTGGAAACAGGCTAACAGAATCTCCAGTATTTTACAGGATCCCCACAGGTCCAAAGAAATGGCAGAGGTGAATCACTGCTCTGTGACATGTTCACAGCAAGCAGACGAAGATGGAGTCATGGGAACAAACACACGCAACATATTTGTTGGTTAGCTCTCTGTAAATCATGGACTCAGACTAGATTTACCAAGAGCTAGTTTGCACAGCACCTGAAATAAAGCCTCTAAGGGTTATGTAGACTAGTGGAGCCAGAATCAAACCCACAACCTTCCAGTTGAAAGTCAACTTTCTCTGCCACTGAGCTACTGTCGCCTCTTGATGGTTGCTCCAAACTGCTTCACACACATTCACTCACATATTCTATCACACGTCTTTCATTCTCACATGCTGCTGTCGAAGCAATGTGGGGTAAGTGTCTTGCCCAAGGACACATCGGCATGCAGACTAGCGGAGAGGGGGAATCAAACCCATGACCTTCCAGTTGAAAGACAACTCACTCTACCACTGAGCCCCGTCGTCCAAAAGACATGTCTTTTGTCTTTTTCTGTAAAGACAGAACATCAGCATGAGTTCATACAATTCTGTAACAAATGTGGGGAGGAAGAGAAATAGAAAGGACTCCCTCATTTCCCTTCCCCGGCAGTCTCTGTGGCATCCCCTGATGAATGTGAGTGGAACATCGGGGGGCTATAAGAGAGAGAAAGAGAGCTAAAGAGTGACCAAAAGAAAAAAAAGAGAGAAAGAGATAGAAAAAAGGGGTTACTACCACTGAAAGCATGACAGACTGGTGTGACATTGATTGATGTGTGAGCGCTCTCCCTGATTCACTGATTAAACCCATCAATCTATATGCAGAAGAGATGTCTGATGCAAATAGGCCCAATCAGGCAGGACAAAATGGTTTTGTCAGGAAGTTATGGAAATAAGAGCACGCCCGCCGCCATAGGTAAGGCCCAGAGAATGTGGGGAGCAGCCGGGGATCTGACGGCGTGATGCTCCAAATTAGGAGATTACATGCTCGCTGCTCCCCTCCGTTTGGTCTTGCTCCAATGGCCAAATTGTTCTGCCATTCTTTCTTTCTTTTCATTGCATCGTGGTCAAAGCTTGATGCGGGCATATGCTTTGCTACACAAGACTACCTATGTTTAAGAAATATAGCATGGTGTGCTGCAGGAGCGGGGATCTCTAGGTTTCATTACCACTCAGAGGGCTGTGATTCAGTTATGAAATGATTATTGATGCATCAGAATTTGTTTTATTTATTTGTTGGCTGATAATTAAATAATCAGAAGTGTTTATTTTCTTGATCTTACAAATGGAACATATTTCTGAGGAAATTTACTCTGCAGTTAAATGTCAGCAATACACAGTTACACACTGTTATCAGATTTGGCTCCGATCAACATAGTAAGTGGAAAATCCAAAACCTGTGTGAACATGTTAATTTATTATTTGTTTGCTTAGGTTTTGGTAGTGATTTAAATTCCGACATACTTTCTGGATTCACATCCGTCTTCCAACCACTAGCGTAGCTGTTATCAAAGAAAGTTTGTAGCAAACCTTAGTTTTTACAGCTTTGTAAAGCAAATGTTTCATTTCATTTTATAAACATTTTATATGCAATTTTTTCTTTGATGCTGGGGTGCAAAAACACCACAGGTCAGAAAAAAACATTGATAATGTGAATGATGTTAAGAAAATCATGGGTATACCCACTCATTTCAGTGTGAATGAGGCCATCCGGAGATCTTTTGTTGTCTCCTGTGATTTCAATTTCAGGCCATGTTGAATCCCTCAGGGCTAACGGCTAAAACAGTTACTAAAAGACAATGTGAACTTTTTTGATCTATATTGGAAATTTTAATTGCAAACATTACTTTAAGAAGTTTTGATACAGGCCGAAGTTTCCCTCAGTGACCAGAAGTTGTAAAATAGTCTCAGACTATGTGCATAGAGTCAATGATGGTGCATGTGACTTCAAGTTTCTTCCCCACTCCTATACAGACATTGTGAGGGCCTACTGTTATTTTGGGGTGTGGATGTCTGTATGAATGTGTCAGTGAATGGGTGTGGATGGCAAAACTACCCAGAAAAAGCAGACATACAGCAAAGGACCACATGCCACACTTAAACCTAGGTCACTGAATAAACACAACAAAAGGCATTTCTCGTAAGAGCAGCTAGAAAATGGCATCTAGGCATTTCAGATGGGTGCTCTTTTTCAGTATTTTATTTCTCCAACCCTCCTCTTTTGTTGCCCTCGTCTACAGAGCCTGACCATTTCAATATCTCAGCCTATCTAATAACAGATATTCCTCTGTGGATTCTCTCTGCTTCATCTCACTTACAAGTATGCATGTGTGCTTGTCATGGCCTCTCTTTCTCTCTCTCTCTTTTACACTCTCTGTCTGTAAAATTATACCCCTCTCTACCCTTTCTCTCCCCATCCAGCCCATTGCGATTGGAATCACTTTAATTAAGTAACAAATTCTGTTGGCATAGTAACAGCCCAGCCAATTTATCATGGGAAATAGTATGTGAGACAACACAAGTTGCTTGGCAACGGCCAATTGCGGCCAAGGTGCCACGGTGACAAATTGCATACGGATTCAGATGTATGTGACGTTTGAGTGGCATGGCGAAGGAAGGAAGGAAAAAGGCGCAAGTTGATGAGTGTGAGACTCGGAGATCAAGGACACAAATGTTGCCTTGACTGTTTTATCAGCATGTATCCCATAATCATAACCTGTAAACTAACATTTGACCTGAACCAGGGGTTCCCAATTTGCATTCCATGGCTTTGCATTCTTTAAAATATGTTGTATATATTGTACAACATTTTAAAACATAATTACAAAACTAAAAACTGCAAACTAAAAACATATTTATTTATTCATATGTAATGACCCTTCACGTGCCACCTGCCGTACTGGCCCACACTTTGGGAATCACTGATATATAACTGAACAATGAATATACATTTTAAACCAGTGCTTTGTGGTGCATCGGTGTGATGCTCAGAGAGAACAACATGGTCAGTTAACACAGTCACTGCAAAGAAGCAGGAAGCACATGTTGCAGCCATTGCTAGTGCTTCCACATCCAGAGTGACCCAGGCACACGCCACCACCAACCACTCCTACTGCAAATAACTGAGAATTCCGTCATTTTAGAAATGTATGAGGTAATTTGCCAAAATGTTGCAGCGATGCTTATTTTCTCTTACAGAATATTCATGTTGAACATTTCCCATGGTTTCCAGAAAAGTTTTTGTGTGTGTGTGTGTGTGTGACCAGGCTGAAAAAAACATCACCTGATAAGCAACAAAATCCCTCCTCTTCTGAAAAAACAACAGCCATCAAACACGTCATCTCACCCTCTATGCAAGTTTGTTTTTTCTTTTTTCTTTTCTTTTTTTGCTCTGGAAGTATGACCTTATAGACACCGGCCTTTTACAGCAGATGTAAAAGCTTTCATGAACTGGCTATACGTTAACTTCCTGCTGCGTTGCAACAATCAGGGAGAGAAAAGCAGCAACAGTGACATTTATTCATATGAAAATGTCACTGATTATTACTTTTAAAAGTGGCTGCAAATGCTGCCTTCAGTAACATCTCTGAAGAATTTGGAGTGTGTGGCCACTGCTTGAGCAGTGGAATTGTTAATTTTATCAAGCAATTTATGAAGGAACTTTATGTACCGTATACTATATGCATAGTGTTTGGTTCAGAATTGTCCTCCTTGCTGATGCTGGTTCCATGGACACCAATCCATCTGACTACTGACCTTATTCTGATGAAGATGTTCACCTGATTACCTGTTAAAATAATTATTTTTCTATTCCTCTTTGAATTATTCATCTGACTCTGAACCAGATGATGACCTTATTCTGTTAAGGTAATCACAGCATGTTTAAAAGTGTTTTGGGGCGATGGTAGCACAGTGGGAGAGTCTAATTTCAACTTGAGGGTCCAAATCCCGGCCCTGCTAGTCTACAGTGTCCCTGGGCAAAACACTTAATCCCACATTGCTCCTGATGGCTGTGCTGGCAGTGTGTGAACAGGTCTGTGTGATAGAAAATGTACTGCAAATAGATGTAGCTTTGAGTGGTCGTCAAGAAAAGCACTAAATAAATACAGACCATTTACAATTTCAAATTTCAAAAGGGAACTGGTCTTAGTCAGATCCCTTTTTTTCTGTTCTTAGCCACTATTTTCTAACATATAGAATGTGTGAAGAGGAGAATCTGCATTTTAGAGCGACTTTAAGGAGGCATATTCACAGGGTGATGGTGAGTGGTAGAGCATGTTGTCTTTCAACTCTAAGGTTGATGGTTCAACTACATGTCTGCATGCCACTATGTCCCTGGGCAAGACTATGGGAAGAACTCTGTGCCACTGGGAATTCAAGTTAAATTCAGTTCTTCAGTTCACACTTCAGCGTCTTGGTTTGCACGTCAGGTTGATAGCATGAGTTTGCCTTTTCTACTGGTGAACCCAGACAAAGTAATACCTTTGTCTTGCTGATTATGTAAAAAGTGAAGCACTGTCACTTTTTAGGGTGGATGCTCACTGCAGGTAGACTTCACCTGAGACACCTGTGCCCATTCACACCTGCACAAGAGTAAGGATGAATCCGGTGTCAGTCTGGGTGTGTGTGTGCATGAAGGAGAGAGAGAGAGAGCTGCAGAGGCATGGAGATTAATTATTGGAGCAATGCGTTTAAAATGAAACAGAATCAATGTAAGATGGTCAGTGTTGATTCTGTGGTGGCCCAGCTACCATGCAATGGAAAAACACTGAAGTATATTATGAATTGTGCAGCTCCCCTAACATGTTGCGGATGTGTGGCACAAAAATTTAATTTGAAGAACTAAATTTAAACTGAACTGATAGCATGAATTAGCGATGAAATAGTTTTGAATTTATTGCAATTCACTTTCATACCAATACATTCAGTTTTAAATTATGGTTTTCAAATTCTAAATTTAGAAACAATTATTTAAATTGTTCAGTTCAAAATCAGATATGAACAATTCAATTTCAGTTCCTAGTGGCACAGAATTCTTTCCATACAAGACACTTATCCCCACATTGCTCCCGATGGCTGTGCCTGCAGCGTGTGAAAGATATGTGATAGAAAAGGTGCTGCACACAGATATACTGTACGAATGTGTGAGTGAATGGCATAACTGTGGTGTAAAGCAGCTTTGAGGGGTCATCAAGCGTAGAACAGTGCTTTATAAATACATTACCATTTAGTTAAGTGGCAGCCATATTTCAAACAGCACACAAGTTTCTTCTTAAAGCTTGTGGGCATGCCAGGAAAAATGGTCGAAAAAAAGTGCCCCTCAATGGTCTATTGTGAATGTGGTGTATTGTGTTTATTTAAACAGTGACTCTCATTGTCAGCACCTTAAACCCACAGAAAGTCAAAAATCAAAAGAAAGATCCAGACCTTTTTTTTTTTTATTTGGATATTCTTGTGTCCTGATACGTGGGAGGGAAGTTTGTGAGTCTGATCGATTGCCATGATGTTCCCGCTGTACGGTCATCTGCTGTTCCCGCAATCACACTGTCACTTTTGTCCTCATAAAACAGTTAAGCAGCCTTGATATCACTCCCATTTACCGTGTTGTTGAGACACAAATTCAGAGAGAAAAGTTTGGCCGTGACAGGCACCACTTTTTCATGACTATTGTGACACACACACACACTCATACACACACACTCAGTGCGTGGAGTCATTTCATTTGCGACAAAGATGTTTGCTGTAATGCATACCCTTGATATGTTGTCTCTCTCCAGTGCACAGTCCTATCATAAACCCCTCGTGGACCTAACGAATGGTGCACTCACCGGACTATGTGGTTACATGATGAAAGTTATTCATCACATTTGAATTATTCTAATCAATTTGCTGTCAGGATAACTGCCGTGGCTGTTACACCGACACTGCCGTCAAGCACCGTTTGGTTGCAGCTCGGCGCTGCCTGTGAAATTTATACTTTCCATAAGTACTCGTAAAACCTTCAAAGCATGACTGAGCGCGGAGAACCACCCCCCTGCCACCACCACCACCATCGCCACCCTGACACCCTCGTCAAGGCGACAGCTGCCGACAACAAAGTCACTCAAATAGACAAAATTAGATACAGAAGTGTGCAATCGCACAAAGAGTAGTTTGCAAACACAAAGACAAAAGGAGCCTAAGAGTTAGAAGGACTGAGATCTAAATGGCCAATTATAAGATGACATTAAGGCCTCGATCATAACAGTTGGAAGCATCTGCTACCCTGTGTTACTTCCTGCATCTACGCCATTTAACACAAACAAGCAGGTCATCAAAACCCACCACTGAATATGGACAGACTTCAGAGGACACATGGACAAATGGTGATTATATGTGTCTTTTATCACTTGATGAAACACTATGTGATAGTCAGCAGGGACCTTTCAAGGTATTCTGTTTTTTTATTATCTTAATAGCCATGTCTTTCTATATTGTACATTAATAGATGATAAAATGCATGCTTGCTAAATGCATGTCTTTGCTGCTGTAACACTGGAAATGTCCCCTTTATCTTCTTCTTTTCCTTTTGGCTGCTCCCTTCAGGGGTCACCACAGCGAATCAACCTCATCCATCTCACCCTGTTCTCTGTATCCCCCTCTCTCACACCAACTAACTTCATGTCCTCTTTCACTACATCCATAAACCTTCTCTTTGGTCTTCCTCTGGACCTCCTGCCTGGCAGTTCCAACCCTAGCATCCTTCTACCAATATACTCACTATCCATGTACATGACCAAACCATCTCATTCTGGCCTCTCTGACCTTATCTCCAAAACATCTAACATGTGCTGTTCCTCTGATTGACTCATTCCTGATCCTATCCATCTTCGTGATCCTATCCATCTTCTTGGAAATTTCCCCTTTATGGGACAAATAAATAATTATGTTTTCTTATCTTATCTTATTATGGGGCCCCTAGCAAAAGAAAGTCTTGCATCGAACATATCCAACTCACTGCCAACCGATGTTAGCATTTAAGTGACAACCAACCCATTTTTCTGGTACATACATAAAAAACAAAATAGCAGAAACTTGAGTAATTTATTCTACAAATCCACTCATTTACTCATCTTCTACTGCTTCATCCCCCACATGAGGGTTACCACTCTCACACTCAACACCTAGAGTCAATTTAGAGTGTCCAATTTACCTAATCTGCATGTTTTTGGACTGTGGGGGGAAACTGGATAACACGAAGAAAACCCACACACACATCAACAAAACGTTGTCCCCAAAATACATGTGTATCATGGTCTAAACTGAGGTTCTGAAATTACAACATTTTGGAGTGCTGGCTTGCATGCAGTGTCTTTTGTGCACACAAATCAGAAGTGTACAAGAGTGACACAGTCACAATATGTATCCTTTGCTATGCTTCTGTTTTTCTAGGTGTGTAGTTTCTTTTTCCCCAATACACACCAAACCAGTAAAGTAGGGAAAAGCAACACCGGCACTCTATTGTCTTCTTAGAATTAATTCAGTAAAACTGCAGCAACTCCAGTTGCTTAGTACCAAAAAAGAAAGAAAAAACAAAAACACACCTCAGTTTCTTCCATGTGTTTCTCAAGTGGTTTTAGATGCTGCATGTGAACAGGCCTTTAGTTTGTTTCTGACCACCCTCTTGAGCCCCTTTTCCACTCGCCTTCACATTACTGCATACGTAATCTTGATCATTGCACTGATTTTGTACAGAGCCATTTTCATCTATGACCGGTCATGCCCCCTTACAAGACCATGCACCCTTTCCAGACACATACTCAGTAATCCAAGCTGCATCCATATCATATGACGATTCACATACGCTTGGCCTTCACATGTTGGTGTCAACAGGAGGCAGATTATCTTCTCTCAGTGAGTACTGTTCAATGTCAGAAATGTGATGTTAACACCAAATATCCAACACACAAGAAAAAAAAGTACCATGGAGATCTCTGACAATGTCAAGGTGACTATTTATACTCAGCAGCAACTGAGTCTTTTGAGATCTGCTTCCTGAACACTGCACATCATAATCATGCTGCAAAAGGTGTAGATGAGTTTAGACTCTGTGACCAGACAGCTAAAATAATGTCCAGACCAATGAGTTGAATTAATTACGCTTAATATTAATTTTATTGCTTTATTAAAAAGCAATAATTTGTATTGATTTGGTATAAATTGGACATCATACAAACACAATAAACACAATTAAGGAAAATGCTGATTTTATTCAATTATGACTTTTGAAAATATCAAATTACTACACTAGACACGCACACACACTAATGCTGCAGTCACAACGACCTTTTTACAGTTTACATATGAGTGACGGTGCTTCGCTGGTTAGATGATAAGATAAATAAATAAATAAAAATTATAACTCCTGAACTTAAACTAAGACACTTGTAGAAGAAACATTCCACAGACATTGTCTTCAACATAGGCTGCCTCCAACTCCTTTGTGTGCTCTTCATCAGATAAGTTTGTGTATTTCTCCTCGTGTTTGGTCACGTAGTGGCGATTCAGATTGTAATCCTTAAACACAGCGACTTGTGCACCACAAACTAAGCATACGGCTTTACTTTTGACTTTTGTAAAGAAATATTTAGCAGTCCATGTCTTCATGAAAACACGCCATTCCGAATCAACTTTTCTTTCTTTAACGTGAGCCAACATTTTTAGGGAGCCAGAGGTAACTGGCTTGCATCACCTGTCCTTGTGCAGACAGACACAGAAACGTGCGTCCATATCAGGCTTTTGAAAATAACAGCAACACTGTTGTATTGTATGGCCGGACAGGGACGCCCAATACCATTTCGAAGGCAATACTCAACAAAGCCATCTCGGTTACATTACAAATGTATATGGAACATTTCAGTCTCATAAGAACAGAAAGCATACATTGAAAGATTTCAAGCATGGAATTGTTATAGTTACTGTCAAGTTTCACAAGAATCCTCTGATCTTGAAGAAGTTGAACAAAGCCATGATGATGCAGCAGATGCAAGTGGTGCATTTTCTAGTAATGTTGGGGGCACAATCCATAACTTGCCAAAAGTAATTGAGCAAAATTTTGCTGTAGCATTACTCAAGTTGAAGCATTTGTCACATGTGCCAGACTATAAAATCGACAAGTTCTTAGAGGAGCTGCTCGACTTATTAACTTCAGCACTATTGCCATTCTCAATGGATGTACTTGAAAGTCTGTTTCAGAAACACAATGCCACTTTAGATAATCAATTGCTTAAAAGCATCAACTAATTATTTCATATTAATTATCTAGTTTCGGGAAAACTGATCTTGAGATCACAAATGCTGCAACAGTTTCTGTGAGTCTTTCAAAACAAGAAAAAAACCAAAAAAAATAATGAAATTTACTGAAAATGTAGTAGTATTTTCATTTTAGTCACGTTTAAATTCAGTCTCACATGCCTCGTATTGAGACCACACGGTTGGTGTAGTTGCAAGGAGTTTGCATGTTCTCCCTGTGTGTGTGTGGGTTTTCTCTGGGGTTCTCCGGCTTCCTCCCACAGTCCAAAGACATGCAGATTTAGGTAACAACTAGGTAAATTGAACTCTCTAAATTGACCATAGGTGTGAATGTGAGTCAGTGAGGAGATATTTTGATCGGCACGTTTGCGGCGACTAGGAGGTTTTTGACCATGAAAACAAGTTAATATATGTAAGTAGACCTCCATAACTAACATACACAATATGAGCATTCGATGTCACCTAAAATACTGAAGGTATATACACATATTGTCATGCTCCATTTGTCCATCTCATTTTATTGCGAAAATCCCTCTTATTTTGAAGTCTTCTTGTCCCTGTCTGCGTGCACTTTACTTTTCCCCTCTGTGATTACCCCAACTTGTTTCACCTGTGTCTTGTTCGTCACAGCTGTTCGTTATCTCCCTGATTCCCCAGTGTATTTAACCACACCCCCTTCCTTTGTCTGGTTGTGAGTTTGTCTTCATCCGTCACCAAGTTAACAGTTTACTTGTGCAGGGGGAATAGGTGGGTGCATGGTGTTGAAAGTGACTGGGTTGACCGTGAGAGCTGGGAAGTGGATGGAAGCTTGTCGGCCTGTCTTGCGTGCACTGGTGGTGGTAAGTCCAGGAAGGGGTCTGACTTGTCGGAATTTGCAGATGAAGGTGCAGGTGTCAAAACATGGAAAGCATCGAAAAACGAAGCTTAGCGATCTCAAGCTCCTATTCGGCCCTTGTTAGGCGCTGTTCTCTCTCTCTAGCCGCTTAGTGAGTGTTTCTCTAGCTTTGAGTGCCTCATCTTGGAGATGCTGTGCTTCTTTGGCTTGATCACCCAGCAGTTTACACGGTTTATTCTCTCTTCCAAGATTGCAGCTTGGGCAGTTGAGAGACCCTGAGTGGGATATGTACCAACAGAGTACCATACCTACTGGATCTGATATGGGTGTATGAACTCCTGTTGTTCATAAACTTCACCACAGCACCAACCCTGTGGTGCTGTGGTGGCTGCTAGAGCGGGAAACAGAAGCAGGTGAATCTGGGTGCGCAGATGGCTGGAATCCAAATTGGTAGTCCTCCAGGTAAGCAGCTAAGCGAAGCTCTCTCTGTGGACTACTCTGCAGTGTCTGATGCTGTGTTGTCCATGATCCTCTTCTTGTGGTGCACTCAATACATTAGTCTCAAAGGACCAATATTTGAGGGGCGAGATTTAGAAAGAAGGATTGCTGGTTGAGGTGGTGGATTATGGACTATGATTCCGATAAGAGAATCAAGGCACTTGGACGGAGAGATCTTATTTGTCTCCCTTTAATGAAGATTGTTGGGCTTCACATAAACAACAACATGTAGTGTGTATTCATTTAAGTTTGTTTATCTGTGTGTGCGTGGTCTGAAAATAGAGAAAAGCAATAAAATGTGTCACAAAAATGCTCAGAATATTATTTAGTTAAATCAATAAACTTTTCTAAACAGCTGCAAACTGCTACTTAAGCATAATATACATAAACAACAGAAATGTACTATCAGTGGTGAAATTTGCACAGTTTCTAACATAACATTGGCAGAGGTAAAGCATACTTAATAGCACTTCTGTTCAAACTTCTGTTAATAAAGCATGGTCAGAAACACTGATTGAAATACTGATGCTAGCAAAAGGCAAAGCTAACTACTACTGAGACAGAAGCCACTTAGCCAACTCAAGCTCACACATTATTTCCCATGCAACACAAACTCGAATAATAATAAAAATATCCTTAACTAATAAGTAGAAAACACATTTCCTCAAGAACGCACACATGATATGAGAAACACACAGAAGTGTCCATGCAGCTTCACACAGTCTGGTCTGTTTGACAGTGTGTCCTGACTTGTTCAGACTGTGCTACTGCCTTTGATCAGTAGATGGTGCTTCACCTGTAGGGCTTTCTCGCTATATATTTATATATATATTTTTAAAATCAAAATTATATTATACTTAATTTATAATATTTATGTCAATCTATTCAATATAATAAGTATGATGATCATCAATGCAACAGCCTTTAAAGCAGGAAAAGTCATCACAGATACTTTATCATGATATGCCAATCCAAAATATTGTCTCATAATATTGATAAAAGGCTCAGCCTTAGTACTCAGTTAAGTTCACTGCAGATGTGACAATGCATCTTGGATAGATTTCACATATTATGACGCAAAGGTGACTCTGTTTTAACTCCTACTTACCATCTGTTTTTAAACATCAAAATGAGAGTGAAAACAAACAGGCTGCTTTCATCCAAAAACACGCCGTAACCTCCTCATGCTCCACCCCACCTCCTCCGTCTAACGGTGAATACGATTGTCACTCTCACTCTTGATGAGCTAGGGAATAAATATGCATAAAGGAGGCTTTGTGGTGGAGAACGAAGAGAAGAGGGGAGGGGGGAAAAAGAGGCAAACAAGGATCGTCGTGGTCCCCAACTGGACTATAAATCTCTGTCTGTTTCAATTGCCGCTGTGGCCGAAACGGTGTAAAATCCGAGCAGGGATGTCATCAATTTCTGTTAGCTCCTATGTCCCTTTCTGTGCCGGGCGGCGGGCAGCCGTGATGGATTGATTTTGTCACTTGTGCTCAGTTCACAGTATGTTAACATGGAAGGGCAGAGTTGGGTTATGGAGAGAGTGTTATTAGGGCCTTGGCTATGACTGGACTTCTCTCTCTCTCCCTCTCCCTCTTCTCATAAAGGTCCCTCACTCTGTCTCCCCTCCCTGTCACTCTGCCTTTCACTCAGTCAATATACCTGCTCTCTCATTCATCACACACATTCCCTTCCACATCTGCATCCACTTTATCTCTGTATACCTCCACCTTTCCCATCTTGTCTTGGCCTATACCTCTGCCGATCTTCACCAACTGTTTACATATACTCCACCAAAGACATGTTACACTATCTCTCTGCTTTCTTCATCTGCATGTGTCCTGACTTTTGATGCACCAATACCACTTATTTCTACAAGTACTAGTACAATTATTTACGTTAAGCCCATACTGCTTACTTAATGATACCATTAGAGCAACACATTTATTTTGAAAACAAATGTTATATATTAGTATTGAAAGGATGAGGGCTACTCCCTCAACACCTGAAATGTGTACAGGCTGTCAGCTTTAATTCCATTTTTTTTTTTATTTCCCTATTATCCCTAGATAACATAGAAACCTGCTCGTTTCTATGGGTTTTAAATTTTTATTTTTATTTTTTATTTTTTAAGTCTTGTAAAAATACAGGCCATTTACCATTATACAAGTATAGTATTACATACATGGTAATAATGACACAATTACCAAATAATACAACATTCAGATCCCTCAGGTCGCCAGGGACATGCTTACATGTTGAACAAACTCCCTGAACACCTGAACTGTGTACAAACTGTAAGCCTTAATTCCTTTTTTTCTTTCTTTCTTTCTTTTTTTTAAAAAATCCCTAGTTAATTTACCTGCTTGCTTTTATGAGTTTTAAAGGTGACTTTGAATGCTTGTATCACACATATACGTTAGTTATGGAGGTCTACTTACATATATTAACTTGTTTTCATGGTTAAAAACCTCCTAGTCGCTGCAACGAGCAAAATATCTCCTCACTGAGGCTCTCATTAGCTGCACTGTTTCAGACCAAAATCACACCCCCAGAACCTAGACTGTGTTGTGATTGGCAAGCCAACAGGGGCTTTCCCACTGTCCTGTGATTGGCCAGGTACCTGGAAGTGACGTAATTAGCACGTTAGCTCTCAAATACGCAGCTCCCCCTCTGGCACGATGGATGCGCTGCATCTCAGCAGCTACAACGAGAGTAGTTCTTTTTCTTCTGCGGTTGAATGTACGCAACCGGATGTGCCCGGACTAGTGCCCGCACCAGGAGGCGCTACGATGGTGAGAGAAGTGGTGAGGTTTTCTGATGACGACATCAACATACGGAAGTGCCGATCCGCTTCGCAGAGCCCAGGAAAACAATAAAACCCTATTTTATCAGCAGTGGCTGAACTGTTTGTTCTGAAGGTTAAGGCTGTCATAAACGAGGTAATGACGCAGATACACACACAAACACAGCGTTAATTGGAGCTTCCGGCCTATGTCGCCTTTAAAAAAAAAAATAAAAATTAAATCACACTTTTATTGCCTCTGTTGTATTTTAATTCCAAGGTTTTAAATGTGATTAAATTGTAATTGTCTCTGCAATGTATTTGCTGCCTTTGTTAAGCACTTCCAATTGCCTTGTCTCTAAATTTAGCGTTCCCTGTTGTGCATACATACTTATCATTTTCCCTTCAATGGTTTTCATTTTTTTTAAATACCAAAATACCCTGTGCAACTCCATTTAACAAAACCATATGGCATTGGTTTGTAACTGGCAAATCATCTTCACAAAAAGGACAATTTCATGCAGAAGTCAGAGCCTTCATTCTGAAAAAATATGAACTGATTCAAAAAGATTTTATTGCTAGAATTTAGGTCTGAAATATAAAAATGAAACACTGCTGTTGTAATGAATAGTCAGGTTCAGAGTGTAAATGTCTTTAAAATAAGTATTAGCATAATAATGTTAGGCTCAATGAAAAAGTAGCAATTCTCGCAATTGAAATGACGCACAATAACTATTAACAGTATGAAAAGGGAAAATATATTTTGATGAGAGCATGTTTTTTAACATTTCACACACATTTGTGTCTTAAAAAAGTCTTTGTAACAAGTTGGTGATTAAAGACAACATCCACATTATCACCAGGCCACTATTGTTTTTGTCTCTGACTGAAGAAGATTTAAGACAGTATAGCAACCGCCTGTGGCAAATTTGAGTTATTTCTTTAAACTGAGTTTTTTCCTGTAATCTAAACTGTCCAATCTTGTACAATTAGTGTATACTAATTGTACAAGATTGGACAGTTTAGATTACAGGAAATAACTTGCTCACCCCAGCTATATTGATTTATAGAATTTCTTTAGTTTCACAATTTTTATCTATCCTCATTTATTTTGTTAAAATAATTATTATATTTTTGGTAGAGATGGTGATGCTTGAATCAAAGATTCAATGTTGATATTAGTATATATATAACGACAGAGATGTGGAGAGATGCTCACTGATGAACAGCAGCTGAGAGCAGTGACTCTGACTCTGTACCTTTTGATACCATCACAGTTGAACAGAGACATTTAAACCTGGGCTCACTGACCTTATTTGTCAGCTCACACTGCTGCAGTCACAGACACTGCAGAGAATGATTGTCCTCCTGCCTTGACACAGTTTTATTATGTTACTGTCTTTATGTTCTGTAGTCAAAATCAATTCAAATTAAGAGAAGGAAATCGTAATTTAAGAGGGTTGTTTATATTTAAAAAAATGTAAAGTGAGAACACATGTTTATTATAGATTTGTTTCAGTGTTGGGAGTCAATTAAGGATTATCTTTTTAATTAAGAAAATGTAACATCTTTTAAATTTTTTAAATAAATTCCAAATTCCATCACTGAGGACTTCACATGGACATGGACCACCAACACAACACGGCTGCTCAAGAAAGCACAGCAACGGTTGTATTTTCTGAGGAGGCTGAGGAAGTTTGGCATGTCGACAAAGATCCTCAGCAACTTCTACAGCTGTGTCGTGGAGAGCAGTCTGACCAACTGCATCAGCGCGTGGTACGGCAGCACTACAGCCATGGACCGCAAACGCCTGCAGAGAGTGGTAAAGACAGCTGAGAGGATCACCAGGTCCCCACTGCCCTCACTGCACAGCATCTACCACCGCAGAGTCCACAGGAGAGCTGCCACCATCATCAAAGACAGCACCCACCCACAACATGGACTGTTTACACTCCTGCCCTCAGGACGGAGGTACAGGAGTGCCAAATGCAGGACAACCCGTCTAAAGAACTCTTTTTACCCCACTGCCATCAGAATCCTCAACAGCTGACTACAATAATCCTGTCACCTGGTTACACTGTCACTTTAATCTGTTACTGTCACTTTAAAACCTGAAACATGCCACTTTAAATCTGTGTTCACTTTATGTACAGTTCTTATTTTTACACTTATTTTATGCATATATGTTATTTTAGTCTCTTTGTAATATTTATATTTTTCTTATGTATATTTATACTTTTTTTACAAAAGCATCTCTTTTTTACTTTTTACTTTATGCTGGTGTTTTTTGAGTGGACAGCAAAGTAAGAATTTCATTGTACAGGGAAACGTGTTTCTTTACTGTGCATATGACAATAAACACTTTGAATCTTGAATCTTGAATCATAGGTTCTCCCAAAGTAAGCCTCTAAGTTCTGCCTTTTTGGTCACTGATTTTTACATTTCTTTTTCAAGAACAAAACAAACAAAAACATGTCATTCATGGATTCATGTTACTCTTTTAAATCATTAAAGCAAACAATTGAAAATATTTATATTAAGGTCCAGAGTTTATTTTTGTAATCTTTGGGACTAAGCCTGCTTGTGTTCACCTGAAGGGCCAAGCCCAAGATCACATTCTCTCAAGTTACTCAGATGCTCAAGAACACAATCAAATTTTATAATGTCAACAGGTGACTGTGTGGTATTGAGGAATGATATTCTATTTGTTTGCTGAGAGAACGAGATGTGCGCCGTTTGTGAGTGCTCGTTTTCTATGCCTCTTAGTTAGTGGAGGGTGGGGTTACATAATGTGCCTCATATTTATATAATGTGTTAATTTTGGTAGTTTTGGGGATGAAACTGAGCGAAAACACGAGAGATAATTGTGTATAACTTTTGTGTTTCTTCTTCATGTGAATAGATGCAAGGAATTATTCAGATAGAAAATAATATTGTTTCTTATTATTTATTATTTCAGAACTGTGTATGTGTACACGTGAGTGTCAGAATAAAGCCCCACATAGAAGTGATACTGGTCTTCTCTCCTTTTTTGTGTCCTGACCCACACAACATCTTGGATGCTGTTGCTCATCTACACAAATCAGCTGTAGTCCCTTACCTCCTTTACAAAGAGGTTTCAGTAGTCTATGTGAAAGGTTTCACTAGTCTATGTGAGAGGTTTCAGTAGTCTATGTGAGAGGTTTCACAAGTCTATGTGAGAGGTTTCACTAGTCTATGTGAGAGGTTTCAGTAGTATATGCGACAGGTTTCAGTAGTATATGCGAGAGGTTTCAGTAGTGTATGTGAGAGGTTTCAGTAGTCTAGTATATGCTTCTACTTGAAGCTCTTACTTACTTCTAGCTCTTATATGTACCCAAATGTTTAAATGCACTTTTGTAAGTCGCTTTGGATAAAAGCGTCTGCTAAATGACATGTAAAGTAATGTAATGTAAGAGGTTTCACTAGTATATGTAAGAGGTTTCACTAGTATATGTAAGAGGTTTCACTATATGCGAGAGGTTTCAGTAGTCTATGCGAGAGGTTTCACTAGTGTATGTGAGAGGTTTCACTAGTTTATGCGAGAGGTTTCAGTAGTATATCAGGTTTCAGTAGTATATGTGAGGAGGTTTCACTAGTCTATGTGAGAGGTTTCAGTAGTATATGCGAGAGGTTTCACTAGTCGATGCAAGAGGTTTCAGTAGTCTGTGAGAGGTTTCACTAGTCTGTGAGGTTTCAGTAGTCTATGAGAGGTTTCACTAGTCTATGTGAGAGGTTTCAGTAGCAGAGGTTTCACTGGTCTATGAGGGGGTTTCAGTAGTCTGTGAGAGGTTTCACTAGTCTATGTGAGAGGTGTAGTATATGTGAGAGGTTTCAGTAGTCTGTGAGAGGCTCACTAGTCAGTAGTGTGAGGTTTCACTAGTCTATGTGTTTCAGTCTAGAGGTTTCACTAGTCTATGTGAGAGGTTTCAGTAGTATATGTGAGAGGTTTCACTAGTCTATGTGAGAGGTTTCAGTAGTATATGTGAGAGGTTTCACTAGTATATGTGAGAGGTTTCACTAGTGCTGTTTCACTGTATGTCTAGTCTATGTGAGCAGCTACTATCCACTAGTATATGTTTCAGTAGTATAGGTTTCAGTGAGAGGTTTTCACTATATGCAGTATCACTATATGTGAGAGGTTTCACTAGTATATGCACTATATGACTATATAGGTTTCACTATATGCGAGAGGTTTCACTAGTCTATGTGAGAGGTTTCACTAGTATATGCGAGAGGTTTCACTAGTATATGCGAGAGGTTTCAGTAGTATATGTGAGAGGTTTCAATAGTATATGCGAGAGGTTTCAGTAGTATATGTGAGAGGTTTCAGTAGAAGTCTGAAGTCAGTGCTGAAAATGTATCAGTCCCTGCTTAACCTATACTATGTGTGGCATTAGACCTGAAGGCCTGAACAGAGAGTAACTATAGTCTTATGGCTTTTTCAGTCTATTTCTTCCATCTGGACTCCAGACTGACACTGACACCCTACATGATAGTGTTTCTTTTATTTCATCAAGCGAGACCTGGATTTTTTTTGGACCATGCACAAAGATTTGATTCTTATGAGCCTGTGCATCATTCAACATTACAGTATGTTCAGAAACACTACATAAATGATGTACACTACAAATTTGTTCTCTGGGTGAAACTGTGCTTCCAGAATTCCTAAAATGGCTCTTGGGGTTCAACGTCAAAAGTATAAATAATGTATTCTACTATGAAAATATTTGAACAATTGTTTTTTTTTTAAAAAGGGTTTATCAAAATGTGTTTCATGTAAAGCACTGTTACATCAAACCCCAGTGTTGAATCTCTCCATTGTTTTGTATTGGTTGTCACTGAATTAATGTCATGCCGTGGTGTTCCAACATATTGCCACATTACTTCTGGTTACAAACTGCATCATGGGTGTAACCCACACCCATGATGCTGGAAATGTCAGTATTAGGGTTGGGGCATTGTAAGTCAAGGCAGATGTCGGAGCGGCAGCAGTAGTATATTTCACTGATACAGATCTCATGCTTTCTGACAGTAATGGTACTTATGGTAATGTCCTCTGTGAACCAGACATGGCCCCGTGTGCTAGCAGACACAGCGTACAGCTCCCTGACACTGCTCTGATTTACAGCTTCACAAGATAAAGGCCTGAGCTGCTTGATATTGTAATTTCAAATTTCAAATTCTACAACATTGTCAATGACATTTGAGCTTTTACCACATGTATTTTAAGATATTTATAAGCAAAAGGCAGTTTTCTTTGTATGGAACTTTCATTAGACCAGAACAAGAGTGTAAAGGACTAATACAAACCAGCTGATTGCTGGTGGTTATATACTAATGTTCTCTAGTGTGGTCCCAAACAGTGAGTGTCTGCCAGAAATGCAGCTATTAAAAGCTATATTTACCATTTATATGTATCTATAGCTGCTTTTATCTGGATTAACCTTACACACTATAAACAATATGTTCATACTTTATGTCTTTTTTGAAATGGGCCAGCACAGGCTAGTAAGAAAAAAGGTATTACTACTATTGCTCACAGCTGAAACCCTAGGGCTAATGCTGTGTTCCATTGACTGTACATCAGAACCTAGAAGTCAGAACTGGGAGTTACGTCACCCTGGAATTCACCGTGTTCCTGTTGGGAAACCATGGAATTGAGCAGTCGATTACAATGCTCTACATGATATTTTGCATGCTGTTGCCTCACGTCAAGACGGTCACTGGTTTCATTCTGGTTCAGTTTTGCATGTTCTGCTTGTGTGTGCATGGGTTTTCTCCAAGTACAGGGGGTGGAGTGGCTCAGTGGTCAAGACTGGTACTTTGTGTGCAAAAGACATCATGGTCGCAAGTTCAACTCCACCCCAGGCTGATTGTATTCAATTCCATTGTAAGTTGCTTTGGATAAAAGTGTCTGCTGAATGACATGTAATGTAACATTAAGTCAACTTGAAGGGGTTGCACTAGTTTATATGCTGATCGGTGTGGACATACTGTACTATATAAATACAGACCATTTACCATTTCCTCCCAGTCCAAAAACATGCAGAAGTTAAATGGACACTCTCCACTGACTGTGACAGTAAATCACTGTTTGTCTCTGGTCTAGTGACCTGTCCAGGGTTGTGACAGCACCTTTTGCCCTGTGTCAGTTGGAATTGTCTCCAGCTCCCCACCACAACCCTCGTGAGCAGTATAAAGCAGTAGGCAATGATTGAGAGTGAATGATCTCCTATCACTCACTGTATTGCATTATTCATATTGTGTCAGATTCTCTGTATCATACTTAAGCACAACGTTGTCATCTGGTTTGTCTCACTGCAGGTTTAACAGTGAAACTCACAACATCTTATGAAGGAGACATTTTTAATTCGACTTTCTTTGGAGTACCTCCCTCACTCTCTCACCCCCACACCATCAATCTCTTCTCATCAACTGAGCACAGACAGATGCCTCCCCTCCTCTCTCTGCCTTTCTCCCCTCTCTGTTTTTGAATATGTGTTTTCTGTTTATTATTAGCTGACGCGGTGCTTCATCATCCCGTGAAAATTCATATCTGCTGAACATAAGGGGGAGAAACAGTGGAGAATCAATCTTTTGTGCTTGGGCAGATAAACACCAGACACAATCAGAAGAAGAAGAGACAAACGGAGGGAGAAGGAGAACAGAGGAGAAGAGGGCCTCATCCCCTCATCCCGGTCGTGATGGATTGCAGGAGTTAAGTGTAGGGACGGTATTATGTAAATTAAGGAGGCATCCTAGCATGGCTTTGATGATTATGGGGAGATGTGAATGATGTTCTTTGGGTCCTCAGGCATTCCCATCAGGCTTTGCCCCTCTGCCCGGAGTAAAATCAGTGACCCAGGATCCTCCCTGCTGCCACCGCTGTGTTGCCACGATTACCCACAATTAAAAAAGAAAGAAAGAAGTTGAGAAAGAAAAAAGCTATAATTTGTTAACATCTGTTATCTGTCAGGGATAGTGAAGTTGAAACAGAAAGTGGTTGCATCTCTGGTCTCTCTCCTCATCTTCATCCACGTTCTTTCTTCCTAGGTGAGGAGAAGCTTCCTGAGATGCATGGAAAAGTGACATATCTGCAAATTGATAACATTTGTCATGACATGAGATGTTTTTTTCAGATGAAGCTACAAAGCTTACAAAGAATGTCACAGTATTTCTGTTCATGGAGTCCAAACACAGGCAGGATAATAACATCAACAGTAGCATTAAGGCTTTCGCACATGAGACACTTTATTTATCATGGTTTTTTTCAGCATGTTAATATTTAGCATTTTTTATATGTAACATTGTATTGGGTTTATTGGCTGAAGCTGAATAAAACACAACAAATGTATAAATGTATTGCTTTAAAATAATAAAAAAATAGTTTCAGTAGTCTTTTTTTAGGCTAAGGCCTCATTCAACGTTAAAAAAAAACAAAAAAGGAAATCTTTGGCATGTTGAAAAAGATTTCCATAAACACAACATCCTTTCAGGGAAAATCTTCATCCACACGAAACCTCCAAAACGATTCTTAACCCTGTAGTACATATGCCACAAAGATTTTATTTAAATAAACAAAGTAAAACCTTTCCTTTCCACACAGCACTTGTAGACAGTGATCCATACTTCTTTAATGGATTATTGCAACAGTCAGACATCCCTCTCACGTCTCCAGCTCGTCCAATCGCTGCTGTCTTTTAACTGAAGCACGTAAGAGTTCATTTTAAAATTATTTTATTTATTTTTAAATCCTTAAATGGTCTTGCCCCGCCTTACCTCTATGAGCTGCTTAATCCCTACACTCCTGCCCAGTCTCTGAGGTCAAATCTAGACGGAAGCTCAGAGGGGACAGAGCTTTTTCTGTTGCTGCTCCGAGATTGTGGAACATTCTTCCACAGCATGTTAGACACACCCCTTCACTGTCCACTTTTAAAACACATCTTAAATCATCTTATTTTTACTCTTTGGCTTTCGACCCGGTATGAGACGTTGTTTTTTATCATTTTATAGCTTTATTGTATGACTTGTTTATTTGTGTTGTTTTTTGTGCTTTAAAAATAAAGTTGGATTGGTTTGGAAAATAGTATACACTACATTGTATATAATAACAGAAACAGAGACCAAATGAAGCAAGCCAGGGTGACTAAGGAAAGAAAATAGAAGTTATCATAAAGGAAAAACCTGTATACAGTCACTGCAGTGAAGGAATTTCACTAAAGCAATATTGTAGTGCTAATGTTCAGAAAAAAGTTACACACTCCAGCTTTGACGAAAAGTTACTGCTATCGTACTCGGCACTACTCTATCAAGAAGGGAAACACATCTGTCATGAAACATGTGGATGTGCTCACATGTTGTGACTTGAAAATAATGAAGTTCATAACTTTTGGATAAAAGAAGAGGCCGAATAGTGATATTTGAGGCAGTGAGAGTGAAAGTTGAGTAGTGAGAACAAACAAGGTATCACAATAGAGGCTTCCACAACAGCCATACAAGCTGCGAAGGCCACAGGAATATGTAAATCTTCACACATGCATGGATTTAGTCTCCAAGCTTCTGTCTTCTCCCCTCATATGTTACCTGTTCTTGGTGCATGTTTTATGAACCATCTTGGGAGGAATATACAGGAGGGATTTTTGCATTTTATTTTTTGTCGGTCTATCACCCTCAAAGTTTCCTTTACGATAACGAAAAACCATTAGCTGCTGTCAAACAGCCAAGAAGAGAGATTATTTTTTTTATTGAAATAAGATTAAAATGATAAGTTTGACTGAGGGTTCCACCCTGATAAAATATTTCAGCTCATAAGTGTGGTGTGGGCACAGGGATTAGAAGAGGAAAGGGAGAGAGAAAGAGAGGGGGGAGGGGGAGGGACTAACACAGGGAGAGAGACAGAGAGAGGGAAAAATTCATAATGTATAATAAAACAAAAGGTGTCATGGGAAATAACAGTGATATTAAAATTAGAGTTAAGGTGGGATCTATATGAAAAAATGCAGATTTGAAAATGTAAATGATGATGAGGGAGAGGAGGAGGACAGATGTGGAATTGTGATTGTGTTGTGGAAGTAAAAAAAAAGTGTTCAGGGCCTCGGCGCAAACATTCCTCTCTCTGCGAGACGCTTCAAGTAAGTACAATGGTCACTGTCATTTTTTAAAAATAATTTTGTATTGAAATCAACACACTTGTATAAATAAATTCACCTATGGAAAATTATAAATGCCAAATGTTAAAGAAAGCTTTATTCAAATTCAACTACAATCTTCCAAAAATAGTGGTTCGGTGCTCCAAAAATGCTTTTTCTGCGTGGATAAAAACACACAAACACAAGATTCACCTAATCTCATCAGGTTGAATGGTTTGGAGATAAACTGAGAGTCAAAGTTGGGATAGTTTGGTCATGTGCAGAGGAGGATTGTGATTATATTGGACAAGGGGGAAGGGGAAGAGGAAGACCACAGACCAGGTTCATGGATGTTGTGAAGGAGGACATGCGGACAGTTGGTGTAACAGAAGAGGAAATGAGGGAGAGGAGATCTAGGTCGATGATCCACTGTCGGGAGAAGCCGAAAAAAGATTGACTATTTTCCTGTGGACAGCCCCTAAGTTTGTACAGCAGCCCAAATAGACAAACAATAATTAATTACTAATTAATTTCTGCACTTGACTGTCAATGTTGTTCTGCATAATTGTCCAATTCAGAACCATAAACAGTATATTTTGTCATCAAATATTAACTCTTTTGGTTTTGCCTGGATTATGATTGATGGGCTAAAAGCTAGTATATCAGCATTTCTGACCTTGACTCATTCGTTGGCTATTGATTGGCATGCAGCACTCTGCATAATGTCTATGTGAATATGTCATCATTTACACAGCTGCTTGACACTGACCAAATCAGCCATGCTGCTGTTTGATGAACCCCCCTCCTTAGCTTGAGTACAAGAGATCCCCTTTAGTGAAAGTGAAAGGAAGAGGCCCCCATTGATATGAGCCTCCCTGAGGGGCTCTCCTGCTTCTAAAGAATGATAGAAGTTCAAGTTCCAGCCACTAGCCCCTGAAAGCTGACCTGGCCTGCCACATGTCCTCTGTCACCAGTCAGCCAAGGACACGAGCAGGCATGCAGGCAGGCTTTTTGGTTGAAGCATGCTGATATTGGAGGTGATCACACAGGATATAGGTTAGAATTATATTTCATGTTCCCCTTCCAATTGCAACAAAATGCACATTGCCTACATATGTTTTTCCTTCCTCTTTCATTGGTAGCGATACAAATGAAGAATCTCTAGCTAAACTCATGCAATGAATACATAAATAAATAATGAATTAAAAAAATTAAATACAATATTATGCTTTGTAATAATATGGCATTTTAAATGGCAAAGCTTAGGTTTTTTGATGTGCATTTATTTGATCAATTTGACATTTCACAGCCACATTGAAGTTTCCATCACTTTACGTAACATTCACTCCATCAGTGGTTTGTTATTTTGTGACTTTCTACATTGTGGTGTAAATTGTTGGTCTATATGGAGATCATTTTGGATATCGTGTCCTCATTGAACAATCATTAACTTTGTTATTTTCAGTTTGAATTATTTTTAAATTTAATATACAGTAATTTGTCCATAAATGTACTTTTCAGGTTTGTTTGTACAGCAGAGCTTCAAGAAGAGCGCAGACTTGAGGAAGTGGGATCTATCAGTTGCACTGAATCATCCATTATGTGAAAAATATAGCAGCTGGTGCAGGAAAATGTGGGATTTTACAAAAGGCCAATAGGGACTTTTCTTTTAAATGTTGACATTAACTGAATGCTATATAGGTTATCCAGCACACTAGGAAACTTCACCACAGTACCTGTAAGTCTATTGTAACTCTAGTTGTGCCAAAGAAATGTTGAATAAAGCTTAAAAACTTACCCAACGAAGCAGCAGTAGATCAGCAGCTTGAGTGTTCTGATGAGCAAACTTTGTTTACAAACTTCAATTATCTATTGGAAAATAAAGCCAACATAAAGTATGATATTCTTATCTCACAGGTGCATATTTTATTAGGTGATCCCTTTGTTAAGTAGCTAAAATCTTTCTTTAACTGGTGACCAGCACAGGGGGCATGCATAATGTCAGTACCTTCGATGTTGACTGATATTAATTCTTCTATGGCCAATGTTGATTTTCACAAATCACAGCAATCAACAGCTAATAACTGATGCCAATTTATTTGACCCATATGTTTAACAAACTTCCTTTTTCTTCCTCTAACTCAGGGGTGTCAAACTCATTTTTGTTCAGGGGCCACATACAGCACAATTTGATCTCAAGGGGGCCGGACCAGTATAAATAGCAAAATAATAGAATAATAACCTATGAACAACAAGAAATCCTTTGTTTTTTATCCTTTGTTTTACATTTAATGAAGGATCATTTTACAAAACATGAAATTTCTTGAGCAATATAAGTGCAATTTCAACAATATCATGCCTAAATTTACTATTTTCACAGCACACTGGATCTATAAAGGCACAAACATTACGTTTAGATTAGTGTGAAATTTTAACAAATTTATCCGGTGGGCCTGATTGGACCCTCTGGTGGGCCGGTTCTGGCCCCCGGGCCATATGTTTGACACCCCTTCTCTAACAGATAAAATATTACTTTTTAATGGTAACTAATGGATGGTATGTCTCTTCCATCAAAATTTCATGTCTGCAGTGCAGTGAAATAGAAATAATGCATAAATTAAATATAAGTGCATGAAACAGGTCATCAAACAACTAACAGAGTTAAACCTTTGGGTGAACAAAAGGTTTACCAAATTTCTGAGAACCAATATGTGTCATTTGTAATATCTGGCTGAGTAATAAATAATAGTTGACCAATGCCAATTATTTATCAGCTTGATTAATCGGCCCAACCAATTGATTCGGTCAAAACCTGAAGTATACCTTGTCAAATGTTTTTGTGCTTCACAGACGTTCTGCTTTTTCAGTAAATTTTACAACGCCATGCAACGTAATGTCCATTATTTTTTGTCACAGCTCCTTTCCTGCCCTTCATATGCTTAACAAACCCTGTTGACCTCAGTTTCAGCAAAGGTAGCAACTAAAGCGGATTGTCAACTAGCTCTGCCATGCCACTTAGCTGACAGTGATGCTTCAGCTATTAGATGCGAGCAGTAACCAGTCGGGGCTCTTTATCGCACGGGGACTTTACACGAGTGCTCTTAACTGCGCTCTTTCTTCTAGATAAAAAAGAGGAATGTGTTTTTTGCCCATTAGCGCTGGCATTAAGAGTTATCTTTTGCTTTAACAGCAATAACTATCCACTCCCACACCACCCATTATTACTGTTCTTATTCTGAGTCAAACTTTAAAGGACACAGGGACGTTTGACAGGCACTGCACTACACATTTGTTTGGCTCTTCCTCAGGAAGCAAAATGGAGAACGTGCTGAGAAAAAGACAGATGATTTTTCTAACTGTTGAGACTTGGAAAGGTAATGCAGAGGGGAGGAAGGTGTTTTTGTGGGCAGACAATTGACAATCCAACATGACTGTAGCGTTCAGAAGTGAAGCACTGCTCCTTGTAGCAATAAAAAGGGCTGTGGCTGTAAAGTATAGCAGTGAAATTGGGATTATTGAGTTTGATATGCAATTTCATTTGACCAAGCCACAGACAATGTCAAGTCAGGGTGTGGTGTACCAACGATAGATGCCCTAACGATCCCTAAATCCTCCCAGGACCTCAAAAAAACACTTGAAAGAATAAGTGACCCTTCTCCTTTTACCCCCTCTCCATTGTGTGCAGATATTGCTGAATGGGCAAATAGCTGTGGTGAAGAGCGGCTAGGATGGCACAGGGGATGGCCTCACCTGTAATGGCATATCTTAGCCTCTCTTTATCGATCAGCTCTGCCCCTGAAAACTTGTCTGGGCTCCGGGCCGTGGGCCGAGGATAGGGGGTGTGTGGGGGTGGGGGTGGTGGTGGTTGTGGATCTCGTTGCCACGGTGCCCTTGGTGAAGACCGGTGTCTAGTGACAAGCAATGGAGTGGCGTAAGTGGAAGAGTGGAAGGGAATTGCTCTGATGGAAGCCCAGTACACGTAGGAAATCATCAGAGGAGCCACAGACATGCCGATATCTTCTGTATTTGAAAGTAAATGATGTGAGCGGCAGCTTTATTAGAGAAATTCTGATTGTCTTAAAGGGATAGTACAGTTTCATAGAAGTGTGGTTGTATGAGGCACTGGAATTGTAACATACACTGAGACAATGCAGAGAAGACAAAAGCTTAAGTCCAGTTCATAGTGTAACTATTTTAATCCAGAGAGCAGGCAGGGTCATACACAGCAATGAGGCTGGCCATAGCATTTTGGTGACCCTAAGTAAAATTTTGTTTGGGACCCCAAAACAAAAAACCATATCACATGTTGCTGATAAATAAATGAACACACACACACACGCACTGCAGATGGGCAAATGAATTAACAAATGCATTACTTTATTTGAAAACACAAAAGATTTATAAAGAAGAAAACCTCATTTAAAAAAAAAACAACAAATATCCAAATTAAGGTGAACACCACTAAAGATTTCACTATTTCACAAAACAAAACAGCAATAAGCTACTGTATAAAGTATTGCGCTGTAATAAAAAAATGCTTTAACTAAAGTTAATAATCCATTAATTACTTTCTAGTGTGTGTGTGATGTGTCATTTATTTGATTTAGAGTCAAAACATTATTTAATGTTGCAAAAAAAGACATGTAGCTAACAAGGAAACCTACAATCATCGTTACAAACATACAGAAATGTTTTTATTTACTTAATTCAAAATGTAAATGTTATAATGATCACTTAAATACACAGGATATGCATGAGTAAAATTCTTCAATATTACACAGTCTTCAATACAACTGCTCACTTGTAAAATATACACATTATGGGTGCCAATTTACTAAACACTGCGAACCAGCAAAGGCAGACACAAGACCAGAATCAGGATTCAAACTGCTAGTGGACACAGGTTTGATCTGGGAGACATGAAGAGTGGGGTGGATCCACATATTTTTCGGAAGTTTTCGGAATTGTACAGCTGTGGGGTTAATGTTCCCAGACCACAAGATTCTTCTTCCGTTCGGGGAAAAGTGAGGGTCGATAACCTAGAGAGGTCTTGAAAGGGAAGAGCTTGATGGCAGAGAAGACCAAGTAGTTGTGGGAGTATTCCGCCCAGGCAAGTTACTGACTCCAAGTCCTGGTTAGTCCTCTCCGCCCGGCTGTTGGTCTGAGGATGGAAGCCAGAGGAGAAACTGACTGTAGAACCAAGTGCTGAACAGAATGCTCTCTACATCTGAGAAACAAACTGTGGCCCTTGGTCAGAAACAATATCCAGGGGAGTGCCATAGATGCGGAGTACATAATTAGTGACAAGCTCAGCTGTTTCAGATGGGTAATGGGTATGGGAATAAAAAATAAAATGTGCTTCTTTAGAGAAACAGTCAACAATAGTCAGGATTACTGTGTTTGGATTACTGTGACAAGTTGGGACCGGACTGCTCCCATCCTGTGTCAGAGGCATCTACCTCAACTATGAACTTCAGTGAGGTATCTGGCTGTACAAGAAGCAGTGCAGTTACTTGCGGTTGTCTGGATTGGCAATTTGACTACAGCTTGGATCTTGACTGGATCTGCCTGGATTTGCCCCATCTTTAGTTTTTGTTGGACGGCAGCATGCTAAATCTATGGCATTCACATCTGCTTGATGATGTATCATGTCTTTAAGGAGCATCACATTTTGTAGCTCTGGAGTTTGACCTTATCCCAATGTAACTTAGTTTCAAACAACAAGGGATTAGAGTGAAAACAATAACTGGGAATGGGTTAAGAAACTTAAAACTTAGTGATTGGGGCATCAATGGATCAACATTTTATTTTATTGTATCTATTAACAATTAGATTTTATCAGGTTTGACCTTGGATCCATTTTTGAATTCCCTCGTAGCCCATCAAAAATATAAGACAGATGGGCAGAGCAACGAGTGATCGACCTTGTGTGACTAATACTACGAGTAATAATAAATAATGTCAGGTTTGTGTGTGTGTGAGGGGAATATTCAAATATCTTCAGAAGAACAGTGTGTCATGTAATATTCTTTTGAACTTGATTTTTGGGAAAAAAAGTGACAGCCCTTACACACACACACACACACACACTGTCTCAGTGTCTGACTACTCCCTGGTGACCCCATCTAACCATTCCTCGCCTTTTTTTTTTCTCTTTTTTTTGACACATCAGATGTAGTAGAGTGTGGCATTGGTGGGAGGAGGTGGAGGCGAGCCAGTCGTGCTATCGGGCGCCACATTTCTCACTCGGTTAACACCTTGCAGGAGAAACAGGATGCCAGGCTTGGACGCACCAGACCCACCGCCACCCTCCATGCTTCAGCCATAAACACACACATTTAATATAATTGTGACGCAGTACACACATGTCCCACATTCATCTTCTTCCCTTCCCTGACCTTTAATTTGTTTTGATGAAAAGCTAAGTTCGCTCAAAACTGTCCACACTTAACAGATCAGATTTTTCTCAAGTCTGCATTTGTACATGAGCCATCTTTTTTTCTTTATATGTTCTTGGCAACAGCTTTCAGTTGGTGAAAGATCATTCTATCCAACTGGTCAGTTAGACTGATTAGAAATATACACACATTTTCAACCACCATGTCTAGCAAAATATTAGCTTCAAAGCTCAAGAAGCAGGTACATTGTATTCTTATTTTTATTGTCATATGGGAAAGTAAACAACATGGTAACATGGTAAACACCATGCTAGCTGGGTCACGATAATTACTCCTGTGTGAGAATCCAAGCTACCAAGCATAATGTGCAGTGTACTAAACTAAACGGCTGACTGCAAAAATCCTTGTCAGGCTGGTAGCCACCAAAGTAGATGGTGGCTACCAGCCTGACAAGGATTTTTGCAGTCAGCCGGGACACAAGAAAAAAAAAATTTTAGCTACTGAACATCAACTTAGAATATGTTGGCCATGTTGCATTTCCTTTAGACAGCCTTTTTTGACTGGAAACTGAAGCTCACTATCCTGCATTTATGTCCATATCTGTGTGTTTGTTTTTAATCTGACTGGAATATGAGAACTGCTGGTCTACTGCTGCTTCATTTGGCCAGTGTCACTGAGGTCAATTCAAAGAGAGGATTTCAAACACTGGGGTCACAAAATAACACATTTGAATTTACTGATGGAAGCAGCAGGGGATACTCAGGGAACAACTACCGGATGGTATACTGTAAAATCACTGTTTACAAAGAGACTCAAACATTTCAGTTCCTGCTCTTTATCTTTCACTTTTCTTGTATTGTTGATTTCCTATATTGTTGTACTACACTAACTAGGCTTTGTAAGAGACTCTTAACTGTTTTAAACTTCTTCCTCTTAAGAGGTTGTCCAGGCTTGGGACCAGCATAGGAGTACAGAATTAGAAATACTGGCAATACGGATTGGCCACCCTCCAGTTTTGATTTATAATATCTAGTGTGGACTCCAGAAGAGTAGCTGTTGTGTAGTAGTGGGGATCTCACTAAACTAAATGAAATGAAATGAAATTAGATTAAACTAAATACAACACACCAACACCAAACCACACATGAATGAAGGCCAATTCTTAGGTTGTGTATGACTTCTTTGATTCATGTCCTCCAGACTAATGCAGACCCATGCAGTGGGCAGACAATTGAGATTATTGAAAGTACAGAGAGAACCTAAGGGTGTTATTGATGCTGAACAAACATTATACTTAACACTTAGAATCTATAGGAAAAACCTGCCCTCAAACCTGCTGACAATGGTGACATCATGATCTGTTGGAATGGTGATGTGGTTAATGATAGCAAATACTGTAAAAATGAAAGGGGCATAAATAGAAGTCACCGTGACAATTGAAGGTGATGATTTCATGATGATGAATGTGAAGAAGGAAAGGAAGATGATGATGATGATGATGATGATGAGGAGGAGGATCACACCTTTAATGATGGTGATGATTTCTACCATCCTTGGTTGTGATGGGTTGTTTAGTTCCTTTCCTCCTCCAGTTCAAGTCACAGCAATCACTCAGCCTTTGTTCTCTGCCACATTAAACAATGAGCTCTGATTAGTCAGGAGAGACAATCACAACATACATACAGCAGACATTTTCTCCCTGGCTCACACACACTATATCATCATTTTGTGGATGGAGGGACAAAATGGAATGAATTGAAGAGTTTCACTCTCACTCATCGAGTCTTGACACCTGTGCAGTGTTTGAATGCCACTCTTGTCTTTGAACTAAGGCATTCATGTTTTTGCAGAAATAAATGAAAGAGGAACATCAACAGCTGCTGCTATACCAGTCCATCTCAGAGATGGTGAAATACATCAAGCATATACACACATGCTCCTTTGGTCTGCCATTTCTGGTTGTTCCGGCCCTCTGTACTTCTGTGTGACGTTCCCTGCTCCACCTCTTTGGTCTTTTAGCCAAATCAGACTCAGAGTTATGCCTCCAAACCAACCTGCTAATCTCTTAGAATACATTTCTAATTTTTACTGCCTTGAGTTTGAAGTTAAAAAACAAATCTAATTTATTATACAGTAAATAACAGTGACATAAAATATCACAGTTTTTATATAATGACTTGAATGTTATTGAATATTATTCAAGTCATTTTTTGCAAGTCCAAATCAAGTCCTTGAGCTTGAGTCCAGGTCAAGTCTCAAGTCCTTCTGCTGTTCTTGAGTTGCACTTAAAGGAATATGTCACAGATTTGCATTTAGCTTATTAGGAGAATAGGGGTAGTATTTTTGAAAAATTGTGCTTCCCAACCAACAGTTTTGTCAAAAATAAGAGCTGCTTTTACAGACACCTGTAGCTTTATATTACAATACATTAACAATAAGATTGCATTTATATGGTAATCACCATGCAATTGCTTTCTTATAAGAAAGATATGTGTGGAACACAGGATGCATTTCAACCTTATTATATATAAATTATCATTTTTTTTCATGCTAAGGTATTAAACTGATGGCAGCCTGTAGTATTACTAATAGTAGTATTACTACTCATCATCAAGCTGTTAGCTGCATTGTATTACTATAATATTACCTCCTTATCACCGCATTACTACTAAATTTATTACAAAGCAAGAAATTGTATTAGAAATGATATGGTGACAATTGCAGGAGCCATATCCTGACTTAAATGAAAGCAGGACATTAAAATGGTGGACGACAGCAGTTGGAACGTTTACTCACAGGAACAGGTCCTGTTTGGCTGAATATAAATGTATCTGTTATGGATAAATGGACTTTGATGTCAAGGACCATCAAAAAGTGAATAATAAATACAGTTATAAGCAAATAAGCAGACCTTGGAGTCTTTAATTTTACTGCACTATCTTAGTGAACATGTCATTTACTAAATACTCATGTCAATCAGTCATGCTGTCCATTTTGAGCACCAGGCTGAACGCTGCGCTTTGCCAGCTTATTATTGTCCACTTATTATGGTTTCTGGTCAAATCATTGATTTTCACTTTGGGCTCCGGTACAGGAGGTTGGGCGGTCAACAAAGCGACACAAACTTCAGTTTCCAGTCAGGAGAGGCTTATGGTGAAAAAAGAATGTGTGTTTGACTTGATTCACCTTTTGTTTGAAGTTAACAGGCTAAAGGCAGTTTTTCCTTGTGTCCCTAAGCAGAGTTTCTACCAACCATTACAATTATGTTCACTACATGATTACTTTTTAATACAAATTGTGAATTTTACCTACAGTAAATAACCCATCCATGCTGTCACACTTTTCCTCGGTTCAGCTAGCTTAGTGGTAATGCAGCACACTGCAATCCGTTTATATAATATGGTAAATGGTTTGTATTTATTTAGTGCTTTTCTAGTCTTCATTACCACTCAATGCTGCTGTACACTACAGTTTTGCCATTTACCCATTCACTCACACTTGACACATTTTCTATCACTCACTGTCAGCTGTCAGGAGCAAAGTGGGGTTTAGTGTCTTGCCCAAGGACACGTCGGCTTGTAGACTAGGGGAGCGGGGAATCGAACACACAACCTCTGAGTTGAAAGACGACTCGCTCTACCACTGAGATACTGTCGTCTTATATGTGAATATACGATCATTTTGAAATAAACCATGCATTACACCAAACAGAGGATTCAAGGCCGTATTTATACATCATTTCAGCACACATTTGGGAAGCTACACTGTGTGGTGCTGCTCTATGACAACAATCACCATCACAACTGACAATGGAAACGCCAGCCAGATCAGGATTTACCTTTCTATATTTGGTGCTTGTGCTTCATTTATTTATTTATTTTTTCTGTTGTCATATTAATTTTCACCTGAATTGCACTTTTGAGGAGGTTTTCTCTATCTTGACTTTTTTTTTTTTTCTACAGTGACGTGATAGTGTGTTTAACTCTATACTAACTATAACTGTGGAATTGCAATAACTGTGACAGCCCTAGGCAGCATTGATATAAAATAAAGCTATATTGTATCTATACACTTGGAAACTCAGTCCCACCCACAATCACGAGCTCACAATAAAAAAATAAAACCTCTCCGACATTTGTCATTTGAAAAATTAAGGTGCAACAACAAAAGTCAACTGTGCACACTGGCAGCCAACAAATGCAAGCAGAAAGGAGGGAGGGAGGGAGGAGAAAGAGACTAGAGGAGGAAGAGGAGGAGGGAAAATGGCACTTGATTGGTGACAAAAGATAACAAGAAGTGGCTGCAGGGAGCCTCCAGGACTCAGAGTGGTGTGAATGGACCCCATCTGGTTTTTTTCACAAAATGTTGAGGAGACGCAGATAATAGGACGCAAGCACGCACACACAATTACACACACTCTATTTCCAAGTTGTCCTCTCTCGCCGTCTTTTCTTTCTCTCCCTGTTCAGTCTGACCAGTCCCGGGTGGCCTCATCGCCTGGTCCAGGATCCCCCAAGAGCTCTCGCCCGTCGTCTCTGAGCGTACACTTCAGCTAGACCAATTTAACGTGAGAAAACGTAAGGAGGGCGAGTGCAGTGTCCATCTGTAGCTAGTAGTCATGGGAGGTGACCACAGACGGAGCTAAGAGAAAATACTCTTTTTTATTCTTCATAAGAGAATTATACGTATAAAAAAAGTTTAAATGAAGACTTTTAAAATTTAAATTATAAAATGCGTCCAATCCCAATTAATTTAACTGATGTCACCTCAATAGTAACTATAATTGGAAATCTGATAATAATATCAGCTACAGCGGCCATCTGTGAAATGATGCATGAATGCATCATTTCAATGGTCCTCATTTATGATGGTATGAGAGTTAAGTAAGTATGGTTATTTCCACACAAATATTAGCATTTATTAATATAAACATGAGCTCAGGCTATTAATAAATATTGTCTGAACTTGGGTATGCAAGTTTTGGAGTCAGCCTAGAGTTGTACTACAGCCACATCTTATAATATTTGGCCAGATAATAATCACTTTAAATGGACTGGACTGAATAACAGTTCAACATTTGCTGTGTGTGACACTGATTCATCTGAAATATGACAGTTTGAAGCCTCCACATTTTCAGGTTTGTGGCACTAAGTAGAGTACAAGGACAAAGTAAACCATTTATGGTAATTGAATCCCTATCTAATATAGTAAATAGCTGGAGGATCACCTAAAGAAAATGCAAAACATCATCAGAATCATCTAATTTTAAAGCAATGACACAACGCATTTTCAAAATAAATTTTGCATTGTCTTGTAAAACATTTTGCCCTTTTTTGACCATCATGATGACATTAAACTGCACTTAAGGAAAGGCTGCGTTCCATTTTCATTGGAACTCGGAACTGGTTAACCGCATTAAAGCTGTGAAGTTGAACTTATCTTGGGCTAGCCATTGTTCTCCACATGGTATGTTGACCTCTTTTTACAGTTACTTTCCAATTGACTGGTTATTGTTACATATTATTGTTCATATTGTTAATAAATGATTTAAAATTTAGTGCGGTACATTGCAAACAGTTAGAAATTTAAGTTTAGTTATCAGGAGACCTGTCCTGTTTTTGTATTGTGACTTCCTGTGTTTTATTTTGAAAGTAACTCTCCTCTTTTTTCCGACCACTTGCTCTTCCTCCAGCTGTGGCCCCACCCTCATGTGTATTTAGTGTCTGCATCTCCCTTTGTCTTGTGCCAGAGTGTCCTCGTTCATGTCACATCCAGCCCTTGTCCATATCCACGCCATAGCCTTGCTTTATGCTCCTTGCCTTGGTTCTGATTTTGTGTGAGTTTTTATTGATACATTTTGTTGCTTAGATCCTCTTACTTTGTCTGTAGTTTAGCCTCCCTTGAGAGTGATTTTCTGTTCGTAGAGTTTTCATAGTCTTTAGCCTCCTTAAGAGTGAATTTCTGTTTATCGTAGCATTTGTTCATAGCCTGATAATTTTGTCCTTAGGAAGAGGCTCACTAAAATCAGAAACAATAAAGTTTAAGTACTTCTTCCGTGTCTAAGTCCTGCCTTGAGTCCTGTCCTGACAATTATGACATAAAACCAATGACCTTAGACTAAACTAGACATATCTCAAAATGGCAGACTCATCTGTGCTAAAAGAGAGGGGGAAAAAAGGATCCAGAATCAAATCAAATTGTGACCTTAAAATTGAATGGAATCAAGGATTTGGGAAATTGTGACACCCCTAATGAAAACACACACTCTCACACAGATTCCCCCTGAAACATATGGTTTTGTTGCTGCTGCACGGAGGAAGACTGTTGATTGTTGAGACTGTCCACTACAGTGGGGACATGAGAGACTTGTGTGCATGTTTGTGTGACAGATGCCACACTGTGGAGATTGTTTGGTGCCATCTTGCCCTCCCTCCCCCTTTCAATAATTCAGGGCCTCCACTCATCACTGTCATTATAAATCTTTCATCATCAGTGACAGGGAATGCTCGTTTCTTGCGGATTTTGGGAGATACATTCTAAAAGGCAGGCGCACACATTCACACACGTACATGTGTTCATAGGTCACTTGTGTACATTATAGTACATTACAATGTATACAGTCGCAGAGACAGAATGAATCCAACCAGGATGACTAAGGAATGTTATCAGAAAGAGAAAAGACCAAACAAACAAAAAAGATGACAATGAATAGGAGCGACAGCAGGGCCATGATGACATCATCATTTTCCCAAAGCAGAGTGCTAGTTGTATACATGAAAATGTGGATGTCGTTATGGTATTTTTTTACTGTCTGTTTGTAACATATGTTGTGATTTGAAGCTATACAAATATTTTTTTATTTGAATAAGCAAAACTTTGGGAGAGATTTCTATTGCTGATATAAAAGATTTAATTCTTAATGTACAAATACATTTGGTAATATTAATACATCAAATGTATAATAAACCTTCTCCTAAAAGAGGACATGTATTTCGTACCACATGAGGTGTCCTTAATTACCTGATCTGTAATGACAAACCCACATGTCACAAACAAGATTCCTCTGGATATGTGTGTGTGTTTATGTCATTGTACCCTTTCAACTGGTGTCATAAAAGGAAAAAAGGAAGTTGGGGGTCAAACAATCTTTTCTGAATGGCACAGTTATTATTCTCCATTCTAATCAGCTTGGCTGCCAGAAGCTAGAACTATCTGAGTGCTAGTTCATAGATCCATTCACAAAAACACACACACACACATACAGAGGGAGCAACATCTATTTCCCAGCAAACAGACCTGGCACTTGACAAAGAGAAGAATAACGGAGTGATGACACTGAATTTCTTCCTGTTAAGCTTCTTGTGGCTTTTGGCAACATCACACAGTGATTGAGTATATTTTTAAAATGCACATTAAACTTGACCTTCTGTCATCGATATCAACAACATTACATTACTTCCACCTTCACAGAGTTATGATTTGAATCTTCCTGAAACCTCTTTTCAATGGCTATTGCCATCATATATAAATGATGATAGTAAATTCAAATCACCCAAGGTTAAAGGTTATACTTATCTGATAATAATAAGAACAATAAAAGTTAATAATTATAAAAACTGTGCTTTATTACAGGAGCAATCACTATCACATAATAATGTGAAAAGTTTCATGTTATATCAGTATATTTTCATGTCATGACATATAACCTGACCATGTTATAACAAGAAACCCTTATTTATTGCACTTATTATTACACTTATTGCAATATACCTTGAAATATTTCATGTCTATAATGTGATAAAAACATAACCCAATCAAGATAAATTATCTTAATATAACATGTTAACTTTTATTATTCTGATGTGAAATATTTGACATCATGTGATAAGCTATTGCTAAGCAAAGTGAAACTCATGTTTAAATATAATGAATCTGTTTAGAGAGAATGGATGAACTGGGAAATGGCACATCTTTACCTTTTTGTTCTATAATGATGGGGTTGAAACAGAGGTGATGTGAACAATCAATAATGAGATCCTTAATAGACTTTTGTTATAATGTCATAAGATTCCATGTCATAATAACGTAATGCAAATATCATGAAAAACAGCTCTTCGCATTATGATTTGATATGACATATGTTTGGGGATTTTTTTGTTTATTCACATCACTGTTGTTTGGGTCCAGGTCTTAACCTGTACAAATTATCCTAACCAAGAAAACAGAATGAATTGAGGTAGTGTCCCCAAACAGTGGGTTGGGACCTACATATGGGTCACAGAAGATTTATTTTGGATCCCCAAACAAATGTAAAGATCTTTTAGTTAAGATGTATGTGTACATGTTGACGTTTTTGTTTACCAATTCAAAATATTGCATTCCAAATATGGCAAACAACATTTGCAAAATATTTGGGTCCTCATCAAGAATGTCTTGGAATCTCTGTTAGTGGGAAAAAGTGGTTTTATCCTGGTGAGCAATGACGATCACTCACTCTGCAGATACAGTTCAACTCTCAGAAGTATATCAGAAAAAAGCTCTCGTTAAAGAATTTGATTTGACTTTGGGGCCTACCATCTCTTTCGCCCTCCCTCTTTTATTTATTTCCATCATCTGTCTTCATACCACACATTTAAATGACACTGCCGAGTAGTGGGAGAAGATTTATTGTGTGCATGTGTGGGTGTGGCTGTGTGTGAAGGTTCTATTTAATTCTTGACTGAGACAATAGAAGACAGACATGAAGCAGAGAGGCAGCGTCACAGCTGATACAATGTTTCCCTTCACTCTTTGTGTCACTATATGATTAAAGAAGCACTCGCCAACACGTACAAGTATGAAGCAGCAGCTATTGCACTGAAACACCTACTCTTTGTGCATGAACAGCCATATATCTGAGGACTTTGTATCTGTGATGATTTTCCATGGCTTGACCTGAGCACACTAGAAATATTACTGTAAAGCTAGCAGTTTTTAAATCACCAGTGTGTATCCATGTGTGTGTCTGATGCTATATTCACTCACATTGCTATGTTAGTGATGTTGTTTTTTTTCAATACAATGAAATGAAAAAAACAAACAAAACAGAAATAATCTGCATCCAGACAAGTGTTTTGGCTCAGTATCAGAATGTCAACCAGACTTATGAATAAACTAAACAAACAAATAAACCATTCGTTATCTGTATAGATTCCAACACCTCGCTCTCATACTTGATTTTTCCTACAGGAGTATCGCAGGATTTGCTTAAATACACCCCAAAGCACACATTCAATTCATCTGGTCGTGTGCTGGAAGCCCATATAGGATTTTTTGTTTATCTTGCTCAATCAAAAAACATAGTTTGGACAAATTTGTCTATTTTTTCCTTTTGGCTTCTCCTTCTCTTGGGGTCACAGTTTCCTGACGAAACCCTGCCATTTACCAAGGCTTGGGACCGGCACTTGGAGTGCACTGAATGTGACCCCCATGGCTAGGGTCAATTTTAAGCGTCCATCAGCAACCCATTGTACAGTATAATAAGACAAACAAAGCCAAAATACATAATGAAGGATTGCTACATTTGCAGCTCATCATGGTTTGGGTTTTAAATAATAGGTTGTGTTTGGCAAATCAAAGAGCCATGCATCACATATTAACACCCTTATTAGATACACTAAACAAGTGTGTGCCTGTCTTAAAAAAAATTGAGAGGTTTCAAAAAATAAATAAAATTCCCCACTCTCCCACCGGCCTTGTATCTCCTCCAATCGCAGATCCTCTACCGAGGTTTGGGAGACTTTCCCTCTACTATAAAACAGTATTTATCATTAACATATTAAAACATTTGGGGATAAAAGTTATCAATTTCACAAGAAAGACACAGACAAAGGATTGATATAACTGTAAGTTTGTAAAATTCAAGTGTGATGTAAAACAAATGCTCGAGGGAGAACAACACAACTAAACTTGTACTAAAGACAAGACCGGATAAGTGCTGTTGTTCTAAAAACAGTTATAGACGGTTTTTCTAATGGCACACAGACACAAACCCCTCCATCTTAAACACTCAACCTCATAGGAAAATATTGTATGCGGTCACCCGTCCTTTGTTTTTCTATAGTTTTTTTTTCTCTGCAGAATGTTATCGCTTTGCCAATTGTGTGAGTCATTGGAGTGCGTGATTGTTGAGTATGGCTCCTGGCTTTGTTGTTTGGGGGAAAACAAAGGATTTGATTTGATTTGATTTTTCTCCTTTAACAGAAAAGATACACCGGGAGGATTTTCCTCTGACCACAACTGCCCTCTGTCAGACTCAAAGAGGACACACAAACACACACACACACTGAACAACAACAACAGCAGCAACAACAACACAAATAAACAGACACATCACATGTTAGTCTGTATGTGAGTGTCTTTTTAACACTGAGAGACTCATTTGTGTGTGTGTGTGGCTGGGGACAGATCTGTCCTCTGGCTGGCAGATGCCCAGTATATCACAGCTGGGCTCCAACCACAGGAGGGGTCATAGGGGCCCACGAACGAAACCCCCCCATTCCCCCCGCCCTGGGCCCTTGAGGCTTTTTTATTCTTTCAGCAGCTCTGCTTGTTACACATACACACACATAACATAAGGATGCACGCACACCCTCACATTCACAAACACTCACATGCTTAATGATGAACACAAACATTTTGCTCACATAAAGCCCTTTCAAGTCTTCGCTCAAATAATGTCTTTCTGTTTCTGTCTCATGCGCCAACAACAGCTGCCTTGTGGCCTCAGAATTGATGACCGCCTCCATCTTGTGATCTTCTCTGTTTGAACATGACGAGGTCAAGTGGATATTTGTCACTGCAAGGCTTCTCCTCAATGTGGGCAGGGTCGTCACAGCATGGCTGCACGAAACTGCCTTGACATCCTTTTATACGCAACACACACAAACTAGTGATGAGCAGAGCAGTTGTTTTCGGTGTACTGAATCATTAGAATCAGAATAGTTTTCAGACAATAGTTCAGTACAGTAGTCCTGCATGAAATACGGCTGAATGGGTTGTAATGTGGCTCACGATCACTGGCTTTCAGCAGTGCTGTCGTTAAATACACCAGACTCCATTGTTATATATTGAGAATTAAAAATTAAAAATTGAATGCAATTTCCACACAGAAAGGCCCTAAAGTTCAAACAGAGATTCAAACTGGTGACTTTCTTACTGTGAGGAAACAGTGTCAGCCACTCCGCCGTGTGACCCTATTCTTCTTTTTCTTTGTTTATATAAAATTACATGAAAACACAATAAAGGGTTATTCATAACTTGTTTCCTTTTTTTCCTAAATGAAACTCCACCACCAGCCCCATACCATGAAATAATTTAAAAAAATATTTCATTAATAAATTAGACAAAAAAAAAAAAAAGATTGGGAGGGAGGGAATAAAAATACTGAATCAAAGTTAATCTAGAGATATACTTTTGGAGACTTTCAGGACACATCCACTGCATCGCTATTGTTCTCCGAGCTAAAGGGGTGGCAATAGCAATAGAAAAAAGGTCTATTTTGTGACTTCTGCACAATTATTGCAAACTTTATATTACTTGTAAAAATGTGATATAAAATGAATCATAACTTTGACTCAACAATGCATAAGAAGACAAACAAACCTTTTTTTAAAGCTTGAATATGTGACTCATAAAAACACCCCCAGGATTCAGCACAAACTTTGCAGTCCTTGTCTCTCATGATGGCTGGAGAGGAAAAAACAGTGTAACGTCAGATGAAATCACCTGCTGCCTGTCGCTTCGATATCAAAATGCTGTCCAGCTGCTCTAGCATTGTCTGAAGTGAGGATTTCAAATAACAAATTCACAAAATGACACTGGTGGAGGCAGCAATAAATCAACAACACAATCATTATCAGTCATTAAGCGTGTAGTGCAGGGTCGTCATAGCACGGCTGCACAAATCTGCCGTGACGTTGTTTTATACACGACTCAAACACACAAACTAGTGATGAGCAGTTATTTTCATCACACTGAATTATTAGGATCAGTAAATTAGAAAGATTAGTTCAGTACTTCCTGCATGACTAGAGTTTAGACTCTGTCTGACACAGTCACTAAAGTGAAATTATAACTGAACAGGTTGTGATTCAGCACCTTGCTAAATAGATTAACACATGTTTTCAGGATTTTTAACTATTTTTAACTGATCTACAGTTCAGCATTGTTCTGTTTCATTCTTGTGTCGGACATCGTGTGCATGACGGCAGTCGGTCAAAGTAACATTGGCAAGGTTCAACTCTATCTCTGATAGAAAAAGCAAAGAAAAAGCAAAGAAAAAATGAGTAGATTCGAGCGGTATGCCGTTAGCAACATATGTGTTAGTGCCTCATATAACCACACTTCAAAAAACCTGAACTTACCCTTTAACGTCTTTTGATGTTCAGCGTGTGGTGCATAAGCACAAGATGACTGTAAAAAAAACACTTGAGATGCTCCTTCGAAAAGAAAAAAACCCTCAGTTAATATAAGGCCAAGTAATAGGAGTAACATTACTATAATAATTAGACGTTAAAAAGAGACTTGAGATCAAAGTGGTCCAGTGGGAGTTTATTAAGCAAAATACCTCTAGTCTACCAGGGCGTCTCACACGGGCAATTAAAAGAAAACATCCAGCACCCAATTTATATGATCATTCATTCCATTTATGTTGTTTAATGTGTGCCATAAATAATAATAATCTGAAACATATAACGCTAATAGCAAAATGATAATTAGATTCATTCCTGAGCAATGGATCTCATTATAAGTATTTATTTGACTGAATAAAGGCAAAGTATGAACAATGTACACACATAATTCACAGGTCAGTGAAAAGAGGTTGATAAATAATAGTTTAATTCTGTAAAAGACAAAAAACAAACGCACAAAGTCAGAAATTAATTGGTCTGAATGAGTAAGTGTCAAAACACTTTTTTCACACAATTTCTAAACACTTGTAATAAAAATACTCTTGATTCGTAATATGTTGTAAAATACAGTTGCATACTTAGGCTAAATATTTAAATCATGTTCAAATTTTAAACGGATGATAACGACTAACATGTTCATTTATACAGCACAGACTGTCAAATACTGTTAGACCCTGTAGATTTGAATACTTGCTGTAAAATCTATTGTTTGCCCTATATGACCCATGTATAGAGAAACATTTTGTTTTCTGTGTGGCATCAACACCAAAAATATGACCATCATTTTGTGCATTGACAAGAAGTGTGTGTGTGTGTGTGTGTGCGCGCACTCCAGGTATTACTCATCTTTTGTACATATTACATTTTAAGGTGAAGACATGTTGTATAGTTTGGTTAACCCTTAGTGCTCACGCAGTGCAGATCTGTGCCGCAGGTACATCCATGGTAAATTGCTGTGGGAATAATACACAGCTCCTTATATGGACATCCTGGGGGTGTCATATATTATAGGTCACATATTCACCACTTTATCCTCCACCAGAGGGTCACGGGGGTGCAGATCACCAGGGCCACACATAGAGACAAAGAACCATTCACTCCTACGGTCAATTTCGAGTGACAAATTCACCTAGTTTTCATATTACATGTTTTTAGACTGTGGTAGGAAGCCAGAGAACCTAGAGAAAACCCATGTACACACAGGGAGAACATGCAAACTGCATGCAGAAAGGCCCTTGTTACAACCGGGGCTCGAACCCAGGTCATCTTGCTGCAAAGGCAAGAGTGCTAACCATGACACCAACCATGTGACCCATGACGTACTGTCAAATTTCACAAATTCAATCTGATATTAAACATTATGAGTACTTTTTGCTCAGGTGTGTTTTTTTCATCAGATTAACTCGGTTGTGTTCTAAGGATTAAGGTTAGGGTTTACTTAAGATTTAACCTAACCATTGAAGTCTCCATTGAATGAATGGAAGTCAATGTAATGCCCTCTGAAGAGATGGAAACAAGACTGTGTGTGTATAAAGGACAAGCAGAGACAAATAAACTGCATATGTCATGTGGCTTCAATAACAAAATCTATATAGGCAAAACCATCTCACATGTGCACACACACACACACACACACAAATATGACATTCCAGTGTCACCTTGAGCTATTAGGCTTAACTTTAATGGCATGACCACTCAGGAATGGCAGTATTGACTGTTCACACAAGGTGGAATCTCTCAATACATCACAATCCAGTTAGCTGTCTTACGCTTACAAACCAGCATTGATTGAATGATCCCACTTTACCAGGGCAAAATAGAGTTGTTTGTGTCATGAATGACACCAGTGCACAGGCAGGAGACAAGGCACAGCACTACTGTACATGCATCTTTATTAATCATGCCACAGTGCGGGGCTAGTTTTATGTCTTCAGGTGAATGGACAGAGTCAAAAATGGAAGACACAAGCAAAGGATTACCTTGTGTCCTACAAATGACATTAATATGCAGCTAATTAGCAAACACAGAAGAAAACACAATTGAGACCTGATTAGATTTTCTATTAACATAATGAGGAAATCATTTTAATTTATGTATATAGCAAGTAACAAGAAGAAAAAAACGGACGCTGTACATATTAGTAAAAGTCACAGTTCACAGACAATGTATTTGTTTTCCACCAAAATATCCACTGGGGATGTGTGTGTGTGAGAGAGAGAGAGTGTGTGTGCCTCTAATTGTCGGTGTGTGTCTCTTTTCCTTTAAGCCAAATAAACTGCTAATTCTTTTCCCCCTCTTTTTTTGGGTGGCATGCTGTGTGTGGGGAAGTTGTCATTCACCAAAGACATTAAAGGTGGAAGCAGAACACAGGTAATAAAGCTGCAGGTGGAGCTCTTTCAATCCCACATAATTGTCATAATCAGCACTTGCAATTTTGAAAGGTAGTGAGAATAATCATAATAATAATATTAGTATTAATAATAACATTAATGCTGCGTTGTCTGTTTGCAATTATATTATTAATGATGGGTAAGCGTCCCCCAGGTCATAGCTGTTGATGTAGACATAACAGTTCTGACAACTTACAGACTCAGGCCAACAAAAACCTCCCCTTGATCACCATTAGCAGCCTTGGCAGTCATTATATAGGAGGTTAGGTGCAGCTTGTGTGTGTGTGTGTGTGTTTTTTTTTTTTTTTCTTTTTTTGGGGGCTAATTTGCACATATGGAAATGTTTTTTCGCACAGTGCAGCCTTCTCTGTTGTGGCCAGATGGAATTAGAGAGCGCTCAGAAGCCGTGAAGACAAACACATCAAAAAAGAGAGGAGGGGGAGATGGGGGCCAAGAGGGTGTTGGCAGAGAAAGAGGAGGAAATTAAAAAAAAAAACGAGGATGAAAAAAACACACACAAACTGAATGGATCAAGTAAAGCAAAGAGGAACTGTAGATTATTGTGGTTGGACTAGGTATAAAAGGTGGATGTGTTCTTCCGGTCGCAAAGCAAACTCACGTTCACAAGCATCGAGATATGCCATGTCAGACGTCACCTGCACCCGGGAATCCGAAATACTAGCTGAAAATCCGACTGGTGTCCACTCATGTGTGCCTTGTTTTATTATTTTCTGCATTATTTTCTACTGAAAATAGAAAATTGAAACCATTAACTCCTCGGAAAAACGATCACTGATTTTAGACCCTGGTGGCTAACTGATCCGTCCTCCTAAATTCAAGGCCTCACTTTTCAAAGTGGAGCTATGACCATTATGCAAAAAAAAAAAGCCCATTTCCTCTTCCACCTTTCAACAGGATGAATCAACTGACACACAGAACAAACTCTGTTCCCTAAATTAGAATTAAAGAAACAGAACGTGCATCTGGGGGGAGTCATCGGCAAGAAACAAGCTCATGTATCATTGAATATGTGAGGTGGAAGGGTGGGAGTGTTTTCTGTAACAAATAAGGCACTCAATATTCACTTGGCCCAGGACCAACCGCCTCCCCCTCCCCCGTTGAGTTTGACATCCATGTCTAATAATACGCCGGTAATTAGACAACGTATTGTTTTTGGTGAATTAGTGAGCCACTGTCATACTCCCAAGTCCCATTAAATGGGGAACTAGGAACAAACCATTGCAATCCATCCTCATTTAATGTGTAGCCGTACACAGCTACACCAGAGCATGTTCTGTGTTTCATCTAAATGCAGGTCCAGTCATACAGATGGTGTGCAGCAAATGACATTTCAACATGTTTAGAAAAAGGTTTTTTTGTTTTTTTAATATGAGCAAAATGCAGGTGAACAACTTTTTTCAACTCTCTCTTGATATTTCAGACCTGAAGATGATTTGTTAGAATCACTGTCACTTGAATATGGAAATCCAGTATTTAATGCTGGAAGTTCATTGAAGGGATAGTTCAGTTACACTAAAGCATCTTTCACTCAATCATTGTTTACCACTTTATTCTCCACATGTGGGTCACGGGGGGCAGGAGCCAATCCCAGCTGACATGGGGTGAAAGATGGGGCAGTTCATTGCATGGCCAACATAAAGACAAATAACCCTGCACTCTCAAATTCAGTGATCTTCTTTCTGTGAGGTTACAGTGCTGGCCACTAGCTCACTCTGTGACCACAGCCTCTTTCACTTGCACCATAGGCTTGTTTTTTCCACTCGTATGATAACTGTGACATTGCAGAAAACTAAACAAGTTGGAGAGATGAAGAAAAGAACAACAACATGGAGCAGACTGAACAGTGGTTACTGTTTTGTATCATTGACTTGGATGTGTTCACCCATGTATTAAGTTCCAATCAATGCCAATCAGAGCCAAAACCGATAAAAACACAGGTGCATTGCAGAGCAATGTAACAGGAGTAAACGCATCCTCACCAGTCAAAAACTCCTTAAACATCTTTTTTGGCCAGTGGGAATTGGGTGTCATGTGTGGTTTCGAATAATTGAGCGTTCTACATACTGTGAAAGGGCTAGGAAATTGGCATTAACTTGATGCATACATTAAAGCCATATACGCCATTAAACCATTTCCGCTAAGTGATACAGTGCAGTTTAGCTCACCACGGTACATAATTGTTAAAGAATGGTAAACCCTTGATCTGGCTTCCACTGTAGTGTGAATATGTACCCCTCTGTGAGCGTTTGTCTATGCAGTAAGTCACAGGTGACAGTGTACTGTCAGTCAGTGATGATTAAAAAAATATGCCCATGGTGCTGCCCAACCAATACAATTGACAACCAATCAATGGCATTATGCTGAGTAGCCGCTGTTGTCACATCTGTTGTTTTGTTGTTAGCAATAGCATAGCTACTTGGCTGCGGCTAAATACGAGGACTGTGGAACTTTGGCTTCTGGAAAGAAAAAACGTGTGTTGTTTAATGTGTTGAATGCGAGTGGCTGTGCATAATATGTACACACATACCTTGTACATATTCAGGCAACAAATTTGTTTTACCAGGAAACAACCAGTACTCTGGTCCGTCATAGTACAACTACAATTTCAGTTCACATTGAATTTTTGCTTGAGTTTGATTATTATTGTTATTATCAAGCATGCTTCAAAACAATAGTGTACTGTTTAACTCAAGTCGGGGGACCAGTTGAGTTGAATGCTTGCTCAGGGGTTTTGAAAATTAGAGGTAAAATTGGTGTCAGATCTGAATCCTGCAACCCTGGATTTACAGATACCTGCTGAATGAGGACAATAAATTAACAAGAAAAAGGTTTAGGCTTCTCCATCTGCGTGAACAATTTCACCTCAGGCCACAGCTGCTTCATATTTTGCCCTTCCATTCTTCTCCAAGTCTTGGTGTTTCAGTTCTCCTGCCAGGGTCATAATTAACATTTTATTGAGTGGTGTGGAAAAGCCAGCTATACAACTACAATACATTCACGGTGTTGGGGTGGTGGTAATTAAACATCTGATTAACACTTCCCTCCCAGATTTTTGAGTCAAAGTTTTAATGATGGGATACATGTGCACACGCAGATGTGTGTGTGTGTCTGTAGATCCATATGCTTGTGTTAACCTTTCATCTCCTGCCACAGCCACAGCCGTTCTGGCAGACACTGCTACACAAAGGAAAAACAGACTCTAATGTAGGCGACAACAGTAGACCATAACTCCGCTACATGTGAACTCTTGATGGACTGAATAAATCCAGAGCAGGATCAATTTTTACTTCACTCTTATGTTGTTGATAGGAAGTTTACACCAGTGTTTGTCTTCATGCTACTTTTGTGGACATTTGACTATGATGGATACTGGTGAAGGAACCTCTGTGGTAACCCTTTATATTTATTACAGTCCGCTAATTACCTGGTATTTACTAAGAAACTAGATGGTAACAAAACATAGTTAATAGGAAAGTTCCAAAATAATTTTATGTAATAACTAAGTTAAGGGCCACACGGTGATATAGTGGTTAGCACTCTCGCCTTGCAGCGAGAAGACCCGGGTTCGAGCCCCGGTTGGAACAAGGGCCTTTCTGCATGGAGTTTGCATGTTCTCCCCGTGTGTGCGTGGGTTCTCGTGTGCTTCTAATGACTGTTATATTTCTGAAAACGGTTGTAATGGTTATAATTTGTATATACTGTAACTTTTCTTGGCCTTATACAGCAATTTGCTAACTCTAAATAAGCAACTTTTATTACCCAACTAGCAACTGATCTGTGATTATCTAATTATTTGTTTAGCGATATTGTGTACCACTGCAGCTACTGCCGATCTCTTACAAGTTCTGTTAAAGTTTTTGTGAGAAAACGGTTCTTTGAAATTATTGTTTTAGTTTGCACGTCCATGTAGGTGGATTGTCTTTTGATTTTGAGTCTCTTCCCCTGTATTCACAATACAATAATTAATTCAAGCCAGTGAAGCTTGAATGTCAGTTTATTTGGTAAAATTGTTAAATATATTTGGTATTTGGTGTTCAGTTATATAAAAAGAACATATGTGAGCTTTAACAAAGTCAGTCCACCTCTGATTAACCAGGTACAATAGAAAGTTGGACCCATTCTATGTGTGTTTGCGTATATTTTACCCCTCTGGGAAACACACCTTCTAAATGCCACATCAGCTCAGTTTCACACTGTTAATGTTGGACCTGCAGTAGATTTGAATGCGGTAGAATGAACTACAACTAAGAGAAAACTTTTGCCTGTTAACAATGGCTCACCTAACCTAATCTTCACTGGTTTAAGTCTACGACATTTTAAGAATATGTGTGACGATTCTGTCTCTTTGTAAACAGCTCCCTCTCCTGCACCAAAGTCCAAAGAGAAAATAAACAATCAACACAAAAGCACACAGGTGTTATTGATGCATTGTTGGCTCCATCAGTAAGTTCAAATGTGTTATTTTGTGACGTTGGTGCTTAAAATAATTTCTTCAGATTAACTGCAGTGACACAAAGTTACCAAATGAGGCAGCAGCTGTCCTATTAAGCTAAAAACACTGATTTTCTCCATGGAATTGGTGGAAGAAAGAGGGGTTTATAACTCAATTTACAGCTGGAAATTAGTGCATAAGAGTAAGATAGAGCAGTGGACATACAGTATTCTTAAGATATTGTAGACTTAAGGGAGTATATATTTTATTCAGTGAGCCTTTTGTTAATCTGTTTTTGTGTGTTTTGGTTTTAAGAGGCTGTCTGCAGCGACAGTGCCTCATACTTCCAAAGTTTCCACACTTTATGCAAGTATAGATTATTATGTATTATATATTCATGTTTTTAATTTTTTTTCTGATTGACAGTACAAAGTCCTTATTATACACTAACAAATACATTGGACTGCAACTGTAATTAATTTAGTTACATAAATAAATAAATAATACATAATAATAAAAATAATAATAATAATGTGCGTATGTTATGTCAACGAACACAGGTGCATTTTATTGATGGCAATATTCATGCTGTCTAATCAGAATCTTGATATGCCACTCCTGTGAGGTGGGACGGATTATCTCGACAAAGGAGAAGTGCTCATGGATTTAGACAGATTTGTGAACAATATTTGAGGGAAATGGTGATTTTGTGTATATAGAAAATGTTTTAGATCTTTGAGTTCAGCTCATGAAAAATGGGAGCAAAAAACAAAAGTGTATATATTTTTTGTTATGTATATAATTATATATATGCATTTAGATTATTTGTGAGCGTATTTTCATTTTACATTTCACACAAGAGTTGTAACGGCACAACAGCAGATGTATCGTGTAGATAACAGTTTGGCGACGTACAAATCGTACGTATTAATAGTCATTATGCTCATATGCACATGCGACAAGATGGGTATGCAGTCAATTTGACTAATACTAATCATATTTTATTTCCTTACTACAGTCCATGCTGATTAAGAGGAAGGTGATATGTGTTCAAAAGGCTATTAAGTGGACTTCCATTTATAATTTTAAAAAAGTAATTTTATTAATTCAAATTAATAGTAAATATTGTTGTTTTTTTCATAAAACACTAAATGGTGGAACAGTGGAACAAAGGAACACAAGTATCCTGTGTTTGCATACTGCATCACTGAAAGTATGAAATAAAAAAAAAAAAAACATGGAAAATGAAAAAGTTCACGGAGATGAGTGGTGTGAATGGGATTTTAAATCATTTTTTTAATCTTCCATCATTCATGCTTTTTTGTAAATATCTTTCCCATTACATCTTTAAACTTTTTCATTCTGTGCCTTCGAAAAATAAAATGTCTACAAATGACATTAAAGGCACATTCCATGTCCTGCTCCAGTTTTCCATCTTTCCTGGTTTTGATACACTGCAGCTACATTTTTCTGCTCTTCAAATCACCTCCTCCTCTGCTTCCTCTCCTTAATTTCTTCTTTCTTTAATAGCACTGGTGACGAGGACCTCACAAATCCACAAGCTGTTACACAATGAGAACAGAGCAGCTCTTGTCTATTGCGGGATTTCTAATTCACCAAGGCCCAAGTGGTGCAGATTAATTATAAATGAATGATACGGAGTAAAGCCCTGCGGCCTGAGGGAGACACTCCCTTCCTCTGCCATGAAATATATATGCGGCTTAACTCCTTTATTAATGACCTATTTATAAACAGATTATTGATTCTTAGAATGGACATGACTTTATCTCCATGGGGGGGGGCAAGAAAGATTGTTAACAGTGTGTATAATAACACGTTTAATGTCAGCAAATGTAATAATGAATCTGGGAGTCTTGTGGTTTTTATAACAATAAAGGATAGGTGTGATCCTGCTGGCTTTTCCCACAACTTACATTTTGCTCATTTTGGACAAGGTAGAACTGAATTTCAGTTCTACAAGGCAAGGCAGCTTTATTTGAATAGCACATTTCATACACAGGGGCAAATCAATGTGATCTGTATAAAATTAAAATGTGTATTATTATATTACCCATTATAAATCGAGTGAGTGGGCTTCACTATCAGACCTGTGTCAGTAGATCTTACAGGCTAAGCTTATATCGTTTAAATAATGTGTCCTGCACTTTGCATGTCTATTGCAGTGTTTCTGTGTCTCTTCACTGTATTTCTCCACTTAGAAACACAGACAGGCAAATGTGCTTTTCCTTTTCATACATAACTTATGTTACAGGAGGAATTTTGAATCATTACTAGAGCAATTTCATCAAATCTTGGACTCTAGGAAACAAAATATGGTTTCCTATAGGGTACTTTCATGGTTCTCCAAATCATATTTCACAATAATTCACTCATTTATTTTATTCATCTATGTACATAGATAGTACAATCACTATGAGAAATATTTGTTGCATGTTGGAGGAAGGTGCAGGATTGTATGCAACAAATGCTTAGCTGGCTTAGCAAAAGGTAACTATGTATTTCCAAGGACATTTTCAGGAAAATTTTCAATGGAATTTTTAATTCCCTACTTCATTATGCAATATATGTGCAGCATACTAAAAGCAGGTGTAATTGAGGTAGGGGATGTGACTGCATGTATATCACATATATATTGTTAAGTGTGATGACACAAGCCAGGGTGACATGATGAGAGGATTTTTCTGGAAGGTAAAGTCTTGATGGTTGATAAAGAAAGGCTTACTTGAATACAGTGGGTGTGGCTTGGGTCCCATTTTGCTGATGCAATTAATGTAAGCTGAGTATGTATCACCATGGTTACTGAATTGTCTGTATTTCTAGTCTTGAAGGCCACTCAAAGGTGCTTTACATGATCAAGGACACATCAGTATGGAGACTAATGGAACCGGGAATCAAACCTTCAACCTTCCAGTAAAGAGACAATTCACTCGACCACTGAGTGACCACCACTATTGCTCCCGTTCTGTCTGAACTGTGCTGTGATTGGCTGTCTGATTGGTCAGGCCAGATTACTAAAAGGCTCTGAAATAAATGATAAATGTTAAAATGCTCTTTTTCAGATTACGTGATTTTCATTCTTCTAAAAAAATTTTGTGGAATAATAATATTTCCTTAAATATTACATTTTATGTGTGTGATTGCTGTCTTAATGTTGGGCCCCCTGAGAGAAAAGGTAAAGTTGATTGGTTAAGAAAAGACAGGCTTAACCCTGACCCTTAACCTATAAGTTTAATCAAAAGTAATTCAAACTCTAATCCTAAAACCAAGTCTTAACCCAAAACAAAAAAGCCATTTAAGGTTGTGAGGGCCAGACAAAATGTCCTCACTTCCTGTGATTTATATGCTTATCCTCACAATGGTACAAACACACACACACACACACACAAGTATCTCATTAGTATACCATGGGAATAAGGATAACAACTGGGTGAGACTCTCAAACAAACACTAAACAACAACATGGGAGAAAAGGGAGGGGAAATGAATGAACACATTCAAAATAATTAATGGTAATGCAATAAAATCTACCTGGTACATCTTAAACACTATTTTCCTGTAAAGATAACTGATCACTGAACATCAACGATTTAGTCCAAGTTACTGCTTTTTCAAATCTAAGCTGCACTAGTTTCCCCTGCACCATCCACCACCTCCAATCTCCAGAGTGAAAATTACCACATCTACTTGAAATCTGCTGAAACTCAACAGGTCAGAATGATGCAAGTTCTGGTGCAATAGTGTGGTTTAAGAATGATCTTCACATACAACACAGCAATCTAAACATTATGCACCCACAAAAATAACTGCATCATCAATAACATTTTCTCAAGAACATACTTAGTAAGGACACTTATTTACATGTCTATAGAGACTATTATCCCAATAGTGTTGTTGCATTTTTTTTGGCTGAATTGAGGATTGTGATTTATTCCCTGAATGTGGAATAGATAGGCATAGTGAATAACATTACAATTACATGCATTACAAAGTCAACACCCTTTCATTAAAACACACTTAATTGCAGCATCAGTGATAGTTCTTTTATCCACCAAACAAAAGGTTAATCTAATACAATCTACACCAGCTGAAGTCTATGATATCTTAAGAATGTCTTTGTAACCTTATCTCATCATAATTTTTACCATAGAGTGTTTTATATCCTTTTTTTCAGCACAACCTTGATGAAGAAAAAAACAGAAACATACATAAACACACCTGAGCAAAATGTACTCAAAATGTTTACAATCAGATTGAATTTGTGAAATTTAGAAACACATCCCAGTTTAAAGTTCACTTGGCTCCTTTTTATGAACAAAAAAAATCTATTTTGTGACTTCTGCACAATTATTACTACTTTATATCACTACTAAAAATGCAATATAAAATTAATTATTACTTTGACTCAACAATACATAAGAAGACACCTTTTTAAAGCCAGAATATGTGACCTATAAACACACACCCCAAGGACGTCCATATAAGGAGTTGTGTATTATTCCCACAACAAATTACCATGGGTGCACCTGCAGCACAGATCTGTGTCGTGTGAGCACCAAAGGTTGAACACATGAGCTGCTGGTCTACTGCTGCCTTCTTTGGTAAGTTTGTGTAACTGATTGAAATCAGAATGAAAAAAAATTCCAGGCACCAAAGTCACAAAATAACACATTTGAACTTAGTAACAGAGGCAACAGTGGATCAGCAACTCTTATGCTGTGTCACATTGGTGTGGGGAGTGAGCAATTAACAAACACAAATGGCAGTTTCCAGTCAAAAAGGTTTAACTGCAAGATAATGTGGAGAACCTATTCTTAAGTTATGTAGCCATACATTTTATTAGCTGAGCCTTATGTAAAATCTGATTTGGCATCCTGTCCAGGGTGTATCGCACCAGTTCCCCCCGCGACCCTCATGTGAAAGATAAAGCAGTAGAAAATGAATGTCCCTGTGTAAATTTCTGAGGAACCATGCTCACACAAGGTTCAGAAAGTGCAACCAGATGTTGAGAAATGAGGATGAAACGAGAAATGAAAACATACAGAGAGGGCAGTCATATAGGGTGTTTGAAGGGAGAGGGGCAAAAGTGATGATGGAAGAGAAAAAGCCTGAGGGGGAAGACACAATTACACAGAGACAGGATAAAGAGCTGTGAAGCAGGCAGACATGTTGGTCTATTTCCCAGTGGATAATAGGAATCAGTGGTGCCGCTTTGCAGAACTTGTGTTTAGTAATGTGTTTACATTAATGAGCTAAGAGTTACTCCACATCTCAGTTCACACACACATTTGTGTTTGTGCATATGTCTATTAGGTGATTCTCAGTAATAGTATCAGGGGAAACTGTCACAATGATACTAATCAAAGTCAGAAAACACAGAAATGTGGTCACTATAAACATGCTTGTAAAACCATGGTGTGGGGAGCCTGACCAGAGGAGAGTGGACTTCAACTCTTTTCTCACTAAAATATGTCAAATTACATACAGTCAATGTAAATATATGTCACTCATACCAGGTGGTGCGATAGATGCGACTCAATAGATTTGCTGATGTATCACTCAATTTAGAACATTTCAATATGCAGACAAGAGACTACACATCAAGGGTCATCTAGTCTAGTCGGGGGAGTGGTCTAACTAACGTTATTAGCTTAAAACTATAGCCCTATATTCCATCATGATATTGCAATAACATTATTTCACAGAATTTCAAAATAAACGTGTGTTTGTTTGGACACGTAGTGATGTATATAGTTAACAAAAAAATTATTTAGAATCTTAATTCATCTTTAAATATAAAACAATACAAAACATTTACGCTTGATATTAAGTGGTGAATTTAATGGGGGGGTACTTGAACCGTGTTTATTTGAACAATTTTATTTAAATGTATATTATTAAACTATATAATTTATCAAATAGAGGGAAAACAAATGCAACCAAACTTATTGGCCATAGAATTACTAGCATAATGTTGGCCAGCAGCAGCACTGATTTTTAATAATCAGGTCGACCTCTATTTACAATACGGACTACGAAGTGCAACATTTTAAGTTTTTCATTTTAATTGTTTTTATTTATCAGGACAGTGTACAATTACATTATGCATAAAACAGCAGAGATGCTTGTACCAGACTGTAGCTTAATAGCTAATTCCCATCTGTAGTCCTAAGGGGAAGGGGTCAAAGTGCAAGATATATATAGTGCAAGTTAATACACCATTAAAATACATTATCTAGACATCAAAACCGACAGCATACATACAGCATACATACTGATATGATCTAAAAAAGCACAACTCGGCACACAACTAACATTCAGTAAAGGTGCAACCTTCATCGTGCATACAGTACAAGTCAATCATGTATCAATAATCTCAATAAATCACTTAAATAACAGATGCGTACATCTCTGGTTATCTAAAGTGAGCTCTAACCCCCAAAATACACTGGTTGCAGAACAGATGGATGTCCTGTGTTCTGATCCACACAGCTGCACCAAGTTACACTGCTTGCTTCTCATGTCCGCCCGTTTGTGCATGGCTGGACAACTGGAGTTGTGAAACTTGGATTTCTCGTGGTACGTCTCGCATGGAAATACCACAATAACACTGTATATGTTGTCCACATAGCAAACGGACCAGTTTTTCTACCGATCAAAGAAACAGGAGCACACTGGGGATCCATGGATTATTTATGTTATTTATTTAGGTGAATTGCGATGTGGTGTGAAACAGGATGTTTTATACTGAAAGTGAACCGGATGTTTTATTATCCTACTTCCTCTCCTGCTTGTGCTGAATTCTGCTGAATTTATGCGGCTCTGCTGTGGCATCTACCAGAAATAGAAGTGCTGCATATCCACTCCGACTGTCCACAACTGAGCAGACCCGACACAACGTTAGGCAACCGTTCTGCAACCATTGTATTCTGGGGGAAATACTGGATCAGCAGCACTGTGTTTATTCAGGAGGTTTAAAGCCCATCTATGTGAGGGAGCGAGGGGGTTGCAGGTGGAGGTTGGTGGGTGGTTGTGCGATGTGCAATGCTGTTGAAGGCATGTTAGCATCTCATGCTTGCAAAACAGCCCAGGCTTTATTTTCTTTCCTCTCAGCCTCGCCTCTCTGTTGACTTGAGCTTCTTGGAAAGTGCTCAGATCATATGCAAAGCTTTTTATGCTAATAACACACTTTAGTAGAAGTGTCAGACCCAGCATACACAAACTCACAGCCTCTCCTCTCTACCTTGTTCCACTTTTTGCTTTTCCCAGCTGAAGAGAAGTTCCTGCCTTAAATGAATGTGGAGGAAACACTTTGGTTGGTCAGTTTGTACATTTAAATATAATAAAACAGGACTGAATTACAAGACTTATCTATTGGGGTTTTTGTTGTGCACTGGTTCTCACTGAAAGTCTTTAAATGGTAGTAAATCCTTAAACTATGCCATACATAAAACACTGTGATTTTTGACAGCAGCTAGAGTTTAACCTGTCACACAACAGACTGCAGTGAATTGGCTGTAGAGTTCCAGTTGTCGACATATAGACAACACATAAAACAGGCAATATGTCAGAAAACAGAAAAGTTTAGAGAGCATTTGAAACATTAAACACATTCATTCCTTTATTGAGAGCTCGATTTAATGGTAACAACATGGAAGGCTTGTTTAGTTTAATGAAGTTTTACTTGATCTGGGTTTAAGACACTGGGAGATAGTCCTGTCTTTAAGTCACATAGATGGTATTACCATTAGTTTGTCGACTTTACGCAGGCACCTGAGGACTTTGCAGTTGTTCAGAAGGAAAGCCCATTCAGATCTGCTTCTCCAGGATCAGTTGGACAGATATGACATTCTCCACGGATACAAGATGATGAATTTGAAATGCATTCAGGCTGGCTATGTGGTGACTTAAGAGATGATCAGGAGACTGAAAACATTGGATCCACACGGTGTGCAGCTGAGGCCAGTAGATAGTTGATGGTATATAGGTCCATAGGAGTCACTTGCAGCTTGGAGGTTCTTGTGACATTTCGAAGTATCTCAATAATTCAGAAAAAAAATTACTCCGAAAAACAGAAAAAAAAAAAAACGAAAAACAAAAATAAATTCTCCGAAAAAAAGGAAAAAACATTACACAGAAAAACAAGGGAAAAAAGCAGTCGGAAAAACTAATAAAAAAACAAATTACACAAAAGTTTTTTTTTTTCTTTTTCTTTTTTAACCTGCCTTGTGTTATTTCAATTGTGTGCACATGTAGTGTTAGCTGTAATGATGAAGGAATCTTGAGTGAGTTTGCTATACTTTGCTATAAAATAATGTAAATAAATCTTACAAATACAGTGAAATATGAGGAAATACAATTCCTACAACCACAAAATGAGCTATTCACAAATTAAGCTTCCTAAAGATTTATACAGGAGGATGGGTCCAGATAAAGTTAGACATGAGCATGTGTAACCTTAACTTTCTTGATAAATTAGAACACACATATCGCATAAATGGTCAGCACTTAAATTAATGATCTATAGAGGGTTCTGTATACGCTAGGTCTATAGATGTTAGAATTTGTGTAACTGTGATGGTGTTAGACATGAACAATAAATAATGGATAAAATAAGTAATCCCAAGCTTTCAATCAGGTCTGACCTGGGTCTAATTCTGGCCCTGCCTGAGCAGCTCTGTCACTGTAAAGATCGACTTCACCTGTTTTTTTCTTACCTAAATCAGTGAATTAGGGATTTACTTTCCAACAAAATAGAGTTAGTATTTGTGAAGTAAAAGCTTTGGATCCTTTTATTGTCTTTCCGATGACTTTGACAACTTAATCCATTGTCCAAGTTCATTAAAGGAGGGGTATTTTGTATTTTTCTGATTAATAGATGGAAGGGACATTTTGTTAGTTTATACATAAGAGGATGCTTGTTTCCTTAAATACACTTAAAATATAATGCACTTGTATATCTTTGATGGAGTAATGTGTCACTTTATAGTGTTTTATTCTAATCCTATTGCTTTTATTGGGCTTGTTGTATACTTGTCTTGGGTTGTATACATTTTCAGCCATTTTCAGATTTATTTTACATGCAAACACAAATAAATATAGAGAAGCCAGAGAGAAAGAGAGAGTGAGAGAGAAAAAGAGAGTGATAAGAACGAGCACTCATTTACAACAATAAAACAATAATAATAACATTGGGGTGCAGGTGCAGACCCAGGGGTGACTCAAAGTTATTCCAGAGGGATAACCACAAAATCGCAATAGTGATAGATTGGAAGGGAGAAAAAAAACAAACAAACAACAAACCTGTATAGAGCCACTCCAGGGTTCCTTAATGGAAAAAAAGCTCTAACATGATTAACTAAACCACCACTGCCAAGCAACTGACTCAAAACCAGAATTGTCCAGGAAACCCAGAAAACACAAATTGAAAGGCAAAGACTGCAAATGCTGCACTGGGAATTGACATCAAACACACACAAAGTTCTGAGTTGGTGTTTATAGATACACTGACAACTTAAGAAGCAACAGGGAGAACCTCTCACTACCCCTGAAGGTGAGACAATGAGTCCGCACAGAGCACTGGAGACTCAGGCTACATGAACACTCCCCACACCTGGGCTTAATCAACACCAATCAATGTCACACACACCTGAAGATTGAGTGTCCTCATAGGAACCCCCCCTCTAAGGACCGGCACCTAACATTCCAACAGACTCTCCGCTTCAGAAAACCAAGAGTGCGACAAACACCAGGGTGATTTGTGAGGCTTGAGGAATTCCCCCACTGAAGCACTTGTGATCACAGCCTGGAGACCCCCCTCCTGGGTCTGACTCCTACTGTTGAGCTCCTTGTACCCCAGTGTCAATCTTCCAGATGAGTGGGGCAAGGATGTGAGTAAGGGGCACAATGGGCTCTGGAGAATTGCCCCTACCTGAACACTAAAATCGGCGAGATAGGGCACCTGGCTTCAGATTCTTTGAACCTGGACGGTATGAAGGGTGTGAAACGGCTGCCATTGGCTTGCTTCCCTCAAGCCAATGGCACCACTCCTCCAAAGCCAACTTCACAGCAAGCAGTTCCTTGTTACCCACATCATAATTTCTCTCAGCAGGTAGAAGACGCAGAGAGGAGAATGCACATGGATGGAGCCTTTTGTACATTTGGAGAATGTTGGGACAAAACTGCCCACATCAGAGTTATCAACCTCAACAACAATCGGTATTAAAGGGTCTGAATGAATCAGGTCCAGTGCGGTGGTAAACCTTCTTTCAGTTCTGTAAATGCCTTATCAGCCAATATCAGAGAATTGCAGTGGTGTGTCAGTGGCCGACAATTGACTGGACAGTTAGATTAACACCCCTACGTTTGGTTTCTCCAGATCTCCAGGTGTGGATTAGGGAATTCAACCTTGCATCTGCTACAGATGTTTCTGCTCTGGCGGATGTCTTTGAGGAGGCCCGATGGAAAGCCCAGGCCTGTGGGTAGAGACTCAAATAGACACTACTGGCAGACCCCACCTTTGAGGATTACCAGCAGTGAAGGTACATCTGTGGTTGATAGGGGTGGTCCGTTCAAACAGAGCCCTGCACTGAAAATGTGTGGCCCCGAACAATCAGTGTGTTATCAGTGTGGACAGGAAGGTCATCTAAAACCAAAATGCCCCAATAACCCAGCCAACCAAGCTATATATATGCACATTACCAAGGTCCAGTTCCCCTATGAAGCCTGTAGCTCACCCTTGTCATGCTATAGTCCTGAGTGGGAAGGAGGCTAGGGGACTGGTAGCTATGGGCAGTATGCAGTCCTTAGTGTCCTCTGACTTTGTCCCAATACAGCTCAGGAACTACGCTGTAATGACACAATTGAAGTAAGTCAATTGGGAGAAAAGGGTGAATCCAACTGTGAGTGTGTATGTGCAGGTTTTGGGACAGACTTACTTACTGGAGGTTGGGGTGGTGGATAATTTGCCATCAGTTGATCAGTTGATTTTGGGCTAAGATTTTCCCCTTTGGCTGGATTTAGTGTCTCTGGGTGGGGAGTGTAATATGACAGTGACAAGGGCTACGGCTAAGAAGAGTGAGGTAGAAGAACCACTTTTTGTATTGCCCTTCCACAATTCAGAAATTGAAGGACAGAAAAGAGACCTCCAAAGATATGAGCTTAATTCAGCAGCAAGATCTAAACACTGGCCCCTTATACCAGCAGACTCAGGCAGGTTAGCTCAGTGGTGATGGGGAAGAAACTTTAAGACAGGGGTTTGCCATTAATAATGGGGTGCTATAAAGGGGGAGAGGCAGAGGTGAGGATGGTAGTTCCTCAGAAAGTTAGAGGGGTAGTCTTCGACCTAGGCGATTCTATCCCATGGGCAGGCCATTTAGGCAGACAAGACCATCTCCCGAGTCAACCGTTATTTTTACTGGCTAAAGACATTGCAGAGTTTTGTAAAACATGTCCTGAATGCAGAAGACAGAAAACAGCCAGCAAATGTCCCCCAAAGGTCCCCTTAGAGCAACTTTATGTAGTAGTGACCCCTTTTGAGCAGTTAGGGATGGATGTGGTAGGGCCCCTTGAGTGCAGTAAAGCTGGGTATCAGTTCATGTTGGTGATCACCGATTATGCCACTAGGTACGCTGAGGTCTTTGCTCTGAAAGCAGTGAAGGCTAGAACTGTAGCCACCTGTCTGGTTCAGCTGTTTTTGAGGGTGGGGTTTCCTAGGGCTATAATCACTGATCAGGGGTCCAACTTTATGTCCAAGCTCCTTAAGCAGGCCTACGGGTTGTTAGGGATAAAGGGCATACAGACTTCCCCCTCTCATCCACAGACCGATGGACTGACTGAGCGGTTGAACCAGACTCTCAAGCAGATGAGAGGCATTTTTGTGAGTGAAACCGGTGCAGACTGGGACAACTGGCTCCCTTATCTTCTCTTTGCGTACCGGGAGGTACCGCAAGCTTCAACTCGATTTTCACCCTTGAGCTGCTGTACAGCCGTGAAGTGTGCAGACCCCTGGCACTGTTAAAAGAGACCTGGATGTGAGATGAGGACTTACATACACAGTTGTGAGGTTTGGTGCTTGTATTTGGATTGGTGCTGGCCCGGGTGACGGGTGTCTGTAAACGTGCAAGTATCTCCCTAAGCATCTTGCCATGAGACCTGTTGCTCAGTGATTGTCCGCAGTGTTTGCTCATGAGAGCCAAAAAGGGCTCCTTGTGCGGTGATAGACTGCCCATGTATAGCTAGTTTGTAACTGAGGTCCAAAGTCTGAGAAGCACTATCGAAGGAAGATTGAGTGCCCTCACAAAACATGGGTTAATCGCCAACAATTACCAAGCAAATGTCTAAAATCTCATAATTTAACAGAGGAGTCTGGTGTATTTGCAACAGCACTGGTGAAAGCCTGCAATCACGACCGGCGAGCTGCATCACAAACCCAGCCGCTGTATTCAGTGCTCCACTCATAGAGGAAGTACTGAACAAATCTTTTTGATTAACTGATTCTAATGATTCAGAGTAATTGTTCTAGAAAGAGAACTTCATGAATATTAAAGAAAAGTAATACATCATCAGCATAAAGGCACTGGGTTAATGCATTTTAAGGAACCTGTATCTGAGGAACCACCAGACTTTAAAATATCTTTAAATTAATGTAAGATAAAGAGGGCAGTGTAGTTTTGCAAAAGAGGTGTGGCTTCAAATGCGATGAGGTACTGATACTGATACATAACATAACATATGATAGCAAAGCCCCAGTGGTTTGCTGTTTTTGGTCTATTAATTCACAGTAAACATGTCCGCATGCCTTATCATGTAGACAGTGCATGTTATTTTATATTTTAATATGAGGTTTTTAATCATTATTTTTTGTTTAAGCATGGAGTAGTAGTATGTGTTTAAGCAGTCAGCAAAAGTCATAACGGGACAATAGCCCTAATCTGTTCAGATGGCAGCCTCTCATACTGACTGAATCATTCATTTGTGTATTTCTTCAGTTGGAGGCAGTGACCAGGCGTCTGGCGGCCCAGAGACAGTCTTTAACACCATGTGAGCAGAACATCAAGGCCTTCAGCACTCCATCTGTTGACCACTTGGCCAAATAATTTCCCTTTTTTTTCTTTTCCTGTCTCTCTCACACCTCCCAGCAATGTGATACTCTCATATTTATTTATTTTTTTCTTATCTCTTTTTTTTTTCCTTATTTCATCAAGGAACTCTTTGTATGAAGAAATAAATGTGTACTTTATCTACGATAAATACTCAATAATTACCTTATCATGCTTATGATGTTATGAACTTCACTCAATCGACTAATAAAGCTTTCACCTGTGAATCTAGAGGGATTCTGACACTTCCCTTTGGCTTGTGTGCAAGTGAATACAACATCGTACAAATGTATGTCCTGTATTTTTGCAACACATATTTATCAAAACTGTAAGTGAAAAACAACCATTTTTTAAAATTAACATTATAGGGCTTCACACAGCAGAACAGTCGCTAGCTTAATTTCTTAACAGGAAGAACGTCACTGATGTGAATTCTGTTTCACTGGCCGGCCGCTATTGAAAGCCCAAACAGCGGCCTGTTTGTTCATTTCCTATACTGACATTTGGCTGGCCCAATCATTTCTATCACAAGTAGTCCTTCTTCCTCCCCCTCCACCCTCTTCATGAATTTCATGAAGCAGACATAGGCATGTTATAAAAAAAAATGATAATCCTAAGCATGGGAGGGAGCAGGGAGATGAAGAGCAAATGTGGGCTAAAGTAACGGAAGCTGTTACTGATGTATGCCCAAAAGTGTTCAAAAATGACTGCTTCATCATCCACCTGACGTTGTGCAGCAACATTAGGAGGTAGGAGGAGCTAGTTTTCCTTGTGGGATCAAAAACCAACGTGTGTGTGTGTGTGTGTGTCTGTCTGTCAGTTAAAATAGCATTAAATAACGTTTTTGTTGTCATGTTTTAAGTAAGAAACCATAACAACATATCATTGGACACTTCTTTGAAAGTATGCATGGAGGTCTGCTAGAACCCACACCCAAGGACAAGACAAATGAGGACAAACTCCTGGTGGGAAAAGTTCAGTCCTGGAATGTAAGGTGAGATTGAATATAACCTATAAATGCCATGTACACGCATGTGGAATAGCATGGCTCTCTGCTGAATAAAAAAAACTCAAAATGGAATGTAAACCCAAATTACTCTTGGTGGTTGTGTTGGCAGCATCTGAATGGTTAGGAATGATGTGTGATAGAAAAGGTGGTGTATGAATGTTGATGAATGGAAAAAGTTATTTGAGTGGTTATCAAGACTTGAATGCTAAGATGTTTGTTGCAACATGAGTTCTTGTGCAAGTCAAGTTACTTTTGGGGTCAAATTTCAGAATTAAGAAACATATTTTAGGAACGAGTTGTTCAGTTGTATGCAATGCTGTTTTCTGTGTCACTGGTTAGGCTAAGAGATAGGGAAAGTGTCCAGATAATTGATGCCAATGTAGTGTCCCCAAAAGTGATCTATAGTACGTGTGTGTTTGTGTGTATGTGTTTTGGCCTTAAAGGTCCAAGAACTGCATTCTGCCAGGCTTAATGCATCATTGTGAAAGGCTGGCCGTTGGGTGATGAAGTGTCCAGTCACCCTCCTCCTGGGGCCCTGCCCGAGCCCCTCCCCTCCTCCCAATGACAAACACAGCCGGACATGAGGGATTGTCCACACAAGCAGTGGGGTGCTTAACATACAGTATATGTGCTGAAATGTGCACCATCTGATATAAACCAGTAATCAATATGAAGAATCCAAATCATAACCTCATCATGATGTTTTTGGAAAATTTGTAATAATGATCTTCATGATGATACTAAAAAAGAAAGTGAACAATGTTTTCTTGACATTTTCCTCCATTACCTACCGCTTTATCCACCACCACATAAGGGTTGCTTGGGGCTTAGAGCCAATCCCAGCTGACATAGGGCGAAAAGCAGTCACACTCACACAAACAATTTAGTTGAGTGTTCAATTGACCTCTGCATGTCTTTGGACGGTGGGAGGAAAATGGAGAACCCACAGAGAACTTACGCACACATGAGGAGAGCATGCAAACTCCACGCAAAAAGGCCCTCTCTTAAACCCGGATCCAAACCGGTGACCCTCTTGCTGTGAGGCAACATTTGCAGTTACCGATCTACCCATCTTCTCATGATTGCAGGCAAGTGGAAAAAAAAAAAAAAAATATGGTGCATTTTGATTGCTTTCCCAATGAGCTGATGACTACCTTATTTCTTTCTGTTTGGTGGAATTCACATGCGTTTGGAGAATTTATAAAATATATAAGATTCCTTGAATGCATCTTCTATCTGTTGCTCTACTCTGTTCCTGTAAATCATATTTGTATAATTTGCACCATATCCTCCAAAACAAAACAATATTTCTTGTTCTTCTTAATAGCACAGTCAACAGGAGTAATACGGGATTAAATGTCTTGCCCACTTGCCCACGGACTAGTTGAGACAGGGATCAAACCGTGAGGATAGAAAATGCAACCTGTTCTAACTCCTTCGGCACTGGCTCTCAAGGAGAATACCAGTAGGAGTAATGATATGATTATAATTTTTTGTTAGATATGATTTAATTTAAGAGAAAAAACACATTTTTTAAACAGATTTATAATCCCTGTTCTCTCGATTGCCATGAAGAACTGAACTGTTTGGGTAAGTTATTAAATCTGCTTTTAGTTAAACAACAAAATAGTTAAAATGCAAACAAAAACAGGACTTGTAGCTATACCACTGAAGATTAGACAGAATGACAACCAACTGTCCATCTTACTAGCATTTCACTTCTCCATCTTTCTGTCCAGCATCAGCAGCTCAGCTGCTGGAGGAGGGGGAAGGAAAAGAGAAAGTTTTGCTTCCTGGTGGCCAGGGACCATTTTTTTTTGTCAGGAGTGGTGGCCGGGTGGGGTGGAATGAGGGTGGGTGACATTTTGTCATCTGCTTAACGCTGAGGTCCCTTTGGGGGGCTAATGAGCGGCATCATTTTTATTGATCAATAAATCATGCCTTATTGATTTCTTGCCTCTCCCCCCTCTAAGCTGGCTTCTGTTCTCTGAAAGTCAACGGGATGTGATGCGGTGGGTAAAAGAAGGAGGGAGGGTTGAAAGGGGGCAAATGTTAGCGAGGGATGGATGAGTGAAGGAGACAGATTGAGGGATAAGAGGCATAAATTTAGAGAAAGTAGAGTGGAGGGAGGTGTTATTGAGAGATTAAGAGAATGATGTATAAGGAGTTGGGCTAAAAAATAAAGAGATATCAGGGATGATGGAGTGAAGTCTACTGGTGGCCCTCCGGGGACAAGCTGACATCTGTTCACCAAAAGTGACGGATGATGGCTGACCTTTGACTTATAATGATGTGGTCACAGTCAGAACTAAAAATGTGTTGATTTTTTTTGTTTTTTGAGGGGAGTTCATAGTTTAGCTCAGAACTGAAATCTGTCATGTAGCTTATCAACGGTACAAGTGTATACATGGTGCCCTGAGCGTGATAGTTTAGTTGTATTGTGGTTGTATGAGGTTCTGACACAACTCTTCAGGGTTGCCAGCAGGGACACAAGAAAAAAAAAAGAAAAAGGCTAACACATTTAACTCTAAGCCTGCTTAAGTCTAAACTAGTTTTTAATAAAATGTTGAAACTGGAGCTGCTGATCTACTGCTGCCTCATTTGGTGAGTTTGTGTTACTGAGGTAAATCTCAACAAATGATTTCAAATTTACAACATTGCATTTGAATTTGTTGAGACAGTTCCTCTGTCGTGATGCAAATTCACTGTGTGTCCATGGACTTTGGTGTGTGGTTTACAAAGTTACACAAACTTAAGTTTCCAGTCAGAAAACTTTGACCAACACTGAGATAAAGTACATAAGCATATCCTTAATATATTAGATATGATCTGTTGGACATGGTCTGATGGAGAGGTGAGCTTTTTGTTAAGTGGCTAAAAAAAATGTCTGTGTCTCAAGCTAGCGCAGCACACTCAGTCACAGCAGCTCTGATCAATCCTCCAACTGACTTTGAAATTTCTTTGTGCAATTTTTGTTGTATAATGATAATAAAAATTATTTTATTTAGTTTCAAACAAACGGAAATCCCCCCTTAATAAGGCGGAATTCCGTTTGTAAATCACAGAAACCAATTATAATAGTCACAGTTTATCGTCCACCTGCACCTTATTGAGAGTTCCTATCAGAGTTCTCTGAGTTCTTATCTGAGTTAGTGCTTTAAACAGATAAAATCATAATTGTAGGGGATTTCAACATCCATGTAGATGTTGACCGTGATAGTCTTAGCTGCACATTTAACTCGCTGTTGGAATCAATAGGTTTTATTCAACACGTTAATAAACCAACTCATTGCCTTAATCACACCCTCGACATTGTTTTAACTTATGGTAACATGGTAGATTAGAAAGAAAATGGCGTTCCAGTAACCTAGAGGAACTTCATATAGCCTGGAAAGATGGTTTTGTAGCTTACAAAAAAGCCCTACACAAAACTAGAGTTGCCTATTATTCTTCTCTAATTGAAGAAAATAAGAATAATCATAGATTTCTTTTCAGCACTGTAGCCAGGCTGACACAGAGCCACAGCTCCACTGAACCATCTATTCCTTTAACACTGAGCAGTGATGACTTCATGAACTTTTTTGTGAATAAAATAACATCAATTAGAGAAAAAATTGATCATCTCCTCCCTCATATTGACTCATACTGACTCATCTTCTAGCACAAGAGCTTTAGAAGCACCAGGTGCACAGTTAGACAGTTTCTCCCCTATAGAGAGTTAACATCATTAGTTTCATCATCTAAGCCATCAACCTGTCAGTTAGATCCTATCCCCACCAAACTGTTTAAAGATGTGTTTCCTTTAATTAACAACTCTATATTAACTCAGATGAATCTTTCTTTATTAACTGGATATGTGCCCCAAACATTTAAAGTAGCAGTTATTAAACCCCTTCTAAAAAAAGCGACCCTTGACCCAGATATTTTAGCTAATTACCGACCTATATAAAATCTTCCCTTTGTCTCTAAATCTTAGAAAAGGCAGTTGCTAATCAATTATTTGAATATTTTTGCGCATTAATGGCCTGTTTAAAGATTTTCAGTCAGGTTTTAGATTAAACCATAGCACAGAAACGGCACTAGTTAAAGTTAGTAACAATCTTCTCTTGGCGTCAGATAATGGTCTAGTTTCTTTACTTGTCCTGTTAGATCTTAGTGCTGCATTTGACACCATTGATCATGATATTCTACTGCAGAGATTGGAGCAGACTCTTGGTATCACAGGTGCTGCCCTCTGCTGGTTTAAATCATACTTATCTGATAGATTCCAGTTTGTTCACGTTAATGATAAAGCCTCACTACAAACAAAAGTTAATTTTGGAGTTCCACAAGGCTCAGGTCTTGGGCCTATACTTTTTACCTTATATATGCTTCCTCTAGGGAACATTATTAGAAAGCATAACATACACTTTCATTGTTATGCAGATGACACACAGCTATATCTATCGATGAGGCCGGATGAAATAAATCAGGTTGTTCAACTCCAGGAATGTCTCAGAGACATTAAGAGGTCATTATACTTGGCCCTAAACACCTCAGAGAAAAACTTTCCAATCACATTGTCACTTTAGATGACATCACCCTGGCTTCCAGTTCCACTGTGAGGAACCTTGGAGTTACTTTTGACCAGGAAATGTCTTTTGATTCACACATAAAACTAATTTCCAGAACAGCCTTCTTCCACCTGCGGAACGTTATGAAAATTAGAAACAATCTGTCTATACAGGATGCTGAAAAACTAGTTCATGCTTTTGTTACATCTAGATTAGATTACTGTAACTCCTTATTAGCAGGATGTTCTAACAAGTCTGTTAGAATCCTTCAGTTAATTCAAAATGCTGCAGCACGAGTTCTGACAGGAACTAGAAAGAGAGACCACATAACTCCAGTGTTAGCTCCTCTACACTGGCTCCCCGTACAGTTTAGAATTAAATGTAAAATCCTCCTCCTCACGTACAAAGCACTTAATGGTCAGGACCCTTCATACCTGAAAGACCTTGTCTTATCCTATCACCCTAATAGACCATTTAGGTCACAAAATACAGGTTTACTTGTGGTTCCCAGAGTCTGTAAGAGTAGAATGGGAGGCAGAGCCTTTAGCTACCAGGCTCCTCTCCTGTGGAACCAGCTTCCAATGATAGTTTGGGAGGCGGACACTCTCTCTGTATTTAAAGTTAAACTTAAAACTTTCCTTTTTGATAAAGCTTATAGTTAGAGCTGGTTCAGGGAAACCTGGACCATCTCTTAGTTATGCTGCTATAGAACTAAACTGCTGGGGGATTTTCCTGTGGTACACGCACATTCACTCTCTCACACTCAGGATATGATTATGACTTTTTATATGTCATTAACCTTGTCTCTTTCTCTCCCTAGTTTGTGTCTTTCCTTCCTTCCTTCCCTCTCTCTCTCTCTGTATTCTCATCATGCAGGTTGCAGGATCAAGATCCAGTTTTCGAGGCTACGCTTATCATCACTATAATTATTATTATTTTGTAATTAAAAAGTCGATATCAGTAACTGTATAAACTTGTAACCTGATACAGTTGTTGTGTATCTGCTGCTGGTCTCCCTCTCTCTCTTCTGTCTCTACCTCATCTCCCTCTTTCTCTTCCCCCATTTTCTGTCCCCCACCTCTCCGCTGTTCCCCATTTTTCCTTTCACCCCAACCGGTCGAGGCAGATGACCGCACATCTCTGAGCCTGGTTCTGTCAGAGATTTCTTCCTGTTAAGAGGGAGTTTTTTCTCTCCACTGATGCCTAGTGCTTGCTCATTGTGTGAACTGTTGGGGTTATCTGCTCTCTTCGATGTTGTCTATGTACAGTGCCTTGAGATAATGTATGTTATGATTTGTCGCTATACAAATAAAATTGAATTGAAATGTATTGAATTGAATGAACATATAACAATTAACACATAAACAAGAATACAGACTGCAACAAAGCATAAGTTCTTACAGTATGCAAACAAGCACATTTACTAAATAAATGCAAAACATTCCATTTTACTAGCACATGAAAAGACACAGATGTGACGCAAACCTAAGATTCTGCAAACAACAAAGAAAGTGAAGGCTCTCAGCGATCCAGGTTATGCTCTTCAGTTGTTGGCTGTGGGTGACTGGACTTGTTTAGTTGAAGACATTTCACTTCTCATCCAAGAAGCTTCTTGGTAAACAAGTCTTTAAAAAGTCAGATTGCTCCCTCTGAACGGTATACTGTTAGAGCTTAGAAGAATGAATGTCATTTAATTGGCCAGTGTTTGTGTTGCCACATTTGTCAACATCTGGGAGAAAACCGATCCACGATGCTGATGGACAACGTGTGACTCTGTCATTTAAGGGCAGTGTAAAACACACCAAAAGACTTTCCACATTGAGCCAAATAATATGTATTACCATAATAATAATTTCCCTACTGATGTTCATTAATGGGTGTCATTAATCAAGTCTTTACCCCACAGCTGAGTCCTGTCTAACGGGTGGTAATGGAGCTGTAAGTGGAAGGAAAATAGGTTGTTAGCCAAAGGACCTTAACCTGCGATGCTAAAAGGACACATTGACCCAAGCCCCTATTCCTGGCCCCAAAGTCATCTGCAAATTGACTGCTTTTTATATCAGACACATTATTGCCACTCTACCATTTTTCTCAGCTTTCTCCAAGTTCAAAAGACACATATGATAACATGAAGACACACCATATAATATGATATAGTGTATATGAACACATTTATATTTGGTCTTTATTTAACATGAATTTATTGACTAAATTATAATCCAGGTCAGAGGACAGATACTGTTTTCTATAACTTGGGTTTTATATTAGTGAGTAGTAAAAAAGAGTCAATATCATTAACTGTATAAACTTGTAACCTGATACAGTTGTTGTGTATCTGCTCCTGGTCTCTATCTCTACCTCATCTCCCTCTTGTCCTTCTCTCCCCCCTTTCTGTCCCCCACCTCTCCGCTGTCCCCCATTTTTCCTTTCACCCCAACCGGTCGAGGCAGATGACCACACATCTCTGAGCCTGGTTCTGTCAGAGTTTTCTTCCTGTTAAGGAGTTTTTTATCTCCACTGATGCCATGTGCTTGCTCATTGTGTGAACTGTTGGGGTTCTCTGCTCTCCTTGAAGTTGTCTATGTACAGTGCCTTGAGATAATGTATGTTACGATTTGGCGCCATACAAATGAATTGAATTGAATTAAAAAAGCTATAATTTGGAAATCATTAAAATGGGGCATATACCATGGCCAATGTTGTTGTTTTTTTTTCTGAAAAATGTGAAAAAATAAATGAGAATGTTATCTAAATCTAATGTGATCTCTATTTCATGTATCTGTAATGTCAGACTGACTCAGTTTAGTCGTCTTTATGTCTTTGATGGAGGAGCCATGGAAGTCATGGATCATGACTTTTGCTGGTGTGGAGGCACAAATAAACTCACAGACGATTTAACCACTTTTAGACACTTTAAGACACAGTGAACCAGCTGGACTGACATTTTGACATTTCTCTACCTGTAGTAGTAATGTTTCAGTGTGAGACAGAAAAAGATTGTGACTACGTGTAAAGATTCTGGCCTTGACTTCCTGTCCTGCTGATGCCCCCCTTGTGTGACTCTAATTACCCTCTTAGATGAGGCTGTAGCACCACACGAGCCTGGGGGGGAGGTTGAATAGCAGAGTGAGGTAAGGAAAAGAATGCTTCTAATGTGATGTTCATTGTTACCTCCTTTGTAAACTGTCGCTTGATTTAGTTCAACGTGGCAGAGATGTAAGAAGTGCCTGAATTCTTAGTTTGCCCTGGCTACAGTTATTCTTCAAACAGCCAGTCAGTATTTTAAGAAACTGGATGTTTAAATGGATTGTTCAGGTTTGTATAAGTATATTTTTAGACTTGCTGTATTGAGGGCCAGTGACTCAACTTGACTGCCAGCAGAGACATCAGGCAAAATTGCCTCTTAAAAAAGGCTGACTAAAGACAGCTCACTGAGATACAGTACATGCTGGTCTAAGCTTGTGCCACCAATGTTAATGTGAATGAAATATTGTAAATGCCATATTTGAACTTACTAATAAAAGCATCATTGGCTCATTATCTCATTGGTGAGCTTTGGTGTGAAAAGAGTGAGTAGTTTATAAAAAGACACAAATCTGGCCATCTAATGGCAAGGTAAAACACCAAATATGTTATTCAGATATTGTTGACACAAGCAGTCATATATTTTAATAGGCAAACCGTTTTTTGTTTTTTTTTACCATTATTTTATGACCCAAAAATAAAAATGATCACCCTGTATTATGACACAAATCCTGATTCCAGCTATGTCTTTAATGTGTAGACAAAGGACTTTAATTATTATTTTCAAATACCGTACTTGTTTCAAATATGTTAAAATATGTTAAAAATAAATTCCACTTTAATTATTAACAGACATCTGATTTTCATAAAATGCATGCATGGAAAGTATGCACTGTAAAACAAAAACACATATTATGTTAATTACACATTGTGATACTGACTTTGGAACAGGACCGGAAGATGTTTACAGACATTTGCTTTCTCTTATACCTTTTACACAAATAAGTGCAAGGCTGAATGGATATCAATTAATAACTTATTTTTCAACTGTTTTGCTTGGATACAGGCAGATGCATTTTTTCTTAATGGAGTTCTTCAACTTTTAATTGGTGGTGGAAGTAATATGCCGTTCTTCCTGGTAGACGCATCAGAGCAGCAGTACATCACAAAGGTGGTGGGAATTAATAATTGAGAAACATCACAAATAAATCTGCTCTAAACCAAAAAAATACTGCATTTCTGTTTTATAAACTGCTTTAGAATGTAGGATCAATAGTTACAAATCACCACACTGTAACTTGTATTGATTTTAGCTGTTGTTTATTGTTATTCTGCCTCTGTACAGTGTTCATGAAAACATTTCAGTAGCTGGGTTTTGACCTGGGAGTGGGTACACATTGTTGTATCACATGTATAATTTCAGAACTATAAATATGTACACCTGTATCAACAAACAAGTTAAAAAAATAAAACCTTAAACTATACACTTACACTATAAATCACTGAAGTGTCACTTTTAGGAGCTATATGATACTTTTCACAAGTAGATTTGTATAGGTGTTTGCATTTTCCTTTCTGTAGTCTTAGAATAAGCCTGTTATATGTATTTTAGGCAAGGGCCTTGCTTTATGGAGACTGCCATCTCACAGACCGCCAGGGATTTATGATGCAATTGAAAAAAAAAAACAAAAAAACATAACACTAGTGTAACAATTATTAACATTGGTGCATGGTTCTTCTTTTATCGCAGTTCTATTTTTCTTGAAATGATATTGGTTAATATGTATTTTTTTTTATCCCTTAAAGTTTTCTAATTTAATACTGCTTATTTTATATCCATTTCGCTCTCTATCTCTGAACCCATTGCTCCTGTAATAATGTTGTGACACAATGTGACACAATGTGTGAGGTTCAATAAAGTCTAATAAAACATGTTTTTTTTTTTATTGAATAAAGACCAAGCTACAGGAAAATATTATAAATAAACTAAAATAATCATAGTCCACTTAGAAACTTTTTTTTTAAATTTTTGACTGCATTATATAGAGGTTTCATGCCATTACTTACTAAGAATGTGTCTTTATTTAGGTTAATGTAAGATAAAATCCCCATCTGTGTGTTGATGTCACTTTTCCCACCAAGTGATCTGGATTGTACCACCATCATATGGGTTGGGGAATCTTCTGCTTTAATTATGTTAAGGGTGGTAGTAGTGATGGTTGTGGGGAAATAACATTAGGCTACATCTAATTAACAGCATGTTGATTAGTAGCGGGGCGACATCAAAAGTGTATTTAAATTAATTAAATTTTGATTTAAGATATTAAATTCAAATTAATCACCAGGAGATGGAAATGATCCTTGACGTCTCCCCAGCTGTGTAGCCAGATCTCCCATGTCTTCCATGGATTATACCACTTACTGGGTGAGGGGGGAGAGTTAAAAGTTACTGGGATATTTTGGATTTGAATGACAGGTATGAACAATCTTTAGGTGTTGCAGGTTGCATGTTTTTCCCTCACTTGGTGTCTAGGGTTATTTCTATTTACAGCTGTTCCACAGCCGAGTCTCAGCAGGAGTTGTTGAAGTGTGCTTTCATTCAGTGCAAAGAAAAGCTCCAGCTTTGTGCTGCTTTCATGATTTGCCTCATGTCCTTGGCTGTACAAATCTTTCACTCCATCATGTCAGGCTGAATTCACTCGTAGTGGCACTTGAGATGAGATGATGTCACACAGCTGTGGATGAAGGCATACAACATGCTCAGCAGCTCAGCAGAGTGGATGGAATTTTACTTCACTTTCATGATTTCTAACTGATATGATTTCATTTGTGAAAAATACTGCAAAAAAAGACATTTCATCAAAAAAAAATTGGTTGTTGAATTTAAAGCGTCTTTTTAGTTGATTATTCTGCCTCTGCTTGGTCTTTGTGGACAGAAACAATGTAACATTTGTGAATTATTCTCTGTCCAGCAATACTATCAGACCTCACTGAGTTTGTCAGGGTTTTGATGTTGTTTGATGTTGGATGTTGTATATATACCTGTGCATATACACTATGAAGGGAGAGACAACTAGACACAGGTGAAACTAATCAGGATGGGGCAGGTAATCTAAAAGGTTGGGAAAGCAGAAATACCAGGGAGTGATCATCAACAGGAAGTGTCAAAATAAAACTCCACAAAAAACAACAAGGAAAACACTAGTAACTTTACGACTAAAATAAAACTCTATCCAAATCAGGAAAATTAAAGTTCAAATAAAGATCAAATAAATCAAAAAACAATAAAGGAAACAAATGTCCAGGATGAGCAGGGTGGATGGAGAAGTGCTTGTTGCCGTGCAACATGGGATCTAAACACAGCAATACTGAGAAACACTGAACTCGCTGATGTACTAATTGAATGTTTTTTTAGTAGTATTATTATTATTATTATTACTGTTAATGCTATACCTATTAGTACTTTTTACCTTTATTTGTGTATATATATATATAAGAACAAGAAAATACAAAAGTCATAGAATTTTTATGAAAATACAAGAACGTTATGGCACTTTTCCACTACATAGTCCTGGCACGCCACGGCCGGCCATGGCTTGACACAGGTGAGTTCATTTTCCATAGTACCTCCTCAATGTGGGCGGAGTCATTACTGCACGGCTGCATGAAACTGCAGTTTCTTTGTTTTACACGCAACACACACAAACTAGTGACTAGTGACTTGTATAGCAGCTGTTTTTCGACATATTGAATCATAAGAATCAGTTAATTAAAAAGATTTCTTCAGTACTTTCTGCATGACCACAACACAGACTCCGTCGGCTCACCGCTCACGATTGCCGGCTTTCAGCAGTGCTGTTGCTAAATACACCAGGCTCCTCTGTTAAATGATGAGATTTCGGTGCTAAATGCTGAAGATTAATGCAAGTTTTCAGGATTTTTAAGTTTTTAACTGATCTACAGTTTGGCATTGTTAGGTTTAATTCTTGTGTCAGATGTAGCGCTCATGACTCTGCAGCAGTCTGACAAAGTCACTCATAGTATCAGCTCAGCTCACTTGAAACCTCCCCAGAGCAGGTACTAAAAAAAGTACCAGATACCAGGTACTATCGCGAGTCGTTCTGGGACTGTGTAGTGGAAAAGCGGCATGAGACTGAAATAAATTACACCTAAGATAAGGAAAATGTTGACCCCTACCGACGCAGCTTATCCATATTTCAAACCAAAACAAAAAACATATCGTAAAACAATAGTAAACATAAACATGTAATACAAGAATAGAAGCAGCTCAACGCACCCCTTTCAAATGCAAGGGGCTGAAACAAGATGCAAAAAACAGATGCACACAGATAGACACTGACACGCACACAGGGGAAGAAGGCATTCATAAAGTGAATCATGTCACAAAGGGTGATGACAATAGGATCTAACACTATCTAAGTGATCTAACACTAGTATGCAGTATGTATGAAAAAGAAAAAGGCAACTAAACTGGAACTACTGCAAAAAAAGCAAATGATTTTGCCTTGACTTTTGTGAAGTGAGCTTCTCTGAATAATCCTGACCAAGAAAAATAAAATGTCAATGCTGTTATATTCATAGACTGTCCCCCATTTTCCTTTCACCCCAACCGGTCGAGGCAGATGACCGCACATCTCTGAGCCTGGTTCTGTCAGAGATTTCTTCCTGTTAAGAGGGAGTTTTTTCTCTCCACTGATGCCTAGTGCTTGCTCATTGTGTGAACTGTTGGGGTTCTCTGCTCTCCTTGATGTTGTCTATGTACAGTGCCTTGAGATAATGTATGTTATGATTTGTCGCTATACAAATACAATTGAATTGAATTGAATTGAATTGAATTGAATTGAATGGACTTGAGTCCACCATGATAAACTTTGTGTGAGTGTTTTATAATTGCACTGAATGATGAAATCTTTAAAGCCCACATAGACCGGAAGCTCCAATTAACGCTGCGTTTGTGTGTGTATCTGTGTCATTACCTCGTTTATGAAACCCTAAAGTTTCAGAACAAACAGTTCAGCCACTGCTGAGAAAATAGTGTTGTATTGTTTTCCTGGGCTCTGCGAAGCGGCACTTCCTTAAACTGATGTCGTCATCAGAAATTCTCACCACTCCTCTCACCACTGCAGCGCCTCCTGGTGTGGGCACTAGTCCGGGCACATCCGGTTGCGTACATTCAACCGCAGAAGGAGAAAAACTACTCTTGATGTAGCTGCTGAGATGCAGAGCATCCATCGTGCCAGAGGGGGAGCTGTGTATCTGAGAGCTGGCCTATCTATTATGTCACTTCCAGGTACCTGGCATATCACAGGACAGTGGGAAAGCTCTCGTTGGCTGGCCAATCACAACGCAGTCCACATTCTGGGGGTGTGGTTTTGGCCTGAAACAGCGCGGCTGACGAGAGCGTCAGTGAGGAGATATTTTGATCGGCTCGTTTGCAGCGATTAGGAGGTTTTTAATCATGAAAACAAGTTAATATATGTAAGTAGACCTCCATAACTAACATATATGTGTGATACAAGCATTCGATGTCACCTTTAACATCCCATCCCTAGATGACAATATATGTTGCATCACCTGTATTTTGACTGGAATTCATACTGAGAGAGAGAGAGAGAGAGAGAGAGATTAAATGTATAATGCATAAATGTGAAGACCTTAAGTTGAATCATCTCTGCACTGCTGATAAATGCAGAGTGTCAACGAAGGTGTGAACCTTTAGGCTCCTCCTTTTTTTTGGAAGGATTGGACAAATGCATCCTGGGTTCATGGTCACAGGCAGGAGGAATGGATGCTAGCTAAGAAACTATTTTTCTCTACCTCATCTCTAACTACCTTCCGGTCCCCGTGCGATGATTAGCCACCTCCCGAGGGGAAGGTGAGTTAGCAGAAGCAAACTCTCTCTCTCTAATGAGCTAAGCTCTGGCCCTCTCTCTGCCGCCACCATCCCTCCTGCATTTACCCCATCCCAGCCCTCCCTCCCTCCCTCTGAGGACATGGGGGATAGTAGGTGGTCCCAAGAGGGTGTCCATCGCACACCTGTTTTCCAGCCCCTCCTTTCTTCCATATTTTCTTCATAGTATTGCTTCTTATCACTTACACTTTGTCTGCTTAATAAATCCTTGATCTGGTTTAATGTTTTTATTGAATATATGTCATTGAGAATCTTAAGAAATCTATGTGAAAATCAAACATATGTGCAGCCATGTAAAACAAAATGCAGGAGTAACAAAAGGCTACCTGCCTTCCACCAACCTCTCCCCTTCCAGTTCCCAAGACAACACTTTCCTGCCATTAATTAGGACAATTATTTTGTTTACACAACGAACGTCAGGGTCGCTGGCGACAAACACCATGGGACACAGAAAGAGGCGGGGCCAAGGGGGGACAGCAGTGCAACGATGACTCGCCGAAGAGCAACAAAACATCCTACCTGCTGCCTCATGGCATCAAATTCCCAGAAGCCATCAGGAGGACACGTGTTTTGGCGTGGGCTGGGAGATAGGGAGGCCCTGTAAGGGGCAAGTGAAGCTGATTCTGCCACCCCAGGGGCAGGAATGTGGCTCAAGACCTAAGTTAAGGCCTGTCTAATTAGTCCGGTGAAGGCTCTGATAACAAATAAACATGGAGGAGGTTAGGAGAGCTCTCTTGGGTGATGATGCCAGAGCAAATCTAATGGTAATCTGCTGCTGCTGGTGTCCACTGAGTCCTCTAATAGAGCTATGAGTCAGAGAGACCCAGAGCAGCACCTCCAGACCTCGCCTTGGGCTTCATCACCAAATCCATCTGTTCATTACACCTCCTTCTTTTTTAGAAAAAAAACAATAACACCTGACTCATTTAAGTTAGCAGACACATGCTGTACCTTGAGGTGAGTAACTAATGATGTAAAATTGCATGTCTTGTAAATGCTGCCTCAATGTTGATCGCTTGGCTTGGGAAATGTTCAAGGGAACAGTTTAATATTGATTTATCACTATATGAATAATAGGGAAAAACAGAAACACTGAATCAGTGTCCAACTTGTTGAGTTTGAAATATAGTTCTGCTCTGTAGGCCCAACCATTCAGACCTGTAAAAGAGTGAAGAAAAACAGCTTAGAGTTGGTTTCTTAAAAGAGACCATTGTTATGAGAGTTAGAATTAGTTGTTTTTGACTTCTGCATTTAACCCATCCTTTTTACACACCAGTAGTAAACACTCACATGCTGGGCACAGGAGCAATGTGCAACACTTAGCAGCGCTAGAGGAATGGAGGATTGGGTACCTTGGGGACACCTCAGCCCTTGAGCCATCCTGGTATTTAAACTGGCAACCAGTGATGGGAATAATGGCAGTAAAATAAACAGTGTTAGTAACAGCATTATTTTTAGTAGCGGGGTTATCTAATCCATTACTGTTTCAATCGTTACAACACCGTTACCATTACTGCCATTTGTCCGACCAGGCTTTCTTTTCTTTGGTTAGGGGGTGGGACCACCGCAAAAGTAATGATGGTTGGCTAAGCTCATAAAACTTGAGGGTTGTAAATTATATGTTGTCTGTTGTGAATCATTACTGTTCACGTGTGGTGAAGAGTAAATGTTGCTGTCTGCTTGATGGAGAGAGGCAGACCTGACGCTGCTGCGTGCGTAACCTCCAACACTTTGGGCATGTAAGTGTCTTTATTGGAGCCCTTTTATTATGCTCAGCGTGAACTGGAGGGGGACAAATATCCCACTCTGCATCTTGGGCTGCTATAGGCAGAATGACTCAGACATCACTTCCAGCAAACTGCCAACGATACTGCACAGAGCGCAGCCGTGCGTCAACGGCATGCGCACCGGTTGGGGAAAAAATAATGTTGGGCCGGGTTGGGTTCGGGCTTTAAGACCCGCGGGCCGGGTCGGGTTGTAATGTTCAGGCCCGTGGAGAACTCTAATGGCGTATTTCCACCGACTCTACTCGCCTCGCCTTGGCACAGCACGATTAGGTTGCATCTCCACTACGAAAAAAGTACCTACTTAACGTGGGCGCAATCACCACTGCACGGCTGAATGACACTGCGGTGACCTAATTTTATACGCGACACACACACACACACACACAAGACATTACTTTTCTTTCATTTGGATAAAAGGCAAGAATGTATATGTGTGTATCAAAAGTTCTAAAACATTTGTTGTGTTTAATTCACTACTATTATAAACATAGTAATGATAATAGCTGCAATAATGACAATGAATAATGAATAATTACACTTGCTGTCTTGTCTCACATTGTCCCACAGCAACATTAAAATAGTGTAAATTAGTGTATAATGATTTATTTTAATAATTTATTCTATTAAGTGTCCATTTCATTAATTTAACATATTTAGTATTCATTATTAATAATTGAACATGCAGTTGAATTTAAAGTTTCATGGGGGGAGGGAAAATTTGAACTACTTGCCACACAGAGTGTAAAGCTCTTCAAGGCAAATTGTGTTTGTGATGCTGGGCTATAGAAATACAATTTTATTAAATTTAATCATAAAAACACTACTAAAACCTACTATATAATATTTGCAAAGATAGCATTTGATTCCTGACGTCTTGTACAGCAGAATGTCGCAAATATTTTCAAGGCTTAATCCCATTTCACCACTACCTTTTAGCCAAACCCCTCAATTTAGTACATTCATGTCATGTCAGGCGTAACGTATCACAACAGCTGACGACTGCATTTTTGTACAAGTATATGTTTAATCTCTAGGACAAACATTTTACTTCATGATGTACCCCCTTTTTGAAGGGGTGTCCCATTTTGTAGGCAAAATCTTTACCACTACCCTTTGTAACTAAGTGGCCAGCAGTAGGAGTAAAAATGAGAAATGGTATAGGGCCTTAATCGTCCTTGGTTGTGGTTGTAATACATTTGAGTTATCATTAAAATCACGCACACTGCAACTTGTCAAAGTTAAATGGATGTAAAACCATTTGTTAATGATAATGGTACTTATCATTAAACAGTATTGTTTTTCTGTCAATCATTAAATGAGTAAACATTCCTTGTGACTTCTTAAATAAAGCAGTATTTCCTAGTGTTTACACTGCAAGCTTATTAAAGTAATGTACTAATTTCAATTAAATAAGTAAGTGACTTATGTCTAATATCTGATGAGACTGAAATACAAGTAAGAATACAAAATGAAATGAAAACAAATGCTTTGACATGATAATGTCCTGAAGTGACCAGTGTGAGTCGCAGGCCTCCCCCAGCTGCTGGCCTGTGTGGTGTCGTGGTGGTCGGTATAAGCATCAAATCTTATAAAAGGGCAAGTGCTTGCCAGGCAGACGTCCATCAAGGCAGCGCCCCAGTGGGCCAGCGTGAGGCCATAATCCCTGGAAGTGCCCCTATGGTTCTTGTCCTACCTCCCTTACCTCTGCTCCTCCCTTCCCTCCATGCTGTTGTTTTCCTCTTCTCCTCCCCTGACGGGAGGTGTTTGGACCACGCAGCATGACCTGGCTGCCAGGGGAGGGATCCAGGGAGGGGCTTTGGGGCCACAGGTGAGGCCTGGGCTCAATCTACCCCCTCCCTCCATCCTGCCTCACCCTCCATCTCCCCTGGGTGCCAACTTCACCAAGCCTCCTCCTCCCATGCCCAGCAGGCCAATCAAGCCATATATGTGTGCCATGCAACCTGGGGACCGAGGGGACAGCGGACAGGAGGAGGGTAATGGTGGTGGAGGCAGGCCGAGGCCCCATGTGGACCTCATGTCCCTCTGAAATCCTCCCAGGATCTGTGTCACCATTGCCACCTCGTTTAATTACCTTGCTCATCTTCATTAATTCATGGGGCTTCTTTATGCCCTACAGGCCGGAGATAGATGGAGAGGGAGGTAGAGGTGGAGACAGAGGTGGAGGGAGAGGCGCCACTCAACTCAACAACAACAACAGTGGCAGCAGGCGAAAGGAAAACAAGCTCAGCAGCTGGAGCTGTGGGAAGCAGTGACTCAGTGACCCTGGTGTCCCTCAAGACACCCTTGTAGGACCTCCAGCACAGCAGTCTTTTTGCCAGTTGAGTGCCACAGGGCTCCTGGGTCAGTTTGGCCAAAGCAGGTCCTCTCAGCCCTGGAGACTGGTGATAACAAATCCCCAAAGTCTGGCCAGAAAGTACCTCTGAGATTGAACCCTGAACAGGCTCTATTGATTTAAAGACACTAAGGGCCATTCCCTGGACAAAGGATTAGATGCTCACATGCTGCTGTGTCTGGGCAATAATGAATTTATATAAAAAAGGTTATTGTGAATATGTCCTGTTAAAAACTTACTAAATTATTTATATTTAATAATCTCAATTGATTCCACAGCTAGTGCAGTGCTTTTGCTCTTTCCAGTTAATTTCTATTTAATTCACACAAACAGTTTCGACTGCATTTTTGTACAAGTATATGTTTAATCTCTAGGACAATCATTTTACTTCATGATGTACCCCCTTTTTGAAGGGGTGTCCCATTTTGTAGGCAAAATCTTTACCACTACCCTTTGTAACTAAGTGGCCAGCAGTAGGAGTAAAAATGAGAAATGGTATAGGGCCTTAATCGTCCTTGGTTGTGGTTGTAATACATTTGAGTTATCATTAAAACAGTTATGAACCATATGAATTTACACAACAAACCAGGTGTCATAACTCTGCTGTTTGCCCTTTAACCTGCTGTTGTGAACGCTTTCTTGCATTTGTGTGCTGCTGTTCTCTCTCTTTCTCTCCCATAGGGAATACATTGAGATGGCAGAATTATACAGATTATGGGGGTGGATTATTTTATTTTTTTTTGTTTGGTTAAAGGTGGATGGCATCGTCCTATAGGTTAACTTGCTGACTTGTTTTTTTCTTTGCTTGTCGAGTTCTCCTTTTATCCCCCTAAACAGAAACAGAGTAAACAACACACAAACTTTTTCCATTATGTTATATATATTTGCACATTGCTCTGTTGCAGCATAATGCCTGCTCTATAATTAAACACCTGGGGCTATAGGGGAACACCTATTAGCATGCGTGCAGGTGCTTAATTGTTCCATGCTGTGTAAGCGCTTGCTTGCTTCCTACAGACACAGGATGTTTCAATGACATGAGAAAGAAACAAAATAGTTAAAAAGTAGTAAAACAGTACATTTTAGTCCAAATTCACTTTGTTGAATTTCATAAAGTTGAAGGATTTACACTCAGGTAACTATTATATAGTTCTAGCAAGGTTCGGCTCAGCCTGACTCTACTCGTTGGTACCTGCTCTGGCGGGGTTCCAAGTGAGTTGAGCCGATACCTAAATGTGACGCCAACAGACTGCTGGCCACTGATTGGTCAGAGAGTGTCATCACTGGAAGAGTCGTGAGCACGACATCGACCCATGTTGAGGAGGTACAATAATAATGGAAAACCATGTGCCTGATACCAAACTGTCCATACCAAATCAGGGTCAATACCTTTTTGAAGCAATGAGGAGGCAGATTGTATGCTCCATCAGCTCGAAGAATTTAATATTTTTAAGTTATTGGATTGTAGGAGGACTCTGAATGGTGCTTCATGTGCTAACAACTAGCTGCATGCTTAATCAGAAACCTCCTTATACTTAAAAGCTGAAAGAACAACAACAGTCAAGTGACAACTGTCACTTGACTAAATGGGGGACCACACGGTGTGTAGTGGTTAGCGCTCTTGCCTTGCAGCGAGAAGACCTGGGTTGGAACAAGGGCCTTTCTGCATGGAGTTTGTATTTGCTCCGGGTTCTACGGCTTCCTCCCACAGTTCAAGGGGATTAGGTTAATTGGTCACTCTAAATTGACCATAAATGTGAATGTGAGAGTGGACTGGCAAGCTGTCCACGCTGTACCCCTATGTCAGCTGAGATTGGCACAGCAGATAATGGATGGATGGAAATATCAGGTAAGACAATGACTTCCAAACACTGGGTTTGGGAACCCAAAGATGGGTCAAATTTGCAAAGTTTCCCAACTTTTAGGTAAGATGTGTCAGAAATGATTATTAATCCAATTGAAATGGTATTAGGTGTTACAGTTATGGCAGTAAATATATGGGAAAAACTGAGATATAATGGACACATATGATGTGTATAACAGCACATAAAGGTAGCTGATTCACTGCTGCCTCCATCAGTAAATTCAAATGTGTCATTTTGTGACTTTGGTGTTTGAAATACTTCATAAACTATATTTAATTTTATTTGATGTTTATTGTTAGTGTAAAGGTCTAATCTCAATAATTTCAGGGAGTGAAGTGCAGGGTAAGAGAGACTTTGTTCACAGGACAGGCCCTGGATGTTGAAGAAACATCCCGGTCCATTTTTCTTGTAACTGATTCATGGCTTTGATTTATGGTTCCTATAAACACGAACACTGCCACAGAGCACTCTGCTGCCACACATTTCATTACAGTCCCAAATGCATAACATAGTCCCCACAACTGCAACTACTGTGATCAGATGATGTGGGGAAATACTGACCTTGCTGAAAATGAGAACATGTTCTTGAACCCATGGGGCTTCTTCAAATGACATCAAAAATAATAGAGAAGTCAATTTAATTTTCAGAATTTGATTCTTTAACAGACAACTTTATTTATTTTAACATGTACAAAATGTCAGTACAGCTCAGCTCAGTTCTTTGAACCACAGAATGTTCATTTCTTTCCTGTTATACTCTTATGTTGTAATGAAGTTACCATCATATCAAGTTCTCTATAGCGGCCCACTCTCTTTCTCCCCATTCCGACATATTCTCCAGACATCGATCACGGTCTATTTTCTTTTGCTCTACCTTTTGTGGCTGCTTTTTTACTCTCCACCCTATCTGACTCTCCATCCCACGTTTTGCTCGTCCTCTGTTCCGTGGCAGTGGTTCAGCAGGACACTGATGTGTGATGAGCTTTTCTGAAAGGTCTCGGAGTTTAGTGTCAGAGCTGAACCTCCTCACTCACTCACTCACTCACTCACTCAATCTCTCCTGTTTCCACTTGTGTAATTTCCCCCCTCTTTCTTTCTTCCCCCTCACGTTCTGTCTTTCTTTGTCTCTCCCCTAGCCCACCCCGCACTCCTCCCCCGCCGCTGTCGCCTCAACCCCACCTTCAGTCACATCACACGCGTGTTGGAGATTGACAGCCTCCCCAAAGAGAGAGGAGTGGAACAGATGGAATATGAATGGTTCACTCGTGTATGAAAAAGGTGTGTGGGTGAAGGAAGTGGTGTAGAGGGACCCTCAATTGTGAGTTAAGTACGACTAAATCCCATTGTAAGCACAACGCGCACACACACACACACACATACTCGTTCACTACCACAAAAGAGGGGAGTGAGATTTTTAAAGAGACAATGATAAATAATTGCCTTTCTTCTATTATATAAATATTAGGGCTGTGAATTGAATAAAAAAATGAACTCCTTAATTGCAGAATTTTCCATAATTAATTGTGATCTTTTCAGCGCAATACTAAAGCTAATGATAATTGTTGTTTAAGGTCCACACTGAGGACGGTTTATTGGCAGTAAATGAATACCCTACCCACATGTATGTTTGTAGAAGTGTATAATCGTTTTAAAATACAATACTTTTTTGGCAGAATAAGCCTTGTGGAGGTAAGGGCCTTGCTTTATGGAAGACAACTTACAGAAAAACTAGCCAGAGCATGTGTTTTAAAGTAGAAGTTTACTACACAAACAGAACAACATCCTTTCTCATATGCAAAGGTCACTGTAGTTCCCTGACATGCTTGGGAAAGGGAGGGGTGAGCTGAGAGATCCTCCATATTGTACAATCTACTGTTATACTGTTAGGTCTTAGCAATTACTGGACCTTTAAATGTAAAATTACTTTCAATATAGGGTGGATCTTCTTCATGGCAGAAGCCTTGCATCTTCAAAGATTTTCCATTTACTCACTCATATCCATATGGGACCAAAATAAAAATAAAAATGACTGTTTCCTAAAAGAAATTAAAGCAGCATTTTCTGCTTGAATAAATTAAAACCTGACTAGCCTGAATGGGTGAAGCTTATGAATTAACTAATGTACTTGCAATCTTTTATGATTTAGAGAAGACATGTACCTTGTTTTGATCTCCGTATCCCACCAGTCTCAGCTGAAAGTAATTGTCTTGGGACTACAAGACAATTACTTTAGTTTATATATTAGGTTATTATTTGTTTTCAATTGATGTAGTCATTAATATTATCATTATTATTATTATTATTGTGTTAGTGTGTTTTCTGTAGATAGTGTAATGGTAATTTTAATAATTGCATACTAAGACGTTATACTTAGTAGTAGGGATCATGCTGTGTCCCATTTCACATGTCTCCATTATTTTGTATATGCCTGCATTATCATCCTTATATGTGGGAATAAACTGAAACCACGCTAAAATAAAGGTGGAAAATAAATGTGGAAATAAGTAAAAAAGACCCACGTTCGTGACCAAGTTCAAAACAAGGGCCATTCTTGGTGGAGTTTGCATGTTCTCCCCCTTTCTCCTCCCACAGTACAACAACACGCAGAGGTGAATTGAACACTCTCTATTGACCATAGGCGTGACTTTGAGAGTGAATGGTTGTTTGTCCTGTGTTTGCCCTGCAATGGTACACGATGAATGAATGAATGTGGAAATAAAACATTTATTTCATCTATACTAGCATTAATGAAACAAAACCCAGGTCAAACTAAAGAGGGGGCATGAAAAAGTATGTAGAGGAAAATGATTGTGGTCTCATTATGGTGCCACTCTGCAGACTGCAGTTTCCTGTCTTCATCAGTGGAGTGCACTGTGACGCCCATGTGAAGTCCAGTGATCACTTGCAAAAGATATTTAATCATCTTAAAAAGTGTGTATTTGTGATCCAATACTTCCTCTCAAGGGTGAGATGTGTCTAACTGAATTGATTCCTCTCTCTCTCTCTACAATAGTAATTTAATGACCATTTGTTTTATTTAACTTCTGTTTTGTTATTTGCACACACACTAACTGCTTTCCTGTCACCTGTAAAGAGAGAATTAACAGTGTTTTTGCACTCGGATGACATTTCAACATTTATTAAGTTCAACTTTGCAAACTGTGACTATGGCTTTTTTGTTTGTTCACTGCCTTTCCTCATTTTCTTGTCTTCCTCACTTCTTCACTTCCCCATATGTCGTCTAAGATGGTTGTTAGGTGGAGGGTTGTTTACCTTGATTATGTTTTTATTCTGTGAATAACTTTGAGTTCTGTTACCTTGTATTAAGATGCTATATCAATAAAGTTTGTTTGATTGATTGATTTAAACTTAATTAGGTGAAATTGTTCACCTATAATGTTGTTCACAGCCGTCTTTAGCCAGGTTGGTGTGGCTTCTTCTTCCTCTTCTTTGTCTTCTTCCTCACTTACCTTCTCTTCATCTTCTTTTTCTTTATTTTCTTTGGTTGGTGTGGTTGGTATTTGTGGTCAAAGATCAGCTGCCACAGGAAATAGAACACAGTCATGTTGATGTGTGGACTTTATATACATATATATATATATATATATATATTAGTATTTTAATTCTAAAACATTCCACTCTATTGTGCAGTATCGTAAAACCTCATCCCAGCTGGAAAACAAAACAAAACAAAACACACAACCGGTAGTGACATTCTTTATTAGGTAGGTTATTGGGACCAGATGTAAAGCCCTGCACCTTTAAGACGAGACATTCAACTTGATTTGAACACATTACACATAGGCACTGTGTATCTTTAGTATCAATTACAGCTCGGCATACAATAATAATCTAATCTAAACTACTACCTGCACTGAATAGCTCCGTGTATTTTGTTCAAGTTCATAGGTCAAGGTAAGACGGTCCAGAGGGTAAGAAAATTCCCAGAATATTCTGATGCTCCACTTGCTCCCTGTAATTTTTCCCTGCTGTAGTCACATGTGCTAACGCAGACATTTTGTGTTGCAAATTTGTCCAAGGGGTGGGAAAGAACATTTACACAGTGACAATTTGCAGCTATTAGTGAGCTCACGTGCAGCCTCCCGGAACATTTCTGAAATGCCAGGTGATGGAGTGAATCTGATGTACATATTGTTCTGCAATGTCACTTATTTTGATCTAACACAAATGTCGAGTATCAATACATCTTTAGCATGTCTAACATCTAAATTATACATGTCTATATGCAGTGAAAGAAATATGTTGAAAAAATAGTTGGTTTCAATTGGAAATTTAGTTGGTCAAACCATTTACATTGTTGGGAGGATGGGAAAAAAAGAAGACGATGATAATTATAATAATTAAGTAAAATTAAATCACAACAAATTATCTTCATATCGTCTTTCCCAGGCCTGGCGAATAAAGTATCCTATAATGAAGCTTCCTTTACTGAAGCACAGCTTTTCATAGTCATCCAACCAAAGGAAATCAGCACAAACAGTTAGTTGGATATTCATAAAAATTGTGTATCAATCATATGTATTGAATAACATAACCTCGATAACATAGTATGTATGTAATAAACATATAATGTGAAAGTCAATTTTAGTAGTTCAACCTCAACTCCATCTCCGTCTCAGCCTCATTTATGCATCCTTTTTGTCTCGCTGCATCCTCATCAAAGAGAGGAATTAAAACATCCTTTCTCATCACTTCATGTCGATCTCACATCTCGTTTTGTTCCTGATACGATCAGCTGCTCAGTGCAGCAGTGAGCGTTATCACCTTGTGGCTGTAATCTGCAGAAAACTCTTCACAAAACACCCCTGTGACACAAAATGTCCTCAGAAAATATGTGGGATGAGAGGCTGGCAGCGGGGGAAGATGAGAGCTGGAGCGCAGACTCCCATGCAGCCGTCTGTCGGCCACACAGGGCCTGTTTTTGAATTTCTGATCAAAAGTTGCGGCGCAGACCACCACTGAATCACGGCCTCCCAAACATCTGCTGTCATATTGCTCTGAATAATTTATTTGTTGATCCAACTGAACGTATGTATCTGTCTCCCTTTCTCTCCTGAGTCCATTTGCGAGTGTTGGAGCTTGTATCCTTAGAAAATGAAATGCTTCAATCAACAACAACAACAACAAAATGATCTGCTGGTCTGAGGAATTGCTGTGTGGAGCAAACAGCGCTCACAGTCTTCCTCTCGCTCTCTCACACACACACACACACACTGAGGCCAACTCCACTTATTGTATCAGTGGGCGGCCATATTTATGTAGCCATTTTACATCCACAGTGTTTGACACAGCTGAAACATAGGTCTTATTTCAGCTCCAACATGGTTGCTAAGTGGCACATCTCATTAGAATGATTTAGACAAACTGAAAATGATATTATGATAATTCCAGAACTGTTATCAGTGGTGTCATCCTCCCAAATGATCATTTAAGTCCTGCTTGTAATGGCTATGAGACTGTTAGCGGGGTTATTCATTTCAGACTGTGTTAAGCACAGCACGCACAGCCATTAGGGCCCAGTATCAGTACACTTATGCTTACTGAAATGAGACCGTGTAAGGAAATAGAGCTATCAGGCAGCAAAATATCCATCGATCAGACGCCTCCACTAATGCAGCTGCCGCTGCTGCAGTGAACTAAAATAACATCAGCATGCAAACTTTCAAATGGAGAAAGTTTAATAGGTGTTAGGCTACATCTGTATTACTGCCTTTTCATTTGAAAACAGCGATTTCAAGCTTAAACAATCAATGTCCAGACAAGCATTTCAGCAGAAGCTCATTCTCTCTTCTACAGTTGTTAACTTGACAATACAGTGGTGAGACAACAGGATTTTTGCATGTCAAGACCTGGCTCATAAATCATGACAAAACAAACGTGAGTCACACAGGTTTCTTGAAGGATGAACAGATTTCAATTAATACTAATAAAGCAACACAAGCACGATGAGTTTAAATACCTGGGGTCAACAATCCAAAGCAATGGACAGTGCACAAGAGAGGTGAAGAAGACCAGCTATGATGTATGGCTTGGAGACACGGGAGGCACATGAGCTTGAGGTGGCGAAGTTGAAGATACTGCGATTTTCACTGGGAGTGACCAGGATGGACAGAATTAGAAATGAGCATATTCCAGGGATGAACATAGAAGGTTCATGGAAGTTGTGAAGGAGGACATGAGGACAGTTGGTGTAACAGAAGAGGACAAGATGGAGGTAGATGATCCGGTGCGGTGACCCCTAAAGGGAGAAGCAGAAAGAAGAAAATCAGATCATCTACCTCCATCTTAAGCATGTTCATTTGAAGGCTCACATGACGTGTGTCATGTTTTGAGAGTCTTCATTCATTTTAACTGACTGTCGTGCATTGATTTTCAAATGTGACTCGTGGGAAATCATTCGATTTTGGTTCAGGGAGGAAGAGAAAGCAGCAATTATCAATTAAATTCAGTACATGTAAAGTTGCAATAAATCTGAATTGCAATACAAACTGAGCACAGTGATACAATGGAACTATAACAAAAAAAAGCATATCGACCCAGACCAAGAATCTCTGTGTGTGTGATCATGGTAATCAGTTAAAAGCAAGCCATTTGTAGCTTCTTGTTAGCTGCTATTCCATCATTTCATTTCTCCATCATCTGCTTGCCATGTAATGTTAGAGCTGCCAATGGTGCTTCTCTAAGGTGTTAACAAACTTCTACTCTTGGTAGCAGCCACACTCTCATGTCACTAATGCCCCCCTTTGCACTTAATGTGATAGACAGGCTTCAGTTCTTCTCTCACTGCACACAATTTATCTTGAGTAGCCAGAGTTGAGTGTTGTGAGATAATGTGTCTGTGTGTGTGAGTGAGAGAGAAACAAGAAATGTGGGGGGTGGGGGTGCATCTGTATGTCCCCTGGCATCTATTTGCTTTTAACCGCTAAGTCATTATGACCAAATACATGTAAAAGGGGGAGAAGGAAGGAGTGTGGAGCGGGTGGAGGGGAGATCAGTGGAGTGTTATGGAGGCAAGCAGATGCTCTGGAGTTATTACGTAGAGAAATGACTAGTGTTGGGGGGGGAGTGTGTGTTTGTGTGTACTGATGGAAGGCCTTCAAGCTTGGAGAGAGACAGAGAGAGAGAGTATAAAAAGTATTTCATTTCAAGTTCATTTGCATATTTTATAAGGAGACTCGAAGCGTGGCGGTAGGTTTGAGTTTGACAAATGAGAGAGAGCAGGAGCCATTCCTGGGGTAAGGGGGTGGTGGGGGTAGAGCTGGCAAACTCCCTCACCGACCCCTCCAGCCCTGACCTCTGCAACTTTAAACTAGGGACTGAAGCTCAGAACAATCCGTGTTGTACATTTAAAAAAAGAAATAACAAAACCACATGAGATCCCATTATTTATCTAATTTAATTTTCCCACATTCTCATGCCAAGATGAGAACTTATTATTTTTAAAATTTTCACCAAACAACAATCGAAAATATGAATGCAGCGTTTCCTTTTTTTAATGCCATTGTTTCAAACTGCGACTGGTAAATCATTAATTGTTCATCTTGACTGCTGCTTATGGGTTGGCTTATTTCTCTCTTCTCTGAGCTGCTGGGGGCTTGAAGTACATCAGTGTAGTGATATTAAGCCAGGGTCAAAATAATTTGTTTGTTGTTGGAAAATAAATACATTATATATAATATATATTTCAAAGATGCATACACTGTAAAAAAAAAAAAAAAAAAGCGTAATTAATGGGAAGCTAATTAGTAGTTTTTGAAACCAAAAAAAAATAAAAATCTATTTCAGAATAATATTCAGAATGGCTTTTAGGGCTGTTTTGCAGCGTATTGAGGATGTGGTGAGTACATATGTAAAATGCACTATCATTGATTTGTGTGTGGAAAAAAAAATATTCTTCTCAGAATTTCTTTGCTTGTGATTGTTATACATTTTGGAATAAGTTTTACCCTTGTTTTAAGGAACATTACAGTTTGAAAGTGATTACATTTACAAGCTACTTTTGTCATCTCACGCTTGGATTACTGCAACTCCCTCCTGGCTGGTCTTCCTGCATGCGCCATACGACCTCTGCAACTCATCCAGAATGCGGCAGCTCGACTGGTCTTCAATTTACCAAAATTCTCCCACACTACACCGCTCATCCGCTCCCTTCACTGGCTTCCTGTAGCTGCTCGCATCCGCTTCAAGACTCTAGTGCTTGCGTTCCATGCTACAAACGGATCCGGTCCAGCCTACATCCAGGACATGATCAAAATCTACACCCCAGCCCGCCCACTCCGCTCTGCATCGACAAACCGGCTCGCTGCTCCCTCACTGAGAGGATCACAGAGGCACTCGCAGAACTCGAGACTGTTCACTGTCCTCGCTCCCAAATGGTGGAACGATCTCCCCATCGACATCCGGACAGCTGAAAGCCTCCACATCTTCCGACGCCGACTAAAAACACATTTCTTCCGACTCTACCTCGACTAAGACGACAAAAAAATAAATAAAAATTGTATTGCACTTATGACTAGCACTTCATAGTTTGTTCTACTTGAAGCTCTTACTTACTTCTAGCTCTTATTTGTACCCAAATCTTTAAATGCACTTTTGTAAGTCGCTTTGGATAAAAGCGTCTGCCATGTAATGTAATGTAATGTAATGTAATTATTTTAGCCATGCTATCAGGAATATCTGCATCCCTTTGTCTATATTAGATACAATATGTTTTTTTCCGAATAAACATTAAACCCTTATATACAATTATTGTGTTCTTTCAGAGGAGTACTGGATGTATACATATATATGCATCCAGCACTCCTCTGAAAGAACAAAATAAACTGCTGACCTTTCCCTCTCACCCACAGTGGTGATGACACATTTGTGCAATCGACAGCTTTTAAGATGATCCACGGAAGATGCTCAGAGGGAAATAAAACACCTTCAAAACCTCCATTTTGAGAGGAAATAACAGATATTCTGCCCAAATACCAGCTGCTACGAAATCATATTCTTAATGAGCAATGTGGAGAAAGTAAACTTCCCCATGTGCCGGAGCCCAGGAGGGTTGGACTCAGTGTACACACACACGAAGCGTGATTACATTAAGGCTCTGCAAACAAATAGATCCTCTGCCGCTCCATCGACGACATAAAAATAAAAATATCTCTGATGGTGTGAAGTAAAAACGGGTGTGGGGGGTGTGGTTGTGGCTGCCGGTGACGGTGGAGAGTTTAAGCATCTCTAACAACTTCCTGTAATTGCGATTTATTGAGGAGGAAGCAGAGGGTAAAGATTTTGAAATTATAAGCTATTATGTGGCAGAGAGCGGGAGCGAGGTGGGGGGTTGGCGACATAAAACACAGCTGACAAGCCAAGGCAAATTAGCCCAGGACCATTACAAAAAAATCACTTAATTGCCGGCAATTCTGTCAGGTCAATTGACTCTAATTGAAAAAAAAAAAAAAGAGGGAATAACACACACACTCACAAAAGAACATTATGGCAGAGAGAGGCAAGTGCCGCACATGAGGTGAGGAGTCAGGAAACAGACGGTGATTGGAGATCACAGCGCGGCAACTCCTCCCCGTTCTCATTACCGCAGCTCACATGATGTAATCCACTGAAAAAGTGGTAGTGAGTGCTATAATTGACACTCATGGTAATGCACACAGTGTTCCACAAGTTATTAGTCCAGAAATATGTGATCATAGAGTCAGAGGAGATGAGGAGTTTGTTCAATCCACTGAGCATTTTTATTAACAGTTGTAGTAGTGTTTTATTGCTTTAATACACCACAGTTTGTACAGTATACACACACACATACACACACACAAACATTTACATATATATATATATATATATATATATACAATATACATTTATATATATATATATATATATATATATATATATATATATATATATATATATATATATATATATATATATATATATACATATATAAATGGAGAGAGATAGAAAGTAACAAAATACCTTAAAGGCATGACACAATTTACCTTTTAGGAGGCCCAACCTTACATGAATGCAGTATTTAAAATCTCAATATACTGAGAGTGATATTGGCATATATATAAGTTATCTATGTGATTATATATATTATCTATTTTTATTATTATTATTATTATTATTGTTATTAATAATATTATTTTTGACAGCCTAACATATCACCATCACCATCACCATTTTACTGGGGGTCCAGTGGTTTCTCTTAAACAATTTGTACTCAATAAACTGAGATTGTGCTTCATAAGAACAGTTATGCCAGGATGCAACCAACTTCATCCATCTATCAGCGGAAATGTGTTTGCTCACATCTTTCTTCCAGTATAGTCACAAACTTTCCAGGTGGGGTGGTCGTGCCTCCCTGAAAATCTCATACAATTTAGAGGTTCCACATTTTTTATGTCTAGTTACCTGGACTAACGTCAGAATCCTGGTCAGAGGGTCAAGATTCTTCTAAGTGCCCAATTTGTAGGAATTTTCAAAAATCCTCTTGTGCAACTCCTGCTTAATTTCATCAAACTACCTCAATCCATTTTTGCTAAGCAACTCACAAAGTTTATTCCAGCTTGTTCCAGCCCATTTCTCCCACATAGTAATGTTTTTTTGTTCTAACAAATAGAGGATTTAGGGGTAAGATGCGGGCTGCATTTTATATGTTGATGAGCACTCATCCAGGTTTCTTGTACAAAGGTCAAAACTGGGTCCTTAAAGGGTACCGGTCTTCCCATTTGAGTAAAAAACATCTCAAGGGAGGTTGGAGCCACCAGTCCCTCTTCTATTTTAACCCAGGTTTACCTTAGCTAACTGGGAGAGTGAAAAGGCATACTGATACCACTCTATTTGGGCCTCTACTTTCTTTGGCTGCATACAATTTTGATTTGTTAAAGCTTGGTTTTCTGCCTGCCCATATATAACTCTCTATGACAGTATTGTATAGTTTCAAGAGGTTAGGAGAAAAACTTAATGGTAGCACGCACAGAATATACATCGGATTTTAGGGCAGTTGATCATGTTGATCATTAAGTCCTTCCCGTGGCCAAGTGGAAAGGGAACTATACTTGTAACCAGAGGGTTGCTGGTTCAAATCCCCACCTGGCCTAAAAGGGCATGGGTGTTGCCACTGCTCCTAATTCTAGGATGGGTCAAATGCAGAGGAATACTTTCCCTAAAGGGATTGACAAAATTCTTGTTCTTCTAACAAAGATACACAATTTTGCCCAGTTTTGTGAGAGAGGCTGAATAGCTTGAATAACTGGAGACATGTTAGATTGCATTATTTTGTCCAATCCTGGTGTCAGCTTGATCCCAAGATAGGTCAGGCCTGCTGGCATCCACTCATGATTCCCTAATGGCTGGGGGACATATTTTAGATATCAAAGAGATCTTGGATACTGCTCTGTTTCGGTTACTTGTAATCAAAATTATGTCATCAACATATTAAAAAAGCTTATGTACTTCATGGCCCATTTGAACCCCTTTTAATGTCTTTACTTTCCCGCAATGCAATTGCCAGGGGTTCCAGAAATAAGGAAAATATCAATGACAACAGGGGCAAACCCCGTCTAGTGCCATGACTAAGTTTGAATGAAGGTGACATCACACCATTAGTAAGTACTGTAGCCATCGGCTCTGTATATACTAACTGTAACCACTGCATGAAGGATGGGCAGAACCCGATTTTCTCCAATGTATGAAAGAGGAAAGCAAATTCAACTTTATCAAAAAGCCTTCTCTGCATCTAGGGAGAAGCCAACTATGGGGTCTATATCATCCTATCTAAATAGACTGTATATGTAGGACACATACTGTGGATATAGCCTATTAGAAATACATGTCATTATGTTATATATATTTTAATCTCTCATAAATACATATTTCATATGTATGTCTAAATTATATTTGCATAAATGCAGGACAATAGGTATTTATCATGTTTTTTTTTTTTTTTTACTTACCGATTCAACGGTGATTTGACCAGAAATAAAATGGTTTCAACAAGAACAAAATAACAGAAAAAACACACTTTCACTGTACAATATTTACAATATATAAACAATCTTTACATATGCTGGCTGCCCTCCCCAGCCCAGTGTTCTCCAGCTGCATGTATGGGAATCAAATATGAACAAAGGACAGCGACGAGAGACATACAGACATATAGAGGGGTAGAGAGAGAGAATCAGAGAGACGGAGACAGGACAAGGGAGTCGCTGACATCTCTGGTTCAAAGTGGTGCTGAGGTGCCACATACACAACAACGCACTCTCTCCTTTGGTCACTTCATCATTATTTGGACTGTGAGCTGAGCTGGGACTGACTCAGTGTGTGTTTGTGTGTACACTTTGCTTTTAACCTTTAGATACCAAATTGACAGTGCTCTGTGCAGTTTTCTAGAAAAAAAAATCTGATTCTCAGACTAAAAGCTGCCCAGTGCAACCACCGACTGTTACTGGTGTGAGTGAGCAGCTGCAGGACTGTTGGAGTTTCAAGCTACTGTTCCTGGTCACTCTTGACAGCTGATATTTTGCTCTCAATACATGTGATTATAATTCCTGGATGTAATTCTCTGTGTTCTCTGTTTTCTGTGACACACTTTTAAATATATGTATGTATATATATATATATATATATATATATATATATAGATATATATTCATACCCTGTCTCTAAAGTTCTAGAGTGAGTTTACTTTGTACTTTCCAACTGTGATGGAAGACCTTTTTCACTGTCTCTTCTTGTTTGTCATTTGGCCTGATCTCGCACATCCCATCATGTCCCTTTGAGTCCTGGCGTTCTCAAACTCAAATGTCCTGGTCAACAGGGGCTGATCAAGTGTAAAAAGACTGTGTGGGGAAAAAAAACAACAGGGCTGGGCGATATGAACTCAGAATTATATCACAATGTTCCATCATGATATAGCATTGATGACATTCATGACAATATTTCACATAATTTCAAAATAAAAGTAATGTGTTGATATGAAACAGCATATAGTTAACGATAAGGAAAATCATTATGATGCTAAATTAATCTATAAATGTCAAAAACACACATTATCACATTAATAGTTGCTTCTGATCACATCTGAATTTGAGACTTTTTCAAAACAAACTGGATCCTCCTCAGATCTTCATCCTGTCTGACATCATCATATCAATCTTGGTCATTTCTATAATCTGAAATTCCTGGTCTATTTAGTGACAGCACTGCTGAAAGCCAGTGATTGTGAGCCGAATCACAACCTGTTCAGCTGTATTTTAGTTCAGTGACTATGCCAGATGGATCTTTTTTCAGGGAACCAATTCTAATGAGGGCCACACGGTTGGTGTAGTGGTTAGTGCTCTTGCCATTACAGCAAGAAGATCCGGGAACGAGCCCTGGTTGGAACACGGCTCTGCATGGAGTGTGCATGTTCTCCCGTGTGTGTATAATATATAATATACAAATATAGCATCTCACTGGTTAAAAAGGAAAAATTTTAATTTAAAAGCAAACTATGTTCTTATTTTCATGGAGGTCACATATTCTCCCAGTGTGTGTGTGGGTTTTCTCCAGGTTCTCCGGTTTCCTCCCACAGACCAAAACCATACAATATGGAGGTTTCGGTAAATTGGTCACTCTAAATTGACCATAGGCCTATCACCCTATGTCAGCTGAGATTGGCACAGCACCCCCATGACCCATGTGTTTGTGTCACATATAGACGTCACAGCCCACTCTGAGGAGGTACTGTGGAGTAGAGACGAGTCGAGCCTAGTTGTGCTAGAACTGTATAATGGAAAAGTGCCATTATGCAACTCTTTATTTTAAATGAGTGGTTAAAACATTATTGTGTTGATCACTAAATGTTAATACTAAAATTACATGTTGGTTTATAGATTAAGACTATAATTTACTTACATGAGAACATAATGTTTCAATAAACTCTTACTTGTCATTCTGAATTTCTATTTTAATACACATACAATAACATTTTCCATATTTATCAATATACAGCTACTTGTGGGACACTGCTGTCCCATCATGCTTCAGTGGGTGACACAAGAGGTACCTAAACACTCAAAGTAAACACACTGAGTTTGCAGCTGGACATGTAATTGCTAAGTCATTGGTATTGATGAGGAACCTCGTCAACCACCTGCCGTTAAATGATGGTCGTTTTGTTCAACAAGGCTGGAGAGAATTGTGCTCAGACACATTCAGAGTTGTTTTTAAAGCCAGGTGGACGATGTGTGTTAAAGTGTGTGACAGAGACAGACTCTGCTGACGTGTGTTGGGATTACAACAATCACCTCAGCTTCACTTTTCCCCCTGAAACATGTGAAGCAGATGCAGAAAGGAGCCTTTGACTGGTGTTCTGATGATACCACAGGTCTGATATTCTGTGGAAAGCACGGTCTTTGGAGGGTCATTAATTAACCTTAGAGCTGTGATTACTACTTACATTAGAGGGAAATGCATTAGAAGTGGCAGACACCCTCCTTTTCCTGCCCTGCACTTCAGAGGGGCCCCAGTGGAGCGCTCCATGCCCCCGCAAGCCACGATATGTTAACGGGGAAGCAACTAATTAGATGTCAAAAATTCATAAGGCCTCTCTTTAATATTGCATATCTATCCCCAGTCTGTCACTTCAAAACAAGGGGGATTGCATAAACAGGGCAGCCGCAACACAGCCACCACCACCCCACCCCTGGGTAAGTGGTGTGAGGTGGGATGGGCTGCACTGTCGATGAGGGACAAGAAAGAGGGATGACAGTGCACTTGAAGGTGAAGAGGAGGAGGGAGAAGGGAGAGGAATGAGGAAGAAAACGTAAAGAGGAAGACGAAAGGAGCTCCGATCAAAGACGGTTCCTTGACAAATCCCACAGAGGAAGACTCTGCCACATTATCAAGTCCTCCTCGGCAGCAGCAGCAGTGTAGATTGAACCCAGCAAACACTGTCCATCTCTATTGTCTGACTTGACTCCATTCCTGTGAGGGTAGAATTAAAATATATCTGCTATATAGCACTTGAACATGAGGAAACAAGGGACATAGGAGCCCTGGTCAAAGGGACATCAAACATCATACCAAATCACCACCCCTACCTCGATAATATATGATAAAAAATTTCTTAATTTTTCTCCAATGTTCCTTGAATCCTCTCTTATTTCACTGTTCAAGTTCAATACAATTCAGTTTTATTTGTATGGTGCCAAATCATACATACATTATCTCAAGGCACTGTATATAGACAACATCATGGATACCAGAGAAACCCAACAATTCAATTTTCAATTCAATTCAATTCAATTTTATTTGTATAGCACCAAATGATAACATACATTATCTCAAGGCACTGTACATGGACAACATCAAGGAGAGCAGAGAACCCTAACAGTTCACACAATGAGCAAGCACTAGGCATCAGTGGAGAGAAAAAAACTCCCTCTTAACAGGAAGAAATCTCTGACAGAACCAGGCTCAGAGATGTGCAGTCATCTGCCTCGACCGGTTGGGGTGAAAGGAAAATGGGGGACAGCGGAGAGGTGGGGGACAGAAAGGGGGGAGAGAAAGGAGAAGAGGGAGATGAGGTAGAGACAGAAGAGAGAGAGAGACCAGGAGCAGATACACAACAACTGTATCAGGTTACAAGTTTATACAGTCAATGATATCGACTTTTTAATTATGGCACAATAATAATGGTGATGACCTGTATTTTGTGACCCAAGTGGTCTATTAGGGTGATACTGTAAGACTAGGTCTTTCAGGTATGAAGGGGCCTGACCATTAAGTGCTTTGTCCGTGAGGAGGAGGATTTTAAATTTAATTCTAAACTTTACGGGGAGCCAGTGTAGAGAAGCTAACACTGGAGTTATATGGTCTCTCTTTCTAGTTCCTGTCAGAACCCGTGCTGCAGCATTTTGAATTAACTGAAGGGTCTGTTGAACAGACTTGTTGAAACATCCTGATAATAAGGAGTTACAGTAATCTAATCTAGATATAACAAAAGCATGAACTAGTTTTTCAGCATCCTGTAAAGACAGAATGTTTCTAATTTTCATAATGTTCGGCAGGTGGAAGAAGGCTGTTCTGGAAATTAGTTTTATGTGTGAATCAAAAGACATTTCCTGGTCAAAAGTAACTCCAAGGTTCCTCACAGTGGAACTGCAAGTCATCTAAAGTGACAATGTGTCCCTTTCTGAGTTTAAAAGTAGAAAGTTACAGGTCATCCAGGACTTAATGTCTCGGAGACATTCCTGGAGTTGAACAACCTGATTTATTTCATCCGGCCTCATCGATAAATATAGCTGTGTGTCATCTGTGTAACAATGAAAGTGGGCAGCACCTGTGATACCAAGAGTCTGCTCCAATCTCTGCAGTAGAATATTATGATCAATGGTGTCTAATGCAGCACTAAGATCTAACAGGACAAGTAAAGAAAATAGACCATTTTCTGACGCCAAGAGAAGATCATTACTAACTTTAACTAGTGCTGTTTCTGTGCTATGGTTTAATCTAAAACCTGACTGAATAGCTTCAAACAGGCCATTAATGTGCAAATATTCACATAATTGATTAGCAACTGCCTTTTCTAAGATTTTAGAAACAAAGGGAAGATTAGATATAGGTCGGTAATTAGCTAAAATATCTGGGTCAAGGGTCGCTTTTTTGAGAAGGGGTTTAATAACTGCTAATTTAAACGTTTGGGACACATATCCAGTTATCCTGTATCCAGCTTTTAATTAAAGGAAGCACATTTTTAAACAGTTTAGTGGGGATGGGCTCTACCTGACAGGTTGATGGTTGCAATGGTCACAAGTTCGACTCCACCCCTGGCTGATTGTACTCAATTCCATTGTAAGTCGCTTTGGATAAAAGCGTCTCGTAATGACATGTAATGTAATAATATGATGGTATGGATGATGATACTAATGATGTGACTCAGGGAGATCTATAGGGGAGAAACTGTCTAACTGTGCACCTGGGTGCTTCTACTGCTTGTGTGCTAAAAGATGAGTAAGTACCACTATGAGGGAGGAGATAGTCATTTTTTTCCCTAATTGATGTTATTTTATTCACAAAAAAGTTCACAAAGTTCTAATGTGATGGTGAGAATTTAACTTATCTTACATTAACCATAAACTACATAAAGTATACAGTAGCAATACGACTGAATAAGACTGCTGGAGGAAGATAATAGTTAAATGTTGCTAGACAGTAAAAGTAATTTGTTGAATAACATCAGGGGGCAGGCATTGTGACAGTCAACACAAGTTGCTGCCCTCTCACTCTAAAATAGAGCATAGCTCAGGCCACATCTTTATATCTGAAACTAACCGTTTATGCAACATCCATTATTCATCCCAATTCAGAGCTCTCAGCTTGTCTCCTCAATGTGTGATGATGTGATGGATGGGAAAATTATCATCAAATACACATCTGGATTACACCTGCTTTTAAGAGGCAGACATTTTTCACAAAAGACATGAGCTTTCACCTCCGGTTTTAATACATAGAAAGTAATATACAGTCATCATTTCCTCCCATGATTTTGTGTGAAACTCACACTTTTTCATCTGCATTCCCATGAGTACATATGTATGAGCAGGAAAAATTGCAGTTTTTCTGTCTTTGCTCCTGCAGCAGGCAGTCTACATTATTATCCATCATTTCTTACATACCACACCATGTCTTCAAGTGCGTGCACCTTGCATGTTGAATAAAGACATCTGCCCACCAGTGCTCACATATTGGCTGCAGCATTTTCTCTAAATCGCCCTAATAGTTTCCAGCAGTAACAGAAGTTAAACACTTACTTCATAAATGACCAAACAAACCTTTAAAATCCTGGCCAGGAAATTATGCCTTAAAGAAAATGATTATTTTCTCCTCTGTAATTACCAGCTTCCCCTCTACCAATTTAAGCAGCTTTAACAGACTTTATGAAAACTGGTCTTGCTGGATATATGTATCTTACCATGAAACTGTCTATGCTTAACTCACACTCCACAATAAGCAGCAGCAATACCTATCACTTATCTTTTGTCTTATTGTGAACTGTTTGCATGTGCCACAATGAATTTTACACAAGTGTATTTATTTTAAATCTCAGTTTGTGTTGGCTCAGGCATCAGCAGTCATAGAGATGGTCACTATTTTTTTTTTTTTTGCTAATAAACCTAAAATATAGACAAGTTTAAAATAGTTTCTCAATTAAATATGAGTCAGTATCAACAACAGTTTTTCAGGAATTGTCACACGTGTGAAATTAAATTAACGTGTCTATCCACGCTTATTTAACAGATGGAGAGCTGTGATCTCAAAATGTCAGTACTGTAAACACCTGCGGATGAAACAATAGAGATATAGGCTAATGCCAGACTGCATCTCAGTTGAGCTTGAGATTGAGTGTGAGTCTGGGAAGGGTGTAATCCCCTCCCACTTGCAAGAGATAGCAGAAAATGCCAATGTACGCAATTGGATAGACATACAACCAATCAGACCAATGATCAGGATGACGTTTGCAACTAAGGTTTTTGTTATAGTTTTCTAGGAGCAATGGCTATCTAGTAATGACATCAAACAACTTTTGCCCAGTGGAGCTCCATGGATCAAGTCCCAGCTGACAGCAGTGGGGTACACTGTGGACAGATCACCAGCCCAGCTCCCTTATTTAATCAGATGAAATCATGAAATCAATTCAGTTGTTCCAGATCTGAACATGAAGCAAGACCTCCCAGATTTGGATTGTCACCAATTAATTCATTTATGTTTTAATCTGGACCTTTTAATTGATTTTAATGAAAAGATAATATTATCTGTCATGTTACTCTGACAGGACACAGACTGTGGGTGTAAATCCCTTGGACTGTGTACCATTCACAACTGAATCACTACAGTGCTTCAACCCACAATCACCCCATGATGGTTTAGATGGTTTAATCAGGACTTTTACATTGTCTGGAGTCAGTAATTACTTTATTTTTAAGAATATATTGAAGACAACTCAGTACTGAGGAGAACAGAGCGAACATCAGACATGAGCACCGTGGGATTTGGACCTCAGGTTCTGACAAGCAGCATGCCAGGGCTGATACATATAGTCATCTGTCTGTGACTATTTATTAGAGAATGGTTGCTAGAAACTATCTCTGGAATGATATTGTCCACCAATATCTAAGGTTTGATGGGGTTGATGTAATCAGACACTGTGTCATTAGGTTAATTGAAAAACAGTTTGCTTGTAGATGCTTTTGTTCTGCATGTTCATTTTAACTCCAATTTAGCTATAGGGATAAATCCACTAGGAAAAAAAAGTACAGCTTTTTAATTTCATATTCACTAATTGGAAACGTTTTTTTTTCTTGACTGTGTGCTGTAGTTGTTTTCCACTTTTAACAACTTACAAACTGCCACTTATTAAACTAAACCCTTACCAACTCACCTAATGGCAGATATTATGTACCTCAATAATATACACTTAATTATTGCATTATTGAATTCCCCATGGTATATTAACCAAGAATAAATGAAAATCATCTGACCTTCAATAAAAGAATAAAGATGACTATGACTATTGAAGGCATATCTGCTGGTTCATCTCACTGTTAGATGCTCTCTTCCAACAGGAAACTGAAGTTTGCATCGCTTTGTGAACTGCCCACTCCCCTACACCAAAATCCATTGATCAAATCAATTTTATATGAACTCCATTGGCTGCTCATTTTAATGTAATCCCACAAAGTGAGAGTTAAGTATTGTTTTTATTGGCTATGTGTGTGTGTCTGTTTGTGTTTCCGCACTTGCACCCGCCAATTTGACCAACAGAGACCGACAGTGGCTTGTTGCGTGAATGGGGTGAAGTCTGCCATCTCAGATTGCCTTGTTCATTTCAGAACTGATTTTAAGATTTTAGTCTTTTCCTATCCATCAATGGCCTTACTTGGTGTATTTAGCTTATCTTGTTAACGGCTACTACGTCCCCAGGTCAAGGTGCAAACATTGGGGGTTACCATTCCTGGTAACCTGCGCTCATTTACTGACCTGGGAGTTTTTACAAGTAAACTCAAAACGTAAAGGCTTTTAATAATCAGTAGCATGGTGATGCATTCCCTCTGTTGTTAATTCTGTACTGTTGGTCATTCCTATTTCATTGTTTTATCAAATGTTTTGTTCTATTCCAATGATGTGCTTTTTATTTTATGTGATGCACTTTCATTATCTTGCAGGTATTGTAAAGTGCTACATGATTGATAAACTGGGATTTTTAGGTCACGTAACACAAGAGTCGTTCTGCCTTAATCGCTCATTTTTTTTACATAGGTAAATTCGAATGAAGGCTTTCAAACACAAAATAACACATTTGAACTTGAACTCTCAATATGGAAAAAATGATGATTTTCTTTATTGGTGCAGGACAGTTAGCAGTCCTAAATCCAACAAAACAACAGTAGACAATAACACTTTTCTTAAGTGTTATTGTTATTAAGATTTTTTTTCCCTTTACGGTTAAATTACAATTTCATATTCCAGTCTATATTTCTTCATTTTAATCAGCCCTGCTATGCATGAATTATCTCTTTCCATAGAAATAAAAAAGCAGATAAGATAAAAGGTTGCGAAAGTTTGGTGACATACCATGTAAACTCTCCCTCTATCACTCTCAGATACTTCCTATGGTGCAAGTGAACTGCCTCCTCTTAGCCTGGGTGTCGGGGGGTCACGAGACAGCCATCAACAGATTGTACCACGTATGTTTTGAACTTGTCACACTGTGGATTTTAACGCTCCCATCTCCATAAACAAAAAGCAAACTCCCAACCACCACCACCTCACCTGGAGTAAAGTGATTATTGGGAAGTTCTCCCAGTGACGGCCTGTCAATCACTACTCCTGCATGAGTTTAGATTCCGCACACCTGGTCCAATTATTGTGCTGCTATTTTTGCTGACACTTGCCTCTCAAAAGCTTTCACACTACCTTTAAAGAGCAAAGTGGTTTAATATAAAGGCAAGAAGATGCTCTTCAAAGCAAATTTATTCAGAGGGAAAATTTCCTTAAACTGTTGACTGTCGTTCATCTCAAAGAAAGTCATTTACATAATGGCCACACTTAATGAATTGACAAGTATCCATGCAGTATCGCTTGGTTAATCTGCTTGAGCGCATTTGCAGTCAAGAGTCCACTAAAGGAGACCCATCATTAAAAACTCAGCCGGCCATCACACCATTGCTGCTTATTTCAAAGAAAAAGTGTCTGGACTTTGGTCTCTCCTTCCCCATTACACCAAAAAAGATCACAAACACACCTTTGTGAAGTCATCTCGGTAACTGGCCTGGCTCCTTCAAATGATTCACCCCATTATGGAGCCAATCAGGTATAATGAAGCACGGGGCAAACTCTGTGGTGGCAGAGTTGGATGAATTATTTACGGGGACTTGTCATCCTTCTCCCGTCGAGGTGCTGCAGTCACAGAGGAGCAGCGAGACACATGAAGGCTTTCCGGGGTGGAGATACTCTGCGAAGCTGGTGACACCCAACACCCCACCCACCCCCCTTCGCGCTATACCCACTCCTCCACATCACTAAGGTCCACCTCCCACATCCTTCCTCTCCTCGTCCTCCTCCCCTCAGTCACTCCCTCATCCTCAAATCAAACAGCCCTCCCAATCCCACCCCTCTTCCTCCCCACCTGTCAGACGTCGAGAGAGAGAGAAACGGGGCCGGCGCCACTTCGTTACTAGTCGCTCACTTGGAGGTTTCAAAGATATTTCAGCTAATGAGGAAGCATTTAGAAAACTCAGCGATGCTGACTTCCAGAAGAAGAGAGAGACAAGCGGGGGTAAGGGGTTGGATTGGGGGTGGGGGGACTGGGGAAAACTAGGCTACAATACTGCAGTGGTCACACACACACATGCATTACACACGGCAATCAACAAATCTGCACTGTCTCTCACACATGTGAAAGGCATAGATACACACACACGCACACACACGGATGGCGCACACTCACCTGTACACACTCCCTTCTCTGCTCAGGGTTGTCAGTGCAGTTGAACAAAGTGAATAGGATATGTGACTGACAATAAAGATTTCTTTTAACATCAGTGAGAGTAGGGGCGGGTGCCGGGTGGAAGAGTCTGGGGAGACAGGCTGCAGAAGTTCGCATTACTCCGAGGGACCCGTCGGCTGCATATGCCATCTTTAATGACGAGGGCCTCGCAAAAAACTGGCACCCAGTCAGCCCGCCAACAAGCGAGTGCGAGGAGTGAAACCTTGCAAACCTATTATTTTCAAACCTCCATCTTGTTTTTTGTTTTTTTTGCCACCCAATATCTCCCACAAACCCACCACCTCCATTTTCCTTTAAATGTGAGATTTAATAGACACCGCCAAAATCCCACTGCTGTCTCCTTAAAGTTTAATTCGTCCACTTTTTCCTTTCAATCCTGCATCCCCCCATTATGAGGCAGCGACTGCAGCTGCAAACAGGGCATTATTATTTTATATTAGGAAAACATTCTCTTTTCAGATGAAGGGAAGGGGAAGGAGTTGGAGCGACTGTGGCAATATTTTCATGACACACTTATAATGGCAGGTTGGGAAGTGAGCAAAAGAGGACCTACTTTTTTCATATGACACTAATATCCTCTGCATTAACTGGGTGGCTTATTTACTGCTTTCAATAGATTCTGTGTTTGTGTGAAAAGTTGGTTTGAGTTGAATTGAGGGTGAATGTGAGGGATTCAAATGGATAAAGTTTGTATCTCTAGCTGTCGAAACAAGGTTCTGACTGCAGAACTTTTCAAAATTACAATGAGGAATATTCAAATTGATCATACCAATATTGTTTGCGCAAGTCATGAAGTCAAGCTATATAAGCTACATTTTCATTTCATTTTCAATTTCATATTTGCATCCACAATGTCATGAGATTAAGAAAATGTAATTATTTCCAATCTAATCAAACATTTTAAACATGAAGTATTTCTGTTTTCTTTTCTTTCTTTCTGTAAACATGGAATTAATTTGTTATTTTTAAGTTATATTCAAGCCCTGGAGGGTTTGGGCTAATTCACCCAAATTATAAACCTTTATAATCGTATAAAATGCAAAATCAAATGGTTGACAAACTCTTAACGAAATTTGTAAAATGCAAATGTTATTTCAAGTAAAGTTTTCATCTTACCAACCAATATTTTACATGCTACAGATTTAACATTTGTCATTATAGTCTTTGTCTTTTAAAGTTTAAATCTAATATGACTCCTGTTTTTCTTTTTTCTTTTTGTAAAAAAAAAATATATATATATATTTTTTTTAAATTGTAACTTTTTATTCAAGCCCTGGGAGGGTTTCTGCTAATTCACTCTGACATTCTATTCTTCATATATTTCATAAAATGAAAAACTTGCCAAACTTGAAAAGTGGTGCTTAACACTCAATTAAAGCATGTTCCTTCAAATTAAAGTCAGCAAGAAATAAATAAAGAAAGTGTTTTCAAAGTGAACATTTAATCAGAGGTAAACTGTTAAACTATGAAAAATCATTAAACATTCATAACAAATTAAACCGACTCAAAAATGTTGATCTAAAGAGTTGTCCACAACTGAGCACAGCATGCACAGCCCTAATGTTTTGAAAAGTTGTAAGGTTGTCAGTCTGTAGAAGCCACATTTGCCACTTATCTGAGCAGAAAGAAGGCTAGTAGAGACCTTGACCTCTGACCTTATATTTCCTGCTGACACAAATTTTGCTGTCCCATAAAGTTGACCAATGTGTGTATCAGTTCATTTACGGGTACAGTAGCGTGGTCCATAAATAAGCAGGGAGAATGAAAATTGTTGTCTTAAACTCTGAATCCATGTCTGCAGCAGTTTTTCAATGGGGGCTTTGTACAGGGACCACCAACAGCCCCTCGGGTACAAGTCCATACCAGAGTCCTGTGTCCATCTTGACGCTGTCAGTTCTGCCAGAGAGCGAAAGTTTAAGACCTTCAAAATGATGTTGTATTGTTGCATTTTTCCTTCCCAGAGAATCAGTATCTCCTAGCTGTGGGGTTCTCAGTGACAGAATTACAGCAGGACTTTCCACAGGTCCACACTGACCGTTCTCCAAAATTTTTTATAAAACCCAGCTGACACATCATATACACCAGGAGTTTTACCATTGGCCAGCTGATGTAAGGCAGTATTGAGTCCCTCCAGAGTGATGCCATGACCCAGAACCTCCATGTCCTGAGGAATGAAGTCAGTCTCTTCATGTAGGTTTTGGACAAGTAGAAACGGTCGAGCCTGGCTGCACTTACACTGCCGTCAGCCACCCTGAGCCAGGTGTACTGTTTGTCCAGAGGGTGTTAAAACCCTCTGGACAAACATCCACCACACTAACTCACACCAGCTGGGACCACCTGTCTGATTCGAGTAGGGGTGAGTGGTACAGTTCCAGTCGCCTCCCAAAACTACACACTCCTGGTCACACTGCTGTAGAAAATTGTCAAGGTGTTGAAAAAACAACAACTATGGTTTGTGGACTATGGTTTGGAGCATAGATATTTATAAAATAAAAAAACTGCACCATTATTGATACATACTTTGAGCTCTGACTGCTAATGCTCTGCCAGGAACTATTTCTGAACTGGAGATGATGTTGATGTTTGAACCACAGTGACGCCAGCAGACACACGAGTGCCATAAGACAAAAAGATGTGAGATCTCCACCACAGTCCAGAGTCCAGGCTGTCTCATTCCTGATCGTGACCATGTGTCTCCTGCAGGAACGCTACCTGGGGAATTTTCTGAAGTATATTTCATATTACTGATCTTTCCCTCCATTGATGTTAAGAGAATCCACCCTCACTGGGTGCATGTCAACCAGGAGAAGAGAAACCACTAGAAAAGGAAAAAACACCCTGTGTGTATCATCTTCCAAGCTTTCTGATGTCTTTATATTGTCATGATGTCATTTGTTTTCTGACAGTTTTTAAACGGAAACATTTCTTTTCGTCAAAGTTTTCACACTATTCAGAAATTTTTCTAGGTCAGGAAAATAGTCAGAAACCTGGCTTTTCTGAAGACTTCATGTAGGAAAGTGTCCAGTTCTTGTGGAGTGTAAAGGTCTTTCTGAGAACCTATCACAGGAACACAGTCAGCTGCTGTCAACAGCTGATTGTTCCTCTTTGCTGATTGTTCCAATCCATTCAGTCATTACTGCACTGCACAGGTTGAAATATGCAGCTCGCTCCATGCATGGCACATCTGTTGCCTCGCAAAAACTAAAATCTACAAAAATGCTGACTTAGTCAAAGAATGGCCTCAAATGATGACCAATGGTCGAACAACAAAATCCTCTGTGGGGGCAGCCCTATTAAAGAGTATCATTCTTCCAGGTCATTGTGTTAAATCAGCAGCAAGTGGATGTTTTACATGTGTTATTTGAGAGGTTCTTTCACAACTGAAAAACCTTGCATGTGATGTTAAAACCTATTTAACAACTTACAAACTATAGCAGTTGCTCCACATTTAACACCTTAGGAAGGATTACACTAGAAAGTATCACAGCTCCTCAGAAAACACTGTGCAGTTTCATTCTCAACAGGCTCCTCTTCTTTTTCTCCCACTGTTAAAATATCTCTCCATCTAGGAAACCAAATCCTAACAGGTTAGTGTGATAACTCAATTAAATCCTGCTGAGCTCAGAGTTAAAGGCACAGTAGACTTTTCTTTCTTTTGGCATTTCTGATCACCAATATCATAATATTTCGGCATCATGTAAATCAAGTGATTTAAGATCTCATCTGACTGTAATCATTGTCCTTTATGAGCACGGCCTACATGGAAAGGCAAAAGCCTAAACTCCATGTGAGAGGCAAGAGTTCAAACAAAGGGAGTTCTCTTTCGAACACAAAAGGACTGTTTTAAGAAAGTACAAACTGCATTTCACACATATGTGTGAAGTACTGACGAGCAGAATTCTCCTATCCCTGAAGAGAATGTGCCAGTTTTACCCTGGTTGAGTCAGAAACAGTCAGAAACTCATCTTGCGTTCAGCCACGCAGGCCTCTGGATCTGCAAGCTGCCCTTCATTCCTACAGAAGAGATGGACAGTGGAGACTTCCTTCTAAGGTCGACTCCTGAGCTGCTTTCCTCCAGACGACGCTGAAAAAAAAGATAGAAAAGAGAACATATTCACATTTAAGAGGCTGAATATATCTGAAATATGCTGAAATATCCTACTCATTTGGTGTGTTATGGAAGTGTCGTGATTGGAGATGAAATAGCCAATCTAAATTTATATAGTCTCCGATTGGTTGATTTTGTAGCACATTTGTAACGCTGTACCAAGTTGAAAGAGTGCTCGGATAAAGTTGAGCACGCACAGAAGGGAGAGATTTGAGAACAACCGTGCAGTGGTCTGCAGTGGGCAAGAGTTTGTGAGGGCGTATGAGTAAATGAGTGACAGGGGTTATTATTGCACGTTAAAATGAATAATTGCAAACATGCAAATACATGTATTGAGCAGAGAATATATTTTTGTTTGCTTAAATGAAATTGTGTTTTGCTCGTGTATAATTTCTCTGCAAAATATTTTTTTCCGTGCTCAAAATCTCACATTGTTCCTTCACGAATTGGCCCAAATATAACACTATATTAAAGCACTGTATTGTGTTTGCCTTGTGTTAAACATGATGGGCCACCCATCCACACGCTCGTATAACTCAAGTATTTTTATCTGTTAATTGTTTGATCACCTTGTCTGAAGCAACGGCATCCGTTTTGCATGTTTATTGTTGTTTGTGCCGATCACCACTTCTGTGTGTCAGCGAACCGACAGATCATGTGTGGAGATGGTGGCTGTGTAAACTTTAAATTCATAGATTGACTTTGTTTCGCCTGTATTAGTCTACTCTCCCTTATAACCTCTGCCTGCCCCACCTCCTGCCCCCTTGACCCTATCTCTTCTCATCTTTTTCAGTCGATTGCTGATCTTCTTCCTTTTCTCACTCACAAGATGGGTGAGGAAATAATCTGGTTGCTTTCCTGACTCTCTTAAAGAGGCCATAGTTACCCCCCTCCTCAAAAAACCTACTCTTGACCCGTCTGAAGTAAATAAATACAGACCTGTCTCTCTTCTTCCATTTCTTTTCAAAACTCTGGAGCATTTAATCAACTCTTTTCCAACCTTGACCGGAACAACCTTCATGATCCTCATCAGGCAGGTCACTCAACCAAAACTGCTCTTCTTGCTATCACTGAGCAACTCCACACTGCCAGGGCTGCCTCTCTCTCCTCTATGCTCATCCACTTGGACCTTTCTGCAGTGTTTGACACATTTAACCACCAGATCCTTACTTCCTCCCTTCAGGAACTAGGTGTCTCAGGCTCTGCACTTGCCCTACTCTTATCCTATCTTCAAAACTGAACTTACAGAGCAACCTGGAGAGGATCTGTGTCAGAACCTTGTCCTCTAACAACTGGGGTCCATCCGAGTTCTGTCCTGGGCCCTCTCCTCTCCATACAACAACTCTCATGGTTCTTCCTATCACAGACACCGACGACACCCAACTTATTCTTTCTTTTCTCCCGGTCTGAAACGCATGTAGCAGAACGGCTCTCTGCTTGTCTAACTGACATCTCTCAATGGATGTCTGACCATCACATGAAACTAAATCTTGACAAGAACAGGAAAGGGCTCTCCCACAACAGACCTGACCATCACCCTCGACAACTCCCTCTGCAGCTCCCTCTGATACCGCAAGGAACCTGGGTGTGACACTGGATGACCATCTCTCCCTCACTGCCAACACTGCTGCAACAGCTCGATCTTGCAGATACACATTGCACAACATCAGAAGGATACGGCTTCTTCTAACCCAGAAGGCGGCACAGGATCTGGTCCTGGCTCTTGTCATCTCACGCTTGAACTACTGCAACTCCCTCCTGGCTGGTCTTCCTGCATGTGCCATATGACCTCTGGAGCTCATCCAGAATGCAGCAGCTCAACTGGTCTTCAACTTACTAAAGTTCTCTCACACTACACCGCTCCTCTATTCCCTTCACTGGCTTCCTGTCGCTGCCCGCATCCGCTTCAAGATTCTAGTGCTTGCGTTCCATGCTACAAGCGGATCCGGTCCAGCCTACATCCAGGACATGATCAAATCAACATACTGTAATATAGTGTTACCCATTAATTTGGTGGTATATTTTTCTATCTACAAGATTGTAGATTGATTGTTGTTGTTTTTTGTAGATTTTAACAAAAAACAACAACAATATTGCAGTTTAGAAAATTTTAAAAACTGTTTTCGTGCCGGACCAAAGGGTGAAGTCTTGTAAGAACTTCTTGCTCTGTTGATTGAGGAGGAAGGAAACCATCAGACACTTTTGATGTATTGCTAAATATGTGTCTCATCTCTGCTTTAAAACCACACACACTTTCACCCTCCTCCTCCGTGAAAGTGGTAATCAGGCTGGATGGCTGATTCTTTTCATAAATTTTAGTATCTCCTTATTTCAGGCTTTGCTGCCTCTCGGCTGCCATTAGTACCCCGCAGGCAACAGAGCCCATCTCCCTCGAACTCCACTCCTTTTATGAGGTTTTCCTTAGCTCACAGTGTTACTACCTGCCGGGCTTTCACACACACACACCAACCATCCTGTTATCTTCTAAGATATATACAGTATTGTTTTTTTCTCAATTTTTTAAGTAGCTCGGTTTAACCAATTTAAACATGATATAATATCGTTACAGCCTCCATTAAGAATAAAGCTTGGCTCAGTAGGAGACCGAACATAAAGTACGCCACAACGTTATCCCATCAATGATTTTGATTTATTAAACAAATTTATTTTGATTTCAGACAAAAGAAATAATGAACACAAATAATAAGAAGTTGGGTAGCATCGCGCACTCTACCAAAAACCTCCCACGGTTGTTGGATGTGGTCATCCTATTTGTCTGAATAAACGATAATGTCATCCAGATATGCCTCGCAACCCGACAAACCTGACAGAAATGTATCAACTAGACGTTGAAATGTAGCAGGAGCGTTACACACACCAAAGGGCGTCACCGTATATTGAAGAAACGCATCAGGAGTCACAAACACAGAAACTTTCCTTACCCGAGGAGCATTCGGCACTTGCCAATAGCCCATTAAGGTCTAGTTTGGTAACATAATTAGCACTGCCGACTTGTGTCCACACAATCCTCAACACGAGGCAACGGGTAACAGTCAGGTTTAGTGACTGTATTCAGTTTGCGGAAGTCTGGTAGGTGGTAACCTACAGTATAACTATAGCACTGTTAGTTGCAACATCTCAATCTGTTTTGATCAGCAGTGAAGTTTTAAAGTTGTAGAAACCTAAAAGTTTACAAGATTGTGAGACTGTGGTCAAAGTACACTGTTTTCAGTGTACAGGACATATGGTCTTACTGTGGTTCTTTGTGGAGCAGTTTTGGAGTAAAATATAGTCACCATGGCGATATGGAATCCACATGGGGCAGATTTCTGCCGGTATGAATGTTTGAGGTTGTGCTGGGGAGAAATGTGACATCTGTGACAAGTGAACTGAAGGAAGTGTGACATTCCTGACAGCCTGTGTACAATGAAATTGAACCAGTATAAAAGGTGCGAGACAACTTTTGTGATATTGATGAAATGTTGTAGACAAAAAAAAAAAAAAAAAGTGCCTATCAGCTTTTCTTATTCATGCAGAAATCTCAAAGTCAGGAAACGGGACACAACTAGAGACTGTGCTATATATATATTTTTTTTTTTTTGATTACCTGAATTAAATTTTTTCATGATTCTATTTTTAGTAAACCCTTCTTCTTTGCCTCTGACTGGTTTTGCTGTAGATTGGGAGTAAGGACAGAGGCTCTACCTTAGCCAAAATCATATTTTAAGGCATTATTATTTAGTGTTTGGTGGTTATAGGTCACATACTTGTAAATTAAAATCATCACAAAGCCAACACAGGGAAATGGTGAATAATTCACACTAAAGAGAAAATTGCAATAATTATCACAGCTAATACTAAGGGGGGGCCCAGGTACTTTTGTGACAGTACCTGGACCCTAATGTGATTACAATACTATGAGGGTCTGGGTGTGGGTCAGAAGTTGAGCAACTGATATGGTTCATGATTGTATAATGATTGTAGGTGTGACTGCACCGTATGTGCCCACTGTACCTGGCAACTCACGGAAAATATAGCAGCCAGCAGGGACATAAGGAGAAACAGAGTTTAAACATTTAACGCTTCAGGCTACAATATTTAAAGAGAACGTTTGACATTTTTTCTCACAATTAAATATAACTTTGCAGCATGGAACTGAAGTGTTTTTGTGTTGGAAACCACTCACCTCTCCCACACAAAAGTCCAGTCAGAAAATCAAGGAGCTGCTGGCCTACTGCTGCCACTTAGGTCAATTTGAACAATGGACATTGAACACTGAAGTCACAAAGCAACACATAAGAACTTCATGAAAGAGGCAGCAGGGGATAAACAACTCATGCGTGCGCACTCATGTAAAATCGCTTATTTTCTTCATGGAATTTTTATGGTTAGTTCATTGGCAATTCTTATCTGTGGATCACCCAGCTCACTGATGAAGAACATCTGTAAGCACAAATGAGAGTTGCTGGACACACTGTTCATCAGCACTTGTGTCTCAAAGTCAATTAATTAACAAACCTGTGGACAAATTAAGTGTGTCTGTCAGTATATCTGTTATGAACGTGTAGAGGTGTGTTCATGGTGTCTTGGCTGGACCAACTGCCCCAAATTGGGTTTACCGTGCCAAGTTTCACCTGCAATACCTCACTCAGAACAATGAATCATGTCAGAGTTTATTTTGAAGTATTTACATCTATTTGATTTTATTTAAGTCATTACATTTTTAGAATGTATTTATTAAAATTCCTTAAAATCATTAGCATCATCATGCTATTGCTAGCCTGTGTGGGACTATATTGTGGCTAGTAATCAGAATTTGTAACTTATTTGCTTAGTTGCATGAAATGACATATGTGGTTTTGAAAACTGCTCATAATAAAAACTAAATTCTACATTCTGGGAATATTTATTGCTGGTGCTGTGCTGAGGGAGTTGAGTGGACCATCACCAATTACTCATCAACCTGTTAGGACAGGTAAGTGTAATTAACGGACTAAATAAATGTAAACTGTTTTTTAGTGAATTTGTGTTATATGCGGTAACATGCGTTAGGGGTGGGATGAGATCTCGCGATAGTAAAAACTCAGAGGTGAGATGTTGTCTCATGATATCTGGAGGTCATCAACTAATGCAGTCTGCACTTACCTTAAAGGAAATGACCTTAAACATGTGAATAAAGCTTAATGCAGAGCATGCCCTCGCAGTTAATGACATTTTGGCTTTAATGTGGCTGACACACAACCTCTACAAACAAGTTTAATAGTCAAAGAAGCACTGATGTGTGGAATTAACCTGTTTTTGAGACATGGAAAGCATGATAACAATGCTAACTTAGCAACACACAGGCATAATGTCAAATCATGTTCCCCTAGTGATATATGTGTGTTCTGCATTAAATCCTAAAACAAACAGGCATCTTTCCTTCAATTAATTCACTAAATAATTGTAAAAAAGCTGTTTTCGTTTCCTGAAGAACCAAAGACCAAGGCGTGCAAAAGTCAACTACGCCCCTGCGGCCTGACGTCATAGTTTCGCTTCTCAGCCGCTTCACAGCCCCACGATGTCCATCACCACTCTTTCCAAAGGGGCCTCCACGTGGAGCTGCTGGAGCGGGGCTTGTGAATGCCCTGTCGGGCCCTTGTGGGCCATACACGCGTTGCACTGGCGGCAAAAATCCTCCACATCCCTCTGATAGTTACCCCAGTAAAACCCTGACGGAGACGATGCAGGTTCTTGGTGGCTCCAAAGTGCCCTGACCTCAAGGCACCATGCATGGCTTCCAACACCGCCCTCTGCCTGCTCTGTGGAACCACCAACTGCCACGTCTCGCCTCCCCCCGGCGCCACCCAGGCCTGCTGCAGCAACCCCTGGTGCAACTCCCCAAACTTGGCCCAAAGCACTTTGGTGCTCCAGGACAGCGCCCCCACGTCCTCCCACGGTGAATGCTCCTGAGTCTCTACCCACTGCAGCACTGGCTGCAGAGTCCACAGAAACTCCCCACAGAAAACCTCCCTCACCTGGCCTACTGCCCTGAACTCCTCCCTCTCCTCCTGCAATCCCTGCACCCTACCTTCTGCACGCTCACAAAAATGACAACCCACCTCTGCGCAGGGCTGGCACGACAAGGCGTCTGCGTTGGCATGTTGGGTCCCTGGTCGATGTTGGATTTCCAAATCGACCGGTCCTTCTCCAACAGCCGGTGTAGGGGTGCTGCAATGATGGCGAAACCCCACACGAACCTCCTGTAATATGAGGCCAGCCCAATGAAGCCTGTTCTGCACCATCCCTACCTGGCTCAAAGCGGTCACCAGCTCACCATAATCTCCCCTCTCTTCCGGGCTCAACATAGTCATGCACATCAGTGCGTCCTCCGACAACTTTGACGCCAGGAAAAACGCCATGTCTCACACAGATCGCACACGAAAAACAAAGACAAAAAAAAAAGAAAGAATCTGCGGCGGAGTTATTGAGTTACAAACTGCACCTTCACAAACTTAGCTACGCTAAAATATTGTTACTGTAGCTATTACTCTAGGTGCAGGCCGAATGGGAGTCCACAACCTGCTTGCGGAGGAGTTGAATATGTGACCATGCTGTCTCTGCACACAGGGTACCAGTCTTAACCACTGAGCTACCCCACCCCAGTGGATGGAAGTTTTATATGCAATTGAAATACATAAATCTTAAGAATTAGGCCTAAATATTTAAAAGGAAAACAGAGAACCAGTATCATTCCAAAATCACAGCTACTACACTTGACATGGTTGTCACACTTATTGAAACACACACATATTAAAGACTCATGAGGCTGTTTTGCTATCAACGGTACTGGACATACATCCAAGGCTGGGGCAGTACCTTTGTTCCCCCATCACCAAAAACAACAAAAAACAACTACTCTTGCAATAGCAATTTTAATAGTAAATTAATTCATACATGGATAATCACACAAGACGTGAATACGTTGGTAGGGATGAGACAGAGCATAGAGAGAGAAAAAGTAGGAACAAAGGGAAAAAACTTACAAGACACACAAGCTAGAGAGAGAGAGAAAGAGAGATGGTGCTCAGAATCACATCAGCAGCAGAACGAGGCAGGTGTTTAATTTGAGAATTAAGACACTGTGAAAGTTCATAACTATGCTAATGGCTCTGCGCCTCAGTCTACCAGATGAAGCTTTTGTTATTTGTTTAGCTGGTGAAAGGATTCCACTGTCCGCTGTTGATTAGGGATGTAATAAAAAAATCTATGCAAATAAGTCATCATTTATAAAAGTACAAAAAAAATACAACACTTTTGTTTATTGGTCCCATTTTTCATGAGCTGAACTCAAAGATCTAAAACATTTTCTACATAAACAAAATCAACATTTCTCTCTGTATTGTTCACTAATCTGTTAGTCAGCAGTTCTCCTTTCCCAAGATAATCCATCCCACCTCTCAGGTGTGTCATATAAAGATGTTGATTAGACAGCATGAATATTGCACAGGAGTGCCCTTAGGCTGACCACAATAAAAGGCCACTCGTGCTGTTACCCGTGAATTGAATGTTCATTGTTCTACCATAAGCTGTCTCCAAAAGGCATTCCAGTTTCAGAATTTGGCAGTACATCCAACCACAAACCATGTGTAACCACACAGGACCTCCACATCTAACATGTTCACCTCCAAGATCCAACCCAGACAGCTGCTGCAACAATCAGTTTGCATAACCGGACAAACTATCAGAAACCGTCTCAGGGAAGCTCATCTGCATGCTCGTCGTCCTCATTGGGTCTCAATCTAACTGCAGTTTGTTGTCATAACCGACTTGAGTAGGCAAATGTTCACATTCGATGGCATCTGGCATGTTGGAGAGGTGTTCTCTACACGGATGAATCCCGGTTTTCACTGTTCAGGGCAGATGCAGACAGTGTGTGTGTGTGGGTGTGGGTGATCGGTTTGCTGATGGCAACGTTGTGGATCAAGTGGCCCATGTTGGCGGTGGGGTTATGGTATGGGCAGGCGTATGTTATGGACAACAAACACATTTTATTGATGGCATTTTGAATGCACAGAGATACCATGACGAGATCCTGAGGCCCATTGTTGTGCCATTCATCCACGACCATCACCTCATGTTGCAGCATGATAATGCACAGCCCCATGTTGCAAGGGTCTGTACACTAGAGCTGCAACTAAAGATTATTTTCATTATTGATGAATCTGTTGATTATTTTCTCGATTAATCGTTTGGTGTTCAGAATATCAGAAAACCTTAAAAAAATGTTGATCGTGTTCATCAAACCTGGAAATGTTGATGTTCTCAAATGTCACAAACCAAAATGATTCACTTTTAATGATTTATTTGTTATCCAGAGCAAATAAATGACAAACATATTCACATTTAAGAAGCTTAAACAATCGGAAATCTTGTTTTAATCATGTAAAAAACATCAAACAATTATTTGATAATCAAAATAGTTGGACATGTCATCACCGGACATGTCACCCATTGAGCATGTTTGGGGTGCTCTGGATCGGCGTATACGACAGTGTGTTCCAGTTCCTGCCAATATCCAGCAACTTCGCACAGCCACTGAAGAGGAGTGGACCAACATTCCACAGGCCACAATCAGCAACCTGATCAACTCTATGCAAAGGAGATGTGTTGCACTGTGTGAGGCATATGGTGGTCACACCAGATACTGACTGGTTTTAAAATCTGTGGCATTAGGCTGTGTGATAAAACTGAACATTTCAGAGTGGCCTTTCATTGTGGCCAGCCTAAGGCACTTGTGTGCAATATTCATGCTGTCTAATCAGCATCTTGATATGCCACACCTGTGAGGTGGCATGGAAAACTTGGAGAGGTGTTCTCTTCACGGATGAATCCCAGTGTGTGGGTGAGTAGTTTGCTGATGGCAACGTTGTGGATGAAGTGGCCCATGTTGGCAGTGGGGTTATGGTATGGGCAGGCGTATGTTATGGACAACAAACACATTTTATTGATTGATGGCATTTTGAATGCACGGAGATACTGTGACAAGATCCTGAGGCCCTTTCCTTTTTGATAAAGCTTATAGTTAGAGCTGTTTCAGTGAAACCTGGACCATCTCTTAGTTATGCTGATTTTCCTGTGGTGCACACACATTCACTCTCTCACACTCAGGGTATGAATATGACTTTTTATGTCATTAACCTTGTCTCTTTCTCTCCCTAGTTTGTGTCTTTCCTTCCTTCCCTCTCTCTCTCTGTATTCTCATCTTGCAGGTTGCAGGATCAAGATCCAGTTTTCGAGGCTAACCATTATCATACATATCATCACCATTATTATTGTGTTAGAATTAAAAGATATCATTGACTGTATAAACTTGTAACTTGATACAGTTGTTGTGTATCTGCTCCTGGTCTCTATCTCTCTCTTCTGTGTCTACCTCATCTCCCTCTTGTCCTGTCTGTCCCCCCTTTCTGTCCCCCACCTCTCCTCTGTCCCTGATTTCCTTTCACCCCAACAGGTCGAGGCAGATGACCGCACATCTCTGAGTCTGGTTCTGTCAGGGATTTCTTCCTGTTATGATATATGATTTGGAGGCAGTGGCACTGTCTAAAAGACAGAAGGTGGAGGTGGAGGTGGCAGAGCTGGAGATGCTGAGATTTTTGTTGGGAGTGAAATTAGTATATTCGAGGGACAGCTAAGTTAAACGGTTTGGAGGTAAAGTAAGAGAGTCAATAGCCTGAGATGGTTTGGTCAAGTGCAGAGGAGGACAGATTATTTTGGACAGATTATGTTGAAGATGGAGCTGCTTGGCAGGAGGAAAAGAGGAAGACCACAGGGAAGGTTCTTGGATGTTGTGAAGGAGGGCATGAGGATAGTTCTCCAGGGCCAAAGATGTAGCTAATTCAGGCTAACACCCTCACTTTTTACTGAAGATGATGAACACATGGAAAGTCAGCTTGATGTGGAGAGTCTTCTTCCCACTAGCACAGAACATTACACATTAGTGCCTTACTTTGTCTCTGCTCATGTTAACTTAGCCAGTCCCCAGCTTCTCATACACACACACACACACTCAACTGCACAACTCCCTCTCTTGTTCGTCCACTCACTCAGTGCACAACCACACACACACAAAACATTGCTCTTAAAAAAGAGCTACAGCACTCTTACAACACAGGAATTTATAGAGCACAGTCAGGTAAACCTAAAATGATCCCAGTTCACACCTTAACTCTGGCCCTTTTCCACCATGGTCCTGCCTCGCCTCGACACGGCACGATTTAGGTTGCATCTCCACTAAGTACCTACTCAAAATGGGGCGGAGTCATCACTGCATGGCTGCGTGAAACTGCCGTGACTTTGAGTGACTACTGACTACTGTCAGTGTAACTGAATCAAATCACATAGAATCAGTTAATTAAAAATATTTGTTCAGTACTTCCTCCATGACCGGAGCACAGACTCCGTCTGACATAGTCACTGCACTAAAATACTGTGGCAGGGTTTGTGATGCTGCTTGTCTGTTAAATATTGAAATTTTAGACATTTCCCTGGTAGTTGTTGGAGACTAAATATGTACAATTTCAAATATGTTTGTTCATACATTAGGCCTCAAGCTTTCTGTCTGTGTCTAAGTAAGTAATACAGTGAAATTAAGGTAGTTCTGATATCCGCATCTCCCTTCGTTTCATGTGTCATAAAATGGAAAAAACAATAAAATAAGATTTTGGTCTTTTATGAAATATTGGCAAGCAGAGATATGTCTATACAGTAGATTTGGTTTATTCTAATTAGTAATTAAAAATGCCTACATTAAACAAAGAATGATATTGCATTAAATCTAGTTATATCAAATTATTGTTTCATAATTAAAAAGTATTGTTTATGATTTGAATCATAGCCCATGTATCAACATGGATATCAAACTGTCGTCTAAGGTAGAGATTTTGTTCTCTTACAAGCCCCCAGAACAGATGTAGACAGTACCAGTGTAAAGCTAAATGTATACTCTTTATACTCTTTATATATTTATACACTTAAAAGTGACAGATGGAAAAAAAAAATATTCTCATGTTGCTCTCGTGTTCTTATGTGGTTGGTGAGCTTACTCCAAGTTTGAGTTGGAGATCCAATGGAACACCTTTCATTGGAGCATGAATTGAAAACAAGGCACATCTGCATCTGGTATAGTTTGGACTCTTGTCTAATAGAGACTTGTAGGCCATCTCTTTTCTTTTCTTTTTTTTTTGTTACCATAACAGACCTAAAGTGACTGATCCTGGTTTAGTGTTTTACTTCCACACACTTCCTGATAGGATCCATGTGAGGGTAGACAGGCTAATTGTTAGTGAGGGAGAGATAAATAAATCAGTGAGTGTGAGTAAGAGTGATGCAAATTAACCTAAATCAGCTCTCAACAATTCCACTAATATATCCCCTATGTGTATGTGTGTGTGTGTGTGTGGTTTTGAGAGAGCAGAAGAGAGAAAGTGCAGCATGTCCTTGTTAAGCCTGGCACTGGAGGTCTGTGGTGTGGATGGATTGGATGGCTGGGTGTCTGCAGGCTCCTGGGGTGTGGCCCCTGTCTTCGTTACTGCAGATTTACAGTCCTCAGTTAGCATCTCCACCACCGGCTGCCAAGACCTGAGTCAGCAGCTAATTAAAACCTTTCAGTGGAATCTCTATGAAGTGGCAGACCCACCGACCGTCAGCCAGAAGCCAGCCACATACCTCAGCACGGCTGTGTGGACAGCCTTAACCAAACCTCATCCCTAACCTTTATTTAAGCAAACCCCACTTCACACCTCAGGGGAGCCACATATTAAGACATAAACCTTTTTACTGAGGTTTCTAATTTGGGTCATGAAGTGTCTGCTACTCATGAATTTCCATATGATTATAAGCAGATTATAAATCTCTATTTGTTTAAGTAGAGAAAGTACCCCGAGAGTACAAACCTCCCTTAAGGTCAAGATCAGATATACACCAAAATCGAATAGTTTCCTCGATGGGACATAACCTACATCCCCAAAAATTTGCATCAAAATGTGTTACTATGTCAGTTATGGTGCTCACAAAAAGACAAATCTGGCCAAAACCTCCACAGTGACGAGAAATAGCTAACAGCTAAATATAAGATTTCTTCCCATTGTCAACTTGTTTTCTGATGTGTGGTTGACTTTATGATGACTTTTGCAGTGCCCAACCCCAGCATACCACCAGAAGCCAGCCTGAAACATGGACTCACTTGCCTTTACTAAAACTTGGCTGCCAGCTGGGACACAAGACAAAAGCAGATTGTTGCCACTTAACAAGAGCCTCACCTAATAAATCCTAAGCCTACTTAAGCCTACAATATCTTAAGAATATGTTCACTTATTATAGACAGACATTTCTAATTGGAAACTGAAGTTTATACTGCTCACTCCTCATAACAAATCCCATAGAGATGTAAATAATTTTACATGGCATGATTATTGGTCTGAGTAAGCTATTTCAGAAAGTGCTGATCTATTGAGATTTTCACGAACAATAATTTCTAAATTTTACACAGAATTATCCAAAAAAGAGAAAATATCCATGAGCAGCATTTCTCTCAGAGAAAATGCCTTAATACCAGAGGTCTGAGGAGAATGACCATGCTGCTGATTCAAGATGACAGAAAGACAACTCAAATAACAGTTCCAACGACACCCAAATGACACCCAATCTACACATAAAAATGGAATCCAGTCCTTAAGATGTGAGCACAATCCTACATTCTCACACTTTTACTTATGGGAAGCAGTAATACGGCAAAATCCATACCATACAGTCACACTTCCGGTCATTGCAATTGGAACAAGAGCATACTTCCTTATTCTACTGTTTGCGCCAAGTGCTGATAAATGAACATGTAAAATATTTTCAATAAATGCATATATATTTATTCTTGTTATATACATATATTGTATATATATGTATATATATATATATATATATATATATATATATATATATATATATATATATATATATGTATATAGGTATAAAATATTAATAATAATATACAAACTTTTTTAAAAACAACATAATGCATCAACAACAAATGTAATGATCATGTGGAATGATCCATATTAACACATATTCTAAAATAATAATTGACATTGTGATATATGCTCTTTCCAGTAAAGATTTGCAACTAGGGCAGTGCAAAACCTTGAAGTAAAGAGTAATGTAATTGTAACATACTGAACAATAATAATAATAATAATAATAATAATAGATGTTATGAAAGGAGAATGATGAAAACTAATGCTGTGAGTGCATTACCTTGTGGATGAACAACCTTGTCTCGTCCAGCAATAATGGGGTGTGGTTTTGGGCAGGTTTTCTTTTATTTCCACAGTTTGAATCCAGTGATGAATCTCAGGTCAGATGTGTTGTTCTTGATTCCTTAAGACAGGATTAGAGATGAAGGAAGATATCTTTTAACTGCATTCCTTTTTTCTTCTTCTTCTCTCCTGTCAAACAGCGAACAACAACTGACACACTAAAGGAGTGGAGGAATAATGAAAAAAAGCAACATCTCAGCTTGAGATGTAAGGAACATGAGTGGAAATTAGAGTGGAGAAGGGAAAGAGGTGTAATGTTCAAGGAAAATAAGTATGTGCAAGAGACAGGGAGAGAGCTTTGTTGTTTTTATGTCTGTCAAAGTATCGGATCATTAGCATTTGAATTGGAAATGCTAATGAAACTGTCAATGAGTTGAACTCACATGTGTGTATGTAATGACAATGTCTATTACGCAAGAGTAACGTTGTGTAATAGAGTTTTTCCACAGCAGACCTATGTCCACATGAAATGGTAGGACACACACGAAAGTAACATTAAATACTGTAAACACTTTAAACTGTAGAAGCCAAAAACATTTGTTATTTTAAAACTGCATAGATGTTTTCTGTATTTAATGGATGTGTCCCAAAAATTGAGCATTGGTGATACAACAAATCGTTTTTCTCCGGGTTCACCACCTTCCTCCCAAAAACATGTAATATGGAGATTAGGTGTGATTGTGAGAGTGAATGGTTGAATGGTTGATTGTCTCTATATGTGGCCCTGCGATGGACTGGCGAACTGTCCCTATGTCAGCTGACATTGGCACAGCACCCCCGGTTGAGGATAAAGTGGTACATAATGGATAGATGGATTTATATATACCAATATAAATAGGCAAATTGATGCTAAAAGCAACCTATTTCAAATAAAAAAAAAATGTTAAAATTGTCAGGGTTAGAATTATGGTATGGGTTGGTTTTAAACATTTATTTATGAAGGTTTATTGTTGTCTACAAGGATATAAAATCAAGTCAGACAACTGTTCACCCTTGTCTATGGAAGTACTTATGCACAGACCAAATTATGTTCCATACTTTTGTTATTGTAATACTGAATAATCTACTTACCACAGCATGCAGTACATTGTCATTTTATCTATATCTATCTCTCTTCTGTGTTTTATGTTCAAAGATTTGTGGTGAAGATGACTGGAGGAGCACAGATATCTAACTCAGTTGCTGGAGACAAGCATGTTCCAACCGTGTAAAACTACACTGCTCCCTTGAAGGTTTTTGTACATTCACAGACACTGGGAGGATCTTACCTTATACTGCCTGTAGATATTTCATATGTTCATTTTAATCTTTTTTTTTTTTTTTAATTTATAATTTTATAATTTATATAGTACCAATTCACAACATACACTATTACGATCAGCTGCATTGTGTAGAACAACATCAGGGAGAAGTTTCATGATCCTCAGGGACAGTACACTAGTTTCACACTGGTTTCATACCTGGCCTCTGAGTTTCCAAGTCTCTGACATTTTCACATAAAGCCACAAGTATTCAAACATCACAGTTACTATAAAAAATAAATAAATAAATGTATTTTAATATAATTTTACACTAATGTGCTTACATTTATAGCTGGACATTTTTCTAATTCAATGTCCGTTACCTATCATGACAAACAACACTGAGTGAACATGTCAACAAATATCACTTATGTACAAAACAGTAAGATAATGGACATGTCTATCCATAAAGTGAAAGGAAATATTTCAAATGTAAAAACACACACATTTTTACTTTATTTGGTTTTCAGCAGTGGTCGGTTCCTGTGGACATTGTAGTTGAGTGCAGTGAACAGAATTCTGGCCTCATACAGTGGACGACTAAAGAAGAAGCAGTTGATCTGAATGAAAATATTGTACATTTAGAGTTTAAGAGTTGAATTGTTTAGTACAGCTATGTAAAACATAGCCAAGATTCACCTGAAGATCAATATTTGTCTGTCAGTTAGAGTCATCTGTTCAAACATTTCTGTAAACAGGCATAAGACATACAGCATTCAGAGAACTGTAGCTGTAAAATAACACCAAACACACATATTTTACAGGGTCAGTAAACATATTTCCCTCCATGTACAGCTTTACAATGTCCATATAAGCTGGAAAAATAAGGATATTTAAAAATAAAATACTTGTGAATTAAAAACAGACATAATAGATAAGGTAACAGATAAACAAAGACAGTTTATCTGTAACCTTTGTTCAACACTAATGCCTCTCTGATGAACTTTAAACACTCATCTCTATAAGTTATAGTGTGTGTCACATCAGGAAATACAATTAACTTTCATATGAAACCCTGTGAACAATCAACTTCTTCTCTTATAATACATAACTGCAAACCTCCAGTAACTTACCTGTCTGTCCCTTTGAAGCACCAGTGCTGGACAGTGCTGGTGCTGTGACATGAAGACATTGTCTCTTTGACAGCTGTAAGAGACAACTCTGCGCTACAGCCTCAGTCTAACACATGAGCACAGATGAGAACAAACCTCGCTATTCCCCCAGCAGCTAACATGTTAACTGCTTCTAATGTGGGGGAAAACGCAGACCCACCAGAGCACAAAAGTAACACAAAATGCTTGCAAAATCATTAATGTTATTATATCGGAGTAGAATATTTGAGGAGTTTAACACTGCTGTGTTCTAGTAACAGATATAACACTACACAGAACATTTAGATACGTATGACAAATTACCTGTCCAGCAGAAAACACGGAATGTCAGCGTCAGTTTGTAAACGCGTGTCCCTCATCAGTGACTCCACTCGGTAACAGCGATGTTTAGTCTTGTTGATTGAATGAATTGAATTGAATGAGCCAGTATTGTCACTTATACAGAAGTAAAGCGAAATTACTACAATATCAACCCGTCTGTACATACAATAATACAGCACAATGAGACAGACATGACAGGATGACCAGTGATATAAGAGGAGGGAGGAAAAGGGATGAAAAAGAGAGGGGAGGGGGAGGTAAAAAAAGCAGCTCCCAGGCTATGCTCCTGTGGGGGGGAGCACAGTGTGGGAACGGGAAAAAAAACTTCAGCAACATAGGTACACATAAGTACACTTTACAATAGAGAACTCAAGACAACCTGCGCCGGGGGGGGAGTGGAGGTGTTCCATCTTCGACGTGGCCCGCGGACCCCGCCTGTCGCACTGGGGGGTTGAAAGTGGCGAAGGCGTGGCATGGAGGTAAAGGGATGTGTTGCATATATGCATGTGTGTTTGTGTCCATGAATGCGTGTATGTGCATAAGCCTGGAGACTCGCTTTGTCTCGCCTCGCAATCAGTGCCTCAGTGCGCGGGATGCCATCACGATAACACAGCAGGTTGCCATGGAGACGTCCTTGATCGGGTCCCAGACAGAGTCAACAATCAACAGGTGTCCGTGAAGGAAGGGAGGGTGGAATAGTAATGCAGTGCGTCTCACTGCAGCGATCTCCTTGGGGAGTTGTTCCAACAACGGCCTTGTCTGAGGCCGGTGCCTTGGGGGTCCGAAACACAGATTAGATTATGATTAATCTAATCTGTTTGGTTTAGGGCGAGTAGTCGCATTTCAATAGACTGAACTTACTCTGTTTGTCCTTTCTGGTTTCCAAGTCGGTCCATTCACTTTTGCAAAGCCGAAAGCTTCTCCAAGATGTTTCCATATTGCGGTTAGTAACCACAGACTGAGTGCTGACAGATCTGCCCACCCCATCAATCATGTTGGGCAGCTTCATGGGGCTTTTGACTGCTGTCACCGTCTTCTGAATTTTTACTTCCAATCAGCAGATAGCCTGTTATCATGGTTCTGAATATGTAGATAGCTTCGATGTCCTCGAAGGAAAGAATCACCAGGCACACGACCCTCCACTCCTCCCACAAGTCCCTCATGTGACCAGCGGCGAACGTTCCGTCAGGGCATACGGGTTCCCCCGAGCCCAAGCACCTCATCGAGAAAATTCTGTCAATTGCGCTGAGAGACCAGTTGACCAATTCCATGATTAAAGTTTTGGAGAGCACTGCGAAGAGAGGCTCCCAAAGTTGAGACAAGACAGGGTGAGACGTGAGAAACAAAGCAGGGAAGATAAGGGAGAGGGGAGAGAGGGAGAGATGTGTGCCTTCGTTAAGGAGCAGTCGCAAACACGTTTTTCGGTGCCGTATTTCCTTTTCTTTGGTGACATATGGTCGGGTACCGGTGTTCCTATGTCAGCAGCAACATTCAAAAAAATGTGGTCCTCCATACTCAACACTCAAATTATCAGGTATCGGAGTTGTCTCGGTGCTCTCTACAGCGGACTCCAACCTTCCACTCTGTTTATGCCTCAGGCTTCCTGTTCCGTCAGTGGAGGCGGGACTTCCGGTACAAGGCAAGCAACGCTTGTTTTGTTTGTAGGGTTTGACTGTCAAGGCTCCTGTAGAAACATGGCGTGTAGCTGCTGAGGACGGCTTTGCAGTAGCGGCCCGTGACCATGTTATTATAAATGGCTTATTCAAATGCTACGAAAATTACACAATAATTATTATACAGCGATTACATAACACAGGTTAACATTATATGGATAGTAAATTGGATTTGTGCTTATATATACCCAGGAATACTACAACATGTACCTTTAATGGACATCCCCACAACATCAGTATCATGAAAAAGACTACAATTAGATGTAATCTACTGTATGATGTCAGATGATGCCATCAGTGACACAATTAACAAAATAACCCTATTTCAGCCAAACTTTTATATCCTGCTACCATAACATTTACTAACAAAGACAAATAAGGATTCCACAACAACATTGGAAAAATCTTTGTTTTTGTAAACACTAAAAGATGTGTTTTGACTGCATGGTCATTAAATATCAATAACTGTTTGTCAGTATGGGGGCACACAGAAACTTTTAAAATTGTAACTCCCTCACTCCAGTGAGACAATTTACAATGGAACACATTCTTTTGAGAATACGTTGGAAGTCCTGTACGACATCCTTGAGAATTGTTTATGCTGAAACCTGTTAGTTTCTATACCACATCCCATCAAAGAGCATATAAAACATATTTAAACAAAAGTCCATGTAGTTCTGTCTAACAAACATTTTGTAAGTTATTTCACTTTTAATGTTTAATCAGACATTTAATTAGATTTTTATACCTCAGACAGATGACAGTTTGTGACTGCTTTTCTCTTAGATGTCTTTTATGTCCTTTATGTGTTTTCATGTTTATTTTATTTTTTCTATGATTGACTTTAATGTGCATTTGATATCAATGTTTTATACTGTAATGCTGTAAATTATAACCTTCAGAGAGTGTGGGTTCGGTAATCCCTCAATGTGCACGGCGGCTCGCAGACCACTACAGCAGGGAGCTTCGGGCACTGTCCATGGTGCTCATAGGCTGGTTTGCAGGATGAGTGTGGCTAGTCACCTGTAACGTTAGCCTACATGGTGACAATAGCAGTTCTCTTGAGTGGCTGTTTGTGTTTGTGCCCAGGCATGTGTGTGTGTAAAATTAAGTCCAACTATGTAGTGCTGTGTCCTTTAAAAATCCAGGGTATGACAATTAGTGACATCTAATAGTGAGACTACAGATTGAAACAGAGGATTTTCAGGTCACACCTCCCTTTCACTAATGCATCAGGCAAATATGGTGGCCTTTGCATACCAGGAAGGATGTGAACACACTCTCTCAGCTCTCTGCTGTTTCCTCCTTCATTGGTTTATGCATCAGATTTATTCGGACAGAGCCATTCTTATTAGTTAATTAAAACTCAAAACGCCCTCTAGCTGGTTTGTCCATACAGGCTGCAGTAGAAACATGACAGCACAAGATGGCCCACTGTGAATGAGATAAAATAACTTTCAAGGTTACAAAAAACAAACTATTTTTTATTTATTATGAATATAACACAGTATAATATAATGTCTTTGCTCTGCCTCATAGAGTGTGACTAAACTATATGGCTATACACTTGTTTTCCAATAATGAAAAACATTAAATCAGCAACATCTTCACATCTCAAATTTGCTCATGAACAGTTCAGCCACACTTTTTTCAATACATTAGGATTAGATGTGTGTTAATATGCCTCCGCCGTGAATGTGTGCCAACCTCGTTGTTTCTTGTAATAAAGTCATTTCCTGGTACAAAAGAGAAAACACTGCTCGTTTTCCCCTTGAGGGGGTCTTATATGCGTGATATGCTCCTACTTTTTAAAGATCTAAAGATCTTCTCCAAATGTTGCATTATCTCCCTCTTTTCCCCCCAAACATGTAGCACAAAGCAAGACAAAATGTCTCCCTTTAGTTGAAATGATCCCCCATTTGTTTCTTCCGTACGCCGTCAAGCTCTCTCCACTCTAACAGCTTGCAGGGCGGGATTGAGGTTAAATTTTGTCAGTACAAAGTCATTTAGCCAAGAGGCACATGCTAGAAGATTTATGGAGGGAAACAGTGCCAGGGGTGAGCTTCTCCATTTCATCCAAACAGCATCTTTCTGGAGTGAAAAGGCTGTTTCTCTGCACCATGTTTACATGCAAACAGTGTCAGAGAGCTCCTCCACAATCTTAGGGCAAAGCCTAGCATTTAGATGGAGGGTGACACCAACTAGGCACATGACCAATAATATGCGAGGCTGCATATGCTGACTGAGAGGTTTGTTTGACAAAAAGCAAGATATGGTATGTTACAATGATGTACAATGATGTTACAATGAAGGTATGTTGTTTTTAAGGTATAGGCAACATTCCTGAAAAGATATTTCAACCAGTACACTTACTTATTAATTACATCTCGTAGCTTCACTATTTTGAGTAATTGCATTCCATTTAAACCACTAAGACGAGTATTAATAATTAGAACAGTATCTTTGCCAGATGTGTCTGCAGAGCAAAGCATAGCAAAAAAAAGAGAAACACAGCTAATTTGAATGAAGTTTCAATACGTTTAATGTTGAATGTTTTCGTAACTAGTGTGCCTTTTCTCGTAACAGAAGTCAAGATGTGTTACAAGCTTAGATCAGTGATTCCCAAAGTGTAGGTCAGTGCAGTGCAGTGTCACATGAGCCATGAGAAGTCATTAAATATAAATGAATAAACATGTTTTTGTTTTGTAGTTGTGTGATTAAATTTTAATATGCTGTAAAATATATACAATACATTTAAATGAATACAGCTAGGGTTGTCCGATACTATCGTCTAACCGATAATACCCACCTGATATTAGTCTGATAACATAATATCTGTTTGTTTCTGCCGATAATGAAAACCTGATGCCTGGATTTTGCTTTAATGTGCGAGTAAATGCTTGGTATATATTGTGGCAAGCTCGAGTTGCAGTAGGCGATATTAAGCAGAGGAAATTCAGTTGAACAGGAAATGTTGGGGGCATCGCAATAAAAGTAGGCAATATGTTTTAATTCCACAACAGGAGATATGTGATGTGACCTGTGAATTTGGAATTAAAAAACCCAATACCAGACATCTCTAATTAAAACAAAGCCATAGCTTATTATGTGTTATTCCTCTTTTATCTGACCTAGTATAGCAGGTAATAATGTGTATATATAGCAATTTTGTGACATTTTACGTGTCAGCTGATCAGCATACAGGCCTAATATTTTAGTATTTCCATTCAGTGTTAATGGGTAATTTGAATTCATAAATTGTTATTTATGTTGATGGATAATTACACACTTTGAGAGTGAGCACTTTGTTGTGAAGCTTTCAAATATTACATGGAGCCCAGGTGTAATAACCACACGCTTAGCAAAAAGAAGTGTACTTGAAGTTCATTTTATATTTACAACGGACCGTGTACTTGTAGTGTAGAAATTATACTAATTTAATACTTCTTCTGACTAAATTGGAACATTTTTAAGTATACAAAAGTACACTTTGAGTTCTTCAGTAATTCTAGTCCACATTTTAGTTGAAGTATATTGAGTTGTAATATATATATATTACATAATATTATAATAGTACATTGATGTATACTAAAAGTATAACACAGATACACTCTTCTATGGCCTGCCATTGTACTGGCTATATACTTCTATTCCACATTTCAGTTAATTGAAGTATATTTTAAGTATACTTTTATGAACTTGTTGTTATACTTAAAGTATACTTTAAGTTTGCTAAGCATATTGTTTGTAGCATACTATTTATATACTTGCAATATATTTCTTAAAGTATTCTTAAAGTTAACTCATACTATATGTACACTAGACTGCAATATAGAAAGACAGAATGTTGAGAACAATTTTAATGTATTTATAAAATTTATAAAACATACTGTTGGGGATCAACAATAGTGGCAATAATTTGATTGATAAAATACAAATAAAAAAATAATAACAAAAATATTTTTATATATTTTTTTAATAAATATTTTGAAAACATAATTAAATGTAAATTAATTTAAGATCGGGGCCCCCCACCCTGAAATAATGGAAAAGACAATCAATCTATGCCTTTAAAATCAGTCTTAAATAATCACTGTAATTGACTATGATCCTAATTGAACAGTATTGAAGGTATGAATCCAAGCACAGACTCTCTCAACCCCCATTTGTCACAGTATTCATGCACAAAAGACACAGTGCATTCCTTCAGGTGAATAAAAGTAATAATTTATTAAATCAAACAACAACACCAGTGTGTGTATGTGTGTGATTGGGACCCACCTGATGCCCCCCAGTGAGCCAACCCCACCCTGCGAGGAAACGAATTACATGGCCCAAAATGAGCGACAACAAAGAGTGGTACCAACTAGATCAAGATCTCAACAAAGTGCGAGAAGCCACACTAGCGGGGACAGCAGAGCAGAAAGTCAATAATCTCACAACAATAACTTACAACCTGGCAAGAGAGAGTTTTGGAATCGAGGAGAAGAAGGTCAACATCAAGTCTGCATACCAGCCAAGCAGAAGAGAAAGGGAAATTAATCATCTGAGGGAAAAAATCAAGAATCTCCATAAGCTCTTCAAAGGAGCCCTTGCTGATGAAAGGGAAGGCATCAAGAATCTGAGTCAACTCCGGGAGCGCCTCTGCAGACTCCGAACAACAGCAAGCGCTCTGAAGAAGCGGAAGGATAGAGAGAGGAAAAGATCCCATATCACCAAAGACCCCCTCCGATTCACCAGAACACCAGCTGGGTGAAGCAAAATCAGGAAGACTGACCAACTCCAGAGAAGATGTGGAGGCGTTCTTGAGGGAGACCCACAATGACACCTCCAGAAACCAGGCCCTGGACACCAACCAAAGCATAAACAGCACAGACCCCGGAAAAAGATCTCAACATCAGCGAACCATCCTGGACCAATGTCCAAGAGGTGGTGAAGAAGGCCAGATCAGGATCTGACCCTGGCCCAAGCTGTATACCCTATAAGATATACAAAAAAATACTCAATGCTATTTCGGAGGCTGTGGAAGTTGTTCCGGAGGGTCTGGACAAAGGTACAATTCCACCATGCTGGAAGAAGGCAGAGGGCTGTTTTGTGCCAAAGGAAGGGAACTCCTCAACCCTTGATCAATTCATAACAATCTCACTGCTATGAGTAGAAGGCCAAATCTTCTTTTCTATATTGGCCAAAAGGATGACCTTGTAGATGACACGAAATGGATACATTAACGCAGCTATCCAGCTAGGCGGAATTCCAGGCTTCTCATGATGCCTGGAACACACGGGAGTTCTTAGTCAGATGATCCGTGAGGGTAAAGCCAGCAAAGACAACCTGACTGTTGTCTGGCTGGATTTTGCCAATGCCTATGGATCAATCTCACACGCCCTCATCCATTAAGCATAAGTCCACTACCACATCCCTCAGCACATCAAGGTAATGATCACCAGCTACTTAGGCGGAATCCAGCTATGATTCAAGACACCCCAGTTCACAACACAGAGGCAAAGTTTGGAAAAGGGCATCACAACAGGTTGCACAATCTCCCCCATCCTCTTCTTCATGGGAATGAACCTCTTAATAGCAGCTGCAGAGAAGGAAGCCCAGGGTCCAAAAATGGAGTCAGGCATCCGACAACCCCCAATAAGAGACAATCTTACTGTGACGACCACAACCCATGTGGAGGTGAGGTGGGTGCTAACTATTCTTGACCACATGGCAACATGGGCCAGAATGAAGTTTAAGCCAAAGAAATCCAGGAGCATGCTGATCAGGAACGGGAAATTGACCAACAGGTTCAAGCTCCATGTGCAAGGGGAAGTGATTCCATCAACAGAGGAGAATTCAATCAAGTGCCTCGGAAAGTGGTTCGATGAATCACTGACAGACAGGAACAACGTTGCCAGTACACAAAAGCAGGTGGAGGAATGAATGAGGAAGAACGAAAAATCAGGGCTGCAGGGAAAGTTTAAAGCATGGCTCAATCAACACGGACCGTTGCCAAGACTGATGTGGCTGCTGACCGTGTATGAAGTCCCGATGACGTGCGTCAAAGCAATGGAGAGGAAGTTCAATAAGTACCTCCGAAAGCGGTTGGGAATCCCTCCAAGCTTCACTTCAGTAGGCCTCTACATAAGATCAGGGCAGCTGACACATCCGTTGCACAACCTGAGAGCATGCTGAAGCTACGTGACATCATAGGAGTGCCATGCACAAGACAGAGTCTTGGAACCTCCCATTTCCAACAGTGGAGAAGGCAGGAACCAGTGACAAAAGATCCATGATTCAAGAGGAGGTACGGAATCTGGAAAAGGAAGGACGAAGGTCAAGGGCAATGGAGCTAGCGAGCCTGGACCAAATGGGACCTTCCCAAGAGGAGGATCACCTGGGCTGACCTATGGAGACTGGAGCCGTTCCGCATCTCCTTCTGCTGAGCTCAGTGTATGACACACTCCCAACCCCAATAAACTTGCACAAGAGGGGCATAAGAGAGGTCCCATTGTGCAAGCTTTGTGGAGAGAGGGGTGCCATGGCACACATCCTTACAGCTGCCCAGTCAGAGGAGAATGCTCACAGCCATTGGAATAACAGGGAAGGAGAGAAAGGCAGCAGCTCACAGGATGGGGGAGGCTGCAGAAAGAGCCTCTTTCTGGTTATGGAGCAGGAGAGAGGAGCCAAGCTGGAAGCCAGGAGGAGTAGATGGGCAGTGACATGGCCACCACTGCTGACCCACCATCAGGTGTTGCGGATAATGAACAATGGGTATGACATCAAGTCCTCCTGGCCAAGGCTACATTCACTTAAAGTGAATGAAAGACAGAAGCATCTTAGGATGTACTTGTAATCTGCTGGAGAAGGAGAGGTGGGTCTGAGAATTTGAATTGTAGCATATATAATAGCATAAGTGTACTGTCCTAGTTTTGATTTTTTACTGTAAATCCATTACTAATTTACTGAAATCAGTTAATTTGTAAAATAACCCCTGCAGTGTAATACACCACTGTTAAGTGCAGGGCTCCCCATTGTTTGTCAAACCAGGCTGCTGTGATGTTCTGTGTACCCTCTGCCCCTCTCATGGTAGCAACCCTAAAACTTTACACTATATTCCAGTGGTTGATTGTGTCCATGTGTAAGTGTATTTCATAGAGGAAATATTGTGTTCATATTATAAAGCAGTGGTTTCAATTGCATTGTATTGTATTGGTATAAAAGGATTGATAGAGCTATTTGCTCTGGTTTCCATTGTTTCTGTGGTTTTGATTGTTAAAAACTCTTCCTCTTTGTGGATGTTAATTACAAAAAGTGTTTACCTCTGTGAGGATTGTATCTTCCCCTTCTTTATACTGTAAGATGTTAAACTGTATGATTGGAAGGATATGGAATCAGTCATCGGAGTAATAAATCACTAATGTAGTTACTTTAACCTTATGATGTGTGTGTGTTTTTTAACAATGATGGTTGATGAATTTAACTACCAGTTTGTTTTTTTTATACTGAGACAGTAGTGAAGGAATAAACTATGTACATTTACTCAAGTAAGGTACTTAATAGAAATTTGGAGTACTTTCCAGATTACATTTTTTAATTCCTCTCCTTACCTTTGAAAGCTAAAATGCAAAATGCATCATCACAAAGCTGATTCTCAGAGATACATAATAAAGTTTAAACATTGTTTGAAGCTAAATGTGACAAAATGTTGCTGTTATTTTCAGCGTGACCCGCTTTACAAACGGCACCCCATACATTCCCACTACTGGCACTTGATACAGCTTTTCACTGTGGTCAGTGCAACACAACTTTACACTGACACAAAAACCTGTATCTCATTGCTCCACTCATGTTCATATGGATGAATGCTGAATGTTGCATTAAAATAAGATAGCATAGTTTCAAAAATGATTAGAAAATAATGCAATTGGATCATGCACAAGTCACAATTCATTGGGTGTGTGTATTTCACTCAGGGACCATGTTGATATTCTCCCTGTGACTTGTTGTTTGTCACAATGCAGAACTCTTATTATATATTTAAAGGACCTTTGAAATGATTATGAGCTGGTGGCCTACAAGTCTCCAAAGTAAAGGAAAACAAAAAGAAAGATGCAAGAGAGAAAGAAACAGAGAGAGAAACAGAGAACCAGAGGAGGGAGAGAACATTTCTAGAGCGAAACAATAGGAGAACAAGCAAGACAAGGGAAGACTTTGTCCTTTGCGAAAGATAAAAGATGAAGAAGGAGCAGAAGCAGCAACCGGAGGTTGGAAAGAGGGGTACGGGTGAGTTTTCACTTTGTTGTCATGAACTGAGCATAGTGCCACCTTTTTATTAGTATTTGTTGTTTTTTCTTTTACAACTGCACATAATTTAAGACTAAAGAAGCAGATGAAGAAGAGGAAACGCAGGGCAGGGTGAGTGGTGAAGGCAGAGGACTATCAACTATTTTACCTCTTCAAAAGAGGTTGAAGGTATAGTTTGTATGAGTAAATGATCGAGAAAAAGAGAACCAGCTTGCAAATTGAAAACAAGGGAGACACAAGGAAAACACAGATTTTAGCCACAAAGGTTCACCTCATAAAATGTGCACCAGCACAAGTCTATATATATGTATATATACATATTTACATATATACATACATATACATATGAATATATATTTGTGTCATTTAAGTAACTGCTCACTTCCCAAACCAAAGTCTAGCAAAAAAAAAATCAGAAATCATCATCTGTGACCCAAGTCACAACCCAACTTTCCTCAGCATTTCATCAAAAGCTATAACTTGCACTCAAGCAGCAGTAGGTTCTGCCTGCCTGTCTGTCTCTTGGAACTTGAAGAAGGGGAACACTTTGGCTTCCATCTTCTCCCCTCCTCCCCTCCCATCCTTCGGTGGCAAAACACAATAGCTCTCTACCCGGCCCTGCCAATCCCACAATGCCTGGCAGTGGGTCTGGCAATAATTCAGGGCAGGACTAAACAGCTGGCTGCCTGACAGGAGAGCTGCCAAGAGCTGGCAACAAGCGACAGGCAGCTAACCCTTTCACATTTTTAATTAGACCCAAGCAGCCATGTCTTTGAGCCATCGTAAATATACAGATGACATGCCGAGCATCATTTGTCCTGAAATATTTGCTTACAAAATACTTTCTGTGGGCTCAAAGTTTTTGGCATTAGGCTATGCATCAACAATCTCTGGTGAGGGAGTCAACATATACACATTAATGTGGATGCAGTTTTAAAGGTGTTAAAATATTGTGGATCTATAAGGGAAGTGGAAATAGACAGTTTCACATGGCTTTTGATTGATGACCCTTAATGCAAATATTGTTTTAATACATTAATGCTGGGGTCAACTTTAGACTGTGCATACAAAGTGGGCATAGCAAAACAAACTCCTAACAAACCTATTTAAAAACTTGGAGATTGATTGTTTATTGGACATTACAATTATAATTCATTATTATTCTATTGAAGAAGAGCTGTAACTAGAAATTGAGACTATTAACTCCTCAGTAGTAATGTTTACTGAAAATATAAATCAAGTGGGAAGTAAATTTTCCCATAGACTTCCATTCAGACCCAATTTAGAAGGAAATTGCTAATTCCTGATTAGACTCAATCAGCAAACCATAAAATGTGTAAAAATATATGTATATACAGTCATTGGCAGAGGTCTCAAACTTGCAGCCCAACTTGCCACCTGTGGCACCCCAATACATTTCATGAGGCCATCCACTTAATATCAATATTATATACTGCCTCTTTTTTTTATAGATTAATTTTGTGACTTAACTATTTTTTATTATTATTATTTTGTACTACTCATCATTCAATATCAATTGTTTTATTCTCACTTTTTTAAAAAAAATAGGTCGACTTATACTTTTTATACTATACCCCTCCTGACTGGACTAGACTCTCAGACTCTCATTTGAGTTTGAGAGTCTGGTCTACGGGGTCAACAAATCCAGAAAAGCTACCAACTGCAGTCCATGCTTTTAATGAATCAAGCCAACACAACGCTCTCCCCACTGTCCACTCTTGTCAAAGTTCCGCCCTCAAAACATGCACTGCCCAACAATGGATAGAAGTGAGTGGTGGAGGGAGATGCTGTTCAGTCAGATACATTTGATACTGATGACATCATTTCTGAATCACCTCTAAGAAAGCACTTAACATTATCACAGGTGAATTGCAAATTTGCAAGGACTATACAGAGACTGTTTTTTTCCATACAACTTAAATTAACAGAGAAGCTGAAAGAAATTTTTCAAAAAAGCAGAATTCCTGCACATTTCTCTTCATTTACCTCTCTCAGAGTGAGGCTTCTCGTTACATGTAGCCATCCTACTACATGCTTACTCGACCCCATCCCAACCAACCTCCTGCAATGTATAGCTCCTACTGTCATAGCCGCAATCACACATGTGATCATTGCTTCACTGATGTGATGCTTCACATCTGGTACATTTCCTACTGCATTCAGACACGCTCAGGTTACACCACTGCTTAAAAAACCTTCCCTCACTCCCACTCAGGTGGAAAAAAATTGGCCAGTCTCTCTCCTCCCGTTAATCCTCTAAGACCATTGAAAGGGTGGTGTTCAAGCAGGTAACTGAATTATTGTCTCAAAATGACCTCCTTGACCCTAACCAACCTTTTTCTACTTTTATACTTTTGTACTGACCCAACCAAAAAAAAAACATCACTGCCCAAGACTAGAAACTTGTGTCAACATTAGAAAAAGACAAACTCTTGTGATTTTTAGATAACTTGGGGGTTAGGGTCTGCTACTATGAAATGCCTGTGCAGCTCTGTATCCTGTGGGTCCATGGTACCATTGAGGCTGGGATTGTGAAGAAAGCCCTGGAAACAATAGGAAGAGTGTTTACTGAAGTGAGGGCACCATGTGTGAGGGGATTACCTAGGCATTATGACTGCAAGACGCCTCACCATCTGGACACGCAGCACAGAAAAGGCAGAGTATAATGAGTTTGCAGGAGAGAAAAAAAAAATAATAAGAGGGCTGTTGAAAAGGACAAATGCAGATGCATTTGTTCATGTCAGAGATGAATGGAACACGTGAGGTATGGATACACAAGCATTTTCTTTTTTTTAAATGTATGCATACCTAAACTCAGTTTAGTTAGAGATCAAGGTCATGGTACCAACAATGCCAATGCTTTACATGTATTCAGTCCATGGTTTTGCAGACCTCCAATATCTCTTCTCACGTGGCTCAGTGGAAGTGGTTTTGATTCCTGCCTCTACTCATCTACATGTCGATGTGTCCTTGGGCAAGACACTTAACCCCATGATGCTCCTGACGGCTGTGCTGGCAGTGTGCGAATGGGAATGAAAGATACGTGATAGAAAAATGTGCTGCACATAGATGCACTGCATCAACATGTGGGCGAATGGCAAAACTGTAGTGTAAAGCAGCTTTTAGTGGTTTTCTAGATGTGCTATATAAAGACCATTTACCATCTTCTCATGTCATAATCACATTCAGGTTCATGACAGTGTTATCTTCACAAATTTGCATATTTCTATTAAATATTCATCATTCAAGAAACCCTTAATATTCAGTGTCTCCATATTTTTGGGGGCCTTTAATCCTAAAACCAAAGAGGTACATGACATCATCTGGAGAATCTCAATGCTGATTGGCCATTGTGTCACCATGATTCTTTAGACATGATGGGTGTGGTAGACACGCGTCACATTTAAAGCGCATCTGTGCATTGACTTTGTATGTAAACTTGTCGCCCAAAAAATTTGCGTCGTGTGTGGTGCCTTTCCTGACAAATCTTACCCCTAAACTTCAGCAATTAGGTTATGCCTCATTACGACCAGGTTTTGGTCTCCCTGGGGACTTACAAGGCCAGAACGGGTGCAAAGAGGTAACAAATACAAGTACACACACTCCACAGCTGGAGTGGGAGAGTGGTATGTTTGGATGAAATGTAATTCATCAGACCTGATCCTCAGTGATTCATCCTCATCTGTGAACCGATAGCATGCGGAAAGTGCTATGTATCGCTGTTCCCACCTGGAATCAAAGTCATCATAGGTGATCAGAATTGGGCTTCTCCTGTATGTCCTCCTTTGACAAGATTTACTGTAGGTACATATATTTCTACATCTGCATGAGTGACAGAGAGAGAGAAAAAGTGTCAAGAGAAATTTAGTGGATCATAGCGCTGCTCACACTGCTGTAACATGAAATTAAAGTATAGAGAAATAATTCATGTGAATTCAGTATGAAAAGTGGCATCGGATGCTTGTATCGCACATACAGTGGGTACGGAAAGTATTCAGACCCCTTTAAATTTTTCACTCTTTGTTTCATTGCAGCCATTTGCTAAAATCAAAAAAGTTCATTTAATTTTTCATTAATGTACACTCAGCACCCCATCTTGACAGAAAAAAAAACAGAAATGTAGAAATTTTTGCAAATTTATTAAAAAAGAAAAACTGAAATATCACATGGTCATACGTATTCAGACCCTTTGCTGTGACACTCATATTTAACTCACATGCTGTCCATTTCTTCTGATTGTCCTTGAGATGGTTCTGCTCCTTCATTGGAGTCCAGCTGTGTTTAATTAAACTGATTGGATTTGATTAGGAAAGGCACACACACCTGTCTATATAAGACCTTACAGCTCACAGTGCATGTCAGAGCAAATGAGAATCATAAGGTCGAAGGAACTGCCCAAGGAGCTCAGAGACAGAATTGGGGCAAGGCACAGATCTGGCCAAGGTTACAAAAGAATTGTTGCAGCACTCAAGGTTCCTAAGAGCACAGTGGCCTCCATAATCCATAATGGAAGACATTTGGGATGACCAGAACTCTTCCTAGACCTGGCCGTCCAGCTAAACTGAGCAATCGTGGGAGAAGAGCCTTGGTGAGAGAGGTAAAGAAGAACCCAAAGATCACTGTGGCTGAGTTCCAGAGAGGTAGTAGGGAGATGGGAGAAAGTTCCACAAAGTCAACTATCACTGCAGCCCTCCACCAGTCGGGGCTTTATGGCAGAGTGGCCTGACCGAAGCCTCTCCTCAGTGCAAGACATATGAAAGCCTGCAGAGAGTTTGCCAAAAAACACATGAACGACTCCCAGACTATGAGAAATAAGATTCTCTGGTCTGATGAGACCAAGATTGAACTTTTTGGCGTTAATTCTAAGCGGTATGTGTGGAGAAAACCAAGCACTGCTCATCACCTGCCCAATACAATCCCAACAGTGAAACATAGTGGTGGCAGCGTCATGCTATGGGGGTGTTTTTCAGCTGCAGGGACAGGATGACTGGTTGCAATTGAAGGAAAGATGAATGTGGCCAAGTACAGAGAGTTCTCAGGACCTCAGACTGGCCTGAAGCACACAGCTAAAATAACGAAGGAGTGGCTTCGGAACAACTCTGTGACCATTCTTGACTGGCCAAAACAGAGTCCTGACCTAAACCCAATTAAGCATCTCTGGAGCGACCTGAAAATGGCTGTCCACCAATGTTCACCATCCAACCTGACAGAACTGGAGAGGATCTGCAAGGAAGAATGGCAGAGGATCCCCAAATCCAGGTGTGAAAAACTTGTTGCATCATTCCCAAGAAGACTCATGGCTGTACTAGCTCAAAAGAGTGCTTCTACTCAATGCTGAGCAAAGGGTCTGTACACTTATGACCATGTGATATTTCAGTTTTTCTTTTTTAATAAATTTGCTACATCTCTGTTTTTTTCTGTCAAGATGGGGTGCTGAGTGTACATTAATGAGAAATAAAATGAACTTTTTTGATTTTAGAAAATGGCTGCAATGAAACAAAGAGTGAAAACTTTAAAGGGGTCTGAATACTTTCCGTACCCACTGTATATGTTAGTTATGGAGGTCTACCTACATATATTAACTTGTTTTCATGATTAAAAATCTGCTAGTCGCTGCAAATGAGCCGATCAAAATAGCTCCTCACTGACGCTCTCGTCAGCCGTGCTGTTTCAGACCAAAATCACACCCCCAGAATGTGGACTGTGTTGTGATTGGCCAGCCAATGAGAGCTTTCCCACTGTCCTGTGATTGGCCAGGTACCTGGAAGTGACGTAATTGGACCAGCTCTCAGATACACAGCTCCCCCTCTGGCACACTGGATGCTCTGCATCTCAGCAGCTACAACGAGAGTAGTTCTTCTTCTTCTGCGGTTGAATGTACGCAACCGGATGTGCCCGGATTAGTGCCCGCACCAGGAGGCACTACAGTGGTGAGGTTTTTTGATGACAACATCAACATACGGAAGTGTCGATCCGCTTCGCAGAGCCCAGGAAAACAATAAAACCCTATTATATCAGCAGTGGCTGAACTGTTTGTTCTGAAACTTTAGGGTTTCATAAATGAGGTAATGACGCAGATACACACACAAACGCAGCGTTAATTGGAGCTTCCGGTCTATGCCGCCTTTAATATAAAAACTGCATCAGGTTAGAGGATGTCGCCTGAGAAAGTGGTCTCTCTGAGAGCAGATTGTGTTCCTTTTATGATTGGATCTGAGGATGCATTGGGAGCATTCAGACCAGAACTTAGCAAGATCTACTTGTGATTGGATGATTCAACATGGATGGTAATACCAGGTCTGAAAGAGGTCAGAGTAGTTGTTTGCATGAATTAAAACACATTTGTCAGTCCTTTGCTGATGAATTACCAAAGCTTTAAATCACACCATTCACTTTTCAGGAAAATAATACGCTCATGCCACAAGGCAAGGTAATGGCCAACACTGTTGCCTCACAAGGTTTGCGACCCGGGCCAAAGGCCTTTCTGTATTGAGTTTGCATGTTCTTCTCATATGTGCATGGGTTTTCTTTGGGACACTCTACTTTGTGTCCCAACCTGTTGAGGATGTGACCCTGTCTTTCACCCTATGTCAGCAGGGATTGGCTCCCTCCCCTTGGCCCTGTGACCTGTGGGGGATAAAGTGGTAGAAAATAACTGAATGAATAATCAGCTTGCGATACCAAGGGGCACACAGCAATCCTACACACCCTGAAAGTCATGTAGTGTGACAGGAATCCAGCGAAACACACATCAACAGCTTTATCAGTAACTATGGACTCATTTGCAGGCATATGAGTGATGATGGTACAACTCTCCAAACCCAGTCAAACCCACATAGTCAGACTGTGTATACTCACCCCAGAGGCTTGTGCAGCTTTCTTTGAACCAGTGTAACTAATAAGGCTTTGATTGATATGTCCCAGTGCATCACCAAGGTGGTCCATAATGTCAATGACAACTGTCCCTCTGGGAGCCCTTTGTGTGCATTTAGGGTTTTGTGCTCCTTCCCCTTGCTATTTGCAGCCACTTCTCCCCCACATCTGTGGAGACAGCGAGGGATGGTTGCAGGGCTGCTGCTGCTGCTGCAGCCTGACTCCAACGGGCCTGTTAGGCCTTTGGCATCAGGCCCAGATGGAGCCAGAAACCACTGGAGGCCGTGTGGAGAAGCTCTGGGGAGGGACGGATGGAGAGAAGAGGGGAGGGCAGGATGCATGATAGAGGCTTGGATAAGATGGGCCTAAAGGCAGGTGTTAAAAAACTCGTCCTGGTCCTTTTTTTGGTGTTGATCACTTTGTAAAAACACACCCTTACCCGTCAGTTTTTAAGTCCAATTGTCTGTGAATCCTGCATTCACTGTGTGTCAGTCAGAGACAAGACGACGCACATTATTCGTGTTAGCATATCAGTGAACAGATCATCGAGTGGTTCAGCTGTTAGATCTGTCTTCTCTGGATTAGATGTGCATTATTTTGAGGATACCATGTTTGTATGTGGTTTATTTTATTCTAATAACTTACTGTATTTCATGTATGTATGTATTTATGTGTATATGTTATATGTTAGTTATATGTTAGTAAATGTAGGAGTAATTCATGTCCTTTCTGTCAATAGGCATTTGACCTCACCAGTGTCAGCCAAAGTGTCCAAGGTCAAAGTTTGCAAACAATAAACAGAAGTTAATTCCCTGAATGCTTTTAGGGGCCTTACATACAAAAAGGAGTTCAGGATTGCTTATGTTGTTATGCTTTCTATTTACACAGAAACAGCGTTTTAGGTCCCACAGTGGGAAAATTCCAAAACGCCACCATTGCTTTGTCATGTAGATAACCAATAAAATTACTTTGGGAAAATTGAATATGTCATAGTCCCACCACTCTCTTCCTTTTCCTTTTTGGAGATTCTTTGGCCTGTTTGCTTTATAGCATTTTAAGATATTGATGTATACGTATTCTAATAAAACCGTATTTAAAAAAAAAAAAAGGTTTATACATAGCATGCATGTCGTATGCACATGCTCATGGTCTCCACTGTTTTTGGTGTATTTCTGTTACAGTATTTCCACATGCACGCCATGTACCATTTAGGGTCATTTTGGGGGGTTTTGTGTGGATGAAGACATTTCCTGAAAGTATACAAAAACAGTGTTTACGGAAAACATATTTAAAAAACACCAACAAAAAAGTTCTGTTCTGCCTTAATTCACCTCAGTGACCTCCTCTTTCTGTTTCCATTCAACTGTCAATCATCCTGCTAAGGATAGAGAGATGTGTGTGTGTATCTTGAAAGAGACATTGTGTCAGAGACACATTGACAGTCACCATTTCCATGCATGTTTCTTCTTCAACTGTTGAACCAAAACAGTTTCTCCACAGTAATATCAAGAACTTCAAACCAAATCCATTCATGAGGAAGACAAAGGAAATGGTACCTTTGATATGGACACAATAAACAAGCTGTAATGCTACAATACTGAAAGTGTTGAATGGAGGATTGTGTGTTTCCCATGGTGATGACAGGGTGATCTTTCCCAAAAGCATGCGATGAAAGTTTTGCAGAGCTACAATTATCAAAAGTGTGAAGAGATGGAGTGTAAATCAGGTTTATATGGCTTTGCCTCAGGTTTGATCATGGCTTTAACATTTTAACAGTCTAAAATAAGACTACAGGGCACACAAACCTGGTCATTCTTTCCCTTTACTCCTCTCTGTCTCATATGTCCTCCCTCATTTCCACATTGTGCTGAGATGCTTATTTCCCATCTTGTGATCTGCAAGTCATCCTTAAACCTTTTAACGCGGCTCTGGCCCCGTGGAATATTCACATTCCATAAATATTTAAAAAGGCTGCAAATCTGCTGGAGGTTACCTTATCTGGAGCCCTGATGATAATCATCTTAACCAGGACCATTATGATTTTAATTACCTGTCTTTGATTTCCTACCTCGGGAGCATGGTTATTCTTGGCCCTGCGGAACATTCCAGGTTAAAGGGGTCTCGGGGATTAGCCTCCCCCCTCCCGATAATTGAGTTCATGTTAAAGCGTGGATTTCTCCATGAAGAAGTGTTTAAAGTTAAAATCTGCCGATCCACCTTTTTTAGCCAATCAGGGTTTTATTTCTGATCTGATTCTGGAAGATGCCACCGGCTGTCTGTTACTTAAAAAAGTCAGAGAATCAAGGACGACTGCAGTGAGATTTTTGTTTTCATTCTCTAAATTGAAACAAAAAAGTTTTGCATATTACCTTTTCCTTGTACTTCATCCAGAATATTCATCGTTGGTCGCTAATCCTCTCATAAGGGCTAAGTAGTTGGTACAGACATTAACCTTTGACCTGCTTCCTGTTGGCTAAGTTAATCAAACTCTTTGATATAATATATTGTCAAATAAAATGACTTTGCTATTGAATTTTGAGCAAACATAGAAACAGAACAGTTGTGCTGGTATATGATATTATACCTGGGCCACTAGTTTGACACCTCTGCTCTAGCTGAACAGGGTGTATAACACACACACCATCCACCTGGTGGCTGTGTGTATGTCTGCAGTATAGAGTGACATATTTTTCAACATGTTTTTCTTTGCTGTGGGCCATCAGTGGTGCTGCTGCTGCCAGAATGGAGCAGAGGGAGCAAAGTCTTGCAGACAGTCAAGTGTCGTTGTGAATAAAGGAGAACATGCTCTCTGTGGAAAGTACTGATCTGGCTCTGTCTGTATGTAGTCGTCATCTCTGCATATCACGCCAGTAGCTGCACTGTGTACTGTTGGTTAAAACCCACCGCAAATGTCAAACTCGGCCTATGCACTCCACCACTATATCTGCTTTGAAATGGTAGAGAAGTGACAAAAACATGTTTGAATCTGAAAAAGTGGCCATAATTAGCCACACTGAAACACACACACATGCATGGGTGATGATCATATACACGCACTGTACAAATTGCACACTCCATACAGGGGGCAGGCATGCGGGCACACTGGTGGACACACACAGTTTTAATAATCATGTCTGGAAAAATTGACTTTGAATTCAAAGCTTTTTATGTTGGCCCACATGCTCCACATGCCTGTTCCTTTTTTTACTGCCAGATTGTTAAGTGTATTCTGGCAAAAATGAGGGAAAGAGAAGAAGCCTGTTTCAGCCAATGGCCCTGAGAAGCTCTCCTCAGCAGTTGGCCAGTTTCTCCACAAAATCATTAATAACACACTTAAAGACTCCTTCTAACTGGTACGGGTATAGACTGAAGGAATAGTTTAGGTTTACTGTGGTTACAGTATGTGAGGTGCTGATTCAAAGTCAGTGCTGACTATGCTGTGTGGTCCCCCTGGCTGAGAACATGAAACATGGACACTCAGTCTTACTAAAAACATGGCTGCCAGAGGGGAACATGGGGAAACACTGATTTCATCACATAACAAAAGGCTCACCTAATGAAATCTACACCTGCTGAAAGTATATGTTAATCTCACCGTTAAATGGCCTTTTCTCACTGGAAACGAATGATAAATGATTTGTATTTTCATTGCGCCTTTCTAGTCTTGATGACCACTCAAAGCTGCTTTACAATACAGTCTTTGTCATTCAACCATTCACACCCATTCACTCACACTTTCATACAGCACTTCTATGTGCAACAAATTTCAGTCATCTTTTCATACGCATTCATACCCTGTCATCAGGGGCAACATGGCGTCTTGCCCAAGGACACATTGGCATGAAGACTAGTGGAGCAAGCAATCAACTCCACTACCTTCGAGTTGAAAGAGAACTTGCTCTACCACTGAGTTACCATAATAATTAAGTTGAAGTTGATTTGTAAACAGCTCACTACCTGCACCAAAGTCCATGGATTTTGAAGCACAGCACAAAGGAGTTGTTGATCCACAGTCACCTTTAGGCCTTTCACCTGTTCTGACGAAAACAATTGCCTACTTTGCTGGTTGGAGAGGCTTGTTCTGGGTGATGCTGGTGTAGATGGTTTCTGCTATCGCCTTCAGCACCTGGTCTTGTAGCACCTTTCTTGCAGGGCTTTGAGTAACAGCTTAGGATATGCTCTAGAGTCCCTCTTCTGAGGCACAAAGGAAATGATGGTGTGTCAACCTTGCCCCAACTGAAGAGGTTGGATGGGCTGGGTAAGACGTCAAAGATGGACACAATCAGTAACTCGAGGCTGAGCTTGCTAAAGCTCAATCCAGGAGATCTTGCGGTCCACTGCCTGTTCCCATCTTATCCATGTGCCCTGCTGTCGCATCCCCACCATCTGGCTAGCACGCAGTTCCTCCACCCCAGCTCTCACCTCCTCTTGGACCAGTCGGTGTCTGTCTTTACCCAGGACTTTGTTATAGTGCGTGGATGGAGCGCTACCAAGCCCTGCTCATCCAGATGCCACTGGGCCGACTAGCACACTGTGACGTAAGCGTGACTTAGCCTGCTGGACCGCTTCCTCCGCCCACCACTTCCTCCTAGTCCTGACTATGATGCCAGCCTGAGAGACTTTCGGTCACTGGATTCCCTGTACTGCAGCACCCCTTTTGCACAGTTAACCATAAACTCTCTGGGCTGCTAACGGGGAGCTTCAGTCTGTTGTTCTGCCCGTAGAAAGCGATGCTACTCAGGCTTCACAGCAGGCCCAGCCATCTACAGAGGTGACAACTCAATCGGATGTCACTGTCCCAGAGGTGACTCTCAGTTTGAAACTCTGGTAATAGTCCAAGATCAGGTCCCTGATTTTGCCTGGGACATCGTGTCACAATTAGGGATGTCCCGATCATGTTTTTTTGCCCCCGAGGCCGAGTCATTTGATTTTGAGTATCTGCTGATACCGAGTCCTGATCCGATACATCTATAACACATTTAAAAAAATTAAGAAGAGCGAAGAAACAGATCCAGGGTGTCCCTCATTTTTTGTTTTATTCACCTTATTTTATCATTTAACACTTATAAATAGAGGTATGTGAGGTAGCTTGAACAATCAAGAAACGATTAATTAAAGCATGGCCAGGATATAAAATCTAAAAAATAAATAATACAACTAAAAGTAGCCTCCTGACTAAAATGGACTATGCAACAATGAAAATGTATGTACTGCAACTGCACTGCAAACTGTTGTTTCAAAAAGTAAAGTAAGTAAACAACATATTTCCATCTAGTGTAGATGGAAATATGACTACACTAGTGCAAGGACAAGAAATGATAAAAGAATAAGCCAACCCCCATTCCTTGTATTTTTCAGGTTATTTCATTTCAAATGTTAATAGGTTATAATGTCCAGTTTTTTATATGTTGTATATGTATTGTTCTGTGGAGCAGTGTAGCTCAGGGTTAGGGTTACATACAGAGAGGTATGGTGTCTCAGGTGGAGTATCTGCTAAAGTGAGCACTGCTCAGGAGACAAGCACATGTGTATGAGAACAGTTAGCGATAGCGGCACGCCAGAGACATTTACACAGTATTATAATTTATTTTCAGTGGGAGAAATACAATGTGTGGCAGGAGTGAATGACAAAAGACTGAAAAGTGTGACTGTCACACTCAATGCGTGAGAATTGAGAGCCCTGTTAATTATTATATATTAAATAAAAATGTCTAATATAAAATTGAAAAATAGCAAATAAAAGTGCCACAGTGTTATAAAGTAAGACTTTGTGTATTGTGTTGGTGTATGTTTTTGAAGTGCCGTATAAAGTTTGTTGTATTGAATGCAGTCTTTTCCTTGCCACCTCTTGAGATCCTGATTTTGCAGATCTTACAGTTTGCAATCGCAATATTTTTTCATCCATTTTAAAATACCTCCACACCTCATTCGAGCCCTCAGCTTCAAGCTGCTGCCGTGTTCTGCTTGGCTTTACGGCATTAAACTAATAGTGTCACTGCAGCAAAGTGATGTCATGCCTAGTGCTGTCAAGAGATTAAAAAAAATTGATCAAATTAATCTCTTTTTTAATCACACCTAAAAATTACTTGAGGTATTTTCATTTAAATTCATTATTACATTATTGTGGCAGATCAAAAGATTGATATATAACAAAAAGTGGCTTTACAAAGTAATTTATTGTTTTTAAAACAAACTTGTAGCCTGTCGGTCGCAGACTTGCTCATACGTGGGGTGTTCTCCTCCAGTTTCGTTTGGCGAAGAGCTTTGCTATGTCTCGCTAAATTTCTAACGTCTTCGCTGCTAACATTAGCTATGGCTGCACTCGCGACTGGGTGCTTTGCATTGATGTGGTAGGCTAAACTTGAGCTGCTTCGGTGGTAAGGAAACTCCTTCTTACACAGAATGCATATCACTTTACCTTTATTAATGGTACCTTTGGGGCGTTTTTGAAATGTAAATGTCCCGTTCATTGGGCTGAGAACTCTCACATGCTCTTCCATTTTCACATCTCCTCACATCTCCTCTGCCCTCCAAACACAATGACAGCCAATGTCCACTTCAGGCTTAAATACTAAGCTGTTATTTTTTCAATTTCTTATGAAAACTTATAGATCTGATAAAAAATAATGAAACTAAATACGTACATCCCTGATCGGGATGTGACGTCTGATTCTAACCGAATCTGAAACCACCCGATCGGATCGGGACATCCCTAGTCAGATTACATGACTTAGTCACTGCACTGTCATTTTAAACATTAAACATATTCCACATTTACCTCTCATTTTATATTTTGTATAGCACATATGGTCCTCCTCCCCAAAAGAGCCCTCATATTACATCGTAATGGCTTGTACACACACGTGCAGTGCACCCGCCAAACTAAACACACACAGCTGCCACGCAAGGCCCCCTCACACTAGCACCTCTTCTTCTTCCTTGTGATTATGGAGAGCGTGTTGGCAGGAGGCTCCGGCCTAATAGCCATTTAGCTGATTCCAGTGAGGAGATATTGGGGGGAAAGTTGGTGGCGAAGTGCTTTCGTAGCGACTGCCAACGACGGAGAGCCCCGGCTGCCTTCCATCTCCTGAATGAGAGGCAAATTATTCCAAATCATTTGGGAGCGAGAGACAGAAGCAAACCCCTTTTTATTTTTTGGATGCATTAACAATGTTTTCAGTCACTTTGTTGGCGGCATCAAAAAGGTAAACCCTGCCAAAGATTAGCTGGATAAATTGCCTAATTGATCCATTCACTTTTTAACTGATGCTTTATTAAGAGACTCTGGAGTGAGGAGAGGAGCGATGGAAGGGGGCTGCAAAATGCTGCCTTTGCTCACACACACGCACTCACACACACACACACACACACAGTGTATTTTAACTATGGAGTAGTGCAGCTCTTTGGCCTCTTCAGACAAAGGGCAGCTCACCATGGTGGACATCACATCACCACCACTTTCAGTGACATTAGTAAATATTGCTACATTGTCAGACACTGCTCTGCTAACCTCTGATGAGCTGAAACATCAAGCCTGTCCACCATCAAGAATTAAAGTGACGCAGGCATATCAGTTTTTTTCACCCATTCACTCAAATATTCATACTATGTGCACTTTTCTATCACATATTTTCCATGGCACCAAAAAGAAGGACACACAACTACACTACAATACAATTTTGTCCATGATAATGATGGTATGATGATACATTGATTCTGAGATACTCTATTCATTGCAAGACTATTTCATGAATGATATATCATGATGTATGCATAGCAGAACAGGAACAAAAATGTATTCACAGTATTTGTATTTATTCACAACAAAACATCTGTTTCAAAAACTGACAACTGCGATTTGAGAGCAATACCTTGCAAAGTGCAAAATCTTAACTTATGGCACACATATCCAAACATACAAATTGTCAAAAGATCAAACTCCCAGAAAGCAGAACATTTCTGGATTTGAAAAGTTTGGAAAAAATTGGGCCAGAACTATGCTTCTCTTAAATATGTTCAGTCAGAGTAAATTAAGGATAAATGCAACAAATAAATAAAGCTGCATCATATGAAGTAAATGGTAAGTGGTCAACATTACTTTGTTTGTCAACATATTTAACGCAGTGTCATCAGCTAACGTTTCCTCTTGGGCTAACGAGGGCTGATACTCTGGCTGCTAAAATTCTCCAGCGGATCACACTCGTTGACACACTTATACTGTAACAGTCCTCATTCAGCTCGAAGGTTGTGGGTTCGATTCCATGCTCCACTAGTCTACTTGGGAAAGACACTTAACCCCGCGTTGCTCCTGACGGCTGTGCCAGTGTGTGGTGGCAGTAGATGAAAGATGAGTGATAGATAGATGCACTGTATGGGTGTGAATGGCAATACTGTAGTGTACAGGACAGCTTTGAGTGACCATTTGCCATCAGGAAGTGACATTCAGTCTCAGGGGACTTAGTTTGGTCCACTCCACAAAGCTGTGTCCTGTACTTCCCCTGCTCTACCTCTCTCATACATCCAACAACTGCTGAGTCATCAGAACATTTCTGAAGGTGGCATGATTAATATAATCTGACAAGCAAATTATCATTCACATTTGAAAATAACAATTATTCAATTTCTGATTAAAAATATGAGAAAACCAACCAAACTATTTACACACTGTGTCTTCCACCCCTTGTCAGTAGGGTGTGCTGCAACACCCTCCACATCCCACTTCCTGCACCCCTGTCATGAAATTGTTACGTCAGTGATGGAGTATACAATTGTGACTGATTGCTTATTGCAACACGTCCATTACTACAAATCCATCACATCGTGTTCATTGCAACTACATATTCTTTGCATTGACTTTGTTTGTAATTTGGTCACCTGATGGATTTTAATCATGATAAGTGTGAATACACGCACACACACTCACGCACACATCTGTCATCCATTACATTTCCCAGATTTTCAGCAGTCTGGGCTATTAATGGAGATATTAACACACTTCATCATAATCAGTCTCCTTAACTTTTAGCATATTAACATGCTTTAATCTCTGCATAAATATTGGAGAGCTTACACTATTAAGGTGATGGATGGAGGGTGCTCAGTGCATACACCACACCTTGCATTGTAGAGAGACTGTGGAGCAAAATGATATGATTCTGGTGTAAGGGCTTTAAATTTTTTGGGAAAAGGTCAATATTTTTCCATCCACATGGGTTATTGGCATTTTCTTTTCTTTTTTTAAAAAAAAACAAAACAAACAGTGCCAGTATGGGGGACAAATCGTTGTGTGACATGGTTCACACGTTTTACTACTCATTATATGAAACATTTGCCATAGGCTTAACAATCACAATAGCTTACAATCTGTACCTTTTTAACAATCTTATTCTACTACTTGACTCCATAAAATAAAATACATGTTTTTGTTTGTTTTTTTCATAGCATATCATGTTTTAACTTTGTCGTATTTATGGAACAAACACTCATGTTTAAACATAAAGATTATCTATTTAAATTTGTTTCTGTTTGTCGAACCATTCTCAATGAATTGAAGATTTGAAATAGCTACATTGTAATTGAATGTGCATTGTTTTCTGTCTTCATGTTTCAAATTAGTGGTCTACAGAACATGCAACTGTGACCCACATGGATTTCCACACATGACACATTATGGCAAGCTTATGTCATGAGATAAACTCTATTGTTACCAGCTTTTCTCACTTTATTTGCTTGTATTTATTTACACTTTTAGAGCAGCATTATGTCTCTTTCTGCTCTCTGCTTAGCTTCCTGGTGACAGGACACAAAGCTTTTCAAATGGAGTTGATGAAAAGCAGAGTGGGAAGTGTTCCTACACTTTCCCTCCTGTAGTGTGACACACTCTCATTTCTCCAAATCTCAGATAAAGACCGGTGCTATGTTTTCTGAATACCCCGTACTCTTTGTCTTGTCTTTTACAACCTGACAGCACAGGACACAATTATAGGTTCAAGACTGGCAGGAATTTGTCGTGAAAAAAATAAAAAAGTTCAAATACATGAAATGAGCTCCCTGCCAGTTTGTCAATGTTTTAAAAATGAGACTGAAGATAGTTAGTGGAGTGTATCCCAAAAACGGAATCGGCTGTTGTGTCAAGGTTTGTCTAGTTATTTCTCCAACAAGCACAGTACTTGTTAGAGTCAGTGTAATTCATGTGATTGATGACAGATGAACGTGACCATTAGAGGCTGATCTCTTTTCCCTCACATGCTGTTCTACTGTCGTCAGCCTGTGATATTTTTACTTCATACATCTCGCAGAAAATTTCTGTAAAATCTCTAAAGAAAGGGCACAAATGTGTTGCATTCAGGTGGAGGTTTGATTTGCTAACAGGAAGAAATAACAATAATAATTGATAGATTGTTGACAGAGAAAGTGGATAAAGGAGGGGGAATGTATTTATACATTCATTAACAGCACAATGCACTACAGAGACATAAAGCAAAGTGAAATAATACATAGACAACAAATGGATGGTAATTGAAACAGATTGACTATGTGATTTTTAGCATATCATGTTTTGCCGCTGCTGAATGAATGGTAGGGGAAACACTCATATGAAGAGCTTTACAGGACACAAATAATGAATTAAGTGCAAACAAAAACAATTTAAAGCAAAATGGGAATCGAATTACATACCTATAATTAAATAAAAACATCTCGAACAACAAGTTCGAGATAAAAATTTAACACACTTTTGAAAAGTGAACTGAGATGCCAAATCTTGAAAAAGCGCTTTTTGTGTTTTGTGTAAAATGTGCTTTTTAAAGTGTCTTCACAGGAAATTACAATTCTTACAGCAGTTCTTTCACATCTAACCACACATAAAATGAAGCACAATAAACAATTATACTAAGAATTAATACTAAAAATACTCACAAGAATAATAATACATTCCAACGGACTACTAAAAGTTAATTGTGAAGGATTAAGAGCTTGTCAAACGCTTCTCTGTCTCTCTGCAGGTACCTGCGGCTCCAGTTACATCATCAGTGTATTTAACAATGTAGAAAACTACAATTCATGCTACTCCAGGAATGAATACCACAATTATACTATAACAAATTACAAGTGCATTTACTGACAATACTTGATACAGCTGTTACACATCTTCTTCTGGTTTCTTTCTTCTGTCTCAACCCAACACAATACATGGTAATGCAGTATTTATGTCCATGTCCTTTGCCTCAAAAATAATGATTCTATTACTGTCCACAGTCCACAGATCAGTTTCTGCTCTGGTTCAAGTTAAAGTGTCTGGGTGACTTTTTGCATGTGAATACCAATCTCAGTGTGGTTGTAGATCACGCGGCCTGAGTCGACTGCAGAGGAGATTACAGCGCGAAAGGGACCACCCCACGATGCAGAACCAGGAATGGGTTTGGACGTGGATGCAGTGTCTGCTGAGTTCTGCTGAGTTGACACTGCAAGGCTGCTGGACTTGGCAGAAGTTGAAGCATGCCTCGTCGGTTCCCCCCCTTCTCCAAATTCCACGGTGACACTTGCCTGGATCTGGATCCCATTAGAAGCCCGGCCCACCAGGCTTCTCATGAGCAATGCCAGGGATTATGGATGAAGTCAGGATCTTGCTTAGAAGGTTCTGGCTCGACTCACATCCACTGTCTAAGTCACACATCTGCTACAACACGCTTTTTTGTCTGACTGCTTTTTTCATATTAAAAAATGCTTATCTCTGGCCTTCTGCTGTCTACATAATTATTACTAGATTGTAATATTTCTCCCCTTTATTAAAGGTCTGGACAATGAGGGGAATGTCAGCCAGAAATCATTCAAACGTAACATTTCTGCAAACCATGTGAAATGTTACATGTTCTGTAATCGCTCAACAAAAATTCCAAACAGTATATTACAGTATGTTTCCATTAATGTATGATTGCCTGGAAAATAAGAACTATTTTTTTTTTGTTTTGCTTAGAATGAGCCATATATTACACAACAGCAGGTCTGTGTCCACAGAGTCCACACTGTTGCACTCAACATGCTGTCAAGACCATTGTAGTTACTTGGATAGGTGAGTCTCAATTGTCAATTGTCAAACTCAATATAGATAAGGTCCACCTTTAATCAAGAACCTTAAATATTAAATTTAATCATGTAAATCATACAGCCCAGGAATTATGATAATATGCAGGCTTCACGGGCTACATGAAAGAACAGTGGCTGCAACTGTTACCTCACATCAAGAAGGTCAGAGTTTGGGATGTCTTCCCCTTGTTTCTCCAGGTTCTCAGGTTTCCTCCTACATTCCAAAAACATGCAGAAGCAATTGGGCACTGGAAATTGACCATAGTGATATACTAATGAAGGAAATGTACCAATTTATCGAACTATTGGATGTGCTCTATATCACATCCATAAAACTCTCTCTGTCTCTCAACATATAGCGACATTTAGATCGTGGTGACACTGACACACAGTAAATGATTCGTAATACATCATTTATATTCATGAAGTCCAAACACTAGCAGAATAATAACATCAACAGCAACAAAAACCTCCAAAATGTACGCACTGCAGCTTTAAGTGTATTGGTATATGTTTCTTAGATTGTTGGTTCTATATAAATCAGCTTTGTTTGACAGTGTCACTGTCCCTACATGTGCTGATCTGTCTTTCCATTTGTTCTCTGAAGGACAATTTGATTTTCCATCAGGCCACTGTATCCTCCATGTGAAGCACTCAGGGCTCAGACCTGCAGTGAATTACCAATCACTTTGTGTTGTTTTTAAGGGGTGAGGGTGGGAGTGTGTATGTGTGTGTACAGTACTTGTATTTGTTGCCTCTGTAGGACCTTCTTTGTCATAAACACTGACCTTGTCAGGACCAGTAGTGCTCATGGAGACCAACTATCTCATTTCTGAGAAACTGGGAAAGATTTTAGTAGTATTAGTATTAGCATTAGTAGTAGTGGGCTGTGGAAACAAATTTTGAATTAAACTTGTCTTTCATTTGTGTTTCAATAATATGTTTATTAACAGTTTACATATATGCTTTTCATGTTATATACCTTATTATCCCAAGTACACTGTGGTACAACGATAATAAATGAACAGAAAAGGAATCCAAAAACAAAAGTGGATTCCTCAGCCACAAGATGGGCGTTTAAGCTCATATTAACCTTACAAGGCTTACATCAGTAAATATTCATTCCTCCTCCTCCTCATTTATTAGACCATACTTTTTTTTACAAACACATCAAACAATCCCAGGAAATCAGGATTTATGGTAATACATTTTGAGATAATTTTTCTAATGCTTTTTAACCTCCTCCCAAATGTGTTATATATCACAGCAATGCCACATACAATTTAGTATTCACTTTGCCACGGTACATAAATCTGGGATATTCATGTTGTATTTATTTAGCTTAACTGGCATAATATATGTTTCTCATCAGCTGCTCGTATTGTAATAATCTAAATTAGTTATTTATTTTATACAAATCCCTTGCCCTCCACCCACATGGGACAATTGGTCCACCTCTCATTAGTTTTACTAATAAGTATTCACCACTTATCAGACATGAGAGACCAGCAGTAAGGATTTTCTGGCCTGCAAACACGGGCTCTATCTTGTAGCATTTCTTTGCAAATACTGACTGGAAGGCTTTTGCCACACTGACAACCGCATGTGTGGAGCAGCTCTGAGATATTAAATCTGTCACTTATTCAAGCAGTTGTTCATACATGTCTCAAAATCACTACTATCATGTCTGAACCGAAACATACTGCTATAGTGAACCTGGAAGAGTTCACCCTGTGGCCTTTACTACCATTATCACCAAGTGCCTGGAGAGGGCTGTCATGTCCCGGCTGAAAGCCTACTTTCCTCCAACACTGGACCTATTCCAATTTGCCTACAAAGCAAACAGGTCAAATGAGGATGCCATATTCATCTTATTCATCCTGCACATCCTCCAGATGTCCAACCTGGCACATCTGGATAAGACCAACACCTATGTTTGGATGCTGTTTGTGGAAAGCATCAGAGTCACATCACCAAACTCCACAATCTAAGCATCAGCACCCCTCTCTGTAACTGGACTCTGGACTTCCTAACCAACAGACCTCAGTGTGTTACATTAGACACCTACGACTCCTCCACCTTGGTGCTGAACAAGGAGTCCCTCAAGGCTGCGTGTTCAGTCCTCTCCTCAAGTTTGCAGATGACATCAAAGTGGTGGGTCTGATCAGCGGGAACAGCAAGGAGACCTAGACAGGAGGTGGAGCTCATTCAGGCAGCATGGAGACAGCTGACACACTCTGCTTGCCATCAGAGGGAATGAAATGGAGTGTATCTCCAACTTCAAGCTTCTGGGGGTCCACATCACCAATGACCTCAGCTGGCAATTCCAATATACACAGCCTGGTTAAGAAAGCACAGAAACAGAGACTGTACATTGACATTGAAGAAAGCTTTCAACCAGAACTTTAACAAACTTCTACAGATGCACTATCAAGAGCATCCTCACCAACAGCGTTGGTACAACAGTTGATAGGTTGATCAGTTGGTAATAAAATCTGCAGTTGGTAATAAAATCTGCCCAAACCATCATTGGTACCAACCTTCCTCCATCAGCAACATAGCCAGGAAGCAAAGAAAAGCTCATAACATCATAAAAGACTCTTCCCACTCAAATCACTGACTTCCCTTTGGAAGAAGGTACAGAACCAGTAGACTGAAGAACAGCTGTCTTCTAAACTCTGGTTAATTACACAATCTTACTGCTGCTTAGGGACTGGACATTTTGCAATAATACACATGAAAAAAAACGGACTGCATATTCCATCTGTCAATACCACCTTGTGTATATATAACACACATATACCGTATATATATTTTTTATATACTAGCACTTATCTGCTTCATGAATCTGACCCATAACCTTATTTATTTACTGTGAATTGCACAATTTCTGTATTTTTCAATAATAATACATTTGGATCTAATCTAATTTGATTGATAATAGTGACCCTTGGTGCACATTGATTGCCAGTCCTCTGACAACATATATACATCTAGATCTTTCTTCAAGTTTATCCTCTGAATTATCCCATGAACTGGTTAAAGTTAATTATACAAACCTGCCTTTCTTTGGACATGTTGACCTTGTGAGGATCTTTTGGCTATGCCTCACAACTTCAAGTTGCTTTTTGTGGGTTAAGTTTCTCTTTTGGTTACCGTGAGGGTTAGAGGCTAGGCAATGCATTCTATCTGTGAGTGTCCTCGTTAGGAATGCCATACAAGAATGAGCGTGTGTGTGTGAGAGAGAATGTGTGTGTGCGGGGAAGGGTTATTAAACAGATAGGGGGAAGGTCAAAGTCCATCCTTTCAACTGCCGTTCTGTCCCTCCAAGCTCCTCTCGGCTGCTGTCAGTGTCCACTGACTGACGTCTTCACTCAGCGGTCAGGTCCTGGCAGCCATGCCGCGACAACACCACCTGATACACAACAACAACTAAATAAACATGGGGACTCAATGATGCCTAAACCTATAGCCTCCCTATCAGCAATTCATTCTTTCATTTATCCATCCATCCATCCACCCATACCTCCCTCAGCCGATTGGTCACTCTTTACCTCCAAACAAACTGACAGCTGCCCGTCTTTATTTGGGAGGAAAGTCAGGCTGAACTTCAGGCTAAAGTCCTCACATGAGTCCGATTGAATGTGGCCTGGATTTGTGACAAGCTCACTGCATATTAGAGTGAATACTGGCCATTTTGCACGAGCAGTGTTGGTAACTTACTTGTTATTATAACCTTAAATTGACACTCAATTTACCTTGGCTGGAAATGAATGTGCTGAAGCAACCAGCCAACCCATTAATGACAAGTTGAAATTATCAAAAAGGGTCAGGGTTGAAGAGAAAAAATGGATTTATTTTCCTGTGTTAATTTTGACATTTAAAAATAAAAGTCTTCAGACCCTGTCATCCAGCGTTTTGATTTTCTAGGCCAACAGTGGTAAGATCAGCGCGTATTCGCTTTCAAAAGTCAACACCATGAAACGTGTGACTTCTGAGGAGGTAAAGTGTTTGCTAATCAGTGTGTAGGTCAGCATGTAATGGAATATTTTTTTTGGCCAGTGGGACAGTGCTGTGCTTTGATCAAGGGGGAGTATTCGGTTTGAAGGAGAGTCATTTGGCTCAGGGCAGTAGAACATCCTGGAGACACAACAGTTTCAGATTGTGCTGCTGTGAGGTTAATATCCTGATGTGTAAAGGGGAATTGGTTGATACCTTAGTCCAACACTTTTCAAATTCTGTCATATCAAAAACACCCACATTATACCACAGACACCTCTGGCTCTGATTCACTCCCAGATACTCTGACTGTTGTCAGTTCAGCATGAAAGTGATTCATCTTGGACAAGTGGCTTTGGACTCCAGCTCCGGAACTCAACATGCACTATTAGAGCCAACAGATCTGCTAAAGCTCAGATCATTTCGATTCATGAACTCTCTGTAGTAGTTTCTGATTACATTGCAAGTGCAAAAATAAATCCTGAGTCCTGTTGCCCAAAGGAGCTGAGAGGAAGCCTAGATCACTAACACATTTTGTTATTCAAATCATTAAATAAATCATCTTGGCCACACAGCGATGTACTGGCGACCTGTCAGGGGTACACATCCCTTGTGGAACAACACAACAATTATATATAAAAAGAACAAAAAAAAACAACACAAAAACAAAACTCGAACCTACACTGACTGACCATTATATTAGGTACATAACACATTATAAAGCCTCTACTGTAGCAGTTGGCATAGTATTCTGCTGTTTTATCTGCTCCAAGGTTTGTAATGTTGTATTCAAAGATGGTTTTCTTCATACCTTAATTGTAACAAGTGGTTAATTGAGTCATTGCTACATTTACCAATGTGGCTCTGACCACTTACAGAACTGCAGCTCAGTGGACATTTTGTCTCTAAAAACCCTAGTGATCGTGGCTACAGGTGTTCCCTTATAAACAGGCCAGTGGACGATGGCTGGCTGTTAACTTACTTAGTCAGTAATAGTTGGTTTAAGCTATTTGAATGACCAATTAAAAATGTGGTCTGAAAGTGTCTCTAATATATACATGACCTGTAGTTACAGACACAGGAATGCATTGAGTCAAGGTCAGGAGACTGGCCAGTGCCAATATTAGTAGAAAAATGAGAGAAGATCCAAGAACCATGAAAGATCTCCCTCCGCTTTCGTCTAAAGTGATGGCGACAGCCCTGGGTGCCCTCTCACCTTTTCCTCTTCATCTTCTCCTGTCCTCCCTCTGGCTGTCCTGGCCCCTGGGGCACATCTGCTGTATCTTGGCATTTGGAGGCTCGGTGGAGTCGAGCAGCAGCGGCACAAGCTCTCTGAACCTACGGCTGTCTGCAGGGTGGAGGAGTGGTGGAGCGAAGGCCCTGGGACCCCCAGAGAGGAAGAACAAGCCCAGGGTTTTCTGCTGACATTTCTGATGCTGGAGGGAGAGAGAGGTGATTAGACAGCGGCCCGCTGGGCTGCAGATCTGCTAAGGCCCCCTCCACTGCCATTTTCACTTCTCTTTTTTACAGTTTGACGTGACAGGGAAGCTTCTGATCCTGTTCTATTTTGTCCATTCTATTGTTCCTGAGTCAGGAAATCCTAATGATGTTTTATGGGCTTCACACACAGGCCAATATGTTTTCCTCTCTTATTTACTGCCAGCACAATGAAAAGGTCTGTTTTGCACAACAATGCTGGTTTGTGTTACATGTGAGTTACAAAAGTAGAGTTAATGTTTGATCGTAGAATTAAGAAAAATGAATTATTTGACATAAAATATTGCTTTTATTGGCTTTATCCAGACCTGTTAACCACATCAAAGCAGTTTTCCTGGATTGTCACTCACAAGTTGTCATACTGTAAAAGACAATAAAAGACACCCACACAAATTTTCAACATTTTTAGTTAAAATGTATGTGTTTAAAATAACCTGCATAAAAAAGTATTTATAATTATATTTTAAAGTGATTCCTTTACCATTTCTAAAATGATATTAGGTGTTACCGATATGGCTGTAAATAAGTGACTACTTAGTTATATTGCGATAAAGTTTAAAATCCATTGAGTAAAATCTGCATATTTTTGCAGGGATGCATAATCTGCTGCCTAAAGTCACATAATAACACATTTGATATTACCATGATGTAAAATCACTGATTTTCACTTTTGGGAATTTGCTGTAATGTTTTGAGACAACAAAGTGCTGAGTTATTTTCCATAATTTAATTTTTGACAAAATTGACAAAAGGTCTGCTTAATAATTAATTATAGAAAAATTTGTATAGAACATTTCTAAAGGCAAGCAATAAAGAAACAGAATAAAAATACAAAAAAATATGAAAATAAATTAGTCTGGATAACATGAAAGCAAAAGAAGGAATACTATAGCAATTTATTAAATGAACAGAAATAATACAAAATCTACTGTTTGTGGGCAATTATAAACAATGTAATTATGGATGGTACAGTAAAACCCATGTTACCCACTTATTTTGTTACAACATTGACAAGCAATTGATTTAATGAACACTTTGTAAACACTGAACCCAGTCTTGTAAGACAGGTACCAGAAACAAAAGATGATGATCATGTATGGAAATTCACAAAAGATAATGTTGACAGTGTTTTTCTTTGAAAACTGGGAAATGATTAGATACTCAAGCAAGAGATGCCTGTGATGACGTTAGTCAAGTCAATCATTGAATTTGTTATTGAGCCATTTACATATTTATGCAATGTATCATTCTCTACATGAATCTTTTCTGACTAAATGAAGATAGCCAAAGAGATTCCATCCATCTGTGCCAATCTCAGCTGACATAGGGTGATAGGCGGGGTACAACCTCGACAGATCGCCAGTCCATCACAGGGCCACATATAGACAAACAATCCCAATAGTGCATGTATTTAGACTGTGGGACAGGGTCGGAACAAAGGTTTTCTTGCAGCAAAGGCAAGAGTGCTAACCACTACACCAACCGTGTGGGCCCTAAAGATAATATATATGATATATCCATAATATTTTTAAAAAGTCATTTATATTTACATCTTTAACAAATATGATCTAATTTAGCCTTATTTTGGTTATTTTGGTTCCATGTATTTTTTTGTTTTGTTTTGCTGTTTGTTTTTCTCTCTCTTTTTTTGTTTAAAAAAAAAATGCATGCTGAGTGTATTGTGCACTGACACACAGAAAAAGAGGTGCAAATATATATAATATTATACAATTGTTTCTTCTTTCTGCTCCTTTTCATTCATTTGTTGGTGTTATTTTCGTTAAAAAGATTTGTTTGATATGTTTTTTTCTTTTTTAATGAAGTAAACTTCACAAACAGACAATCAAATAAATGGAGAGCTAGAGTGGTAAACATATTATTTAAGATTGCCTACAAGTAAGTTGACATTGATTCTTGAGTCTTTTGTTTAGTGGTTGAAATCCTGTCTTTGTAGCAGGTCAGAAATACATGAACTGTGTAATGTGGCTCATGCAACCACAGTAAAACACTGCATTTCCCCCTTTACACTTGTCATTTTGATGAAACAAGTGTTTGCACTGTGCAATAGTGATAGGAGAACGAGAGAAACCTATACATTAAGATTTTACTTTCTTTTTTTTTTACCGCAGGACAGTAGTGAGATTGCAGTAACTTCACTACCTGCAAGAGAGCCTGCATTTTAAAACACTGTCAGATTTATATTCTGAAGGGAGAATCGACTAATAACTTATATCTCAGTGATCTAAATTTTATTTGACATTAAGTCAAACTGAATTTGTGTCATTTTAGTTTACAACACAATCTTTGGTAACGTGCACTTTTGTATATTTTTTTTTTTAATTTGAAACAGTTAACACAATGTGCCACCATTTTTTCTTTTCAAGCTGTTGGCCCAATAAAAAAAGATGGCATCTGACACTTTGATGAAAAGTCGGTGGTTAAATCTTTGCACTACACGATCACCTCCTTTCATTCATTGTTCTTGCTCACACTACCCCACTCCTTTCTTCCCTATCACTCTTTCTAGTTTACTCCTCTACACACACTCCCTCTCATATGCAAACTGGCCTGACCACAACAGTCAAGAGCCCCCACATGATTAAATGCTACACAGGGAGCAGGAGGAACATCTATGGTTGGTGGCTTGGCTGGAGGCCAGGATCGAGGCAGTGGGACAGACTTTTGCTTTTAATCACAGACGGAGATAATGGCTGCCATACGCCACCACCATCAACTTTGTTTTTCCCACAGTCCAGCCCACCAGGACTGTTTTCTCCCTCCCTTGGCTGTGGCAGCAAGATGCAACTGTCTGCCTCCTGTGCTTAAAGCAGCAGTAGCCAGGAAAGCTAGAGAAATTGTTGAGGTTATTCAAAATTTAGGCTAATAAACAAGTGGATCCATTCACCCCAACGTATCAGAGACCAGTTTCAGGCTGAAACCTGAACAGGAATCTAGCAGCAGTTCATCTGAGAAAAGAAAACAAGAGGGGAGGAGTAAAAGAGAAATGCAACATTGAAAACACGACGGAAAACACAGACAGCATTGTTGCAATAAATGTCATGTAGGTATGACATTGCCTACATTATTGTCATGTAACAGACAGTCGAGATCAGTGATCAAAAACTGGTCCACCAGTATTAATATTTCAGAAGAGTCATGTTGTGTGTGACCCCTCGTCATGGGTCACTCATATACTGTCGACTCACAGCAACTGCAAAGATGGTGTAGTGTGGGACGCACAGAGATCTCTGAAAGTCGTTTCATGTCTGGTGCAGTTGGGCAAACACAGTGGTCAACAAGACACATAACCTGGTCACATGTTGTCATGTTGTCACACACAGTGATGCTGGCAGATTTTCCCTGACAGTAATCAGAGCAGACAGCTTTTAACATGGAAGCTAACCCCGCTGTTGTTACCGTATCTTAATTCCACAAAAAACACACTGTTGAGCCAACTGGTGGTGAAGCTGAAACCACTGAATCCTGATACACCAGCCCTCCACCTCAAGAACAATGTCAGGAGAACAGCTGCTTTGAATTACGACACCAATTTTATTTTTAAGTAGTTTTTTTTTTTTAGTATTGTTAACACTTTACAAGAAAGGTACATTAATTAACATCAGTAAATGCTGTAATAAGCATTTACTAACTTTTAATTGATCTTAAATATTATAAAATTATAAAAAATATAAAAATATGTATTAATGTCATTATAATTGATTCATATATTATCCAAGTGTTTATAAAGCAACTGGTAAAATCAGTTACTTAACTATAATTAAGCATTTATTAATAAACCTTATTGTAAAGTAGGTCATGCAACTTGAATGTTTATCTTTATTAACACACTGTATGAGACACAAGGTACATTAATAAAGGTTAATAATGGTTAATGAATGCTTAATCATAGTTAAGTATTTTTTTGTTTGCTTCCTATTGTACATGAAGAAAGTGTGACTTAAGGGAAACACATTTTCAACTTTATAGACACAGAAACATTTAATAAATATTAACTAAAGAAAAGGCATTTACTGTTACTTAAAAGTATAATTAACTGTCAGCCCCCGGAATATTAATACCATTTTTAACATTAATCATATTAATACATGGTTAGTAAAACATTAATTGTTAGTAAATGCTTATTATAGCATTAAGTAATATTACTTAATATACACTTACTGTAAATGCTACTTTGTCGTGTGGAGGTCCATGCAGGTTTTGATTTAAATCAATAAATACAGCCTGGTTCTCATTGTTTTATATTTGAAAGACCGTTCAAAGCTCCCCATTCAACACCATGCAGCAGTTTAGATTCACTGTTATGCTTTCGTCTGAGGGAGAGAAAAAAATGGGCTCCTCTTATCTAATGTGATTTATTTTCAGCCATTTATTAAGAGTATCTGACTCAGTGCTTGATGAGGGATAAAACAGAGAGGCACAACACTGGCCCACTTCACATTTGTACAGATGAAATTATGTGACGAGAATGATGAATTAAAGGCAGACGGGTGATTTAGAGGGAGATGGCGCAGTGGGAGGTGTGTGTGGGTGTGTGTGTGTGTGTGTGGTTGTGAAAGAGAGGGAGAGCCATGAGATCACAGCCATATCAAAGACATTTTTGAAGTTTTAATTTTTCTTCAGTCAATCTATCTATCTATTTATATATATATATACATGTATGTGTATGCTGCAGGTTGACTTTCATTTCAGTGTGTCTGGCTGGAAGCTCTTGCTCTGGGACAGCCATATCTCTTTCCTGGCACTGCTGACTTCAGCGGGTCTGGCTGCCAGGCCAAGACTGGCAAACCCCCTAAAAAGCTGGGAACCAATGCATCTTTTACAGTTTACAGGAATGTGTCAGTGGTAATCTTTTGGCGGCCATGTCTTGAAATTCAGACCAACACACTAATGAAAGCATTGTGATGCTCTGTGGCAAAGAAAGAGAAGGCGAGAGCCTGAGCTAATTGTGTCTATTTAAAGCAGCTGTTTTCGTGGCTCTCTGACTTGACTGCAGCCTGAATTTGTCTCCGGTGACCTCACCAGCCGTGCTGGGTGTTGATCTATTAGAGACTCGCCATGGGTTTTTAAGTAAACAGAGGTGGCCAAGATGGAGCTTCAAGCCCAGAGAGATCATTTGGTTTCAATTAGGTCAGGGTATACTTGGCTCCGTCTACTGTTGGATAATCTCTCCTTCATCCCACCGTCTTTCACAGCCACTGCCAGCCAGCACTCCCAGTGCATGGAATCAAATTTGTGTCCTGGCCCTCAGGAAAAGAGAAGCCAGTGCAAGTGGAACTTTAAGCTATAGTTCAGGTTTTTCTGATATGAGGTACTGACACATAGCCAGCACTGACTGGGCTGTGCTCTCCCCTGCTCTGAGAACCAGCTTCAGACATGCTCTCACTGAACACATCTGCTAGTAGGGACACTCAAAACAAAACAGATGTAAATCACTTAACCAGGTTCACACTGGATGAGTGTGCAGTGCATCTGTGTCACGGAACGGTCACACAGCAAAATAGACAGTGACAATGATCTTTCACCATAGATTCCACAATTATATCGGTCACAAACGCAACATATCCTCAATCAGTAAGTGTGTCATTCTGTATCTCTTGTGTGTATCTCTGATTTGTCCCTGCAAACTGAAGAAACCCTAATTTATCGATGTACTTTGTTTCACGACTGTAAACTTGACCACTTGTTTTATTTCTAGTGCTTTGGTATGATTTGGACTTTGATTTTCCTGCTTTGTTTTGACACTCACTTCTTGTGTTGTCTCACGTCACTTCATCCCTTTGTCCCCACCTTCCTCCGAACCTTATTAACTTTACTGTGTCTAGTTGTTTCTCCCTTCCTAATGTGTATTAACACTCTCTGTTTTCCTTTTGTTCTCTGTTGAACTGTCCTGTTTGGACATGTTATTGTTGTTTTTTTACCTGCACTCACCTGTGAGCTATTGTCCTGCCATGGTCCAACATCTCAACCCTGACACATTGGTAGCGGAGAGTGAGCAATTTTCAAACTTGTTTCTAGTTAGAAAATGCTCATCTAACAGCAAGTAAAAATACCAAAAAACACTATAAGATATCTTAATAGACAAGCCTTTTGTAAAGTGGATAAAATCAGTTTTTCTTTGTGCGCCCATTGGCAGCCATGTTTGCAGTTAATGCGTCTGTTTCTCAAGCTGGTTCTTGGCACAGGGGGCCTGCTTGGCACAGTCAGTGCTGACAATGTGTCAGTACTTCATACAACCATACATACAATCATACAATTATTATTTCCCTGTGGGGATATGAAAGGTTGGGCATTATGTTTTCACCCTCTGTGTGCTCCAAAGACTGGAATTAGAGCAGCAGGGCATCGGATAGGTGTGTGTGGCATATGTGGCTCAGGGCTTACTACACTTATCACTGTAATTCACCTCTGTACAGGCTCCAGATTCTGTCTGGCTGTACTGACAGCTACTGCCTGTAAGATAATATGAGAAGGTCTCATGAGGCCTGGACTACAGAACATTCAGTTGGGGCTTTTCCACAGAAAATGTTTCTGAATTTTGTGCAGACAGCTGTTTTTCCCCCCATTTTGTTCTTAATTATTTATTGTTTTTATAAGAGGGTAGGCTGAAAAGTTCATAGGCTGAATACACTCTGTGTGCATTAAATTCAAACTTTTGTAATGCTAACTGCATTGTTTTCTTCGGGATAAACCCACCTTTAATAGCTAATGGAGGACTTATGGAGGAAAATTTGTACTAGAGACAGAGACATTTCATGAACATGCATATAATTTGACACTGACTGGTCATGTCATTTTTCCATGCCATAAGCTTCTGTTGGAGACAACCAATCATTTTGATTCATCATTCTTCTCAGCTACAATCACACGTCAGAGGTGACCTGTGGCATCACATAAGGTTGTGGCTAAAATGTGTCCCAAATCTAACCAAACAAACCCACCACTACTGGAACTTTCATTTGGTGCAATCAATGTGTACCAATTAATACTGAAACAGGATAAATAACTAAGAAGGTCAGTGGAAATCATTGTGGTTATGTACTGTATATGTACAGCTTTATTGTATTTGAGTATTGTTAAAAAGCAGTGAAGATGATCAACTAATTATCACAGGTTTTCTTTTTCCTATATCCGATCCTGTGGTATTCACCAGTTTCAGACTGATACCCATATCATTTACTATCAGCTCTCCCCTAATCAATACTGGTCAAAATCACTGAATTCTATAACATCTCTGAACCTCAAGTATAATAGAAATGCTTTATGAAGCACATGCCACAAACACAGGCATCTATACTGCTTTTATGTGACCAGAACATGGTATGGTTTGGTCTGGATATTTAACTGGTTGGTTGTGGATTTGTGGTGAATACATCAGCACAAATCTGTTACTAACAGTTAGATGTTTTAAAGGGGGCAAAATAGCCTATTGGACTGATATACTGGCACCATATTATACACATCATAAAAAATGGTATAAACCCATCCCTCCTTTTCCATACAAGCAGGGTTTCTATGACCTCAGCTGGTTCACATTTAACAAATTAGGAGAATGAGGTCTGGTCTAAATACAGAGCAAAATACAAACAATCGTTAATCATTCATGATTCATGTTGCCAGAATATTTGGATTATTCAACAGGAAAAGCCTCAACTCAATGGTAAATTGTGTCTCAGTCTGTTAATGATTGATCTGGAATCTGACAATCTGTGTGACTTTTTGTTCTTTTCTAGTCTTAATGACCCCTCAAAACTGTGTTGCCATTCACCCATTCACACAGCGCATATATGCATATCCGTTCACATGCTGACAGCTATGGAGGACTCAAAGTGCCAAAATTAAATAAATAAATAAATAAATACACCATTAAGTACTTAAGTTACTTAAATGTGTCATTGGAATTAAATACATACATATGTTATTAAATGTGTCATTAATTTATTAGAATACCAATTCATTTTATGTAAAAGAATTTCACTCTTTGATTAATTATTTCACGGTCTTGTGTTGCAGTGCTTCATGAATTTATTTTATCTGTCATACTCATGGTCTCCATCCAATCAGGGGTTAGAAATCCACCCACTGACTTTGATGGGCGAGTTTGACAGACAAAACTATTTCATGATGCACTGCAACACATGACCATGACATAATTAATTAAAGGCCACATAGACCGGAAGCTCCAATTAATGCTGCATTTGTGTGTGTGTATCTGCGTCATTACCTCGCTTATGAAACCCTAAAGTTTCAGAACAACAGTTCAGCCACTGCTGAGAAAATAGTGTTGTATTGTTTTCCTGGGCTCTGCGAAGCGTATCGGCAGTTCCTTAATTTGATGTCATCATCAGAAATCCTCAGCACTCCTCTCACCACCGTAGCGCCTCCTGGTGCGGGCACTAGTCCGGGCACATCCGGTTGCGTACATTCAACCGCAGAAGAAGAATTACTCTCGTTGTAGCTGCTGAGATGCAGAGCATCCACCGTGCCAGAGGGGGAGCTGTGTATCTGAGAGCTGGCCTATCTATTACGTCACTTCCAGGTACCTGGCCAATCACAGGACAGTGGGAAAGCTCTCGTTGGCTGGCCAATCACAACACAGTCCACATTCTGGGGGTGTGTTTTGGTCTGAAACAGCGCGGCTGACGAGAGCGTCAGTGAGGAGATATTTTGATCAGCTCGTTTGCAGCGACTATTAGGTTTTTAACCATGAAAACAAGTTAATATATGTAAGTAGACCTCCATAACTAACGTGTGATACAAGCATTCGATGTCACCTTTAAATAGTGAAATAATTATATGTGTTTTTTTTTACTTAAAATAAATTAGTGTTTTAATTAATTATTTACACATTTTAGTAATTATTTTATGGTGTATTAATTTATTTCATTTTGGCACTTGGCCTCCATAGACATGGGCATGTAGTCTAGCAAAGTTGAGAATCAGACCCTAAACCTCTGGTTGACCTTTTTTACCACTGATCGACACCCAATATGGTCTTATCAATCAATAAACAAAACAGTTGAGGAAGTTTGAGTCCGTTTATTTCCAATGATTAGCGGAAAAAATTGCATTGGTTTACTACATTATCACATGATCAGCTTTACTCTCTTGTGTTTCTTTTTATAATTTTGCAAAAATTTTCGCTAAATCCTCTTTTTCCAACTTCTCCAGATTAGGGATCGACATAGCACATTTTGTTGTGCAGTATTGTTGAAGTATTGTTTCCTAGTAGCTATATATATATATATATATATATATATATATATATATATATATATATATATATATATTAATGTATTTATATATAGTAAAAAACATAATTTCAGTTCCAAAAGGTGAGTTCACAAAACATTTTTATAGTTTTATAGTATATATAAGCTCTACAAAAGACATTTTACCCTGAATTTCATCATCTTCTCAGCACAAAGTTCATGCTTTGCCTTTTGGCTTTTGAAAGCATAAATCCCTGGTGGAGAGCTTATGTATTGTACAATTTATGACATGTGAAACAAGTATGATTCTTACATCAATGTGCCGGTAACATGTTCTATATATGAAAACCTAAGACCTACAACATCTCCTGACTCTCTATCAGCCTGTCAAGAGCTGCTGGGATGGAAGCCCCGTGGCCTAAACGATAGCTCCCACCGTGTCATTAGGGGCATGTGGAGAGGACCCCATGAAAGCACTACCAAAAAAATCTCCTTGAAGATGGAGGGAAAAGAAAGGCGAGAGGTATTGATCCGTCTGTCCACGGATATAATGCTTAAGCCCTGGTACTGAGAGTTGGAGAGCCCTTGGATCCATATCTCAAATACTTTAATCCTGGCCCCTCTTACAGCAGGATTGGCCTTCACCTTAACCTCCCGACAACTGCTCCTGCAGATCAGCCATGGAAATTTTATTCTTCTCACAAGCTGCTTCCCTCTATTTCTCCTGTTCTTTTTCTCCCCCCGCCGGTCTGTGGTTATTAACAGGGCTGCCCTGTGCTCCCATCCGAATTAGGAGTGAGAGGTGAATTAATACCTGATCCTGGTTTTCATCATTTTCTGAAAAAAAAAAGAAAGTTCTTATCCTACTTTTCTTGCAGCTGAAGTTGGAGGGGAAACTTGAAAGAAGCATGCATACATTATGGGTGAGCTGGTCCTGCTGATGGCCTGCTAGTGGAGCTTTGACATGGTGTGACTGGAATCATCAGCAGTTTTCAGACATGATCTCTGGATATTTTGCTGAAAATTGGTTCCACAAATTAGCTGTGACTGTGTAGATTTTCATTCATCCAGGTCGATATCAAAAACACATTTAATCCAAAGCAACTGGATTTGTAGTTTCTTTTAAAATCCAGCTATATTATCAAGTTTTACAACAATTTCTATAAAACCTAACAAAATATTTGATTATTTAGTAAATATAATATAACATAATGTTGGACTACCATTTAAAACATATGAAACTTAACTAAAAGTTAAGAAAAGTGTGAAAATTCAGCACATTTTCACGATTGACCCATTTGTTGGCCCTGAATGCATTTTTGGAAATCACTGATAACTTTAAAATGTGCAGTTTTCATGTTTTCTTTTTTTTTTTCAATTTTCAGTAAAGTAGGTCACATTTCTTCAACGGTCAAATAACCAAGTGACAAATGAAAACAAGCAATTTATTCACAAGAATTCTAGAATGGAATACAAATTATATTTTGAATTTGAAATGTAATTGTGTACACTCTTAAAATCTCAAATTACAGTTGAATTCTTTTTACTTTTTTGTCACTGAATTTCATTTTAATCTCCGTTGTTGGGAATGTCCCAATTTTCATCTCAAGTATCAGATCCGCGTATGATGGGTATTTTTTTTTTTTTAAAGATCAGAAATTGTCAATCACACTGATCATTTTCATCAGCTGCAAGTCTTTCCACGATGCTGCTTTATTAATCGTGAGTAGGTCCTTCATGTAGCTCTTCTGTGACTATGACAGGGCGTTTTAAGACTTGTAGTGAATTGTATATCGTATACCCAGAGTTTGATATGTACAGTATGTCTGAAGTAGTCATATTTTAATACCTCATTTGGTTTACATTTCGTCTTTTATTCTCTTTCTAATCTGCGGTCGAATACAAGTTATCAATGGAAAACGTTATATCTTCTTCTGACACAGACAACTTGAACTACTGATTTAGATATTGTCAGTGGTGGCCTGGTGGTTAAGGAAGCAGACATGTGTCTGGAAGGTTGCAGGATCGTATCCACCAGCATGTTATGTTCTTTGTTTTGCCTCTGTGTACTGTAAGTCTTACATTATTTACATTATTATTATTTTATTATTGTATAAAGCATTACAAGTATTAAGCATTAATAATACTTACAACACATTTGTACAAAGCATTAATTAGTGCATACAACTAATTATAGTGTTATAAGTAGATTATAATGCATAAGCTTGGGATACCTAAAATATTACTATAAATAAATATATTGGATGTGTGGTGGTAACCTCAACTGGGCCAGCCATATATTTGACCTGCATGCCATGAAGTCTCACTCCGAAGTTTTCTCACAAGTTGGCAGCCCTGCAATATTTTCATTGTTTTGTTTTGTGGTTTAAAATCATGCTTCACATTGAACATCAACACAGTTGGTCAACCATTTATTAAAAAAAATGGTTTACTTTTACTACTTTACTTAATTGGATCAGAAATCGGGACCCAAAAACTGCTGATCAGGACATCCCTACCTATAGGAAAATATAAATGAAATCAATGATTGTTTTACATACAGTGACATTTTCTTTCACAGAAAAAAGGCAGTAATTAATACACATGCAAGCACACACACTGTGTTCTTGTATCGGTTGCTGTCAGACATATGGTGGAGTAAAGGCCTGAGCATTAGGGTCAGTATAGACTGGGATGATCCAATTGTACAAATACGGACAGAATTAATCTTCACATGGACCCGAGCACTAGTCCAGTCCACATCAATTCATAGTACTGTGGCTTAATTATTTTCATGTTTATAACAACACGAAGGGGGAGAAAATGAAGAAATCATTTTAGATTATTACATATTAAATTTCATTGATCCCAGTCGTGGTTAGATGAGCAGCATTTGATGACAGGGCACAGCGAATAAAAAAAAACAAAAACAGGCACCATATAAGAGCAGGTGGAGTTATTTAAGCATATACACAAGTCTCAGATGTAGGATTTATTATTTATGGCACTGACCTGGGAGAATAAATAATATTGTGACTGTATGTGAATATGTGTTTTCCCATGGTGAGCTCCTTATCTAAAGTCATTGTAGTGCTCAGACAGGGTAATCAGTCATTCCTTACCCAGGGCCAATGTTGAAATATTCATATGAAAGCACACTGACATGTCTATTGTTCCTGCTGATAAATACTGCAGCCATATGAGGTCATCATTAGTGGACTGGGGGTCGTAACCCTGAGCTTTCCTTGTTAGCGACTCATCTCCATAACAAGCAATGCACACCTCATAGAACTTGAACATGACCCTTAAGTATTGATGTGAAAAGTAAGAGGTCAAATAAGCACCCATTAGAGCCACTTCCTGGTTATCCGCCAGCACGCCAGCTCACACTGACCTCTTTTTGTCCTGCAATTTCCTAATTAAAACAAGCTGCAGATGGTGGAGCGAGGACATCTATCTCTTGTGATGCCAACATGTCACTGGTCATTAAATCATGACTGTGATTTCAAAGGAAAATGTGACCAATGATTTATGCTGAATGCCACTAATTAACTTCTTTGTTTGCACATACGTGCCGGCTCCTTTTGCTCAGTGCTGGCGACTTAAAATGTCAGAAACATCAACCAGTGTTTTACCTCAAGGAAACAACCCAGTGCTTTTGTGTCTTCTCTTCTTTCTGATGTGTCATCAGTCACAATGGTATGTTGGTCTCACACCAATCAGACACAACATGGAAAAAGGCCTCTAGTTTCAATGTTATGGCAGATCAGTGGAAGTTTAACATGGCTTAAAGGCACTAGACCATAGGAAACAGACAGAATATGGGCAATATGATGGGGTGGTGGTTAGCAATATCACCTCACAGCTTCACTGTTTGAATCCCAGTTCAGCCAGGTTACTTGTATCCAGTGATGTGTGCATTATATATGATTTTGACTACATCCATTTCGATGACCTGCATTTGGGAAGCAACATTCATTCATTTCCAAGCAACATCAGCCTTAATTGGATTGTTTATTATGGGCATTGTGTAGATTTTCACCGACACCTTGCTAAGAGCCCCTAACTACTTTTATGTATTACTTGGTGAACCAGCCAAGTCTACCAGCGATTTGATTTTGCTCTGCTATATGGCAAGGACGCTATTTTGGTCAACTTTAGAATCCTAGAAAAGTTAACAATGACAAACCCCTGGCTCACTAGAGGCGGGCTTAACATGATGACGACAGAGCAACTATCTTTCGATTCAAATGTTGCCTCCATTTTAAGCAACTTGCTCCTAAGAGCTCCCCTGGGCAAGTCATTAGAATTACCATTAGCCATATAGTCATCGCTCCTAGAAGACTTCAACAAGTTGTTTGTTGACAAGATTTTTGTCGCTCTGCATACGTCATCCAGATCATCGGTCTGATTGGTAGTAGGTCTATGGTCATGCCTCTTGAAAGTGGGAGATGACCACGCCCTTTCCAGAATCATACTAGATACAGTCTGGTATTAGTCAGGCTAGCAATTCACATAACTGTCCCTTCATTGAAAGTTAAATTGAGGTTGTATGCAGATTATTTTAATTTGAAAAGCACCAGAAACAGTATGTTAGGTTACTATGGAGGACAAAATACACAGTTTTATACTACAGTATAGCAGGTATACACAGAGCAGCCATTCACTATTTTCCTTCTGCTTTGTTACATGAAGCAACCCTGAGTATAGCACATGTTTTAAATCAGTTTACAGTAGAGCTGACCCCAAGTGAAAATGAGCTACTCACAATGTCTCCACAGTACAGGGATTAGCATTCATTTGGAGGGGCCAGCTGGGGGAAAGTCATGTTCAAAGACATCTGGATCAATCTCTGTTAATAAATCCTCTTTGATACACCCAGAAACCCTTTTCCTATACATACTAATATCTCTAATGTCAGCACACCTTCATCCCGCCATGGCTTCATCATACAGTCTCCAAGATGTCCTTGTCTGTCACCTCTTTTTTAACAGTTATACCAATTTAAAGGCTTTTTGGTTCTCATAGGATATTAGGCCCACACCAGACAGAGACATATCGATCAATATATTGTGATACTCAACAGAACTCATCTCAGATTCAAGGTGAACAGTTTGCAATGTAGCTTTATGTACTAGTTTTCAATTGACACTAATGGGTGTGTTCTTGTACATACATCTTTGCGAGGACCAAAATATTTCTCGAAAAGTCAATAGAGCACATATGTCAGAGTCAAGGCCCGCGGGCCAGATCCGGCCCATGAATGAGTTATCTCTGGCCCGCGGGATGATATTTAATTACTATTAAAAACGGCCCGCAGTATTATGTGCCCGCAGCACCATAATACTACAAATCCCAAGATGCACTGCGAGTGCATTGCCGCGTACCGTCTTCTCTTCATGAGCAGCAGCACAGTCACAGTGGAGGACTAAACATCGCCGTCAATTTTCATCTCCCTCTCCTCCAAAATGGCAAAAAGAAAGGTAGACACTGAAAACAGGGGGTTTCAAGACAGGTGGGAGGCAGAATACATGTTCACCCAAGTAAAAGGAAAGCTTGTGTGTCTTGTGTGGAGACAGCATGTCTGTAATGAAAGAATATAACTTAAGAAGGCACTGAAACATCAACAAAATCTTGCCATTGAGCTATGAAGGAAAATTACATTTTGCTGTTTACCTGTTAAAAAAAAGAAGAAAAAACCTTTTCAATTTGTTACTGAAAGAGCCTTGAGAAAATATTGCAACTGATTTTATTTATATTTTGCTTAATTTAATTGAATTTAATGATTAATGTTAAGTGCAATATAGGCTGTGTTATTGGTATTGGTTCATTATGTGCAATAATTGTTTTAAAACAAACATTGACATTGAACCAGACTGGCCCTCCACTTGTACCATTTTTTTTATTTTGGTCCCCCGTGTATTTGACTTTGACATCACTGCGATAGAGTATAGATGATTTGGCTGGTCCTCATGTCCTGTAACAACCATAAAGGGCTGTATATGGGTTAAGATGAAGGTAGGGGTAATACCATCTAATAGCTGCATATTTGCAGGTGGATAGGCACTACAGATGAGGCTCCACCCCCTTCTTTCAAATACAGTTTCATAAAAAAACAACAAAGCATTGGGCAAATTACTGAAATGCTTCAAAATGGCAGTATACAATGTTAGGACAGGTTGACACATACCACTACATATTTATTTAAAAGGGACATTTTCAGTGTGGGTCTGCATTATTGCCTGTTTACTCTAATACACAGCCCCGGAGTTGTCATTAAAAAAAGGAACCAGTGACATTTTTTGACTTCTTCCTCTATGGGACTCTAAATTGTTAGCTATACAGACATATCCAGAACATAATTTATGGAATTTTTAAATGAAAATGGATTAGTATGGATGTATGGGGGTGGAGTGGCTCAGTGGTTAAGACCAGTACCCTGTGTGCGAAAGACATCATGGTCGCAAGTTCGATTCCACCCCTGGCTGATTGTGCTCATACCCATTATAAGTCGCTTTTGATAAAAGCGTCTCCTAAATGACATGTTATGTAATGTAATGTATGCCTTGGATGAACATGGGCAGACACACTCTACAGTCCACCACCATGTCTGACATGTTTCTCCCACATTTAGATTTTTACCTGTTGTAGTGAGACCTGCTATGATGTATGACTTGGACACACTGGCACTGCCTAAAACACAGGAGGCAGAGCTGGAGGTGGCAGAGCTGAAGATAGTGTTTTCTTTTTCATTTGGAGTGACCAGGATGGACAGGACTATAAATTAGCATATTCCAGGAACAGCTCAGGTTGAACAGTTTGTAAATTAAGTAAGAGATTCATGGTTGAGGTGGGTTAGTGAAATGCACAGGAGGGTAGTGATTTTTTTTGGACAAAGGATGTTGAAGATTGAGCTGAGGAAGACCACAGAGACATTTCATGGATGCTGTCAAGGAGGACATGAGGAAAGATGTAAGGGCGAGGACAATATGGAGCCAGATTTCCACTTTTGTTTCTTCAAGGTGTGTGCTGTAGGTACCAATGCTGCAATATCAACCTTGCCACTGAAGAGGATGTGTATGCACAGGTGTTTAGTATACAGCCAATAGGAGACACCATCTCTCTCTCTCTCCCTGTAACTGGTCGATGTCCCCCATCAGTGGCTGGAAAGTCTAAAGAAGGTGTAAAAGTATAGTTGTCTCTCAGATCATATATGGTACGCCTCTTTTGTTCTCAAAGCCCACTTCTTAGCGTAGCCCTGTGGCATTTCAGTCTGGTCTTTGGCTGACAGGCCAAACGATAGGTCTGAGAGAGAAGCCCTGTTGGCTTCTTTCTGGAGAAGCCAGAGAGAAACGTCATGCCATTTAGAGTTGTAGGTATGGACAATAGAAGGTAAGAGCTCTTTCCAGTTTCTCTTTTTGTCTTTTGCCAGTGTCCTCAATGTTGAAGTAGCATCGTATTGAACCTTTCTGCGGGGCTGGCCTGAGGGTGATATGGGGTGGTCCTGGAATGAGCATCTCCAGACAGGTTCCTCAAGGTCTTAAACAGGCCGGGAATCCAAATTGAAGGACAAAATAGCTGAATATTTTCTTTGCAGTTGTTCTGCTAGACTTGTTCTTTGCCGCATAACTCAGTGGTCTACAACTACTAAGATAGATTCATTGCTGGTTTCCAGGTGCATTTAATCTATAGACATGTGTTCAAGTTGTCCAGAGGTTGTGATGCTCCCCATTGGTGCATGGATATGGGTAACAGGTTTCCTCAGTTACGACAAGCGCTGTGCTGAATTATTTTATCCTCTACTATCTCCTGCTGTCCATATCTGTAAACATCTGATTTTAAACAAAACCCTATTACGACGTTTTTGTCACACAATCACAATTACCTTAATATAACAAACTATACAAAATATAATATTGCATTCAATTTTTACCCCGGAATGTGACCACACTTGTGTTTATATCCTTTGTGTGAGAACAGTTTATTTTATGTAATATATTAACTAGTGTGTATGTTGCCTACTCTTTATCCATGTAATACAGTATATCAAAACACTTTAGCCACCACAGTGTCTGCATGCATGTTTGCATGTGTGTAAACACCCTCGGGATATCAGGCCCCACCCCCATCCCTACCCTCAACCAAACCTAACCTTGCATTTCCAGCCAGACGTGACCCCCGGCCACTCTCACAGTTGCCCCCACATTAAAATAAGATGAAGGAGAGGGTGGAGGTGGGGGCTTCTAGTCTGTGTGTGTGTATGAGTGTGTTAGAGAGAGCAAGAGCGCACAGATTTTGTGGTGAGGGGTGTGAATGGCGAGGTTAAAATTGCGTTGCATATGTTGTGGTTGTGGCCCGGGGCTGTCTCTCTCGCTCACTGTCTTTCTCGCTTTCTTTCCCAAATCCATGGTAGGAACATATGAACGATTGTTCATCAGCATTTATTCGCCAGGTGACTACATTAAAAACTGTCTTCATTCTCAAAAGTTTGGCGGCTATCCATAGCTGAGGTGGTGGGGTAGAGATAAATGGCAACCATACAGTACAAATTCTTAGTTGTTGGTTGGTATGAACAAGGATGCATTGTCAACTTCAGATTTGAAGTATTTTATTTAAATAAATTTGCAAAAAGTAACCGAAACACCATGTTTGCCTCATGAAAAATACATTTTACATTCATCCAGGCTGCTCGTGTGACCAGTAGTACTGTAACTGCTCCTAATCAAGTCATGATCATTTTATAATAGTGAGCAAGTAGAAATGATGGATTTTTGGGTAAATTACATAGAGTAGTCTTACATGTCAACTCTTTTTTTCTGGACTACTTTAAAAAGGTGAAAACTGAGAGTATACCCACTTCTCCAGGGACCACTACACCACAGCTTATGTGACCATCAGACCTTCATAAAAGCAGTGATGGCAAGATTACATTATACAGTAGGACCAGAAGCAGCCGCACTTCTGTGTTTCGACACCGACAGCTAACGGTGCCACTGTTCACTGTGCTAGTGAAGTTAGCATCTATGTACTAATCGAGAAGGAAGAAGCCAAATTCAGGGACCGTCTTGAATCACATGTTTTCGTTTCTTGGCTTCTTCTGTATCCACTTTGGTTTTGTTGGCTCTGCCATGGCATTCTCCTTGGAAAAAAATGGCAACATAAGGTAAGGTAAGGTAACTTTCTTTGTCCCCAAGGGTAGATTTGGTCGGAGTTAAAAAGAGTGGGCTGCATACACACGGTACACACAAACATCATTGACAACACTGACAGAAGACAATGACATAACAGTACCAACAAGTGCTCCAGGCGTAGAGATATAGATAAAGATAAAAATTGTAGAAACAATGTGGAAAAACACACAATCTGCATTGTTTTTGGGATACAAAAAAAAATGTTCTTTGACCCATGTGTGGTTCCTGACACAGTGTTTGGGAACCACCGTTTAAGAGAGTAGTTTTTATGTGCTGGAGTATGTAGGTCATTCGGGTCAGTCTAGTTTGTGATCAGTGGCTAGAACCAATAAGAACAAGCACATGGTAAAGACTGGCTCAAACACAAGTGGGTGGTCATATTTGGCATGGAATTGTGAGGAATTCAGCTGAAGGCACAGGTAACATGTTTATCATACATAATTGATAAAGAAAACAACCTGCAACATGATAAAACATCCGACCGTAACATCCCCGCTGCAGTCTCTGAAACATGAGAGGTGCTGTGGACACAGTTGTACTTGTGGCTTAATCATCAAAATGAAATAATATCAGTAACAAGGGTGTGCGGAACCCCTGCCTGAGGCTTTGATAGGCGAGAAAGCGCTTGCTTCTCCATCTCCAGACCAGAGCTCAGGGGAATTCTCACCAAACCTCCCACCTAAAGTGGTACACACACACCATGCTGTATAGGAGAGCTGAGTGTGAGGTGTGTTGCATGAACATTTGCAAGAGAAGAGGAGAGAGCGGGGAAAGTATATGGAAATGTGTGAGGCAAAGGCGTGAGACTGTGCCGTTGCTCCCCTATTGTTTTCTCATTAGTGAGCTGTATATGTGACTCCAGATTCAATGTGTTTATGTGCAAAGCAGACGTGGCACATGCAGCATCAGTATGCAAAGCTGCAGAGGGAAGGGGCTTAATGCTTATTATTGCAGTGACACCTCACAGGTGAGTTTTGAATATGCATGACATGAATATCACACGTTTCCACTTTTTTCCATTATTATCATTTGCAGGAGAGTTCAACAGACAATCACATCCTGCAAAGCTGTGAAATCAAAGAGAAAAGCCGGCATGTTTGTACACTGGCTTTACAAATCACCGTGGCTGTGGGTCAGAGAAAGGTTGGTGTCACGTATTGTGTCTTTTTTAAGTACATGCATGTTTACATACACTTCCTCCATCATCACATATTGTTTCACACATACCATTTTCACACCATGTTTATGGCTGTACAAAGGCGTGATTCATGTCTTCTGCACTTTTTTAACCTTTTCAGCTCATGGGATGAATTTTCACGTTCACCTTTTTCATATTGTGAATATTTCTTTCACCTTGTGGAAGAAAGGGGCACATGTAAAAAAACAGCAACAACAAAAACTGTATGAATTCTGAGATTAAAGTCAGAAAGTCAGAGTCTGGAGAGTCGTTAAGTTGAACAAAGCAGATCGTTCACCCCTCCCAGTTTCAGGTTGTTGGTTTCACCTGAGACAAAGTGTGAACGGGTCATTAGGGGATCACCTGAGAGGCAGAGTCTGCTATTGCGAGGGTGTTGGACTTCACTGTTGTTGTTGTTGTTAGGTGTTTGCTTGTTGATTCTTTGTGGAACTCAAGACAGCATTGTAGGTGGCTGATAGTTGACATCTAATGGCCCTTTTCCACTATGATCCCGGCTCGCGTCGGCACAACACGACACGACGGTTGTTTTTAGTGTAACTGAATCAAATCACTAGAATCTGTTAATTAAAAATATTTGTTTAGTACTTCCTCCATGACTGACACAGTCACTGGACTGAAATACAGCGGTTTATGTAGCTCGCCGCTCACGATACAGCTGTCGCTAAATACACCAGATCGTGACGTCTCTTCCTGTGAAGAGATGTCACATGACAAGAAGTACCAGGTACAAGGCTAATGAAAACACAACATAACCGTGCCGCACCGAGGCGAACCAGTGGAAACACGCCATTAGTCCACCTCCTCTTGATGGTGATGGTTTCTCCAGGTTAACATAGATGGTTTCCTTTGCACCGCTTTCAAACTGTCTTCCCTGGCCAGAATGTGAACCTCAAACCTTCTCATCTTCAAAAGAGGTTCCATGTGTACGGAGGTATTTACTGAAACGTCTTTACAGGGAACCTTTTGAAAACGGCAAAGAAAAAAAATGTTAATTTTATTAATTGGTTAAGTTCATGCTTTGTGCCGTTTCTGTCTGGATGTGGCCTATGACATCATCTTTTTCTCAGAGTAGCATATTTGCTGTGAGATTTTCCTACTCTGGTTTTCAAAAAAAAACCTCTCAGATTTCAGGTCTCTCAAAATGCTGTTTCATGTAGATGAAACGCGAACACCATAAAAAAAAAAAAAAAAAATGCATATTTACCCACACCTGTTTTCTGTATGGATGGGCCTTTCTAGGTGAATGAGTTTATTTTGAGACATGTATGATGTGTTTTGTTGGTGAGGAAGAGTGAACTCTATTGTTATTAATAATGTGTGTGTGTGTGAATGACAGATGTATGATGTATACTATACATAGCTGCAACTATGTTATGATTTACAGTGTCAAAACAAATAAATAAATACATTCAAGATTTTAATCTAAAACTGAACATGAGTTATTTTTAAGCCTGGATTCTAAAAGAATTCTCTGTGGTGCACGCACACTCAATCTCACAGTATGAACATGACTTTATTATGTCATTAACCTTGTTCTTTTTGTATCTTTCCTTCCTTTCCTCTCTCTCTCTGTGTCCTCATCTTGCAGGTTGCAGGATCCAGATCCAGTTTTGAAGCTATCATTATCATACATATCATCAGCATTATTATGCTATAATTAAAAGTCGATATCAGCACAATTTTTTTTATCCGCAGTCTCTGCTGCTGCTTATATAAATGACATTGTAGTTCTATAAACATGTAATTACTGTTTCTAACTGTCCTGTATGAACTTATTACTTGATACAGTTGTTGTGTATCTGCTCCTGGTCTCTCTCTTCTGTCTCTACCTCATCTCCTTCTTGTCCTTTCTGTGCCCCACCTCTCCTCTGTCCCCCATTTTCCTTGCACCCCAACCGGTCGAGGCAGATAACCTCATCTGGTTCTGTAAGAGATTTCTTCCTGTTAAAAGGGAGTTTTTTTCTCTTCACTGATGCCTAGTGCTTGCTCATTGTGTGGATTGTTGGGTTTCTCTACTCTCCTTGATGTTGTCTAGGTACAGTGCCTTGAGATTGAACATTCAAAGTGAACTGCTTACAAAGTGAAACAAAAAGGTTATATATTATTAATATTATGAATATAGTTCAGAATGTAAGCTTTTGAGAACACAGCTACATTCTCAAAAGCTTTTTTTTTCTGTTGGTCTACTGCTGTCATGCTTGGTCAATTTGTACACAGAATAAGCAGTTCATAGACCTGCACAACTTCCAAGCATATATTTTATTGAGTGAGCATTTGGTTAAATGGCTAAAAACTATATTGTGCCATGTTTTCACTGACATAGGTCATAGGGTGTGTACAGTGAAGATTGTGTGTCAGTATCTCATGCAAACACTCTTGAAACAAGACAAATCACTCAGAAGTGTGACTTTGAAAAAAAAAATGTCATGATAGCTACTATTAAGGATCGTAGTCATGTTGTGACTATGTAATGGGCATGAAATGGGATTTTCCTGCATATAAAAAGAAACAAACGAAAACATCAATGGCCTCTGTAACATAAATTATATTATTATTTTGTTTTGCTTATTAATTACTCTAAAATAACAGTGCCACAGTAGTTGAGGGCATTCTGCTGTGATGTGTGTAAAGTCACCTCAGTCCACATCTTAGCAGAATAAAAAAAATATAACAGCAATTAACGTTGGCCATACACAATTCCTCAAGGTGCAGCAGAATCTGGGTATTATTCCCCTCCTCTGTTTCTCTCGTCTCCTTCAAAATCCACCCCCTTCTTCTGCAGCTGTCCCATGGGAGTGACGGTTGTTTACCATGTAAGAGAGAAATCATATTTGGGGGCTTATAACCGAGGCTGAGCACTCCCAGAGGAAGAGCCTATTACAACAGTAAGAGTGGATTAATTAGAGAGCGTCTCAGCAGAGTTGGGCGGAGAGCCTGGCTTGGTCAAAGGGGAAACATTAATCGCCTCTCTTCACACAGGTAACAGACTTGGCCCCGGGGCCCCAGCGGCCAGCCAATTAATAGGGCCAGAGGTACAAACCCACCCCACTCCTTCATCACAGTTTGCCCTCAAGTCGTTTTATGCAGGCAGCTAGAGGAGGAATTAGATTTTATTACGGCCAGTCGCTTCATCTGCATACACACACTGTATGTATTGTAACTATGTACTATATGTATAAATGCCAAAGATTTAGTTTGTTGCGTAAAACTGACTTATCTTACAGTTATTACTTAATGCTAAATTTGCTTTATATTTGTCAGTCATTTCTAAAGACTGTGTCTGGACTAGAGATCAGTCTGATATAGTATTTTTTGATCTTTTAAATTTATCTTCTTCTTTTTTGGGGCCCGCTACATCACATCATCTGCCTCAATTTTGTCCTATCCTTTCAAATTACTAAAGTTTATTAATAAAACTACTAAGCTGATCCAGCTTACCACCTTGCCTTCACTGCTATTTTAAAAAAATAATTCTCCAATTTTTCTGCTTCCAAAGACATAATTATCAGTTGTTGTTACTGCTTCACAGTCTGTGCTTAGAGATGCATCTTTGTGACAACAGATTTATACATTTTTCAAATTTTCATATAAAATGATAGATTATGAGCCAGGCCTTCTCGTGCAACATCAGTGCCTGACCTCATAAATGCTCTTCAGAATGAATGGGCACAGTGGTCAGGCGTAATGGTCAGGCGTCCGAATACTTTGTCCATGCCCATTCATAAACAAACTTCATTCCAAACGAGAGGGCTGGTATATGTCTATAGTCATTTGGTTTGGTGTTCATAAACACCTGATCTGATCATGACTTCCTGGAACAGACACAGAAGTCACACACCAGCAGAAGAGGAGGAAAACGAGAGGGATGTTGGACAGCGAGAGGACAAAAAGACGCATACTTCCAGACAACACTTTTCATGTCAAAATAGTCCATTCTGATGCTTGTGTACACACACCACAATCGTATAATTTAATTTTGCAGGCATGTCAACGATGGAATTGTAAACAACTCTTTGTAAACAGAGCTACATTGGCTGTGTGCACTCAGGTCAGCAGAAGCTGAGATGCGAGAGGTGTCACAACACTGATTCCCAAAATGATTGTTGAGAGTACTGAATTTTCCCAACATTTTTATTAAGATAGTTACGTGTTTACATCTCTTTTATGTCTAAACATCTCTTGAAAATCATTTGTCTACCAATTCAAAATAATTACAGATACCTGTGTCACCAGTCACGAGTCACACTCAAACACTGGCACTGACACGAGTGCTTAAGTCCAAAAATTAATACAAAATTACAGTTATAACAAAATGTCGTGGTGGATCACCAGGGAGAAAAGCTGGTGTCGGCGCTGGGAAAAAAGGAAAACAACAGATGAGAAAAAACTCAGAGAAATACAATCACAACTGAACTGAGCATTCACTTCTCTGGAGAATTGGCTTATATGTTACTGCATGAAATGGATCAACGATCTGGCGATGAGTGGAAGAAGAGCTGGGGTTTAAGTAGGGGATCTGATGTCTTGATGAGACGCAGGTGTGTCCAGGTAATCAGCGCACTCAGCTCCTGCTGTGAAAGAAAACTCACACACGTACAAGGTAGAAACATCTTGGGGGGTTTTTGACAACCTGTGTACATGTGTCTCTACATGATGCACATATTTGCTCTTGTTGCAATTTATGTTGGTTAAGAGCAGTTTGCAATGCATGAAAAGTAGGTCCCTGCAGAAAAGGTTTGGGAAACTCTGACTTACAGTAAACCATGCCCTGAGACATGTTCACACCTCAAGCTTGTGTCATCCCCATGAACTGACACACAGTTTAGTGTAAACAAACCACACAATACAGTGAAAAAGGATGAGTAACAGAAAATGTATGTGCTGTTCTCACGCACCTACATTACAAACTGAAAATATACTGCGTAGTTAAATTTAAAGTTATTTAGCTTGGATCTCAACATTACAGGTGCACTGGTAGTGCAAAAGTTGAACCTGTGGCCTGAGAGACGACACTGTTTCTGTGTCTGGCTCTCTGTGATGCAGGTGCAGCAGTGCAGTGTGGTCTGCGTTGCCTGTGAAGTCCCAGCAGGTGTAACCTCTTCCTGTGTCACACATGGTCACTGGACTGAAAACAGTTAGTGTGAGCTTTGTCATTGCACTGTGTCTGGAGGGATGCAAGTCTGTAGGTCAGCATAGGTTTTTATATTGCCCCAGTCACTGTGGGCAAAAAAAATAACAGAAAATGTGTCATATTCACTGTTCAAATTATTATTATTTTTGTGACCAGATGTCAGCCTCGCAACGTGTCCATGTGGGCTCCTTGATGGTTATATTATATTACAACTTGAGTCCCAAGCGGCTTTGCTTGTGGTTTCCATGGAGGCCCCACCCATGTTTGCCCACTTAGTACCCAGTGAGGTAGCCTGGAAAGGGTACAAATATGGTTTCAGTAACATGTGGGAAATCACTGGTAGGGCCACCATTGAAAGCGTGGACATACCTGCTCAGGATCCATATTGTCAGCCTGAATAAAACCCTTTAGGAGCCCACATGGACATGCTGAGACACTAAAGCTCACCCTCACTGAAAACGTAGCTGCCAGAGGGGATGCAACGAAAGACAGGTTTTAGCAAAGGCTCACCTGATACAATCTTAAGTCTATGATATCTCAAGAATATATTTAATGCTTCATCTTGTTGTTTGAATATTTTGACGTGAAACTCGGGTTCAATTCAATTTTATTATTCATAACATGCCTTATCTCAAGGCACTTTACAATTATTACCGAGAAAACCAACACAATGAATGCACTTGGTAACAGTGCATTCATTGTTTAAAACCTTTTAACAGGAATGAATCGCTGACAGAACCAGACTTGGAGTGTACGGACATGCCCCGACCGGTTGGGGTAAGAGAGAGGAGAGATTGGAGAGGGGAGGGAAGGGGGTGAGTGAAGGAGAGGTGGGAGAAAAGGAGACTGGAAAGGAGAGATTAAGATAAAAGAGAGATATAGACCAGGAAAGGTTGTGTAACAAGTCTTTATAACCCTAATAACAATTATATTCTATTATTATATTATCACTGCCATCTTCATCATCTCGTCCAGGGTGTGGCCTCTTCATGACTCTTATCCCAACCCCATCTGGGATTGGTTCCAGCTCCTCAGAAAAGGACAAGCAGTTGATGAAGGGTGGATGAGGATAGTTTAAAGTTAGCAGTAATGATTAGCTAAATAATTAATAGTGATAGTTATGTGTCTTCATTCCTTTACAAATTGCTACATTCTGCATGTGCTGCATTTGATTTAATGGAAAACAAAACTCAGTAATGGTAATCAATAGTAAAACATACATATGCATGTATAACACTGGGTATTCAAAATATGGTCACATTAACTCTATGTCTTTAGTCTATATAATATATAATATATAGGTGCGTCTAAAAAAGTGAATATTGTAAAAAGGTTGAATATCCTTCATCAATGACATATTTTTCTAATTCTAGACTTGTTAAACATGAACTGAAATGGTTCATGTTTTTTTTTTTATTTGGTAGCTATGACTGAGTAGAGCTGAGGCAACTGGAATGTTTGCAAACCAGCAAATCCGATTCCAGCTTTGGAGATTGAGAAAGACTGTGGCGATCGGCCCACATTTTATTGGCCAAGACCTTTTGATCAAGGAAAATAAAACATATGAGGGAGAACATCAGCGCCTAGTATCCACTAAAATAGTAATCTGACCCAACCGCCCACTTTTCATTGTGACTTTGAGCACTGGCCAACCATATGAATCCGCTCAGTCCCAAATGAGCAGCTTATTTTTCAAAGTGTCTCTCAATTGTGCTAACTCGGCACCCCAATTCGAGATGGGAGCAGGAGTGTCATCTTGGAGCATGTCAAGATTATCCTTTCTGGGCTTGGAAATCCTCATATGGGTCAGATTTTCCTAGTGGAAGGTTATGTGGTGGGAAAATGGGCAGAGAGCATTAGTGTGAGACCTTTGAATCCACTTGCTTCAGTGAGGTGATATGTGATTTTGTTTTTACTGCAGAGCATTGGATAAATCAGGAGCCAGAGCTGGTAACCAAAGACAATATTGCAATCAGGGTTTGATGGCAAAGTTAATGAACACAATTTTGGTCTTATTTGTGTGGTCAGAGTCATTATTTCTATTTAAGAATGTTATTCAACTATTTAAAGGTCCAGTGTGTAACATTTTGGAGGGTTTATTTTGGCGGAATTTGAAGATACAACCCACAAGAGTCTTTGTATGGATGTAAAATTGCTTTAAAACAAAACAAATAATTTAGCCTTGCATACATTTTGCACTTTAGGCAAATCTCTTGCACTGCCATGCATCTACAACAGCCAAATGGACAAACCAGCCAGAGCACATGGATGAAGTCAGTGTCAGTGTTAGTAGCAACACAGCAAAGTAGCAACTCACTAAGGGCACGGAGCATCACTTATAACTTCTGCCAACATATAAGCCAGCTCCTTCCCTTCTGCACAGTTGTCATTAAGGGGAAACTTTAAGGTAACTTTAGCTATTAAGGCCCTGGTATACTTCTGCTCACATGCTGTGCATGCCGAAGTGCGCGACGCATATCACAAACCATGATATACTTACATGTCAGAGTCCTGTAATATCTGACTTCACCATCGGGTGGCAGTACTGGTTCTCGTGTTCTTTGGATGCCGGGAATAGGACACATTCCCGGCACCCAAAGAACACGAGAACGATGATGATCCTTCGGACATGTCTGGTTTGAGCGTTTCATCAGTTGATGACCAGGCTTGGGTGATTATCCTTGGTGACTACTTCTTCTGATGAAATGTTTTTTCTGCTTGGTGAGCGGGGCCTAATACTCCACCTACCAGTGGGGTGGAGATTCAGTTTGCGCATGCGCTGTCCACACGCACTCAACATTTCTTAGCGTGGTACCAAAATCGGGGCTGCAACCACAACTACGCAAACCACGTCATGCGCACAATATGCGTTGGGTCTGCGTGTGCGATTCGTGGAAAGGGCCTTTACAATTTCTGATCAGAAATGTCTACATTGTTTTTAATAGTTTGCCCTGAGGGATTCATCATGGCCTCAAATGAAATAGGCTTTCAAATACAAGCATTGTGAGGCACTGTTGTATCTCTGTGTGGATATCCTACGTTACGTTGTACAATTTGTCACTAAACACTCTTCTGCAGACACTGATTGTCCAACATCTCTGCATGTAGTACTAGTGACAGCAGATAAAATGGTGATTAGGAGCTTTATCCGCAAAAGCCATCCGCGACTGGAACATGAAGCTGAAAACCTCACCAACCCAGTGGAACCAAATTCTCACTACATTTGGTTTCACTGGGTTGGTAAGTCTGAGTTTCATCAGGTCGTTCTCTCAGAGCAGCTAATGAAGCAGAGTCTTTCTCATGGAAACAAAGTGACACACATGGAACTTATGAAAGCCACATGTGACTGTGGCATTACTGCAGAAGAGTGTGTGATGAAGTGCACTGGCTTGCAGATCCCATCAGTTGAGGGCCCAAAGTTACAAGGCTTGAACTTTATAGACCACAACTCTCAAACTGTCATTCCAAATTGAATAGAAACAGAACACCTTGAATTATTTTTTTTTGTTTCACTTCATAATGCTGTGCTTGGTGAATGATAGGTGGTTATTTTCCAATGCTTTGTCCCAAACAAACATACTGATCAAATGGGTTTGGCTCTGAGGAGGAGCTCTCCAAGCCACAATATCCCCTGATTCATCGTTACTCAGTACTTCTTCACTTTATTTATTGGCCTCATATTTTTACTCTGGCTGTCAATCATGATGACTGAGGTCAACGAGGGCAGCAGATGTACGTGATTGGTTAATGTGCTCTCGAAAACACAATTTATGACTTTCAAAACAGCAGCTTGTCATTTCCGCTGAACTGACAATCCAGTCAGGTGGATGTATTGGAATCATTGTCTGGTTTTATTTTAAATTTTACTGGGGAATTGTCCCGGTGTACCCAGCCTATTGCACAGTTACTTATTTCTACCTAATTTGAAATTCCTTTTCAAAAGGAGAACATGGTAGTATTGATGCCGCCTTATAGGTGTATTCACACCTGACCTTACCGCTGAACACTTGTGACTGGATGTTAATACCGGGTTTGAATGGGGGTCACACTCCCGGCGTGTACTTTATCTCCTTTGACTGAAGTGCACAAGTCAAGTGGCTGACATTAGAATAACACAGCAGATTTGAGACGGCCAGGGTTTTGCAGGTGCCGCAGCAGCTAAATCCTGCCAATAGAGCGGGGCAGATTAGGCAAGTCAAAAGTGATCATGAGTAATTGGTTATATCACCTCGAGCACCTCACCAAGGTCTTATCCCACAGTAAGCCTCCTTATACACCTTCAGTGGACGGCTGCTTTGCTGGAACAGGTTTAGTGAGAGAGAGGGAGAAAGAGAGAGAAAGTTTGTGGTTCAGATGAGCAACTGAGGAGTTGTGGCTTCGGGCTGGGCATGATGAAAGAGAAGGAATTCACTTGTGCCAGCTAACACACAAATGCATCTTGATCCACTCTGGGGTATAGTGTTAGTTTTCATTAGAAGCTCTCCCCTTTCAGATAATTGAGCACAATACATGTGGAGTTCCACAGCAAGAAAAGATTGAATACATCATTAACCATGACTTCCCACACACAAATGCAGTAAACAGTGAGGAGGGAGATGGCACGGTGCTCCTCCACTCTTTCTCAAACTCTCCGCATCACTTCATTCAGCCGCGTCTTGGAAAAACTTCCACAAAGCCCTTCTAATTGGTAATCCCACAGACACAGAGATGATGATCAGAATTAGCCTGTATCTCAGTGCCTTTTAATGAAAGGAGTGTTTTCTGTATAATTTAATCAATATTGGAATATCTGCCAATTAGCAGCATTACTTTAGTGTGCGTTTGAAAATCAGGAGCCGGCTCATTTATCGTGGCCCCATCTCACACACTGGTTGCATTACAAATGCGATAACAATGGCTGATTTTTGATTTTCGCCGTTGAGAAATGAGAGGAGAGGGCGGTGTCCTAATTACACTCTATTCAAAGTGTTGATGAGGTCTAACCAGCAAAATTAATTAAAAACTTTTTTTCCCACTATATTCTCAGTCAAGATTAGAATCATGACATTTGGAGTATTTAATCAAAAATACGTTTTGCAATTAATTAACAGCTCATTTGCATATGTGTATGTTAATTTGAAGGATGGGATTTCAATCACGCATCTTGAGCAAAACCTCATCAGAAAGTTGTTTGTTTTCATTCTGTATGTTAAAAACATCAGCTTCTGGGACAGAGCAGTCATTTTTTATGTTCGATTAAATCCTAATCTTAAATTCTGTCATCCCTCACAGTCACACTCTCACACTTATCTAAGCCTATTTTTCGTTAATTGCAGATACATGAGGCCAAACGTTTGCAAATAGGTTTCGGATGCTTTCATCTCGAGAAGGATTAGGCTACGCAGTCGGCTAATGTACAGACACTGTAGCCAGTTAAAAACAGAGGGAAGAGAAAGGTTGGGTCCTCATCTGCAAGTTTCCCTCCTTGTTCTTTTCTCGCTTCCTTCACCGGACCGCAAAGGGAATAGGAGAATCAATTAAAGGCACACATTACAGAGAGAGACAGCGAGTCTTTTTAGTGCTGAGGTTAATGGTGAGTTATTGTATGAGAATGACTCTGTGAACATTGCTTAATTTCCCTCCTCCCTCTTCTCCTCCTCCTCCCCTCCCTCCCTTCCAGTTCCTCTCCTCACTGTGGTTAATAGCTATCTTAAGAGCAATATGATGTATTACTCTGGGCTCTCTCGGGGGGAATGTGGGGGGGAACCCGGGGGGCTCTCGCACTGACTGAATCCACTTAAGACGGCGTGGAGATTCCATGGTCACACTCGCCTTATTCAAGCTGCACTTGGCTCCCCCCCTGCGAGCCCCCTCTGCCCCATGAATATAATGGGCAATTAACCACTGAGGTCCATATTTAAATTTAAAGTTAATCTTGGTCAAACGAGTAAAACACACAGGTATGCAGAAGCGGTCTTGGGTTAAACAGAGGGGAGTGGATGGTGGTCCCTCAAGTGTCAGCAGAGGGTGGCTGACAATGCTGGAGGTGGAGAAGCTGACTGACTAATGATACTGCAGCTCTCATGAACTGCCCGGAATTTAGAAATTTTGAGATACATAGCGAGACATTGTACCGGTGTGCCGACAAAGAACAATGTCATTGAACGCGTCACAACAGACAACAACGTAACAAACAACAGCGGAACAGCTCTACCATTACTGTACTATCACTCTGGTACACCAAGGGAAGGGTACCAGATGGGGCTGGTTATTTTACTGAATGGAAACGCAAAAAATAAAATAATAATACTGAACCAAATCAGTCCACTCAGTGAACATGCCAATAGTGGACTCCTCCACATTTGCTCACAAAATCTAAGTGGCTCAATATGTAGTTGGTATGGAACCCTCAGTGGCTAGAGTGCATGGTGGTAATGAAAGCACTATCTAATCCTGGTTAAAAGCAGTCAGCAAAATCCTAACTTAATTGTATCATAACTGCTGTTTCCCTTGAGAATGTTATACATGTTTCATTGTTGACATTTGCTTGTTGCTTAAAAAGGAAAACAATAAAAGTGTCATGACAAAAAAAGCCCAAAACAATGGAAGTTGCAGTTAGCTGCCAGGGGCGACTCCGATGGTTGCAGTTTAATTGAGTTTCTACTTCTCGCTTGATTTACAACATAAGTAAACATTTTACTGAGCAGTAAATGGTCTCAATCACTACTTTCAGGTCTTCTTCAGTAGAACATGGTGTGTGTCAATGTTGAAAATGTATGAGGCGCCGCATAGGCCATAATTCCTTTTTTACCTCACACATAGACAATTTTACCTCTCACATATCTCTTTTAGCTCTTACATTAACTTTTTTTAGCTCTCACATTCACTATTTTTGGCTCTCACGTACACAACTTTACCTCTGACATACACGATGTTACGTTACACATTCACAATTTTACCTCTCACATACACAAAACACCTCTCACATACACTCTTTTAGCTCTCACATTCACTATTTTTGGCTCTGAAATTCACTATTTTACTTTACACTTTACACAATTTTAGCTCTCACATACACTCTTTTACTTCGTACATATACAAAAAAACCTCTCACATATTTTTTTTTTAGCTCTCAGATACACTATTTGTGTGTGGGTGTGTGTGTGAAGCATTTTTGTGTGAATGCAAGGTACAAAAAAAGAATGTGTGAGAGTGGAAGGCCTTCCGGCCATGTGACAAAAAGCAGGAACTGTGAACAGGTACCGCATCATGACGGCTGGAAGAGAACGAGAGCGCCTCGGCCAAGCTGCCGCTTTATTGAACAGTCTGCTATCTTCACCAGAAGCCATTCAGAATGTATCATATAATACATCACTTCAACAACCTGCTACAACTAGACATGCCTCAGTTGACGGTGAAATCACGTCACTGTTCCCCTCTGGTCGTAGCAGTACTAACATGCCACTGATGGCAGCTAGAGAGGGACCTCGTTATCAGGCGCAGCAGTGCTTTACTGCGGTCAGCCGCACGTTCTGTTCTAGTGCACGAATATACTAACGTTTACGGTAATCGTAATAAAACCGCACTGAAGAGCTGGGAGTGACTGTGAGGAGTCCAAGATTCAAAGAGGATTACTCAAAATGTACACAGTAAAAGTATTTCATATTATTCATACAGGTAGTCTAGGTAGTACTTAGTTCAGTAGTGTTTGAATATTGGTCCCACAGCGTGGTCCTGTGTTTTGCTCCAACAGTGGAATGTTATGCAGGTGATGCACCTTATAATCAAGATTCTAGACTCATTGTGACTTTTATTGTATGAATACAGCAGCAGTTAAATCAAATTGTGACCACACATTTAACTGTGCAAAACAATGTCAGTATAAATATAAACGAAGAGCTCAGAAATGTATAGCAATAAAAAAAAGCATTATTAAGCATATTTGTGTGTATTTACAAATTCACAATAGGATAAAATGCATGTTGAATGCACATATACACAGTAATCAACTCTGTAACTGTATTTGACAAAGTAACTTATGTTGCATCATAACCTTTGGAACCAAAAGAAGTACTGGCTCATTGATCTACATCGTCATGTTTACGGATGTAGTTTGTGACCATGTGTCAAAATGAAAATACAAGCTGCAAGCAGACAACAGCTGCAGGCCAACCTGTTTCATGGTTTCATACCTATGAAGTCAAATACAAAATAATTCTCATCACAAAAAAATGACATTGTACAAATGCTGAGAAATATTATTTTAAAATAAATAAAAATGTAGCTATATTTAAGTAGACTGATTTACTCTAATTCAAAATGACCACTTACAGACTTTAAAATACTGTCAATTTCATAGGAAATTATCTATGTTTCCAACACAGCTGTTGAATTTGTTTTTCATTTGTTCTCAACACACTTCAGTTACATTACATTGCATGTCATTTAGCAGACGCTTTTATCCAAAGCGACATACAATAAGTGCATTTAAACATTTGGGTACAAATAAGAGCTAGAAAGCTAGAAGTAAGTAAGAGCTTCAAGTAAGTTAAACTATGAAGTGCAGTTACAAAATGGGCAAAATGTTGGATAATTTTTCAGTGCTTCTGTGCAGCAGAAGTGACTGAGGGAACATGGCGTGCATAAAGTTCTGTTACACATAGATTCATGATTGTTATTTGCCATTTCCTCATTAAGCAAAATAAAATAAGAAATAAATACCTACATCCAATAATAAAATCAGGATAATGAAAAAAGACATTTTACAGTAATTTACAGGTACGATCAGTCTGAAGTGCAGAAGATTACACACAGACACATTGTGAGGTTGGGTGGGGGAAGGGAAGAGAGCTACAACGAGTGTCTCATTACAGTTCAGATTTTGTTTTGTTTTTTACATTTTAACTTTGTGAAATGTCCTACTGCATCCCTGGTAGTGAGGTGGTTCAGTTGTCTCTGTTTCTCGTGATTCTGGATTAAAACGTAAGGAGCTATGACAAGGGACAGCGATGAAGCAACTAACTGCTAACCACTAGTGCTGTTATTACCATCGTACCAAGCTGAACTGCTCTGGGAGGATTTTTGCTAAAAATGCCCATCCATAGTTTAAACTTGGCCTAACACCAGTTTACATCTGTCGTTTTTTATCTGCAATGGGAATCACAATTCAATTGTTCAATTAATGTTTTAATCAGCTATAGCTCTACATGTCAATGCAAACATGACAGTCCCTATAAACCAGGTAATTCCATCATCTACTACATTATTTTGTCAGCATAGCCATGATGTGTGTACCAGTCTATGTTTTTTTCAGTGTCATGCTATTGTGTGTTTAAGGCGCAATCTAAAATCCTTTGGTTGCTGCTGAGCTTGAAAGAGGTGAGAAGAGTGTGGTGAAATATAAAGTGTAACCACTGTGACACTGTCAGTTGCTCTCCGTTGTGCTTTCCTCTGTCGGGTGCTGCACTTACACTCTGCCACTTTGGTTGTTTACGGCACGTTTGTGATGTTGAACACAAGTCACTAAAGTGAAAAAAAAACACAGGAGATAACCCCCTCAACAGGCAGTGAGAAAGGAGTAAAACATTTATTTTGTATTGGATTAACTCATGTTTTAAATCCTGCATTCACTTCCTGAGTGAAAGAGGTATATGACCAGCTATGACCATCGCTGCTATTTAGCGCTTTTCTATTCTTGATGACCTCTCAAAACTGCTTTACACTACAGCTTTTGCCATTCACCCATTTACACAGCACATCTATTTTTGTTTCTATTTTCTATCAACCATCTGTCACAACACAAGGCACATAGACTAGTGGAGCTGGGAATCGAACCCACAACCTTCAAGTTGATAGAGACTCGCTCTACCACTGACCCACCATCGCCCTGAATCTAAAACACTAATGGCGCATTTCCACCGGCTCTACTCGCCTCGCCACGGCACGGTTTAAGTAGCGTTTCCATTAGCCTAGTACCTGGTACCAGGTACTATTTTTAGTACCTGCTCAGACGAGGTACCAAGCTTGCTTAAAAGCAGGTACTATGTGATGATTGGTCAGACTGCCGGAGTCCCATCACAGGAAGAGACCTCCCACACAGAAATCAAGCCAAACAGTGTCGAACTGTAGATCACTTAAAACTACTTAACAATCCTAACAATGTGGGTTAATCTCCAACAACTACCAGGGAAACCTCTATATTTAACAGGAGTCTTTTAAAGTGGAGTGGTGTATTTAGGGACAGCGCTGCTGATCGTGAGCCACAGACCGCTGCCGCTGTAGTCTGTGGAGTAGGAGGCTGGACTCCGGAGACGTGTGGACAGAAATCAAGTCGAACAGTGCGGAATTGCAGATAAATGAACTACTTAACAATCCCAAAAAACGTGGGTTAATCTCCAACAACTACAGAAGTGTGGTGTAAAGTCACTAGTCACTCGTGTGTGTGTGTGTGTGTGTCGTGTATAAAACAAGTCACCGCAGTCTCACTCAGCCGTGCAGTGATGACTCCGCCCACGTTAAGTAGGTACTTTTTTGTAATGGAAAATGCAACCTAATCGTGCCGTGTCGTGCCGAGGCGAGGCGAGCCGGTGGAAATGCACCAGCTGAACACTGCACTTTCACATTACACATTTATTACTGTGTTATAATGTAACATATTGATCAGCTGTGTTCTTTTATAAATGCTGGCACTGTCGCTCTTTCGTCTTCCTCTGTCCACTGCTTGAAGTGCAGTGTGAGCGACTGTGAGGCCCGTCTCACTGAGCACCTCACACAGCTGCAACTTGATGTAAGATTTCACTGCCATGCTCCCTGCGCTGCTCCCCACTCTCCCTCCCTCATATTCTTTCTCAATCAGCTCTCAGTCCACTTCTTGGCATTTATCAAAATTAGGCACTGGGCAGAGTTAGCCTCAGAAGAGGGGGTTTAGGTACAATGTGAAAACATCATTTAAAAAATTAAAATAATGAATGAATTACAATAATATAATTAGCAAATATAAAATTAAATTGGATTTTGTGTGTAGATTTTGTCCTTAGAACACATTTTTTATTGTGTGTTAGTTTCATATAAATCCACAATGAAAATGAGGGTGCATTCTTCAACAACTTGGTGCTATAATGTGAATTTATGATTCCTCACAATTTTAAGTAATAGCACTCCCAAACGGGTGCTACGAAAAGGCTCAGGAAAGTGCAGCTGTCGGTCAAACAATTTGCGCACACCCACAACGTCCTGAAAGGTCTTGTGAGAAAACACTGTTGTGGGTGGATAAGGTGCACAGAGGCTTTAAAGATCTACTCACCCACTTCTAAAAATAACATGATTTCTTGTGGACATGTTTACTGTCCACAGTGGTCTGTGTAGATTTTCTGGCCACTTATTTTACAAGATTTTTTTACTTTTGCACCCTCGTGTGTTCAGCTGGAGTTGTCTCCCTGTCTTTAATTTTGTCTTTATAGATCAATTACAAGTTGTTTGTCTGCTCACACCTGGCTTCATCTCCTGTGATCATTTCACTTCCGCTGTGGTGTGTGCAAATACAGGAGCTGCTGGTCAACTGCTGCCTTATTTGGAAGGTATGTCACTTGCATAAATCCCAACAAAAGATTTACAGCACTGAAGTCTCAACATAACACATTTTAACTTACTGTTGGAGGCAGGAGTGGATCAACAATTCATTAACTGTGCTGTGAGGTAAAATCTCAGATCTCAAACTTCAGTTTTCAGTGGAAAAACACAGTTTAATGCAACATAATAATAAAATACCTAGTTTGGGAGCAGCATGGGACCATGAGCTTTGACTCACTTCCTCATTAGGCCTCTGATCCTCTCCTAAATCGCTTGGTATTTCAGCTTTTTTTCTAATTTGCATACACCACGCACCAATCAGCTGTTTTTAAAAAGTGTGACATCATCCGACTCGCTCTCTCGCACACACACACACTTGAGCTGTGACTGATACTGCAGCAACAGCTCTCAGCTCATCAATGCCTTTATCTGTCTCATGTATCATAAACACAACATGTCCTGTATCTATCTCTATGTAAAAGCACTAGAATGTTGTCTGTTCTGTTTTTTTTTTTTAACTAATAAGGGTTTAATTGTGAAAAATTTGCAGGACCAGTGTATCTGTGCCCTCAAATCAAAGAGTCCTGGCATTTTACTGAGTACAGAGGAATGTTTAGAATATTACCAATTATGTTGATTTTCAAAGGAAAAACCTATGCAAAGTGTCATTAAAACAACATGAAATGGTACTGTATTGAACGGTATGAATGGTATGAAACGGAAACAGTATTCAATATGAATACTGATACTGATAGAGTTCAGTCGGGTGACAGCTTCCTCTGAACCTGCTGGTTCAGGTTCGGAGAGACCTGTAACGCCTCCTACAGGGGAGTGTGGTGAACGGTCCGTGGTTGGGGGCACTGCGTTCGTCATCTGCCTCAGTGAGTGAGAGGGGGAGTGGCTGCAGTAGAGCGGCGAGAGCAGCGAAAGCCAATGCAAGCTTCTTTTACCGGTATCTTTTGCATTACTTCCCCAAACAACGTCAAACTTGGCACTGCACTTACTCGTGCCCATAGCAAGACACCTGTCAATTAAACCATTGGTTCAAGAGATATGCAAATAACACACACACACACACAGACTGGAATGTACTGTATTTCATGTCAAACAAATGTTTTCAGTGAAATTGAGCGTCTTGGCAAAAGGGGTGTGCCCAGATGCAGCGCTGACCATGTGTGACCACTGAAAATGGTGGAGAGTAGAGGAAGGTGGCCCCCAGCAAGTGTGCTGACTGGAGAGTGAAGAGATCCAGGGAGGGTCCAGGGGTGAGGGAGGTTTTAGCCAAATTATTAAGTCTTTGTGTGTGTGTGCGTGTGTGGGCCAGTTACTACTCATGTTGTGGGGACATCAATCTGTTTACACAGTCACAGGACTTGATTGTTGTCCCCATAATGGCAATTCTTACATTTTAAGGTGAAGACATGTTGTTTGGTTAGGTTAAGGTTAGTGTAAGGCCATTTGTATTTATGCTTAAAGTTACAGAGACTGAGTTTCTATTGAGCCATCACCACCACCAGGTGTGAAGTTTCATTGACTCAACACAGCTGAGTAAGATTTAAGCCAGATGTAAACCAGCATTTCCCAGTGTGCATTTGGACTTTCTGAGTATCCTACAGGACTACTCAAACTAAGTTAAGTATCCTTTCTTACTTATAGGTTGCTTTCTCATTGGTTGCTATAGTATCTGGGTCTCTGACTTTTTACTTCTCTGCTAAGTTAAGGTTAAAGTTGTATTGTTGCTGTATGACTGAGTTTGTATTGAGACATCACCACCACCAGATGTGAAGTTTCATTGACTACAAGGGTGTGGCTAACACAGCTGTAACCAACCAGCTTCTACTCAGGTGATTTAAAAAGCAGCATTCAGTTTGAAGCGGCAGACTCTTCAGACAAAGGAGTCAGGAAGACTAAGTACCTTTCTGCAGTTGTTCCTACCTTTCACATATGAGCACTTGTTCCATTCCTGTTCATGTTTCTTCTCGTAGATATTACAAACTTCCCATTCACTCACCGCACCACCGTAATCTATCCTCTGTCACCCCTTTATCTCAAGATCAAGTTATATCCCTAATAACCTCTGCCTGCCCCACCTCCTCCTCCCTTCTCACCTTTTTCAGTTAATTGCTTCTGATCATCGTCCTTTCCTCACCCATCTCATTAACACAGCTTTATCCTCTAGTTGCTTCCCTGACTCTCTTAAAGAGGCCAGAGTGACCCCCTCCTCAAAAAATCCACCCTCGACCCGTCTGAGGTAAATAAATACAGACCTGTCTCTCTTCTTCCACATCTCTCCAAAACTCTGGAGTGTGCTCTCTTTAATCAACTCTTGTCCTACCTTCACCGGAACAACCTTCTTGATACTCAACAGTCTGGTTTTAAGGTAGGTCACTCAACCAAAACTGTTCTTCACACTGCCAGGGCTGCCTCTCTCTCCTCTGTGCTCATCCTCTTGGACCTTTCTGCAGCGTTTGACACAGTTAACCACCAGATCCTGACTTCCTCCCTTCAGGAACTAGGTGTCTCAGGCTCTGCACTTGGACTACTCTCATCCTTTCTTCAAAACCAAACATACAGAGTAACCTAGAGAGGATCTGTGTCGGGCCCTTGTCCTCTTACCACTGGGGTCCCTCATGGTTCTGTCCTGGGCCCTCTCCTCTTCTCTCTGTACAACAACTCTCTTGGTTCCATTATTCACTCTTATGGTTTTTCCTATCACAGCTACTCTGACGACACCCAACTCATTCTCTCTTTTCCCAGGTGTGAAACACATGTAGCAGAACAGAAAGAATTCCACTTACCTGTACATCGCACTTATGTGTAGCACTTTATAGCTTGGCATACTTGAAGCACTTACTTACTTCTAGCTGTTGTTTGTACCCAAATGTTGAATTGCACTTGTTGTACGTCGCCTTGGATAAAAGCGTCTGCAAAATGACATGTAATGTAATGTAATGTTGAAAAAATCTCCAGGAAATTAATGCAAATCAATGTATTGTCCTCTGAAGTCATGGAAACCAGACTGTGTGTTTGTGTGTGTGAGAGCAGGAGAGAAAGAGAGCATGCCTCCAGTACAAACCCCATCTTAACCATTATGTTGGTAATCATGTGTTTGCATGTTTGTGATCAGGGTTTAATGGCGGCGACAGCGCCGGGTCCCAGCCTCAGTACTGAATGAGCTATTACCTAATGAAATCTGAAGAACGCTTGGCAGCGACCAGGCCATGTTGGCGCCGGGCACCGGTAGACCATTCCAACACACAGAAGCGATGCCATCGTATTTAGGACCAGCGCTTATCGTTATGTAAGATGGGGCCAATGTGTGCTCTGCGCCCTGATTGTCTGAGTATACTATCATTAGCAGACTGACTTTTAATGAGACAAATGCTGGTTGAATGCCTCGTCACATGACTTTCCAGCACTAACACTGGAAAAAAAAAGAAGAAAATCTTGTTGCTTGCTGTTTTTGTTTTTTTAACACTGTAACATAATTATATGTCAGATGTTTTAAGTCTAGACAGTGCATTTACACTTGTTGGCTGCATACATGAAAAGTGAAAACTAAACACGTGAAAATTAGGGCCAGAAATAACTTTTTTTTCCCCCTGTGGTTTCATACAGTAGTCTGTGATGATGGTGAAAGAAAGAAAAAATACCACATGCTGTTCACACACATAGAACATACATGTTTTCATAATGCTGTAAGAAAGGCCTTAATGTTTTCCATGCCTTCTTTGAGGAGTAAATCTGTGTGTGTGAGTTTCCATGCGTGTGTGTCTCTCGGGGAGAAGTGGGACCATGTACTGTACGTTTGAGCTCATGCACACGTTCACACATATCCACATGAATGAATAATTGCATACGTTGAGCACGCTGGCAAAGGCACGCTGCTCACACACATACTTACACACGCACACATGCCTCCTTACAGAAAATCGTGCACACAGTATGTGTCAAAATAAAAGTTTGCTTACCTTGTCAATGTCATCATACTGCCCTCTTTTGTCAGCTCGAGTCAGAGAATACAACAACAAAAATATTCTTTCTTCCATCTCAGGCAGCATTTCACTTTATCATTTAATTCCCCGCTAGTCAGATTCTTATTTGTATGTATTTCCGTTATTATTATTATTATTATTGTTATTATTATAATGATAATAATAATAATACAATTATAATTATAAGTATTACTACTAAATCTCTGCTAATGATTACAAATTAGAATGCAAGCTGCACTGGGACTACACAACCCTCTGCTTGCTGATTTAAATGTAACTGTGGTTATAAATTCAGCCCTCAGTAATTGTTAATCAATAGCGTATCGAGCTTTACATCCAGTCACTAACCTCAGTGGCTTTCAGTGATCAGACGGCAGTGTCCTGTGTCAATCATGCCGCTTCTTGATCGTTTAAAGCCCATCAATGGCTTCATCATCGGCACACAGGAACCACAAATAAGACTGTGGAGACTCGGTGCAGATTAGTCATTTCAACACTTTGTGGAAAGCATCAACCTTTAAAGCACGAGAGCTTTTGTTATTATTATTTATGTATTATTATTATATTTACGTCTTAAAAATTGGCATGATCGTCATATTTGATATGAAGGTAAAGGTTGAGGCGATAAAGCATTAGCTCATATTTACAGTATATTGTGGTCAAATTTTAAATACACAGCAACACCATGACAGCACGTCTATAAATGATTTTATTCAACGTAAGTATGTTGATTTAATTACCATCAATCAACACATTCTGCACTCATCCATGATACAAGACAAAAAAAAAAAAATCAACATATGCTGCTCCTGGAGCTGAACATGCTGACAGCACTTTGTGAGTTACACCTACAGCTAAAACAAAACAACAACAACACAATACACAAACTGTTTGTTTGAAGGACATTCTGTTTATTAGCTCTCGGTGAGTCTGTCAATTGATCGATCAATGGATTGGAAAGGAACATAAAGAAGAAAACAAACAACCATATTTTTTTTAGAATGAATAATTCAGTAATGAAAAGGAAGAAACAAATGATATGTCTGTGTGCAGTGTGAGGTTTTTAAATGATTTGTTCTTTTCCATCAATGTTTTTCTTTTATTTAAAAAAATGTTTGGAAAAAAAATGCAGATTAATTTTCTCTGTGTTTCAGAGATTAATCAACCAGGTTCACCTGCAGAAGAAAACAATTTGAGCCCATATTTTGTATGAGTGATGTGAAGAAGGCATCTGGTTGTTTTATGATGATGATGATGATGACGATGAAGTTTTCAGTGTGAATCCTGCTTCGGTTTTATGTTCAATTCATATCATCAAGATCCGTTTTTTTTGTTGTTGTTTTTTTTGCAATTTTAGTTTTCACATACATAATCAAACTTTTACAACTAAAATAAATTCTAACAATTTGACATTTTATCCAAAGTGGCCTCTGTGCACATCTGTAAACAATCTTTAATACCATATGTTTGTTTTTGCCTCAAAATGAATGATGTGTAATTAATGACATTTAAGTGGCAGGCAAAATGAAGATAAACAAAATGAATCTTATTTCGAGTTATTGTTTATTTTTAATTATTCATTACCCTCAGTGAATGCAGTTTCACAGAACAAAGTTTGTATATTTAATTTTCTGAAATCACTCTATTGTGAATGAATCAAATCCAATGCATTTTTTGTTGTCAGTAAAAATGAGCAAAAAACAGTGAAAGTTGTTTTGATGTCAGTAATTTACAAAATAACATGATAGAATAAGTGAATATGTAGAGGCACATTTGATACCACAGAATCACTGATGTCTCTGAGCCAGAGTCTGCTGCCACTGTGTGGAATAGTTTTATAGTGAAGGGCTCCCCAAGTGGACACATGTGGTACCAACTCTTGCCTCACTCCCACAGTACAGTGTGAGCGCTGCTCTGAGTAATTACATGTATCATATAATTTTAACTGAAAGTGATGGCTGTAGATTATTTCAACCGTTTCATCCAGCTAATCTGTGGCATCAGCCTGAGGCAGACACGTGGCAGTGAGGGTGAAGGTGATGGAGCACAGGTTGGTCCAGCTGCTGCGCTGCCTTCACATCACATAAAAAGGGGGGCTGGGGTAATTCCCACTTTTGGGAAGTGCTTTTGATGCTGGATGTCAGTGAGAAGCCTGTACTGTCCTTCAATCTTTAAATTTTTATCTCCAGTCACACAGGTTTCCTTGCAAATTCACAATCCTCTTAGTGGCCACTGCTTCTTCCTCCACTAATGCCATCCACGCCACTTTATCCATTTAAGGAGGACAATGACTCCCATGAGCTGACCGCTGGGATTAGCCAATGTAAGGGTGCAAGAGGTGAGAGTGAGCTCATCGTGTCTCAAGTGATTCTAATCCTGTCAGGAGTGAAGATTTGGGATTATTTCTGCAGAATATTTCATAAGTGGACAAGCCTTGTTTTGCTTTTATTAGACCAGATCATAATACAATTACATTTAAACCTGCAGGGTTTCTTACTCCTGGTTCTGGGGACCGATGGTGAAAGCTGGCCATTTAAATCAGGTGTGTTGGAGCAAAGAGACATCGAGAACATGCAGGGCAGTGGCTCCCGCAGGACCAGGATTGCAAAAGTCCTTAGAATCACTATGTCAACATCACTGTGTGGTGCAAAAAAAGAAAGAAAGAAGAAAAAAAAAAAAGCAGCTACATGTGAGCTTTTTTCTCGTTCTCGTCTCACCTCATCATATTTTGTTTCCTTCCTGTGCTGAGACAGGTCCTCTGCTGAGAACCACAGTCAGGTGTCGGCAAACTCGGCCAATACTCACACACATCACTATTGGCAGTGTGTGAGTATGTGTTTTCAGGGGGATGAAGCTCGCTGTCATAAAACAGGTTCACTGTTGAAACTCAACGACCAAAAAAAGCAGTTTTTAAATTCAAATAAGAGTTTCATGTCAGAATGGTGTATTGTAAATGTGTACTCCTTCTCTTTTAGCTTTATATATCTAGTAAAAATGAGTATAGCAAATTATTGATGATGACAAAATTGCATTACTATACAGATAATGACAATGGTTCAGAATTTTTTCCCACATAATACGTTATTTGTGAGTTCTGCAACTAATGTGTATATAACTTTGAAACAATCGTTCAAAGTTGATATTTAGCTCTTCTGAGGTTATTCCATGGCTAAGTCAGTACATTTTGTTTTATGAAAAAGAATCATTGTGTTCATCTTAAAATGTCCCATCTTCAGTTTCAAACATGATCTCTGATGTGTTTCTTTCATTCATTAGTTTTGTTATTTGACCTCATCAGTTGAGTGCTTTACACAATAGTTTTAACAGTGCATACATGCAAGAGTGAGCATGTCTAAAGAAACAAGTGGGAAACAAAACAACTGTTCAGTAGGGGGTGGGCAATATGAGTTTAAGATTATAACATAGTATTTCATCATGATATGGCAATGATCATATGACTGATGAATTGATGATGTCTTGATATGGAATAATATATAATTTGCAATGAGATGCAATGCAAACCAGATCTATACATATTAAAAACAGACAGAAATAAAATATAATAATGCAATTGTAATGTTGAATGTAATACATTTAAGAATATGACAGTTGAAATTGGTCTTCTTATTACAAAAATAAAAAATACTAATATAATACAAACACACACTGTATATCACCTTGTCCCTCAATCACGGCCATATGTAAGTTTTGAGTCTGAGACCTCCAATGTGGGTAATAACACTAAGTAATAGTAGTCAGTAAGAAAATGAGGCCTTGCTTTCACATTTATATGCATGTATGTATACATATACAAATGTACATATACATATGTAAAGATATCTGTGCCAAACATGACCTCACTTGAAAAGAAATGAACTAGTATGGATGTGGCCTAAACCAAAATCACAATGGGCATCTAATAGGATGAACACATGAATGAAACACTAAGTCAGGGCACAGGGAGAGTCATTGTTTCATCTCAAGGCCTCGGCTATTATGTACACATGGAGGTTGGACGTATGGTGGTTGGATGGGTTCTCAGAGAACCTTCCAGTGCGAAGAGTCTTCAAGGATCTGCTCTCTACTGACACCAATGCTAGTGCGATTCAGTCATTTTATACCTTTTCACATTCAAGCGTTTTCAATATATAATACTACGTAACAAATATTCTTCTCCAATTAAGAATAAATGAACAGCCACAGCATGACTCAGATTTTACATATATATCTGATCCACTCATTTTGATCGCCTCTTGTTGTTATTACACTGAGACTTTTGGGCTAGCCCTATTTTCAGGTGGCAATGCTACTAAACACGCTACATGCATGCACACATAGAAGTGTATGGCAGTGCCGTCATTTGCAGACTACTAAGAAAATCACTGTCTTTCTCCCACATCATGTCACTCTCCTGTCAAGAGGAAACGTACCATTGAAATGTAGGTGATTTGAGTGCAGCGCCACCACACATGGGTGGCAACCGCAGGGAGAGCATTAGGTTCATTGGTCAAGACATTGACAAATGTTCTGAAATGTGTATGTAATTAGCAAATTATCGCATATTGAATATTTGACTGTTATTAGGATATTTATTTCAGGAACCTCATTGCACAGAAAATCACAGAAAATGTCTCATAGTAGACTTTAAGGGGAGTCCAGCTCCCTTTTGCCACCCTGTAATTCAAACCACGACCTAATCCCTAGGTATTATGTTACATATGACAAGCTAACCCCGAGCACTCACCCTCTCTCTGGTGGGGAAACTCCTTCACGGTGGAGCCGAGCTGTTGGACACTAGGCCCTTTGCTGACAACGCCTGGGCCGTAGACAAAAGAGGCCTCTCCTTAGCTTGTCAAGATAACGCCACAGCAGCTATTGTAAAGTTGCGAGGCTTTTGTGTCGTCGCTTTCTCTGCCGGTTTTGCAAAAGACCCGCATGTACAGTCAAACGCACACACACACACACACACACACAAGCACAAGCGCACAAAGACGACAGAGAAATGTGACAGAATTGGACTCTGAAGACGCCGCTCAGAGAGAGAGAGCGATGGGATGGTGGGGACAAAAGAGGAGCATTTCAAAAAGCACTTTTGAATGCCCATATCAAAGGCAGCCAAGGAAAGAAAAGTGTGTGTGTGGAGAAGAGAGAGAGAGAGCGAAAAAACACAAAATCATAAATAGTGAGTAAACAAGCAGATATGAAGTGAGTGGTTGAGCGGAGCGCGAGGAGAGAGAGGTGTCATAGCATCTTAACCACGTTCACAAGGTGTCTTTTCTCCACTACACACACACACACACACACACACACACACACAAGGCCAGGTTATCGCACACACGTACAGGAGAAATGACTTTTCTCTTGGTGTTGCGGAAGGCCGGCAGGTGTTTGCGTGAGGCAGCTTCAGCAGAGTAGAGTGAGGAGATAACAACCAGAAAAACAAGCCCCCTCCACCTCCACCTCCTCCTACTCCACTGTTTCATTTTTCTTTTCTTTTTTTCTCCTCTGCTCAGAGTGGGGTTTTCTCAGGATGGCAACAGTCAGACAAAACCCACAAGGTCGCACGTCTTTCTTTCAGCAGAATGATGCAAAAGGCTGCCATATGAGAAGAAAACTGTATTACCCACCACAGCGCTTTACTGTCATTGACCCAGTTTGGAGGAAATAAGTGAGCTGGGAACATTCTCAGTTTTACAGTTGAACTGGTTCAGCAGTTTGAATGTTGCACCTAGTTCTGCCATTTCTGTGTGAGTGTGTGTGTGTTCCAGGTATCGCTGCTGCTGCGATGACCCGGACACGCTACTCACAACACGTGTTGACACGGACACAATATGGGGCCGTGTAGGTATTGCAGGTTGGTCATGAAAATGTATTAAATTTGCTGAACAATGCTGTGTCTTTGGATACCGCCCTGCACTCATACATGATAACATGATTTATCATTATTACCGTCGCGGATGTCTACCTCTTCTGTCTCTTCACTCGGGTTGAGCTAACAGCTAAGCAGGTGAGCCAGGTGAAGCCATAATTCCAGATTCCGTTTCAGATGCTTTGGTGTCGTGATTGTCCACTCACAACAAAACAAAGACATTAAAATGTTATGTTAATCTCAACTATTTTATATTTCTGATTTAGTGTGGATGTTAGACCAAGCTGCGATCACTGTGCCCTCTATTGGCCCATGTGATTGTTACTTCAGATGGCATGATGGGCTTCTGTATATTTTGAACTTAAATGGGGTTTTGAGGTTCAAGTTTGAACCACACTCTTCAAATTTAAACAGATATCCAAATGTATGATCAAAAGTGACAGCCCTAATAAAGCTCCTTATTTATAGAGGTTGAATCATCTAAATAAATTAAAACATATATAGGAGGTACGTACACGCTTTAAAGGATCTGCTCATTCGCTACATTCAGTTTGAAGTCCCAATGTTGAAGAACATGTCTCAGACTTTCCTTTCCATCACATTGTTGAACTGTCACCTGAAGCTTGTGTGTGTTTTGTGCCACAAAGGCTGACAGCTGTAACTACAAAGAGAAAATATAGGGAAAGAATATTATAATCTGTTGTCAAAAATGAAATATATGATCATCATCAGTAAGATCATATTACCAATATTCCTTTTTCATTAAAAGATGCATCATTGTTGTCCTCATATTAGTGCTTTTATATTTCAGTGTTTTAAATCGTATTGGTATTTTTGACTTTATCATTGTATTATTATTATTATTGTTGTTATTATTATTATTATTGTTATTATTATTCACAGTAGTAGTATTATTTATTACCATTTTGTGAGATGCAATCGTAATAATGATTGAATTACACACACACACACACACTGTACCATGTACCTCATATTTACATATATATGTTTTATATATTGTATGAACATACATCACATTTGTATTTATCATATGCAAACATATTATTACAAATATGTCACGTCTATCATACAGCATTATTATCACATATATGACCTATAAAAGTAGTATATGGATATATAGTACATATTCACATATGTTTAATACAAAGAGTATATGTCATTATGTACATACTGTATGTACATTTCCATTGAAAAAAATATTGTATATATATGCCTACAAACACTAAAATCACACTTTTGTTCTGAACAGTCACGGCACATTTCCATGCAGACATGTGACCTCACTCACATCAAGTACATGGAACCACAGACGCACTTTCTTTGCTGTTGTGTGTGTTTTTTGTTGTTGCTGGTGTTCAGGCTGTGTTGCCGCTCGTTCCTCTGAACGTGCCCCGCGCTCTCGGCTGATAGAATTCCACCCAGTTAACACTTTTGATCACAGAGGGGAGGCAACGATAACACACGAGCACGCTAATAACCAGATGCTGGAAACACTCACACGTAATTTAGCCGTTTCACAATCAAATGGAAGCTTCTCGAGGGCAAATTCCTCCTAAACTGCGCTGTGATACAAATTGACCACGCTAGAGAAACGCCAAACAACACTAAAGGCTCGCTCCTTGGCATTTAGTTTTTTCAGGTACAAAATAACTCTGAAACAATTAGTGATATGCACTTAACTGCTGCAGGACTTTTTTTTACTGAAAAATAATACAATGCTACATGTGTGTTAGAAAAACGGCTAAACTCACACCTACCTGCAGCATGTGACAGCATGGCAGATTAACAGCTGTTCTTTTCCTGTGGATGTGGCCGCCGCATGATGTGCCAAAAAAAAGATCCTGTGTGTTTGATTTGTCTTAGCCACTCTTTGCTCTCTTTGCTTTATTTATTTTGACTTAGGCGCAAAATTCCGTGGCTGACAATCCAACCATAATTGATATATCTTTCTCTTCTTTTTTCCTTCCCTTTTTTTTTGTTTCCTCACAGCACAAAGGCACTTCAATTATTCATTCTCCTCACTTCTGAGAGACAGAGAGATATCTATACACCACCAAGCCTTAACACGCACACGCACTGTCACAGTAAATGGAAAGAGCAATCAAATATTTTACAGAAAACCAAATATGCAGATGTGTCGGCAGCAATTTGGCAAGACATATTTTAGCACGAGGGGAAACGCAAAGCGGGTAAAATCAAATGAGACATTTGATGAATATTCGCCCCATTGTTCCTGGGAATGTACATCGCCACCTCCTTCAGAGGGATCGGAAGAGGAAATAAGTCAAGCTCCTCTGAGAGCTGGGTGTGGCGCAGCGGCATTAAGTGGCATAATTAATAGTATTCTCACATATCTGGAAGTTATTAGGGTGCAGGGGGAGAGAAAGTGCGGAGCCTAAAGAGCCTCTTGAATGGTGCACTCCAAGATTTGTCACTTTCAGCGGTCGTTTAATAGCTCGTTTGAAACTGTTGACCCCAGTTAACAGAACAAGCCCATTTGAGCTCTTAGTGAATTAGTTCAGATTTAAACAGACTGAGTGAGATCCCACTCTCCACACTGCACACACACACACACACACACACACACAGAAACATTTCAAATCACCATTTTTTTATTAGCAGTTTATTATCAAGTCAATATGGAACATTCTGACATTTAGCTTTTTTTCCTTCATCAACCCCATGTCATCAGACTCTCTCTCTCTCTCTCTCACTCTCTCTCTCTCTGTTGCAGCAGATAAATTTAATGCACATGACGAATAAAAATAGATCACACACTGATAAGAATCCATTGTTGAAAATAAGCCGAAAATATCAGCAAATGTCACATGTAGAGAGGGAGGTGGAAAAATAACTATAATACACTTGAGGAAATATTTGCCCATATTTTGAAAAAAGAAAGTCATACTGTATGGTAAATGTTAGCAGCGAAACACGACGCTGCCAATAAAATCCGATTCAAGAAACCCGTCTCGTGTTTTAAGAGGAAGACCAGCAAAATGATAATGGTGCATAAATTAACTGCAACTGACTTAATTATGCAGAAAGAAAGATTGTTTTTGCTCGGCCAAAAATAAGCTGACAAGACACAGTTATTTATAACACGGACCAGCGTGTCAGAGTAGAACATACATTATTAAACAATATTGAACAAATAAAGATTGCTGGTATTTTCTTCCATGTATGTAACAAACTTATCGACGTTAAACTTAAAAATCCATTCAATTCTGTCATCATCAGTGACATCAACAAATCTCTTTCTCTCTCTCTTTATATATATATGTATATTCATTTATTAATAATATTAATTTATTAAAGTGTGAGTAATTTATTAAAGTGTGAGTCATTCTCAATTTCACCTAATTCACATCATAATCCACACACTGATACATGTTTAATGTTTTCAAAGGATTGAGTGTTAGTATGAATAAGATCTGCAACCAACAATTATTTTTCGATTAATTAGCGATTAAATGTCAATATCTCTCTCTCTCTCTCTCTCTCTCTATCTCTCTCTCCCCCCACACACACAACTAAATGCCTAACCCTAACCTGAAACCCAGTCCTAACCCTAACACCATCTGGTCTTAACCCCCAAAAAGCCCGCCCTATGCGAGTTGTGGGGACAAGACAAAATGTCCTCACTCCTTACGGTTTATGCGTTTTTTTTTGGTCCTTACAAAGGTACACACACAAAACCACACACTTTTCAACCAAAGAATCAGATGCTGACTGCACCTCCTAAATTCTGTCTCAGAAGTTTGTGCTCTACATATGAAAAAAAGAAAAAAAAAAAAAAACAAAGAAAAAAAAAATCCCTGCACCCACCACTCCACCCCACCCCGGTGAATATATTTCCTTCTTTTCTTCTTTTCTCTCTTTTTTCTGTGATAGATAGAGAAGTTGTTGGGGGATGGGGGTGGAGACCCGGGGCGTCTTATTTTACGTTTTGAACATAAACGTGATGCATAGACTCCGTGCTCGCCTCATATTTGCCCGCATTGTACGTGGGCGCGCGTAAATCCTCATCCTCCTGTACATCCATTAGTAATGCAACACTCTGAAAATAAAGTGCGCCCCAGCGTATCAGCGTCTATGAACATGTTGCCTGTGTAATCACATTTTATATACTTCTTTTTTTATCTGTCGTCAGGAGAGAGAGGGAGAGAGAGAGAGAGAGAGGAGGGGATGGGGGCTGTTTTTTTTTTTTCCTTCTCTTTTTTTGTGGTGGATTGTGCCTCTGCAGCTCGGCATGCATGTGCAGATATAGATGCACTGATAACCAGATGTGAACACTGGTGGTTTGAGTTTCTTTCACAAAAAAAAAAAACTTGCATTATACCAGCAAGACTCTATATTGTGAAAGGTGAGATCAGTCCCTTTTTTTAACACTATGTCTCCTCTCTCCATCCCTCTATCCTCTCTGCTGCACGCTTAGAATAAACTGCATGAGTTATCAGCTCCTTGGATAGCAACACATAACGGGAAGGCGAAAAAAAAAATAAAAAGGAAGAGAGACTTCTATCACTTAATGAAAAATAGCTTCCCTTTTGGACAGAACTTCATAGGGCTTGCAATCAAGGCCTGCAAGGCCCCCACTTCTTGACGTGCAATCGAGGCAAATCAAGTCAGCATCTATTAATAATATTTCCCTGGCTCCTTTCATTCCAGCGCGTGTCCTACCACTGTCAATGCTGTGATGGAGCACTGCCTTTATCTCCGCCCCGGCCTGCTCTGTCACAGTGATAAACAATTCTAACAAGAATCAGAATAAAGATCTCCCCAGTAGACTCTGCCAGATAGAGGAGGGGGCCCTTTTTTTTCTCATTTTCTAGACGGCAAAAATTTAATCTAGTGCTTCCATCCCACACCAACCCCCCCCCCCCCACACACACACACACATCCAACTTACCCTCCTTCCTCTTCCCTTACTCCTCTGTTGCCCTCCCCATCTCCTTTTTTTCCAACCAAGCCGCCATATTCAAAGGGATGCAAATTTCCTCTGAGCTGGGACCTGATGGAGTTGAGCGCAGAGTGAATGTCAAAGTGGGAGTGGAGAGCACGTATACCCACTCATACACACGGTCATTGGTTATTGGGATGAACTTTTTATAGGGAAAAGGAGTCTGGTGACCTTGACACCTTCTACTCCCCTTAAAAAATAAAAAAATAAATAAAAATAAAAAGAGGCAAGAGGAAAACTGTCCGATCTTATATTCATGTCAGTAAGGAAGCGACAGCAGCATCACATCAAGTGCTACTTTTTTTCCCCACCCTCCGCCTTGCATGGGTGGAATATATACCTGTGGGGTATTTTTTTTTTTTCATCTGCTTTTACATTAAGTGAAAATAATGGAGGTGATGAAATATTAAAAGTTTGACTGTAAACACCAATGTGAAAAAAGAAAGTTTCAGGAAGTGTGCCTTAGAATGCAGTTAACAGGAGAAAAATAACATCTTCCCTCTTTCATTCTCGTTGTTGAAACTGTACAACTCACTACACAAATTACACTAGTGGGTAAAGTTTTCCTTCTCAAACATAATAATAAGAATTTACACCAACATTGAAAGCTGTCCTCATCCTGTTTAAAAACAGTTAATCAAGTGTGTGGCTGCAGCTAGCAGTTATTTATCAGTTTATCAATTGTATTTGTTTGTTTACTGTCATATAGGAGCAAAGAAACCAGAATATATTCACATTTAATAAGCTGCGACCACAGACGTTGTCTAAGTCAAATACAAATGTTTAATTAATTGATAATTGAATGGACCATCCTGGATTAGACCAAATCTGAATGAATATATTTATCTTACTGTTTTACTAATCTATATGTAGAATACCAGCTGTGATTCTTTAAAGGGGTCTTTAAGTTTTTTTTTCTGAAGTGTGATTGTATGAGGTCCTGAAAGCGAGTTTACAGTGAGTTTCTCTGTGCTTTCACCTGCACATCTGCAGTACTGGGAAACAAACACAAATCTATGCTCACTTAAGTCGATGATATATGAAGAATAGGTTTTTCCACTTAATGTTTAGTGTTAGGCAGCCTTTCCTTAAGGAAGCTTTCATTTGAAAATGTCTCACTCTGCCACACCAAAGGCCACAGAGAAAATCCGCGACAGCTGTTGATCCACAGCTGCCTCCATCAGTAAGTTAGCGTGTTATTGTAACTTAACTTAAATTTCCTGCTGGACAGGGCTGTGTGATGGCAGCATAAGGAATTGAACACATTCTTATTAAGTGATTAGATTTTATTAAATGAGGCTTTTGCTGTTTGGCTAATTAAAGTCTGAGAAGCGAGTGAATCAGGCACGCGATTGTGAAACGGTTGTACTGTATTTCACTGGTGTCAGCTCTGCAACCTGCAGGTGTGGCGTCAGAGGACAGAGAGGAAAAGCACATACAGAAGACTCTTGTAATCCGCCTCAATGTAATCCAGATCCAGTTTGCTGCTTCCTTTTACAGAACAACCCAGATTAGGGCAGCCAGACTAGTAAAAATGGATTACATTTGACCAGCTCTGTGGTGGGCAGAGTGAAAGCTGTGTGTTCTGTTGCAGATGGAGGGGGAAAGAGAAAGAGAGAAAGAACAGGCAAAAGGCTACTCAGGACAGGTGAGGAATGAGACCGCTGAGGGAGGAGCAGTAAATAAAAAGAGGTGACTGAGTGTGCGCTGAGGGGTGAGAGAAGGAGGCTGGAGTGACAGAGGGAGGAGGGGGGAAGGGGGAAGGACTTGGGGGGTGGCGGGGGATCGCCAACCTATCCATCTCTCCTCCTCCTCTTTCCTCCACAGTCCTCTACATCCCATCCCTTTCTGTGACAGCTTCACACTCTGGATCAGTAGAGCTGGGGATCATGCATCTAATCCATTCCCTGATGCATTTTTAATTGTGTGGGAGAGCAGATTAGGGTGGGGCAGGAGGGGATGGGGGTGTGGTTCATAGCAGGGTGGGCGTGCTCACCTCCACAGTGCCATGTGATGTGTGGGTGCAAGTTGGACTGGTGACAAATCTGTCCATACTGATGAGGCGCTCAGAGTGGAAGTGGTGAAATGCAATGGCTGCTCCTTGTCCCTTTAGATAAAGACAGCAGGTGGGAAGTCTGAAGCAAACAAGGACTATATATAGTATACATTGTACACATAACATATCATCTGTCAACAATTCTGTCAACCACTCTGCTTTCTAATATGTGTCTCATCCAGCTATTTACACACATTTACACATTTTTGGCATCATGAGAAATTAGTGGTTATGGACGGTGAAGATCCTCTTATAGGAGCTGGTAATCCAACTATGAACGTTGATATTGATTAAATTGATTACATTTCTGAGGTTGAGATAACATAGTAAGTTAGTAAGAGACATGGACATTCACCCTGGGGACACATGGAAGCCACTTAAAAAAATAATCTACACCTGCTTAAGTCTAGGATAATTTAAAAATATATCTGTTACTTTATCTCAGTGTGAGGAAGCATTTTCTAACTAAAAACTTGGCAATTGCTTCCACTGTCGCACCTAATTCCACAGAGGAAATCAGCATTTGTAGCTCACGGAGACACAAGAGATGCAGATTTACTGCTGCCTGCCCGGCTGCTTATTTGGTTATTTTTTGTTGGTAACATCAGTTTAAATGAAGAATATTAAACACAGCAGTCACAATAGAACTAATTGGAACTGGTGAAGGTAGCAGTGGATCAACAGCTGATGTAAAATTGCAGATTTTACCTCTGAGATTTGTTGCTGGAAGTGAACAATTTGTGACACAAACTTTCCTGTTGGAAAATGCTATCTTAGAGCAACAAATTATTTATATCATATTTTTTTATCAAGTGAGCCTTTATTTTCCTCCAGCTGGTTCCTGGTTCTGGCAGAGGGAGTTTTTTTGTTTTTTTTTACAGATCAGATTATTTTGCCAGCAGGCACCTCCCTAATTTTGAGAGGATTAGTGCTCATTCAACCCTAAAGAACATCAACCAGTGCAGTCCAGTGGATCAAGGAGCAATCTCCTTATTATTACACTTTGCTTTCAAAGGTGGACAGTGTAACCACTGACAACATCAGGGAAAGATAGATTTCTAAAGAAATAACGGAGGATGTCTACAGGAAGAATGTATTTGCAATATTAATAAATAATCAATAAATGTCTGACATAAAGTCATATACTTGATTACACAAAACCCAAAGGTTTATGTGTATAACAGGTGAATATTCCGGCTGATAAATACTAATTGCATGGTCTTTCACTATAGTATTGGAAAAAAAAAAAAACACTATACGCAAGTGGAAAGAGCCACAACTGGCTCACTGGTCATACTTCTATCATTTTGTCTTTTATCATTATTATAATAATAATAATAATTATTATTATTATATACATGTACATATATATATATATATATATATATATATATGTATAACCTGCTGTGCCATGGCCTAAAAGTCATGTGGAGTTGCAAGCGTTCATTATAACTATAAAAATGCTCAGTGCAGTAGGGGAAAACATCTTCTGAGTGAGTCTGCATAAAAGCTGTGGGGTATGTAAAAATGAATGAAAAGACAAACAGACAATCCACACTTAAGTGGAAATGACACTCACAAAAGGTGGGAAAAAAAACATGGCCATTAAAATGGTGGGCTTTTTTGAAAAAGACATCCAGTTTAAGTGCCTCTTTCCGTTTCTTGAGTTGAATGGAAGTTCAAATTGTGGACTTAGACAATAGTTTATGGTGTGAACATTCAACTATACGTTTCTCTAAGACGCAGTGGTTTTAGAATGGAGGAGACATGCTTCAACATTCACAAGTTGAAGTGCCACAGGTAATTCCAACCATCAAGAAGTGAAAAATGGAACGCTTGCTTATGGAGATGTTTCTTTTTGTTACTTCCCCTTTCCATTTCTTCACAAACTAAGAAAATGTGTTGTTTTTTTGGGGGAAGGTGTTGATACAGAAGTTAAATCTAACTTAATGACTTATCCATTTATTTATTCACCACACTTCACTTTCTGCAGCCTTTGTTCTAAATGTGGTGCCTTCAAATGCAACTGTAAAAAGAAATTGTGTTAACATTTGGACATTTTGAACACAACATGTTTGACATTTAAAATGTAACTCCATTATAACCTTTTTGTTGCTAAGCAGTCATCAGTTTACAGTTTTTATAAATGCAAATGATGAAGACAGATACACAAAATCAGTTGGGAAACTTTCCTAATACAAGTTAATAATAATTCCAAAATATTCCAACAAATCAATATCACAAGTTATTGGTTCAGTTTCCCAATGATAATAATTAGTTCTGACATTTGAACTCCACCATTTTTGACAACAAAGTGTGAAAATGAATGTGGGGGTCTTTGAAACGGACTGATTGCATAAAAATGACAAACACGACCCCATTTGCACCATAAACCTGTGTTCACAATGAATGGTACCTTTTTTCTTCACACAATCAGATCACATTCGATGTTGATGCAAAAAATGTTTTGGCTAAAAACTAATTTTGCATCAGTTGTGCATGGGCGACTTAAAATTGCACAAAAAAACAAGTGCTGCAAAGAAATGTTCGTTGTTCAATACAGTTCAAGGTTAGAAATATTCAACTCTTTATCCATTGTCACAAAAGCTGGTTGGTGCTGAGATTCCTCCAACAATCATCAGAACTCTGAATTTCCGAAGGGTCATGGGGCGTTCCTCACCTAGGAGTTCTAACTTGTAACTTTTGTCATATTTGTTTCACAGTAAAACAGTTGTACATAGTTCAATTCAATTCAATTCAATTTTATTTGTATAGCGCCTAATCATAACATACATTATCTCAAGGCACTGTACATAGACAACATCAAGGAGAGCAGAGAACCCCAACAGTTCACACAGTGAGCAAGCACTAGGCATCAGTGGAGAGAAAAAACTCCCTCTTAACAGGAAGAAATCTCTGACAGAACCAGAGATGTGCAGTCATCTGCCTCGACCGGTTGGGGTGAAAGGAAAGTGGGGGACAGCGGAGAGGTGGGGGACAGAAAGGGGGGAGAGAGTACATAGTACATAGTACAGTTAGATTTTTAAGTGTAGTCATATTGCTATGCTGTTTGACTGCTCAAATGAACATTTACAGTGTTGTTATTGACTGGCATTGCTAACAATGGCTGAGATACATTTGCTTCCATGACTTTTTTCCGACTTCTCAAATGGAATGCAAGGGTGCCATTATTCCCAGTTCTGACTTTCAAGTTCCATAAATGGTAACAATAATGGGAACACAGCATTGCATATAACATGAGCACATAATCCTGCAATGTGAAAAACTGCTAACAATCAAGATTTAAGATTACAGTAGCTTATATATCTTTCTCTTATCCTTGAATATAATACAATCCTCAATATAATAAAAGTTAAATCATATCCAATTATCTGCTTTAGATAATCTTACCTGCTCATATATCACACAAGTACGTCCCTTTTAAAACATGATATACTTGCCTGTGTGAACTTCAGTTTTCAGTTTCACGAAAGCAAATTAAAGTTGAATCACTGATCAGCTCTAAAAAACTTTGAGCTTCATCTGCAACGAGGTAATTTACTCTCCATAAGTGGAGCCAAAGCGGATTTGCAGAGAGATATGTGCTCTATTCCACAATGCCAAGCCACCAAGCAGGTGAACGCGTGTGTGTGTTTGTGTATTTGAAAAAAAAAAAAATGGTGGTCTGCAGTGCAACATTCATACATGAAATATGATTTTATAAATCCTTCTAAAAAAAATTATAATAACCCCGATAAGCTTGGGGCTTAAGTGATCCGCAGAATCAGTGGTTTGAGAGTTTAACATCAGTACCACTGGAGGTAATTCTGATGCAAATGTGTGAGAAGACTTAGATAAATGCCTTTGGCTGCTGAATGAGGTCCAGGTGGGAGTGTGCTTTGTATGTTTCACTGAGTGAAGGGATGAAGATGGAAAAAAGAAGGAGAAGATGCAGCATGGTGGAGAATGAATATACAACAAATTGTGCTGACTCGCGTCTTAGTGCATTGTGACGGGCTTTGCTCCATTTCATGTGGGTATCATCCCTGGTCCTCATCCCTCTATCCCTCCCTTCTTTACATCTCTATCAGGCATTCACCATGAATCAGCCACTATTCCATGCACTCATTATGCTGCCTTCATACCAGACTTTTCTGTGCGGTGAGTATCCATACAGAGTCAATGCGCAGTCGCAAGAACAGGCAGATTTTCACGTTGGCTGGGTGCCAGGTTTTTTGTGTCATTCACATTTTGGCATCATTTGCTCCAAAACTGGCAACTTCGGTGAAAACTTGTTCACATCCCGTGCTCTATGACACTAGATGTTGCACAACCAGAGCAATGACAGGAAATGGCGCTATTCACATCCATAGACACATAACCTGGCAGCTTATTTACCAGGCCATGTCAGACCACTTGTCCCTTCACTGGCTATTTTTTTTTTTTTTTTATAAAAGGCAAAGATAGTGGATGGATGTTGTGCAGCAGGATGATGAAACAGTCAGGGACAGGCTAATCGGAGAACATTATACCAAAGCCTGAGAAGACATGGATCACTGGTCACTCAAAGTGAGTGTAGAAGACAGTAGTGACAGAGTGATGGGAACCCATGGACCAAGGATTCCACATCTATAGTGATCACGTCATATGAGGTTCTGTCTTTAATAATGACGCTGAAGTTAGCATCCAAATTTGGCGTTTCCCAGTCGACAGGTAAGGGCCTATGTCAAAAGTAATTTAGGATGATCATCAGCTTTTTGCACTTCTTACTAATGTTTAAGTATGTAAAGCCAAATTGTACTTAAACACACACTATGACATTCATTAAACCTTTATTCCATTTGACATAGTTAGGGGCACGGTTGTTGGTAAGTAAAGTTAGTGAAGTTTGCTCTTCACTTCCTGTCAAGGAGCTTAAAATGTGAATGGCGCTGTGAGCAAACTGAGTCACATGACACCCAGAGCTATACAGACACAGCAAAGGTGAACACACAGGTGACTCTCTGGATTATTTCCAAAGAAAGATATTCTCCTCTTCTTCGCTGACACATGTGCCTGGCATCATCATTCATGGTGTTTGTGTTGACATGCTGTCACTCAGTTTTGCATTTAAAGGATTGATAACCATTTTAACTTAAGATGTTCCTTGCAAAGATTTCAAGAGACTTCCTTGACTTGCATAGTCCTCTGTTACACTTGCAACCAGATACTTATCAACAAAGAAGGCTTAACAACTGCAACACGGTTGTTAAGGTTCATTGACTTGTAATTGTTTCCTCTACTCATATCAAAAACATTAAAAGAAAAAAAAAATAATAATCAAGGCCTCATCACATAAACCTTCAACACTTAAATTCTCACTGTAACATTTCATTAGTAGTACTAGGAGAAGTAAACACTGCTTGGTTGAGTAGTTGTACCAACTGATATGCAATTAATATAAGAGTCCATAAAGGCCACAAGGATTCATCACGGATCCATCTGTAGGACAAAATCTGTGACATCTGGGTCATGATTTCCTTGAAATCAAATTGGCTATGCTCACTGCGCTGATAATAATCATTAGCAGCAATAAAATGAAAGAGAGGAACAACACTAAGCAGTTAAATTTACAAGGCATTTCTACATTTATTTGGCCTTTAATGGCCAGTGCAGCCTGGAAGCTAATAAAAGCCCATTTTAGCCACATTCAATGAATGGAGCACTTAAGCCGAGTAGAGCAGGAGTTAAGATGTCATGGATTCTTAGATCTGATCATTGCATTTCAAGTGTGTGCGTGGTGTTAATTACCAGTGCATACACAGGACCTAATGCCTTTCAAATTAACTCCATAACACCCCCTTCCTTAAAGTCTGGGACTCTAATGAATGGTGAAATTGAAAATTCTCATATTGATGTAATTTTTTTCTCCCAATGTGATAGAATGATCATTTTTTTTCGACCTATTATTAACCATGCTGTGCCATTAAAAGTGAAATACCCCCCTGCTGTGTCAGTTTCCCTCAAAGGCCATCACTAGCCATTTAAGTGAATTCTAATAATTGCCTTGACAAACCTAGACCTCAGAATCAATCAAGGAACACCTGAATGGAGGACTGCTGGTGGATTTAATGGGAGCTGTTTGGCTGCTAGTGGATTGTGAGTGTTGCATACAACAGTGAGTGCAAAGACAACCATGTTTTTTTTTCACCAGTCTACCAGAGGCTTTTGTTTCATTTCTGTCTGCCTTTGACCAAGTTAATGGAGTGGCTCACTCAGCCTGGTATGAGCCATCACTCACAACTGAACAGGAAATTTAATCACAACATCATTATTCTAATGTCCAGGAGCAAGAATCGAGGTGCATCACATATGACATATGAGTTGGACTTTAAAGCATGTCATGTGTAGCATAGAAGAGGTTACAGAACTCATGGCTGATTTGATGGGAGGTCAAGTAATGTTTTGTCTAAAATGATGGTGTATATGAAATGAAACAAGTAAATGACAAGTATATTCATTCAAGTCGAATTGAACATTGTGGCCTGAAATCAACATTTGACAATATGTCATATCTGGTGAAAATCTGTTAAAAATGTCCTGCCTTATCTATTTATCTACATTCCACCCCAGTAGGTCGTAGTAGTGCACCTGTAAACTGGTTTGTCAACTGCCAACATAATACACAATCCAGAGAAGGAGAAGCTGTTTCCTGTTTACCATGTGACTGAAATAGACACACTTAGTGTGTGTCTATTTGTGTGACCAGAAAATATTCACATCTAGACACTCTAACACAATTGGTTGTCAAAATAGTTGATGATTGATTTATTAATTGATCAACTATACTTCAGAGGGACTGAAGGAGGACCTTGGTACATGTCTGCAGTACAGGAAGAGTACTGGCCCATAGATGCTCTCCTCTTGGTAATGGACGCGGTGATTAGCATACATGAGAATCTTCCGTGCAGTCGTGGCATCTCTTCCCAGTCTTCTTCCAAGTACTCCGGAGGGAATGTGTCCCAGTCTGAGGAATGAGGAATGGCCTTAATGAAGTCGGACAAGCCAGAAGACACGCATAAGAAAGATTTTAAATATTGATGTCAGTGCTCAGCTGCATACACGGCGTACAGTAGATCAGTTAGCTCTTGACGGCCATGGTCTCATCCGTCAGCATGAAGGAGATGATTAGTCTCATCAGAGGTGATTGTGTATTCTCTGGGAGGTGCAAACACAACTCACATACCATTTGAATCAAAGGGGCCTCTTGTCCTTCTGCGCTACCGCAATTTATGACTGCACTATTAATTTATTTTCATGTTGTAAATTATTCACAGGGACATGTAATTAACAGCCAGTGAGTTTATGTCAAACAGCTATGTAAAGTGAGAATGGGCTTTTATCAAAGGGACAGGAGGAGTTTAAAAGATGGTGGATTAGATTACAGAAGAGGTGTGAGGTGACATTTAAGCATTTATTATTTTTTACACAGAAAAGCAGTCACTTTATCAGGTACACATGTATTTTAACTGCTTAATGGCAGCAATTCAATGCATTTAAGGTATGTAGACGAGCTGCGGAGGTTCAACCTGACCATCATTATGAGGGCTTGATTTTGAACGTGACATGGTTGTTGGTCACACTCTAGTGCTTACAGAGAATGGTCTGAAAAAGACAAACTGTCCCGTGAACAGCTAGCCTGGCTAACATCATATTGCATGAGTACGAGTCTGGAAAGGGTAGAGCCATCACACACTTTCAAGAGGCAGGACCAATGGTCAACAAAAATGCCTCTGTACGCAACTGGATAGACCACAACCTATCAGACCATTGATCCAGATGCAGAGTGATGGAAACAAGTGTACATGTTGTAGTTTTCTAGGGGCAGTGGCTATCTGGCTAGGTGTCTATTTCCCCCGGGGACCTCCGTGGAGCAAGTCACTTAAAATGGCCTCTTGGGGTTTTTGATTGGTTCCCTTTTTCAGGAGGTCTGAGGAGAATGACCAAACTGGTTCAATAAAATCAAATCAACACTTAAGTGTTTAGAAAACCGTTTCTGAACATACAAAACATCAAACCATCAAGCACAGCCACAGGAGCAGAAGACAACACTGTTTCTCCAACAACCCTCTTTGAACCCTTAGAAGTGTGTTGGACAAGAATATAACATGACTACATGGACTAATATAAGGTTTCTACACTAAAACTGATGTCCTCATAACACTGCAAGGTTCATAAAAACACATCACTTCTACCTCTCATACTTGTGAACACTACTGACATATGATGACGCATGTGAAACCGTTTGCCAAAAGGTTAACATTCAAGCATCATATTCTGCACAGACTGAACAAATATAACATGTACCTTGGTTTGCTTAAAAGTAAAATAGCAAAGGTTTTCTGGGCTGTTTTACCTGTGGCTGCTGCTATAAAATAGGTAAACATTAGAAAATCAAACAGATTATTGAGCAAGTAAAGAAAATTGACCACATTTTGATGCTATGCCCTAACCCACAATAGGCCAGTAAAATAAACGTAGGCAATCTGAGATTCTGGGCAAGTATTGAGATGCAACAGAGTTGAAAAAGGGGTTTATGTTCAACATTATATAAACATGAGTGACAGACTAGTTCCCATGCCATGCTGAGAGCTGTGGAGCTTTGACTTGGAGCCCACTCAGTTAAATAAAAATCCTGGGGGTCAAACTCGAAGGCCGTCCACTCTGGCAGAGTGTTTTTAAATTATTCAGTGGGCCGGGAACTGCCAAGACAGACCAGATCAAGCAGTTGGGTGATGCCAGCAACACACCAGAGACCCAGCGGTATCCACTCCAGAATACTGTAAACACCATCTTCAAACCACAGACACTTGTTTATTTAAATAGCAGCGACCAGCACAGAAGCTGTGAAAAAACAAGAAAATAACACATTTCTCGCACTAAATCTCAACATGAGGGTGAAATGCCCAGAATCTGAGCTGAACTTTGATCTCCCTGATCAGTGAGTCACTTTGAATTTGATGCTTTTTAGTTTTTACCACACTTGCCACAGTGCTCAGGATTCTTATATGAGAGTGGGAAGAAGCATTCATGGTACACATGTGTTACAATTAGCTCCGAGAAAGCGGCATGTTCATTTGAGTGAAGATTTACCAGATGTATGAAGTCGTCTTTTGCACCTTTGAAGATGAAAAAATAAACATGTCAGACTGATACATAAAACCACAACTGTCTTAACTGGCACATGTCAGTTAAGACCCAGCCATGAATGAAAAGAATGTACTAACATATATATATATATTTCTGTCATATACTGTACAAATATTTCCAAACTTAAGCCATGACACGCCTGCAACACTGACACTGTGATCATTTATATTATCACACAGGGCACATGAATGTTCACTGTTAATGGGTGACCATGCAGATCACATTCCATTTCCTGGTACCAATGCTGGCTTTCCTCCAGTGCCTGCCAGTGAACCAGCCTAATTATTCCCAACCAAGAAGTCCATTTTAGTTGGTACATGTCCCCATGCTTCTTCTGCTCCCCTCCCCACTCCCACACATAGTCGGGGTTAACATGCTAATTCCATTTTATGAGCTCTGACGGAGCCCACTCTCCAACACTTACATCTGTTCAACGATTATTAGACCATTTTTTGCTATAAAAAATTCATCACCTCCGCGTGTCACACAGGCGAAACCTGCAAATTTATGCAGTGAATAGAATGGTTAATTTCTCACAGGGAAAAGAGGGGGAATGGTCTAAAAACAGAGATGTGCATTGAGATTCTACTGTTAAATGAGTCGTATCTGAATAAGGTGACATGGCCAAATAAAGAAAATCAATGTTCTACATATGAACAGAGGGAAAATAATCGTAAATTGTTGGCCATAATATCCAGGCTATATATTTTTTTAAAAAATCCTTGATTAGGATCAAAATGTACACTACACATTGAAAACACTAACCATGACAAGAATATGTGGACATCAGAGTTGTTTCAAGGGAGTTCGGAGGCCCAATGCAGAGGGCCCGATATCAAACTAGACCAAACACCCAATACTTCTGAACTGAAAGCAGTAGCCCATAAATGTGTTGTTCATACATAAACATTTAGCACAGAGGTTATTCTCAAAGGTCAAAAATGGTTTTCCATGTCACAAAATGCTTTTCCATTCACATACAATGACTGTCCAGAACAGGTTGTGGGTTTGATTTCTGGCTCTGCTACATGTGCCTTGAAATACTCACTTTCAATCACCTTTGTGTCCTTTGTGTCAATATGTAAAGTGTTCCTTAAAAGAAAAGGGGCTGTACAAAAGATTGGTTATGCATATGTATATATACACATATATATGTACTGTTTTTTTTTGTTATTTTTTTAATGCAAATAAATCAACAGAAGTGAAAATCTAAAGCATGTGAAACTATATGCGCTACCATACGTCTCAGGTAAACATCAGTGGCTGAATTTCTAAAGCCCCCAAGGGTGCAAGCATAAAGAGGCTGCAGTCATATGTATCACTAGGATCAGCTGTTTTTCAAACTTTTTTTTAGCTCCCTTTAAGTCTGAGTTAAAAAACAAAATGATGGCACACTAGTTCCCTCTATTGGCCAGCTGTATATATATATATATATATATATATATATATACATACATATATTAAAAAAAGAAAATTACATTTCACCCTTGACAAAAACCACAAGGAAAAGCTAGTTCATTCAGGTGGTGAATCACACTATAACACAACAGTATGACACAAAGAAAAAGTAGTGCTCTGGTGGCTAAAGTCAAGATATCCATTTTACAAGGGTGTTTTTTTTATATATATATAATGTTGAATACTGCATCTTGGAAACACATGTCTGAATGACCCATGCTAAACAGTAGCAGTCACATGGTTCAGAGGCAGAGCGGCACTTTTCTGAGCGCATGATTAACATATACCAGCGTGTGAAAAATGTGTGAAATAATGTGAAAGAAAATGTAAAGGCAGTATAATTCCCTGCCTAATGCAATTGCTGGCTCTTAATTGATGAATCTACTTTGTCATGTCCACACAGGGAGACCGGGGGAGGGGGCCGCCATGACAGATATCTTTAATAAAGTTGCTCTTCACGTTGTCGGGGATATATGGTCATAATTGCCTGGCTGGGAATCATTTTCAAATCAGTATCTCCTGCGTGAGAGAGGAGGAAGTGAAGACCTCCAGTGGTCGCTGGACAAGGAAAAATAGCTGGATCACACATTAAAGCTAATCAACTTTAAATTAGACATGATAAAGTCCTAATTACTCTGAACAGAAATAGAGATGATCAAATAGTTACATATTAGCTGGGCTAAGTTGGAATAAGTATGCATTTATAGAAACTGCCGCACATATTCAGACTTAATTACATTACACTCCCTCAGTTGCTTCACCATCAGCCCCAGTGGGAGAAACACCTTATGGCTGCTGGGGGATCTACATGTATATGTGTGTATAATATAGTGGTGAGATGATGAATATCTGCCCAAGGCCTAATGGAGGCTTTATTCAGATGAGCGCCAGGGAGCTGGACCGCCACCTTGCACCTTCCCCTCCTCCCAGTCCCCTTCCCAAACCCTGCTTCAATACACCATATACCTCTTCAAGTTGACAGGCTGGAGGAATGACCCTGAGAATCACATTATGTATATTTCTTTAGCGGTCGCTGCAAATTTGCATGTAGAAGACAGTTAAAATAAGGCCATAAATCAGTGGGCAAACATATAAATGGATTTGTGGTGAGATTGAAACCGCAGGCGAGTCTCCTGTGCAAATATTTCAAGCTGTCTTCCCCACTCACTCACTGGGGCTTGGAGATATCAGCTGTCATTAACCAGCCCGGGCCTCTCTGACCACTCGCCTTGTATTTTCGCTTCATTACACGACTGGGGAGACGAGTGCACGACTGGCTGCCCGTGAGAAATCTACCTGCTCATTCTGATGCAAACTTTGTCATCAGGGGGGAGAGACACTTGAAACTAAAGCTTCATCTTCTTTCTCAAATACATTGTTTGTTTAATGCAAAAAGAGGTCACTCAAGACCTTATGTTGACATGTGTGTTATATAATGTAGTTCATCAACTGTATATTTACTGTTCTTACACCTTCATCCGGGAATAACAAATACAACAAGGATGTAGGTGCTTTTGAGTCTATTCATTGAATTGTAGTCATAGAAGCCCTGCTGTACGGGGATGTACATTATGTAAAATATCTAAGAAACATAAGAAGCTGCACCTAAACCCTGAGTTACACAACGTTCATAGTCACAGCAGAGGAGAATTGTCACTAATAATAATGAGAATAGGCGACAATCACAGACTGTGTTGTTTCTCCTCTGGTTGAGATGTTTTGGAGAGCAGTAGTGAGGCCTGCAAATGAACATTTACATTGTGAAGCCATTATTTACATTTAACATTGTTACTCAATCTCTGATGACATATCACAGGAATGTTATGCCATAATATAATAACGTTCTCATATGTAGCCCCTTTATTTAATATCAATAATAACTACAGCAGGTATGATATAAGCCCCTATACGATCAGCAGCATTACAGAATGTTCTGCTGCTCTTACTTTTGCTTCTTCGTCCCCTGTCCTTCTTTTGGGACAATTTACAACACTTGTCCCTAGAAGTGATTTTATGACATGAATTGACAGAGGTACAGTAGATGGTATAAAACATACAATAACAGAACAAAAAAATGACTTCACAAGGTGCATGGCACAGTTTTAATCAAAACATTAATAGAAAATAAATGAAGATTAACTTAATTTAGTGTAATTAATGTACACTGTTTTGCAGTCATCCAGGTCATAGTCATCTTCAGTAGGCTTAGCTATAAGCTTACAGATAACTACTAAAGATATTTTGATATGTGCATCTAAACTGCTTTATTTTTTATCTTTATGTTTTCTTGTTTTTCACCTGACATTAGAGAAGAACATTTGTATAACCCATCCACTTTAAACTGACACAGACATTTTAATATTATTACATTTTGAATTTCTTGTTGACTACAAACAGATGCTGATGCACATGTTCAATTTCACAGTATATTGGAGTTCACCACTTAAATAGTGACACTTGAGACATTATGAAGCTCCAGATTTTGACTTGAGAAAATGTTCTTTATCTGGACTTCTAAGGACTGTAACTGACTTACCTATAATATAGTCAAGTAATATTCTATAGCCAACAACATGGCAGAAATTATTATGAATTGCACGTTTGTTATTATTTGTTTTGAGTAAAGTAAAATAGTAACATTATTCTGGGAGACCAAAGAAAAAGTTGGTGATAATTGCATGCAGCACCAGTGCCTGAATCAGCAGCTGCAGTGTGAAACCTTGAGAAACCAATGTCGGTCGAACTTTTGTAAGAACATTAATGGAGCTTGTTGTTCTCCCAATCTCACAGATGCCTCTTTGTCATCGCGCAGCCTTCCAACATGTCACAGTGGTCCAGCGCAGACTACTCAAGTCATCGCAGAGCGTCAGCCGATGAGGCCCAGATGTTCTCCAGCAGCTGACTGAGTGAAAACATGGCACGTCCAGTCAAAGAGGCAACATCCACCATGTTGCCCAACACCTGCCACTACAGCTGCTCCACCTTAGGTTCCACCTCACTGCGTCCACACGGCTACGACAAGGAAGAAACATCTTGATAGAAGTTGTTGGAGGCAAAGCTTTCCTAGTGAAGTTGTCAGACTCACATATGGCTCCGATAATGGTAAATGGTGTGTATTTGTATGGTGTTTTTTTCAGTCTTGATGACCAATCGAAAAAGCTCTACATGCAGTTTTGCCTTACATACGTTTTTTTCATATGCATTAACATATCTCTGACACAGCTGCCAGGGGGATATTTGGGGTGTCTAACTGTCTTGCCAGAAACATTGGTATGTAAACTAGAGGAACCTGGGATTGAACCAGACTGTCCTCCAATGAAACGTACATATAGGTCGTATGCAGGAATTATGACCTATGTCTATGTTTTCAAATCCAGCGCCCCTAGCAGTTGTATACATGACAGCAACCTGGTACCTTGGAGTAGTGGTATCTAGTCGCTTCGCTGAGGTCGAGAGCACTGCACCCGAGTGTGGTCGACAAGGGTTTGACTCCCTAACTATACCACCTTTTTAATATTTTTACTGCCTAACCCTGTCTTTTTTGCCCTAACTCTATAACCTCAGTAACACATGTGCATATTTGAGTTGAAAAATACAGCACCAGTGTAGTAAAAACATACCTTTAGGTCATATTCAAGGGTTGGCCAAAAATACCCATAGATACGTTTCAGTTGGAGGACTTGTTGGATTGAACTCCTGTCTTTCTTGATGAACTGAAATCTGAACCACATCCATCTCAACCGTGGTCCATGTAAAGTTTCCATATTCATCCATTAAAAATATAAACAAAATACAAATCTATTTTCATCAGAAACAATGAAGTAGACATCATATGTGTTTTCAAGGGGTTTATAACAGTTGTTTAGGTAAAAGGCTTTGAAGAAACAGGAATGTTTTGATCAAGCAAGACGGGATGCAAAGTGCTGTAAGAGCTCTGTGTGTCGTGGATGAAAGCCTGCAATGAACACACTTAACACACACTATTAGCAGCAGTTTTTAACATCTGAACACACTGATGCCTTTTTATTTGGTGTCCATTTAACTGTTTGAGTTAGTTTGGATTTGTCTTTATGTATGTCCTGATTCCTGTCATCCACTGTAAACTAAGGTTTATATCTGGTTTGTTCATGTAATACTTTCTAATCAAATGATTCATTATCAATTTATTCCAAGAGAAAAACATGTGATATTTATTTCCCTTGTTGGCATCATAGGCTGAGAATAAGCTTGAGAACTTTGCTGGATGCTGTTGCAAAAGGTAAAATGAATTGATACGCATGGTGATGACTGTGTCCACTCAAGACGGGGTGAATGCACTTGTTACTCATTTAAAATTGACTTCACAATAAGGAGTAAACACCATTCTGGTTTGTCTGTTTGCTCACATTGATCATTGACATCAGTCAAGTAGTGAAAACTTGATCTAAAGCCAAACTCAAATGAGATAAATGGAAGCAGTGTTGTTTTCGGAACAGGAAGCCAATGTTTGTGTTAAAATCACCCCAAAAATGTGAAATGAAGGGTGGAAAGGAAATATTAACTGCATGGATAACAATATTTTTAGACAACCCCTTCAAAAGAGCCAATTAAGACACTGCAAGCCCTATTCAGGACTATGGCATTATGTTGAACTGTTTAAGCAATGTGCATATGGCTGAGTGATGTCTGATAGATTTCATCAGGCTTAAGTAATCAACTTTAACACACTTTGGGCAAGTCAACAGGACTTGTGTCTATTGTAGTTATCAGGGTAACATATAGAATGCCTTTACTGTCATTGCATGTGACGTACAAATAAACGTGGTGTCTCTATATAAACCAGGACTGTATGCATATACAATAACATGTATTATTACATTCACACACCCACACATGAGGGAGCATATTTAAGACAGAAGTAAACAAAACACATGTTAGAAAGTGTTTCACAAATATACAGAATTATAAAAAAAGTAATAAAAAAGTTTAGTTTTTTTTTAATTTTATTTTATTCTTAGAACACTGCAATGGCTTCCATTAATTGGGGCAGCCTAAACAAAGTGTTGTCCCTAAACGTAACCATAATGCCTAACGCTAACCTCAACCTGACCACAATTCAAATCGTACGCCTGAACTCATCCTCAGAAATTGCCTCATTAGGACCATACTTACACACATACACTTACATACAGCATTCTTAGTGGAAATACACATAGACATAATTCAATTCAATTTATTTGTATAGCACCAAATCATAACATACATTATCTCAAGGCACTGTACATAGACAACATCATGGAGAGCAGAAAAACAACAATCCACACAATTGAGCAAGCACTAGGCATCAGTGGAAAGAAAAAACTCCCTTTTAAGAGGAAGAAATCTCTGAAAGCTCGACCGGTTGGGGTGAAAGGAAAAATGAAAAAGGGGAGAGAGAAAGGACAAGAGGGAGATGAGGTAGAGACAGAAGAAAGAGACCAGGAGCAGATATACAACTGTATCAAGTTTATACAGGACATTTAGGGTCAGTGATGACATGTTTAAAGAACTAAAATGTCATTTATAAAAGCAGCAGGATAAATTGTTGATAAAAAAGTATACTGATATCAACTTTTAATTATAGCATAATAATAATAGTGATGATACGTATGATAATAATAATAATAACCTAAAAACTGGATCTGGATCCTGCAACCTGCAAGATGAGGACAGACAGAGAGAGAGAAAGGAAAGGAAATAAAGACACAAACTAGGGAGAGAAAGAACAAGGTTAATGACATATGATAAAGTCATATTCATACCCTGAGTGTGAGAGAGTGAGTGTGCGTGCACCACAGGAAATTCCCCCAGCAGTCTAGGTATACAGCAGCATAACTAAGAGATGGTCCAGGTTTCCCTGAGACAGCTCTAACTATAAGCTTTATCAAAAAGGAAGGTTTTAAGTCTAACTTTAAATACAGAGAGAGTGTCCGCCTCCCGAACTGTCATTGGAAGCTGGTTCCACAGGAGAGGAGCCTGGTAACTGAAGGCCCTGCTTCCCATTCTGCTCTTACAGACTCTGGGAAACACAAGTAAGCCTGTATTTTGGGACCAAAGTGATCTGTTAGATTGGCAAGGTAAAACTAGGTCTTTCAGGTATGAAGGGGTCTGATCATTAAGGGCTTTGTACGTGAGGAGGAGGAATGCATTCCCTTGCCACCTAATCCTAACTGGAACTATTGCTTAAACTTTTGTCCTATCTCAACCTAAGTCTAATTCAAACCCTAACACTAAAACCAAGTCTAAACCCATAAACAGGTGAGGACCATACAAACTGTCTTCACTTTCACAAAATGTGAATGTTTTTAATAATTTGGGCGTCCTAACCCAAACCTTATCTGTAACCCTAACCAGTTACAACCTAACCCTCATCGTAATTTAACCACAATTTACTTCAGAAATTAGGTTTTGCCTCACTAAGACCAGGCCTTGGTCCACATGAGGATCTCTGATCCTGAAAAAGTCTGTTTTAGACCAGAAAATGTCCAAAAATAGCAAACAAAAACAAGTACACAAACACAAAGAAAGCATCTGTCCCTTTCTCGACTCGTGACTTTCTGTTTGATGATTTGTGTCACGGCCACTCAAATAAAGCAAAATAAATGCAAACACGTCACATTTTAATTAACATCAAAGCAAAGGAGGGCGACACCTAATCGCCGTGTAAACACAGAGATAGCGCTGCCAGCTCTTTTTTATTATTTATGGGAGTGGACACATCCTCGTCACATTACATTAGAGAGCAGGGAGGCGGGCAGCCATGTCGAGGTCAGAACACAGATCCCACAGCATGTGACACACACAATCACAACTGCCTGCCCGCTGCTGCACTTACATCCTGCCTGACTTCAACACATGACAGAACAAGAAGTTCATTCATATCCAACCTTCCATTGCAGGCTTTGGAGAGTTTTTTTGCCCACAGGAGTTGACAAATTTCAGATAAATGAGACAATGGCACCACTGGCTGTTCTGGTCAAAGCATGGATGCCATCCCATTAAAGTCCACTTCCACTTTTTTCTTCTTTCAGCTTCTCCCTTTAGGAGTGGCCAAATGGAGAAGCAAGAGCAGGCTGTATGTGTTTTGGGTGTCCTTTTCCTCTTTCTACCTCTTTGAAATATTTTGTGTCCCATGTATATTTTCAACTTTTTCCATGTATTATGTATTGTATCCAATAACACTGCTGCACTACCGGAAATTTGGTGGGTCATAAAATACATTCACCCCAAATAGAGCCGCACTATCGACACAGAGACCATGCAAATAGAGACTGAGTGAGAAACTGACCTTTTGTGACTTTTTGTAATACACATGTATAACAAACATATCTCAGGCTAGCCATTGTTAGCAAAACCAGTAAACAACAACACACAAACAATGTAACAACATGTCTAAGGTTTGAGATGCATCATGCACTCATGCTATATGCTATGCACTCATGCTCTGGTCTCTGATCTGTTTATTAAGTACACAGTACAACAAAGGCTGCTGTTAAAAAATAAACAGTATGTGTTCGGTTCATTGTGTAAAAAAGCCAGAGCAGGTACCAACAAAGGAACCAGGTACCAGGTACTATCCCTAATGGAAAATGATCCAAAAACAAAAAGCAGCAATGGAACAGCTGAGTAGTGCTAGAACAACCAATCATGTTTTTTTCAATAAGGCCTTTATTGTGAAAATATTTGTATGAACGCCAGTTGCAGTTTCTTGCTTATACACAAATCTTGACATTTAGTTGATTAAGTAACAACATTTAAAAGTACATGGCATCACCTCTGTGTAACAACAGTGAGTGAGACACACACTCCAGAGTGGAAAACCTTGAAATTGTAATTATTCTCAACATTATTTTCATATGTTTTTAAACAGGATTTTCTTTCACCTTAAATAATAAATAAATACATATTTTGTCCATATATTAATGTTTTTTATATTCATTGTTAAGATTAAAATTGTTATTATGATGTTCCAGACCTTGGCGTTCTCTATGCGCACCTTTTCATATGTGGATTTTAATTGACTAGACCTGCAGCCGAGAATACTTTGCTTCTTTTGAAGCTCTGTTAGGCTGAGACTTAATAACCATTGACCGCTACACCACAATGTTGCTCACCATTTTCTGATTTCAACAGTCATCTGTGCACAGAACAAAACAGCCACCTGTATTTGGTCCAGTTTATTTAATTGTTCCACAAACAAAAAAAAAATCGTTTCTTTTCTCCCCTGCAGCAAAAAGCAAGAGTATTGATGGTGCACACAAGCACAGCAGTCTGAGAGATGCAAATTTTGATGGTTTGCAAATGGAATTTCTACAATATAAAGCCTTGTTAGTGCAGGAGTAGCAAAGCACTAAGGACAATCAAGACACCTTGTCACTTGCTTCTTCTTTTTTTTTTTATCTCCTACCTCCTTGTGAAGAGAAAGCACTTTGAATGTGCTAGTTTTTCTCCTACATTTACATAACAAAGCCCCCAAGAATAAGGTAGAGCGATGTGATGAAGCAGCTTCTACCACTGCTTCTGAACACCCTTCAACATGCCTCACACACACACACACACACACACAAGAGTGGAGGCGTGTGCACATCCACACATCCGCATGTATTCTCTGTCTTTTTTTATCTCTCAATAAAAGTATCTGACAGCCCCAACTCCAAAGATCCCCAATGCATGGCTTCACACAGTGGCTACGCAGTCAGCAAAATAAATTGAAAGCATTAAGAAAAAGTGAAAAAAGGAAGAAGTGAGAGGCAGAAAGTGAGACAAAAAAAACACCATAAAAACAAAATAACCTCTGCACCGACTACAACCCCCCCGCCACCTACATATAACAACCCCTACCCTACACCCGGCACAGCTTCCCACTTGGAAAGAAACAGGATGAAATGACATTATGCATATGAAAATGTCCAGAAAGATGTTTGATTTATGTATGCATTAGATGCAAATTCTATTACGGGACACAAGGCGGGCTGTGAGATTTCCCACTGAACACTTGGCTGCCCTGATCAAACCCCATCTCATTAATTCAGACAAGGGGGAGAAAGATAGAGGGAGTGAAAGAGGAAGAATTGGAGGAAATTTACAACCCAGACACAGATTTCTCAAAAAGCAGGAGAGGGAGAGAGAGAGAGAGAGAGAAGGGGTGGTGGTGGTTGGTAGTTGAAGGAGCAAATTACAATCTTCCCTCTGAGGCTGAAGCTGAGGATTTTCTGACCCACAGCCTGCACAGTCCAGAAACATTGTAATGGGACAGGAGAGGAGCAACAAAAACAACAATTAATGTGACTAGGAATAATGCAGTATTGTGGGAATAGACCTATAAGTGCTTGAGTATCAATGTAGTGCATATGTTAACTAGACTTTAAATAAATGCAGAGGAAATTCATCTTTTCAGCTACTTCTATGGAATGTGTTTCATGTCGTCGATGGTTTTCACTGAATTTATTTGCTTTTATTGATCAGAATCAGAATTTGCTTTATTGGCCACATTTTGTACACATACAACTAGACAGAAATACCAATAATGTACTTGATGACATAAGTTTAACACTAAAACTGTGTGTTAAACACAAATAGATGATCTTTACATTGAAAACCATTGTCAAACGAGATTATGAACATGTCATACAGCAGTCAGTGACACTGCATGCTGCACGTATTTTGTTTAATGTCAAGACAATCAGAAGTGAGATGACTGCAAACAGGGTGGAGTACGAAAGAAAGTACAGTTTGAGGGGAGAAATGCTTCTTGTCCCCACCCGCCCCTGCACTGCTGCTGGATACACACAAACCCTCCCTCAGTCAGGTCTGATACTATTGCATTAAGATGAAGAATGCAGCATACAAACAATGTTAAATAATTTATGTTCACAAAGACCAAACAGAGAGACAACAAAAGTTACATACTGTAGCTTTAATCCACTGCTGAGGCTGATTCTACCATTGAACCAAGCAAAAGAAGAGGGCACAGTAAAATTGTGACTGGTTTCCTTTTGGACAGGGCCTCAGTCTGTAGCTGAGGAACATCTTCTGCTATGTCGTGAATAATCTGTTAATTATGTTTCCTGTGCACTTACTTGGTTTTATGTGATGCACAAAAAAGTTTTGGCAGTATTTTGACAGTTTAGTTTATTCACATATCTAGCACCTTCATTGTGTGTGCCTGGGTGTGGGGTTTTTGTTACCCCACAGAAAAATGTGTGAAGGGAGTATAAAAGGGTCATACTGAGTATCATGGTGGTTATATAATAAGGTAATATGGATAGAAAAATCACGTTATTTATTATAGCCTGGGTCTGGATATCTGTTCCCACTGTTATAACTGTACTAACAAACTGGAAAAAAGAGGCCTCACTGCCTCACAACCATCTGACAGAGGAGGAAGTGAGTGGTCATATTCTCTGACATGCCATAAACAAACCTGTAATCCATCATCAGTGGCTTCACTTGCTGCAGATGTGATCACAGTTTTACTGACTGGTTACTGGAGACACTACACATGTCCTTACTGTTGGTTTTACCTTCAGATAAAGCAATATGGGAAAAAATTACTAAACCAGTGATTTACCAAACGCTCTCCCATTCACTTAAAGAACTGTCAAACAGGAAGCTGAATGAGCCTATTTGCACACTCTTTGAATGCAAACTACTCTATTTGGCAAGACAAGGCAGTTTTATTTATTGAGCACTTTTCATATACAAAGGCAGATTCAAGGTTGCCACACATTAACATTGGCACAATGAAAACATTGTAATAAATCAATACACAGTCAAAAGCATGAAAGAAATTAAAAGTTTAATAAGATTATAAATGTTAACTGAAGAGGTCAAAGGACTATGAAGAGGAGACATTAAAAAAATAAAAGTGTTAAAAAATGTTGGAATAGTTTAGGTAAAAGCACTTTTGGTCTAGTTTCAATATCTATTATTAAAGTAGCTAATTAAAAGGACAAAAATCATCCCATCTGACTCTACAGCGACCTTAACCCCACCTATCTGCAAAGACTGAGGCCCTGTCCAAACAGAAACAGCACTAAACACAAAAACACAGCAGTGAGGAAATGTCTCCATCCACACAGAACGCCCCCCAAAAATGACTCAAGATGCTGTAGTAGACCAAACAACAGTGTTGGCGACTTTACAGACCTTTGACAACTTTTGTTTATTTTTCCAAAAAGCGACCATAGCAAATGTAGCAAGTCGTAACTTTCATAATCCTGATTACTTTACGAGAAGGGAATGGTCTGTTCTTCCACATGAGTGAGCTGCATCTAGGTGTATTTAGTCAGTCTGACTGTAAACACACAGAAAAACACTGTGACCACACAGAGTCACAGACAAGTATGAGCTGTGCAGTGCAGCTGACCGTGTGTGGAATAATCACTAAAAAAGTTTTCTCTTATTTAACAAAAAATAAACATTTTTGGTCTCCTGAAACGCCATTTCTGTGTGGACGAAACACTGATGTGATAAAAACCCCAAAACAAAACTGTGGATTCACCTACACACATTTCTGTGTGGATGGGCCCTTAGATGGGAATGTTGGGAGCAACATCATAGACAACACTCCACAATTGCAACTTGACTGGCCAATGTGTTACTATTTTGCATACAGAATAGTTCAGAGGCGTCACCTGCAACCAGGTTCCTACAGGATGATACCAACTGTCAATCCCAGTGGTGTCCACTCACATGGCATATGTTCCTCCTGTTCCCAAGTGGGAACAACAAAATTGACATCATGTCCTATTTAAGAAGAACTGTGAACTAGTGATTGACCTTTATAAATGTTTACTGACTCATTGGCAAGTATAAGCAAATTTTCCCATACACATGTATGACAAATATCGGATGACAAATAATATAGTGAACATTGTGAAAGTTCCAAGATTATATTACAATTCTTACAAAAAGGTTTACAAAAACTAATTTGTTACCTGTGTTTAAAATAATGTAATACTGGTCAACTCCATTTGTTCATTTAACTTGTTTTCAGTAAAGTTAAAAAAATAAAAAATGTTTGTATACACAATGCATTGTGGGTAGTTATGCTGCCCTGTGGATCCTTTTAAAATGTGAGTTATCATTGAAGTGTCAGCGCAGTGAAACTGTCCTTCCGTAAATTCCAGTGATGTAACAACCTTGAAGTTCAGCCATTTGAGAATCCCTTCGTTGACTTTGAGAAACACCCATATTCTCGCTTCCTGGTAAGTGCTCCAGGTGAGATAAGGCTGACTGATCGATTCCTGCATAGAGAGCTGCTCTCGGCCTATAGTGAAGGTGAGGATGAGAAGAAATAAAAACATGAGGGACATGTCCCCACATCTCTGTGCATCTCAGCATTAAAGCATGTCACTTCATCAGTCCCCGTGTTACATGTGACACACATGTCAGCCCTGCGTGCCTTTGAAGGCTCGTATATGAAGTGAATGTGGAAAGATAACAAATAAGAGACAAGACAAGGTGAGATGGTGATCGAGAGAGGCTGACTGCAGGTGATCCTGGCCCCCTGCTCTCTCTCTCTCTCTCCTTCCCATCACTTCCTCCTGCAGCCCTGTGTATGATTGAGGTCAGACAGGGAATTCTTCCCTGGCCTAACTAATGTGATTGCATCAGAGCAATACCCTTAAACGACATCACACCCCTGATCTGCATACTAATTGGCCCTGCTGTGTCCTTGACACTGACCTTGACAGGAAGAGGCCTTCATCCCCCCCTAGGATGGGTTAGGAGGGTGTTGTGTGTGTGTGTGTTTTTGAGGGGGTGGTGGTGTACAGCGTCTGTCCATTGCTCACATTTTTCATGCAAAGTCGCCCTCGTTCTGCATAACCTCTTTCCGCCCTGCTGCCCCACCCCACCCCCTCCCGAAACCCAACCCACCACTGATACACACACATATACACACACACCCTTGCCCTATGGTACCCCTATCTCTTCTCTCTATGCATCAATGCAAATTATAACAATGGCCGAGGCTTTATTCGGCGGGGGTAAGCCTGCGTGACCTTCTGTGACGGAGAGCAGCAGAGACAAAAGGCCATTTCTCTCTGAATAAGCACATGGACAGCAGCATCTCCCCATTCTGGGTATACGAAACGAGGTGGTGGTGGTGGTGGTGGTGGTAGTAGATAGGGGCCAAATGCAAAAGAGGCTACAATTGCAGGGATTTTTTAAAAGCTAAAAGAGAGAAGAATGGAAATGAATGCAGAGCGAAGCAGTGGAGGGAGAGAGTGGAGGGAAGCCACGGTTCTTTGGAGGGTGCTGATGGAGGATGTGCTGGGTTTGTTGATCGGTATGTAGCTCTGTGGAACAGACAAGAAATGCTGGATAAGAGATTTGCATGTTTTATTTACGTCTCACCATTACAAATCATAATTGTGTTGGGGTCTCAAACCCAAGTAAGGAGACCTCATGAGCATAAAGTCTGGTCAGGAGGAGGAAAAGAGAAAACAATTGTCCAGTAGAGGTGGGGGATATGAGCTCAAAATTAGCATAGCAGTTTGCATAATTTATAATTTCAAAATAAAAGTGTTTGCTTGAATACAGAAGCAAAACATATTTATGATGAAACATGAAACAATTATGCATTTAATCAATTCAGGGGCTTCAACTTTGAGAGCTCTGCTGTAGAATTAGGAGGTCCTAGAGAACAGCTCTCACAAACTGCACCATCAATACTACTACTACTACTACTACTACTGTAGAATAATTACAGCTCTTGTAGTAAAACGGGGGAAATCAATTATAATTATGTCTGGAAGGGGCAGTTCGACAGAGGCCAGTGCACCTATAAAAGTAAATGTAAAGTGTAATTTGCTTCAGTCTCTCGAGTTGAAATACGTGACACTGAGTAAAGTAATTCAAGAGACATGATGTTGCAGAAGCCAGTGTTTGCTAAGATTCTTGCAAAGTCACAATGTGATACCAGAAATGGATGACAGTTGCAATACTGTACGTGAGCACCATGAGTGAGCACAAATGGGCCGCAGGAGACTGTGGAGAAGACAGTGAGCACAGGGGGAAAACATTCTGACATCTTCGAATGTCAATGAAATGAAAGGTCGGCCTCATTAATTGGAAAACCTCATATTAATGTGTTTAAAAAGGAAAAGAGAATAAGAAGAACATTGTGGCTTGACATTTTGTTTGTTTGTAGATAAGAAGACGGCGCATGTCTTTCCTCAAATACCTTCACACTTACACTATAAAAGTGACGTTGGAGAAGGTATTAGCGATCAGAAGAGCAAAATGACGATGTCATTAACATCATGATTCTGCCATCCAATGTAAACCCACAAAAGCAGAGCAGTATAAACCTGTAGAACTGTATAAAACAAACCACCTAAAAATATGCAAAAAATACAAAGTAAAGCCTAGGAGAGTCCCTGTGGATATCTCATTACGTGTAAAACCATTCACATGACACATTTTAGCTCTCATTACACATTTGCTCTATCAAATATAAACTAGGTATATCTCTGGGACCTGAAGGTCTTGTGTTTCCAGCAGATAAGTGTGGCAGATGCACTGTGACTAACCATAATTAGAGCCCTGTGGTCTATTTGCAAAAATAGTCCATGGGTGAGTTGCTGCTCCCAAAATGAACACACTAAACAGCTCATCACCAGGCTAAATCTTGTAGAATGCTAATGCCCTGACTAACCTTATGGAAGTCGTACCGGAAGCATTTTGGTCTGTAGTGGATTCTACTCAATAAGTTTTAAAAGCCTATAACACAAACAGTCATCAGTGGCTGCTGGTGAGATTATTTGTTGGATGTGCACAGTATTAGCCTGGCTAATGCCAGAGTGCATCTTAATCTCATTTCAGATTGAAGCCGTGCCTCAATTCCGATTCTTGACTCTCAGGATATGCATTTGTTGTCAAAATGGTGTCACAGCACCACGATGTAGACTCTTCCAATTAACACATGAATTGTCGTCTCCTTTGAATGCGGCCGATGTTTGCCCATCCGCAAAAGACATCTGGTGTACCATATCCAAGAATTCTTTGTGTGCCAGTGGCAGAGTAATAAGGACGGCTTCTATCTCTTCCTGAGTGTGTGACCGACACTCATGAAGAACCAGACTAAGAAGTGAGACACAGATTGAGCAGTGAGTCTGGAAAGGGTGTAGCCACGTCCCACATCCCACTGCCTGGTCAAAGGGGTCACACACTCTAACACTTTGTTGGACCACCTTTAGCTTTACAGCACTCATCCGCTGTGGCATTGTTTCGATAAGCTTCTGCGATGTCAGAAGATTTATTCCCGTGTTGCATTCATCTTTCACCAATATCTTGTATTGATGATGTGAGAGTCGGACCACTGCTTAAAGCCTTCTTCAGCACATCCCAAAGATTCTCAATGGGGTTAAGGTCTGGACTCTTTTGGCCAGGCAGTGTACAGTGGTTGGTTGTTTGGCTCTCTATGTGGCCCTGTGATGGACTGGCGACCTATCCATGATATATATATATATATATATATATATATATATATATATATATATATATATATATATGTATACATATATGTGAGTATATATATACTCACATATATGTATATATACTGTATATATATATATATATATGTATATATATATATATACATACATATATATTTCCTTGTGTGTACATTGAGAAGTTTACTCCGTGCCCTGCCCTAATGTGTGTCTTGTGTCTGATTTGCCTTGTTTTGGTATTTTTCTGTGCTATACTTATTGCTATTCCCTCCTTCTTTAGTTTGAAAAGAAAGACTTTTTCTTTTCTTGTTATATTGCTATCCTGCATGGGTCTTCCGTTTGTGAAACATAACACCATAGACGCAGCCCAGTGTATTCTGTTTGAGTATTCCTGGATGTGCATGGACCCCGTGCATATTTCCATACATATAGGAGAAGGTTTTTAGGAGAAAATGACCATACAGTTATCAGTGTTTATACGGTGAGTTTCAGAGGGGAGATGTCGGACAACACTCGGGATTGTAGCGTTATCACCGAAACAAATGGATTTGTTTTGGGGGCTCGATTGTTCCTCCAGCTCTGGCTCTTCTGCAGTCTGGTAGTTTCCTGTATACAAAGAGAGGGACATGAGTCCCAGAGACTGAGTCTTAAAGGCATGACAGTCTCCTTTATTTTGAATTTGTGTAACTGCTACACAGTAACATTTTTCTAAACTAGTCATTTGCTTTGGCTATACTGCCTATATATATATATATATATATATATATATATATATATATATATATATATATATATATATATATATATATATATATATATATATATATATATATAGATATATAGATGTATACATATATATATAATCTGCACTATGAACATTAAATCCCGTCTTTTTTAAGAACAATATAGGAAGAAGTATGTATTCTTTACTTATACAAGTTATACAACTACAACTTTCTTACTTTAGTTTGAATAAATGAATTTAGGTATTACCGATTTAAGTACACTTTTAGTTTGTCAACCATTGTCTTTTTTAAAGTGTAGGTTAGGAGTCTTACTATCCTTTGTGGAATTGTTGTCTAGCTGTGATTATAGGCATCACTTGTCTGAGAGCACAGCGACTTTAATCAAGCTCAGGTCGTCTCACAGCATCTTTAACAGCGTTCCTAAAGGAAAACGACACAAAACACAAGAAAAGGAAAAAAAAAAAAAACGTAACCTTTTAACCAAAATGCCAGTTTGAACTGGAGCCAGGCTGAGTGAGGAGATATTTCAGCTTCCTGCCTGCTGCCCTTGGGACAATGCAACACACACCCACACTCACACACACACCATGCACTTTCCCCTTAATGTCTGGCAATTTGCCACACTGTCATTGACAAGGTAAGTGTTAATGTCAGCGGCAGAGATAGGCAAAGCGGGGGAAAAAAAAATACACTTCACAACAATGAAACACTCCTTTGGAGATTTTTTTCTACCTCTTTCTTTTCTCCCTCACCACCTCCTCCTCCTCCTCCATCTCCTGCTCCTCTTCTTCTTCCTCTGGAAAAGGAAAAAAGGTGTCAAGTTTGTGACAAGTGAATTGTTTTTTTTTCTTCTACCCCCTCTCTCTCTCTCTCTCTCTCCTCGCTGTGATGGCATCAACGATGCAAAGTTTGTGGAGTTGCGTTCTTTTGCAGATAGTTTGACCTACTTTGGTTGGCGTGCTGCACAGCTGCAGTATTTTTCTGAGGATGATCCCGAAAAAAAGATTACCAAAGGTAAACAGTGCATGGGATGAGCTAAAAACTGATTTAGCAAATTTAGTGAGAAAATGTGTTGATGAATCAACATGTAGTGTAATTTATTGTAAGTTTGGTGAATCACACTAAAAAACACAATGTACTGTCCATGAGTGAAAACATTAATTTATGTAGGATTTGAATGCTATCAGTGAAAAATATGGATCTTCGAATATAATATAAAACATCACAATTGAGTAACAATAATATTAATAATTTTATTTTGTATTTCATAACCACATGTGATGAACAACATGGTGAATAAGAATATTGTAAAAAAAAGTTATACATAGTAATTCATGAAGGGGAAAAAGGAAATATATATATATGCCTTTTCATCCCCTTTCATGACCTATAAATATGTTGTGTCTATGCACCAACAAAATTAACAAAAGCTGTTTCTCTTTTAAATAATACAAATAAAAAAATAAAACAAAACTTGACAAAAAGTATGATATTGAATATAGTATAGGAATAGAAACTTAGAATGCAATAAAAAATAATGATGATGAATATGCACATCGTACTAAATGCATTGTTGATTTACACATATCTATTTACTATATTATATATATAATATATGAATCTTCTCTGTCAAAGATTTGGTTGATGCAGTGATCGGTTACTGACAGCATCTGTGTTGGATAAAATGTGTCTAAAATGTGACAAACTTGTCCATTGCTGTCTATGAACTGCAGTACATCATGTGTTTGGACTCAGTACCACTTCATTTAACATCACACAGCACCTGTACACTCCTGTAAACTCCTGCCGTACGTCAAACATGCTCGCGACTGTGTGTAAAAAGACTGACGCTTTGAGAGGAGGAGTAAGTGACAATGATGTTCGTCACTGACAGACAATGACACTTTTAATGACTGTGTTTGGCTGCCTCAGGCTACTTTGACCCAAAACATGTCACAGCTTATCTGTGTCTTCTGCCATACAGTATGTGTGGAAGTGAGAAGTTCTCAGAACTCTTTTACTATCAAAAGGGTTAAATTGAACAACTTTAAGGACACAGACATATTTGAATCACAACACACTGCAGTAAAGCAGACTTAATTTTTAATGAAAAACATTTTAAATATGGATTGGAACACATGGGAAAGTTGTGTAATGCTACAAACGACTGTTATATGCACTGTTTGGACAAACAGTGGCATTATGTTCAAAATGGAAACGAGGAGTTAAATATATATGCCACATATTATGGGATGCCACAAAGGTTGCCTACTTCATGAAAGATGGAACCTGTTTTTCCAGACTCATTGTTTATGGATTGTATTTTACAATCCTGCATTTTATGACGTTGAACTTGACTATGTGTTTGAGTCTGTTTAATGAAATCTTGTATTCATGTTTTACAGTAATAAACTGTTAAAAGGCTAAAATGACAAGGCTGACAGTATTATCATATAAGATGTACCTTACAGAAGGGACTGTGCACACATATATATATATATATATATATATATATATATATATATATATATATATATATATATATATATATATATATATATATATATATATATATATATATATATGACTGTAGCCATCAGTTTTTTTACTGTCATTTAACGGATAATTTTGATTGTTTATGCACAGCAGCTTCTGGCAAAAGTAAATCAATCACAATCAATACTGAGAGAAAACAGAAGACATAAAATAAAGACACAGAAAGGATCAAGAGTATGTATTTGGGCTGACAGCACAATTTGCCCTGGGGTTGTGGCTGACTCTGGCAACCCTTTTTTAATGAAGTTAGGGATTCAAAGACAATAAGTGTCTTAGCAGATGCACAATATACTGTTTTTAGTAGTACAACTAATGTATAAATATTCACAGCTTCTCATACTTTATATCAGGAGACCAACTTATAAAAAAGCAATTGTTGCAAAACCAAATATCATGTTTCTGACAATTTGTACTGGCTTTTTTGACTTAATTATATGTTTGTTTATTTTTTGGTCTACAAATAGATACATTTCAAAATGTTTATTTTGTTTTTTTTTTGTTTTTTTTTTAACAAAAGCAAATTAATAACCTACTGACCACACAGCACTGTTAAACTGTATTGTCTTTTATTATTATATTTTATTGTATTATTATGTTTGCATTTGTGTCAGAAAGGTGCCAATATATAAAATTTATTAGTATTATTATTATTATTATTATTATTATTATTATTATTATTATTATTATTATTATTATTATTATTGTCATTATGATTATAATAATAATAAATAAGTGAAATGATAAAAAAACAAAAATAAAGTATCTCGGAAGATGGAGACTAGAAGAGAAGAAGCAAAACATGGGATACACATCTACACTTTATCACAATTTAATAATTTCTATATCATAAATGATACATATATTTAGAGTTTCATAATGGATTGGAGTGTCTTCTGTTCTGTTATGGTCACAGAACATGTAAAAAAAAACAGATTTTTGTGTTGTATAAGATAGAGCTGAGTGCCCAACGTGGACACCAAAAGGCTGTGGTTCTGGGTTCTCCAGTGTGACCTGAAAATTATTTGTAAAAAAAATAAAATAAAATAAAATCATGTCCCAGTTTTTGTTCAGTTTTAAGGTGAAAGACGTGGGTGGAGGAGGAAAGAAATGAAAGGAGTTCACCCTCAGCGTTGGTTGTTTGGTTCTGTGCTAAATTTACAATAAGACATGGTTGAATGGTGTCACAGTGAGGGGAAGCAGTGACGGGCGGAGGCCTCTGATCATCCCCGAGTATCTTATCATAAGGACCTGTTCAGCGATGACAGTGGCGGGTCTCCTTCTCTCCGTTTGAGACGTTCCTCTCGCTCCAAGCTCCAGGGTTTGATGTCCCATTAAAGAGTCCTCACAAACATCAGTCCAGTCACTTAGAAACAGGAAGATGGACTCGAGGGACGTTCAAGATGTTCGTCATTAGACGTCAGTGCCGTTCACCCGACTCCAAACCATCGCCTCGCTGAATTAAAAAAACAACATGACAACTTCAGAAACCTTTGGGTAGAAAGAGAGAGAGAACTGAGAGAGGCTCGCAGGGAAGAGTGTGTGTGCGTGTGTGTGGGTGTGTGTGTGTGTGTGTAGCAGTGGGGGTGCACTTAAAGATGTTTAAAGGCGAACGAGTAGGAGATGGGCTTTGTTAAAGATGCGATTCCCCTGGGTTCCTCTCCTTGAGTCACTGGGATCTGATAGCGCGACGCTTCCTGCTCGAGCAACACCTCCTTTGCTGGGGGGGAGTTAGGATGGTGTGTAATTATACTGCGAGGGCTTTCAGGGCCTTGACATACCTGTCACCTGGGAAGGAGAGGGATGAGGATACATCTGCATACCTTTCTAGTTGCAACTTCAGAATAGAAACTTGTCCTTTCTGGTTTGTGTTTCTCCTTTTCTTTTTACCATGCACACCCACACCATCCTCCCCCGTCCCTACACTCCCCCTCCATGCATTCGCCTGAAGAGGCTTGTTTTGGAAGTTTGGGGCTCATTTGATGACTTTTCGGCAAAGACAGAAAAAAGGAAGGAAGAGCAGAAGTGCCTTTGATTTGGATTTGAAAAATGGTTACTAATGAGAGGAGATAATCATTGTAAGGGTTCAGACTTTTTGTCACTGATTCAAGTGTCGTTTGAACACATTCATTTCATCATTTCCACAATAACAAATTAAATGTAATAAATGATGGCGATAACCAGTGATCAGACATGATAATGAAAAAGCAATAAAACAACAGTCGGACTCTTTAGCAGGCGGCGTGGATTCACTAATAACCTGAACAATCAGGACAATGCTCCTCTGAGATGATTATCATAAGTGGATTATTTCCCAGAGTTCATCAGTACACATTTCCACATGCTGAATACTTTCTTTATTATGAAGGGCAATTTGTCTGCGAGCATCCAGGCTACATGTGTAAACTGCAGCATTGGCTGACCTCATCTCAGAAGATTAGTGCAACGCACACCAAGAAATGTTACAGCTTTACAGCTCGAGAATAGCTGCATTTGAACGTCTCTCCAGTGTTTGCTATGTAAAAAATTTGAAAGGCACTTACGCGTGGTGTGTGTGAACTAGCGCACCACAAATATGATTATGACTTAATTTTCTGATTTATCTATGACAGAAGACATCATGTGGAGAGAGGTAGAGAGAGAGACCAACAAATATGTACAACTGCTAAAATAGTAAGAGATAGTTAAAAGATAGAGTTATATATATATACATATATATGTATATATATGTATATATATACATATATATGTAAAAATACAGTGAGAGGTTTCATTTTCTTGAAATTGTGCTGGTTGAACAGATCTTTTCTCTCTGTTTTTGCTGAGAACATCAACAATAGCGTTAACTGACGTCACATGTGATCAGAAACTCCGGTCTAAAACAACCGGCGCCACCAGCTTTACTTTTACAATGAAAAAATCCGAGTCGTCTGACATATTGTCTGATTTATTTGTTGTCTAGTACGTCTATAGAGGAGAACAGCGCAGTTTCCTGCCGGAGGGCGTTACCTTGCTTGTGTGAGCTCTATTGACACCAATTGCACAAAAATCATCCCATGGAGCATCACATGCGATGGATGCGTTACATACAATAGATGCGATACACCTGGTGTGAACACAGAATGGCCCTTTCCCCTTTGTTAGAGGGAGTGAGAGGCTCTGGGAATATGAGACAGCACAGCACTGGCCGCAATAGTCAGCAGCAGCTTTGTACTGGACGACTGGACCCCACTGTGTTCCCTTCATGTCTAACAGCAGGGTAAAAATTGTAGCAAGGCCTCTTTACATGTATACAGAAATGTCCTGGACAAGATGCTTATCTTAATAGATGAAGTAGGAGCAAAAAGGAGTATAATTTTAATCAAATCGCAGCCCCAGTGGTGTGACGGCCCTGAGTGCTATCGAAGCTCAAAATTCATGTTGTTGGGGGGCCAGGAGAAAAGGGACTCAGTGGGTGGTGTCTCGCAGTGTAATTATCCCTCACTTACAGGTATTTCTGTTGCCACAGTCATTATCTTCCCTTGTAAAAAGGAAATCAATTTGTGCAGATGTATATGAGGAGTGTGAGATTGCCCAGAGGAAAAGAAAATAGGAGAAGAAAGGCATTCTCATGAAAGAGGGACAGTGAAAATTGAGGCTTGTTATTGGTCGGCGTGCGGGGCTTGTTTGTTTGTTTGCCAGATTGGCTGCAGTTAGGGTGGTGTCGCATTCAGGGGGGAGAGCGGCGCGATGAATAGCGTGCCTTTGAATTCAACTCATTATTAAGTTTTATTACTGTGTTCCAAACAAAAGCCTGGTGTCACTTTTACCGACTATAAATTTCTGTTTGTGTGGCTTCTGTGAAAGAAACCCACAAATTCAAAAGTGCATGTATTTTCCCAAAACATAAATGTGAATGAATGTGCCTGGACTTTTTTTTTTCAAAAAGAAAGTTCATCAAAGCTGAGAAAAGGAATGAACTAAAATTCACAGATCACATTAAAAAAAAAACAAAAAAAACACAAGCTTACATGACCTTTATAAGGCCTTCAAGGCCTGCCATGAAGCTTCTCATGATCAAGTGGACGCTGAGTCTATTTTGATTACTTAATGAAAGCATTTATGAGTTCATGTTCATTATTTCCTTCAGTCTTGGCCCTGGGCAGTGTAATGAGACCACGAGGAGGACACACGACATGCATTACGGACGGCCGTGGTCTGGAGTTCAGTATGGCTACTGATGAAATTACTGCAATTAAGGTCAGTGAAGCTGTAGGATGGTCAGGCGAGACATCACACAGAGTCCTAGGCATGACACCATTACTGTCCGATCTGTAAACGAGCTGTCCGCAATGGTCAGAGCTCATTTCTAAATATCCAACAACATTTTTTGATCATTTTGGGCAGTTGTATAATGGGAATGAGAGCTGGGGTGGGGGTCCTGTTCCTCTGTGGTGTCCAGCCCAATTAATCGCGTTGCAGCCAATGCCTGTCTATGTGTGTGTGTGTGTGTGTGTGTGTGTGGGAGGGGGCTTAACTGCCTCGGGGTGGTCAAGACAAGGCCAAAGCACATGCCGGCAGTTTCTGTGTGTGTGTGAGACCGTGTAATGATGATGATCGTGTTGTGTCCAGCTGCCTGGACATGAAGATGGGACACTACTTATCGCCTGGCTAAGCTTCCCCACTGAGGACACATCTACTAAGATGAGCGCCTAACACTCAGATTGCACTCCGGGAGCTAAAGTGGCCAGAGTCACGTGACATCCGTCCAGCTGATCCGTGGTCTGTTCCCATCACGTCTGGGATAATGAGGCCAAGCACATGCCTGATGCTTATTGCATTATCGACCCCAACGGAGCAACTGTAAGTATTAACCGTCATTTTAGAAAACAGCAAGAGTTCAACTGCAAATCACTTTCCTTATTTGAGCCACTTACTCCCCACTAGGGTTGACCACTTCCTGATAATAAAATGAGGAACAGGGTGTTAATGCTGTTTGCATATTGCACTTTACACACATTGTCCCCCCATGTACCTGATATGTAACCTTGTATCAACCAAATATGAGTTTAACAATCGCTGTAATCATTTGATTATATTTATGCATATTTCTGAATCTTTTTTTTTATTAGTGTCTTCCTCTCACCATTTTACCTTCACTGTGTCTCCATTGCTACAATACACAGGACTCACGGTGAATCAGGCGACCAATTAAAAATGCCCATTTTCTGTTGGAGAGTAATGAATGACAGACAGTCGGAGAGGGCCTGACAGCAGGAGGAGAATTTTATTTCCCCCTCTTACAAATACCACAATCTTCATTAGTGGACTAATCTGTCATTTTCCTGTCATGGTTTTTGCACTGACTTGGTTATCATGTGAAAATGGTTCTCTGATAAACCTTTAATCAGTTTCACTCCGAGAAGCTCCCAGATCATCCTCAGACAGCCCTTTGGTCTTACAGTGTATTGTACCTCTAGAATAATTCATGGTATAGACAGTATGGTAAGTAAGGAGTGGCTCTTTGTGCAATAATGATGTAGATAGTTGAGTGGAACCACATGGAGGAAAGAGACTGAAGAAAAATAAAGAGGTCCACAAAGTTAAACTTTTTCCCCTGCCTCTCACCTGACCTAATTACAGCACCTTGTCGCTGTTAGTGCAGCACTTTACCTTTGGAGTCCGACGTGCTTTCAAATCCCTGACTTATTCTCCTGTTCTGAAATGTTCCTCTTTGTTTTGCTGCCTGGGTCGTTGCCCTCTGGGGACGCTGTTTGTTGTAGAAGGTTGGGAGAGAGAGGGGTTGTTCTTCTTCGCTTTGGTTTGGTAAAGAGAATAAAAATAACTTCTGCTCGGAGGCTTTTTTTTTTCACGTTAGCTGTGAATACATGATTTAACTCCGCAGCAAATACTAACTTCCAGTATGCACTGGGACAGTTTGCAGCTGAGGATGAAGCAGAGTATAGCGAACATGCAGTATAGTTCAAGGAATTGTTGAGGTAACATGTTGGGCTGCAATGTTTCATCCATTATTAATCGATTATTCGATTGATGAATTAATCGTCGACTCATTTTATGATCGATTTATCAGTTTGAATGTTTTCAGATTTTTTCCAGCCACTTAAAAATGATTATTTCCCGGTTTCTTGGCTTCACAGAAGAAAGCCCTAGTTACAGGAAGTACTGGCACATAGTAAGCACTGATTGCCAAGTCAAAACTAGGGATAGTTCTATATAATTGATACCGATAGCATAACGTTGAGTATCTACCGATACCGATATCGGTCCAATACAGTGATTTTACAAAGGCGGGAAAAACACATTTGTTCTGCTGCATTTGCCAGTGATAGCCATTACAAGCCAATTCAAAAACATAATTGTAGCAAATGTTATTTTTCCCATAAAGAAGAAATTAGCAGTCTACTAACTAAAAAAAAAAATGTTGACACTTCATCCCACCTTTGGACAACCACTCTCTCGCACCCAAGTTGGAGTGTTTATCCACTGCTGCCTCAATCAGTAAGTTTAAATGTGTTATATTGTCAATTTAATGTTTGAAATCCTTCATTTGGATTTACTTAAATGACTCATCTTTACCAAATTAAACAGCGGTATGTTTTAATGAAATTAAAACGATGATTTTCTTTATGGACTTTGGTTCAAGAGTTGTGAGAAGTTTACAAACTTTAATTTTCAAGAAATGGGTGTCTATAATGGCAAGATGAAGTGGTATGATACAGTATTCTTCTATATGTGTCTACATGTGTCTCCACTGTTTCCACTGAGGTCAAATATACTCAACTCAACACTCACTTTAAGATGTGATAACAGCTATGTTGCTCAGTGTAACAGACACTAGTTATATTTCCAACAAAGAAATGCTTAATTATCATTGTTTGAAATTAGAAAAAACAGTGTGGGGAATTAACTGTCTAGTCAGTTGTCTTGAGACAGCCAAGCTGTATGTTTGGATCTGCAACAGCTGTTCACAGACACTGTCGGCTCGGAGCTGAGGGCCTCCAACACGGCCACCAGAGGGTGAATTACGTCACCTGCAAGCTTGTGCTACATAAATATCAATGCATGGGCTTTAGTTTTGTTTCCCACCTTCTTCCCTCTGGATCCAGAGGGGCGTTTGTGTCCTTCTGCAGCAACATCATCTCTCACACACGCAGACATAATGGCACCTTCTACTCACATACACACACAGACAGAATAATCAGGAGTGTTACCTAGAGGCCTGCAGGATGGTGGGGTTTGCCAGTAGAGGCCCCAAATCTTAGATAATCTGTGTCATTCATATTCTGCCGTCTGACACAAATGATCTGATAATGCTCATGTGAAGTGAATTAACATCTGTTGTTTGAATGGTCTTAATGTCTGGCTATTCATCAATTTTACAGCATTACGTTGTTGACCAGAGGTATGTGTGTGTTTGTATGTGTGTCACGTTTATTGGAAACACATAGAGGGTTTGTTTGTGGTGGATACAGAGGAGACATCCCTATACTGTTTTTCCTCATAGACACATGGCTATCAAGATGATCAGTATCTGCATGGCCCACTTCACTGTGGCAACCACATGAAGTGTAGTTAATCCAGAATAATATTACATAGAAGTAGAGTGTATAAAAGTATAATACAATTCACTTTATTTAAATTAGTTCAATGAGTCATTCAATCACTTTAATCATACAAATTTAGTCATCAGACACAGTGAGCTACTGTGTACCTCAGTGGGCCTAGAGTACAGCACAGATAAGAAAAGCTAAGATAAATCATTTATTAGTCCCACAATGGGGACATTTACGTTGTCACAGATAAAGATAATAAATCATAAACGTGCATTTTTACAAACTCACATAGATATACACATTCTTCTTTTCCAAAAGATATGAGTTCATTATAATCATAGCAAACACAATAGTATAAAATACTACACTGCCCAAACCATTATTATACAAGTCAGGGACCAATGTGGCATCTATGTATATGTATGTATGTATATATATATATCCTATATAACATATTTTGCATATCCTTACATCATGATAATGAATCTTTTTTTAAAATATGCTACATGATAATCATCAAATGTATTTAATTGAATAACTGTGAAATGTATTTATTAAAAAAAATAGATGAGTTTGACAAAATAATGTTTTAAAAGATCACTCGACAACACATCTTTAATTTTAATTATTTGTGTTATATCATTCAATTCATTGTTTCTAACACATAAAAATGCCAACGTGTAATTTAAGACCATACAATACATTGTTGGGAACAGTAAATGATCTTTTGTTGACTACATTTACAGAGTAAAAGTAAGAAAACTTTGCATAAGTCCAGAGAAACAAACAATGTTCAGCTTTATGTCCACATGTTATAGACTTTTTAGCTTTAAGCTTGACACAAATCTCCAACATTATAAATCTTAGACCATCATTGGATGAGGGAGCTCAGAAATGGAAGTGATATGGAAAGCCTTCAATATAAATGTGCTAATAAAAGAAAACATCTTCATGATGTGACATGTGGTTTCCTCAAAATATGGGACGCACATTTACATCTTTGTAATTACTGTTGCCAATATTATATTTTGTTTTCTCCTTGATGCAATTATATGCTTTTAATATTTCGTTTTGACAATATTTGTCAAGCTTCTGTAGTAAACAGAATGATGTCACTATAGAATTTCTTTCCTAAAGCTATTTTTTCAACTCTATTTATTGAATTTTTGACAAAAATATTGATTCGATTTTATCACGAAATACATCAATATCAAATGATATCAGAAAGTATGTCATGATGAGTTTTTTTTCCAGTATTACCCAGCGGTAGATGGAAGATAGCAAAAGGTCTCCAGAAACACAGAGGCTGTGATTAAAAACACGTAAGGAAAGCTTAGAAAATGATGTATGACTTCTCGAAGAAGAAGTCTCTTCTCCGTAAATCTTTGTTTGTCTTTTGCAGCTCTTTCACACAGCTGAGAAGGAAAAGGATGAGTAAAAAGAGGAAGGAGGAGGAAGTACAAAAAAAGAAAAAAAAAACAAAGGTGGGGTGAGTACTGCAGCTCAAACACAGACAAAAACACACACAATAATATTCAGGGGGGAAAAAAATCTGCTCGATTCAATCAAGCTTAATTCTATTTTGATAATTGTGGGTGCCGAGCGTCTGGGCCCGGCTCGGCGGGGAAGCTGTGACTCGTGTACGAGACTGACAATGAAGTCAGCTAACAACAGCTGCTCGATGCGGGCGAGCTTGTGTACCTCGACGCTCAAGTCTTGTCAGTCACATTTCCCCTAATTAACGAACATCTGCTTTCCATTTTTGGTTACACTGCATCGCCAGCTTGTCTCGTATGAATCGCCGACTTCTGACCTCCCCTGAGGTAGGCACTTGCTGTCAGAAGTACGTGGCCAACGCCATGGAAGATTTATTTTTTTCCTTATTTTTTGGTCTTTGTAAAGGCCTTTAGCTCACAGCAGGGGAGGAGGCGGAGGAGGAGAGTAGGTGGGTTCGAAACCCTCAGAGACTTTTACTACGATCATCCTTGGGGACGGCCGACACAGGAAGTGAGCTGCTTGCGTTATGCTGCTGTAGGTTCAAATGTTCTCCTGTGGCATCATCCTCTCTCTACCCGCTTCTATCCATGAAGGACCGTGAGCTCGAGCCTATTCCCAAACTAACTTGCCAAACAGGTGTGTGTCTACGCATATGTGTGATGGGTGGAGCTCTGCATGTCTTTTTTTTTTTTTCACTTTTCTGCCTGAAAACACACCACATGAACATTAGAAATAGCAGCAGCTGTTGCCTTCACGCTCTGAGATAAATAGTCCACTGCTTAGTTTAGCTCCAGAGTCTCCCAATGTTAATCTTGATTTACCAACAGATAAACAATGAAGGGGAAACTGAATATAGCAAGAAATGGAAATGCACACCTACATACAATATTTGCAACACAGATCATTTGGATCGGTATCAACATTGAAATGAAACTCAGTCGCTCTGTTTACATAAGCACAGGAATGAGATTACAAAGTCATGCCAAACTGTGCAAATCCCACATTATGACTCCTGCAAAGATGCATAATCCCAGCCCATTCTCATTCCAAGAGATATACTCATATACTGCCGCTCTGTCACGCCCCTCGATGTCGCCACACACGGTATCCTTCTGCGTCTGAAAGAGATGCACTGGGCCATCCACACTTCATCAAAGTGAGCATCATCCAGTACTAAGCAGTCACTAACAAATACAGCATATACTCATTTGTAATTATTTATGATTCAATATTAATATAAATTCTGATAATATTAATGAAATAAAAGTATGTCTTTTATTCATTATCCACTAAGCCTAACATGGATATTTATCCTACCCTAACTTCCTGAGGGTTAGGATAGGTTAGACCTTTTCTTGGCCTAACATCATACTCATATCCTCAGTCCTATCCTGGTCCCTAACCTTAATCTCATACTCATAACCTCATAACCTCTGCTCTGAGCATCTAAATTCATTGGAGTCACTTGAGAACCCTGTGCCTCTGAGGACCGTGACAGAGTGGTGGTACATAACACTGTCAGCATGGGAATGAGTTCATAATCCGTAGTGTTTGCTTCAGTCAACTCAAGTTGAAAATTTTGGATCTCGTTTCCTCATCGACACCCCTCCAACAGTTACTATACGTGTGCACTTCAAGTAAGAATGAGAGTAGACAAGAACAGGACAAAGAAGGCAGCCAGGACCCATAAGTAAAATCAAAGAGGGATGTTGTTTTGATTCTGTGTTAACAACTTTGGAATACTCAGGTTCAAGTAATGCAGCAATGAACGACCACATTTGGATGGGAACAAACACAAGCAATGGATTTTGTGGTTAACTCTTGGTAAATAATGGACTCAGACTAGATTCACCAAGAGCAATATTTTACATTAAACTACCTGTCCAGTGACAACAACACTATCTTGCATCCATTTATTTCCCTCCAGGCTCTAAGATGAAGGGAAGTTAATCAGGAAGTTGAAGATGTCCTCTCCACCTGTTCATAAACCCAATGGCGAGGACATTATAAGGATCAGGTCTACTTTTGCAAAATATTGGTCGATCTCTAAGGATTTAAAGTGACAGTGAACTGACGGGTGGAATCCACCGATTCCATTCATTTTTGGTACATCTAAGGCTGCCAACATGGAGTTTGCAGAAACCAAGTCATGTGATGTCTGGAGCTTTATTATCTCTATCAGCTTTCACAAATATTGCATTAATGCCTTTGATGAGTCATCATTCCATACACTATGTGTTTGTGTAGGTGATTCAAAATGATCCCAAAGCAACATGCGCACACTCCTCATGCTTCGTATTAAACAGTAGCAGGCAGCCCACTTAAGTGTTGAATGCTTGACAACATGCACAACAACACGACAACAAGCTATCATACTCCTTCATCTTCCTCGTAATCACACATTTTAGACTTTTACACACTGCAATATTTAACGCCCGTCCCTTACCTCCCAATTTGCTTTGGAAGATGGTGAAATCTCAGCGGTTTTGAAAACAAAAGGGTAAATGATTACGTTTAAAAATAATTAACAGATGGGCACAGGCTGGGGAGTAGGGGTGGGGGGTGGGGAGGTGGAGAGGGGATATGATTTTTCTACAAATGATTGCATTCTCTTCCATTTGGTGTGAGTAGAAGTAGATTCAGGAACACTTTTAAATAATTTGTTCATTTTTGTTCCACAGCCAAAGAAATGCGGCTTGCTGGAAATTCCGATTCATTAAAACTTAATTAATATGCATCATTATGTAAATGAGGTTGCAGTTAATGAGTTCTTAAAAGAAGCCTTCCTTAATTAGTTCACTTTTAATGGCATCATCATTTATCTTTTTTCTTTGAAGCAGAATGACGGTACGGAAGTAGCTGCTCCCAGAAGTGCTCAAAATTCTGCTTTTTTTTTTTAAATTATTCTTTTTTTATTATTTTGATGTGATTAAGAATACATGTAGGATACGAAGTAAATGTGGGAAAACTCCAATTCCCTTGCTTTATTTGATGTCAAACAGCCTCCCTGTGATGGATAAAACAGTGGTGTACCTGGCTGCTGTGTGGGAAATAAGTCGGTGGATGTACATGGGAACCATCATAAAGTCAATTTTTATTTATTTGAGCGCCATTTCTCATTTGACATAATGCAACATCTGGGCTTGTGCAGCGTTTCTGACACCAGCATATGGAAAAAGCTCCATCTCCTCTGTAGTGACAGTGCAAATGAAACATCTCCCGCCCAGCAGTGAAGGTGAGGGCCACCGCAACGAGGCCTCCGCTCTGTTTCAAGTTGTCAGGAGCTTATACCTCCACTCCTAATTGATAACCACTGGCATTTGATCTGAAGGTGTTCAAACACCCAAGTCTATCTTTGTGCCTCCAATAAGACGAACCATCTGTTGTTGCCCAGCCTGCCGTTCATTAAATCTAATTTCCTTCAGCAGAAATATGGTTTTAATTGTACAGTGCATGCATGGGGTTACGCGAGCAGAGAGTAATGGGTTTCTTAGTGAGATGGGAGGACTGCATATACTGGCACAGAGGATACAGGAGCAGTGAGTGGACGATTGATTGAGATAATGGAAATCTGCCTCACTCACAGGTAGTTTCTCACCAGGGAATGCATCAAAGGCTTTCAATGTGACAATATACAGGAGCATAGTGGTTGACAGATAAACACAGATATATACTTTGAAAAGAAAAGAGGAACTTTACATAAAAGCTACTTTCTGTAACATGAGAACCTTTGCAAAAAAATATTTAAACTTACACACAGTGTAAGGGTTAAATATTTGTCATCAAATGTTGAGACAACAATGGAGCATGTCACAAATAAAGAAACAGTCGAGAAACTACTCATTCATCTTCCTCTGGGGTTTGGTCTAATCTGACAGATATTACGTATATATCCTGTAATTCATCTTATTGCCTCATGACCAACAATGTGTCTGAGCCCCACATGAACCACAGCTTTCAGATTATGTTTTAGACAGTTTCATTGCAGGAACCCATCTCCAGGTGAAACACAATGTCAATACAAAATCATTTGGTAAGTAGACAGCAGACCACAGTTCAAGTCCAGGTTAACCCTCAGAACACAGAGCATTCCGGTTGCTTTTTTTTCCATTACTATGTTTAAACATACAGTGTATACAGAGGGTATAAGAGTGTCTTATATCCTTTCTTCAGCACAACCTATAGGCAATCTGATGAAACACACCTGAGCAAAAAACACTCAAAATGTTTAAAATTGGATTGAAATTGTCAAATTTTTGAAATATGTCACAGTTCAATGTTCACTTGGCTCGTTTTTATGACAAACAAAAAACGGCCTGTTTTGTGACTTCTGCACAATTATTGCTACTTTATATCACTACTAAAAATGTGATATGAAATTAATCCTAACTTTGACTCAACAACAGATAGATGATTGATGTCATATTTTTGTCATAAACAATATTATGAATATTATATAAAATATAATCATATATGTTTTTTTAAAGTCTGGATAGGTGACCTATAAACACACACCCCCAAACTCAGAAATCTTACATTCTCAAACACATAAACTTTAAAAGTAGTAGGTTGTGTATTTGGAGAAAAATGGTTTACCATGGAATGAAATGACAGCCAAGAAGTAGACCCCACAGTTGGAGACCAGGTCAAGACCACATCCTGTCTGTCTTAGTCTGGTATCATAGATAGCTGCAGTGGATTAAAGCTACACGATATATTGCATTTTATGAGATTTTGAGGATGTTACAACCCTGCTGACATGACAAAGAGGTAAAAGATGTTTTGATGTACCTTTTCGTGATCAAAATTGTAACCATATTCATTAACAGGGAATGGTTGACATCACCATTATCTTCTCCTTTATACCAAAAGCTCCACATACAGTAATGGCACCATCACGTTGACATGATGCACATCTGTGTACATGTCACTAACTTTGGTTCCAAAAACGTGAGTACAAGAAGTAAATGTGGAGACTCTGTTGAAAGATCGGTATACTTTCTTCTAAAGGATGTTTAAAGTGGCATTAAAGAATTGCATGCATTCTCTAATGTTATCATGTATATGATGTTATGTATGGAGAGGCACTGGCACTAGGTAAGTACTGATGACACTGAGGCCAACCACTATGTGATTCTCCCGCCCACCTAATTCGTCAATCTGCCAGCACCTTGAAAGAGCTCCAAGATATAAATACTTGTCTCATTTCTCTGGCCAACTTCACCATTCCACTCTTTTTATTTTTATTTTTAAAGATACATACAGTCTTTTTGGTTGTTTTTTTTTTTAATCCAAGATCAGTTTAGCGGAGGGTGTCGTCTTCCTTTGTGATAAAGGAGTTGTTTGCGAGACCTTTACCAGTGAGTTTTAGAAACAATTTTAATTGCCATCTGTGCAAAAACTGTACCTGGCATGTTAACCAATAAAAAAACACAAATTCTGCTGAATTGTTGAAAACTTAAGGATTCTGAATTCTGAACAAAATAGAAACAACCATCAAAATGATCATTATCAATTTTGCAGTCCATCATAATTAAAATTGAATTAAATTATTATTATTTTTTTTTTAAATAAATCATGGTATTTTATAAACAAAAATGCTAAATAAAAAAAAAAATATTGAACCTAAAAGTGTGACTTGGGTAAATTAAAATCATACAAATCCAATTACAGTACTTCTTACCAAAGTGTGTTTATCAAGGTTCCCTTAATTGTATAACTTGTCTTACTGTGCTTAAAACTGGTCATACCATAATATCATCATAGCAACAGTTTTGGGAGACACAATGTTGTCCTGCAAGGAATGTAATATTAGGAGAGCTTTGCATGTGTTGTTCACGAAGATGATTACAACTAACATTGTATTGCACTGTCATGTAAATACACTGAACAAAAATAGCGTGGTGGCTTTTATCAGAACCTCCAGTTATTAGCAGTCATGTTTAGTATGTACAGTATTTGTATGTATGATGCAATCAATGCTATTGTTGATTTAAGGCCCTGATATACTTATGCACACATGCCGCGCAATTGTGTGGACCCGGGTACACTCGCGTGTCAGGGTCCTGTAGTTCGAGACTTAGACTTAGATTAAACTTTATTGATCCCTTGGGATGAGTCAGCTTACAAGTGGTACAAGAAAGAAAGAAGGATCACAAATAAACAGTAAACTCTTAGGATAAAAAAACAAAACGAAAAAAAAGTAATCTCTTAGCTAAATATACAAAATATAGATAGAATAAAATAAGAATGAAATAAGATACATATAATGGATGAATGAAAAAATATAATGAATTATTGCACAGAATCTGAATGAGTGAATTCATAATTGCAAAGTTTCTGTCCATCCTTCCCTTCTATGCTCTGTACCCTATTTCCTACCCTATATTTACCCTATGTCCTCAACTCCCCTATTGCGGAGTTGTAGAGCACGATGGCATGATGGACAGAGGATTTGTCTGTTGATTCTACACTTAGGAAGGAGCAGTCTCTCACTGAAAAGGGTCTTCTCGTTGATGATGATGGTGTGTAAGGGGTGGCTGGTATTGTCCATAATATCCAGCAGTTTGTCCAGTGTCCTCCTGTCTGCCTCCGTCACCAGAGAGTCCAGCTTCATGCCGACCACAGAGCCACACCGCCTGATCAGTTTTTCTGGATGTATCTTGGATCTTCTTGGATATGCTGCCCCTCTCCTCCACAGTGTAAAAGAGCACACTGGCAACCACAGACTGGTAAAACTGCAGAGGCTGAACGACCACAGTCTCCTTAGGAAGTAAAGCTGGCTCTGTGTCTTCCCATACAGGTGACTGGTGTGTATTGTCCTGTCCAGTCCTTTAACCGGCAATCCTCTGATTACAAGGCCAGTTCCCTTTCCACTTGGCTGCCCAGAAGGTGCACTCCCTTGGCAGGATGCAGTTGTTAGGAGACTCATTTGACCTTTTTGATGCAAATATGCTGTTGCAAACACAATTATTTGTTCATCAAGCTATTTGTGCGAAACTGACAGTTTGGAAACTGGTCAGAATTATAAGCCAGTAAAGGAGGCAATATAATGCAGCAGCTTCATCAAGAACCGAAAGTCAATAAAGTGGCGCCTTTTATTAAGTTATGTACTTGTAACTCTGATTACCTTTTATCAAGGTTTTTAAATCATTACAGGATGTCAGGTAGTGCTGTCCAGAACAGAAGAGAATGCACAACAATAAAAGGTGGAATCTGCCTTTGTGTGCTCAACGATGTGTCGGGGTTTTCAATATTTGCATTTGATGCATGATTGTGCTAATGATCTGGACAGACTCATGCCTCCACTGTGCTCAGGACAAGTCATTATAGGCTGATCAGGTACTGCCGTGCATCCTGCACACAAAATAATGCACCACCATCAAATAGTGGCGTACCGCTGAGTCATCATTTCCTTGCAGCCCCTTGTATTTCAGATCCATAGCCAAAATGTGCTCTTTGCGCGCTGTTCCAAAATCTGTGCTGCATGCACGGCCTGCACGTTGTGAGTTGAGGTAATTTAAGCTTCAAGCTACTTAGTATAAATGCTAGGCCACCAGCAAGTCACTTTTTGTCTTCTTCCTCTTTTTTTTTGTCTGATTTTACACCTTTTTTAACTATCAAGCTGTTAACAAGCATTTGTGTTGATGCATTCACCACCTACAGCCATTTCAAGCTATTTCAAAGAAATAAGGAGCACCACAAAGTGAAGCGTGCAATAAAAAGGATGTTTGGATTGTATCGGATTTCAATTTAAGAACATTTGGCTTGTTTTTATTTGGATAATCTGTGTTTGGAACTGACAGGGACAATGGGGAGGATTTCAAACACAGAAGTTGCAATATAACAAATTGAACTGACTGATGAAGACAGCGGCGGATCAACAACTCCTGTGTGCCGTGATTTAAAACTGATTAACTGATTTTCTCTGGGGATTTGGTGCACTGACCGACTTGCAAAGTGTCAGAAAGTCAAATATGCCAATAAAAAAAAATTCAACAAAGTAACAATACACCACTTTGTTATGGTGCCCTTCAGTTTGAGGAGCCAACAAATCTAAGACATCTGAGGTACTCAGAGAGGGTGCTAGTTAAAAAGTCTTCAAAAATTCTCTCAAGTGACTGTGACTGCCATTGTGATCGTGACCACAAGATATAAAACAGCCCAAGAATAGCCATTTTGCATTGTTTGCCCTGATGAAGGCCATTTGTTTCCTGTTGATATGATTTAATAGCTGAGAATTATTTAAGGTTTTTTAAGTATTACCCTCTAGTGTGCCTCAGATTTCTTTGATTGTCTTAGAGGTTACATCAGCCAGATGAAGAGGCATATTGTGGACTTCAGCAGGCAGATATTTAGAATTGGAATTAATTATTGCACACACACCAATTAGTGATAGTATATAACTTGTGTGGTTGTGAACACACACTAGCTGGGCACAGGAGCAGTGGACAGCACTTATTTGGACTCCAGGATACCTTAGAAAATCTGTTTTTCCATGTGTATAATGTGCTTAACATTCTAACAATTCCAAAACAATATAATCAAAAATCCCTTTATCATAAGCCAGAGAAAAATACAGCCATTCCAGAGCCTATAGTCACTGCAATACATGGTGATATATTCTCAGCTTCTGTAGCTTTTGTGATTTCCTGTTTATTTCAAAAGCATCGCCTTAAAGAAATGACGTCCTGTCTGTGTGTGTGTCCCTAATTGTACAAATTTAATCAAATTAGGCGCCACTAAAATCATGTCTAATAGATGAACAACAAGAAAAGAAAAGTGGCATCATAATCTAGTGACCTGTTTAAGTGCATTTCATGTAAATCAGTGTGATGTGGACAGAAACGAGCACAGCCAATGTGTGTGTGTGTGTGTGTGTGTGTGTGTGTGTGTGTGGAGCCTCAACTCTATTCTGCTCAGACTTTTCATATGCGTGTGTATTAGCATAGTTGTCTGTTTCGCACACACACTTGATCTCTCTCTCCTCTAGTCCTAAACAGACAGATGTAAACAGATGTGACATGCTGCCCTGAAGAGAGAGAGACAGAGAGATACAGAGAGAGAGAGAGAGATAGGGAGGAAGAAGAGGAGGAAGAGGTAACCCCCAAGCCCAGGGCAAAGACAGACGGGCCTGGGACAAGGCGTGGCAGCAGTTAGACTGCTGGAGGGGAGAGGGAGGTGTGTGTGTGTGTGTGTGTGTATTCATATGTTTGAATTCCTCTTGACTGTTAGATGTGATGTGCAAAGTTGGAACGGCCCGTTTAGCGATGCCCTCCTGCATTAGCAGCAGGACGGAGAGTATGTGAGATGACGATGGACTTGAATGTTGTGTGTGTGTGTGTGTGTTTGCTTTTTATAGCACCTTGCAGATGAGAGCCTTGTCCCTCCCTCCCCTCACCGCTCACTTTCTACTTACATTAATATCACACTATACATATTAAACAGAAGTCATGTGATCAGAAATACCATTCAGTTAGTTAAGCTCATTTCCGTCTGACTCTCCCTTCTCCTCACTTGCAGAAGCTAATAAAACTGAGGTTGTTACCATAAATACTACGCTTCCAGTTAAAGATGTGTGTAGAGTTCACACCAGTTATGAACTGCTCCACTGTCGTGTGATGTTCACGCCGAACAAAACGGTCCATACTACAGTAAATACTGTAAACACACCAGATTTTGATTTAACTGCACTAAACAAGGCTGTGTGTATGAGTTAAGTCTATTTTGTCTTTGCTTTTTGTTTGGTTTTGTTAATGTGGAACTGTAACATAGTTCATCAGGTGGTTGCTGGTCTTTGAAAGGCCTAGTTATCCATACATAGATTCTCTTCTCCTTGTCTCTGTGTCTCCCCACAGCTAAATCCATGTTGATAAAAATGAATGAATGAACAAAGAATTAGAACAAGGAAATTAAAAAAATGACGTGAAACTGAAGGGAATGCTGTTATAGTTTGTTTTTTTTTACAAACGGAAATCCAATCCATTCCGACTTTATTTAGAAACACTTTAAAAACAACACCAGTTAAAACAAAGTGCTGTACATAAGGGATAAATAAAATATAGACAAATTAGACATAAAATCAAACAATAAAACACAATAATAACTAAAGAAAAACATGAAAACAACCCAGGTAAAAACAATAGTCATACAATTAAAACAGGTAAATTCAACGTCTCATACTGAGTCAAAAGCCAAAGAATAAAAGTTGGTTTTAACATACATTTAAAATGGACAGTGAAGGGGCCTGTCTAACATGCAAAGGAAAAGCAACAACAAAAAGGCTCTGTCTCCTCTGAGCTTCCATTCAGATTTTGGCACCTGTGTGTTAGGTGTGTTATGAGATAGAGTGTGTCGTAGAGCTCTGAGTGCCCACACACAACAATGGTACGTTCCCCTCTCCATAATGGCCAAGCAGCTCAGCGAGGTGAGACCATTTAGGGATTTAAAAACAAATAAATATGCACTATATCGCTCAAGGAATAACACACAACGTGCTGTTAACATATCTCTACAATGCTGTCAATCAAAAAGTGGTTCTGCCTCTCCGACAGTTCCTCCAATCATCTTGCATCAGCCTAGTGCCCACGCCCGCCCACTGGACTCCCAGAGACTCTGAGCTTCCCTTTAAGTGATGATTTTGCAGCATGTATCCAATCATCATCTCTCTCTCTCACCACAGTGAAAAAACATGGAGATTAATTGAAGCTGAGCTCCCGCTGGTTTTAATGTGCCATTCTGCTGCAGGAATGTCTGAGAAGAAAATTGCATCAGATGATCTGTGATAAACAGCTGATTCTGAGTGAACTAGTGTTACGACTTGTATACTAAATACCTTATCCTAAAACTAAAACTAAATATTAAATACATTAAACATGACAGCCAAACAAATAGTTCAACAAGGGAGTGTGTCAAGTGAGGACAACAACGTGCAAAATAACTAGAATAATAAGTTGACCAAGATGTGTGTCTATAGCCTGAAAGAACTTCAATCTTAACCATTTTATTAAAATGAATTGTATGTTGATCACTGTTGATATTGTGGGGGAGACTACAAATAAACCAACATATGGTCTCTGATAAGTGTGAATGTCTGTCTGCTAAAATGTGTTCTATAGTATATATAATGGCCTACAGAGAGACATGGCAGGTTAAAGGGATAGTTTGGAGCTTTTATATGCTTGTATGATGTAGTACCACACCATACTAAGAACTTGGTTGAGATTCGGATACTCTCCCTCCCTGGAAGTATGACTGCCAGATGGGGTTTCACTGTCTTGTGGATTTGGTGTTTGAAATCCTTCATTAGTGACACAAACTGACCACACGAGGCAGCAGTAGACTCACAAGCTAAAAACACAGATTTTTCTCTATATGGCTGCTGTATTCATTTTTTAATGTTATATTTGTTGACCTACTTTTAAGGATTGTCAAAATATTTGTGTTTGCATCAACACACCAGACACATTCACAGAACTGACTCTCTCTGAGTACCTTAAATGCTTGTAATGCTGCAGGGTTGCATCCAAGTGTTGAAAACAGCCTTTGCACTGTAAAACTCTTGTTAAACTGCTTCACCCAAGCATCAAAAACACCCACTCAACTCCTTCCTGTCCCACATCCTGACTTCACCCCCCTCTGATCTACCAGTCCCAGCATCCACACTTCTATTTTCACGTCTGCATCTAAAAGCAGCAGTTGGCTCGGGCATGTTGCAGACTGTATTTCAGAGCAGCTGAGCGGACCGGGCCCCCCCCCCACTCTCCTCTTTGTTCTGAGCTTGATGAGGAGGAAACCCTGCTAGGCTGCAACGAGGACTCATCATCACCCTGCATCTCTGCCAAGCTGCTCAGCCCCGCACAGAGCCGGGTGGGAGGCGAGGTGCTGATTGACAGGATAAGAAGACGCCTCAGTGGAGGGAGAGATCTTTATCCTCTGCTAAAATGTGCCTCCGTTGCTGCTCGGTTTGGAAGGGAAAGGACTTTTGGGAGGAGAGGAGGCAGCTTGGCTCCCCACATAAGACATCACTGAGAAAAGGGACAAAGACACAGGGAGATTTAACTTTTTTTAATCTAACTTTTGCATCCAGCAGACATTTCATATACACACTCTTTGTGTTTCAAAGCTCTGTCTGGAATATTTTTGGAATTAGGGGGTTAAGATTTGCAGACACATAATTTTCAATTAAAAAAGAAAAAAGAAACTGTTGTGGAAGAATAATGTTGCTGCATCTATCTATAAATTGCGTCTGTGTGTGTGTGTGTCTCTGTTATTTGCATATCTCTCGAACTGATGGTCCGATTGATTTCAAACCACGCCAAGTTTGACGTTGTTTGGATAAGTAATGCAAAAGATATCGTTTAATATATTGGTAAAAGTAGCACACATTGGCTTTCGCCGCTCTACCTGAGAGGGCAAGCGGGCATTTTGGCAGAATTTAATCCGCAGTTAAAAAGTTAAGCGAGTCTGACCTCAACAATAAAGACTCCCTGAATGCGATGTGCCTGCATCACAATGAGTCAGCGGATTGTGCTAAATGTGGTTTGCTTTCATTACAATGAGTCAGCGGATTTTGCAAGAACACACCAACAAACACAGGCTATTCAAAACCATGTAAAACATGATGTGCAATAAACTGACGCGTCTAATCTAATCTAAACCCATCATCTAATATCACCATTATAAATTGTTACGCAACCATGTAGTTCAAATATCAGTATTTGCTTTCTCCCATACACAAATAAAAATGTCACTGAACCTTTGCTGTGTGATATTATGATGAGCACTCAAACACACCAAACCAACAATTACTAAAAACACACACAAAAACAGATTTTGCACTGCACTAGTATTTTTAATTAGAAATAAAACGCACTGCACGAGTAATCCCATATGAAAATGTAATATAGGACATAATATACTGTACGTCCCAGTGTCAATATAGTGGCACTGCCATATTCTGTGTCACCTATGTTTGTAAGTTTAAACCATATATGAAAAACCCATTGTAAACATTGTGTGTACATGCGTATGCATATATGTACACATATTAAAAAAATATGTAAGTCATTATATCATATTTTTCTCATTTGCACATATGTTTTACATATGGAAATCTAGTGTTTCTTATATTTTTATTAGTGTGTGGGATACTGTATCACATACTGTATTTTTGTTAGTGATACTGTGCAAGAGACATGAGGTGGTTCCATCACTAACCTTATTATTACAAAACACTGTGTGTCAGCGCATGTTTTTTTTTTTTTTTTATTAAACTTTTTAGTAAAATATAAAGTAAAACTAAATGTAAAGGAACTGTTTTATTTGTATTGTTTTGGATTTTCCAATTAAATAATTCAGGTGGCAGATGGCTTATTAGGTGTAGCTCAGTACTACACGAGTAAATGTACACTATAAAAATACACAAATGCAGAGCAAAGGCAGGGCAGTTTCATTTATAAAGTGCTTTTCACACAAAAGGTATAGATCCAAGGTCCGGTACAGTGACTCAGAGACAGGATTGAAAGAAGTCACAAATTCAAAAAAAAACAACGATTAAAAAAAGTTTTAAAAAAAAGCAGAAAAGAAAAGAAAATATGAAGAATGAAAGTGTTAAATGAACTAATATGTCTTGAAGTGTATAAAGGCAAAAGAAGTAAAAAATAAATAACTATGAAGGAAAAACAGCAAGTAATTATGTGAGAAACACAATTCAATTTATTGGCATGCGTGAATAATAATATTACATGACGAGCGGAGTATTTGTAAAATTCAAGTCTCCAGGTAGATTTCAGAATATCTGACATACAGTGAAAAGCCTAATGTGCATCCTGTGATTCTAACAAGACAGAAAACAGACAAAAGACAGAGAAGATAAGAAAAACATGTTCTTCTTTAAATGAAATCCATCATTTAGAAATAGATCTATGACGTCAACAGATTATAGTTCAGAGATGTTGCATGTACAGGAACATCCATAAAAAGATGTCAATCCATATGCAAACACAAAACCATTTTTACACGGGCACAGTCACCAGTTTACGGCACTGTGTTCTTATTAGAAACAAAGGGGTACAGCTGTGCTGGGTTATTTACAGAGTACTACGAAAAGAAAAAAGGTGTGTGTGTGTGTGTGTCGCTCTCTCTCTCACATAACACGTCACCCCTGTCATTTTCATACTGTCTTACAACCACGACAAGCAAGCAGGCACCTGTGTGTCCGTCAGTGCGGCTTACACACGACAAAAAACGGGAACTTAACATTAAAATGTCAGTGACAGGAATTAGGTTTATTACTTGAGACACTGACAAATGCTTGGAAATTGGTATGTAATGAGCGAATAATCCCATATTGATTCAACTGCCTCGTTGTACAGAAAATCTAAGTTTGTAACCTGTGACAGAAAAATGGACAATGTCTCAAATTAGACTTTCAGGGGAGCTTGTGTTCCCTTCACTCCGCCATATTTGAACAAAGAGTTAAATTCTTGGGTGAAATGACACACATTCACAGGATGAGTACATCAGATTAACACTAGAATAAAAAAAAGGATTGAGGAGACTAAGCAGGGCAGCAGGGCTGGAATTGAATAGGGTTTAATTATAATTACTGCTTTCCCTGTAAGTCATAAACACTATTTTTTTACGTGTCCACAAACTAGTAGGTTGTAGAACAAAGAGGAAACAGCAGTGAGTCGGCTAGTACTCAAGTGTGTGTCATTTCAGTTCAACAGAAAAAAAAGTTGTGAAAAATCAAAAATAAAGTGCTTCGATAAGCCGGCGTCGAACTGATGTTTGTTTTTTTCTTCCTTTTCTTTTCTTTTCTTTCCCTCTCTGTATCGCTCTGCATCAACAAAGCAATTTGTTTCCCCGGAGTGTGCTAATTTCTGGATTTCACAGTGCCAGGTGTTACGGCTGCCAGTCATTACATGAAAATCAGCAAAACCTTAACCACGGTGCTTATCCTCACCCCGAAAAACAGAAAGAAAGAAAAAAAAAAATGCTCCAGCTGAATTCTCTCTGATTTTTGGCGGGGATGGATGGATGGATGGGGGGTCAGGAAAGGAGGTTAAGTTTCTAAGTGCATGTTCTCTTATTTATGTTTTACTTTGAAAAAAAATACATGGAGCTGTCTGTGTCAGACAGCGTTCCTGATTCTCCATCTTTTTTTTCTTTTTTTTTTTGCCTCAAACAATGATAGGTGTTGTTTGAAACTTTTTCTTTTTTTTTTTTTCATTGCCAATGCAGCATGCATGTCTATACTGTAGCACCCTGGTGATTCTGGAGGATTCCATCAATTAGGGAGATGCTGTGGCACATTAAAGACAGAACCAAGTGAGACAAGGAGGAGGAAGATGAGGAAGTGAGGAAAAGACTGCGCGGAGAATTGCGAGACCTCGCGTCGCAGGTTTGTTCTGAGGTACATGGTGAGTTACCCCTGATGTCGGCAGCCCGACTGTGTGTGTGTGTGTGTGTGTGTGTGTAGGACCTTTTCTGGCATAAACACTGACCTTGTCAGGGCCAGTAGTCCTCATGGAGAACACAATCTGGTCCTAATGACGCACAACTCATTTCTGAGGAACTGGCTAATATTTAAATTGTGCTTAGGTTAAGTTGAGGGTTAGTCATTAACAGGTTATGGTTCTAGTTAGGGATGACACTTTGTCCAGGCTGTCCAAATGAATGGAAGTCCATGTAGTGGGTATCTGCACAAACCTGTGTGTGAGTGTGTGTGTCTCTTTGTGAGGACCAAAAAAAGAAATGTTGGACATTTTGAGAAAGTGATATTTCTTTCTCTTGCTCTTAGGGTTAGAATTAGGTTTACGGTTTTGAGTTAATCAGTTAATTGGGATGATTAAGGTTAGGATAAACTGGGGCTGGGGAATACATGTGTCTTTGGTAAAAAATGCTGCACAAGAAAGTGTGGGTTTTGCATGCAAACAGCAGGTGAAATAAAGAGTGAAATGCTAAAGATGCCTCTGAAAACGGAAAACTTTACATTTTCAACACAAAAGTGAATGGAAAAATGTGATTGATCTGCTCTTCATAATCCTGCTCTGATCACTCCTCATCTTAATCTCAGAGTGGGTGAATTCCTTGAGTAAAGCGTCAGTGTAAATATTGTATTTTCCTCTAAAGTGTTGCATAAATTATTCTTTTTGTGACGTGGTGTATTTCCACATATTAAGAGATTTTGTGTGTGTGTATTGTTTTCTTTCTTTTTTTTTTTAAACTGCCTGGAAAATAATTGTGTGCTCAGTGTGTGTTGTGATATATTTAGAGCTATTAATATGTGACATTAATTATGCACATGTATGTTTGCCTAATTAAATCAATCAGCTGCAGACACAACTGAATAAGAGCACCATAAAAAAAATGTGCGTGTGTCTTACTCTCAACGTTAATAATAATAATCTCATTAAAATAGATTTTTATTTTACACAAGTGTTGCTTTAAATCATTATATAATGTTTTATATTTTCCTTCTTTCTCTGTTGTTTCTACATCCTCGTCTTTATTCTCTAAAAATATTCATAAACAATAAGTGGATCAAGAAGTTATTTAGAGCTGTTGAGATTATCTGTGTGTGTGTGTGTGTGTTCTTGCATTCAACAATTCTTCTGATCTCACAATTTCTACACATGGAGTGACGTTAATATGAGGTGTACACAAATCTACTCTCCTATATATTTTAAACCTCATGTATTGATGGAATGATTTGTGCAATAATAATATATTGCCATACAGGATGACACTCTTGGTCCAGGGACGTATATTTATATGTCATAATATGTCATTATTCTGCATACAATTAAATATATTATATTTCATTTCTGTGTATGGAATTCTCCACTATTCGGAACACACACACACACTTTTGTGGAAGTTGTCTATATTATGTTACAAGGGCTTTAAACATGATTCAATTTAATTATAATAATTAAGTTTAATTTTAGAGTTAAATGTAGTAAACAAAATATATGGGTATATACAAGACATGATTATCTAAGGGCTATTTAATTTGTTTACATAACTTAAAAGAGAAATAAATGTATCTGTAAAAGTGCATAGAGTGTGAATGCACACAAATCTCACCTACAATGTACTGTATGTGTCAAATGAAACATGTTAATAAACAATAGTGTTTGAGTTCAAATGTGCTTTCTTCGTGTTCATTCTACATCAGTTTTTACAACCTTTATCTGAAAGAAGAATAATCTGATTAATCATAATTAAATCATTTATAATATTACTTTTTTTGTTTTTTTTAATACAGATATTCAATGCATTTTCTTTTGTCATTATTTGTATTGGCTTTTGTTTGTTATTACATTACAAAAACAATTTAAATGAACAATTCGACCACAGTAGCATAGGTTGCAAATCGACCAACAATCATTCAGACATTTTTAAATGCATTATATATGGATGAATCATTTGTGCATAAAAAAAGTTAATACTAATTTCATAAAGGCAATTTGAGCAATTACACCTTACACAAACCTTTTTTCTCTGCAGTTAAAGTTAAACTTTTTGAACTTTTATGAACAATGTCGAAGGAAAAAGTATTTTCAATGTCACCTCATTTTCACTAACACTCACTGTGACTTCAAACATATGCAGCTGTGACACTCAAAGAAACAAGAACCAAGAACTATGGTCTCTTCTCACTGTTTGTGCAGCAGGAGGATGACGAGGAGGAGGAGGAGGAGGAGGTCCGGTATGGGTGGGCGGTTATTGGGGTTCTGAGGGGAGGGGCAGACTGCCATCTTTCCTGTCTTCCTGTTCACTTCAACTGTCTCCCCTCTGGTGGCCACGCCTCCGCCGCTGCCTGGCCACATGTGCCGGTGGTGGTGGTGGGTATGTGAGGAAGAGTGCTGCACAGGAAACAGGAAATGGAGAGAGGAAGCCATAGGGGTGGAGAGGCGGCGGCAGTGGCGGCCATGATGTGTCAAAGCTGCCACAGTCATTCAGAGAGAATGACAGAAAGAGAGAGCAAATGGGAAGCTTGGGTGGTTTGCCCTGGCAGGCTCGGCATCCCAATTACCTTCCCATAAACAAAGGAGGAAGTTTTGCCACATTGGGGGCACAGCTTTGTTCTCCTCACCCCCACCCACATATCTCCACTATCACTACACCCCATAGTGTGTTTCCTCTCTCTCTCCCTCCTTTCCCGTCACATACAAGATGTTTAAATAAAGCGCACGGTGTCACAAAAAGGAGGCGTCCCCCACTGCGCTCATGTTCAGTGCATGCATGAACCCCACTTCTTTATTTATTCTTTATTTGTGTAGCACCTTGTATACAAGGAGTGCTTCATAATAAAAGGGAAATACAATATTAAAAGCAAATACAACAACTTCCAATTAATTTCCAGACTTAATCAACACTCATGTTTACCGATTCACAACGATAGCAGATGTAAGGCACAAAATTGCTGTTGTCAAGATTGATATTCTGATATGAGTACTTTAAATACTTTAAAAAAGTGGGTCCCCATATATTAAGTTGACAAATTAAAAACTTACTTTCAAACTAAAGTAAGACAGTTGTCTTCATATAACTTTGGTGTGAATGAACGTAAATGATTTTTTTTTCCTCGTTTGTCAGTGTGCAAATTGTGTTATAACTTGTGAATAATTGTTTATGACTTATTTATAACATGTGAAGAACGAAATAAAAGTCTTATTGTAAAACGGTAGAGAGAAGGTTTCTGTCCTCACACCTTCCCTTCACTCAAAATGGAGGCTGCTTTCTTCTAGTGTCATGCGTGTGTTTCTATTCATGTCTGCTTGTCTGAGCAGCTCAAATGAATTAAAAAAAGCACTTGAAGTGTCAGGCTGAAGAATCACGTCTCTGTTCTCCATTAAAAATGGCTGGACCACAGATCCTCCCTTTTGCATTTTGCTGCCTGTCGACTTCCATCCATGTTCCACAACTCATCTGTCACTCCTGCTATTTTCCACGTGCCTCCGAGCAACAACACAACCTCCCTCCCTTCCCCTGTCTTTACAGGAGTAAACCAAACTGGTGAGCTTAACACATTTCTAATGAGCCACAGCCAGCGAGTGTGAAGAGATTAGTCATCATACAGCCGCGGCGAGGATCACGTCCACCAAGACGAATCATGTATCATATCCTTGGTGCCATCAACGTCTCGGGCAGAAGCACCTCATATGAAAAAGCACCTCCATTGCGAGTGATTAACTTGGTTTTGCTGATGTCTAAAAATCTGAAAATCAGAGTTTGTTTGGCTGCTGGGTCCATAAAGGAGCAGTTGAAAGGATTTAGGAGAGAATCTCTTATTGTTTGAAGAGGCAGTTCTTCAATTGCTTTTTTGACAGATGGCATTGTCTTAAAATATGTTGTCATATTCATAGAAATAAGCCAGGACGGCACCATCCATTCAGCAGTGACAGATAAGAGGAGAACACAAAGTGCCTAGCAGGTGTTTAGAAGGCCTTTCGAAGTCACTGCTGAATACAGAGTGGAGATGTAATCGCTCTCACTTTTTCATTAGCGGGTTGAGTGATATTTTTTAAGTCTGATTGTATGAGGTACACCGACAATTAGCCAGCACTGCCTGAGCTGTGTGCGCCCCCTGCTGACCCCTGCCCCAGGAACCACTGTCGCTCCTCAGTGAAAGCACGGCAGCCAGAAGAAAACAAGGTGAAAGTGATTTTAGCCACTTAAACAAATGATTGAGATAACATAATATTAACCTGCTAACTATACAATATTTTGACCTTATATTTGCAACTGCATCTCTTTAGACAGCATCATCCAGAAGTCTGTGAACCTATCACTCCCCCTGCACTAAAGCCCATTAAAAAGAAAAACAATTAAAAGGTGATTTGGTCGTGGAAACACAGGAGCGACGGCTCTACTGCTGCCTCATGTTATTTGTTATATATCGTTTTGTAAATGTGAATGAAGGATAACGTACACAGAAGTCACAACATAGCACATTTGAACTAACTGATAAAACAGCAATAGATCAACAACTGTGCTGTGATGTCTTTGGTGTGGGAGACTGAGTGGTTTTGAAGGCGGCACACACTTCCACTCAGAAAAGGTTGTAGATACAATGGTAAATAACGGTAAATGGTCTGTATTTATATAGCACTTTAGTCTACTCAAAGCCCATTCTTTCTCTCACCTATGTACACTGCATTTATTACATTTTTTTCATCCCCATTCACATGCCGTTAGGAGCAATATGGAGCATGTAGACTAGCAGAGCCAGGATTCAAACCGACAACTTTCAAGTTAAAAGACGACTCACCACTAAGCAACCAAATATAGCAGCAGCAGACTGAGATTCAAAAATTCAAAAACATCCAGGTGATATGAGCTTAGAATTATATCACAATAGACAATCATGTATGAAGCTATTTTCAAACAGAATTTAATTTTTTTTGATGCTAAACAAATCTATAAATAGCAAAGAAAGGCAGAAATAAAACTGAATCAAAAATTCAATTTAGAGTGACCAATTTACCTAATCCACATATTGCATGTTTTTGGACTGTGGGAGGAAACCCACGCACACACGTGGAGAACATGCAAACTCGCATGCAGAAAGGCATTTCCAACCACAGCCGAACCGTGTTCCAACCTGGATCTTCTTGCTGTAAAGGCCAGAGTGCTAACCACTACACCAACCGTGTGGCCCTACCAAACATCAAATATTGTTATTATAATATTGTATATTTTTGTTGTTTCTTCTCAGGATTACAGGTTACAAGATGTATGGAGTCATTGAAGGCTCGTGTGTTTATTTACTTTCACGCCAAACCTCACTTTTATCTCAATTGTAGAACCAGGACGAGTATTTATTTATGTTTCTCAATCAGCTCATATGTATTTAAGCCTGAGAAGCAGTGTGTTTAAAAATGCTGATAATTTAACGCGATTGTAAATTACGGCAAAACTTTTCCTCATCTGTAGTTTTGAGATGCATCGAGCACTCGAGCCATTTCCTTTTTTTTTTTTTTTTGTTTAACTTACTGTGAGTTAAGTTTTACTTCACCTGCCTGAGAGAGGGAGGGAGAGAGAGAGAGAGAGAGAGAGAGGGGGAGATCTGATTGGTTGGCTCTGATAAGAAAACTAACCAATCAGAAGCAGAGTGGGGCTGGTCATGTTCGTGAGTACAGACTCTCGCTCCCTCTCTGCTGTTCGCATCACTGGAAGCTGCACTTCGGCCACACACACACACACACACACACACTGTATTGATGAATACACACACTGTATCAACTTCATATTAATTGGTGGGCCAAATGAAATGGATTTGGGGTACTACATGTGGCCCGCGGGCCAAGGGTTTGACACCTCTGAATAACTAATCTGAATCTGATGCTGAGTGTCAGGTTTTAGGTGACAAAGACATTTGAAGATGCAGATATCGTTTTGATATTAACACCAATAATTCATTTATAATGAATAATTAATTGGCCGATGAAATGAAGAAAATGAAGTAGTATGTATTTCATGCACAATCACCTGATTGTATGAATTGTTCTTTTACATGACTTCACAAAGTTTTGGTTCTCAAATGGAAAAACGAAACGTATTTTTAGTTGTATTGCTAAATGAAGGTTCTCCAACACACTTGGAAACTTGCAACTGCATCAATAAATGTTGCTGGATTTTACACACAGTGCCTTAAAAAATATCTTTTAAAGTGTTTATTTATTTGTGACACAAAACAAACGGTAAACTGTGCTTAATTTACAGAAAATCACCAAATGTGATGAGGTGATAGAACGTTTTCCTCTAAAATTGATGCATAATAGTGTTTTGGAATAGAATCTTTCCATCACAGAAAGCGGAGTTAAAGCATTTCTTCTTTTTCTTTCTGTCTTATTTTCTCCCTTCATTGCCAGCAGCTCTGACATCGCGTCTCTCGATGGCAGCGTATCACCATCAGAATCTTTCCATCCACATCAGGGGACCAGAGCTGTGACTACTGGGATTAGGCTAATCACACATTCACCTAGGAGGCAGCACACACACACACACACACACACACACACACACAGGAGCTCCTGTGAGAGGCATGACCTTATTTTCAATGCGTTTTAAAGCCTCTCATTTACTAGCACCCCGAGCTAATGCTAATGCACAGATTTCACCATGCTCCCTCTATTTTTGAACATATTGACACTAGGTCTCCTCCTGCACGCTGCATTTATTTGACAGTGTTTTCCTTAAATTGCTTTTTCTTTTAAGAAGCGTTGATAACATGAATCGTGATTCCATTCTGTTTCCCCCCCAATAAATCAATGCACATCACCACCAGAGGAGAGATGTAAAGAGATGCTCATGAGTTTACAGTGGCAATGTGAGTCATGCAGAAGCTCCAACTTAACACGACACACTCAGTAAATACATTCTTTTTTTTCTTCGGTGGATTTTATATATTTGTATATATACAATTTGAAAAAAGACAACAGTTTTAATCCATTTATCGTTTTCATGTGAATTTGTCTAAGAGGTTTTTGCAAAAGGAAATGTGACTTTATACAAGAATAAAAAAGCATCGCACTGCTTTAGAGGCTCATTTTAGGTTCTTTGGCAGTTTTTGTCAGTGGCAGCAATCACATCACATCAGTTTTACTTCAACAGACTTGCGTTTATTTATTTAGTCATACAGTAAATGTGTTTAATTATTTTGTGGAAAAAAAACATCTAAACTTGATAGATAAAGGCAGATTTTACAGCGCTTGTTTTGACAGTGTTGCATGTTGCACTGTGTAATTCTGGAGGCTAAGCATTTACAAAATGATTCATTAAAATGTGGAACTGTGTTCATAAAAATATGCATGTTTGGTATTTGATATCATTTGAAAATCAGTTTATCAAAAATGTATAACTGTGGGATGAATATGTCTTTCAAGCAGTGCAACCAAAACCTAAATTAACAAATTATCCTCTATATTTTGGTTAATTTAAATAAAAAACATTTAACTGGACATTCAGCAGATTAAAGACATTACAACATTTCTAAACAATGAAAACATTTCTGGAGAGGTATGATAATTATTTTTTTTTAGTATGACTGTCGATCACAGGTTTTCCTTCACGAAATACAGCTCATATGATGCTCTGTGTGCACGACATTTTATGTAGTCAGAACATTTCACTTGAAAATAAAAACATTAATTTCTTCTGTTGTTGATTTGTGTGTTTTCTGGTTTTCATCAGAACATAATCGTGGTTCAGGGAGGAAGAGGGGGAGGAGGAGGAAGGAGGGGCATTATCATCCCGTACTGCATTCTAAACGACACTCTGTGCTTCTAATTTATGAAATGTAATTCTGCCCTCCACTGGTATGAAGCAGGTGCACACGCACTCTCTCTCTCACACACACACACACATTTATCTGTGCTGTTTATCTGTGAGGTGTGTGTTTAGGGAAAACAAGTTTGAGAAGCAGGTGATTTGTATTAAGGGACCAGACATGAAATTGCAATCATACAGCTGACTTTTTATAGTATTAAGCATAATTAGCTGATTTTAATTTGGTTTTGATTTAGGAACATTATATGCATTTATATGTGAATATTTTTTACATTTTTGAGGCAAAAAATTTACATAAAAAACTAAACATTTCTGTTGATTTAATGAGAAAATTATGTTACCTTAAAACTGCAGTATTCTAATGTAATACTCATAACACATTTTATTTTCTAACGGTTGCTCAAATACGCTTTGCATATGTTTAAAAGTCAATAAATTAAACACAGGAAAAAAATAGTGTTTCTCAATATAGCGGCGATTAGACATGTGATTTACGTCACTACAGACAGAGCTAGTAAATTGACACAACTGCAAACAGGTTTGAGTTTGACTGAAAACACAAACAAAAGTGTCCATAAGAAGTTTTAGAAGTGCATTTATTCATTTATATTTTTGTTATCACCTGTTTGTACAGCAGTTTGAAAGGTTAAATGCTTCTTGTCCTTGCCCCTTCCTACCTCTCGGGATTTGTAACCTGGTTTCAAGTTTTCCCTTCAGTCCATTTTGAAGAAACATTTTTATTCAGAAATATTAAAAACAAAACTTTCATCAGATTTCAAGTACAAATATCTTGGTTGACAGATTCAAGCTCAAATGCTGCTGATTTAAGGACACGCCTTTCACATGCCTTTTTTTAAGAGAAGGATACAGAGGTTTGAGCAGATGCCTTTGTGGTTGTTTGAGACACAGTGAAATACTTAACTCCGGTTTCTTCCCACAGTCCAAAAAACATGCAGATTTTGGGATTAGGCAAATTGGACACTCTAAATTGACTAAATTGATTAAGGTATGAGCGCCCCCGTGACCCTCATGCGGAGGATAAAACAGTAGAAGACAGTAGAAGATTGATGGATATACTCTTTTGACTACTTACTTCAATATTTTCAAGGTTTTTTTTTGTTTTGTTTTTCATGTCCACATTGAAATTGTACATGAAAACAGACAAAAACTCAAAGTAAAACCTGACATTTTAACAAAATGGAGGTCCTTCCAAATGTGCTTAGTCACAAAGTTATAGTAGAAGTGATTTCACAGAATGGTGCTTACTAATTTCTAAAAATGTTTTGCACTCAATATTAACTGCCTGGATTATATTAACTCTCAAAACATAGGTAGAGCGGTAGCTATAATACTATACATTATACAAACTTTATTACCCTGCACCTTTAAACTAATAACTCTCTTAAAATGCAAACACATTCTTTTTTTTAAAGGTATAAAATAGGGAGGCACAATATTATCTGCACAATATCAGTATGGGCACATACTGGATTTAAAATGTATAATCGGATATCCATGCCAAGATCCACCGATATGACTAATGACAAAATTAGTAGGCTGAAAAAGCTGATACCTCCTTGACTTCCATGCCAGCGCCCCCTGCAGCTATTATTTGTTTATGCATATTTATTTTGCACAAATAGGATATTTTATCTGCTGCAGAGACTAAATGACATCTGTAGTTGGGCCCAATTTCTCTTGATTTATCAGCATATCAGCAAAAAGTGCACAATCGTGCACCCCCAGTATAAAATTGTGCCTGTCCAAATAAAGTGTCTAAATTGTCAATTTGGCAGCCATTTTGTTGCAAATTAGACAGTTAAAAAGTCAAACTTCAGCCTGGGAACTGGGCTCGTCAAATTCAGCGGGACTTTCATCGTGTTAAAAAGTCAGAAAATAAAATGCTTCGAGGATGAACTTTTCTCAGAAATGTGATGTGACAAAATACATGAAGTGAAGCTGGTTAAGAAAACAGATGCAAATCTGAATGAAGACATGAAAGCGAAAAGCAGGAGGAAGAGAGAGAAAAGAAAATCAGTAAGTACGAAGAGAAGAGAGAAGTTGTCAGGGAGGGAGGGAGGGAGGGAAAGAGGTGGAGTGATTTTTCAGGGCTCCATACCTTGTTAGATCCATCATCCCTTTAATTAATAGTGTTTTTAGGAAGACGTCTGAACTGTGTCATTTCCATTATTGGAAAACCCAACGCGATTAATGAATAATTTTCATTTTTGATCCATTATATCATGCTAGCTGATCTCCGTTTTTTTCCGCGCCACTGAGTGATAGCATCGTTTTCTGCCCCTCGATCAAATTTAATTTGGCCCCCCTATTATATTACGCTGTTGCGACTGAAGTGTCAATTTTTGTCAGGCAATTAGAAGCCATAACCTGTGAAGCTAAGTTTGATGGGCATTGTAATTGGATTGTTTCGGCAATCGCTCGCAATGCTCTTAGCTTTTCTTTCTTCATCTCCACCTGCCCTCCCTCCCTCTCCTGACGTTCTCATGTGGGTTGTGATTTTTGATACACGGCCTCTGCCTATATGTCGAACTTCAGAGCCAAAAAAAGCGAGAGATAAGAGGTGAGGCAGGGCGGTGGGGGCGTGGGGGCGGCAGGGGAGTTGTGCACAAAGTAGGGCTTGTGTGGATGTGACATGTGCCTCGTGTTTCTTCACTTTACCTGCCAGCACTTGCACCATCTTCGTCTGTTTTGACCCAGTCTTCACCCCACCTTTCATGATGCCACATTAGAGAGGTTCTCAACTTTTCAGCTGACAGAGAGACGCTGAAGTCGCTCAGAAAAATGTGAAACGTGATGGGAGATGCAGAGGAAAGTAAGAGTTGGCTGATGCAATGCTGCTTCCCACTGTAATATGTCCTTTTTTTATTTTAATTTTTGAATATAAAAAGCCACAACTGCCTTTGAGAATATGGGTTAAACTGGGTTCCATGGTAAGAGCTATAGGCAGGAAAAGTTCTACACAGATGGATCCTGTGGATGGAAATGTAAAAATTACAGGTGCTGGTAAAACACAGGAGACAAAGTTTTTAAACATTTAAGAGGAGGTCAGCACTCCCTGAGTTCTTATTATGTAATATGTATTACATACATGACATCACAATTCACACATGGGTGATGTGATGTCATGCAAAAGTTGAAAAAAAAAAAAAACACTACAGAGCAGAACAACCATTGGCAACTGGAATGTTGTTAATCATGTGTATTGGCTATACCTTGATTTTTTTTTTTTTAAATCCCAGGTTTACCCACTCCTTATATTGTAAAAGAGGCTATATTTTCAGTGTGTGGCCCTTGTGTGACCTTATTATCTATCCACACTTTCTTTTTCTCTCCCACTTTCTTTCACACACACTGTTGCACAGAACAGGCAGCAGTAAGGCAGCAGATTTTATTAAATCTGTTTTCCTCCGTGTTAATTGGGTCAAAGCTTCCGTCTCTGCCTTCTTGATGTGCAAATGAATGTGCACATTGAGGGACACCCGCCCATCACTCCACAGGCACATTCACAGGACACGTCAGGGTGCCAGGCCACCGTCTGTGACCTGTATTTGGCAGATAAAGCAGGGGCAAGGGGAGTGTAAGGTTCACACTACCGACCTGGATCAGAAAAGACTGGAGCAGAGGGAGAAAAAAAAACATGATAATTATTGTTGAGGAAGCCTGGAGGTGATATTATGTCACTCCCACTCCTAATGAAGTTTACCTTCACCATAACACTGGAGTTTATTAGATATTTAATAATATATGTGGCAGATCAGACCAAAAGTGTATAAAAAAAACAAATTTACAGCTTGCAAGTTGACCCTGATGTCGATCACAAATGTACTGATGCAGAAAGGGAGAAGATACTGTGTATTTTTTGACAAACGATCAACAGCTTATAATGGAAGCTGTTACGTCCCAGCTCGTTGTGACCCAACATAAATAACCAAGATGTCCTATGGTTAAAAAAAAAAAAAAATTATATTGGAATTTATGATAATTCACAAAATAAACTGGCAAACAGAAAAAGGGCAGAGGACGCTGTTCAAATAAAACAAGAAGCAAAATGAAAAAGGCGCTGCCTCTCAGAGGTGACTCCGCCCATCTGCGACTCCGCCCATCTGCTCCAATGGTAGGCGAGGGACCACATAGACCAATTTGCATACCTAACTCAAGGTTAATTAGTGAGGTGAAACAATTGATACATAAAAAAAGACAAATTCAAATTCAAGGACTTTCCAGGACCACTTCCCTCCAATTCAAGGACCAAATTTGCTGACACAGCTTAAGATGGGTGGGCCAACTTACTTGACAAGAGCCACTTTGCCCGTGGTGCCAGTCTTTGTAATTTTATTTGGTGAGCCAGAGATCTTGGGATTTGCATTTCCCTGGCATCAGGTAATTTGCTCTCTCTTGCTTAACGTTACTCGCGGATTATTCTTTTTTTTTAAATCTTTTTATTGAAAAATCAAGGGTTGTAACAATGATTCAACAGCAAAGTTACAAAAGATTTTCATTCTTTTTTCATTTTTATACACACACAAACTGCGGGGAGAGAGATCGTGTCCACAACACCACTACGTCTCGATGACAGTAAGTGACGTCACAACAAACAAAAACATTTACCTAAATATCAACTTAACTTCTTTCTTGAACAAAATTCAAGCACTTTCAATAACCCATGTCTATTTAGGATGACTTACAAAAACTTTCAAGGATTTCAAGATTTTTTAACTATATCCCAATATAAATATTGTAGCATGTTTCAGTTACAATATGCTTTGCAATATGATGCATATTAATTGTGTTTTTGATTGTGTGTTTTACATCCACTGTTGGTTGTTTGACTCTATGTGGGTTAGTTATCTGTGTGGCCCTGCGATGGACTGGCTAACTGTCCAGGATGTACCCCGCCTATCGCCCTATGTCAGCTGAGATTGGCACAGCACCCACGGTGACCCTCCGGTGGAGGATAAAGCGGTAGATAATGGATGGATGGATAAATCAAACTGACGTCGATGCCTATATGATGACATTGGCATTTGATATCATAAAATAGAGGTATGCTTAACTAAACCTATCTAACGACTGTTTCAGTGAAAACATCGTCTTTGCAATTCAAGGAGTTACAGACACAGAGATGACATGAATGAGACTTTATATCATTGCCCTCGTCACTGACTTGATGGAAACTATATTTGCAACAGACACAATCATCTCAACAACTGCAAGAATATTGCATAAATCAAACCTCTGTCAGCAATATGAACATCAGTCTTCATAAAATTCATATATGAGTAATAATGATTAGATCAGAATTAAAGTAACACTGAGTGAATCACAATTTGCCTGTCATATCTTAATGCAGGCTAAAGAAACTGCAGCATGAATCTCCATGGTAACTTATTCACCAACGCTTTCCTCCAACTGACTCGAGGCTAAGTTCAGCCAGGATAACTGACATATCCCGGCTTAATCCCTTTACTGGGTTTCTTGGTTATCCCTTTTAAAGGTTGTCGGTTCCACTAGTCAAGACACTCAACCCCACATTGCTCCTCACGGCTGTGCCAGCAGCGCGTGAATGCGTATGAAAGATAGATAGTGATAGAGAATGCTCAGCACATAGATGCAGCGTATGAATGTGTGAGTGAATGGGTGTGAATGGCAAAACTGTAGTGTAAAGCAGCTTTGAGTTATCGAGACTACAAAAGCGCAATATAAATACAGACATACATTTTTTGGTATACATGTATGCTGTCAACAAGAGGCAAAGAGGATCAAGGTTCAATGAGACTTAAATATCAGCATCATTACAGATGAAAATAAAAACAATCATTTCATAAAGCAGACTGCTGATTTGATTTAATTTGCCAATAAGGTAAATGTTTCTGGCCTTAAGGACCACTCAAATCACTCAACAATATGATTGCATTCATTCACACAGGTAGCCTTTCTCTAATTGTATATCCCATTACAGCAGGATATGGCAGGAATGCTGTAAAAATAGCTGATTGTTGAGATCATTGCCACAGCCTATTGTGGCCTGTATGTAACCATGTCATCTTTATTGCAGCCTGCATGTAAAACCAGAAGCCTGGCCCCACAATCCACTGCAGTTCACACTTATGTGTGAACCCCCAATTTAGCAGAATTCTCTACTCTCATTGGCTTCCCTTACTGAACACTCACTATCTCCTAACCTAGCTACCGTGGGTATCAGAAGTACCGTAACTATGCTTACTGTGCCGTCTCACTCTTGCTGGTCAAGATAGAGGCTTGTATTTCTGTGTTCAACCATACTCAGCCCTTAATGGACCCACTCTTCAAAAACTACTGCACCATCAGAGTTTGTCCATCCTTTTCCTGCAGAAGACAAGAACGACAGAAACCTTCTTCGCAGTCAACTGCTTCTTCATGATGCTGTAGATCAGACATCAACATCCCATCAATGCGTCAACAACTCAAAGTAAGTAAAGTAAAGTAAGGTATTACTTTTTTTTAAAGTAACTAGTAATGTGTAATGGATTACTTTTTTCAGTAACTACCCCTACACTGCTTACGACCCTGTTCAGACCTCGTATTGCCTGGATTACTGATTGTGTTCTTTTTACCTTGTGTATAAGAACCTTGTTTCCCAAGGGTTTGGGGGATCTTTAGACGGTAGGACAACTCACTCTATACCTCTGCCAACAACAGTTAAGTTATAAGTTTGTATAGTATAAATTCCTCAGTAAACATGAAGAGCAAAAATAATACAGCATTTGCATTTTATCTCTTATATTTGACATATTTTCAAAAATTATTATTAATATGCACTTTCAATGACGAATAAATACATGTATAATTGTATTACAATGATACAGTCTATTTTGTATCTTCTACTTCATGGCTAATGGCCATGCTAAATGCATGATTTAGCATTGCACAATACATGCAGAAATGTGCATATTCAACCTCCTTCATTTGACATTTGACCTGGGAATACATTTCAATTAAACACATTTCGATGGTCAAAAACCCATTCAAACCAGTGGGAATAAGATACATAAAATCACATCCTAGTGTCTAGTCTACATGGTGCAAAGCATTGTAGTGAAATTACGGAATAAACACCAATCAGGTCTCATAAATTGAGTCTAGTCCTCATATAAGAATGTCTCAGCTTGAATCTGTGAATCCGTACTGTATGTGGCTCACTATCAATGCGCATGATTACACTGACTATAATTTTCCAGCAAAACAATTTATCATCACACCTAAAGATAAGAGAAGTCCATACACCCCAGACTGGGCCATCATGAAGAACTAGAGGCACCTTCCGTAGTCAAGTAATTGTATATCGATAGACAATGGTCCCCTCTATTTCAACTTTTTCTACATGGGTGCACCTCTGGAACGCCCAAACAACCTAATCACAATTCCTGCTGGGAGGGCGGAGTATCAGCACCCCAGGGAGAAAAGCATGAACTGCCTCTTACCATCATCAGTTAATTGGATAAACTTCCTGAGGAAAGTAAAAGAGACCCATTGTGGAAATAGAGAGAGAGAGAGAGAGAGAGAGAGAGAGAGAGAGAGATATTAAATAAGGGAGATTCCAGTTTCCTACAACTGATCCATTACATACACTTTCACAAGCGCTAGAAACATGGTATACCATGTGAGCAGATAATCAATGATAGGTTCATAGAATTAGAATTTGTGCTTTTTGCACACACACCAATTAGAGATAGTGAATTTCACCTCTGCATTTAACACTTTTTTTCTACACCAGTAGTGATACACACACAAGCCTGCAATGGGCAGCACTTATCTGCACCAGGGGAGCTATGTGGGATTGGGTGCCTTGCTCAGCGGTACCCCGGCCCTTCACTAGTAATTCCTTTTCCTCTTGGCCATGGACTGCCCAGCTCTATATGAAAGAAGAATTTGCCAGAACTTTGTAAACAAATTAATTAAATTTATTTGCTGACGCAAGACTCGATGTTTGAGTTTGATGTGATGAATGAACGTAATGGAAAACTGGAAACTCTCTCTTTTGTGAGATAGACAATAGTTGCTCCCGGTTGCTGTACCTTCCTGGTTCACCAAACCCTCAGATACAGATACAGCCTGCTTTACAATATTAGCCCTCTCTTTCACTCTTTCCTTACTCTTAATGTTCTTTAAGGCCTAATAATTATCAATGCATTATCATTTAATAATTATCAATGCAACACAAGCATTTGGCTTCACCTTAGGTACGTTATCCCCTCCTCCTCATCCTAAAGCTTTTGGTGGGCTCTTAGGACCAGAGAGAAGCAGGGATAGGAGGGTGGAGGACATTTGGAGTCCAGCCTGGGGTCAGCTATGGGGCCAGGCATCACATAAATCAACCTGACATGTTCACTCAGGCCAGTTTGCCAATGCCTGAACACTCCAGCCAGCACCATGCTGTCTAGCTGTGTCCCAACCACTGAACCCTTTCCTCCGCTCCACCCCATAGTGCCAGGGCTTGGTTTAAGGCATTAGGTTGGAATGGGTCAGTGGGCAGACTTCTTATCCTCCAGGAGACTTGGTCTGAGGGTCTTCAGGTGCCTTCTGGTATGTTGGGTAAGATGCCAGGGTAAGAGCAGGGTGGGAGGGATGGGGAATCTGGCTGCACAAGTACGAGAGCTTACACATCTCTGTGGGACAGGATCATTGTCAGTGAAGGACTGTTATGCAGTCCATATTGTTGTGCAAATTCCCAAATAGGGGGACCTGGGTTTCGTTTGCTGCATGACTTCCCCCCTCTTTTCACCTTTCATGCTTCTTTACCTTTGAAATAATAAAGGCTTAAAAATACCCAGAGACTCATTCATCGTTTACCACTTTATACTCCACATGAGGGTTGCAGGATCACTAGAGACAGTCCAAGCTGACATTGGGCAAAAGGCAGGATGCACCCTGGACAGGTCACCAGTCCACCACAGGGCAAACATACAGAGACCAAACATCCATTCACTCTCACATTCACACCTATGGTCCATTGTATGTGTTTGGATTATGGGAGGAAGCTGGAGAACCCAGAGAAAACACACAGGCACATGGAGAGAACATGTAACCACCACAGAGAGAGGGCAGACCGGGTCACAAAATCCAGGTCTTTCTGCTCTAAGGGAACAGTGGTTGGCACTATTCTGTGGTGTGGCCCTGCACACAAATTACAGTATATTTAACAAAAGCCCAAAATTAATGTTTAAAAATATATATTTCTAATTTTTCTTTATTGTAAACCCACTGTGTTGGGTTGGCACAGTTGCAGTTGTAAGCCCCACACTATACAGTACTGTATATTATTCACTTTGCAGCCATGTTCTCTCCTCCAAAATAATGACACATTACAGTCTGCATTCTCAGGAGCCTCTTATCTGTTTCTTGACTTATCTTCCTGAAGTTTCTCGTTAATGCCTTGCCCCACTTTTACTCTCAAATTCATTATTTTCCCCGCTAATCTCCAGAGTGGATGAAAACCTCTTAAATTCTTCAAAAAGCAATTCTCACCAAGTATCTGAAAAAAAAAAAAATATTGCTTCTGTTAAATGAATACTCACAGCCAATAAACTATCAATATGGTCCCTTCTTTAAAGCTGGTCTGGCACCTGGGACAGCAGGGTGGCAAATTGAAAAAAAGATTTGGAGCAAAAGAAAAGAATCGCCTCAGAGCAAATTAAATTGCCCTCTTGAATTAGTCTGTAAAGGATTAGCAGTTAATTGTAATTTGTGTGCTGTGTCCCTGGCCATTGCCACAGTGCCACTTAAAGTCGTGTGCCAGTCAGATATAGAATACTCACTGCTCCTGCTTTCATAAGGAGGAAGAAGCAAAAGCTGGGCGTGGCAGGAGTGGAGATGCGTTTACTGCAACAGGTTTGAAACTTCAGAGTCTTTGTTGCCAACTGTTCTCCATGTCCTCTGTGTTGCCCTGTGGAAGACAGTAAGACAGGAAGTGTATCAGTTACACACTTCTAGTATTGAGGTCACTTGTGAAAGGAATGTCAGATGTTCATGCAGGAGTCATGTTTAAGCATGTGTGAATGAAATATAAAATGTGTGTGTTCCAGGTATTACTTACTGCACTGCATAAACAGACCAACTAGAAAGACGGCACATATTCTTAAATTGATTTAAATTGTCTGTTTTTAAGAGAAGCAATGTGCCAGTGAGCTAAGCACATTTTGTTCAACACTAGCATGTAAATCTAGCAACTTTCAGACTGTAATGTTAGAAGGTTTCGCTTATAAAAAGCAAATCAATTCTGTCATATGTTTACTATTTCTTACCTCAATTAAGATGACTTTAAGAATCTATATAATCTATACCTTAGAATCTTATATTTGCAAACAGAAAAAAATATTGTTCTTTGGTTGGGATTTCATGCAATATGTTGTTTGATACTGGTGAAGCGCTGTGTTACCTTGTTCGAACAATTATCTTGTTTCTTAAAATTAGATTATGTTGTTGCCAAGATTAAATCCCCATAAACAAGGATGATTTACTTATACTTACTTATCAAATTTTATTTGATCATTCACAACCGGTACGTTTGACACGGCCATTATCAAATTAATATTAATTTAAGTTTTACTTACACAGCAAGCTTTAATGGTCTTTAATTTCTCACGGTATTATATTAGAATCTGGTGCCTAGTGTTAATTTGGGGTCTGGTGTTAATCTACATTTTAATTTTCAAATGTAATCAGTTGTAATTGGCCAGCAACGCATCAACTGTACAAAAGTTAACTATTTGTTGTTAACTATAAGTTGTTACGGTTGAGGTTGGAGTCAATCTGCAGGAAATTAATCCATGTCAATGTAATGTCACCTGAATGTGTGTAAAAATGCTGTGTGTGTGTGTGCGACAGGGAGATAGTTGTCCTCAGTGTGGCCTCTGAGCTTCCATTAGCATCACAAATGGAGCTTTTAGACGAAATCTAACCTGCACTGCATTAGATCCGTCCATGTCATAGTGCTGCAAGATACACATTTGATATCCCTGTGCACTGGCACGTGCACCCACAAACTGATATATACACATGCAGATTGATATAAACAGACACACACACGGGACACCCAAGATAAAATATGTCCGGGTATAACGTATTCTGACACTCAGAGTAGTGTGTGTGAGAGAGCGAGAGCTCCTATTGGCTGTTGCACTACACCTACTTTGCATACAGGTCCTTTCAGGGGAATGATGGCTACTCCAGCACCAACTGTCCATGCTGCAAAGAAAGCAAGGAGAGTAAATGCAATACATTTTGTCCATATTGGCAAAGAGTTTTAGAGATGAAGATATTGTTTCAGATATGTATGACACTAGTTTGTCTGTCTGTGTGATTATTAAGTGTTAGTATCTCAATAATATAATAATATCAACTCTTTTTCACATCTTACAAAAAAACTAATTAATCAAAACCAGTGGTGTGGTGGCCAAAGAATCCTGATTTGGCCAAACAAAAATAAATCTTTATATTCTATAGTTTTAATTCATGGAGTTTCATATTTGTAAAACCTTCCTAAAGGACATAAAAAGATAAAAAGCCCATAAAAATCTTATTTACCAGAGTGACTTCACAGTCTCGGGAACGACGTTACTGTCAGGGAAAATTTTGTATTTTACAACATTCTTATACATACAGTATATCAGTGAATGGAAAATCAACATTTGATTTGATTTAGGGAAATCAGGCAAAAAGCGTCCATAAAAAAACAACATGATTCCTGTAACAACACATAAGCAAATAAACCATAAAATTGATCATTTTAACCTTTAATCATGTCATTATACTTTTCAGCTTACTGTATTCACTATCGTTGGTTTTGCCATTTATTTACACATCCATGGTTTAAAGCCCAAATCAAACCATTGCCATTGGTATTCATGAAATCCGCTAGCGCACGTCAGTAGCGTACTCCCATCTGAATGCGCCAAGCAAGTCGAGAACGCGGACTTCCTGTTCACATAGCCAAAATAAATCATGGGGGTAACACTACTGTGCATGCTCTGTGGGCCACACAGCAATACATCCATGTCAATATTGGATTAACTGGGAAACGCTTGTTTGGTTTGGAGAAGACCAATCACCAGCCAGTGGATGCAACAAACGCTCTCCACGTGATGTGCTTCGTCTTCACTCTGTTCTGGCTTGTTTAAGCCCTGGTAAAAGTCAGTCTGTGTTAAACGTTTGGTTGGGAGTGTCTGAGCCTTTGAAAGATCAGGGTATACTTTACATGCATGTAGCTATTGTTTCTTTAAAAAAGACTATGAAAGTTGATTGGTGCCACCCTGTAATGTTTTACACATCCACTTTTTAATTAAGTCAGAGTAGCTTTATGTTTGTTTCACTGTTTTCAATGAATTTAGAATAGCTGTGAGTCGGTTCCTTTTAAATGATTTGGCACCAATTTTTGTTCTGAATGCTCCCATATTCATGGCACTGTTTTGTTCATTTACTATTATCTTACATGAAAATGGTGTTTATGTCCAAACATATGTCTAAGTCCTTTGCTTCATTACATATTGATTGGTCTGTGTGTTGTGTCTGTTTTTCCTTGTTTGTATGGATTAGGGCACATTAAGGAGATTGTTTCCCTACATAATTATGTCTGGATTGTCAAAATTGGGACTTTAATCTCAGAATTATTTTTTTGGTTGTTTTATTTTCAAAAAACATTCATATGTGGCCCTAACCCTATACCGTGTGTTTGAAAGGGGGGCGTGAAAAATTGAATGAAAATATTCTCAAACTGTACCTCTGTAAAGGTATGGCCTTGTCTTAAAATATTATAATATTAATATATTGTATTATTTATGTACGTACATACCCATATTGGAACAACTGTGTAAATACTTAGTTATATACAGTCTGCAATATATAGATGAGTCATCTGACTGTAAATATTTGCATAGTATAAAATCATATCGCCCGGATTAATTGATAATTTTCGCATTCTCTCTTATCTGCCATGTTATCAGACAAACCTGTTAAACATTAAGGGATTCTATCAGACTCATTAAAAAACAAATAAATTCTGAGTCTGTGTAACCAGAGGCTAAACTCTCTGATAACATCAATAGTTTATATTCTCTCTTCTCCTCAATATATTTCTTTGTTATATCAAGCTCAGAGGAATTAAGAGGGACTCAAAAATCCCTCCCGACCTTTCCTCATTAATTTTAATGGTGTTTCTCAAAGAAAGTGAAACGGCGGCCATTCCATATCTTCTCTTCATAAATCTCCATAGATAATGACGCTAAAGTGAAATTATATCGCAAAGACCTTTGCCAAACAATTTCATTATCTTACCATCTTGCATAAATGAACAACAACACAGATCTCTAGCTAAACAGAGGCTCAGAGTGCAGTTTGTGGGGAATGGGAAGCTGCAGTTAGAGAGAGTGATCTCCAAATGAAATCAGCCAGCCAGAGGTTTGGTCAACTATCAGAGGAGCAATGGGACATGATTAGGGAAAATACACCCACCAAAACAGCACCATTATCATTTACCAAGTGGGTGTGACGTTCAGAAAAACTGTGGATAAATGATATGAATGACCATGCATAGAAAAATATGTATTTTCTATTGCAACTTTCAAAAATGTAAGTGTAACGGACGTAACACTGTCTATGTAACATTGTCTATTGCACATGAGCTGTGGTGAATGTCATGTACTTTCAATTTAGGCCACATCAGAAGATATCGTTTCGCTCATAGGGGATATAAATGACATGGACAACAGTTAGAAAAAAGAGTAACAAAAAGGTTCTTTATTGGCAGGAAGCCACTCTTCAATATCAACAAATAAAATAGTTCACCTATGACTGAATTTATATTTTTCCATACAACAAACTTAAAATTTGTTTGCTGTTCAAAGTGCAAATGAACTAGAAAAAATCCAATAAAGTACATAAATAAAATAAACTGTCCAGATAAGTCAGTGTCCACATTTTGTGTGTGTTAGTCCTTTAATGTATGGTTGTGTAATTGTTTATCTACGTGGGTAGTGTGATTTTGTTTCTTATCTGTATGATGTGATAGAAGTGCTTTCTCCAGATACTCAAAGAAGCTGCTTCTGACGTCACACTCTCCACGCATGTACGCCGGTGTTCTGCTCCACGTTCCTGGGGTCCAGGCTCTAGCTCGCCATCACAATCGATTTATACACAAATAAAAAACCTACATAGCAGCAGTTGTTTTCCTTTAGATCTATTATGTGTCACTTTTTAAGTATTTATCTAAATCAATTGTACAGTATTTAGCCTCTCTTTTTAAACTTAAATCAATGAACGTGAACCATTCACATTGACAATGTATCATACAGTATACAGCTATAAAATGATTTTTAAACAGCTCACACACAAAATGTGTATATAAAATATGTTATCTAAATAACTCAAATGTACACAGCTGCATGTGTTTTAGCTCACAAAACCAACTTGTTTAGCTTTGTAGCATTAGCTGGCATACAGCAATAGCACAGGTCATATCAGTAACATGTTGTTTAGCAATAGGTCAATTGCTAACACATAGCACTAGTTCAATTAGTACAGACAAATATCCACAGAGAAATACAAAACTAACCACATTCTCAAATTCAACACACTCTTACCTCAGGTTGGTTTTAAACATTTTCTCAGAAGCATAACGGCACATATTCATAAAATGAGTCAGTGATTAGCTGGGGTTGGCAGCCGCTAGCAGCCGCTATGCTAAGCGTTAATGGTTACTACTCACCGGAGTTGTCTTTTGACAAAACACGATAAAACGGCGATGTCCAGCAACCCAAAAAACTTCTCACAGGTGCGATACCTTTCAGAACCAACAACAAAATAAAGTTTTATCCACTCTTCATCTAATTATCAACATTAACGTAGCGTGTCTGTTGACTGTGACCGTGAGTAGTGCTTGTGTGTGACTAATGCACGCCCCGCTGGATAAAATAAGGAACTACAACAAAATACAAACTCATTCAAACTGTATAGCTCAACATTGTTAAACTCCAAAGAAAAATTGTGGATTACACTGTGTGTGTAACTAAAGGGTGTTACATACAGTACTTTTGTTTATAGTTGATTGACAAGGGACATGGGTAGTCAGCTAAACCAACCATGGACAGGTCACTAGTCCATCACAAGGCCACATAGAGACAAACAACCATTCACTCTCACACTCACACTTATGGTCAGGAGAGTCCTAATCCCCAATTGTTGGACTGTGGGAGGAAACCCACAACACACACCTGCAAACCTCATGCAGAAAGGCCTTAAAATTTGAATTTGATGTATATAATTGTATATAGTCCACTCGTCCACTCGTTCACAACATGTGAAAGTTAACCAAGTAGGTTCAGTATTTATAAAAATAAAACAGAGGATAGGACAATTATGTCCAGTGTTTGTGTGTATAAACACAGTGTGATGCCCGGTAAAAGTGCAGCTCTGTGCAAAGGTCTGTGTTTCGGAAACTTGTGTTTTGAATTGGGGTAGCGGTACTGTTGTACACATTTTACATATAAACATTAGCCCTGGATAAACTAATTGAGAAATTCTTATGGGTGAAACATCCAGTTTTTCCAGTGATAATCCCGCAGTCAATCCAGGTGATGACAGACACTAATGATGCTTTTCCATTAAACAGTTCTAGCACTCGACGGCTCTACTCTACTCGCTTTGGTATCAGGCACATCATCTTCCCTTACCGCCTCAATGTGTGTGGGGTCGTCATAGCACAGCTGCACGAAACTGCCACGACATTGTTTTATAGACGTCACAAACACAAACTAGTGACGAGCAGACTAGCTCTTTTCAGCATACTGAATCATTAGAATGAGTTAATTAAAAAAGATTAGTTCAGTACTTCCTGCAATGCATTCTGTTGGAAAAGTTCCATTGGAATCTGACTTGGCTTTAAATAAGTAAGATTGAGTTTCCCACTGCTGTACAGTAACAAAAAAATAAAATGTTAGAAAAACAAGACACATGTTATTGTTGTGTAAATACTGATTCACCTCAGAGCTTCATTGTCTTGAGCAACAGAGTTAATTTAATACTTTACATTTATTGTTTAGAAAGAGAGGCAGGAGATGATCACAACAGTCACTCAGTGGCAGAGCGAGTCAGCATTCAATTTGATTCTCCACTCCACTCTACGTGCCGATGTGTTCCTGGGCAAAGTTAGCCGCATGTTGCTCCAATGTGTGAATGTGTGATTGAAAAAAAATGCGTATGAAAGTGTGAAAATGGTAAAACTGTAGTGTAAAGCAGCTTTGAGGGGGTCATTAAAACTAGAAAAGCTCTATATAAATACAGAATATGCACTTAAAATGTTCCTTCTTGTCCTCCTCTATCGCTCCATCTTTCCACCTCTCTTAAACTCCTCCCTCTTCTCCACTGTCTCATTCCCCATCTATTACACAGTTCTGCTCAGCTGAAGCACATCCGTATATTCTTGAAGGGCTGGTTAAACTCAATCATGATGCTAACAACCCCCCCTCCCAGAATTAGAAGGATTTGTTCTGGAAGGTGAGCCACTAACTGGGAGGAGAGACACCCAAAGATTGAAACTAAAAGAGGAGAGAGCTGTGTTCTCCTTTGCATAGGCAAATTAACAGAGAAAGCTATTTTGTTATGTTTAATTGCTCAGAGATAAACAAATCTGCGGCATCTTACACCTGGGAGTGAATGTCTAAACTTATAAACTTCAGCTTTTATACTTGACTCATCTTTGAGGATTACACTCAAAGATGAACGTCAAATCCATGACTTCCATGACTCCATGCCAACCAGAAACAAAATGATGATTCAATAGGCCAGCCCAACTATTTTGGTAAACATTTTTAATCAATATCGTGTTTAAGTTTAATCAAAGTTTCCCCTTAGCGACAACTAATGGAAGTTAAGGAGCTTCCTTACTGTATATTTATTTAAGGGAAAGTTGTAAGTGATGCTCCAAGTCAACATACTTGACTCCAATGTGACGGATTGACCCCTTCACTAACTGCATGTAGCGCACACACACAAACACACACATTCCATGCCTGTCCCCACTGAGGCCAAAAGTCTGAAACCGAAAACATAAGATTTGAAACCGGAAAAAAAATAAATCTGAATCTGAGAGCATTTGTTCTGCATCTGAAAAATAATAAAAAAAAATATTTCAAATATAAAAACAATTCCACAATTTAATTGAAAATGTTTCAACGGGGCGAACAAGGTATGAAGGTTGTGTGTTCGGTTCCCAGCTCCGCTAGTGTTCTTAGGCAAGACACTGCCCCTGACGGCAGTGTATGAATGTGTGTAAAAGATGAATGATAAAAAAATGTGCTGCACATGGATGTGCTGTATGAAAGTCTAAGTGAATTGGTGTGAATGGGTGAATGTCAAAACTGTAGCTTGAGTGGTCCTCATGACTAGAAAGGTGCTATATAAAAACAGACCATTTACCATTATTAAAACTTGGATACATTGTTGTATTTCACGAGGTCAACATCAAAACTTGAACTTTTAGTTTTAAATAACTTATTTTTCATTTTTCTTTTGAATGGCCCCAATCTGCCTCCATACACATACACACATGGACACACACATAGATGTTCCTTTTTGGGTGCATTCAGGTATAAGAAACTTTGAATACATTTAGTGGCCGTCCATTTAAATGTTATTTTTTGAAAACACTGCCCTTACCTTTTTGTGTAGCCAGCTCTCTCTTGTGCTGTCATTCATTATCTTGTGTTTGGAGATTGTTTGACATTTTACCAACTACTGTTGATGAAAATTAACTAAAGTCAGTCTGAAAAGATGCTCAATATCACTCAAACACATCCCGTCTTTAGAGATTTCACACACAGGGGTGAAAAAAGAGTTGAATCATAAAATAAAGAGAAAAAAAAACAAAAAAAAACACAACCATTTTTACTTGAATAAACAAAACAGATCAGTGATTGTTCCACACAGTCTGCTGCACTGAACATCTACAGCTCGTCTGTGACACTGTTTATGTGCACTGTGTGCGTGTGTGTGTGTGTGCGTGTGTGTGCACTTCGCTGCTCTGTGCTTCTGCTCTGGCTCCGCGCTCACACAGTGCTTCTCTCTGTGTGTGTCCGACTCTCCGCCCGCAGTAAATACAGTTAGATGGCTCTCACTCGTGCGGCAGAATTTTTCTCGTAAAGTCAGGGCCGCTGCTAAGCTTTTTGGTACAATTCCACTTGATGGAAACATGTCGTTAGTCTCACATTTAATTACAGTAGCAGTGATTTGTCTCCAGGAACTCACCCTCATTGGTATACTCTTGTATTTTGGGTTGTACAGAAGTAGCTCTTATTGTTACCTCAAGTAAGTTTCCATGGTTACTGTCTTCTTCTTTGTCTCTTGACCAAAAAAGGAGCGCACCACCACCTGGACTGGAAAGTGTTGTGCTATATGGAGCATTCACAGTCAGCACATACATACCATTCACATTTGATTCAAACTGTAGGAGACAAGACAGACACACAAATGTGGAAAGTATGAATTGGACATGACACCAACCAGAAAGAGTCCCATCTTCTTTCTTTCTATTTGTTTGTCTGATGATCAGGGATATCCTGGCACTGTCAGGAAAATGGACAGTCAGATATTTTTAAATGCCAAGAATCAGTTTTAGGGTTCCTAACCTTGTTTTCTTGTATATTGGTGGTTTGAAAATTATGTGTAAAATGTAAAATGTATTTTTTTTTAAATATTATACTGATTGTGAAGGGCTATGGGTTTAAGAAAGTGGTTACATTTGGTCCCGTCTCTTCTCTACAGAGAAGGTAACCACTGGCTGTGCCACTCACCTACAAGCTCTAAGATTGAGACAACAGTACCTGTGGAACCATTAGGGACACAAAAGGTTTTATGTTATTACTTTTAAAAACTGTTGATTAACACACAGAAATGACAGTAACCATGGTAACAGCTACCAACAGAGCAAGACAGTAATTTAAACTCATTAAAGCTGCATGCAATAGTTAACAGTTGTTATAGGGATGCTTAGTTTAATGCTTTGTTTGTATTTATATTGTGCTTTTCTCGTCTTGATGACCACTCAAAGCTGCTCTCTCACACTTTCATGCAGTGCATCTATGTGGGTGGACTTGTTCACCACCGAGCTACCAACACATTAAGGATACAGATGCTGAATATTTAATCTTTACCAAAGTTCTATATGTTTGTTTTGGACTTTAATTTTCCAAATTAAGTTTTATTATTTTCCTGAGTTTTATTAGTAGTATTTTTGTTTTGTAGTTAGTTGTGTTGTGTTTTTCCTACAATGTATACTGTATATTATGTTGATTTTCCTATAAAACCAAGTCTTAACTCTGAAAAAGTCATTTTAAGGTGTGACAGAAGAAATGCCAAAATGTCTTAACATTCACAAAATTTTCTTGTTCTTTAGGTTTTTAGGTGTTTCGGTTACCCTAAACTTAACCATCAATACTAAATGCCTAACCCTAAAACCAGGTCTTAACCTTAAGTTCTAAGGAGTCAATTTCTTCTTCTTTTTAACTTCCATTCATTTGGACAGCCTGAACAAACCCTTATCAGTGACATTAACCATAACCAGTTAGTGATTAACCCTATAACCTTAACCTAACCACAATTCAAATCTCCTTCCTAAACTTAACCAGTAAACTGTAGAATTTACAATAAGTTGCAGGCAAATAAGTTAAAATAATAATAAAAATAATTACAATATATTACTGGATACCTTTTACAGTTTTTGCTGTATATAGATTACAGCAATGTATTGATGTTTTATATTAGAAACAACCATTAATTGTATTTTAGTTTACAATATTATCTTGTATTCCATTCAAATGACATATGTTACCTGAAAACTAATGTTCATAATTAAAACTCATAATTCAATATCTCATTTTAAAATGTTTTTTACAGTTAATCTTTGTTTGTCACATTTAGCAAATTAAGCACATCATGATTACTGATAATTCAGAACGTATCATCACTACATTAGATTATGTTCAGCTGGTAAATAAAACAAGAGTCAGTGTGCTGCAATAAAAACAAAACATTTATTAAGAATCAATACGGTCATGTGAAAGATGGGTTTTCCTTAAGCGGAGATACAAAATACAGAGAGGTTCAACATTGTTACCTAAAATGAAGCATCGCTGCTTTTAAATTTAACAGTAGCTCACCAGAGTAAGGTTATCATCTCTACAGTGACTCTAGCTGTGTGAATTTAAATATGAGGTTGTGTGGAAATGTTATGTTTTAAAAAAAACATAATTCACCTATTTAGAGAATACTTTGCTTCAACAGCACAAACAACCCTTTAAACAGAATACAAATGTCATCTGAGGCACAACAAATGGTGCATATTCATAATCAATGCCATAATTTAGTACGCATCATTCAAAAACTTTAATACTTATCCCACTCATAAAAAAAAAAAGAAGAATCAATACATAAAAGGCGAGGCATAAACATGGTAAAAACGAACCATATTGGAACCATTTTTGTTGATGCCATTGTCCTGTTTTTTTTTTTTTCAAAGTCCATTATTCTTTTGAGGAGTGTAGAGACAACCATTCTCATGTACCTTCCTACTTCTTTGACTGATGCACTTTGTTGTCTTCATTCCAGTGGTTGGGTTGATCCCGATGAAGCATCTGAAGTCACAAAATCAGAGAAAGAGACACTTAATCAAATACATTGTTTACAAGACACAGCAGAACTCATCAAGTTGTGGAGACAAGCTTATCAGTTTTCCAAGTATGCAAAACTGCAAAACTAAATTGTGTCCATGCGAGCTGAAGCAGAAAAGTGGCTTTGCAATGCAATAGAATGGAAATGCAGGGAATTGAATAAAAAAATGTAGCATCCCCTTCAAGATCATACCACCACACACTTTTGGATGAATTCCAGCGTGCTTGACGACTCCTCTTGGTACACCAGACTGAACACATAGTAGCGTGTGAAAAACGTTACCATTCCTGCTACAGTATTCTGGCGTGGACCGACGACCACTTGGCCCTCGATGCTCAGCATCCAATTTGTCGCCGTTAGAACATCACCTAAACATAAACAAACATTTGGTTTATTATTGTTCTTCTTATGTGTCATTCATATAGTCTCCAGTTTTACAACTGAAAAAAAAATACACTACCTAAGACGATGAGTCTCAGAGACTCAGGAAGCAGTTGAGAACACCTGTTAAGACAAAGAAAAAACATTATCACCGTTTTGAATTGAAGACATTATCATGTCAATTGTTGAGCTTCAACATTATAATAATTTTACACTTACATCAGCCTGGAAAATAAGCCCCTGAGATTTCTCTTTGAAATGTGCCTGCAAGTCAGTGCTACTGTAACTGCATGGCTGTGTTTGGTCACAACGCATTCCCTCAGATGAATATCTGACACACATGACGCTACTTTCAAATGAGATGATCAGTTTTTAGCCAATTTCAAGCTGAAACCTGGTTCAGTCTGCAGCATAAGTGACCGTGGTGATCTAGCCAAAAAAAAGATACACACATTGGTCACGCAGAGTCTGGCCCGCCGCTGTCACTCCACTCCAGCTTGCTGCTCTGTGGTGTGATGCACTCGCATAAAAGTTGAAATATTTCAACTTTTCAGCACAAGACGCGGAGTCGCACCGACTAGCAAGGAACCGGGCAGCTATGCACTATGGGCTTTTGCTCCAACAGTTTTCTAACTTTGAGTGTTTTAGATAATTTGCTGTGTCCTGGAGGTGACGGAGCTAATGCACAGAGCTAGTGTTGACCTAACTTAACCAGTTTTTCGCTAGCTAGCATTTGCAAAAACCCATACCAGTCCCATACCATAAATAAAATAATGTGAAATACAGTCAGTCACACAGATATTCACTCATTTTGCCTAACTTGTTCCTATCTGCGTTGTATTAAAATAGAGACATTTAGAATGGGGTACAGAGTAACTAAAGAAATGTAATGTCAGTGGCATTTTAACATTTTATCTACGACTGCCATTGAATTGCTCCGCCTGGGATTACTTGTTTGAAAAGTATTCTCAAGCTAACTTTGTTTTGAGACGTGCAAACCAGGCTCACCAGTCAAATTATATTGCACAAAGTGATTACATGAATCACATTTTAATTTTGTGGGCTAATAACGTCTTACTTACACTTTACTGAGTGGATGGATGTCGGGTGCACTCTCCTGCGTCCACCGTCAACTGTCAAGTCCTCTCTCAAACTACCTTCGAATACTAACAGTGTTTAACTGTAAAACGTATTGTTTACAGTTAGGAGTGTAAACACAACCATCAATTTGACAATGTGACACTGTGAAAAAATGCATTTAATTACTGTAATTATGTTTGACCCATAATGCATTGCAATATCCAGTTACACCTTGTCAAATGTTCGAACAAGAAACTACTGTCATTTTTTTTACTGTAGAAATGACAGAAATGTGTTATAGTATACCTCAGATATTAGGTTGTGCCTAGGACCAGGTTTTGGTTTCCATGAGGACTACTGGTCCTGTCAAGGTCAGTGTTTATGCCAGAAAAAATGTTCTAAAGAGCTAACAAATACAAGAACACACACACAATAGCCACACAAGTGGCTGGTGGACAATAAAAGTAGCTAATGGAGAACACCTAGCCATCCCTATTGTAACATGTGCCAGAGTTTCCATTCCCTCTGTAGTGGTGGCTCTCAGGAAGTGTCCCCGCCATCACACAGTTAATTATCTTTATTGTCTGCAGTGCTCCAACTAATATATTATGCTAATGTCAGCAGCTACGCCTGCTATGTACTATTTATTCACTCCCTGATAGCACTCCACGCACATACATGTTTTCTTTTAGACCATCTGGCTTGCTATGTATGACCCGCTCGGAAAAGCATGTATGTGCTAATTAATTAGCATAGCTCAGGAAGCAATTATACTGTGGTGAAGTCCCTCCCAACACTCCTCACGAGCCCGCACTCTCTCTCTCTCTCTCTCTCTTTCTTGCTCCTCTTTCCAACACACTTCATTAGCTTTGATGTGTGGGAAAGGGGAGCAAGTGTCCAAGTGTCAGTCACTCAGCATCTGTCCTCTGCTGGTGCTCAGGCTGAGGCTGGACAGGACAAACACTGTGTACAGAGGCCGCCTGTGCAAACTAAAGACTTGATAGTGGAACACACACACACACTGGAGTATGTACAGATTATTTGATATTGGTTTTATTTAAACACTTTAGTCTGATATTATTTTTTATATCGTCATATTTGATTTCTTTCATTGTATATCTTGTTCTGATATCCTGGCCAGTGGACCTGTCAGCTGCACACTTGAAGGAGACGCTGTGAAAAATGAGACGTCCAGCCCATGCACACAATTCACCAATTCTCCTTCTTCTTCTCCTAATAAATTCCAGCAGGCTGTACATTGCGAGTGAAACACTGCCCTCCACATTTCAAAGTGCTGATAATTGTAAAAATAATTGTATCATAATTATATCTTCCTTTTGTATTGTTATAAGAGTTTATTTTATTTATTAATTTGTATCCCTTGACTATTGGGACACAGCTTTTGTCTAAGCAGCATGCTTCCACATGGCCTATAGAATAGTATCAGTTCTGTACACATACACACACATGCTCTACATCACTGATGCTGACACGTTTAATTACCTTTTGGATTAGTTAAATACATTTTTCCTCCATTTAATGTGTGAACTCTCTTATTGTTCCATGCTGTGAGCAAAGTATGTAACAATCTGTTTATCTTTGTAGTCTGTTAGTTAATATTTTTATTTTTCTATTAACATATTAATTATTTCTTGCACTAATCAGATGTCTTCTATTTCTCTGAATGATATATTCATCCATCCATCCATCAAACTATCTTAATAAAAGTTTTAACAGTTCTAATATTGTGTGATCTTTGACACACCATGAGCTCTATGTTCGACACAGAGGCTGCTCATCTATCAACAGCTTGTCATTTATTTCTTATGAATCCTGTTGCAATCGCACGGCGCTCAAACTGACACTGCGCTGTCAGACCTTCTACACGGAGTCTGTGGCGTGTCAGTTGTGATTCCATTTAAATATATGAACTCATCTAAATGAGTGCGGCATGTCAGTGTCAACATGTGTAATTTATCATTAACGGGCAGCATCGACTGTGCACACATGAACCTGTGACTGTGAACATGAATCTCATTATCATGTGATAAAGGAAACATGTGAGGGAATGTGCGACGTGGAGAGGCAACGGTTACAGGGTGGGAGTGCACAGACCAATCATGAGCAACCAACACCAGCTTGTCCAATTTCTCCATTTCTGTAGTTTATATTTCACATAAGCACAGTCATGGCCCCGAACCATGACTTTGTGTTGTGTACGTACAGTATGTGAGTTTCTTATTTTCCTCTTCACCTGAGAGTCCATTTTAATCTGACACCTAACTCCTTGTTGTTGGCCCATGCATATTCATGGCGGCTCAGTCCAGGGCCAGTAGTGGCGGTGACACTGGTGCGTTTGGGGAGGTGGAGGAAGAGGGGGAGTGGGGGATGGAAGGGCTGGTGGTGGTGGGGGGTGGAGGGGGCGTGCTTGTCGGAGTGTGTCACATTTCCAGACCAGCGAATTTTTTTGATTAAAGTCCCTTATCCGTTTTATCATGCATATCCTCGCTCTGATTAAAGTGATCGGAGTCTGACACTCACAATGTCAGAGCAGGGAACCCAGGAGCACACTGCCCCAACCCCCCTCTCTCTATGTGTCACTCCCTCCATCTCCATGTCTCTTTATGTCCCCTCCTCCAAATGCATGCTTGGAATGTGTAAATATAAGGTGGAGATACTGGCGATGCTGATGCACTGACATCTATACCACACACAACCACTAATGCCATGATACACATTAACATATTCTACATACAGAAATACTTTAAACTAACATATAGTGTTAGCATTGTGGTATACACAATACTAGAATGGGAAAATAATGTGGGGATTTATTATTATTATTATTTTTTTTTTTTTTAAACTGCTGCCAATTAAATACGTCAGTTAAAGCTGTAGTATGTAACCTTTAAAAATGAACAAATGAATGTTGGAGTCAAACTACTGTCAAAAGAGTTCAAACAAGGCTGATTAAGTTCCACACAACCCTTTCTGTGTTTCTCAATATGGCGATCTGTATATCTTGTGTCGCCTAGTAACATTCCCATGCTGCATACAGGAAGTGATTTGACTGCAAACAAGTTTGAGACTGAAAACACAAAGAAACACACGGAAAGTTTCAGGAGTGAATTCTACTGCTGCATACACACAAACACTCCCCCAGTCAGGTCTGATAGTTTTCAGGCTCTGTCAATTGTTGTCTGCTCACCTAAAAAGAACAGAGGCAGAATAACACCAATGATAACAGAAATCAGCAAAGTTGTGCATTGCAGCTTTGAATTAAAGCTGAAATACACTTTTTTATTGCTTGCACTGACTGTTCTGTGTAATGGAAATAGAAAAACAACACCAATCACATTTATATTGATTCCCTATGAGCAATGCTTCACATGTTTTTATTTTACTCACTGTGATGCTGCTTTTTTTCACAGAAACATGACAACTTAATTTATGACACAAAGGAACTGTGTGGATCCATGTTATTCCATATCCAAAACAAGGAAGATAATAGTGTTCTTGTGTTGTCTATTTTTCACACAGGGGTGGCTATTTTGACACAACATGACATCAGCTCCGAGGAAAAGCACTTCTGTCCTCACCGATGTCAAAAATCCTTCATTCACACTCCATGTGAGCCAAAACACTGATTTATATGGACTTTGGTGCAGGGGAATGAGCAGTTAACAAACCTCAGTTTTCACACAAGAAAAAAAATGCTGTCTAGCAGCAAGCTAAATAAGTCTAAGGATAGTTTATCTGAGCGATAAAGTAAGGATTATGTCACTTCGGTTTTAACATCATAATGACAAATTTAAGCCAACAGTTGACCAATTAAACTTCAAATATGGATTTTATTGATGTAAAAACACGTTCTATATTCAGCTCTTTACAGAATGCAGGACATTTACTGTGGAATAGTCTATCCTCTTTCATTGGTATAGTCATGATCTCAGAATATATTGCTGACTTGTTTCGAAAACTCACTGGATGTCAGTAATTGCAATATAATCACAAAAAAAATGGTATTTCGTTCCATTCATGTTCATTACAAAGTTTGAATGTTCGTGAATGGGTGAACGTGACTCAAATGTAGTGCTGCGTTGAGTTGTCACTGTGACCAGAATAGACCTATTTGAACCAATTATCACACAATAAAACAGCTCAACTTTCATTTCTTCACACAGACACAAACACGCCACTCAGTGATGGTGGGCTGAATTACAGTGGGGGGCTCTGCAGATTGTCACCCCATTAGGAGAGGATGCATGTGGGGTGCACTGGGAGTGGGCGTTTCACTTACATGCACACACACACACACACACACGGGCTTGATGAAACAGCTGGTCCAGACACAGCCGAGACCATCCAATCGGAAATAGTAATTAATGACATTAGAATATCGCACAGTTTGGTGCCATTGAGGGACTGGATGACTTTAAAATGTGTAAATCCACAAAGTTTATCTGACCTAGCGACGGAGGGCTTTCCACCCCCTCAGCTAAATAGATTAATTATCCGCAGGGCCTGGTGCTGTCAGTGGGAGCCACATGGATATCAGATCAGCACAGATACTGCTGGAAAGCGGTCCTTCTGCTAATGATTACAGCACGGCTGCTGCTTATGAATATGTTTACACAGAGGTTCGTGGCACGAGATGGGGTTTGTATGCATGTCGCTAATACTGTCAGAAAAGGTTTTAAAAGTCCCGTATCCTGCTGTACCTTATTTTTATTCCTGACCTGTTATGTTATGTTATTGTACAGATGCTGATTCCCGTGACACACATTTAACAACTTTTCAGTTTAAATGTACATGGTAGTGCCCATGAGGATATTACGTGCAGTAGCCCTTGGGTGTGTAGCAGTATCTTAAAATGCTGCAGACTATGTTCCAATGCATTACATCCCTGGGGTGGACAAATCATCTGAGATTTTGACAACCAATATGGAGAAAAAAAAGAAGTGGAAAAATAACAAGGCAAAAGAAGAAGGAAAAAAGGTCCAACGTCCCAGAAAATGGAGAGCAAAGGATCTCAGGGGTAAGTATTAGTTGTCACCCTATGATCAAATAGTACAGGCTGGGAAGCGACCAGAGAGCCTGCGCCCAGGCAAAAAGAAATATAAAGTCCAGATTTAATTCTGATACGGAGAAATAGAATTTCAAAGCTGGATGTCTTATCGTTGGCATGTCCCTTTGCCGCACTGATTTCCCTAGCAAAAGCCTGTCAGTGCTATTATGTTGAACATGGAACCAATTTACTGTGCCAGCTAAACAGGGTTACCCGTGCTCTTGTACCCTCCTAAATGTTTGAAGTTATCACACAGTGGGAAAAATAGCATTCTGAATGTTTCGGGAGGGGCCGTGTCGGGGGCCAGCTCGGACGGGAGTAGACTGTAATTGAAAAGTATCAATCAAAAACAAGGCAAGGGTCAGGGAGGGGAAGCTATTATGTTAACCCAGTCCACCGGTGCAGTGGAGGAGCCCAAATGCATTTCTTTTGTATTGGTAATGCTCCCCTGCTCTCCAAGCCTCCATAAGCCGTGTGACTGGCGGCCTCGTATCTGTGGACGGACAGCAGCCGGGAGGGGAAGGAGGGGATTATCAAGTGGAGCATGTGGCCATTACAGGGCTGTTTCATGATGCTATCTGCCCTCTGAGATAAGCAAACCCTCGGCTGGTCAGACATTTCCAATTTCTATACATGAGAGATGAAGACCTCGCGCCTCTGCTTGCCTACACCTTTTTTTATGTTATTATATTTTTGCCCGGCCCCTAACACTGCCCTCTGTGTATATTACAATTGTCCTTCCATGTGTCCGCAGCAGGATGACTGACCTGCTGCTTTTACTCTATAACAGTTGAACTTCACAGGAAGGCTCTGTATAATGGGAGATAGAGATAAAATGAACAGGAAGAACAAGGAAGTTTTACCAAAGTTTAGTAATATACAGTGTTATGAAGCTGCTGTGTTGTTTGCTTCATCCTTCATCTGAAAACAGGCTCTGTCGTGCAATAACTGTCAGACCTGAATGAGGGAGCACTTGTGTGTATACAGCAGCAGTGCAGCGGCAGGCAGGGTCAAGAAGAATCTAGGCGGTCATAACACTAAAATATGGTGTTTTTGAGCAGTAGAATCCACTTCATGATTTTTTTAATATTTTGTTATATGTTCCCACCTTGTTTGCTGTGCTTAGCAGATCTAGCATATAGCCATGAAGAGCTAATTAACATCAGTCTACACAGTAGTTCTACTTTCACCAGACCTACAACGTACCGGTGGAAGTCACCGGATCACCAGGGTCTCCATTGATTTGTGTTGCTCCATGTAACGGCAGAGACGATGGAGGAAGCACAGTCTCCACTCTTTCTGGTCAAAGTGAGGTACGTTGCACCCAAGATGAATGAACTGGAGTGGATTGCCATGGACAGCTTTGTACAACTGGTATGTGATGATTATGACCAAAACCTGACCTCACCATGTGATTCCAACACACTTTCTACCACCAGGATCACCACAAAGGCTCAGGCCAGTGCAGAGACTTGCAATTACATGTTTGCCACATTTGGTGACAATACAGATTTCCAATCTTATTGACACAAAACAAATCTTGTGTTGTGTGTAGAGTGGACGAGCCAAGAGCTTAACACCACTACTAAGAAACACATATTGCATATTTCCACTGGCTCTACTCGCCTCACCTCGCCTCGCCACGGCACGACACGACACGATTAGGTTGCATCTCCACTACAAAAAGTACCTACTTAACGTGGACACACACGAGTGACTTTACACCAGACTTCTGTAGTTGTTGGAGATTAACCCGCGTTTTTAGGATTGCTAAGTAGTTTTAACTAATCTACAATTTGGCACTGTTCGGCTTGATTTATGTCCACACGTCTCTGGAGTACAGCCTCCTACTCCACAGACTACAGTGGCAGTGGTCAGACCAGAATGCAGCAGCTCGACTGGTCTTCAACTTACCAAAATTCTCCCATACTCCACCGCTCCTCCGCTCCCTTCACTGGCTTCCTGTAGCTGCTTGCATCCGCTTCAAGACTCTAGTGCTTGCGTTCCATGCTACAAACGGATCCGGTCCAGCCCACATCCAGGACATGATCAAAACCTATACCCCAGCCCGCCCACTTGCTGCCCCCTCACTGAGAGGATCGCAGAGGCATTCGCAGAACTCAAGACTGTTCACTGTCATCGCTCCCAAATGGTGGAACAAACTCCCCATCGACATCCGGACAGCAGAAAGCCTCCACATCTTCCACCGTTGACTAAAAACACATTTCTTCCGACTCTACCTTGACTAAGACGACGACGACAAAAAAAAAACAAAAAAAAACTTGCTTATACATTGCACTTATGACTAGCACTTCATAGTTTGGCTTACTTGAAGCTCTTACTTACTTCTAGCTCTTATTTGTACCCAAATGTTTAAATGCCCTTATTGGAAGTCGTTTCCATCTGGCTTAATAACTGCATCTTGGACTGAGTGGAGGAATGTGGTGGTTTCTTCATCACTCCACACATTCCTCCTTTAACTTAACATTTCCACAATTTTGTAATTCGAGTAAAGTGTCAGTCACATAACTTCTAAATGTCATCCTTTATTTGCTTCATCTTTTTCCATTGTAATTTGCCTTTTTTCCACCTCCCTCAAGCATAAAACTTGTATGTGATATTTTTAGACTTGTTTTAATCTTCTGTCTATCCATTCAGGGTTTTTTTTATACACACATCGAAAATGTGCAGAAAAGCAGACTAATGCAAACCCACCTAGTGTCCACTTTAGCCGTTTGCTTCAATTATTCAATTTTCACACTTTATCCGCATTCCTTTTCTTCGTCTTTGAGAATTGTGATATGCAAACGAGTTGGCAAGCGTAGCTTGTTGAACGTGTACTTCTATCAAGGGGCCCAGAACAAATGCATTTCATTTTACTGAACCACCCTTGTTGTGTTTTTGGCCATGACTCAATCTGTTCTGATTAGGCTAGAGACAGGGACAACACACATATTCAAATGTGCTAGACCTCAAAGGGTCACTGAACAATTTCCTCTGTTCATGGAAAAAGGATATTGCTCAGCCATTGGTATTCCCTTGTGGCTCCCCTTATTTTTCTCCAAGGGTCTTAGAATAAATTCCTAGATGCATTAACATATAAGAAAGTACAAATGACAGAGTACAGCCAGTGTTTTTTTTCTTTCATTTTTTTTCACCAAATAGCCCTTAGTTAGGGACACCCTTAAGTCGAGGTCAAGCTCACAGCCAGGGACATTATGCATTCTCGCCTGGTCTGTAGTAAGCTGTGAGTTTTCCATGTATTAAAATGAACTGTTTTACAAGTTTTATCCTGCAGAAATGGGACACTGCTGAGATCCAGTGAGCCAATTTCAGTGGCGCTGTCATGGCATGTGAAAAGAGCAGAGCATACATTTCAATATCTCTCTAACAGTACTTTCGAGGAAGGAGGTGAAAGTGATGTGCTATTGTAACTGTCTCTGCATGATGTTTGGCTAAGGTTTAATGATCTCTTACATATATTTGTTGCCCGGTTGAAGAACAGTATATAGTAATCTTGGCCGATATTGCACCAAACGCCAACATGAATCAATTCTTGCATGAAGACTTTACATTCAAAGTAAATACAAACAAGTGAATAAATGCAAGATTTGCATTACTCATACCAGGTCATTTGAATCATGACATGAAATTCTCTTCACTCAATTGAGTTCAAATCTCACGACTCAACTGAAAAGCATGGTGCATTTTAATTTGTAGGCAGAACTCGGATTTCCAACCAGCAACATGTGATTCTAAGATGACTGCTACCATACAAACACTGTGACTTAAACTGTTAATAGCACTTCTGTCATATTTATTTCACAGTAAATAAGTTATTGTTTATTTTTTATCCATAGACATGTTGCTACACTACGACATTTCTATAAAAAAACATTGTTATCGACTAGTATTGCTAATATTGTCTGACCTGAGATGTTATTTTTCCAACTTCTGAACTGGAATGCTAAGAACTTGGGCCTAGGGTTAGGGTTAGTAAAATTAGTTAGGGTTAACATTAGTGATGCATTACCTGATTCAAGCTGTTGGTCACATTTTACTCTTTTAATCTGATTTGACAGCATTCAAAGTAATTTTGTGCCATATAATTTATGTTGAGATTTTTGGTTTTGAATTATTGCCGATGAAGCTCTAGGTTTTCATAATGCACGAACAAGGCCGTCGCACAAATTCCTTCATGACTGCTTAGTTCAGCCCAAACTCCTCCGCGACAGAATGACACTCGTGCCTCATTGTGTAATATTAGGCTACTTCATTGTTTAAGTTGACATCCTCAACTCACTGAATTTACAAGTGTGCAGTTTGTACAGTAAATTAAATTAAATTACTGCACAACATCTGACAAAAACCCAAAGACAAAATGGTTGAAATTTTCAGAACAAATATTTGGAATTTGATTTATAATTGTTTTGCCAGATGAAGAATAAACTGCACTACCAATCTGGTCATTATTTAGATGAGAGGGCACCGCAGATATGTTTGAATGGAAATAGGTGGTCATGTTGATAGCTGGAGAGGTGGTAGAGATGGAGGTAGCCTTCCAAGTAGAGAGGAGATGGATGAAGAAGATAGAAGAGATGCAGGGAGGTATAGAGTAGGCAGGTAGATGGGCAGGGATGGAGGGAGGGTGTCAGGTGGAGGGTTTTTAATTCACATTTCATGTGGGCTCACTCAGCAGTCACTGGAGTCTAAAGTGACTCTGGGGAGCCTCACAGTTCTATATGCAAATAGAGCAACGCACCTGGCCAGTGGAGCAGGCCTGCTGAGAGGTTACTTATGCAAATCTGATTGAGTGAGAGCATATTGCCAGAGCACAAGCAGGCAAGCATGTATGCACACACACACACACACACACGCACACACACTGGCAGTTATTTTTCACAGAGTCTCTGGTTCCCCTACAATAGTGGTGGCAGACAGAGAGAGGAAGGACAAAGAGGAGGACGACCAAAAGGAAGAGGGTAAGGAAGACAGACAGAGGAATATGGAGGGAGTGAACTACAATGACAAGGCAGATAAAGGCTAGAGGTGGGAAGGGGCTGGAAACAGAGAGAGAGAAAATGTCAGTAGAGAGAGATCAAGTGTAGGAACAGGGAACAGCGAGAGAAGCATAACTCTTCTGGACATAATAGCATCTCTCACTCCCACCCTTCCCCCAAGAGTATGCCCTGATATATCATTAAAGGGCACATGGAGGGCATGGGATGGAACGACCAACACCTGGGCAACAGGAAATGTAATGTGTGCACAATTTGTGAATGAGCTGAAACAGCCTGTACCTCTCACTCAGAGGCTGAGCATTTTAACCTGCTGATTAAGTGCTAGAGGTTTGCTGGAGCTCAATGTGATGCACAGTCCAATGATGTTGACAAATGACAGGCTCCCCCATCTCCGCCCCATCACCACCTGCTCAGACCCCAAACACAACACATTAATAAAGAGGATGATTATTGATTAAATTCTGCATAATAGAAAATACCATAATTGATAACTAGTTTTTGTTTTTGTTTGAATACAAGAATCTCAATCTTGTTTGAGCACTAAGATAAGATGCCTCTCTTTCACCCTGGACTATTCAATAAAACAGCCCAATCACCACACAAGAATGCTAATATCTGATGATTCATCAAATACCCTGATTAGATTATTTTAGGTCTGGTCTTCAGTGAAATTATTTCATTTTATTTTATTTTTTCCACGTTCAATGAGTGGTTTAAGGAAGTCCACTGCAGCTGGGATGTTCAGGCCTCTTATACGGATTCATTCTGTGCAGGACCAATCAGCTCCCAGGATCCACCTAGACTCAGATTTCATTCAGTCAAACATGCACACCTGCAACACAAGTATGAAGAAGTATAAATCTGGCTTAACGTTCTGGTCCCTGATTGGATAACGTGTTGTGGGATATTGATAAGTTTCTCCTATATTTACTGCCGGACCTTAAGACTGAGGCCAGTGGGGACACAAAGAAAAAACTGATGTTGTCACTAAAAAAAGGCTCACCTAAAAGATACACTTACAGCTTTCAAGTTCAAATCCTCGCCAGGTCAACGGCTGGGTTAGGGTTAGAAGAAAGGGCCAATCCCATTGCTCATTGTTAACTGGACACTCTAAATTGACATCCCTGGTGGCAACCCCTACAGAGGGAGAAGACATTTAAAAAATTATATTATTTTTACTGCTTTTACCACTGTTAGACAACTGGAAATGACCCATGGCATACAACTTTCTACAATGGCGCTACATGTTGGGACTGGCATACATCACATGTAAATGAATCATCCAAAAGGGATACTTGGTTGACTACTGAACCATTGGGTATTTATAGTGAGGGAAGGTTTTTAATTGTAAAATGTCATTCTGCAATGCTCTTCAACCGTAACCCACTGCCATGTCCACTATGTGCAAACCTGTAACGGAATATGTACAATTCCAGTTCCCTTCTGATTGATGGCCTGGTCTATAAGCATAGAGGACATACCATTTACTTTTACTGCTTTGCCTCAGGTGTTTACTGCACTTTCCTCAATGGCTGTTTATCATTCAGGTTATATTACATGTAACACACAGAGGAATAGCTGGCGTCTGTGTTTGCAAGAAGAATCTAGAAAATCTTCACTGACAGTCGTGAAGATAATGTGAAGTTTATGTGCTATTCACTCTCAGATAGCACATACAATGTAAAACGCAGTGGCTAAATGTCATCAATCTTTTTGTATGGCTATGAACAGAAATTCAGACGATACAATTTGCTGCTCGGTGATGATGTATTTAGGACGAAAGTACATCCTCTAAACCACAATATACCTCAGATTAATGTGTAATTGTGACACATATTACACACTGATCTAATGAATCTTCATGGCTGAAATTCCTACTATTAATGGTATTTCATTGAATCCTAATGATGAAAAATGGTTTTGTGTTAGTGGTAATAGGATGTTTAACATACTTAACTGAACTGAACCGTTTTACAACTGTACACATGCTTGGGGAAAATTACCTTTGTGTTCTTAAATAAAGGCCAAATCAAAATGTGTCTGAAACCTCAACTACAAGAGTGTTGTAGCTACATTCCAGCATACACACTTTAAGTGGCAGCTTAATAAATTGGAGAAGCATAACGTGGAGTGAAATATCTGGCCAGCTCAAACGTCTCTCTCATTGTCACATGCTGCTTTGCTTTCAGTTTTGCTTGAGTTAATTTTATTTTCTGCTGTGTGAACCATCACACCTGGCATCAGACACTCCTTCTGTCATCAGTTGTCTTTTAATTAGTTGGAGGAGATACCTGTCCACGCAGTGTGTGCTAACATATCAATCTGGTCTTTACCTTGTCTCGCAGAGTGATGAATTGTCCCCGACAAATTTATACGATAAATCATACCATAGATTCAACATGAGGCTGGTGGTGAGGGTGTGATTGAGAGAAGGTGCATTCTATTGATACAACCACGCACTGACTCTTACAAATAAAGCAGCAATGATGTTTGAACCTGCCTCCAATACGTAACAAGAGGACATAATCTGTTATGTATGAAGATATGTGTGTCATCAGCGAATCACATGAATGGTTGAATCTCTAATGGATACAATAGAGTACTTCAACTAAACTTGTCCACCTAAAATCTGCTTGCTCCTTAGTAACTGAGGGGTAGAAAACCAGCCAATGTAGTCAGTGGAGGGAAAAATAATGTAGCGTCTAGCTTATAATAACACAGCCCCTTTCTCGTTAGTCACTGCCTCTTGCTCCAGTAATGGCCCAATTAAGGGAAACCAACCCTGGTCCTCTTTAGGTGTGCCACAAATTGATTATTTCACCATGAGCAGTCAGCCCAGTGCTCCCAGATCACAGCTAACAAAGATGGTGTTTGGGCACATGGAGTAGGAAGTCTGCCTGGGCCCAAACTGGGCTAATAAGTGATTGTTTTCACACTTGTTTAGGCTTTAGAGTGCTCATGCAAAAGAGAGTATGTGAGTAAAGAGAAGTGATGAGGGGATCAGCATGAAAGAGTTGAACATCATGGCTCAGGGACATGGGGCAAAAGGCGGAGTACACCCTGGACAGGTCCATCACAGGGCCACATTCAGAGACAAACAACCATCCACTAGTAAATACTGAATCCTGTATATAAATATGTTGACACCTCATCATAGTCATGGCCTGTTAACTAGCATGTTAATTTGCCATTTCAGGATGTTTGTTGAAAACATGTATGTCATGATCAAAAATTCCAAATGCAACAATAGACACAAGATGCTAATAACATGCTACTTGGTAGTGGTAGGAAGTAGTTCAAAGTATGGCTATCTGGAATTATTTTCAAAGAAAATCTCATTCTTTAGCTAAAACAGGCTTCACATTTTTTGAGACACAACAGGGCTCAAAAACAAGAAAGCTCAAGTATGCTCGAGTATTGCATAATGGAGCTATAATTGTGAACATTGGGTCACATGGTGGCCTGGTGTTCTGTCCAGGCTGTACCCCATATTTTACCCTATATCAGCCGGGATTGGATCCAGCCCCCCATGACCCTCATAAAGAGGGTTGCCTCTTGTGAAAATGAAATCTCTGAACATCTAGAACATGTCAAAACTGTTGGGTGTTGGACACCAAACTTAAATACTTTTTTGGGCACATACCAATAATGACTCATTATTCAATACCACAGAAAATCAAAGCACCTAAATGATTACCAAGAAGTATGCCTGAAATTAACATTATGCAAACATATGTTGATTTTTGAGCCCTTGTTACATTTGAGCAGGGGCGTTTCAAGGGACTTTGGGAGCTCCAGGCAAGTGGGACCAAGAGGGGTTGTTCTCTTCTGTCGGTTTGCCTTTCTTTTACATGCTAATGCATGCTTAATGATTCATAAGTAAGTGTGGAGGACCACAGATGTCACAGAAATAGTAATAAAGCTTTTCATTGTAATTAATTGTACAACAAAAATATCCATTAGCGCAATTATTTACAAATTGGCAAATTAATCAGTATAAATTGCATTACATAGTAATTCATTATTTTACATTTTAATGGGCAATTAAGCTTGAATAGACAAACCAGTCAAACCAAGCAGAAGTGTACTACACCAACAAAGAAGAACAACTCCACCAACATTAACCATATGTACAAAACATCAGTGGGGAAGGAGGGAACAGAACAGAGAGTGGAAGACAGAAGTGTGAAAAAGTATTTACATCCACTAGATATCCCTGAAATGCTTTGGAAAGTGAGATGGATGAGCCACTCTCACATACTGGACCTTTTAAAGCTATAGCACATAATTCTTCTTGTAGTTGATATTATTATTCTGCACCTGGTTGGTCTTTTTGAAAAGAAACAATGCAACAATATTTGTATGCCGTGTCCTTCATCTGAAAACAGACTCTGTCAAGCAATACTATCAGACCTGTGTATACAGCAGCAGCTCAGGGGCAGGTGGGGATATCAGGTTGTTATCCCCACAAACTGCTGAATGACCATTTTTGATCTGTATATTCACTCCTGAAACGTTTGTGGGCACATTGTGGAAGCTGGTAGGCTTAATTTGTTTGACATTTGAAATTGGTTTGTATTTAAAATTGCATGATAAAGATGAATTATAAAAGTAAGTTACAAATAAAATATTAATTCTTAAAAAAATTGCTTGAATGACAAAGAATTACAGAAAGAACATAGAGCAGTCTCAAGCAGCTGCTCTCAGTAATATAATATCTACACAAACTGTGTTGTCGCTATTTCTTCTTCTTTTTGTACCTATGCTTGTTTCTTTTAAGATAAGATAACCCTTTATTCATCCCACAACAGGGGACATTTACACTTTTACAGCAGCAAAGACAGTCAAGATAAAGGTAATAAATAATCATTTTCACATCTATCGAACATTATGGAAAAATTCAACAACATATAAAGTATAGACATTTGACATGATATGACATTTCACTCGTCTTAATCTTGCCATCCCTCCCATGTTTTTCTTCTAGCATCTTCTACCAATTTCGTTTTTAGCCACGTCTTCAGTTGACATCAGATTTTTTATCATTATTCATCAAGCCTCAAACCCATCTCTCATACACACTTGGGCGCACCTCCATGCAAAACACCACTGCCTTTGCAAATACCCGATGGAAAGAAACATTTACGCGTTGAGGAGCTGCTCGGTCGGTCAGACCAACAGTGAACCTCTCACTTACCCTTCCGTTATCACCAGTGGCCTCTCCTGCTCTCACCACACCTTCCTCAGTCTCGTCTCTGAACAACAGGGTCCCTGCCTCAGTGACTGACAGCCTCCCTAATTGTATCCACTCACTCATGACAATTTGATTAAAATATTACGCCAAAGTCTCACCCCCTGTTTGTTCCTCCCCTCCAAATTTAATTTTGATTTAAAAGAAGAGAGATTACCTACACGAGCATGACTGAGGATGCCATTAATGTCTACTTAATCTTTATTACTGCTGTGATTTTAACAAATGTATGGCTTTAGTTTTGCTCCCTTTCCCCCCTCCATGTTGTCTGCTTTTTAATCTCTATTATCGTGTTAAAAGTTTGGGACTGGAATACAGAACAGGTGCATCTGTGGTGTCCAGAGGTTTGTGGAGAAGAAAACATCAAAGTATAGATAACTCTCCTTAAGCCTGCTAACATTTTAGTCGCATTATCAGAGACCTGGAACAGAGCAAGGTCACTATGAAGATATTCAGTGGGACAAAAATTATTTGTAAGGCCCATCTGTAGTTTAAAGAATGTTTAAAATTAAAGCTGTAGTGCATAATAAACATATTATAAACAGACAAACATGCCAAATGAGTTCACACAATGCTGATTAAACACAGTGCTCAAAAACGTTTTCAGGAGTGAATTTATTGTTAAAAACCTCTGTATACACACAAATGCTCCCTCAGTAAAGTCTCACAGTATTGCTGTGCATGTAATTTATTTTACATTTAAGAGAATAGAATAGGGTTTCCATACACATACGGTATAAAACATTACTTTAAGTTTATACAAAGGGTATACGAATGTGCAACATAGAGTGTCTTATATCCTATTTTTCAGCACAACCTAGGTAAACTGATGAAAAATCACCAATGTGAAATTTGGAAATACGTCACAGTTCAAAGTTTGCTTGGCTTGTTTTTCTGAAAAAAAGAGAAGAAAAAATGCGTGATTTCTGCACAACTTTGGCTCAACGAGACAAAGAAAACACATTTTTTAAAGCCTGAATATATGATCTATAAACACAAACCCCAGGATGTCCATATAAGGAGTTGTGTATTATTCCCACGGCAAATTACCATGGGTGCACCTGCAGCAGATCTGTGCCGCGTGTGCACTAAGGGTTAAACATCAATTATTACAAATCTAACAGCCCTGTGTGTGTGTGTGTTTACATACAGGCATGACTGAATACACACAGAGAACTCCATATACATGTGTACTTTTTTTCTAACCTATAGTTGGCCCCTCCCCTGCTTGCTCTGCCTTTGAAAGAAATATAAATCCTGTGTAATATGATAGTTGAAAGCATAAGGGAGGGGAGATGTGTGTGTGTGTGTGTGTGTGTGTGGGGGTTCAATCACTCACTGAAAAAAATGCCATGTATCATTTACCTGATTTGAATTGTAGCTCCTCTCTTTTTTCTCTCTTTCTATCTTTTATTTTTTTGAACCCCTGCCAATTCATTTTGTACATTAAAAATTGGTCAGGGTTGATAAGATTCCATTTTCATGGTTGGCAATGCAGAACTGGCGAAAGAATACAATTACAGACCCCAGAGTAAACTCTCCGAATGTCAACTTGATGTAAATGATGAGAAGGCAGCGCACACCACAAAAGAACAGGCTTCAACTTTAACACAGCCCCCACCCTCTACCTCCACTTCCCCCTACCTCTGCATGTGTCAGTGTCTCTCTACCTCCAGCTGCCTGTCCGTCTGCACTCGACAGCCTCTCACCCTGTCAGTGGCAGCACACAGCAGTGCTGCTCAAGTGCTGTTTGTCCCACTGCAGCGGCAGAGACACCACGTTTGATAGCTCACTGACACTCACTGCTACTGTTTGACTCTGTTTGCTACGGTGGCCCACACGCTACACACACACACACAACACATGACACATGAAGGGAGAAGACAAGCAAATGACCAAACTGTCTTCGTCAGACACAAACACACACTGCAGATACACACAACCACATACACACTGAGAATACACACAACTGCACCACATACACACGACACACTGCAATTACACACAACAGATGAACACAACACAACCATATACATACACACAGACTGAAGATATACACAACTCACTGCAAAAATACACAACAGAAACACACACACACACTGCATATACACACAACACATACACATACAGGTACATACAACAGAACCATACATTCATAACACAAACGTTACATACAACTCTACCACATACAGTGTACACATCACACTGTAATTTTACACGACACAAACAGAAACACACACAATACAAACTGTGGATACACAACACAGTGTAAACACATAAAAAAACGAACGACACATAACATAAAATCAGGTACACACAACAGAACCACATGTAACACACTGTAATCGCACACAATTCAAGCACACACACACACACAGAAATGTACCTAATAAACTGAGTCACATGTTTAATGTTCTCCTTTAACATGCTGCTTGTGCAAGAATAATCATGGCTCCTCCTCTTGGTGTGTGTGTGTGTGTGTACGTGCTGTGTGTGTGTGTACATGTGTAAGTGTGTGTAAATTCTACCCTGCTGGCCCCGTGTTTGATTCAGTCACTTCCTTTGACTCGGAGGTGTCGGCCTGTTTGACCTGAACCTCTACCCCCTCACACCCGTGTTGTCGCCCAGTGTCGCCCACATTTGGATGCAGCTCTTTGTGATGGCACCAGGATTCTGTGACACCTCACAATTACAAGGGTCGTGTCCCTGCCATCCAATCACACATTGCCAGATGCCAGTGTGGCCGATTCCTCCCCTTCTTCTCCCTTCTCACTGCATCTCTCCGTCTCCTCGCTCCCCTCCATGATTATTCAGAGCTTTACACATTAGTCATTGGCTGTGAATGACAAGGTTATGCATAAATTGTTTGCGATGGCTGAACTTTGACTCTCTGCAAATAGATGGAGAACATGCACAAGCCAAGACATCTAATGAAAGAACCAGGCCGGTATTCACAGAGGTCACTTTGCTTAATAGGAGTGCCACTGTGCCTGCTTGTATACAGCAGAAAGGCAGTGTTTCTACTCCTCTGCATCTGATCCAACAATATGCTGCAGTTTAATCTGTGACATTTCCATGGGCTTTGAGAGCACACAGAGCATGTTGGTAGCAGCGGGGAGGAAGAGAATCTCAGCAGAGATTCAGTGTCTGTGCTTTGAATGGAAACTAATATATCAGAAATAACTAATATGAGGGTGTTGTTTTTTTTTTTATTTTCAATAGTCCCCCATGTGGTCTACTTCTTACGTCGGTGTTGTAGCACTTGGATGCCCTTGGTATGGAAGCTCTAATCCTTATAGTCCAAAAAGTCCTCAACAGCAGATATTCCCACTGCATGGAATATCTTTTTGTGTCCGGCTCAAAGCGGTGGACCCGCATTCAAGAAAAGCAGCTGGATCTGCTTCAAAATATGTCAAGTTCTCCTGGGACATGATCGGCCTGGTGTGCTTTTCATCAGGGGTCAAAAGCTGTGGCCCCCACTGAGCGGAAACCTTCAACATGCCAAATGTGTTGTGCAGAATGTTCTGTGCTCATTTATGGGAGATTCTAAGCTTAGCTGATTAGCAGTCAAACGTCATCAATCACCGTGTGGTGACACGATCAATCTTTTCTTGGGTGGAGGCTGTGTCAGGAAGTCCAGACCTGAAGGAAGTCCTCTTCAAGTCTCTCCCTGCCCCTCTTCAATTCACCTGCCCACTACGGCACAGTTGATGGAGCTGAAGCATCATCTCCTATTGTAACAACCATGTCAGCATGAATAACCTTGGGGGCTAACTCCTTTTCCTGCAGCTGTTTGGTGCTATGCTATGCTAAGACAGAGCACAATACAAGAGCGAGCCAAAGCAAGACAGTGAATAACTTTTTCAGCCTGCTTCACACGAGAGGATCTTCAAAACTGACTTCATTTTAAAAAATGGAGACCACGCGACACAACTAACTTTGTAACTGATTCTCAATGTTTTAATCCTGAGAAAGCACAGACTACACAACCCAGTCCAGGACCACACACTTGAATTTAGATGAAAAAAGTCTTTGGGAATCACTAGTATAATGTATTTACTCAGCAATGACTTTGTCAAAGAACACACTCTCACTGAAAACATGGCTTCATGAGAAATTTACTTACTTAGTTAAGCTTTAGTTAAGCTTTTTTCCTAGTTACATTGACACGTAGGATGAAACAAAAATAGATTTTTATTAATTAATATGAAAAGAATTTGGCCAAAATTTAATACAGTGATCAGTCATGTGAACATTTGCTCCATGGCTTCCTTTCCAAGTTTCAAAGGTTTGCACTGAACTGGAGGGAAAAGGACTTTTCTGATCATGGAATCATGTGGCCTCTCTGGAAAACATCAGAAATTCAATTTATTATTACTAGAACTGGTTGTGGTCTCTTTTATGTTTGCTCGTCTGTTGTATTTTATATATTTCGGATTATAAGTGGTGTGCAGTCTCAAACAGGTCTCCTTCATTAAAGATTAGTACTTCCTGGTTAACTAAAGGTAAGAACGAATTAAAAACATATGTGGTGGAATTAGTGGCATTGTTTCAGTTTGTTTAGTCAGTATTTAAATGCTGTTTAAAGGCCACTCTGTGTTTGATAATGGTGGCTTACAGAGTCAGACTGTGTGTTTGTGTCAGTGTAGACAGAATTGCTGCAGGGGCCTTTTTTTTTTTTAAGCGCGTTACCCAGCATGCATCAGGGGCCTCCAGATCATCAATATTCATATTGTCATGACAGTGGCAGTCAGCGTTGTGTGACGTTTAGCACTTAACAAATGCTGCTCTCCCATCACTTAAACATATGTCAGCGCACTGCAAAGATGTTTTCATCAAGGACGAGGACTCTGTGCTCATCGTCACAGCATACACGCAGGAAACACACACACACACACACACACAGGAAGTGAAAGGCAGGTGAGAGGAAGAGTAAAAACATGAAAAGACTGAAGTTGTGCTTGCACCAAGGAAATGCACATTTTTAATTTTTTAGGTCAAAGGCTAAAGACAAAAGTGTAGGTGTAGACCTAAAATATGTGTCATTTCCTACTGTCTCTCGATTTGAAATATTTAAACTTGAAGAAAGAATTTGCATGACGTCCTGGTGTTGCACCAGAGATGGAGGACAGTCCCTGCAGCTTTTTTGTTTTCCCGCTCGGTTTGTGGTTGTTTCTCTGAACAAGACGTCAAGCGGGTGTTGAAGAAACACCGGTTGCAATGGAGTGACATTTTTCTGTCACTCAATCAGGTGAGCTTGTGGTCTAGCTCCAGCCTGACTTTAACATTTTACTCTGGTACCCCAATGGAATGGTGGGGGCTGTTTTTTTTGTTACAATTCCTACCCCTTCCTGGCTACCTGGTTACTAAGTGGGTACAAAGTGGGCATGGGCTTGAAATGGACAAAATAAGCAGGTGCCATATCATTTCAGTAACATGGGCCCCATGAGAAGCCCGTGTTGGAAAACCACCATGGAAACCACAGACAGACTTGCTTGGGACCCATATCAGCCTGAATATAACCCTTATGGGGCCCACATGGACATGCTGGCTGAGTTCTTAGCTAAGTGTGTTACTCTATCCTCGCTTTTGGTTGGCTTCGACATTAGACACAGGTGAGCACTCAAATGCGAGTAAACACCAATTATCTTGTGTATCTTGTCGTGCACAGTGTGAAATATCACATTTATTCTTTACACATGCGAGAGGTGGAAAAGTTGTATGTAAAGTAAGTAAATGTGTATCAGTACAATGGAAACAGAGTCAACGAATAAGAGGATAATGTTAGCATGTCATATGACTGCACTGGAAAAAAATGTTCAAATGTTGTAAAAGGGGAAGAACATAAAAGATGGAGGCAACACAAAGTCACCGTGTAGCAACACTCCTGCTCTTTATTTATGCTGTAAAGCTGTTCCTTCTTATCCCTTCTCTGTGGTGGGAAAGAGAAGGGGGAATTACAAGGAAAGGAAAGAGGAGGTGTTGTGCCAGGGCACAGAGAGTCAGTCAGAGCATGAACACTTGGACATGATGCCATGTTGGTCGATGACTGCTGATCTGCCCTCCCTCGCCCACCACGCAGCCTTTAACACCAATGAAACGTGGCTTCTCTGTCCCTAATGACCACATGGCTGAAGGTGGTGGATGTGGAGGGGAGTGGTGGAGGTGACGGTGGAGGGTATGTGATGAGGCCTGAGAGGAAGGATCAGTGACACCGAGAGGAACGATGGGAAGGAGTTACTTCATTATGCATTAAATTAAAAAAAAAATCATAATTTATCATTACACCCAGCCCAAAATGCCACCCAACTGAGTCTCACCCATGTGAAAAAAAGACAAGCGAGGAGAGGGGGAGGAAAAAAGGAAAGGGTAAAAAAAAGTGTCAAAGCCCCAGCAGCAGCCGATGGGCAAAATTAACATGCAAATATATGCAAGAAATTAAAAAGCAGAATTACACAGGCAAATGAGGTAGCTACACTTGAATTGTTAGGATTATGAATAATTACTGCGAATTTCCTGCTCCTAATATAACTTGTTTTTTGATAAACAAAGACTTAATTATCGGAGATGCGCTGGAGAATTTCCGCGGCACTCATTAATCTTGCAGAAAAAACAAGTCCCCGGTGGCCGCCGGTAATGAAGAGAGCGTGCCCTGAATCGGTGCGAGGATCAGAGCCACGGGGCGCCAGGCGAGCCAGCAGCAGACGCCGCCCTGCCACTGTCCCTCGCCATACCCAGGAGGGTCATAACTTCTTCCGCTAAGTATCAAAGGGACTTATTTATGCTGGCAACACAGCCATAAGTCCAATTTTATGAGGCCTGGGGCCGGGGAGGGAGGGAGGGAGGGAGGGAGGCGACTGGGTGATGCAGAGAGGATGAGGGAGTTAGAGGATAGACGAGGGTATCTGTTGATGCGCTCTGGAAATGCCACTTCTCTTGCTGCAACTTCTCCCGACATCCCAACACACACACACACACATCCCTCCCCCCCTCCCTTGTTCTCTCTTTTGCTCACTGTTTGCTCTCCTCTGATACAGACACGGAGCCTGAGGTGTTTTGGCAAACTGCTGCCCTCTACAGGGGGCAGGGGGCCACTCAGGGGCAGTGTGTGTGTGTGTGTGGGGGGGGGCATAAATCTGTTTACACAGTCACATGATGGGGACAGAAATTAATCTATCAAATCTATCAATTTAATAAAAAAAAGTCCACATAATGGAAATGATTACATGTACATGTTGTATGGTTAGGGTTAGGCAAACAGTAGTCACGGCAAATGTTAGAGTAAGTCTCCGTAATTAATGGAAATCAATGCATGGTCCTCTGAAGGCAATGAAACCATGTGTGTTTTTGTTTGTTACCACTTTAAGGCCTTGTCAGGACCAGTAGTCCTCATGGAGACCAAAACCTGGTCCTAATGAGGCACAACCTCATTTCTGAGAAACTGGGTACATTTGGGGCTAAGATTCGAATTGTGGTTAGGTTAAGATTAGGGTTAATCATTAACTGGTTATGGTTAAGGTTGGGCATAATGCGTTGTTAGGCTGTCCAAATGAATGGAAGTCAATGGGTTAGGGTGCATAAAGCTTTGTTGTCCATGTGTGTTCCTGTTACAGTTCCAGTGCGTAACATTTGCAGGCAGAAATTGCACATGTATATAAATGTATTTATAGTGTATATAGTATTATATAATCACTTTAAAATGAAGTCCAAGAGAGATGTGAGGGGAAGAGACCTTAGTGTGTCACAATCTGCAGGCTCATCATTAGACCTTTTGGACCTTTAAGAGTTTTTCACAAATGCTTGTCATGTAATAATTTCCCGGTTGAAGGTTAAACTGTTAAATTTGGATCTTAAATGTTACACGCTGCACCTTCATAGACATGTCGAGGCCTAAATGGTAGTTACCTGCTCGTATAACATTTTTCTGTAAAGAGATAGATTAGGTTTTTGAAGTTGTGGTGTGGAAGGTACTTTGTCAGTGTGTTGACATTGTTGCCTCACAGCAAGAAGGTCATCCGTTCAAATTCCAGTTCGACCGAGGGCCTTTCTGTGTGGAGTTGGTATCTTCTCCCCCAGGTTCATGTGGACACTAAATTAAATGTGAGAAGGAATGGTTTGTTGATCTCTGTGTGTCAGCTGTGTGAATAGGTATGAATGGTTAAACTGTACTGTATAGTGCTTTGAGTGCTCATCAACACTTCTTATTATACATTACAAATAATAAACCATTTAACATTGCCCTTATTTTTCTCCTTTGTCAGTGTTTATCCAATTTGATTTGTGGCTCATTTTCTTTTCTGGCTCTTTATTACAATTTTTTTCATGATGTAATTGATGTATAATCGACACATGATACAACTTATCTCAACTACACATCTGCATTCTTTACATTCTGATTCGTAGACAGGTGTCAGATTCATTGATATATTCCTTTACACACTAATTATGGAGTGGTAACTTCTAAGTGTGCTGAAAACAAGTTTGTCTTTCATTCAAATGGCCGAATTGCCAAAGATGCTAAATGTTTGTGTTTGTGATGTTCAAATGCAACACAGTCAGTGGGTATATTTAGTGTCAGGGGAAGGAGAGAAGTGAGAGGAGAAGATATACAGTGAAGCTCCAAGGGTCTGAGGTCCAGATGGTAGCAAGTCAAGCCTGGAAGAAGCTCTTACTCTGCAGGGAAATCAGTCATTACACACACACACACACACACACAATCTGGTTTCAATGATTTCAGGGGACATCATTATTGAGTTACATTCATTTCTTACTCTAACCTTAACCATAACTACCACTGGCCTAACCATAGGCCTAACCTCACCCTTACCTTCCAACATGTTTTCATTTTAACATGTATTAATTTGCATTGTGGGGACTTGTTTTTGTCCCCATAAGGTAGACCAGGATAATTCTGTGTAAACGGATTTAGGTCCCCACAACATGAGTAATACCTGGAACACACACACGCAGAAAGTTACACAGAACGAAAGAATCAAACAAAACCAACAAACAAATGCAGTGAATGAGAGAGACAGACAGACAGACAGTTACAGTAAGACTCTTCCACCTAAAACCAGACCTTCAGCATGGACACAATTTTAAACCAGGAGCAATTTTCTGGTAATACAATACAATACAATACAATAAAACAATGATTAGTTATTTTCATCCAGGTCAATATTTTTATTTGATTTAGGTCTAAACACTTGCAGAACTAACTGTATTGATGACAATTTCAATATGTCAAATGTGTGTGTGTGTGTGTGTGTACAGTCAAACACCAGCATTTGCCATTTTCCTGACCCAGACCCTGAAATCGATTTTTAAGAGAGTTGCAAAGCTGAAATAAAAACAGAGCATTATGAGCTGTTGACTCTGCGGCTCAATAAGATCCACGCAATGTAAACCATGAAGTGTCCACACTCCACACAGCAAGTCAACCAGCCGCTTATTACATCACACCACCATCTGTGATATTCTCCTCATTTATAGAGTTAGGAGCAGTACAAGTGGAGCCGATGCACTGGATCGTGTCAATATTTCATGTTGAGAGCAATTTAATATATTACATTCTCTCTGTGTGTTCTTGGAGCCACTGCAGTCATCAGACTCACCTCTGATTTTCCTCAAACCGTATTTGAGTGGAATATTTTTGCTTTGTAAGCTCCCACCATGTTGCAGAGCTGCCGTCTCCTCCCTGCTGGCCCTGTTCACCCACACCCGTCAGACGGGGCAGCAGCAGCAGAACACAGTGCATGTCACAATAGTAAAGTGACGTGAGTTCAAGTCAACTGTTTTTGTGGTGATTTATTATAGATGGGCTGACAAAACTGAAGCAACAGAAGTGGAGAGATCTTGATATTCAGTCTCGAGTATTAGTCTGGTCTCTCAGAAAACACCTTACTATTTTACTTTTCTGCACTTTGTTTCCACATGCTTGAATGTGCATGTTGACTAATTGCTTGAAAAGTCTCCGTCTTACTTCTTAATCAAAATGAGTTATTTATGAAGGACTGATCGGGCAATTGAGGAAGTTTAATGTATTTAATGTGTAATTAAAGGTATATTAATGTATTTTATGGCTGCATTGTCCTGCGTCTGATTTTCAGAACTGTCAGAATGGTGGCGCAACAATATTTTCTGTGCAAACGGACAAGTATTATCTTATCTTAGTATCTTGACAAGTATTTGCATTTTATCATCATGGATTTATCTGAAAGTTTAAAAATAACTTTACTGTGAAACAAAAATGACGGATTAGAGTAGCAGTATTTGTATGGTGGCAGTCGTCATGGAATCCCACGTCAGGGTTGTGAGGTTGCTCCATGTTAGAAATCCGAATTCAAGAGACATTCCTTATTTTTGGCATTTTACGATAAAAACTATGCCAAAAGTACAATACAGAAATTGTTTTTCAATACAAATGGTATATATTTCAACTTAAAATGCATTGAAGTTTCAGATTTGTGTGTAGTGATTAACCTGTGGTTAGGTTTTGGCACAAAAAGCGTCAGAAAATATCATGGTTAGCGCTGAAACACACCACAATGTCCCCCTCGCAGGAAACGACGCAGTTCATCCCGTACATGCATTCAGTAGACAGCATCAATATGTCTCTTTGAAGATGGTTGATAGATGTTGTGCCACGAGATGCCAAAACAGTCAGAGAAACTGAGAATTCAGCTAGGATTGGCACCAGCGCCCCCTGTGACCCTCATGTGGAGGACAAAGTAGTAGAAGATGATTGACTTATCAGACAGATCAAGCATGAAAGGAGTAGAGGACAAACTACAAAAGGCCACAGCCTCAAGGGTCTCAGTTCTACCAGGTGAGCCACCCGGAGCCATTTATAGAGGCATTTAACTCATATTTTAGCTAAAGTAAAGCTTCATAAATAAAGTAAGTAAAGTCGACATATAATCCACTTTTTTCTTGACAAAATTCTTTCTAGGTAATGTCTTTGTTTATGTTACTAAACAACATAATTGAATGTTTGCTTTAGCCTAATGTGATGCCGTTGTTCCACACTGTGCAGACACTGTGCTTAGGCCCAGTTCCAGTGTCCTACAATCTTGTCATTGTTGTCAGTGGGGAACAAAGACGAGGAAACCTGAGATCCTTTTTGTTAGCGTGACATTCAGTGAGTGACGAATAACTTTTTTAGGACACATGCACGCACACAGGCATGCACACACACACACACACACACGCACACAATTAATTAGACAACATCCTGCCATGGGCTCAAGACATGTGTTTGAAAAACAAAGAAAGGCTAGAAGAAAGGAACAAGAAGACTGTGTGTCTCCTGATGAAGCTCATACCTACAAGCTGACACACCTGCTTTGATGACCACATCCCTCGCTCTCCCTTCTCCCTCTCTCTCTCTCTCTGTCGCTCTTATGCCACATTCGCTGACATATCTTGAAAGAGAGACAGAGAGAGGGAGGGAGTGAGGAAGGTCTTTGTAACATTAAGTGGGCAAAGTCATTCAGTCTACATGACTGTTTGAGTTTACAAGTCAGAAAAAATACCTCCCTATTTGTCTGATTCTGGGATTCATGGTGAAGTTATGGGAGTTTACAGGAGTGAGCAAGGCTCTTCAAAATGTGATCACTTCTGTTGCTGTACTCATAGAGCTGAGAGGTTCATAAGCTGACTAAGAAGGAGCAATGGTAAAGCAATTCAACTTAGTGTGCATTAAATTCAACCTATCGTGGTACTAACTGCATTGTTTCTCCCCATATAAACATTTTATAGTGAGTTGAGGACATTCTGTGGACAAATTCTGGGTCTGTGGAGTTACTAAACATCTGCAGAGAAATGACTTTCATGCTGACATGGTCGCTACATTAGGGGATGATGCTCCAGCTTTACCAACTGCACAAAAGTGGGCAGGTTACATTTAAGAGAGGGAAGAAGAGCCTTGAAGATGACCCATGTTCCAGACGTCCTGCCACAGCTACCACGCGAGAAAACATTGACCAGTGGCGACAGGTGAAATTCCTTTTTTGGGGCGTGCAATCACCAAGTCAGTTATCCACATGGGCTGTGGTCCGAGCACGCATCAGTGTGTATGACAAAGTCACGTCCCCGAGCCCATACAAACTAATTAAAAGAAGAATCTCAACATGCAAGTCTATGAGATTGCCTGGGGCGATTTTCAATCTGACTGAAACTACACCAAGGGGGTGGGGCTACTGAATGTCACAGCGATATTCAGGCTGCTGATTGGACAATAATATTAAGAAAAAACTCTTTTTTCATTCTTTTTTCGTGTGGCTTAAGGAGGGCGGTGCACACTATGGGTCAGCTGCTCCTGTGTTTGACTGTTGATCAGCCAATGCTGTAAGCATCTCCCACGATAGAGTAGAGAACATTCTGCACAACAAACCTGGCCTGCCTAAGGTTTCTGTGCACTGGGTGCCACAGCTTTTGACCCCTGATCAAAAGCCCACCAAGGTGATCATGTTGCAGAAGAACTTATTTTGAAGCAGATCCTGCTGGTTTTCTTGAATGTTTCCTGACTCTAGAGTGTTGGATCCACCACTTCAAGCCTGAGACAAAAAGGCAGCCCATGCAGTGGAAATATTCTTTCTGCTGTTGAGTACATTTGGTCAAACTGGACCTTTGCATCATGGTCGGGTTAGGGTTAGCCCAACTTTGTAAACTTTGTACATATGGCTGCTGTTGACTGCTTGTCAAAATCTCTCCCCTCCTCAGGGAGGGCAACTATTGGCCCTCAACGTGGGCGGAGTCATCACTGCACGGCTGCATGAAACTGCGGTGATATTGTTTTACACGCAACATACACAAACGAGTGACTAGTGACTTGTAAAGCAGTTGTTTTCAGTGTAACAGAAACACCGGAATCAATTAATTAAAACTATTTGTGCAGCACTTCTTCCATGATCCCAGCACAGACTCTGTCTGAAACTAAAATACAGCAGCACGGTTTGTGATGCCGGTCGCCACTCGTGATCAGTGGTGCTGTCCCGAAGTACACCAGACTCCTCTGTTAAATATTGAGATTTTAGACATTTCCCTGGCAATTGTTGGAGATTAGCACACGATTTTAGGATTGTTAAATCTTTTTAACTGATCTACAGTTTGGCATTGTTTGGCTTGATTCTTGTGTCAGACGTCTCTTCCTGTGACCACTGGTGTTGAAAGGAAAACGCAGCGTTTCATCAGCTGGTTGCTCACCTGCCAGCAAGAACATGAATATGCAATGTGAGCATTTTTAAACATGACACAACAAGCAGCGATGATGGCTGATGCCAAGTACGGCAGAGTACTTGCAAAGGGAAGGGGAATGCAACCTTTTATACAACAGACAAACAATAAATTACCTTCAAAACCTTCACACCAGGGCCCACACGGTGGTGTAGTGGTTAGCACTCTTGCCTTGCAGCGAGAAGACCCGGGTTCGAGCCCCGGTTGGAACAAGGGTCTTTTAAGTATAAATCATATATTGAGGTAGGACTGGAGAATATCAATACATTTAAACTCTAAAAAACACTACATGGATAAAACTGTTATTCAGGTGCAGTCCAAATCTTTCTTTTTTTTTCAATTATTACATTACAGTTTTAAAGAAGCAAAGATAGGGAAACACCACTGCCTTAACAGCCAGCATGTCCATGTGGGTTATATTATAAAGGTTATATTTGGGCTGACAGTATGGGTCCCATGCAGGTTTGTCTGCAGTTTCCATGGAGTCCCTGTGTGGGCAAACCTGGATGGGCCACCATGGTAATGGACAAATCTGCTTGGGACCCATATTGTCTGCCAAAATATAACCCTTATGGGGCCCCCATGGACATGCTGGCTGGAAAGAAAGGATAATCTAAAATCAAAATTACTCTCATTAGTCTCATTTTACAACGTTGGATAAAGCGGTAGAAGATGGATGGATATATGGTTCAAGTGAAATATGGTCCTTTCCTATGAAAAACAACAGGAAACAGGGTTCACATTCATAAAACACCTTGTAGAATATTGGAGGAGTCCTGTCCAATGTAAATTAAGTATGACTAGCCAACGCTGATATTCATATTTCTGGCAAAACGTCTATACTGTTACATTTTCATTGGGAGTGAATGCAGATTTAACTCAATCCCACTGGTCAAACATACTTTCAAACCAGCTTTTCACACATTGAGAATGTGGAACTGTATATCTGTCGGTCTGTCAGCAGCAGAGACAGACAGCGTCAGACTCATTCAGACAGCCTGTTGTTCCCCATTGGCAAACACGTCCACATAAAGACAGTCCCGCAGCCATGCCTGGAGGAAGCACCGGCTCAGCCGTACTCTGACTCTCTGACCACAGTCCAGGGACCAGTGCCATAATGTGTGTTTAGCTGGGGACTGGGAAGCATGGTGCGAGGCCAGGTTTCACAACACATGTTCCAGGGTTAGTTCTTAATGTGTAATAAATGGGATTTATGGTGCGTTGCTCAAACAGGTCCCCCTGGCAGTTGCAGAGGGAGTGATTTAGGGTGATGCACAGATGTGTGGCTGTCTTATTTAGCTGTGAAATTCATAGTGGGGCCACATGATATTTACTGTTCCTTGTTGGGCTCTCTCTCTCTCTCTCTCTCTCTCTCCCTCCCTCTCTCTCTCCCTCTTTCCCATGGCATTTAGTTGTTTTACAGTTGGAGGGAAAAAAGAGAGATGGTTGAGCTGAAGGTGACAAAGTGGAATCCATGGTGTTGCATGAACATGATAAGTTCTTCCACTTCCATGTACATGCACCTCATGAAGGAGGATAACAATGGCTTGGCTGTACGGAACATGAAAATATGGCTGAGAATCAAGTTGTTCTTCATGTCTTCTGCGTTAGTAAAGCAAGAGGCAGAGGCAGAAACGTCGACGTTAACAGCAATAAAAATGTACCATTAAGTTGCACACTGCTTGTGCAAGTTGTTTTTATAGAGAGCAAAATGTCTGTAAGACCACTGCAGGACATCTGCAGATTGAAACTAGACCACCGCCCTAACCAGGTGCTTTTATGAACAATCTTGTAATTTAACCCTTACATACACTTTTATTATTTTTTTGCCTGATCAATGAAACATTTTACAACTATAACTCACACACACAAAATCAGCTCTGCTCAGTTGTATTTCCTTTCTCCAAGGACAGAAGATGAAACCACCCTTTTTTTTTATCATTGCATTATAATGAAGTCTTGTTAATTGTCACACTCTTCAGCAGACTGCCCTGCATTCTGTATGACAGTTTGTCGTCTTTGCAAAGATTCAACTCAGAGACTGAACTAAAACTAAAAGAGACAATTTGCTTCTAAAGACTTTGTTTCACAGCAGTGCCTAAACCTAAGCAAATTCATAACCAGGAAACTGTCATCATTTCTGCCAAAAGGAGCAGCACATTGATGTGCATATCTGTAGGCACTGGAGTCTGCAACAACCGGTTTTAGCTTTCATTTGAAGATTTGATTCAAATTCAGTTAGTTAGTCTGACAGTTAGTCTCAACCCAAGCTGATTATATGACCACAGACATTATTGAAGGAAGGACGAAGGGATATCAGCGATGAGGTCGGCGACTGAAGAGAAGCATGAGAAATTAATGTTGAATTGTTTCTTTTTTCTACTAAAGCAAGCAGAAAAAGTTACTGGGTTACAGGGTCGGATTATCCAGAGTCATTGAAAAGTGACAATTTCTATAGTTACTAGTAACCAGTTAACAGAACAGATAACATAATAGAGTAAAAGATGTGCCATGTAAATGATGGCAAAACACAGAAATCACAATCGTCGATCTACCTCTGTGGTCAGCGGTCAGCACATCACAGTGCTTCTTCATGAGGATCAGACTCCTGCTGTTTAACCCCCTGACACACAGTCAGCCTGTCATATTCACACGCTCATACAGAGGCTTTAAGAGCATTCATGCTAAATTCATAACCAGCCATTAAAAGTTAATGAGGGAACAAACACTCAACTGTGAAACTGTTGCATGACCAGATAACAACAACCCAGCAGCCAGTGTGTGTGTGTGTGTGTGTGTGTGTTGTCTTCATTTTTTTTTCTGTTTACCCATCAAAGTCTTTTGTTCATTTCCACTGAGTCACAACAGCAGCAGAGTGAGAGCGACTCTGTCCCTGAGGACCATCCCTCTTAAGACACGCAATGCTCCTGCAGACACTCGACCTTTTTAAATATTGACATATCCTCTCTTTTCTCATCTTCATCCAGCGGGCTGGTGTCACATTTGCTGTAGTGAATAGATAAATAAATAAATACATAAAAATAAGTGAGGTGCTAGCAGGCAGACACATCACTGTGCAGCCTGGGTGTGCTGCAAAGTCACAAAGTCAATTCCATCTTAAGATGATGGTCTCTTCCTTCAACATCCTATAATAATAATCAATATAGTCATCCACAGTGGAAAATCACTACATACACAACTTGTACACAAACTTTGGTTGTCAGTGTAGAAACATAACAGCGTGGCTCAGCTGACTCATTTATTACATTTAGACATGTACATAAAATAAGAGTTCCATATAGTAACTTGATAACTTTTTCACTGGCACGTACAGTGGAGAAGGCAACGCTGTGATGTACTGCAAACATGTGAACGTGCTCTACCATCAGTGATAGTTGAGGTCTTGTAACAGCATTTTCTGACTGAAAGAATGTTAGTACAGCTTTGTAAAACCACTCACTCCCAGCATCCAAACCATAGGAACAAATCTGAGATTTAACATACTGGCACACAGGAGTTGTTTCACTACTGCCTTCATTAGTAATTTGAAATGTGTTATTTTGTGACTTGAGTGTTTGAAATTCTTCATTAACATTAATGACACAACGTATCCAACAGATGCTTCATTCCCACTGGTCAAAAGCATGTTTATACCCACGTCTGACTCAAATGACTGCAAATGAACACGATAAATGTATCATTTCATCATCATTTTTGGGCAGCAGTGCACAATACTGGGTCATTTCTGGTGCAACTTTATGATGTCTTTTAGCTGTTAGCATAGCTGTTAGCCATGAATGTGGAATTGTTTACAACTTGGGAAAGCACTCCATTTCGTCATCCGCGTTAAGGGAAAGTTCGATTGAAAGAGGGACCAAAGTAAAAGATCCAAACTAGGAACCACCGTCACATTGAGCTGATGGTGGTAGTTCACGCATGGATAAAAAGAACCACAGGTTTGACCAACTATGGCAATGGGAATGGTGTTTATCGCCTTTTTCCTGTAGTGCCTCCCAGAGGGCAGGAGGGTTTATGTACATCCTGGGTGTGTATTGTCTTACTTTTTTGCAGTTTTATAAATTCCAGGTATATCTACCAAGTTCAGTGTGAACATGGCTTCATTGAACACCAAAGCAAAAATGATTTCCACCAAATGATGCACTCACCATCGTACCACCCTGATGTAACTTGTGTTTCAACTGTGGGGTCTGTGGTCTGGACCACTGGAATCTCCAGACCACAGACCATAGTATGCAGCAGCTATGTTCACAGCTTAACTTCATACCAGCTTGACACCGTGTTGGTTGACACTAAACTGCACAAATAATAAGAAGGTGACACAGTAAACAGTTGAGGACATTCAGCATCCCTTGTTCTTTCTTCTTGGAATGTGTTTTATCACAACAAGCTTTGTTTGAGAGAATACAAGGAAAATGCAGTTCATTCCAACTGTTGCATGGAAGTGATAATTCTCTGTCAGCAAAATAACCGCCTGCAGTGTGACTAGTTCCTCCCTGTAGTATTAGACAGACCTGTCAAACGTTCAAGAGTTTGATCAGTGCCTTGCATTTTGAAGGGGCTGTGTCTGTGTGTCCTCACAGCGGTTTGTGCAGACCAAACCACTGGCTGTTACATTGAGACATATGCATGTTTATGTATGTGTGTTTATGTGGACTGTATGTGAGTGTATGAGTCCATGTCCCCCCGTCCCTGAGGAGGCCCTTCTCCATGCACTTAATGAAGTCCCACAGAAAGCATGGAGGGGGGGAGGAAAAACGCGCATGTGTGTGTTTATGCTGTTTGTGCATAAGTGTGTGTGTGTTACCCTTGTTTTCCTCTCCGGGTTGCCTTTTGAGCCATGGCCTTAATTGGGGGCCCGAGTGTCCAATTAACGACAAGCCAGCATGGCTGTTTGGTATGGTGAACATGCGGTGGCCAAATATGATGTTTTTGTCCCAATCCAGATCCTGCTCTCCCTCCACTGACGTCCCCAACCCCCGACCCAGGGGAACACCTCTGAGCTCACGAGACCGCACCAGTTAACAGCTTTCTGCCTGGCACCTACAGTCCACTCCACTTCACACTTCGCACCTTGAGAGAGGTGAGGTTCTCCTCTAACCTGTGTCAAACGTCCTGCATCTAGGTCACAAACAGAGGCTGGTGGAGGGGAGGGTGGTGGAGGAAAAAGAAAGAGAGGCTGAGAGTAGGGGATGCAAGGGAGTCCCTCAGTCCCTACTTCATTAAATCCAAATAAAAACGGGAGGTCATTTATCTCCTTCCCTGCGAAGCCATAAACACAAATAGGTTCACCATGCTGCTGCCCTCCTCCCCCCTCTCAGCCTGGGAGTATACATCACAACAGATAAAGCCGACCTGTGATGATAGGCCGTATTCAATTGTAATGTAAGTGAAATTTTAGATCACTGATATGACTGGAAGGGCTGTGGAGCCGCTGTGTGTTTGCTGGTTTTGTGTGCGTGAGAGAGAGAGAGAGAGTGAGATTAACCTGCGTCTTCCTTTCTTATTTCCTTGTCAGAGACAACATTAAATTACTGCTCCCGGTCTGAATGATGGCTGCTGCTGCTTTTTGTTCTGCATCTAGGTGTATGTGTGTGTGTGTGGGGGGGGGGCGGCACTGAGGTGGAAGCTATTAAGATGAGTACTAGAGTTCAGTGTTGTGGTGGATCAATCTATGCTGGGAAGAACTGGGATGTGGACACTTATATTTTCACATCGAGCTTCATTACACAGTCGGAACCAAGTTACCGCTTTAATAGACTTAAAATAAACGTAACAAATAAAACATGTGCACCATCTTCCGATGGTAGTGATCACTATTGTACACTTGATGGGTGTGCTACTAGATGGTGATGATTGACAGGCACCCTAGCCAATGGAACCCCAGCTACAGGCCGACAGCCACCCTCAAAGATACTGGCTGGAGATGGAAACCTAATGCCTCAGATTCATCTGTGTGGTTTACAAAATGGAAAGCATGGACATCACAGAAATGGTGGACACATACTTTGAGGGCCTTTTCTACATTAATGAATCTATGGAAGAAACTTCAGACCTACATCTACTCCTGTCCTTGAGAAGGTGCTGGTTTTACCCACTCCCACCACAGAGACCGTTCAGACTCACGTTCATTCACCCATGGTCAATTTAGAGAGTCCAGTTACCTCTGCACGATTTTGGACAAACCCATGTGCAAACAGAGAGAACATGCAAACTACACACAAGAAGGCCTTTGAACCAATTACCTCCTTGCTGTGAGTCAACAGTGCTGACCACTTCACCACCGTGGGGACAATTTTAACGACCGTTTGTGTGTATATTTTTTTATATTCATTTTCGGTGTATGATATGTAGAATAAAGGTGCATGCACCAGTGCTCGATTGTACAAATGATAAATCAGACAGTTGTGCAACGCAAAGCGCATATAAAAGTGTACCACTTCAATTTAAAATAGTTTTAATGATACAATAGCAACAATTAGAACTTAGACCACTTGAAAACTGTTGAAGTTTCAAAATCAAACAATCTGATCTGAGGAGAGCAGAATTGATACTTTGTGTTTGTCTGTTTGTTTTTGCCCCATATTTCAAGGCACTGGCTCTGCACCAAGAAGTACCAGAACACATCCAATCTCAAACACTATTAAATTACAATTACATTACTCTCAAAAAAACATGAAGATGCTACATGCTTCTACTAAATGGAATACATTTAATCTGATTTAACTGTTATCAATGAGAGAGTGGGTTCGCCACCCACTCCCCTGAACCCTCACCTCCACCGCACTCTCCACGGCTCCACCAGCACGTGGACTGAGTGGGAACCAGGAAGGAGGTGACAGTGAAAAATCATCGCTTAACACAGAAGCAGAGAGTGGAAGTACAGAGGGAGTCAAGATCACAAGGAGAAAACAAATGGCATTTGTGCTTCCATCAGCCTCTGGGGAATGCTGCCGTTGATATCCAGGAAAGCTGTTCCACTGCAGAAATGCGCTGGTAATGTGTTGGCACCAAGTCCAGAGAAAGTGTCCAATAAACTTGAAAAAGATCGCCCCAGTGTCAATTCTTTGTTTCAGCGCATATCAAAGCTGTATTGGTACAGTGTTGGAGCGGCTCCTGGTGTATTCTCCTCACATGCACTTTCAAAAGTACAAACTTAAACACTATTGTATAACTTAGACGAGATGTGTGTCTGTTACGACCAGAGGACGACTGTGTGGACTGATGATTTATGTCACATTGTCCTGTCCTATCTTTCTTCTGTTGTGACCAGACTGAAGCCCCATAAGGGTTACATCAATATGGGTCCCAAGTGGGTTTGTTCATGGTTTACATGGTTTGCCCACTTAAAGCCCATGCCCACTTAGTACCCTTTCCAGACTGCCTGGGTACTAATGGGTACTAAGTGGGCATGTGCTGCACATTATGCAAGTCCCATATGGTTTCAGTAACATGTGAAGCCCATGTGGGTAAACACAGGTGGAGCCAACATGGAAACCACAGACAAATCTGCTTGGGACCCATATCAGCCCGAACATAACCCGTATGGGGCCCGTTGCTTATCTTGATGAACTCTGTCCCAATATTCCATGAGCAGACAGAAAAACACATGAATTCACATTTTCTGTCACTGAGTTATGAATCGTGTCTTACATTTTAATGTGAAACAAGGATTATGTCTCAGAATGTCAGGGCTCTCAAACTCACATGACCTGGGGGCCAATGTGTGCCTCGTCGGGTCAAGAGGGAGAAAACTACAGTTGAGTTGCAAGTGGGCAATGTGCGATAAAGATTATAATACAATATTCCATCATGACATCGCAGCTATATTCTTATGGCACAGCTTTTCAAATTGATAGCGTTTGTTTGGATAAGGAATTCACAATAAAAACATACACAGTAAATGTAATCTTTTAATATCAAATACAGAAAAATAAGTCTAAAATTAAGTGAATAATAATGGGTTTTAAAAAAGAAAATCTGAGTTGGTTTACAGTTATCAATTGCGTTCCTCTCTTTTGATATCAATTTATTTTTTTCACTTGCATTTTCAGTTTTGTATAGGGCTCATTTAAATATTACATCTGTCTGTGTTTGTACATTTGGAGAGAGAGATATTTTGTTTGCTTGTTTAAGCCACATTTATATTAACATCAAATTCATTTCACCTGCCTTCACCATGGGCACACCTGTGACAATTACACTCGTCCTTTGTCTCAGTGGTTTTTAATGTGTATAGATCTGTACGTTACATACTGCACCTGCATGATTTACTTCCTCCCCCCAATGCTTTGAGGGACACCAATAGATCATTTTATCACTATATCATTGTCTTTATAATAACCACTTTGTAGTGAATCAATGCAATCAAATTGTATTATAATAATAAAATAATAATGATCTTATCTCTCCTGCATTACCTTTCCCATTTTTATTTGTATTCTTTTCATAAGAGAGTTGTACGATGTTGTGAAGGCTTGTCTCTTATAGAACTACTTATCATTATGTCAATTTAGTTCTGTTATTATATTTGTCAAGTTGTGTGTGCTGTGGTCCTGTCCTTTTTTTCCTTTTCTCCAAGCAAAACACCAGACAGACACCTTTAGACACCACACATTATATAAATACTACAGTTCTGTGTGTGTGTGTGTGTTCTTTTGTATTCCCAATGCACTAGCATTAGGTAAACAACAGAGGGGGTTTTAACGCGTCACAGTGTGAAAACAGTACTTACCAGTGGCCATGCTTGGCACTAAATTTACATTTGGACGAGTAGTTGGAGTGTAATTACAGTGTGGAGGGCTGACTTTCCTCTGCTGTGGCTACACGCTGTGATTTTGGCTGATGGGACCGTCTAGATTTTTTACATGCGCCATTATTCCAATCCATCTTTGTCCTTATCTGCTGTCCGGAGCAGGAGAGAAGCGGCCTGCCACTTCCTGTCCTCTGAGAGCTGGGCATGTACGAGAGTGCAGGCTGAACATGAGCACTTGTGAAATGGACTGATGAGTGATAATGCGGAGACGAAAGAGCAACTTGTGGCTCGTTTTATTGTACCTCCCATACATCACCGCCGGCACACCACATGACAGAGCTGCATTTTATCCAGACAGATTTCAGGGCTCTTCAGTTGCGGTGAAACATTTTACACACACACTGTAACTTCGCTTGTAAAGTCTGTGGCGTCGTTTTTGTGTTAAGCGCTCCACATCACTCAAAAATACAGCAGTGGAAGCAGAAGTTATGATGTTTAAAAAGGGATCCCGCTCTACCATAACCTCCATTCATCCATTCCATCAAAGGGTGGAAAGGGACTTGGTACAGATGACATACCTGTGCAGGTATGGAGATGTTGAGGAGAGAGAGCAGACTGTTTAACACCATCTTGCCAGACGAATGGAGAAGTGCAGTGGAACTGATCTTCAAGAACAAGGCTGATGTGCAGAACTGTAGTAATTACAGAGGTTTAAAGTTGATCAGCAGCAGCGAGCAGCAGTATGGCTTCATGCCAAGACAGAGTGCCACAGATGTGATGTTTGCTTTGAGTGCTGATGGAGGAGTATAGAGAAGGACAGAAGGAATTACACTGTGTCTTTGTGGATACATTCTAAAGAAAGCTTATGATCGCGTGCCAAGAGAGGAACTGTGTGGTACTGTATGAGGAAGTCTGGAGTGACGGAGAAGTCTGTGAGGGTGTTGCAGGACATGAATGAGGACAGTGAGACAGTTGCTGTGGATTAAAATGACAAGTTTCAGTCCTTTACAGCACCCACAAGGTAATGTGCTTGCATGAAATTATAAAACACAATAAAATAGCACAAATAAAACACAATATAATCAATAAAACATGAATCAGTAGAAACATCTGAAAATATACAAAAATAATGTATCACTGTGCTACTGGGTATTAAAAGACAATGTAAATTTATTTAAGTTCAAGCAAATCAATTGTAACCTGTTCCAAAGGAGCGGTCAGTCACCCCACTGTTCTTGATCTTGGGACATCTAATAGATTTTTACCATATCAGCTTTTATCTACACAGAAGTGGCCTTTTGTACGGTGGCCTGGAAGTGCAAACCATTAGTACACGCATCCAGAAATCAAATTTACATCTTACAGAAAGGGAGTGTACCAAATGCTGCAAGTGACCCGGAAGTGATGAGGAAGTGGTCAATTCTTTTTTCTTTTTTTCTGACGACATAGTATCAGCTCATCTCACTTCTCACCTCGCCAGAGCAGGTACTAAAAGGTACCAGGGATCAAGTACTGTCGCTAATGGAAACGCAAAATAGCCGTAGCGCGCTGAGACGAGGCGATGTTGTCGCCACATCAGTTTACTCACATGTAACGTGTCCACACGTCCATCTTAATGTGACTTTCCCTCTGTCCTGTGTTATTTCAGTGCATCAGCATGACCTCATGCTGCGCTTTCAGACAGTATAGCATGGAGATCTATGCGACCTGCCCTTTCCTTGACCTTCCAGCTGCTTGTGACCTTGACTTCATTCTGCAGCCTGACGATTGAATCGAAACCCCCCCCATATATGCATGCTGCCTCTGCCTATGTAAGTGCTTTAGTGTCAGCACTGAGGCTATACCTGCCTCTCACTTCCTGCAGGCTGTGATGGGTCAGATGTGAGGCACACAGGTTTTTTTTTTTTTGAATGACATCTAATATTCTCTGGAGCGTGGGAGAGCACACGGGGAAGGGGCGGGATCTCGGAGGATCAGGGAGGTTAAAGAAAGGAGAGGAGCAGCACTCTTTTGGAGTTGAGCTTCACCGTGACCTCTGCCCCCACCGCCCCACCCCCCCAGCTCAGATATCAAAACACACAACCATCTGCCCGGTACTGCAGGGCAAGCGAGGAGCATGGGGTTAATATCATACATTTAGGGAGCAGAATACAGACTGCAATTATCTCCTATTCTCAGACTGAATCCTATTATTTTATCCTGGAGTTGCGACAGATGGAAGGGGGGCCATCACATCCTCCCTCTCTCCCTCTCTCTCTCTATCTCTTTCCCTCTCTGCCTCTCTCTCCTTCACTCTTACTCTTTGCTGCCATTCCTGTGCAACATGAGTCTGCAGGGCAGGGCGAGTGAGGATGGGGGCATAATGGTGGGAGAGAGAGCGGAAGTGGCAAGGAGAGGGTGAGAGAGGGCACGGGGTGAGGCGAGGTTGCAATGATGAGGCAGAGAAAGAGCAAGAGGAGGAGGAAACCTGAGTCTGAGAGGCTCAGGTTTCCTCCTCCCACCTTAATCTATCCATTCATCACAATGGGAAGAGAGGGAGGGAGAGAGCGTTTGAAGGCGATAGATAAAGACACGCAGTTTGTCGGAAAACAGGAGGAGGAGAAAGAGGAGTGAGGAACAGCTGGTGAAGTGGAGAGAGCCACAGTTCAGCTTCTTCACATGATCACCGTCGTTTTCCCAAACACATCTCCTCAAATATTCTGCGCTTCACATTTTCACACAGTGTATCAAGTGACTGTGAGTGGGGTCAAGTGTCATGTTTTATGACCAAACCATAGAAAATTATTACCAACTTGCTTCTTGTCGCTCTCTTTCTCACACACACTCACATACACACACAGGTTTGTGCAGCTATTCCTATTAGGACACTGCACTGACGTCCAGTCAAACCAGGGGTGTCAAACTGATGACCTGGGGGCCAATGAGTGACTACCCTGGTCAAGAGGGGCCCAGACTAGAGAAAAAACTGTTCAGTAGCGGGTGGGCAATATAATAAAAAAATATTACCCAATATTCCATCATGATATTTCTGATGCTTCCATCATGATAGTCATGATGATATTTCACATTATAGGAAAATTGCTAGTTTTGATATGGAATGATGTATAATTCACAATGTGTACTAAAATCTAATTGCAAAACAAGCTTATATATGTGTGTGTGTGTATAAATACATACATATGTATATATATATATATATATATATATATATATATATATATATATACAGTACATGTGTACTGTATTTACAAGGAAGAAAGAAAGAGAAGGTTGCAGGCCAGGTTTTCTTAACCTAAAGAGGCAACAAATACAAGAACACACACACAGGCCCACCTCCTATTTTTGTCTGCTTACAACTCATTATGGAGCCTAAATGGTTTAAACCCTGTGAGCAGCATGAATAGTGAGGAGCGCTCACTCTGCAGAGACTTCATAGGACCAAAATATCCCCGCATGTCACTGCACACTGGTCATAATGTTTGGTGCATTTTTTTTTAATAAAGTTGAACTGTCTGCAAACGAAATATTCAAGACATAAACAATTTGTTTCAGGGAAGTACAACCACAACCACACCGTTAAATGAGCAAGGTTGCTGTTGATTAACACATTTTTCTTTATTATCAGGATTATTATTATTATTATTGATAATGATAATAATAATAATAATAATAATATTAATAATAATAATAATAATAATAATAATAATAATAATAATAATAATAATAATAATAACCACAGTCTGACAACTTTCAAAAAGGCTTTAATTTATTAACTTATTAAAGTATTGTAATGAAAAACTTTTACATTTTTAAATATTTGGTAAGTATCCTGAAATAATTGTAACATTGGATATTTTTCCAGCCGCAAGACGTTTTTGAATGTCGTACACAATTCCCATACGGACGTTCGTTTTTTTTTCCTTCTGGAATAAATAAATCATGAAGATTGGGCCTCTGTCTCCAACATGGATCATACACACTCACAGATTATGCATAGATTTCAGGGAGGAAATATTGAGGTTAAGATTCGTTAAGTGAATTCCTTCACATTCTACACAGAGAGCGAGAGAAAGAGAGAGATGGGGCTGCTGCGAGTCGGTGTGTTTTTCAGACCAGACGTCTGAAAGTAGATCCTGAATTTCCATGTAGTATCAGGCCCAGGAGAGCTGGTTTACAGGGCAAAGAACCAGCCTTGCTCATTTAATTACCACCTATCAGTGGCTTCAGAGTGTGTAGCCACCAGTTTAAATGGAAAGTGGGATGAAACAGGCACTGGCATCCAGCCAAGTGAGAGAGAGAGAGAGAAAGATGTGAAAGTTTGCTCTCTATAAGCATAGTTTATCTCTGGCCCTCCTTGCAGATGTGAAATAAGCAATGACTTAAGAAATCAGGCATGATCCTCTCTGATGTCTCATGATAACACATTGCAAATTGTATGTGTGATATCGACTCATTTGCAAGCGATATGAATCAAGAAACTAGATTATATCCCCAGCTTCAGTGATTTTATAAGACATGATTATTAAGAAACACAAACCGGAAGTTTCCAATAAAACAAATCTAATTTGTCACAGGGTTAAGCATGTTTTTAACTTTGTTATAATTTATAAATTCTGTTTATTCATAATAATTGTGTCTCACACTGACAATGACCAAAATGAAATGTAAGTATATATTTTATTTATCTAATAAAAACAATTCCAATAACATATTTTCACCAACATTTTACACACTGGACCTTTATCTGGGGTAAAAAGAGAGAATCCAAGCTGGTGTTCTCAGGCTGCAACTGAAGAAAACTAATAATCCACGAACAGTTCAGAAGTGAATTCTGCTGCTCAAATAACTGCTCATTCCGCAGTTTGATTGTTCCCACCCACCTCTGCGCTGCTGCTGTATACATTCAAATGCTCCCCCAGTCAGGTCTGATAGTATTGCTTGACAGAGCCTGTCATATGTTATGTTATAATGTTATATCTGTACTGTTTATTAATAATATCAACAAATACAGTTACACACTGCAGCTTTAAAAATGTGTCACTTGTTTTAATTATTCTATTACCAAGACAAAGGGATTTTTAATTTCTGGATAATAGAGTGTGATCAAATTATAAGAAAAATAAAAAGAAACCTGATCACATAAGTGAACAAGAGATGCTGCATCTGAGGACAAAGGGAAACTTCTTTGCTTCGCTTGACCGCAACCCAGAGAGTTTCACCACAACATTGTTCTGTGGCCCCCGGTGTGAGACACTGCCTCGGGCTCCCCACCGGCCCTCAGTGTTCACTGAGTGAGCACGTCCTCCCTGTGGACCACAGACAAGCTCCTCCAGCTCCAGCAGGAGCCATCCTCCGCTCAGATCCCGGTCAGGGAGAGCACAGCCTGGGGCCAGTCGACCCAGACCCGGTCACCACTTCCAGACACGTGAGGGAACAAAACGGGCTCCCCCAGGACCCACTGCCACACCCTCATTACACACACACACACACAGACTGTCTGTGCAGATGAGAGGTTGGAGGAAAGTGATGAAAAATACAAAATATGAGGACAGATTAAAGGTTTATCCTTAATTTATACTTAACTTACCTTTGACCTTAGACAAGCTTCATAAAGTTGCAAAAAACAGAGGTTCTTGAGAAATGGCCTCCGATTTGATGACCCACTACTTTGTCTTTAATAAAATACATTTTATACTCTATTTCATGCAGTCAGCTGTTAATATTTGAGCAGCCTGTATCACTGATGTTTGTTATTTTTTAGTAATAAAACCTATTTGTGTAAACATACAGCATGTACTTATAGTCTTACATAGTTCTTTCTGTTTTATCGTTGTTGTTGTTTTTTTTCTTGAATGAATCGTGAATCGATTTTCCCACATGCGCAGACTGTCCTCCAATGAAACGTACATATAGGTTGTATGCAGGAATTACGACCTATATGTACGTTTCAGTTGGAGGACGGGTTGCGCAGTGGGGACGTGGGGACGAGGACCCAGTATAGCTGCTTGTTACTTTCACAAAGAAATGATGATAGCGTTGCAGAAACAAACCAGGATCATGGAACAAGAACATTTTATCTTTGTGATCAAGACAACAAATGACAGCAAACGTAATCCAAAAATACAAAAATTAATTCAGAAAAAGAGAATTTCAGTGAGCTGTCTCGACTTCCCAGTTCTCTCCATTACAAATATGTCATAATAATATCATACCAAACTGTTTTGATTTCTGTGTTGAGCACACCAGTCCAAAAATGAAGCTTATCCATAATACATGCAACATTTGTCCCAAATATGAATCTTACACCAAAAACCACCTTAAACCACCACCAATATATATATTTTTAGAATTGGCACGTACCAACCTAATGTGACGACTTGTGGTAGTCACACTAATAACACTTTTCTACACTGATTCACATAACCATACATTATTCTTTAGTTCAGTGGTTTCCAAAGACTAGGTTGGGACCCACAGATGGGTCGTGAGTAAGTCTCCAAACTACTTTGATTTTCTGACATTTTAGTTGAGATATAGCTTTTAAATATGTATAACATGAAAGTTTTATGCTCTTGTTTGGCATCTCTAAAAAGTGGGCCCCGCCACACAAAGTTTGGGAAACACTTCTGTAGTTCATGTATTCTTACTTTTGATAGCAGCCACCGTTTGACTAATTCACACTTTAGGTAAAACATTTAGCACTTTAGCAGACATGCATGTAGACTTGCTGTAAATATATATATATATCCCTGTGTTTTCTATATGTAATATAATCTAAGAATAAGGCAGTTTAAAAATGACTAAGTAAAGCCAAGTCAGATTCCCCGATTAGCCACTAATGGCCGTTCCAAGGTCTTATACGTTCACATAGGTTCATTTCCTCCTAAATGATCTGCCAGCATGACATCCATTAGTCGCTGTGACTCAAATTAAAGTCAGAGCAGAGCAATGTGTTGTCCGGACAGCATGAGACTGAAACAGTGTCATCAGTGTAATGCCCAGAGGCACTCGTGTGCCGCTCCATCTATCCCGTATGAACAAGGGTCCGTGACCTTTATTCATTTAAAAAAAAAAAACATCTTTAAAGCAAAGAAAGCTTACCTTTCTGGCATTTTGACACTTGTAATCTTAAATTGCTCCTAATAAGCGTATCGCACTAAAAAATGTAAAATAAACCCACAAGGTGTTGAAAGTCATCATTATTTAATTCTCATATAAAAGTGTGACAAATCATTTTATTCGGTCCAAATAAACTGATTTGCCGAGCTTCCTGTCTGTCATCTGTCGCAGCGTTGCCGTAACCGCGTGTTCTGTGAGAGACGGCGAGGAACGGCGAAGACTTGTCCGAGGCGAGCCGCCACTTCCACCCCCATCTTCTCCCGCAGCCAAAACTTCACTTACCGGTGACTCTGAATCAGAATCCATTGAGGGAGCATCAGACGTCAGAGGCAGGGGGGAGAGGGTGGGACTCCAGGAAGTTGCTAAAAACAATGCGGTTGAAGAAGAGAACATTTCAGGAAAAGCTCTGAGTGAAAGAACATCGGCCGTTTCCAACTTCCTAAACGAGAGTTTTTGCTGTTTTCTTCGTCACATATCAGTTATTCCCCACCAATATGATATTTTGATTTATTTGATTAGATTAGAGAAACTTGATTGATCTCCGAGGGGAAACTTATCTGCCACCAAACAACTCATAATATGTACAACAATAACGCGATTGGATAAATAGATAAATCCATTAGAATGAATAAAAACAAAAAAAACTTTTTTTGTTTTTAATGTTTTTCAAAGGATTCACTTGTCTTCACAACAATGACAATTTCAAGCAGAATTCAGTCTTTAATCTGAAAAAAAGAGATTGATTTCAAGAGATTGTGTTGCTTGACAGAATTGACAATTAAGTGACATGATGTTTGGTTTGAAATACATCAAAATAAATTATAATTATTTGCATTTTTATTTACATTGAAAAATAGATTTTATCAACACAAAAGGCTCACCTTCACCATCAGTGACTATGTTCACCACAACCAAAATGCCATACAGAGACTCATACCTCATAGCACACAGGAGTTTTTCATCCACTGCTGCCTCCTCAGTATTTGTGTGTTATTTTGTGACTTCTGTATTTGAAATGCCTAGTTTGGATTTGCTTAAGTGACGCAACTTTCTCCAACAAGGCGGCCGTAGAGCAGCAGCTTCTGTGTCCCCGCAATCTAAAATCACTGAATGTCTCTATGGAATTTGGCACAGTAGACTGAACGGTTCACAAAGTACCATTTCCAACTGAGGGCAGGTGTCTCGTGGTGAGATAAAGCAGCAAACATATGCTTAAGCTGACATACTGTAGAGAGCGAACGTGTTTTACTCCACTGGACGGCACACACGCGCTGTCCTGAGCAACCAGGTCACAAGAGGACGTGTCTCTGTATGTTCCGCATGCTCTTCTTAAAGCTCAGCTTCCAAACTCGTGAAAGTCATCAAGTTCTGGCTGCACTTTCTCTGCCCTTTTTCCCCCATGACTCACTGGCTGACTTTTGACTGTCGTCTCTGCACGTACACAACCAATCATTCCATGAGGTTTGAATGAGACGATTCCCCGCTTGTTGCACGGTTCCCAAATAAACTCATGCAAGTGTAAAGTTTCTCCAAGTGACAGAACAAGTCCATGAACTTCACTAAACCCATCCAAAATCTCGCCTGTTCTGACACAGAAATGGGCAATAAAAAAATGCGACACAAAGTCATTTCACTTTCCATTGTGTTTTAATCTAAATCATCAGGTCTTCTTTGTCTTGCGGCGGTGAATAATCTGCTGTGTCAGTGGCCTCCCGTGTCTTCTCTCTGTCGTCTCTCTGCATGCGCGGGCTCTTCAATTGTCACAGCTTAGACAGTAAATCTGCATTTCACCCTCCACCTTCACCTGAAAAAAAATAAAAACACCCACATTCCACCCAAGAGATGTATAATATAAGGTCTTCAGCAGTTGCAATCATCCACACCTACCTCCTCCTGAAACTCCGGGATGAAAATAATTTTTTTTTTTTTCACCCCCCCCCCCATCACCGTCGTGTGTCAAAAATCAGATCCCCCTCCTCCAGAAGACAAAAACACACAGAATATGCACAGTTCCAGGTGGAGGGGGTGGAGAGGAATGTGTGGGTGAAGTTATGGTACATTTGCCATTGGGGTTGTGTGTAAATATTAAAAGCAGCGGGTTTCCCGGCGTGAGGAGAAGTCAGCCAGAGCGGCGGCACTAAGACGGGCGTCCTTATCAGTGTTGTGTTCAGACTGTGGCGTGCTCCTGCTGTTTGTAATCTGCAGCTGCCACTGTGAGCAAAACTGGACAGGCATTTATTGTCCCAGCAGGAGGAAGCTTGACAAGAGAATGTTAAACACTCCTGCTACCTGCAATTCTCCAAAGGTGATGGCAGGCATGATAAAGTGTACACACACACACACACACATTTAATTTCATCTTCTCTGCTCTTCTTCTTTTTTTCTTTTTTTCTGTAGAAGAAGCAGCAGAGACACAGCGACTGAGACCAAGTGTGAAGAGTTTCTTTTAACTTTCACCGTCTATCCTATGAGCCAGTGCCGGCCCAAGCCTTTATGGGATGTTTGACTATGAGTGGTACAAATGTAACACTGAGAAAGGCAATAATTATAGTTGTGTTATTTACACCAAACCAGTCTCACTCTTAGTTTTTTAACCTAAGAGGGCGGTAAAATCACAAAAGTGCTTTAGTATTCATTTACACTTTCAAGTGTGGTGACACTGAACACCTGTTTTTTTCTTTTTCTAAAACCAAATAGCTATTTAGATTTGGGCCACACTGTTGGTGTAGTGGTTAGTGCTCCTGCCTTAGCAGCAAAAAAACACGGGTTCGAGCCCCGGATGTGTGTGGGTTTTCTCCGGTTTCCTCCCACAGTCTAAAAAACATGCAGATTTGGGCCACAAACAATGGGAAAATAACATTAAAATGTAGGTTATTTGTATGTAATGAGCGAATAAACCAAACTCATTTTTGTTCAGGGGCCACATACAGCACAATTTGATCTTTAGTGGGCCAGACCAGTAAAAATAGTAAAATAATAGCATAATAACCTATGACCCACAAGAACTCCTTTGTTTTACATTTAATGAGGGATATTTTTACAAAACATGACATTTCTTGAGAAATATAAGTGCAATTTCAACAATATCATGCCTAAATTTAATATTTACAGATCATCTATAAAGGCATAAACATTTAGTCACAGGTATCTGGAAGTGAAAAATATTGCATTTTACATTACGTTTAGATTGTAATCATAGTGGGAATTTTTGACAAATTCATCCTTTGGGCCGGATTGGACCCTCTGGCGGGCCGGTTCTGGCCCCCGGGCCGTATGTTTGACACCCCTGGAATAAACACACATCGATATAATTTACCATTATTAAGTTATTTATTTCCTGTCACTATAACAACATGATGTTAAATCACTGTGTTTTTTCTCTATGGACTTTGGTGCAGTTAACTCCGTGGTCAGCTCATAAAATAAAAAAAAACTTTGCATAGAAGCTCACTGTTAGACAGCCTTTCAAGAAAAAATATTTTATTATTATAATAACAATAATAATAACAAAACACTGTGCAGTGAGTGCTAAAGATGATCCACTTTCTTCTGCAGAGTTTCCCAGCGGACCGGTAGCTCAGTAAAAAAGCATATTTGTGTATGTATTTGTGATGAGGGCACATGCTGTCTCAGGTTGTTGTGTTGTTGTGATCTACACCCTGAACAGGAGTTACAGTGGAGTGACACAGTGGGAGCACATGGACACTCATGACTCTGTACTCCCACACACCACATGCACAAACACAAAAAGCAAAGCAAGGAACAAACAAAAGGAGAAGGGAGTACGCAACTGGTTTTGCGAGGCGTAACGCGCCGCAGCAGATGTTCCGGCAAAACATCAACACTCACAAACGACAACAGGAAAAAAAAACAACTCTTCACACACACACTGCACTATTGTGGAAGTTTTTATGGATCTGCTTCTCCTTCAAACGCCTCCGCTGCCTTTAATCAGCAGAGTTTGAATGTAAACATTTGAGTAGCTGCTCAGCACAGGTGTGGTTATCTCATGTCACTGTGAAGACACCGACATATGTCATTCTCCAGTTTCATATTGGATTAAGACGAACTGAAAGCGTCTCACCTGTATCTGTACACCGTTGGTCTTTACACATGCACTGCAAAAACAACCTGACTAGAAATACTGTAAGCCAAATATTATTACATTGATTCTAATTTTGTTTATATACAGTATGTTAACAGTCAGTTAAACACAATATGCTCCTTCATTGGATCTTTACATTACACACACTGTCCCATGTGAGTGCCACATGCCAGTTGAAAGACGACTCGGTCCACCACCAATTGTCTCTCTCTTTGTATTTGTCTGTCTGACTGTCTCTCTCTGACTCTTCTTTTTAAACACAGAACTCTGTGGTTTTTTAAGACACGTGTTAACGTCACAACAAAACAATCCACCTGAGAATAAACACAAACATTCACATTTATCATGATAAAGTGAGAGAGAGAGAGAGAGAGAGAGCGAGAAAGCTGTATATTACGGGACCTATCGGTGCCTCGCGTGGTTAGTTTGCGTTCGCTTTCCACTCGTTGGCCAATCACAGCAATTGGTCGCGCATCTGTTTTTTGACAGTCAAGGCAAAGGATCGCAACTTCCAGTCATTGTCAATAAAACTGCGCCGTGACACCAAGGTATCCTTTGTTTTATTGATGGTTCCGCACACCAGAAGTAAACAAACCTGCATTAGCTGCGTTCAATTATTAGATCGTGTTAACTTTGACTGCCCTAATAACTAAAGCAAAAAAACAAAAATCATTGCTGGGAAATTGTACTTGAACACACTGTTCATGCAGAATCTCTTCTTCTCCTTTATGTGTGAACGCTTGGTCCTGCTGTTTCTACATTACACTTTACTTTTCAACACTTTGATCCCCTCCTGCCTCACCTCACCAAAACACTGACAATTGTCACAAACACAGGAAACCCACTGGCCAGGGAGACTGTTATTGGGTTATTGGCGCGTGGTCCCAGGGAGGGGATGGCATCCATATCATGAGAGCAGCGATTAGGCCACTGCTGTGAGGTTTTCACCCACCGCTGTCTCACCAATCGGAGCCCGATCCACAGCAAACACACGCATTGGCAACGACTGGCAGGCGGCACGGACAGTGGATAACACATCCATGCCGGGGGTGAAGATGTCTACCTTTCTCTACAAGCTGTGGGTAGTGTTGTGTTTAAGTGCTGTCCCTTTTCCCCTCCATCTCTCACAAACCCTCTCCCCCACACATCCATTTTAAGTCATTATGTACTACTGCCCCCTACTGTGGGATACGGGGCTGTGGTGGACCCGAGGTCACTCTCTGTTGGGTGGGGGAGGGAGCAGGGGATTCTTTGCACATGAGGCTGGAACAATCAATGGAAAGGCTGGTAGAGACATCTTCCTTCGTGTGGATGGGAGATGGGGCGTGGGTGGGCGTGGCCCATCAGGGATGGTCAATGAGCTTGAGGACAGGGGTAAGAAGATGGACAGCTTGCCAGCAGCTTCTCATGTGTGAAATGCTCTGCCGTAGACTTCATGGTGTCAGAAATGATGATTGGACATGTTTCATAACCGTTTGACAAATATCTGTCAAAAAGACAAAGACAGTCCAAAAAAAAGTTTTTACTGCCTTTTCTGGAACACCTAATATTATTTTTGAAAGAAAAAACAAAATGAATCAAAACATTGTTATTTAAAAACACATGTGCATAAATAAGTAAAAGCCTGGGGTAAAAATGAGCAAATATTTGATGCGACGCATCTGTGGGTCCTGAGCAAGTCAACTTTTGTGCTTGGTGTGTGTCTTGAGTCCCTCCAGAGCTTTGGAGGACAGATTTTTTATATCACCATAAACATCCATCCATTGTCTAATGCTTTACACCAGGGGTGTCAAACATACGGCCCGGGGGCCAAAACCGGCCCGCCAGAGGGTCCAATCCGGCCCACACAAATTTCACACTACAATTACAATCTAAACGTAATGTCAAATACAATATTTTTCACTTCCAGATACCTGTGACTAAATGTTTGTGCCTTTATAGATCCAGTGTACTGTGTAAATAATAAATTTAGGCATGTTATTGTTGAAAATTGCACTTAAATTTCTCAAGAAATGTCATGTTTTGTAAAAATATCCTTCATTAAATGTAAAACAAAGGAGAAAAAAACAAAGGAGTTCTTGTTGTTCATAGGTTATTATGCTATTATTTTACTATTTTTACTGGTCCGGCCCACTTGAGATCAAATTGTGCTGTATGTGGCCCCTGAACAAAAATGGGTTTGACACCCCTGCTTTACACTCACCACTGACACTCCCCCATCCCTTCCCCTCTCCATGTGCAGTTGTTTTCAACTGAGCAGGTGAACACAAACCGTGGAGCCAAGTCCACGCCTGGCGACATCTGTTTTGCATTCTTCTGTTTTTCAACTCTTGTACTGTATGTGTAGCTGATGTGTGCTCATGTGTGGCCCTTTGCTTGGCCTGTCGTTTCCTCTTCGTCCAACAACAGTTTTCTCTGCTTACATTTCACCAGCTCTGCCATGATGAATGTCTAAAATAACGCTATCACTGCCTTGGTATTAGAGTTGGTACCTGGCTGTGTGTGTGTGTGTGTGGTGCCGTGAAGCAATTTCTGTTTCTCACAAGACTTCGCAAGACCTCCTGATTTTGAGGACTCCGGGTCAGAGGCTGAACCGGCTGAAGTGAGTCCAGATGTAAGTGGTCATGAGTTGATCTTTGAATATCCATCCATCTTCTGCTGCTTTATCCTCCACCTGAGGGATGGTGGTGATGCTGTGCCAATCGGGGTACACCCTGAACAGATCGCCAGTCCATCACTGGGCCACATGCGAAAACAACCACCCATGATTGAATATATGAAAGAAAAACACCCTTGTCTCTATTTTGTGTTGTCAGTGGACAATAAAGCAAATAATTCAAATTACACCGACTGTGTTCTGAACATACAACACTGACAAAATGACCTCATAGGTCTTAGAATGACTATAATAACCTGACCTCATGGACAAATACATCAATTTAAAAAAATAAAACAGAAGAATGATTTTATTCGTTCTTTATTTCAATGATTCTAACTTCAATCACCCAAAATACAAACATCTTCATCAGTGTGGATTAGGTAAAAAAAAAAAAACATACCCTAAAATGTTTTTTAAATGATTTTACAGAGGACAGACGGAGTGCACAGCGGTGGATGTTTAGTCGGTTCTTTTCTTGGGTCTGCCTCTTGATTTCAGGGCGAGTCCAGGTGACGTCTGGGTTCCCGTCTCCACCAGTCTGGATTTGGGGTCACCCTGTTTTTCAGTTTTGGCTGCCTTTCTTGGTTTGGGAGCCTTTTTGGGACTTTTCACACCATTCGTATCTGCAGGGGAGAATTAATTTCAGTATCATTATTTTCCACTTACAAGACATGCAGAAAATAATTTGACACAGATTTCCCACTCTCCCAATGCAAGAACTTTCATCAGGAACTAGGAACTTAAAAAGGTAAGTATATCATTTCCCACTGAAGGGGAATTTTCCCCCTGATAATGAAGGAACCTTTTTGCTCAGCCATCCCTGGAAGTTACTGGCACTTTTGTTGGAAATGTAGGTTTAAACATTTTTCCCGTAACTGAACATTTACTTCCCGTAAACACTCATTTACATTTCTACATTTACCGTTTGCCATCGTACCTTTTGTCTTTGTAGCTCTCTTTTTCTTTGGGGAACTTTCCTCAGTCTCAGTCTCTTCATCTGCTTTTTTTCTCTTGGTCACCCTCTGGAAGAAGGTGAAAATAAAAACATGAACAGTCAACAGGTGACCAACAGTTGTGTTGTGGGGACATGGGCTTATATGCAACTTGAAACTAAAAGTGCAGTCCGCTCTGCTTTCCCTCTGCTTTTTTAGTCTACACAATTTCATTTCCAGACTTATAACCTAATGAAAGTATAGTACGACCACAAGGCTACAGCTGTAACAGTATGTCTGACAGACATTTAATGAGTTTCAAGCAGATTTGATCAATTATTGCTATGATAAATCTAATTATCAAAGCAATTATGTTGGTCAGGATAATCCCATTAATAGTTTCACTGCTTTGACCAGACAACATTCCTGGTCCTCATCTCTCTTTCTGGTTTAATGTTCATCCCACAACCTATACAACAGAAACCAAGGTCATTGTGGTGTCTACTAAAGAAGCAGAGAGAAATAGTGGCTCTGCACTCAACACAGACAAGCAAAACCTCTAGTTCGTACCCGTCACAACAAAGCCTCTAAGATGAAGCTCCGCTCTCAGTCTGATCTATCACTTACCCCCTACCCCCAAATTCATTCTTGCCTCAATTTTGACAATTGCTACCTCATGATTACCATGTGGCACCTGCTGAGGTGAACAGATTGGCGGGATAATTACATACAATAACCAGCACAAGGGCCGGTAACCCTTCAGCTGGCAACACCACGTCCCCAATGGTATTTTCCATATGCACAGAGAGCAAGAGAGGGGCAAAGACTGGAGGAGAGGTGAAGAGAAACAAGAAGATGGAAGTGGGAAACGAATAAGGTTGTTTTTTTTTTTTTAAATCATCGATTAATTTGTTCAGTATACATGTGTTTTTAATAGTGCTGTTAACTCCTTAACCCTCACAACACAGCATTTCAGCTGCTTTTTTCTATTACCATGTTTAAACATGCAGTATATACAGAGGCTATAAGAATGTGCAGTATAGAGTGTTTTATATCCTTTTTTTTTTCCAGCCCAACCAAGGCAATCCTAGGCATTTTCACCAACTATATAAACACACCTGAGCAAACTACAAATGTTTAAAATCAGAAACAGAAAGAAAAGAAGTCTATTTTGTGCCCTATAAACACACACCCTCAGGATGTCCATATAAGGAGTTGTGTATTATTCCCATGGCAAATTACCATGGGTTAATATTTGGGATTATAGGCTTCAAACTGTATTATTTTATTATATTTAAAATATTAAATGCATAAATAAGCAACTCACTGCTCCGCCTGTTGCAAAATTGCTAAATGTAGCTAAATGTAACGTGCCTCACATTTACACGATATTGTTGAGCAAACAGACTAAAAGTGTGGATAAATGCTTCATGTTGCAGTTCACACGTGACACAGCCGACACAGCACAGAGCAGACGTTTACTTCACTGGTGTTTCGGAATTGTTCCACTCCACGTTTACACGCCTGTCGGAGACTGCACTGAAATATCACTGCATATGTATATATATATATATACATATATACATATATATATACATATATATGAATATATATATATATATATATATATATATATATACATATATATATATATATGCACTCCACTTGCTTACAAGCATGTGCTTGTGCAAGGTTGTTAATGATCTCTTCGTTACTTGGTATAGCAGCTAAAAGATTATGGGCTGTCTTTCATTCAATATATCCAAGTTTCATTGCATATATTCACACTTTCATTCCATATATAATCAAAGTTTCATTCCATATATTCTTTAACAAACTTCCTGAATGGCATGCTATAAATCGAATTGTGACCTGAAAATCGAATAAAGTATTTGGAGGATCGTGACAACCCTACTTATGACGCAGTTAAACTTTCAACGTTGTCTCACCGTCAATATTCAACAGTGTTATGAGGGGTGAGATTAATCAGTTTGACGATGAATTCCCATTTATTACCATGGGAATTTTTTTTTTTGCCACGGTTACTTGAATTGCTCAGCAAAGTCATGTGCTGCATTCCATTTGTAGTCAGATCTAGGAATTTCCAAGGTCATGACCTTTTCCCAGTAAATCAGTTGTAGACTTAGTGCGTCATTCCCAATTCCGATGAAAATGGAACGCAGTATTCTTACACCACACATCAGACAGTACTAGCTGTCGATCACACAGGTGTCCAGTCATATATGCCATATATGACTGTCTATTTCCCTCTAAATGGGACAATAACATCCACAAATGACATCATGTTCTATTGGAGAAGAGCTGCAAGTGGTGATTGAGACCATTAACTCCACAGGAAAGTATTTACCAACATTATTAATTAATTAAGAAGTAAAAGCTCATTTGCACATTGACTTCAATTCAAACAAAACTTTTTGCAACCAACATCGTGGCCCCTGGGGGATAACTGCTCATTTTGCTCCACCCCCTGGATTTCACTTTTTTATCTGGAAGGCTACAGACATTTATTATGTACACTCTACAGTGACAAATAACATGCCAACATTTCTGAAAAAGGAATAGGGCATAGAAAAAGCCTGATCATTTTGGAAATGTCAGCTATTAACCACAAAAACACATATTCCTAGCACTGGTCTGTTATACAGAAATAGCAGATTGTAGAATGTCATAACAGACCAATTAGAAATGAGTATTCAACCACACTGAGTAATAAAATGTAGAGGTAAAAGGACAGGCCATTATGGAGGATGTGCATAAACTGCAGCTTTATGCAGCCAATCTCCTATTCTACCACATCCCAAAGGTGATCTACTACATTTACATTTGAAAAACATCCCTCACATCATGACTCCACCATCAAAATGGCCAGGTTCTGTTTGCTCAGTGGTCGAACTGTTGTCTTACTCTCGATATAATATTGTAAAATGTAGACCTCAGTATTTAGTGCCTTGAGCTGTGTACAAATCAACTGAACTGAAGTTAGTGTGTACAGGTTTGTATTACTTCAATCATTTTTCAATGCTGTGGTGTTCCTACTTCTGCGCAGTGTGTGTCTGTGTGTGTGTCTACCTTAGCAGGCGGTGCCACCGTTCCATTGACTGAGGTGAACTCGAGCTTGCCATCGTCTTTAGTGTGAATGGCCTTTAGTCCGGTCTGCAGGATGGAGCGCAGCTTCTCATAGGGCGGCCTGTCTTGGTATCCCAGAGACTTAACCTCCTCCATGAATTTCTGGATTTCATCTGCAGCTCAAACAAAATGACACAATGACCCTCCGGACAGACCTGGTATTAAACTATTAAACGGTCCAAATGCATTCTGAACGCGACCACAGATTTGGACGTGGTTTAAGGACACAACCTGTCCTGTGCTAATGACCATAGCTCTTTGGGAACCGAAATATGTTAAGAATAGGTTATTTTACTCTAATCAGCACTCATATGTTAATTTATTTATTTATTGTTTTTCTAAATGTTAATAGTTTAAGTGCAAGGACAGCTTCGATTCACTTAAGCTGCCCTCATCTTTTCTCTGTCTCTCTCTCTCCTTCTCTGTCACTCTCATGCACACACATACCACTCACAAACATGCTGAAAGCAGAATTGTCTGTACTATCAGACTTGTTAAAAACATTATTTTAGGCACATTTCAATACCAGGTGTAAACATCACTAAAGATGGATATTAATAACAAGTCTAAATGGGGCCAATTATGCTCATAGAAACAGAGCCTCCAATCGGACTCTCACCATGCAAGTACCTTTCTGTAATTTTTTTTCTCCATGTCCATATTTGGTTCTGTGGCACACTTCAGTGATGTTTTAGGTTGTTTAAATGTGCTTGTATGAAGTGTAAATACATAATCATTGTCACCTGTATCCCTATAACATACAGGAGAGAGAGAGAGAGAGGCACAACCTCAATGACAACATAGCTGCAAGTGAAAAAAAGAGTTTATCTACATAACATAAGGCTCACCTATTAAAATCTATGCTTAAGTGTATGCTTTATATGGTTCACAATTTTTCTTGCATTTAGACGGCCTTTTCAGATGAGACACTATAGTTTGTATTGCGTTGCAATCAATTGCACCAACATCCCCTGAGAAAAATGAAATCACGGTTGTTGATCAACTGCTGCCTTCATCAGTAAGTTCAAATTTGCCATTTTATGACTTAACTGTTTGTTCCTTTGTTCAGATTTATCTGATGGAGAAGCTTACCAAATAAGGGTGCAGCAGACCAGCAGCTCAACAAGCTAAAACAAATGCAGATTTTCTCTTAGGACTTAAAAGTAAAATGGGCAAAACTTAATCTTAAAATATCAACTTAGACAGGCATATATTTTTATTAGGTGAGCCTTCTGTGTTGACCCTGTTGTGTGGCTATAATGTTTTTTTTTCTGATGTCACCTACTGACATGTTTTTACTGAGCACTTCTCTCTCTCTCAATTTAGGCACAGGGATTATATAGGATGCTGACCCAGGTGTTCGCTCATTCGGTTAGTAAAGTGCTTAACTGCACATTTTTGCAATGGGAGACTAAATAATAATGACAATAACTCTGGATGGACCTCAACGTCCTCTCTTCACATTAAAGACTACAGTGCAAACACACTTATTTCACCACAATGCACTATTAATCTCAGCATCATCATGCTTAATCTGGTTTCTTTTCCAGACTTGGCATCATAAGCACAGATGGAGTTGCAACCAACAGTTCAGTTGTGCTCACCAGAGAAGGAAGGGCATGTGACGCTTCATGACTCCTCTGCCTGAACCGAAACACTGCCTGCAGGTCAAACTGCCAACGCTAAAATAGCAACTCTTACCGCAGACACTGAGACGACAAATGTCAAAGTCTCCGTTTACAGCTGCGACTCAAATGTAACTTTTCCACTACATGGTCCCGCCACACCTCGCCTCAGCTCGGGCAGAGCTTGACTCTACACGGGTTGGTTGGTTTTCCATTACAGTAGTACCTCCTCAACGTGGGTGGGGTCATCACAGCATGGCTGCATGAAACGACACACACAAACTAGTAACTAGTGACTTGTAAGGCAGCTACTTTCAATGTACTGAATCATTAGAATCAGTTAATTAAAAAAATGAACTGAAATACAGCGGCAGGGGTCGTAATGCGGCTCGTCACTTGCCGGCTTTCAGCCAGGCTGTCGCTATATTCACCAGACTCCAGAGGATTTGTAAGTCTTTGAATTTATCTACAGTTTGGCATTGTTCGGTTTGATTCTTGTGTCGGACGTCTTGCTCGTGCCTCTTGCAGTCACGGCACTCTGACTCTCAGCGCTCAGCTCGTTTGGAACCAGAGCAGGTACTAAAAAAAGTACCATCACAAATAGAAAAGCAAAAAAGCCGCGCTGAGGCGAGTTGAGTTGTGCCGGGATCATGTAGTAGAAAAGTGGCATTTGCTACACAGTGAGTTGTTGGCTTATTGTTCTTACAAGAACAAAGTAGGCCTCCCAGTGGAAGATTATTAATAGATAAGGGTAGAGATAAATTTAAGTTGTCATTTACTTTACCAGGACCAAAACATGCGTGTGCACATGTTTGTTGAGTATGTTACTTTGGCCCTAACCTTTTTTTGATTAATGCTGCAGCAGAATGGGTTTGACCTAGTTGTGTGATGAGCTATCAGCTGAGAAAAGGCACATTAAGACAGTGGGGGTGAAACAACAGTATTGTACTACTGGGCCATTAAGCAGAGGGGGCTTATTGGTGGATTTTTACTGATGTTATTCATGGCCATGACAAGTGTACATTCAATCTTGAGTTTATCACTCTGTGTATTAGTAGTAGTTTATGATAAGTAATCTAAACAGACCACAACCTATAAGCTCTTGAGTCACGTGAACATCACGCATTGATATGTGAAATTATTGCTGGGCGGTATACCAGTTCATGCTGAAATCCAGTATTTATTTTTTAAATTATGTGAATTTTTCACATACCACTAGAGCTGCAACTAACGATTATTTTCATAATCGATTAATCTGTCCATTATTTTCTCGATTAATTTGGTCCAAAAAATATCAGAAAACCTTATCGTTCGTCAAACCTGATGATGATGATGTTCAAAATGATTAACTTTTAAGGATTTCTGTTATCCAGAGCAAATAAATGAAGAAAACAATCAGAAATCGTGTTTTAATCATCAAAAAAGCTTCGAACCAATGAATCGATGATCAAAATAGTTGTCGATTCATTTAGTAATCGATTAATCGATTAATTGTTTCAGCGCTACATACCACTTTGTGAAATATGAGATAAGCGTGTTGCTGCATTGCTAGCTAGCAAATGCGCTATTATGTTTTTGTGTGCTTGCTTTATCATAAAAAAGCAAACAGGTCATGTAGAAACAGTTGACACTACTATTGGGGGAGCTTAGTGGCAGAGTTGTCTTTTAACTTGAAGGTTGTGGGTCCGATCCCCAGCATCGCTAGTCTACATACCAAGACACATACTGTAACAAACGTGCTGCACATGGAGAAGCTGTATGAAAGAGTGGGTGAATGAAATAACTGTAGTGTAAAGCAGCATTGAGTGGTCATCAAGACAAAAAAGCGCTACACAAAATTGTGTCTTCCTCACCTGGCTTGTCTAGTGTAGAGAAGCACTTGATCATAAACTGGGAGATGTTTTCTTGACACCTGTAAGGAAGAAACAAGATTGAAACTTGATTACTTTTCCTGCAGATTAATATGAGTGAATGGGACTGCTTTGTGAATATCTACAACAATTTCAATGATAATAAGTACGACAGACTCCAAACTTGTCTTTTGACACTTCAGCAACACAAAACAGATCTACAGTACAATGTTCCTGCCACTTCAGCATTCATTGGGTGCTGGAGTGCTGGAGGTAAACTAATTGGTAAAAGCAGCTGTTTCTCTCTCACTTGATTTTGGAGTCTCTGACATAGAGGGGGTCCTGCAGCTTGTCCTCCCATGGCAGCTTGCCACACAACCACTGGACCATACAGTACCACAGGATCTCCAGGTCACTCCGTCTAGAAGGAGCTGAAGGTGACAACCACATCAGCAGCAGTGGCAAACACTGTCAATGTCATTCAATATCCCTAACATTTGTAGTTGTTGACCTATGGGTAAGCACTGCCCCTTAAATGACTCATGGAAAAACAGAGCCTGGGTTGGAGTTTGGATGAAAACACAAAGAAGTGACCATAAAAAGTTACAAAAGTGGATTCTTCTGCTCAGAAACACTGGCTGTTCAGCAGTTTAATGGCTACTTGTCCCCAACTGACAGTATTGCTACACAGAGCCTGCTTGTAGATGAGGGACACACCATACAAATTTGTACAAAGACCAAACAGATGCAGAATGACACCAACAAAATAACCAAAATGTATGCACTGCAGTTTTAACCAGGGGTAGATTTTATTTGGTGAGCCTTTTGTTAAGTCTCTAAAATCTGTTTAGTTGACATTGGTAGTACTCCGCAGCACCACAGAATCAGGACTGACTATTATCCGTCAGCACCTTTCAATTTAATCACAATTTGTCCCTCCCTTTACTAATATACATAAATAAAAATAAAGGCCTACACATACACTACTAATATAATATACTAAAAACTAATATAAACTAGTAAAACTACCTACATGCTCCTTTATGGGCGTCAATGCTTGTGAACTCGATGGTACCATCGTGACATCTCTTGGGGTCTTCCTTGTACTCTTTGTTGACACCGTCGGGTGAGTACCTGTATGCCAGTCCATAATCTACTAAGTAAACCTACAGTTCACAAAAACAGTGATTCAGGCATGCATACAGACATGCACAAAACAAAAGCATGCTTATACATGAATACAGACATGCAGTATGTGTGATTCTAGAAATTACAACATACAGCAGTAATTGCAAGTCAGAGATCTAAGAACAAACTTTAAAAGCAGATTATTGCACAGTTTGGAATACAAATTATATTTGGCTTACTGGCTCCAAGGGATGAGTCCATTAATAGAAATAACAATCATCAAGCTTTAACCTGGACTGACCTGGTTGGGATCACTGTGGCTCAACATGAGGTTGGATGCTTTAATGTCTGCATGCACATACTCATGGTCATGGGTGAACTCCAGAATATCCAGCTAAACAATAAAAAAAAAAAAACATTTCATTGAATACCACTACACAAATATATTGTAAACAGTGATGTCACACTCTTCTGCACTGTTATCGAGCCTATGTTTCCGTAGCTAGTCTGCCCGTGGCATTTGAATACCACAATGATCATAAACATGTTGTGTTCAAATGGGAATGTTGACCCTGTTTACAAGACAAACATGTGAACACCCCACTGTCATATTCGTGACCTGCCACCAAAGTTTTCTGACAGCTCAGAGATCAGGATGTCTTGTATACGATGTGAAAGTCTAATTACAAGTTTACAAGTTCCCTGAATGCAGCACTAGATACAGCGAGTAACAGAATGAAGTTCAAAGCATACAGCTAAAGGTGACTGCCTGGATTAGTGTCCACAAAGAGCTTGTTCTTTGACCAAAAGTCTTCAGACAAGGAGCGAGACAGCATCAGGGTTAATAATGGACAGGCATTTCCAGGAAAGAGAGCTCTACAAGTTGCCAAAATGACTAAGAGGTAGTTCAGCTCCTCCCTGACTCATCCATTATGCTGGATGTCTGTTTTAATTGCTGACCAGCTAGAATACGAAAACACACAAAAGCACAATAGCTTTAAAAGACAAACAAATGTTGCTGTTGTTGGGGATGTCGTGACAACCAGTATTTCAATAAAAAGTAATTAAAGAACTTCACCTCTGTTTTTTCCAGACAGAGAGCAGGTTTTATGAATTGTTGTCATTAATAAATGATTAATGATGTAAAAACAAAATTCCTGCATGCACCATCTTGAGGGTTAAACAACATGTACTTGTACCACAAACTGTGAGTTCACTACCTGTTGTGTGCCACTCGAAAAATAAAAATAAAAATAAAAATAATGACCAACCAGACGAAGGCCGAGCTGCAGAACCAATTTTCTGGAGAACCTCTTTCCACATTCTTCAAACTTCTTCTGTAGATCTGTGCCAAGCCTGTCAATAACCATGAACCTGTACCTGAAAGGCACAAAAATCATGAGATCAACATCTTACATCTGAAGGGTCAGACAAGCCCGAGTACTTATACTGTTGCATCTCTAGTTGTACTGATCAGATTATAATCAGCCTTTTCCAGACCACGGAGAAAAACATTCACGAGACAGTTCCCAAAATGTGTGATTGTGTCTGCAAACAAAATAGGGAGTTAATATCACATATTACTGCTTTAATAAGGACCTTCAAACATCTTAAAAATCTATTTACGGAAATCATTAGAATTATGTGATCCTCTAACCCAGAAGATAACATGCTAAATCTATGTTACTTGGTTTCATATAGTATAAATATAAAATATATAATATAAAACTGCATTTCATATTAAGTGCATTTTTTAATTTTAAACCGGGAGCTTATTAAATGTATTTGCATCATTGACAATATAAAAAAAATAAAATGGAAGACAAAAAATGCTTTGTGCCAGATTTACCGACCTTGTGGCTAATTTTCATCTGTATGCCGCTGATAGTTCTAATTATTTTGTCTATAAGTTGGATAATTTATAAAGCGCATGAAATACATTTGCATTGCAGTGATTCTATAAACTTTTTTTTATTAGTTGTACATTCCCAGCATGTTGTACTTCTTCTACCTTAAGTAAAACTAGTCGCACAGTATGGTCCGTTTATACTGAAACACTGACAAAAAAAAGCGAGTGGAGATTAGAATGAGAGTTTTTTTGGTCAAAGTTTTACCTTTTCCCTCCTTTCTCATGCAGACCTGAGCCCCAGTACCTGGGAACTCCCAGGTGTTTCAGCTTGTGAGACTTGATCCAGGTTTGAACTGCAAGACAAGAGGACATTTTGAAAATCTGGCTACATTTTCCTATGTCTGTATATACATCTATGAAAAGCAAATTACATAAAGTCAGTTTGATTAAAGAAATGTCCTGTGAACACTGCTGTATGTGGGTGATAGCTGTGATACTCAGAGTAATAAAAGTATAATTCTGTGTGTGTGCTGTTGTGGTGAGGGGGGCTGTAAGCTAATCTGCTGCTGGGACAAATATTTACCAACAACGTCAGATTCCAGCATGAATAAAATATGAGCCTTTGGTTCCTTAGTAATATAGCAGCTAATTGTCAGGGGAGATTGACATTTGGATTGTTGTTATATAAAATGCAAAGTTGTGGCCTGGGGGCCAACGTCGCCTCTACCAAAAGATTCCATTCCTCTGTATGGGGCCTCCCATGCCTCTGTTACATGACTGTCTTGTTTAATTAAGAAAGTAAGCTTTCTTTATTTGTTTGCCCTGGTGGTGAGAGACTGTTGTGCTATGATCACAGGGCTAACTTTGGTGTGAATGTGTGTGTTGTGTTATATTGTGTGTTATGTGTGTGCTTGTGCGTGTTCAGTGGCTTACTTAGATCAGGCTTTGCAGCTCGCATGTAAAACTTAAGCTCAGAGAACAGTGGTCCATTTTCACTGGGCTCCTGTTGACAAAAGTACATTGGGCAACCCACTTGATTGGCATTGTGATGGACAGTGGAATCACCACGCCCCTCATGTTTTTAGGATGTTTAATCTTACCACTTTGATGACATAGCGAGCATCGGCACCGACGGATTTTGTAGAATCTTCATTAGCTAGAGTACAAGAAAAAGAACAGTGCTTCTCAGAAATCACCAAAACGCCTTGTGCAGTAGAATGTTGCGGGTCAGGTTAATTTGGTTAACTTTTAAAGGTTCATTGTGTAAACTTTATGTGGTATTACTTTAATTTGGTAAAAGTTTAAATAAATTAATTATATATTTTTTTTATTTGTGTACAATCACCTGTTTGTATGAATATTTTATATTTATATCAGCTCAACATTGGCCACCATGTTTTTACAGCAGCCCACAATGGATGAACTAAGTTTTTATGCTAAATGAAGGCTATATACACTCTAGGTTGTCCAACACTCTCAAATGTTTATAGAGTTGTTTGGATAGATGTAGCCTTTGTAAAAAGTACCTTCTTTTCCTTACCTAAATAAATGAGACCAAACCCTCCCTGGCCGATTGGAATCCCCAGTTTCCAGGCCTTCTTCCTGGTGTCAGTGAGGACTTCTCCAGGTGGGAACTCCTCTGCCAGATTTCTTTTAGCTGGTGCTCTGCCCTTGCCTGCTGCCTTGGCTTTAGGGGGCATCTGAAATGTACAGTCACACATGTCTGTTAGTGGTATTCCATCCCCCACAGACCCCCACTACCATGAGTGACCTTAGGATGTTTAAGCTTGATTCCCACTCTGATAATTTCATTTGAAAACAAACATAATGAGTTGCACATTTTGTTTTTTTCTGTCACTTTATGTTGCACCCAGGCTTTAGCCCCCACAAGTTGATTGTTTTTTGCTCCAATGCAAAGGAATACAGTACACTGTGCCATGATAAAGTGACACTTTCACACAACATTCTGAATAAGACAAGATATAACAGGATTTGTGTTCAAATGAACTAATTGTGTCTTAAAATAACACTAAAAGGTAAATATAAAGACTCACAATGACTGTCCTTGTGTTGTTTTGCTATGTACTGTATATGAATTGCAAAACAATTCAATGAAACTGTGTCTGCATTTCCCAATTAATGATATATTTAAAAATTTATTAAATTGACTCCTTTGGTGTTACTTGTCAGATTTTATTACATTACATGTCATTTAGCAGACACTTTTATCCAAAGCGACTTACAATAAGTGCAAGATTTGGATCTGTGTAGTACATTCAGTGTGGTATCAGACCACAGACAGTGCATTATGAATTACTAGCTACTATTTAAATGTCCCCCTTGTTTCAATACACACAAATACGAGAAATGAAAGGGAAGGAAAAGTCATGGGAGAGAGAGGGAGAAAGATAGAGAGAGAAAGAGAGAATGTTATAAGCTCCAGCTCCATCATATGTCTATCACTGTTGTATTTCGACAAGTTTAAAAATATTCAAACAATATGAAGCATAAAAGAGGTGTTTAATTCCAGGTGAGGGTACTGTGGTAAACACATGTATTAAATGTATGCCTAGGATTTTTAACGGCAACTTTTTTTTTTATCCTGGAGCCAGGGCCTGGTCACACACACACTGAAAAGTACAGCTAGCTAAATCATCGAAATGGTGCGATACATGGTTTCATATTTGATACCCAATTTACCCCACAGCGTAATGCAATAATAATTGTATTACGCAGTCATTACTAGTACAGTTAATCACAGTACATTCACTTGGAGGCAAAATAGGTCCGTAAAACCGCCAACTTAGCTAGGAAGAGAAGCAAAAGACGTTAGGCTCTTGTAAACGCTGGCAAACTACAAAGCTAACGAAGCTAAGGTTGTCTGTCGTTAGCTGCAGCGTAACGCCCCACTCCACTGAACCACTGCGGTTACAAACGACCGTCACGCGTTTAGTGAATCTGTAAATCCTCACCTTTACTGTGTTGTTTATCAGCAACTGGGGTCTTAACTGCGTCAGGAACGAAATTCCCGCAAAACTACCGGTAAGGAAGTGACGTCACTCAATGTTGCCACTCTATTGGTACCGTCGATTACGCCCATGTGAAGTCACGTGATTGAGAGCTAGCGACAATGCCTGCATAATAGACAGACGATACTTTCTCGCCTGAGTCATTTATATTTCATATGGCACGGTTCAACATTTCAAAATAAAAGACTGGTTTGAAATTACATGAAGGATTATAATTATAATAATAACAACAATAATAATTGTAAATAATAATGTAATTATTATTACTATCCAAATTAAAAACTGTGTTTGGCTGACATAACAGACCATATGAAGTTACTTTCCTCTGATTTATTAGTCTATTATTTCTCACCTTATGTGTTCCTGTATGTGTGTCGATGACTAACTGCTCCAAAAGCTCACTGGAATCCACTGATGTAACTTTCACCTAATAATTTCCATCCAGCTGTACACTAAGGGTTGTAATGTGGCTGTCCACAGTTCAAAGCTCTTAATCGGCAGTTTGGAGTTCCACTTATACAAATAATAATTTGTGGCAGGCTATACAACACATCATTCTTCCTCTTCTTCTAATTTCTGCCAGGCTGTACACTGAGAGGTGTAATGTTGCCCTCCACAGTTTGAAGTTCTTATTCACAGTCATCACAGTTCAAAGCCCTGACACACAGTTCAAAGTTCTTTATCACAGTTCAAAGTTCTTCAGTCAAGCTCCATCCTCTCATCTCTTCAGCCTCACCCTCTTCTCATCCTCCCATAAGCATAACCTTTACCCATTAATGTTTTTATTTAACCTTACTTTTGACAACTTGAGGCAGTGCTCAATCATTTTTATTTCACCTGATTTCATTCTATTAGTGTCTGAGATTGCAGCTGAGTTTGAACATAAGGATATACTGTATTCAGTAGTAAGCTATAGGCAACTAGACTAGCTTGTTGCCTATAGCCAGAGCTGTTGCAACAGGAATGGCAGACAAGGAAATTGCCTAGGGCCCCAAGTTAGGGGTGGTGGTTAACGGACAACTGATGCTGCTATGTTGAAATTACACGGAAACACACATGGCCACCTGTCATTGCAACAATAGGCAGACAGATACAGAAATGTATGCCCTAAGAATCTATAAACTCTATAAACTAAAGGTCTGCTATTGTTTGCTTTCTGAATTTTAACTCTGTGTTGTTCGTGTGGTATTATTGTTATAGTAGTATCTCTCTTTTCTTTAATTAAGTGTTCTTTTGATGTATGTAAAACATGTTAAAAGAAGAGGTCAGTATATGAGGTCAATTCATATCGAGGTTCGATACGCCCTGTTCAATACCCAACGGCAAACAACGGTATTTCGGTATGTTTTGGCCCGTCACAAAACTTTGTACAGCCACGCATGCTGTGAGATTAGATCCACTCAGGAGTAGAGACATGAGAGCAGCATTGCACTGTTCAGGCTCAGTGCCACGCTCTGCTCATGCCGCCTTCAGAGCCAATCAGAACGTTGCTGAATTTCCCTGGAGCCAATCAGCGCTCCACATGCAAATGCTGAGTGTTGCCTGGACAGTGCAGAAACAAGATGTTGAGCATGTGTGCAAACCTCTTTTTTATTCAAACAAGTATACATTACAATGTATATAATCACAGAAACAGACATAATGAAGAAAGCCAGGGCGACTAAGGAAATAAAATAAAAGTCATCATAAAGCAAACAGACCAATCCACCTCCAAACACAAGAAGAGGAAAATACAGCGACAAAGATAGTAACAGTGATAGCCTTGCTTGAGTTAGCTAGTGTAACATAGTATGTTATTCCACTTGCGATAATGTAACGTTCATGTTATATATCTGTATATTACATTACATTACATGTCATTTATCAGACGCTTTTAAATCTCTATGAAGTATGATTCTCCGGTGCCATCTCGGTATAGCAGGTAAATGCAAGTGCCTTAGGCCATTGCCAGTTCTATGAGAGCTGTGCCCAAGGTAAGTCACATCTGTGTACAAATATTATGTATTAATATAAACTGTATGAGCATATTGGCACTGTAAGCTGAAGAACTATTAACCATAGTTTTTATGAGAGAGTTGTTGTACGCTTAAGTATTAAAATGTCCATATATCATCAGCAATATACTAGAGCTGCAACTAACAAATATTTTCTTGATTAATCGTTTGGTCCAGCTTTAAAAAAAAAAATGTTGAGTGGTGTTTGTCAACCTGGAAATGATGATGTTCTCAAATGTCTTGTTTTGTCAAAAAATTCAAAAATTCACTTTTAATGATTTCTTTGTTATCCAGAGCAAAGAAATGACAGACAGACAGACAGACAGACAACTTTATTGATCCCTTTGGGAGGTTCCCTCGGGGAAATTAACAGCTCCAACATCAACACACAGCACTGTTAAGATTAGAGTCACACTTTACAGGAGACTGGAAAGAGAAACACCCCAGTTACCAAACACCATCAAATATAGAATAGAATAAAATAAGCTAAAAATAAAGATAAAATAAAAATAAAAATCTAAGAAAATATAAAAATACAAACGTAAATGACCCATGCTATATATATATGTATGTATACATACATACACACAACACATATATATATATACATATACATACACACATACATACATACACATATATATACATATATACATATACACATATATATACATACATACATACATACATACACATATATACATACTGTATATGCACATACATACACACACAGGTACACACAGAAGAAAATAGTCAAATTTAAGAAGCTTAAACAATCAGAAATCTTGTTTGAAAAAAGCTTTGAACTGATTCATCGATTATCAAAATAGTCCAATAATTTAGTAATCGATTAATAATCGATTCATTGATTAATTGTTTCAGCTCTACAAGATACGCATTGTCAATAAGTCGGCTAGCTACCTAGCCTTTGTGCTAATAGGCAACATATTGCTGTTCTGTCATAGTGCTGGATGTCAGAGCCATATTATGAGATTGACCAGTACACAATCTGTTTCTGCAATTCCTCAAGCAAGTCCAGTTGCTTATAGCTACTGAATATATCTGACCTGAATGAATGAGAACACTCACAGAGAAGTTAAAGATACACAAAAGTATGACATTATTATTATCAACAGGATCATGTTGTGTTGTTGTTTTATTCTTCATACTTGTTTTGCTTTTGAAAAAAGTGGGGCAGAACAACCGCTGACAGTAGGAATGGTGTCAATTTGCTTTTTCACAGGTATACCCGCTAATTTTAATGTGCAAGTGGCTACAGTGACCCAGCTCACATTAAGCAGAGAGGTTGAAAAAGGTGCACTCAATATACCTGCCCATCTTATTGCCAGTGTACTCCTAAATGTCGCTGTAAATGCTGAATTCAAATAGGTATGTTAATGTGCACAGGCCTTACCTACTTTGGATGCATCATTGGACACAAACATATTAGGTTTCACTCACAACACAACTCATGAATAAGATATTGTTTCTTTGGGGGCTGGTCTTTCCATGTGCCACAGAGTGGAGAGCGTAGCACTTTATGTCCAAGAGGGCGCCGCAGATGAGGATCACTTTAGTGCTGCTACGGTGGTCGCTGAAACGTCATGTGTGTCCGTTGACATCCTGAAAGTTTCAAACAGAGGATGACCCACTGCAGTGACAGCGAGATTAATGAGCAGAGCGATGACAGAGCAGGGAAACTGAAGAAGAACCAGAAGAAGAGAAGTACAGGAGGAAAACATGTGTCTTTCCCACCTGATGAACAGATAGTATCTGGCTTTGCTGAGCACAGGGATGCTGATAGAAGGGGTAAGCTGCTGTTTAAAGCTGTAATCCATGTTCTAAAACACTTTTTACCTTGTTTGTAAAATTCATCTTTACGTCCTAATAGCCACCAGTTAATAAAGTTGAAAAAAAAAGAAAGAAAGAATTTCACAACAATTGAAGTGTCTGTAGCCCTTGCAAAATGTTTTGATTGGCTGGCATAACTGTCCCTCACTGTGTAGGAATGGGCCGATATTCAGTATCGATATTGGTCTGATACTGGTCGTAAAATCACATGACTGGATATTGGCAATTGCCAAATGTGATATAATGCAAAACTGAGTCAACATATTTTCCGATTCAAAGTACTGTATTGGACTATATTGGTATTGGTGGAGACTCAAGGTTGTGATATTGGTATTGTACCAGCTGGGGCAGATTATGAACAAATTTGTGGGAAACAAAAGGAAGGATTGAGGAGGTTTTCACTCAATTTTCTCTTTTTTAACTTTGGCATAGCTGCATACCTGCCAATCCATTTTGCATTGACTTAATTATTAGTGACCTTGTCCAGAAAATTACATATAAAAGTAGCATAATAAGAATACAAATAGAATATAATACAAGAATGAGAGGGTCGGAAAAACAGTCAGAAACACATATAAACAATTGTACCTTTTTTAACTATAGAGGTCCTCAAAAAAAGCAGGAGATATGTGTGGAGTTAATGCACAAAACTATTGCAGCCAACATTATTAAAGGGATTCTGGCACAGGCTGAGTGAGTGATGGTAGCAGCTGAATTGTACCTGTGCAAAGTGTTTTGAATTGGCAAAATAATCAAAAATAAAACAATGACATTGCAGCTTTGCAAATTAAGCAGTTTCAATTCAAAAACGATTGTTCCACCTCATACTGAAAGAGCTGAGTATTTATCTCCACTCACATTTGGCCCCAGTGTTTACAGTGCTGTATAGGGTGATCACTATGAGTCCTCACGTGATGAGTGCGTGTGTTTAACTGCCATCCATCCATCCATCTTCTACTGCAATAGGTGCATCCCTATTTGTTTAGCAATGTTAATTGTGGCACTGTTGTTATGCCTATATCGTCCAGTGTGATCTAAAGCACCCTGAAGCTCCACAATGGCCAAAATCAGAGCTCTCACATATATCCAACAAGTTTATCATGATAGAAATCTAAGTCAGTCGATAACGAAACCCGTTAAATACCTTTATGTGAGTGAAAAACAAAACACATTTCACATATCTGAGGTACAACATTCAAAGGGATGTGTTATCGCTCCCAGTGTGTTTATGTGACACATTTTTTGCTTTTTGATGACAATCACATTGCCATCATTTTGTGTGAAGTTACTGCTCAGCACGTGCTCAACATGTGTTTTTAAACGTGGGAAAACTAATAGTATGGATATTATGACTGATTTAATAAATGAGGAGAAGAACTTGATTTTCTTTGTCATCTCTAAAATGAATAAAACTAAATTGCAACTCTGCAGCTTTTTATTGATACATAAAAATAAAAATGTTTGCATGTTTCAGTCGTTAAAAAAAACCTTTTGTGGTCGCTTGCATCTGGAATTCATCATCCCCACAAGGCTATGGTTGATAAAGCGAGCTGTCTGATTGGTTGATTTATCATTAGACATTCAAATCCTTCTCACTTCTCACTGACACACACACACACACACACACACACAATAATGGAGCACGACTCACCGTATGGCGTTTCCGTGCCTCTTGAGCACTTCTCAATGGTTGCTGGTGGCTCACTGGGATGCAGTGAATGATTGCGTTCCTTTTTATTTCAGCTGACAGCTGCCTCACCTTGACAGAGGTAATGGAGGCCTACCAGCAGAGCTGCACCAGACACCAGGTCCAACCACAAGCACACGTGCTGCAACAGCTTCAGGTACACTGCTCCACACATCAACACTAGTTTTGTACGCGTCACATTGCATCTGCCGGACGGGGTTGATTGTGTCTGTATTTACCATTGCATTTTACAGGAAAAACCAAGTCTGTATCAAGTCTGTGTCACTCTGTCACTTTTTGTCTCAGTCTGTTGGGGTGATGAGGAAGTGCACAACTTAACCCTTAGTGCTCACGTGGCACAGGTCTGTGTCGCTGGTGGATATCCCAGGGTGGTGTGTTTATGTCACATATTCAGGCTTTAAAAAAAAAAGTTTTTTTTCGTCTTCTTATGTGTTGTTGAGTCAAAGTTATGAGTCATTTTATATTGCATTTTTAGTAGTGCTATAAAGTAGCAATAATTGTGCAGAAGTCACAAAATAGACATTAAAAGACATAAAAATGTATAGCCTCTGTATATACTGTACATGCTTTGTCTTCTAACAGTTAAAGGGATAGTTCAGGTTGTTGAAGTGTGGTTGTATGAGATCCTGGCGTACAGTGACCGCCAAAGATTCACTCTCACTGATGACATGGTTGTGCAGACAAAAGATATAAAAACAAAAAATATATAGAATTTTGCCCACTTCACAAAGGCCTCAATGAATTATAAATACGTTTCCCTAACTCTGTGGTTGCAGTGGGTTTTCATGCAAAGTCAATGCACAGACATAAGTCCATACAATCTTACTTATGTTTATCTTGCTATTACGCAGCTTTTTATGACTGGAACCTTAAAAAAATAGTATCACTATGAAAATCACTCACTCCCAGCACCAAAGTCCATAGAGAAGATTACAAGGCTAAGTTGTCTACTGCTGCCTCCATCAGTAAGTTCATATGTGTTATTTTGTGACTTTGGTGGAAAGGTGATTTTTGTTTTGGTTTTAATTTACATATACTATATGAAAAAAACGTACTAGATCAGCAGTTCTTCTGACCCTGCACGCTGGAAATGTACATTCTCTCTATGGAATTTGGTGTAGGAGTGTTTACAAACTTCAGTTTCCAGTTGCAAACGGCTGTATATGAGATAAAGACCCAAGCAGATTTTCATGGTTAATCAAATCTGTATTTCTGCTGCCAGCCATGTTTTCAATTTAAAAACCTTCAACTATAACTCAGAGGATGTTGAAAGAGGACTGAGGGAGAGCTGACAAGAGACGGAGAGCTGGGAACAAAAGACATGGGATGGTGCCTGTGAACTGGGGACTTGGGACAGGGGGAAGAAGTAGACGGCTGGGGTTTAAAGACATTATGCTTAAAACATGAGGCAAAGGGCTGATTGAATGGGAGATGATGAAGAAATGTGAAAAGTTGTTATTGTGAATGTCAAAAGTAATAGGTGGAAAATGTTGACTGCCCCCAGAGGAAACGTGGTCACAGCTTTGCATGTCATGAGGCCTGTGTATGGTTTTACTCACGAAGCTCCTCTCACTGTGAAGTGGATCAACGTTCTGTGTTTGACACGTGAGTCTCTCATCAGGAAATGCTAACACCAAACAAACAAAGAGTGAAAACAAAGTCCTCAGGTTGAGACTTTAAACTCCACTTTTGAAATATTGCTTTGAAAAAGTGTGTGTGCACAGTCCTGTTCTGATATGCAACATCAGCAACTCTGCTCGGAGAACAACTGTACCATGCAATGATATTACGGCACAGCAGAGAGAAAAAAAAAAATCAATATCAACACTATAACCTGGTGCAAGGCCAAGAGAAATTAAATACTCACCGCCTGAATCCTGTCTGTGTTTACTGCATCTGACAGTCAACATAAGAGTTTGAAAAAAACATATAAAGTATATATATATATATATATATATATGTATATAGTACATATTCAAATGTACACACAATATATGTACATATACATATGTGTGTGTGTGTATACATATATATACCCAGTAATTCTGACACAGTTTGTACACACATATAATAAACCTCCCTGGATAATTAGCATCATTACAATCTACACCCAAACAAACTGCATTCAGACTGACAGCAGCACTGCAGCCTCATCAATCACTGCAAAGAGACCAGCGTGTTTGCATTTCGCTACAACAGCATTGTTTAACACAGGAAGCGAGTTTATTTTAATTCATAAAGTCTAATTATGTACAATACTTTTTTCTTTTTTCAGTTCAAATTTTCCAGGGACTCACGTTTTACACTTGTGTGTCTTAAAATGTGATTGAATAAAATGCCAACAACCTGACAATTAATAAAAAAAATACATTTACACAACATTTCACTATTTGTATCATGTGCTGTTGTCCTTCAGACCAAACGTTTTATTTCAGAATATAAAATACCTTAAGTGCTTTGAAGGATATTAGGGTGGAATTTAGATATTGGTGAGTTTGTCAGCGTCTGTGCTCATGTTCAGGCCACCCCCCCTTTCTTGTTTGCAAGATTTCAAATGAAATAGCAGTAGCTCAGCAGAGGCGTATTTGTAGCTTTGTAGAGGCTGATAGCTGTTTTTCAATATGAATGCACCATTCTTGCATCATTCATGTTTGATAGTTCAATCTTAAAAGAAATGTTTGAATTCATAAGTGACTCCTTACGGACTGATGAAAAAGTAGCCATGATAATTGATATTGCACATGATTATTATAACGTGAATTATTGATGGTAACTGAACTGTGAGACCAGTGAAGACACACTGCAATCGTCCTCATACCTTTGCACACAAATGCTACTGTACACCACAACTGCATACATTACATACACTTTTTTATTCCATGACACACATATTCTTTCTCTTCAGTAAAAAAAAAAACACATATTCTCCCATAGCCACACACACAGCCTGCCATTTATAATTCATTTATTGTACACACTTTCTTTACTTGGACCATGTAAAAGCATGCTGCGCACTATCCCACCCCCCTCTGCATAAATTTCACCGGAGATCAAGAGGAATTATTTGTGGAAAATTAGAGACTTAGCAGTGCTTACATTCCGCATACATAGCCAGCGTATTATCTCTGAGGTGCTAATGAACCCAGTTGCATTGGAAACGAATGTAGGTGGTCCTCCTGAAAGAGTAAAATATGTATGGTTAAGCATTAGCTAAGAGGGGCAATATTTAGACCAAAAGGGCCGCATGTGAATGAATTCATAATAAGAGGATGCAAAACGAAGAGATGAACGCCTAAAGAGCAAATTTATTAAATTAGGTCTTTTCAAGCGAGGGGCGATTCCCCCGAGGAGCAGCACTGAAGACTATTTAAAGCTTTTTTTATTGCACCCTCGGGCCCCTTTGCACTGCTTTGAAATGTTGTAAGTGGATAAAACAGTATTGCTGTTGGTGACATTTTCATAGGAGTGGTAAACAATTATAGGCTGGAGCCAGCGGGGTCCGAGGCCACCGTGCTTAAACTCTGTGATTCCACTGTGCAAACTACTGTGAAGTGTGTGTGTGTTTCTGTTCAGCTCACTCTGAGATTATAAAGGTAATTGGGACGATCAAGCTCCGAGTGTACACATCTGCTGTGGCACCAAGGACGATCCTTAACTGCGGGGATTTCTAATCAGATTGAGAAATGACTGCGATGCACATTAGCAGCTAATGCAAGTGATAGTGTTGGATTTGACTTCCCCCAAGGACAGACAGTTATTTCCTGACTGATTGATCAATTATTATTACCTCTGCAGAAGAGGTTATGTTTTCATCTGTTGTTCTGTTTGTGAGCAGAATAACTCGAAAATGAAGGACAGATTTGAATGAAATGGTCTGGTTATAGTCCAAGGATAAAAGGATTAGGTTTTAGTGGTGATCCAGATACAAAATCTGGATTTAGGACTGCAACTTTAAAACAATAATAGTACTAATTTAATTATTGACTTTGCAAGATAGAGGTGTATATTGTCACTTTCGGGAACAGAAATGCACAGAATATCTTATTTAGTTTTAATCTTAACATAAATTATAATAACTGAAAACAGTTACCCTGCACATATTTAACTATATGTATAGATTTGTCAGTCAAAATATAGTTTTATAAATAGGTAAGGATGGTAATGCAATTACAATTAAAAGAAAGGCACAGCTAATGTTCCTCTTTTTCATTCATAAATAATAATAACTATATTATAATAATAATACTTTCTTTTTAGATAGATATGTCAAGTCATATGTAGTTAACATGACTTGAGTTAGAGTAAAATTACAATTATTACATACACACAACAGTGCCACAATCAGACTGAACCCGAATTAAAATTGAGACTTTAAATTGAATTGAATTATTAACCTAATGGGAGACTATCACATCGAGCATTGTGGCAGCAACAGAGAAAGCTCTGTCACCTTTGGTTTTTAAATAAGAGAAGGGCAAAAACGGGAATCTAGGAGTTAAGACATAGCAGATCTATTGAGAAGCAAGACAAATATTAGAATTTTGAATGTAATTATGTATTAAATTAGGAAGCAATAAAGTGTCCCACAGTGTGGGTGATACAGAGTTACATTAACATAAACCAAATGGGAAATTAAGGTGTGTATTTAACATTTTGGTAAAATCTGCCCTTCACAACACTCCAAAATGTATGACCACAAAGTGACAGTTATTGGACAGGGGACTTTGTCTTTTAGTTGTCAGTAAATTATTGAAATAAGGCATTGGATGTCATCTAGGGGGATAAGAAGAAGAAGATTTGTTATTAATGAAAATTGTTTTATGTGACTAGTGTGTCTAAAGTCCCGCTTTTAAACTCACTGGCAGGTTTTTTTAATTTTGATTGCTCACGGGGAAATGTCCAGTGTATAGACAGAAGAAAACAGTGGACTGCGGAAGAAAAAACAAAACAATAAGTGTGAATTGCAGAGTCATTTGACCCAAGAGTGGATGCTAATAATTTCCATTCTTGTTGCAGACACAAGCCAGATGTTAGTTGGGTGTTACAGGGCTTTTTTGACCAGCAAGAAAAGAGGCTTTATTGGCTTATTTAATTATTCAGAGGAAGATTACAAAAAAGTGAAGTATTCTCCAACTCTCCAAACACAAAGGGTATTTACTATACGAGTTTATGTTCCTTCCTGATGTTTGGAGAGTAAAGCACGGAATTAGTTGCATGTTGGCAAATCTTCTAATGAACAGCTTAGTGTTGTTTCCCTTGCAGATTATTCAGTTGAGTGGACTGAAGAGAAATCAATTACCACAACTTAACTTCCATGATTCATCCTGTACACAGTCAAGGAAGCAGGAGGGAGAAAAAAAAGCGGCCTCATACACAAATACCACTTTTAAATGCATGTGGTCATATTCAATAATATGATTTTTCCCTGAGATAAATCCCTGCGAGAAGGAGGAACGAGGAGGAGGAGTGGGTGAGAAAAAAGAGAATCCCTCCAGAAATGAGAAGACAAGAGAAAATCTGTTTTTACAGACCACCGCTGCTTTCTCAGCTCTTTTGATTAGCATTAATGTTGCACTGCGGAAGTCTGCCGGCACACACACACACACACACACACACACAGAGGGAGGGAGAAAGCTATATCTGTCCCTGCCTCTGTAATTGTAAAGGGAACACTTTTTTTTCTCCCCTTTTAAATTAAATGCATGCTGATTGTTATTGCCCCCCCATCTCCCCCCACCGTCCACCCCTGTGTACGTGGAATAGTTGTCGGCGAGGTAAATGTCACTAAGTAAGTGCCACACTATTTTCCTTGGTGGCTGTTAGCAGGTTGTGCATGGAAAATAAAAAGCGAGGAGGAAAGGGAGGAGGTGGAGGAGTGTTCCTGCATGCTCCTGAATGCGAGGGCTTATCGGGAAACAGCAGGGGAACCGGACATATGTCGCTCCTCTCATTACAGGCTGAGACGCTGTAACGAGGCGCTTAGTGGAGCATTTGGAATGGCGTGCAGCCGCAGCTGTGACGATCACATGCGTTGAAAGACGGAAAAAAAAGAGAGAATCGGGGACTATGTGTCGCGATTTTATTTCACCATGGACCTGTTGCTGACATGTACATGTCAGTCATGTACCCCATTCCCACTGGTCAGAAACCCAAATCCATAGAACCACTTAAAGATGCAATCTTTGACAGAACTCACACTCTAGGAATTTATTTGCCAATAAAAGGAAAGGAAGCGAGTAATTTTAAACACAAACGTTATAAAAATATCATAAAAACCATCATGTCCGGTCTGTTTTGTAGATTAAAATTAATACATTTTAAGAACGGTCGGCAGATATTACTGTCACAGTTTGGGTTTATGTCTATTACACATTTGTTTTCAACAGTGGGGGATGTACTCGGTGAACTTGCTATTGCTTTTATGATCATGGTGTTTTTCTTCTGTGACTTCTGTGGATAGCATTAGCTTGCTCGTGCCCTCTTCTATTGGTAAACTCAGACACAACACAACATTACCTTCCTCCATGTCGATTATCTAATCAGCAAAGCACCGTCACCATTTCATTTTCCGCAAAGCGGGCTATGATGCACATTCACCTCCGGGCAATTGGCATAGCTGTCCGTGGATGTTAGCAAATGCTACTTTTTACAACTCGGGACATTTCTCAATGTTTTCATTTCATTTTGCTTTATGTTATTAGCAAATTAAACTAATTCATTTTGCAAGTTTGACCGAGGCACCAAAGTAAAAGATGACTTAAAGCCCTTGGGTTGCTATGCTTCTCATTTTGTTGCTGGCTCATTTTGTGAAAAGAAAAAAAACAGACAGAAAAACTACGGTGTTAAAGACTGTTTTGTTTACCCAGGTCAAAAAATCCAAGGTATACATGCTAATACTTCAAACTAGCCTCTTAAAATAAATGTCTAACCCTAACTGTTAACATAAATCAAACCTAAATCCAAGTTTAACCCTGAAACCAGGTCTCAACCCCCCAAAAGCCCTTTAAAGTTGTGCGGAACACACAAAATGTTGTCACTTTCCCAAAATGTCCTCACTCCCTTTTTTTTTTTTTTTTGTAATACACTTTGGTCCTCACAATGATACACATACAAGAACACACACAGGTTTATTGCAGGTATCCTGTTAAGGACTCTGCATAGACTTCCATTTATTTGGACAGCCTAAACAATGGGTTATCACCAACCTTTACTGTAACCAGTTAATGTCTAACCTTAAATCTGAGTCCTAAACTTAACTTCTTCCTGGTCCTGACAACGTCAGTGTTTACGCCAGAACAGGTCCTAACAAGGTAACAAATACAAGAACACACACACAAAGACACTCATTAAGAAACACAGCAACTCCACAGCCTTGTAGTTTTTTTTTTTTACAGGATCTTGCTTTAATGTTGTTTGGGAAACAGCGGGCATAACTGGAAGAAAAAAAAAGAGGATAAAACCTTGTCTACACGTAAAAGAGTCTATTTTACATTCTCTGCCTCTAATTGAATTGGAGCAGTAGCAGTTAAAGTGAAAGGCATGTGTGATGCACTAGTGGTGGTGCACTATTAGGCTGAATTGAATTTACATGGTCGGCTGGTCGCACAAGTAATATCAGAGCTTTTGTGAGTGGGATATTATTACAGACCTGCACGGACACCAGAGGCTCCGTGACCAAAATTAACATCTGTGAAAAGAAGTTCCTCATCGTAAGCATGTGTAGATCTGTCAGATTCATGCATATGTAAATTGTAAATATGCTAATCGTGTGAAGTTCGCTCCCATTTTGTTTATTTGTGGTCGCTGTAGATTTGTGGCTTTCTCTGTACTGGGTCACTTTTTGGGGGGTTTTGGTTTGCACCTGACAAACACACACACGTGGTTCAGTCATGACTTGGGAGCAATCAGAATATTATAATTATAATAACATAATAGATTGTGCATGCATGTGTGTGTGTCCATTCTTTATGGATCCTCTTTGTAAATATGAGCATTCTGACACTTTATGGAGATCATTGTATTTTACTAGTGTATTCCTTAGTGTACATGTAATCTAAATGTATTTGTCAGGAACTATATCGTGTTGCACCTTGTTCTGTAATGTTATAACCAAGTTATACGTAATCCTCGAGAAAACCGGGATTGAAGAATGTATATATAACAACAACAACACAATACGAAAGAGAAGGAGACAGGAGACAAGAGGTACAGACATAAAGTTACACCAGATATTCTGAAATTCTCCTGAGTGTGACATTGTTTTCTGTGGCTTCAATAACAACCTTTGAGAGGAGCACTCCAGTAGATCTGTCATCACCAAATGGAAGTTAAAGCTACTTTCATTTTCACATCAGCCACCATGTCCAGCGGGGACTTCAAGTTACCAAATGAACATTTTTTCCCCCCGTCTCATTCTACACTGAATCACAGTCAGATGTGCAGTGATATCATATACATTAAGTATGAAACTATAAACTGTTTTTTTTTTATATGCAAATGGCATGTAAATATGGTGCGTAAGATGCATACATGTACATGTGAATCTTCACCAGTGATTAACACTTGAATGTGTTTCATGTGATATGATTAGTTGTTTCATATTCTAAAAAAAAAACACTACACTACACTTCATGTAACTGTTTTGCTTGAGCAAAATAGCTCCTTCCACCTCACTTGTACATTTAGCAATGTTGGCCATGTGACAAAAAAAAATAGGTATATTAAGCCCTAAGCCTGTATGTTGGTGGTCATTGTAAAGAACAAGAAATTGTGTAGGTGTCCTCATAGTGTTTTCACTTAAAATAAAGTAAAGCAATAAGCAAAAATGTAAGAATAGAAAAAACACATAATATCACTCAAATTGTTGCCTATTATCAAAGTTGATAATTAAATTATGACAAGAATAAATACGAACATAGTCAGTACTGAGTTCCATTTCTACTGTTAACGTTGTGACACGGTCATGTGACAAGGTCATGTGACTCATATAACAAGCACAATGGGCTTATGTATTAAGAATAACTAATGTAAATCCATGTTGCTTCTATAAAAACTCCTTTTCCCACACTATTAGTGAATTCATGTTTCTCATTGAAAGTCTGATTTTGTTCAGATTTTCCTTTTTTTAATGTACATATATACATTTAACATATGTATATACATTATTTATATATTTCATTTTTACTTATGTTCACAATAAATCAACAAATACAAAAGACAAACATGTGTCTTCATTGATATTTGATTTGAGCATTGATTGAGCATATGTACACTGAAAAAGTCTCTGCATGTGCAGAAATAGTGATATAAATTCCTGTTGATGCAAGATTCCCAGAATTCCTTAAGGAAACAGCCATGGAAAGATGGCTTATTCAAGAATGTGGGGATTTATCATCACGGTCCACTTCCTATGAAATGTAGCTTCACTCTTATTCCTTTATTATTTCTGTTATCGTAAATGTTGCTGTATCCCTGTGTTTTTAGCCTCTCCTGTTTGTGCTCAAGTTCATACTGATCTGAACTCAGATAAATGGTATGAATGGCTACTTTCTGAACGCTTTAAGGGTGTAATGGACATAAAGTGGCATTAATGAAGTTGCTATCCTTCATTTCAAAAACCACTGTGGACGAACAAAAGCAGCCACACTGGCAAACACTGTGAGAGTCAATTAGAATTTCATGTATGTGTTTTCAGATCTCTCTCCCTCTCTCTTTTTTCAAAATGAGAAACAAAGTTACAAATTTTGTCTGTGCTCTTTCACACTGCAGCTTTAATTGCTAATTGTTAAGAGCGAGCGAATACATTTGCATATTAATGAACTCCAAATTTACATTTTTAATTTGCCGCCTTCAAAGGGCGCGAGATAAAAGGTCGTGTTATTTTAAATAATTTATCCTTTATTGCGGAAAAAGATGGTGAAAGGAAAACGTGTGTGAAAATGCGTGTGCGTGTGTGTGATAGAACCACAAAAACAGTGTGTGTCAGAGCCACAAACATTCCACATTAAAAATAAATATACCACATTTGTGTGTGCTAAATGTATATATTTTAAATACATCATGTCGATGCATCTGGACACGTCCTCAGTGATGTTTCACACGTGTCAAGACGCACTGAGACAATGTATGTAAAAATAAATTAGCATTACATAACATACATTTAGTACATAAACATGGTATATTAAATATGAAATGCTATTTTTGTCATTGAGTTAAAGAGACTAAGTAGAGAAATTGGTGCACTCAAAGAGTTTTTAATACAAAGCCGCCCTCAGAGGCAGAGCATGTGTGGACGGCTGAGTGAAGAATAGTGAAAAAGCACCAGAGATGAGTTCTGTGGAAGTCAAGTTTGGAAACCAGATCCTTCTCTCTCTGTCTTTTCCTGCTGCCTGCCTCTGTGTGTGTGTGTGTGTGTGTGTCTGAGAGAGAGAGAGAGAGAGAGAGGGAGGGAATGCTTTTCTTTTTATCACGCCGTTTTGTCTCCTCTCCCTCCTGACACATCAATTGATTTGGCAGCCGGTGCCTTCAGTTTCCGTCTTTCACCACGAGGCAGCAGTGAGCGGAGAGGGAGCGAACAAGTTCAGAAATTCATTAAGATGAAAAACAGCTGCCACTGCAGTGTTTCTTGTGAGGACGAAGAAATGTGTGTGTGTGTGTGTGTGTGTGTGTTTGCACCCATGGAAGCCTCATCCAGTGGCTTCCATTTGTACCAGGCATCGTTTATTGGCTCGGTGCCACAAACAAACTGGTCCCACAAGCAGTTTCCAGTCAGCCACTGGACGCCATCGCATGCGCGCGCACACACACACACACACACACACACACACTCACACGTTTTTTTCCTTGTTGCTGTGACAGAATGAAAAAAAAGGTGTGGTGACAGAAAATGCATATACAGCACAAAGACTGTTAAAGATAATAACCGAAACCAAAAATATACTGTACTCCAGCTGCATGATGGGACTGATATGATATATATGTGTGTATATATAGGTACATATACACTTACGGATATCTCACAGGAAAGAAAAATTACTTCATGTCATTTATTTCACAATCCATTTCATTTTCTTTATGAACCAAACATTTAAAACAATATTTATTACAAAAGCACCAGCTCCAAAAATATCACAAAAATGCTTCAAATATTACAATGTTTAAACAGAGAATAAATGTCTTTTTTTTTCCTTTTTTTATATGTCCATTCTTTTCCGGTGTTGTTATCACTGTATACTTTGAGTACTAGTTTTTTACTAGTAGTACATACATGTATATACATATGTATTAATGTTCTGTATGTGTGTCCGTTAAGATGATTATGGGGAGGAAATTCAACCACCTCTACCAATTATACATCAGCCTCTTGTGCACATAAACAGCACAATTTATGTCTTATTGATCCGTCTAATTCCCTTCAACAGGAGCACAGTGTGGCCGCCCGCCTTTTTGTCTCCCGCCTTTTTGCTCCTCTCTCTCCTGCTGCACGAGAGAGGAGAAGGCGAGGAAAGCCGGGCAACATTTTTTTTTTTTCTGTACTCCTGCGTCCTTTTGAACAATGAATCACATTTAGCAACAACAGAGGAGACGAGCAGCAGCAGCAGCAGCAGCTTGCAAATTTGAAGGCAGCAATTCAGCAAAACCTGTCGAGATGAGTTGTCATCGCAAGGAGAGATCATAACTGACGTGATTATGAAGGACATGGCGGCAGCACATGGGCGCCCGACAGCCCATTTCAAATAGAAACTTAAACTAATATCAGCCTGGTCAAGTTATATTCAGTTGTTCATTTTAAAATGATGTTTTGGTATTTGAAATGTAGCTTACTAAGAAAAAATGGGATTAAAAAAACTGTTTACATCTCTAAAAATTCCTTTCAAATACTCACTTATGTGTAATGACACAAAACATTTAATTTAAGGGGGGGATAAAATCACTTAAATTCACCATTTGTGAGGAGTCTGAGAACAGAGTCCTGCACAGGTCTGTTTTTTAAAACCCGCACCCACCCATGCCCGTGAAGCTCCGTAAAGGAATGAACTTATTAAACTGCATTAGTCACTAAATACTAATAATACACAAGTAAAACGTAAAATGAACGTTTCACACACTTTCTAACCCACATTCATTACACATAGCAATTCATTGGAGCCATTCAGTGAGATGATGCCGGTGGCATCGAACTTTTAATGTTGGCTTCATGAGAATGATTTATTTTATATCTTAAAATTTGTTTCATTATAAAAAAACAAATGTATTTTTTGTTACCACCCACTGTCCATCAGTGTTCCGATCGTTTTCATTTTCATTTCATTCAACCATCGATGCAGGACTATTTCTCAGAATCACTTGATCTGCTTTGATGGGCCTGGCAACAAGGGTGTCACGTCCGTCGTGGACAAATTAACACGGTTCAACATTTAGAAACAATAGAATTTATTTCACCCCAAAATTGTCAAGTGTCCAATTTACAGAATACAGAATAAGAAAAGGAGCTAATAACATTGAAACTTGTTAGCTCTAATTCTACTCTAATGATGAAGAAGGTTGGTGGATCAAACCATGCTGAAATAATATAGGGGAAAGACTAATCAGATAACAACTTAAATCTTACTCAAAGATAATTTTATCCCCAATGCTAATGGACTCTTGGATTGGTACATTTACTCTGAGGTGGGTGTAATGTCACTGCATTCCAGAGAGGAATGCAGTGACATATTATATTTTCTAAATTTTTGTCAGAGAAAATGCATTTATGTGTATTTTTGCCAAATGAGTTTCCATTGCACTTATTTTTATTTACCTTATTAATGATGCACAAATGATTCCACTTCCCTCGCCAATGTTTTTATTTACGCTTTTTCCATTCAGGGTTCTTTTAATGCACAAAAATATGTATAAAATAAACATGCAGAGGGAAAAACCTCTATGCTGTAAACCAAATTGGCACACTAAATTTAGACTATGGTGTAATGTCAAATGTGATGAAATGACACTTCTGGTGTTGGTTAACTTAACTGACTACAAAAATAAAAAGATAAATAAATAACAAAATGTATGACATTGGTGTGACTGTGAGAAAATCATCTGGAGTGTGGTGAAACAGCGTGACTCTGAATACGAACATCAGAGATTCAAATGGTGCTACATCCTGATTGGTGCTTAGATGTTTGTGATATCACCTTTTTGTCACTGAGGCCGGTCCATCCAAAATCACTGAAAATAAGAATACATTTTGTTTCCCTTACATTTGAACATTTTACACGGACATCAACCAGACACGCTCTGCCTTTGGTCCATTGTTGTGTGTTAACAGTGCACAAAGACGTGCACACGTCCCCCATCTGCACTTTCAAGTTGATAACGTTGAGAAAGTTTCACAACACGGATGATATGAATGTAAACATACAGTAACATAAACATGCACAACATATGAAAATATCCAAACTTCAGTGCACTCTCCTCAAAGACACACCAAACTGCAAACACTGTACTGTTGCATATATTTCCTCTCCACAATAGTGAATTCATATAATTCATATAAAATAATAAGAGGACAAAAATTAAACTTTACTCTGACATTTTATTTTTTACAGTAAGAAGTGGAATTAATCAGTGGACACTCAAGCAACTGCAGTTTTAATTTGCTCACATTTGGGGCCCCCTGCTGGACATGGGGTCCTCAGTCAAAGAAACAGTTTATAGGCTGATATTTGCTATCTTTTATTTAAAAAAAAAAAAAAAAGCAAAGGAGTGGTTTGTAGTTATGTGTTTATAGATTAGGTCTAAATTGAAATCAAACTCATTAAATGACTGGAGGTTTAGCAGCTTTTAGTCTCTGCATCAATTATTTCACAGGTTTTCACTCTAAATGTCACAGTAAATTACACAACTACCATTTTAGACCATTTTAACTGTGGTAACTGTCAATATAGTACCATAATTCTGTGTTTTATTGTGACCATAACATGAGGTTTTGCTATTTCAGGAAAATAATAATATAATATAAGGAAAATATTGACAGTCACAATATAATGGCATCACTTTGAAGTAACAGTTAAAAAAACAAGTATTTGTATAGGAGATACTGTGAGATCACAGTAATATACCGTATGGCATTGTTACTCTGAAGTTACATAAAAAATACTGTATTTATATGGGAAATATGCAGCAAAATCACAATACACTTAAAGCTAAATCAAAGTACTTTCACAACTAAATCACAGTATGCTTAAGCAAAATCACAGTACATTTACAGCTAAATCACAGTACATTTACAGCTAAATCACAGTACTTTTACAGATAAATCACAGTACCTTTACAGCTAAATCACAGTACCTTTACAGCTAAATCACAATACTTTTACAGCTAAATCACAATACCATTACAGCTAAATCACAGTACCTTTACAGCTAAATCACAATACTTTTACAGATAAATCACAGTACCTTTACAGCTAAATCACAGTACCTTTACAGCTAAATCACAATACTTTTACTAAATCACAATACCATTACAGATAAATCACAGTACAGCACAGCTAAATCACAGTGCCTTTACAGCTAAATCACAGTACCTTTACAGCTAAATCACAATACCTTTACAGTTAAATCACAATACCTTTACTGCTAAATCACAGAACCATTACAGCTAAATCACAATACCATTACAGCTAAATCACAATACCTTTACAGCTAAATACCTTTACAGCTAAATCCATACAGCTTAAATCACACAATACCTTTACTGCTAAATCACCCAGAACCATTACAGCTAAATCACAATACCTTTACTGCTAAATCACAGTGCCTTTTAGCAAATCACAGCACCTTTACAGCTAAATCACAGTGCCTTTACAGTTAAATCACAATACCTTTACAGCTAAATCACAGTACCTTTACAGCTAAATCACAATACCTTTACTGCTAAATCACAGTACCTTTACCTTTAGGTCAATGTAAAACATTAATTGATTTGTTATACAATTTCTTTGGTTTGTTTGTCGATTGTGCTATTTTTTTTAAATCAGTTAACTCAGTTACAATAGCTTCTGTGTCTTACTGCAACCTATATTTTTATATTTTCAGAACAAACCTCAAGCGATGCTCAAAATCTAGACCAAAAACGCCACCACTGTGTTCAATGAACCTTTTTTGCTCTCTAGTAATTTAAAATTCACTTTGATGGCTTGTACATATTGCGCATTCCTTATGACGGTGTCATTAGTGAAGATGGGCAGTACAGTTTTAGGTTTTCAGGGACAAGATGCAAATCAGCTGCAAACTATGGTGCAACTATTTATCTATTTTTCAAAGTATGCGTTGTGCCTGTAAAAAAAGAAAGAATACTAATAAATTAAAATAATAATTTGCTTTTCAAAAGGAGCCTTGCTTGTCTTGACAAAAATCTGCTCTATATTATTCTTATTCAGAATGATCCCAGCTACTGAAATTCATTTTATAATCTCTCTCTCTCTCCTCTGTGTGTGTGTGTGTGTGTGTGTGTGTGTGTTTTGCTTGTCAGTAAGAGAAAAAAAAAAGGAGTGTTTTCCACCATCCGCACAAATCTGCCACCTCCGGTGATTGATGCAGTCAAATTAGATGTAGTGGCTCTGGCAAATGAACACATCAACTGATGACCAGCTGTTTCTAATTATTATACACTGGTTAATTAGGACGCCGTGTCACCATCCGTGGTGGCGGCGGTAAACTGTGTGAAATTTATAATTCATGCTCTGGTGTCCAATAAGCCTCCCTGATCAAACCGCTCCAGCAGGGCAAGGATGGGGAGAGGGCCGTGCGGAAAGAGACCAGGGAGGGAGGATGATGCACTGCTGGTGCCAAATATCTCTGTGTCTTTCTCTGTGTGTGTGTGTGTGTGTGTGTGTGTGTGTGTCATGCCTCTCACTCCTCCTGCTTCCCTTCTCTTTCAGCAGGGTGCGTGTGTAGGTGGCAGTGTGAAGTGTCTGGATCTCAAAGGTAAGTTGATCGCCTCACTCTGTCATCGTTAAATATGACCGCGGACTTTGTGCGTCACTCATCAAGCACTTCATTCTCTTTCTCGTCCACTGGAGGTGTCATGATGACAGCACGGGATCTAACGAGACATGACTATTTTATATTATGTTGATGTTTTGTGCTGCAAAAAGTGTGAACATTATCATGAAATATGTTTGAGTCTGCATTTTCAAGTCTTGACTTGCATGGGTTTATCTACAGAAATATCAAAACGTGTGCATAGCCTTTCCTCTTTGGAAGCACCTAATCATTTTGTAATATGGTGATAATATTATGATAATACTGTCACGTCTTTAATGCAATTTTCTAATGCTTGGTAAGTAATAGCAACTCTCCAAGGTGTGGTAATGATAATTACTTTAAGCGGCCATCAGTGTAATACTTTCTCATGAAAACAATACTAAGCTAATGCTTAGTGATTACTGTAGACCATATTTTTGAACGCAGAAGTAACTGTAGTGTGTCTGACTTCCTGTTAATGTGTGGCACGTCTGGTCTGCGTTTCCCTCATGTATCTGTGAATGGAGCGAGTTTGCGTCCTTGACAGTGTCGCGCAAACTCTTGTAAGTATTGATAACAAATGTCAAACGTCAAGTCAGTGTAATGTTACCGAGTGTGAGGACAACATGAGGAAGTGACCTCATACAATGTATGAATGGCAAATGGTCTGTATTTACTGTATATAGCACTTTTCTGGTCTTGATGACTGTCTTGAACACTTTGTGCCACAGTGCATTGCCTTTTTCTTGGAGGAGGAAAAAAGTTTGTATTGCATTTCATATCTACAGTATGTTCCGGCCTTATTTGCAGCCAATGATCAAAAACACTACTGTTCCGTTAAAGCCTTTCACTTAAGGCCCTGGTATACTTCCGTGCACAGCATGTACGCAGAAGTATACCAGGGCCTTTAAACCAACTGCCATTATATGAAGCCCTGACTGCACACATGATACCTGTTTTGTTGTCCTGCTACACACTGACAGGAAATGCCTGGAACAGGAAGTGAAAATAAGTTTGATAGAAATGTTATGGTGTCATAATAATACTTCCTCATTACAAACATTATTAATGCTATAATAGTTTATTTATTTATTTAATTCATTTATTTATCTATTTGTTTATTTATTTCAATATCGTCCCGCCCGCAATTCATCCAAATCTTTTTTTTCACGCAATCCACGTCTGTTGGTGCAACCGCCAACTGCGCATCTCTAATAGGTGAACTTATCTCACCATTTTGGCCTAGTTTAGTATTTCCACGTGTTTAGGAAGAAGGCGAGTGCAGAGTCTATTCACTATTAATCCCGCGGCAGAGAAAACTCACTGGTACGGATGTGGCCAGACGGCTCAGGTATTTGAACCTGCGCTTGTCCACCAGAGTGCAGGATCTTGACTGGGTGAGATGCCCCCTTCATTTGTGTACCACACTTTATGATGTTTATTTGGATACGCAATGTAATAACTTGAAAGACAAAATGCAATTCACGAATACACATGAAAATCCCAAAAGCCCCGCCCCCCGACATTTGTTGTTGCAAATTTCTGTACTGCAGTAATGCATGGGTCATGTTATTGTTGTCAAACCCAGCTCTTGATTCAACTAATGTAATCCACACTGAGTTTGTTGACCTAACTATTGATGAGCCAATTAGATACTCAGTATCAGCATTGGTCTGATACTCCTGATACCCATGAACGAGACCTTGTTTAGACTGCAGCCCAAATCAGATTTGTAAGCACATCCGCTCAGTATCAGATCTTTACTGTTTACATTACATATTGCAAGTGATAAGGTCCGATCTACGTGTGTCTATACTGACATTGTCTAGTCTAGTCTTAAACATGGATTACTATGATGTTGTACTTCCTGTCCTGCGCGCTGAATTCAGCACAAGCGTTGAGTCAGTGAATGCTGACTAAAGAGGATACATGTCACTTCCAATTGCGTGACAGATACGCATTCAGTGGATTCCTCGGGGAAGACACTTTGAAATCCTATCTGAGTGACCGAGAAGTTCAGGTTTAAACAGATCTTTAAAAATCCCATCAGAATCACACTGAAAACCACCTCCATATGTGGTTTGAATCATCTTTCAGAAAGTCGGATCTCATGTGTTTTTTATCTGTCCAGACTGCCAAATAATCGAGCTAGATTTAATCTGGATATGCTTGAAAATCTGATTTGGGCTGCAGTCTAAACAAAGCCTATGTGGGCAAACATGGATGGAAACCATGGACAAATCCACTTGGGACACATAATGTCGGCCCTAATGTAACTCTTATGGGGCCCACATGGACATGCGGGCTGACTACAGCCTTTGGACATTCCCACACTGCAATGAATTGATTTGACAGAGACAACAGCAACATTGAGCTAATAAAGTGAAGCGACTGAAAACACAAAAAAGTTAAATTCCACAAAATCACAATGTTTTGATAATTTAGCAGTTTGAAAGGATAAATCCTTCTAGTCTCCGCCTGCGTGTGTGCTGCTGCTGTATACATACAAACGCTCCCTCAGGCAGGTTTCACAGTTGCTCGACAGAGCCTGTTTTCAGATGATGGACACAGCATACATGCAATGTTACATCATTTCTGCAAAACAGATGCAGAAAAAAATAACAAATAAATCACCAACATGTTACAAATTGCAGTTTTAATATAATTTTGAATAGGACATTTTGGTTATTGGTCCTTTTTTATCATTTTAGAAATCTGTTTACCTTAAAGGCACCAGATATCAACACATTTGAACACCTGTTAGAGATTTTGGAATGTTCATTCATTCATCACACTCATTAAAAAGCACCAATATTGTTTGGAGGAGTGATGCCTCCAGTAGAGTTCAGACTTCAGAGAGTCAATGTCAGGCAGCATCTGTTTTTGCTGCCTGTACTGTCCTAACATTTTGTGCAGCTCAAACATTGGATGGCATTTTTTTTCTTTTAATTTGTCACCAAGTATGACTTACAAACAACACAATTCTCATTTGAACCCTGAATCCAAACTCAGATCCAATTTAGTGTGTTGTAACACTAAATGCTGAACATGTCCTCACTTAGAAGGTCTTTGCCGACTCTTACAAATAAGGAAGTAGCAGAGCAGCAGCAGGGTAAAGTTGTGTGCAGTGACTTCATGGGTGTCACCACGGTTACGCACTGATGGATGATGTAGGCCATTATCTCCCCAAAGCAGGGCGGATTAGGAAAAATGGGATTTCAGATTATGCTCCCTTCGAAACCCCTCACACCCTCTGCCATCACTCAGTTATGTGATTAGTGTTAAAACAGAGGGAGAAGATATCGTTTTGGAAATAATCCTAATACTAATTATCAATTTAAATGTGACCCTTCATTAGGGCTGTGGAAGATAGTAATCAGACTCTGCTGGGTTACCTGTAATAATGTTCATTCAGTAGCACAAACACGTTAGTCAAAAAACTTGACGCATGTTGACGTCTGACATTGATACCTTTATTTATTTGTTTTTAAAATATAACACAAATAATTGGGCTTAAAATTATGTTTATTTAAGTGACTTTTTAAAAATATTATTGTATCAAATGCATGTATTTCTTTATTGAAGAATTCATAAAAGTATACAAATGTATTCAGTATAATAAATATGATTATCAATGCAACAGCCTTTAAAACCAGCAAAAAGTCATATGAGGATGTCCAAACTCTAAGACCATACCATATAGATATAATATCCATATATTGTCCAGCCTTACATAATCCTACAACGCGACAACAACAATTCTAGTGAAGCATGTTTATGATGATTAGGGGTTTTAAGTCATGTTTTTCTCTTCCTGATATATCAGTATTGTATTGGCTCATCCCTAATATATATTAAATACACACATGGGATATTCCAATACTAATGGAATTGTAACAGTGATATTCATTTGTGAAAACAAAATTATGAGTGGATCATAAAATAGAGTGACGTTATTGACGTCATTCAATTGTGTTAGACAATTTTTGTCAATAAAAAAAAGTGCGTAGACAATGAAATAAAAAAGACAATTAATAATAATTAGAGTCACTTTATCTCTCACTCCATCTTAAACTAATTTCAGTATACCAGTGTGTGAAGTATATGTGAGGAAGAGGAGGATGAAGAGAGAGCAAATGATCTTATTCGGAATAAATCTGCCTCCTGTTAAAGGTCTGTAGCTGACTTTCCAAACTTTGTCTTTCTCCCCCACCAACCTACTGTATTGCAACACTAATGTTTATTCCTGTTCTTCTTCTGTTTGCTTCTTTTTAGTTAAATTACCTTTCCACCATTAAAACAACTTATTACAATGCAATGGTTTGAGGTTAGCACGCAGCACCCTCACACCACAATATATACATAAAGTTAATATGACAATAACATTTACAGTGTTTACAATGTATATATATATAAATATATATATAACATGAGAAATAACATGACTCGAATATCAAACGTGAAAAATGTAAAATGTGAATGAGATGAGTAACTATAGTATTTAAAGGAAGAGTTCAGGTTTTTCAAGTATGGTTTTATGAGGTGCTTAAATATCGCCAGTGGACAGTGTGCATCTGCCTGCATGAGACACACACTAAAAACATGGCTGCCAGTAGGAACACAAGCAGAAGTCTCACCTAATTAAATCTTATGTTTGCCATAATAGAAACTTCATAAACCTGAAGGATTATTTAAAGGTAAAAGGGTACATTATGCAGACCGGCATATGTCAGTATTTTTCTATATTATCTTGTGCTTTTCTTTTTTTATTATTGCTGATATTATTAATGTTGTAGGTGGTCAGTGAGCAGTTTTATTTTACTTCAAGTACTATAGCTTTACATATTTGTTTTTCACAGTTCTCTCATTTTGCAAAATTAGTAATGACAACATCATATATATGTATATATATATGTATATATATATATATATATATATATATATATATATATATATATATAACAACATAAATTGATTTATTCATTGTTATACAGACTATTGTTATTGTGAAGTTGTTGACACCACACTGTGATTTTGGAGATAAGCATCTCAAAGTAATCAGACTATGTTTGTGTGTTAGTTTATAGACTACAATGTTGTGCAGAAATAATCAGTAATCAATGAAGACTCTGCTGTTATGTCTTGGAATCCAATCACAAAAAACCCCCACACACATTCTCTTCCTTCAAACTACAGATGTCATCTTTATTTATCTTGTCTCTGATCTTCATTCAAAGACAACACACACACCTTATGAACTGTGCCTATAAAGGAAGTTGTTTTCCTGTGATTTCTGCTGCAACTATCATTGCAGTAAAAGAATAAAGCACATTTATAGCTGTGCAATTTTGCCTGTTAGCAAACAGCGTCCCAATTATCTCCCATTTGATTGCCTGTCTCTATCAAGGTGAGCGATTAGACCAGCGCTCCTGTGAAGCTCTGGAAGTCGTCCTGAAATCGCTGCACTTTGATTTCATCAATCTGCAGGCGGCCCAACTGGAAGAAAATGTGAGTTTTATGAGCAAAACTTATTTTCCCTCATCTTCGTCTTCCAATTCCAGCACCGTTTCATATTCAGGCCTCACTGTGTATCAGATTAGAGGCAGTTTCTTTTTTTTTTTTTCATTCCAAAAAGAACTTCATAACGTTCCTTTTAAGCCTTGCTTTCTTCATTTCTCTTCTTCACTATATATTCTTTTTCCAGGGAGCATCGTCTTTGCTGGATATGATTTTGTACTATGAATCTACAACCCATCTTGACATTTCTGACAACAACAGTATGGGAACATCCGGTTGGAGGGCCCTCGCTCATTTGATAAAGCAGGTTGGCTGACACAGTGGAATAGTCATCTTTCTTGTAGACTTTCTCTGGGGAATAATGTATACATCCTAGAAAGTGAGTGTGTTGTACATGACAGGAATGGGAGACGCTGGGCAGAGTAAACGGGGTGTTATTTCAGCCATAACAAACACTGCTAGTGACACTTTAAAGACACATATTCAAAAGTCCCGTCTGACATTTTCTGGAATCCTCTCCTGCCAGATCTGTAGTCAAATTGTGAGCCCATGTGAGAACACAACGGGAAAAGCTCTGGGTAATTCAGTTGGTGAGTGAGTGAATGTCCTCTCTTCTAAGCCAGGCTCAACCTCCTGCCCTGGATGTTGTGGACATTGACTCAGACAATCTCCCAATGTTTTCATTATTCATGAAAAGCAACACTGTCCAGAGTTCATGTCTGAAAACAAATTACATTAAATTCTGGATGACAGAAAACCTTCCACAAATCAAAAACTCCCCCGTTCATATACCCGTCCTCAGGGTTGCAGTCATGTCGATAGTGCCACGTATGCCTGATGTTATGGCTATTTGCAGGAATGAAACAAGTGATTATACAAATTTGTCCGATGTCAACATGTTTGTGTCCATCAGCATGTATGTGGGTGTGCTCAGGGAGACAGGGATAAAAAAAAGACAAGAGAAGCTCCAGTGGTACAGCCAGATATGGTCTATGGCGTGAACATGGTCTTTAACAGTCCTAACCACTTGCCAAGAGATGGTGAAGTTCTTTGTGTCCATGCATTCATTCTCTCTCTTTTTCTAGCTCTCCATTTTGTTCAGATTACACTTGTCTTTGTCTTTAACTGCATTCCTGTGCGTTTCAGAGTGTGTGTCTGTCCAGACTGGACATTTGTAGCACGCCCATCGTAGACTACCCAGCCATGTCTCTGTCCAAAGCTCTGCTGACCAGCCGGCTCACAGTGCTGCACCTTCACAATGCCCAGCTCAGCGGAATGCCACTATTCACACTGGGTATGACGTACATTACACTCACTCACACACACACAACTGATGACTCCTCAGCTTTGGATACTGAGTACTGATCATGTGTGACTGTGGACTGTGTTTCTACAAGAATGTATGCGTGTTTGTGTGTGTGTGTGTGTGTGTGTGTGTGTGTGGGGCGGATGAGTTGTAGTGTGTCCTGTGGCCAGCAGGACCAGATTTTGACCTGTGACCATCTCTGCAGGTCTAGACCCAGATTAGAGGGCTAATCTCTAACTTGTCACTTTACACATCACTGCACACATCTTTGACAGCTCTGGCAGCGAGGACACGCACATACACACACACAGACACACACACACAGTCAAGGTTAGGCAATAATACGCCACATATTGCTTAGCAAGATTTTGCGGTAGCAGCAAAAATAGAACATTTTCCTGTACCCACCAGGCTTTCAATTGACTCCAATGTAAATACACTGGTGGCACATTTAGACCCTCAGAGCAGAGCATGGATATCCATTCACGATGATAAATTATCCAGGTTAGGCCTCACATTTATTCACTCTTCGCTCACATTTTTATTTTATACACCAACATTTCCATGACCAATAATAAATCATCCATTTATAGTAATTGATGCAAACAGCAATATTAACGTGTGAATTGACACACACAAGGCGACGCTGAGGAATCGTGACAGAACGGGCTATTCTTTTTTTTTTTTAATTATAAAACTAAAATGTTTCCTGATATTCAAGGGAAAATTGCACATCTATTATTTATGTGTTGTATATCTATAACCACTGGATGGCGTCGGCAGCAGTAGGTGAGGTTTGTGGAGTTCCATGAATGCATCTTGTAGTAATTTGTGGTTTTGAGAGAATTTGAGAGAGTTGTGTCTTAGCCAGAGAGGACAAACCGAACAGTGAGAAACACTGCATGGAAATATGCTGTTCCAACTTTGTATGGAAAAGGGAGCCACCCTCTCACCCAATTAAAGGATACACATTCAAGCACATTGTCATCTGATATGAGATAGGATCCATTGTGGAAGGCTGGCCTTGAGGTTGCGCTGTAGCTGTGATAGACTGATTGATAGCAGGTGAACTTGAGCATGAAAACGAGAGCACAGCAGGAGTCGCCGCCTACTGAAATGACTGCAGTAAAGATCACGAGGTACTCCATTCCAACATGAAGAAGAAGTTGTAGAGGCCTTCCCAGGTAAAATATTTCAGGATCTCCAAAAAAAGTCATAGTTTTTTTTCCCTTTAAATTCCCTCATTATTGTTCAAAATTTAGAGTCATATTGAATTAATGTGTGTTTTGGATATTCCCTGTGCATCTGTGTAATGTGTACTGTACTGCGGTGCACATGTGTCTGTGTTGCCTCTGCCGCCCTCACATCTCGATCAATGCCACAGATTTGATCAAGCCTGTTGGGCTGCATGTGGAATGCCAACATTGTCATTAGGCACAGGGGGGACCAAATGGTGGAATCGGTGGGATTGATCCGGTCGACTCCACTGCGAGCGCCCAATACCGCAATCAGGGGCCCCCCGCAATCGAAGGCAATGATCCTCAGCCGGGACCCCCTGTCGAGAGGGAGGGTGGGGGCTTGGTTGAGGCAGGGAGCAGGGTGGAGTGGGGTGAGGGATGAAAATGGAAGACGGAGGGTTGTGTGTGTGTGTTTGGGTTTGAGATGTGGGATGTGGGACAGTTAAACATCAAATCAAACTGATCCAGGTGATTTTTATTCTCCCAGCTGAGAGGACGACTGTCTGTGGTCACTGGTTTGATTCAGAAGCAGAACATAATGAAACATTTAACTATGAGCTGTACCATATGTTGTATCATTCACAATAATAAAGAATGAGGATGAGAATGAAGGGCGATTTCGATCTGTGTTGGAGAACTTGAAAATGTGATTGGGAACTTTGCACTGTGGAGCGCAGCATGTATGGCAGTAGTGTGCAAGCTGCCAACATTTATTTGAAGAAGAAGATGTACTGATATTAGTTTATACATGATTAAAAAGTCTACATCATGATGTAAAAGGAATAGATATGTAAGTGCTGATATCACGGATTCAGGAGCTGCTGGTCTACTGCAATTTTATGTTGAGATTTAGAGTTCCCCACAAAGCAATAATATTACTGTAAGGCACTCAACAGGCTCGTAAAATCTACACCTTCTCTTTAACTTACTGTTAGACAGACCTTTTCAAATAAAAATGTAAGTTAACAAATTGCTCACTCTCCAGCACCAAAGTACATATAGACAAAATCTACGGGAGCTGCTAAACCACTGCTGCCTCATATGGGAAGTTTATGTCACTCAGTTAAATCCAAACTAAGGTTTTGAGACACAGCCTTTGCTAAATAACAGACTTGAATGTGCTGATAGAGGCAGCAGTGGATCAACAGGTCTGGTACCATGAAGCAAAATCGGGGATGTTCTTCTTGGACTTTGCTGTGGGGTGAGCGAGTGATACACAGACTGGGACAATAATGTAAACATGTTCATCTATAATATTCCACTTCAAACTAACAAAGTCTATGATCATTTGAACACCCTTTTGTTTCTGTTGGTGTCCATAGTTGGTGCACTGAAGATAAACAGGGCTTTGCAAGAACTCCATCTCACCAACAACTCGCTGAACAGCTACCAGGATGCACTGCAGCTCGGAGACCTGTTACGCTACAACTCCACTTTAAAGACTCTGGAGCTCAGCAACAATGCTCTGGCAGATGCTGGTAAAAAAAAAAAAACAAAAACCCATTAATGACTGGATGTTAAGGAATTGGCTTATGTATTTTTATTTTTTTTATATTTTAGTAGACATCCATTTGTGCAACTGATAATCTAAGTTTATCTTATTTGTGACATGTATTTATCGGAGGGCTAATGTATAATATAATAATAAAATACTCAGAGGAACACTTTCATGATATTGTTAGCTATCTGGACATGACGGGGATGTAAACAGATAAAATAAGGTGTGAAGCGCTTGTCAGTTTCACGTATCCTTTTTGACTGCAGGTCTTGAGGAGCTGTGTGATGGTCTGAGGTGGCAGACAGCAGGTCTGAAGGTTTTACTGCTGAGGAACAACCACATCACTGCACATGGCATGGTCTTTCTCGCCAGTACTCTGGTAAGGAACAAACATATGTCAACATATTAAATAAATGCTGCATTCATTATAAAGAAATGCATCTCGTCTGCTATGGTTACAGCTCCTGCATGTGAGAGTCCAGACATTGTCTGTACAGGATCCAATTATTAAGAACAGCAACATGTTAAATGTAGTTTTACAACTCTTTCACGCAATATGTTTATCTTTAACTCTAATCCATGTGTTTATCACATTATTTTTTTTATTTGAGTCTAATTGACCTCATCTAATGCTTCTTCTTCTAATACATTGTTATTGGCACCGCTATCAATGGCTAGCCAAGGATACGTTTGTGTCCATGTTTTTTTCCGACTTCTCTCTGAAGCGCTGTGACTCCGATGTTAACGGAACACTGCATAAAAGTGCTGTGAATAGTAACCAGGATAAGAAAATGAACTGTCCAACAGTTACCCACTCAAATCTATTTCTGGCCATGAAGTGATCAAAACAGCACTCGGCACTAAGCTAAGCTAATCTCTTTCCCTGTATCCAGTATTTAGGAAATGAAAAGCTCAGAGACTCATCCGGAGCATCCCCTCCGAAAAAATGTCCCGCCTCCACGCGTTTCACTGTAGACTTCTAATAACATGCATTCCTTCCACCTGATTGGCAGCATAAACTGCACCTTCCTGTCATGTGAGTGGCGAATGGGGAAGTCAGAAGGCTAGAAATTAAAGGCCTGCAACACACACACACACACACACTCACACACATACGTTGCCTGTCTCTTCCAGTGTTACCAAAAGAAGGAACAGTTTAAATAATAGATGTGTGTTAAGCAGGGCTGCTCATGTGGCCTGCCAGTCATGAGGATAAGTAGATGTCCTCACAGGCCGTAATGATGATAATTATATAGCCATCGCTGGTCGTGTTGAATATGATGATGAGGAGAGCTGTTATTAACCTTTCTGCTTGGTGTGTCCTCTCTGTCCTCCTGGTTGTTGTCTTTTGAAGGACCAAGATGAGGGGCGGCATATCTGGGCTTTTAAATCCACTTGACTCCAGTTTGTAGAATTTGACTCTTGATCTTAAAATTTCTTCTTTCTTTGGTATAATTTTTTTTTTTTATAAAAATGATTTTATTTTTTGCATGTCGCTCATTCCGTGCTTCCGCTTTTTTCATCTTTTTTAAGCCGGCATGTCGTGAGAAAGCATACTGTGTGTTTGGTGGTTTCACACTCCCGCCTCCCCCTTCCTCTCATACTTCTCACTCCAACCCTCCCGTGGTTTACGTTTGACAGGCTTCAACCATGCTTGACTCTCACACACTCTCAACCACGCAGTCGCCTCTTTAATTGTCTGCTATTATCCCTCGTGCATAGCCATTCAACAAGCTCTTCCTCCCTCTCCTCTTCAGTGGAGAAACGTCTTGCCATGCATGCATTGGATGTGCCAGTGCCTCTGTGTGCCGCAACTCAGCAAGGGAAAATAGAGGTGGTGGTGGGAGGGGAGGGTGCTCTCAAGTGTGTTTGCGGTGCAAATTAACTCTAAAGAAGATGCTCTCTGGGTCTGTTCCTCGCCTTCCTGGCTTTCCTTCCGCCCCCATGCTCAATCTCTTCAGAGCAGTGACCAAAAGAGTTAAACAAGGGTGGCGAGGCGAGGGGCAACCAAGGAGTGGGTGGTGCGTTCCTCTTCAAGCTGTTGGGCAACACGGGCCCCGTGTGCCCCAGACACCCCCAGCTTTATGCACCAGCTAATCATGCTTCCATGCTAATGCGGCTCTGGAGAGCGAAAGCCGAGGAAGTTGTGAGCTTTTAACATGAAAGGAAACAATTTCAAGACGGAATAATAGTCACAGCATAATAATGATGATGATAATTAAAACTTCTCAGCTCTTTCACACTCACAGCACTGCAGCGTCTAAAGGAAAGATTCACTGGAGGGTAAAGTCATTCACACTCATAGACTGTTACATATCTAAAGCACTGATGAAAATGCGGAAAAACTTGTGTTTATAAGGTAAAGTAGAGTGAATAATTGTTTGTCTCTGTGTGTTGGCCCTGCAATGGACTGCACTGTCCAGACTGTACCCCGCCATGTCAACTTGGATTGGCTCCAGCCCCCCATGACCTTCATGTGGATGATAGAGCAGTAGCAAATGAATGAGTGAGAAAGTAATTTAAATGCTTTTGTTTGTTGGCACTGGTGACAAAAATCAAGTTTGAGCAAGATTTGCCTGGAGGAACCCTCGTCTGCGATTTAATTCCACTGCACAGATACATTCAGCAAAGATGGCATTTTGGCTAAATTCAGAAACTCCTAAAAAGGGAACTCATCACAAACCCCTGGCACGCTAGAGGTGCACAAAAGAGAAGTCAGCTTTTGTTTACATGCAGCGTGGCGGTCACCGAAAAGCAGTTGTCTTTCAATCCAACAGTTGCTTCCATTTTAAGTGACTTGTCCCCCAGTCAAAAATTGTTAAACGCCATTACTAGATAGTCATTGCTCCTAGAAAACTACTAAAACTACACTACAAATGAACGTTTCTATTGAGACCATGGCCTCAGTTCAACAGGAAGTCAGCCATTTTGAATTTGGCTTCCATCTTGGCAATTTGCACAAGAAATAAATGAATGAACTGGTCTGAGTATGATAATCATACCAACATTTGAACACATCAATTTGTACAAAACATATCAAAGTACATTGACTGATCTGCTCGAAACTTCAAACATGAGACAAGAACAACACCAGCTGGCAGCTTGGCGGCTGCGAGGGCCTGCACAATGCTGCTTGTCAGATGCTGTGTTGTTGTGATTGTCCACTCAGGAGGACAGTTGAGCTTGTGTCACAGCCTGTCGCCCGTGTCTGGTCCCTGTTATCATCATGCCATGACCTAAGTAAAACTTGTTTCACAGCCAATACTGAAGGTCCTGGAGGTCCTGGATCTGGCTGAGAATGTCCTGGAGAACGAGGGGATCCAGGTGATCAGGACATCCCTGATGGTGAACTGCTCATTGAAGCAGCTTGGACTGTCCCAAACCAACATCACCTGTGAAGGTACAACGACCCAAACACTGATCCACTTTAAAGGGTTTTCCTGTCTAAGGGAAATATAATTTCATGTCATTAACATGAAAATCATTTAAGTGAAAATGTGCTATTGGTTATACATATATATCTATATATATAGATAGATATATTCATTAATATTTCATATTATTGTTGTTATTATTATTATTATTGATAATAATAATAATAATAATAATAATACAAGTATCAGTTGAATTTGAGATCAGAATAACTTGAGTATTTGTGTTTGTGCTGTGTGTGACATAGTCTACAAATATATAACAGAGGTTAAAGAACATATTCACGCAATCTTTGTTGTGAACAGTGTGGGGCTCACAGATAAGATTTATTCTCAAGAACAGCAGCACAGCTCACTTATATGAGATGTGCCCAAGATGTGCATCGTGTGCAGGAAGTGTGGCTGCTCTAATCTGATAATATGCTCTGCAATGCATCCTCACTGTTCATCAATCCAGTGTGACCCAGAGAATAGCCTGTTAAAGAGTTAAAAAGAGTCCAGACAAAGGTTCCTTCTAACTGGTGTTTTCCTGGGTCAAGGTGCTGTGGCATTGGCTGAGGTCCTCGCTGAGAACCATCACATTCAGCGCCTGGACCTCCGTCAGAATGAGGTCAAGGTCGGGGGCCTGATGGCCTTGTGTCTGGCCCTGAGAATCAACCACTCACTTGCTATTCTGGACTTGGACCATGTTCCCCCAGAGGAGCAGGTAGGTGAATTAAGTCTGCACCATTACATATTGTTTTAAATCTTACAATGATAAAAAAAAAAAAAAGGCCATATCACAATAACAAATGATGTACAGTAGCTGTGTGCTGACAGTTTGATGTGGGACAAGAAAGTAAAAATAAGCCTAATTTCTGGGAAATTGTTCTAATTGCGTTACTAAATAATACATAATACTAAAACTTGTAATAAAGCTAATCTCGGCAAGCAAGTTTTGGAAATAATTACATTTTAAGAAAAAAAAAATCACCTTTTGTCTTAATAAGATATTGCAGCTTATCCCAACCTCTCCTGGTTTGAGGTGTGTATTAAGGATGTGTAAAATTCTAAAGTATAATTGACTATCACAGATTGGTGTGTTTGTGTGTGTGTGGGCAAATATAAGATATTATAACATATACATTCTTAAAGTCAATTTATACAAGTAAAAGAAGACTCACTTGAAGTAAACATTTCTTTGTCTGAAAAGTTTGAAAGTGGCTAAAATTAGCTTACCCCATTGGCAGATAGAAAATAAGATCATTTAAATAAGCTTAAGAATATTTGGCTTACTTCGTTGTAGTTGTGGTGTTTTTACAGTGCAATGCATTTGTATCCCAGTGAACTAAACATGCTGCTTTTCTCTTTGGGCTCACAGCGCTCTCTCCTCCACTCTGCTTCAGACAGTGTGTGTGTTCCGTTTGTTTTAAGGGCAGAGTTTTGATAAGAGAGCAGACAGTGGGATGTTCAGTTGCAGTGCTTTGTTTTCTCTCTGTTTCTATAGACAACTTTATTTTTGATGGCTATGCAAAAGTGAACAGGGTTACGGCAATTAACAAATATTTTAGAAACAAATGAAGGACTGTAACGTGAACCTCAAATTGCTCCTGGTGCCTGTGACGGCAGCGTGTGAATGATGTGTGGTCATAGACTGTATCTAAGAAATACACGTAGAATAAAAAAATAAAATGTCTAGGACAAAAGTAGTATTTATCCACCGAGGGCAACTCCACTCTGAAAGGATGTTTTTTCTTTTGGGATTGGCATTATCTGGGATTGGGCCAAGCACTAGGAGTACACTGGGTGACCCCCACCCTTTGGCCAGGGTCAATTTAGAGTGTACCATTCCGTCCCATTCAACCTAATCAATAGGGGGCAATGAGGATTGTTTACTTAGTGGTACCCCAGCCCTAGACCTGCCGTGCTTAAATTGAGTGAGCACCAGTGTGATGGTTTCTATTGTCCAATGGGAGCCTGGTGGCCAGTGACCTTGTTGAACTTCCAGTTTCAAAAACAGGTCACATTGCAAATCAATGGGAGAAAACTACCATTTTTATAGACTGTTTGTGTATATGTCTAAGCATTTCATAGACGTGCTGAAAGTGAAAGTGTGTGCGAATGAGGGAAATGGTAAAACTATGCGGTATGGGCTGTCATCAAGACTAGAAGCACGGGGACTTAGTGTATAGCACTGTTTTTTGTAGTTTGTACAGCATACATGCCATATGCACATGATCAGTGTCTTCCTTTAGAAATGTTTTTATTGTGTGGATGAAGACATTTCCTGAAATGATGGAAAACAAAGAAAAAGAGTGTTTATGTTTGTGTTCTGTTTCTGTGTGGATACAGCCTCAGTTTCCACCTTTCCTGACTGAAATGCACCCCTTCCAACTAAATGGGACACAGTGTTTTCAAACTTCTCTGTTTTAGGCTACAAATGGCCAAGAAAGTGGAGATGTCAAGCCTGTGTGTCAGCTTCGTAGGCAGTCAAATGACTGTTGGTGTCTTCAATTAAAAATATCCCTCTAATTTAGAATGAACAGATATTAGTAGTTGATTCAGACTCACTCACAGATTTGTCACTTGGAGACACAAGTAAGTCATTTGTGTGTCAGTTCATTAGAGGGTTTTTTTTCCCCCCTTTCTCTCTCCCTGTCTCTCTCTCTCTCTGTTCCATGGCTGCAGAGGCCTGAGGAAAATGATGCCATAACTTTAATACATGCCCCTGCTGGATTCACAAAATAATTACCCACACTTGCCATCTGTTTGTCATGATTTTATCTCCGCTAACTTATTTGCATATTAAAGCATTAATTAAAATCTCAGAGGAACGGGATGCTTATTTTAAAATTAACTCTGAAGGCGATCCGTACACAGCTTCCAAAGTTGTTTTATTTTTGTTTGCAGTGGTTTTCTGTTTGTCTGCGTGTTGTTTACACGATTAAGTCAGATTTTTATGAAATGTCTCCTCTGGCTAAAGTCAGATGGCAAGATGTGCCAGATTTTGGCGACGCATCTTTTAAGAGTCCTGACGCTTCTGTGATTGTTTGTCATTAAAGCCAGGACATCTTCTTCTTTTTTTTCCTCTTCCTTTTCCTCATTTTTTTTTCTTCTTGCACCTTCCCCAAAATCCCCCCATATCGGTGCCTCTGTTTTCATGCTACTCTAAGCTACCGAGAGACATGATTAGCATTTTCACCATTGTTGGAAGTTAGTGTGGCTGGGTATTTTAAGCGAATGGTAATAAGGGGAATTTTTAAGCTCTGTCAGGTTTTGGAGTCACACAGCTGGGATTTGTTTCGGTGTGGCAAATCCAGGTGGGAGTAGTGACGATTGTATTAAGAAGCAAATCTTTCCATCAGAAAACAGCGGGTGGCCAGATCAAGTGTTCTCGCTCAGTCTCATTCCCCGGGTCGCCAAGGAATACATGAAAATTTCATTCCAGTGGCAGAAAATAAGTGTGGGTATAAATGTGACTGACTGACAGAGAGGGTTATGGCAGCACATGTGTGTGTGTGTGTGTGTGAGTGTTTGACAGTCGCTGATGTGGAGTTTGGGTGTTTATACATGTGTTTCTGTATGTGTGTGGTTTTAGAGCAACGCGGGGGTGCAGCGGCAACTGAAGATGCACATATTTAAAAGGCGAGAAAAAGAAGATGGCGGGATGGGAGGGGTGGAAATCTGGGTCCTCTCGTCTTTGTTTACAAGAGTCAGATTTTTCATGTCTGTTGCCACACTGCTCCATTTGATCAGTGGCCTGCTTGTTGTTAATTATTAATTATTTACCCTGATAAAATATTCATGCAGCCCGGCCCTTGTGGAAAACAGACTTTTTCCAAGGGGCAAGTTCTAACTGTAGCCACTGTAAGGTGGAGCTGTTTACACATTCTCATCAGGGACTCTGTCAACCCGGCTAATGAACCACACTTCCTCTTGCCCGACGCGCTCTTAATTCATCACGGGTCGGATGAGGGAGGCTGTTTACCTGGTTGATGCTCAGATAAATGGACTTGTGTTTTGGCCAGTGTGAGCATATATTGTCAGTACTTCTCCGGCATGAGAAATTGGTGATAAAGCTGAAGAGTGTCCTCCCCTCAATGTCGCTTGTCAGTGAGGTGTAGCTTTTAGACAATGGTTAGCTCGCTGAGTGATAATTACAGCTCTCTGTGTGTGTGCGTGTGTGTGTGTGTGTGTGTGAGTGTAAGGAAGGAAAGGCAGTTCAGCTTGTTTCAGTGTTCCTGTGGAGGGAAACAGCATGAAATGCTGTTGGTCTTTGAGAGGAATCCAAAATGCAAGAAATTACTTGTAATTGTAGTCATGTGTGTAGTCATAGTATGTGGAAGTAACTAAAGGTCTGACTTCCACAAAATAACACATGGTATTTGTTTCGCCCACATATGTGTGAATTAATCTATCTACCAAGTGTATGTCTATGTGTCCTCTTGTCTTATGGGACAGCTCATGGCATAGTGGAAAGGGAAGGTTTGAACCCTCTGCTGGTAATCAGAGGATTGCTGGTTTTAATCCCAACAGCTCATCGGCTGAGGTACTCCTGAGCAAAGTACCCAATCCCCATTGCTCCCCATTGATTGGGTTAATTGGAAATTTGAAATTGATCCCTGCCACAGGGGGCCATATCTAGTGTGTACTCATAGTGCCAGTCCCAAAGCCGGGATAAATGAGAGGTTTGTGTCAGTAAGAGCATCCGGTGTAAAAAAAAATCCTTTCCAAACTGTAAGAGGGAGAAAACGCAGTTATAATGGTGATTTCATAATGCTGTTACACTGATTTGACTCTGGTACTGAATGTGTCATAATTAAAAAAACATCCATTGAAGGAGAAGAGGTGGGAGACAGGTCGACAGGATATGGTAGTGACATCTGAGTCTAGTATGTCTGTAGAGAGATTGCTGTGGGAAATGTAAGGCACAGAGGCAGCATTTGAAGGACTCTTATTTTCACAGCAGTGTGAAACACAGAGGTCTGTGGGTGTGTGTTTTTTGGGGGCATCCTCACTGTCATGGTCAGTCCCAGTGGGGTTGGTATAGGTGACAGGATGCCTGACCATGCATGTAGTCAGCACTCAGGTTTCACCTGGCATGATGATGACTCGGCTGCTCAAGGGAATAGAGTCGTACGTAGGCAGACACCAGCAACCAGGCAGAACAAAGCTCCCAGCAAGGCCTCTGAGGGCAGTGAAAGAAGAACCCAGAGCAGCCCGGGGAGACCAGGCCTCACACTCAGTCACACACTGCAGGAAACACACCTCACTCACACAGCTCAGAGAAAGTAAAAAAAAGACATATTTAACCAAGTGAATCAGAGGAGGACAGTTTATTTCTCCTGACCTAACAAAAGAAAGTCACCTGAAGGAGTTTCCACTGTCACTGTTGAGTGTCACGTAACCTTGGACCGTGATACAGCCAATCATTTATCTGTGGAAAGACACATGCAGGGCGAGTAAAGCATGCATACAAACATGATGAAGGGATCTGTCACTGTTAATTAAACATTGATAACTTTCTTCTATAAGTGAAAGCTGACAGCAGTTAATTATTATTTTACAATACAATTGTCTATTTCAAAGTGTGTCGTAAAAAGTGAGTCAACCAACAAAACGACTATAACACTGGTTATACATTGGTTCTCTGCTAACAAAAAAAAGAGACAATTCATAGGCTATATTTATACGTTTTGTGTACATCTGTGTACAAAAAGTTCATTTGAAAGACTTACTTTAAGTTTATTTTTCACTTTAACCTCATTGTTGCTCTTACTTTTAAACATTGTTTTTTCTTGTCATTAATTCTCCCTGAAACTAGCATGCACATGCTCACTGTAGCAGAAGGGTCGTGTATTTAGTCTGGACACAGAATGGGTCAGCCCATGGCCTAGACCAAAGGGGACTTGGTTCTTAACTGGACGGTTGCTTGTTCGAATCCCAACAGGTAAAGGGCTGGAGTACCTCTGAGTAATTCCATTTGCTCTGCATTGATTGGGGTAATTGGACACGCTAATGGCGTATTTCCACTGCTCTACTCACCTCGGCACGGTACAGCACGACGTGGCACGATTAGGTTGCATCTCCACTACAAAAAAAGTAACGGATCTACAGTTCGGTGCTGTTCGGCTTGATTTCTGTCCACACGTCTCCGGAGTACAGACTCCTACTCCACTACAGCAGCAGGGTCTGTGATGCCGCTCACGATCGACGGTGTTGTCCCTAAATACACCATTCCACTTTAAAAGACTCCTGCTAAATAGAGGTTTCCCTGGTAGTTGTTGGAGATTAACCCACTTTTTTAGGATTGTTAAGTAGTTTTAACTGATCTACAGTTCGGGCACTGTTAGGCTTGATTTGTGTGTGGGACGTCTCTTCCTGTTAACGGCACTCTGGCCAATCAGTGGGTGGCAGTCTGACCAATCGTCGCATAGTACCTACTCAGCACGCTTTTGGAACCTCGCCTGAGCAGGTACTAAAAATAGTAGAACCGGTGGAAATACACCATAAATTGACCGTAGAAATGGGCAGCCACACATCCAGTGTATTCCTAGTGCCAGTACCAAATAAATGGGAGGGTTTCACCTGGAAAAGCTCTGCCAAATCAAATATGTGGATCATCCACTGTGGCGACACCGAGAGAGGGAGAAGATGAGAAGATTTTTTTATTTATTTATTTATTTTAATGGATGCACAATGCTCATCTGTTCACAAATAATTTTGTCTGACATGTATGTGCATTTGTTTGAAATGAAAATGCCGTAGCATGGATGCAGCCTGTGCTACCAGCAAAAGTACTTGACTGAACTATCGTCATGTCCTCCACCAAAACACAGCATTGCTCTTTTAGAATCCACTTTTCCCCTGATGCCTCTGAAAGGGACAAAGTTGGATTAGTCTCAGATGAGAAGGGCTGGGGGCGGGGGCTGAGGTTGCTGGGAGGTGGCGATCCCCTGTCTCCCTGCAAACACAACAACAGCAGAAGCAGCAGAAACACACTCCTCGCTGCACTCCTGATGTATTTTCAGGCAAAAACAGGCATATTTGCCAGATGTGTAATTTACTGCTGCTCTCATTTGCATATTAAAGCCTTAATTAGCTCCTCTGAGCGTGTGTGTGTTTGTGTGTGTGAGTGAGTGAGTGGGTGAAGGGCTCGGGGGGTGTGGTGTAATCACTTGGACGTGCAGTGAAGGGGGGTCTGGATTGGGGCCGGAGGGGAGCACCGTCATTTTCCTTCCCCGGTTCCCCCTTTGGACCAGTGTGTTCTGATACAGAACGAGGTGGAGCTCTTTGAAGAAGAACACTTGACGTGTCTGCTTGTCACTGTTAATGTTCGTCAAACCAAGACATTTGGCCTGTGTGATTATAGGAAGCAGAGCTGAGCCTTTCTTCTCATGTTGTGTTCTATTTACATAGGAACTCATAAGTCGGAACTGGGAGTGAAGTCACCCTCAAGTTTATCACATTCAAGTTGAGAAGTTAGAAATCCGAGTTCAGTAATTGTTCCTGTGTAAGAACCTTAGAACCCTGAGTTGGAAATGGAACACACCATTAGTATTGCATTTCAGTAAGAATGTGTTAAATTAACATTCACTTCTGGGTCAATTCTGGGTTCCTGGGTATATCTGCAAATTTTAAAATTGGGAACAAGTTAAGACTGTCCACACTATGCTCACACTAGGTTTGGACAAAAATCCAGGGACGACTTTGGGCTTGGCTCCCGTTCAATCACCTCAATTGACTTGATAATTTCAAGTTCTATGAGTGAAACATAAAGTAGAATAGGGCGGATTTAAATGGTGTTTTATAAATTGCTTGCGCATAAATGGTGTTCATTATCTTTTTGTAAATAATAAACACAACACAACCATCCCTTTTCCACCACAACAACTCAAAATACACCATGACGTTTGCATTATATAAATAGTTATCAGCAGTTACAGTTCAGCTGAGCAAAAGTTGATAAAGAAGAACTGTTGGTCGTTAATGGTTAGTCTGAAATTGTTTAATACTCATAAGTAGTGCTGATAAGTCATAAAGGTGTGAGGCTTGTAGTTGCTTTGTAATGATAACTTTTGTCATTTGCCACGGCCATAAATAAATACTACAACCACCATGACAGTCAAAGTACGCTTCAGCTTTCTTTAACCGTGTTTGGCTCGATAAAAAATACAGCATGCCTCATTTCAGGTTCAGACAATATTCTCTCGGGTTCAGTCGAGGCAGTGGGAGTCGCATTCTAGTCCACACTGGATCGTGTTTAGCATGAAAAAAAGACTTCACGAACACTGGTCAGGTTATTACCAGTGTACACAGTAAGCAGAATGTTTGTCTGCTCTGCAGTTTGTTGCGTTGATGCAGAAAACTATTTTTCAAATTCAAACAAGCGCTTTTGCACATTCCCTCTTTGCTCCATTATAGGGACTTTTCCCACCTCAATGAGTGTTGTAAATGTTGTAAACGTAAAAGGGTTCAGGCAGAAATGTCTGAGACATACAGTGTATATGAATGCATAGAAGCCATCAGACATAAGAAGTTTTGATATTAGAATAAAGTCATCAACTTCTCCAGGAAGTATAATGTCATAATCGGTTACTTTTTTTCCTGCCAGTAATACTTCAAATATAGTTTGACTGCTGAAAGGTGACTTTGTGAAAACTTTAGACACATTTTGCAGCTTTGCTGACACACACCAGACAGTGTGATTCTACATTTTCTGAGGAGCTGCTTGGTCGTTTTAATGCAGAGGAGTCTTTTCTCTGTGGTCATAGCCCAGTAAGTCCACATTCCCCATTCAGACACGCAAGTTGCTCACTCAAACAACTTGGCATAATGACCAAAACACTGAAGGTTCCAAAATTGATATGGGCCTCCTCTGAATAAGAGGGGGGCGTATGTATATTAAGCCCCCGCATAAGTGGGGGTATCGGATCGCATCGCCTTTCAACGGGCATGTCCTGAGGTGCTACGCTCAAACAGTCACCCATCAGCAGCTGGCAGCCTCTCATCTGACTACCATGAAGCCCCATGCGTGTCTATCTCTCCTGCTCCCTTCATCCACAAGCCACATCCCTTTCACTTTTGAATGGCGGGCTGACTGCAGAAATTGCCCCTGTCCACCATGTGCACTGAATATTTAACTATGAATATGAAATATCCTAGTGAGATCTTGGCAACCGCCCTCAAAAGTGAGACTCCCACCAACTCTCTCAGCACACACACACACACACACACACACTCCCACTATCCCACTCTTCTTTTTGCACTCATGAATCGATCATACCACCTCTGTATGGAGAGATGTCAGTAGAGGAAGTGGTGAATGATCTTCTCCAGTTGGGCTCCAAAGTCACCAAGTGTAGGCGAAACTGCCGACACTGAGGCTCTGCAGCTGATAAGGTGAGACTCCTTCGACAGAGTGCAGGGTTTGGTGGAAAGAAGAGACTGACAGAGTGAGAGGAAACATCACGGCTGAGGAGTTCTGAGCTGGCGGTTTGCCTCATTTTGCTTTTCTCTCCATTTAAGGCCCTTCCTCTAGACAAGTTTCCCCCCTGCTTTCATTATAACCACACAGAGGACAGCAGTGTTGATCACAGATCTATACCATGCTACAATGGCTTTGTATGTTCTGTCCCCAACAATCAGCATGGACTTGTTGTCCCCAACAATTAGCATGGACTTGCTGTGCCAAAGCTGCTAAAAGGGACACAAGAAAAAACTGGAAATTCTGACTGGAAATTGAAGTTTGTAAACCACTCACTATCCTGCAGCAAGGTCCATGGACTATCATCCAAGTCCATGGACTTGAGCAGATTTTATTTATTGAGTGGCTAAAATCTTTAGTTCCCCCACTGGCAGCAAGCAGCACTTCCTTTGCTGTCTTAGGGCAATCACCTCTGGTGCATTGGTAGTTTTTTTGTAACACCTGAGGTAACCTCTTCATATTTTATACAACAATGGTTGTAATGGCTTCATAAAATCAGTATCATGACAGAATTATAGGTTAGAGGCCATGGATTTCATTTTTCCTTCTCAGGCCACAATATTAAGAGGCTTTAACTGAGCACGTTTCATCGTCCTGAATATGATTTTATTATCCTTGGTTTATTGTCCAGTGGACAAAATGAAACCTTTGATGTCAGTCCAGAGTCAGTGTCCTACTGTCCAGTCATGTCCCTCACACTCTCTCCTAGCAACACCCCCTCCATCCCCCCGTCTCCACCAAGGCACCATAGAGAGGAGGTAATTGGATTTGTTGTCACCTCCACTGGCTTGTGGGCCCAGCCTGTCTGCTCAGTTTAGGGATGAAGACATCACAGTGACAGGGACCCAGGGACAGGATCAGCTGGTGTCCTGGACACCACTAATAAAGCCGTGGTTATGCCACGGCCATGCCGCCATGGCTGCAGCCAGCTGTTACCTCTGCCACCTTTCCTCCAGTGCCAGTGCCCAGTCCACAGCTTGGGAAGTATGGTGGGGATGACACAATGAATGAAGAGTGGGCAGCCTTAATAAAGCAGATGTCATTCTGTTGGAGAGGTCAGTGAGAGATCCTGTCCAACCCTCCTCTGAGGTTCCGGGCAATGCTGGCACCAAACACTGGAGTTCCTGGCTTTCTCTATGGCACACGGTGTCGCAAGGCATCTTATTAAAGCGCTGACAGGAGGGTTAGCCCAAGTCAAGGTCTGTAGTTTAGGCTTCACTGCAGTTGTCCTCTAGTTCACCCCATTGGGGATCAGTTCATCATGTCTTTAGTGTCCTGTAAATATGTTATCTGCAGTCTGTCTGCTCTTGAATGCAAAGGCAAGGAAATCAAGTTGCAGGGGTACATAGTAATTTAAAAATAGCTTTTTCAAACAAAACGACAAACAGACAAACATTTCAGCTCCGTTTCAGAAGTAATTTGCATTCACATGCCTTAAAAATTCAACCAACAATGAGGGGAAACTGAAAGTAAGTGTTTTAACTGGGCTTTTTGTTCACAGCTTATGATTGATTTGCAGCTGATGAGAACCAGTCAGGAAGTGAATGAGTTTTCATACAAAAACAGAGCCACTAGTGTTTTGGGGTAGCATGGATGACAACGCTGTCCACCTTGTGATACCATTGAGCCTCCAGTGGTAGGACAGAAAATGTCTGCATAGTGTAGCGTTTGGTTTTCTCTCTCTCAGATCACTTGACTTAGTGTACATTATGCTGAATGTTTTCAAATGGAATCCTTTTTTACTGTACCTAAATGTCTGTTGGCATAATGTCACTCCAACAAAAGTGTGGCTTTCCTTCTTTCATTACGATAAAAGATTTAATTGTTTAATTGTTGTTTTTATTTTCAGTGACTTTAACCACTCAGGAAAGTCATTACTGATTCAACTGCACGTTTACATGTAGTATCCATCAGATTCTCAATGTTGGGCAGCCCATGGCCAAGTGGAAGGCTTGGCGACAGTAGATCAGTGGTAGAGCATGTTGTCTTTCAACTCAAAGGTTGTGGGTGTGATTCCCAGGTCTGCTAATATAATGCCGTCCCTGGGCAAGACACTTGATGCTCCTGACAGCTGTGCCAGCAGTGTGGGAATGGGTATGAAATATGAGTGATGGAAAAATGCACTGCACATAGATGCACTGTATGAAAGTGTGAGTGAATGGGTGAATGACAAAACTGTAGACTGCAAGACAAGATTAGAAAAGCACAATATAAATACAAAAAACTGTTTAACTGCTGGTTCAAGTTCAAGGGCTGGGGTTCCCCTAAGTAAGGTACCCAATCCCCATTACTCATTGTTCATTGAACACTCTAAATTGACACCAGCCACAGGGGAGGCCACATCCAGTGGACATATTGTGAGTCGCTTTGGATACAAATGTCTGCTAAATGACATGTAATGTAATGTAATGTGTACTCCTAGTGCGGGTTTTAAGACCGGAAAACAGTAGAGTTGCATCAGAAAGGGCAGTAAAGTCGAGTCGAAAATAATATCTACAAAATCAAGTATGTGGATCATCTGCTGTGACGACCCCTAAAGATGGAGAAGTTGAAAGAAAAAAATAAATCCATTAGATTGTGAAAGGTGCAGGATGAGCTACGTGTTAAAAAGAAGAAGAAAAGCAAGAAGTAGCACTGAAAGGGCCCTCACAAAAAGGTTGGGTCTTGAGTACTTTAAAAGAAGTACTCTTTGGCGAGGCAGAGACACAGTCACTTTAAGCTGCCACTCCGTGAGTTTTAGTTTTATCTATATGATCTTGATGAACGATTTGTTAATAGAGTTTAGTCATTTGGACTTTTTACTCCCCTTGACTGTCAACTCGGCAGGTGAATAGATAGATGGGAGTGAGTCCCACGTGGACTTCAGTCTCTGCTCTTGGACTTTTACCAAACATAAAATTATAAGTGAGAGCACATAACCTGACAGGTGGCTCTTCAGCTAATAACCATGATTAAGATCCGTTCTGACAGTTGACCTGGCATGACGAAGGTGTAGTTGACCTATTTTCGATGCACCCACATGTGCCTTAATGACACGTTAACCTCAGAGAACATGCCAGTGGTGACTGCTGTCACCTGAAACGTTTCCACACATATGGCAACTCAGCTCAGCTCTGCTCAGGTAGACACTGCAGACTGCTTCATGTACACACAAGAGGTAGAAGTCTGTAGGTACCTCATGATCCAAAAAAAAATTCAAAGAGCTACAATTACGTTATCAACACATCACTTTTTTTCGCTTTGAAATCAGTAGTGTATTTAATGATCCATAAACTAAAATTAAAGACAAATAAGAACACATATCTGAGGAAACTAGGAAAAGAAACTAACAAAAATGTTTACTACAGAACTACTTTTAAATGTGTTAATTTTTCTATTTAAGCTTTATTCATTCATTCATGAGCAAAAAACCATATTTTTTGGTTAGTAGATATCTAGCGGAGAATGGCATTGTATTTTAATTTCTCTGTTTTACACGACTTCATCAACACCATGAAGAGTAAACTGGAACTTGTCTATGTTGTTGGAGAGGAGATAACTACGGTGGCCAAGAAGTGCAAATCACAACGCAATTAAGAGAAATCACAACAACATTAAGAGAAATCACAACGATATTAAGAGAAATCACAACGATATTAAGAGAAAGCACAACGACATTAAGAGAAATCACAACGATATTAAGAGAAAGCACAACGACATTAAGAGAAATCACAACGATATTAAGAGAAATCACAACGATATTAAGAGAAAGCACAACAACATTAAGAGAAATCACAACGACATTAAGACGAATCCTAACACAATTAAGACAAATCACAATGACATTAACAGTAATCAAGACATTAACTTCTACATTAACAACTGAATTGTATATCCAGTCGCACATGTGCGACCAGTAATTTTTTTTTATGTTGTTAGCCCTGCGTCTCTTACGCGATGTATCCAGCCCGTTCGTTGCTCCCCCTCCCAGTCTCTGCTACAGTGCACATAAAGTATTTGCACTGCCCCATTGCAACAGAGCCGACACATACCTGCCGACCTCTAACACATTTTAAGTAGCAGATACGCATTTTGACATTAAACTACGCTACTATGATGTGTCATAGTAAACGAAAACTAAACGAAAAGGGAATAGCGGCTTTCAGTTCATCTATTTACGTGCATAAGTGCAGCAGCCCACAGTCTGTGGGTCTAACCTTAGCAACTTTAGCCTGCTGGGAAAAGACGACTTCAACCAGTTATTGTTCTCGTTTCCATCCCAGTGTCAAACACAAGTGGAGAGCCGGAGAGACACCAAATTGCAAGTGATGAAATCGATTCTAGGTCAATTTTGATAGGAGGTTGGCGTTGAACACCATTGCAAGATGGCCCTACTCGGGTCAGTTGCCTTTTTGAGCGGTCCGTACAGCCTGTTTGCTTATTCAATTATTTACCTCTACCTGTTTGCCGTTGTTACGCATACAGCTTCAGCTTCCACCACCTACAACAAAGACACTCCTCTGAACATCAGACTTCAGCTCACTCACCAGTTTTTGGATAGTTTCCCAGCTGATCCATCGTGGCCAGTCGAGTTTCTCCACTGCAGCAAAAACAACAACAACAATGGGCCCCACCAGAGGTGTTCAAAAAAGCATTGTGGGAAACGTGCTGGACCCTGGCTCAGACTGAAGGAGAGACCACATAGACCTCTGCTCCCCAGCATCTTACTTGCCAGTCGACCTCATGGCCAGAGTTAAGTTCCAGCATGACATCAGTGAATGCAACCTTTTTTGTTTCTCGGACACCATCACTCTCAGTAATGGACTACCACAAGGCTGTGTCTTGTGCCCCTGAAGCTTCAACTCCATTGTCAAGTTTGCTGACGACACAGTAGTGCTGGGTCTCATCTCCAACAATGACGAGACAGCCTACAGGAAGGAGGTTGAGATCCTGGAGAGATGGTGCCAGGATAACTGCCTCCAGCTGAATGTCAGCACAACCAAGGAGATGGTTGTGGATTACAGGAAGCAGCAGGATTCCCTCTCTCCTCTCCCCATTGATGGATCTCCAGTGGATCTGCTACACAACATCAAGTACCTCCGAGTTCAACTCTCTGATGAGCTCACCTGGTCCATCCACACTCACACCCAGGTCAAGATAATCAAGGACACTTCCCACCCTTCCCACTCAGGCAAACGGTTCTGCAGCCTGATAACATGAACTGAAAGACTGAGGAGGAGCTTTTATCCCCACATAAGGCTCCTCAACCAGGCCAACCACCGCACACTGCCACTTTGATCATCACTACTGCTACACTGCACTTTAATATCACTGTCACTTTTTCACTGTTTTCTAGGAGTGATGGCTACCTAGTAATAGTGTCCAAAGACTAACCCTTTGCTCTTCAGTGGCCACCATATTGGATGTATACAAAAGCTGCCACCTCTTGAACGCCAGGATGAAAACCTGTTTATGTTTGGTTCCTATTTTTAGGAGCTCCAGGATTTGGCCGTTGGCACTTTTGTCTTAGTAGCAAGAAGATCCGGGTTCGAGCCCCGGTCGGAACAAGGGCCTTTCAGCCTGGAGTTTGCATGTTATCCCCTGTGTGCGTGGGTATTCGCCGGGTGTTCGCCGGGTTCTCCAGCTTCCTCCTACAGGCCAAAAACATGCAATATGGGGATTAGGTAAATTGGTCACTCTAAATTGACTTTAGGTGTGAATGTGAGAGTGAATGGTTGTTTGTCACTATATGTGGCCCTGCGATGGACCTAGCAGACGTTCCAGGGTGTACCCTGCCTATCGCCCTATGTCAGTTGAGATTTGCACGCATCACCCGCAGCCCTCCTGTGGAAGATAAAGCAGTAGAAAATGGAGGATGGAGTATTTGGCCAAAATGGTGCACTCGCTCAACATGTCTGCGAGTAAAAACCAAATCACTAGTGGATTTGTCTGGGTTCACTCAGACTATGAAGCTTGTATAACATTAGTAACTTGTAGGAAGTATCTTCTGCTTCCATGACAAAAACTGTGCAAATTGACTTTTACCAGTGTTGTACCTGGGTTAAAAGTGTGAAGATCAGTTAAACAGTATTTACTGCAGCAGCACTACATGGCCAGGAGTGTGTGCACTGGTCTCTCTAGATAATCAGCAGCCCAGGGCCTTTCTTAATCACATAGAGGAGTGTTAGCTTTCACACACTGCTGCTAAAGGGAGGGATTAGAAAATCACACAGCCTGATAAATACAGGGTAGAGGAGGGGAGGAGGTGCACTGTATGGTCAGGGGGCAGCAGACTGTTGTTGAAATCCTTATTTTTGGACAGAAATGAATATTTCCCAGAGCTAAGTTAAAATTAAGTAATTGCAAAATGTAGATGGTAAAAGTTCTTTCTTTTTCTACCAGAATTTGATGAAAAAAAGTTAAACCATGTTATAATAAACCTATAATATGAATCATAGTAGAGCAACAGGACAATGTGCAGCATAACTCCACTCACTGTACCACACCAAATCCATAGAGAACCTTTAACACTAAGATCAATAACACAAGCACAAAAACTAAAAACTGTTTAACCCTAATATCACAGAATGCATGGCTATATTTTGTAATGGCTATGAGATAAAAAAAAAAGATGTGGTTTTAATGTGAGTTAATGGGACATTTTTGTCCTCAAATGACTTAAGGGGGTAGTACATTTTAAATCTGATTGTACAGAAAAACTAATAATGCATCAAAGTCAATATTTTGGGCTAAACTATGACATAATCAAGACTGATGTGCATCCCACAGCCACCCAACATTTGTTATATTGAAAATAATATTTTGTGTTTGTTTGTTTGTTTTTTTATTTTTATAAATAACAGTGACAGCAAGTAATCAAATTGGCATTTAAAAGGGTTACATGATGAAAATGATTTAATATTTGGTTGTTTGAGTCGTTTCAGAGATTTATGCAGAAAAATATTAATCTGTAATGTTTTTGGAAGTGGATATTTTTGTCTTCTATTGAGTTAAGAAAAAAAAACACTCTGTTCTTATATTGTAGATGAGAAAATTGGAAGAAAATTCCAAAATTTGTCAAGAGGGACACACAAAAATGTCACACTAACACAGCCAAAATGATTGCCAGATCAAGAGGACAAATTTGATCAAATTGAAAAAAATTCCATAATAACACCTAGATAGATTCTCACCTCTGCCAGCTCTCTACAGATGTTGGATACTATTCATCAAGGAGCATTACGATTCATGACAGGCTGTAAACCCCTCACTTACTGCTGCATTCTGTACTTATTAGTTAACTGGTCATCATTAACCGTACAGAGACTACTGTGCTGGTGTACTAGTGTACAAGTTAATTATTTCTCCTGCTACATGTCACGCAAACAGTCAAAGCCTGTGCTCCCAGGTCTTCATTATGTTATGTTTAGTGTTCTCTCAGTATGTACTGAGCTTCACAAAAAGGCGTTCTCCTTCTCCTTTAACCTGGAATATGTTACAGCAGGATCCAGACCTTGATCCCACAGGGGCATTTTAAACTTATTTCAAAAGCATTAGAGACAGACACTCTTTGGAAACCTGTTTTAGTGTGTAGGGTTTGGCCCTGAAAGTTGAATTAAGTCGTCTGTTCACACCAGGCCTCTCCTGCTTTACACTGAGCTATCGTCACATTGAGATTACATGTAAAGATGAATTGATTGACGGGGTAAAAGACAAGTCTTCGTGACTGTGAATTTTATGAAATGTAGGATCTCATTTTACCTAATATTACCAAACTGTATGTATACATTTGTAAAATGAGTGGTTGTCATTTACTGACCTAGTCATTTTGAAAATTATTTTATCTGAAACCCTTAGAGTCAGGTCTTTTGACTTGATCCAAGATTTGCTTTATTCCTCTAATGTGACACATATGTCGGGTCAGGATCTGGTTTGAGAATATAAAACAAATCTGCACGGCTTAATTAAAATATTAGTTAACAAGGACATGAAACCAGATCCTACATGGTTCCCTAACTACCAGTGTCACAAAGGATTTGTTGTCCTCGAACCCATTTAATACCAGACGTGTTTGATTTAATACATTTGTGATTTGCTAAATTATTTTTTTTAATTAAAAATGATAAATGGATTAGCCCTGATCTTTCTTTAGTTAAAAAACAAGATAATATGACACTTTTTGTCATAATCATAGTCAGTTAACAAACAAAACATGTGTTTTTCACCTGAAGACCAAGATTTCACCATAAGGCTGAAATGAAATCATAATCAAAAAACTTATTTAAGGCTTTCAATTCTGATATTGCGCTGGGTCGTATTGTGATTTTCTTGTCATTAACTGTGCAGCCCTACTTTGTACTTGTTTTTATAACTCTGCAAATATGCATTTTATATTCTCACTTATTATACTGCCCTACCTTTCCACAGTGCACTATTGTTTGTATGCTCAGTGAATGCACTGTGTATTTCAGCCTGTCAACACTACCTTACTATCTGTACGAACAGCCACACATTATTCTCAGTTCAGTCTCAATTCAGTCATGAAAGCATTGAGAAGTGAGAATATCCCGTATTGTGTTGTCTTGCCTGATAAGGCATCATTTTATAATTTATCACCAATTATTCCATGGCCTCTGGATCCCACTTGAGAACTAGATTTCCATTACAATTTCAATACTTCTCAATTACCTTGCCCAGGTTTATGAATTTCTCTACCTTCTCAAAATGTAAAACCAAGCAGCTGTGGACGCATTTAAATCACTGAATAGAACTTATTCCCCGAGCAGATGAAGTGATGAAGTTACAATATAAACCCATGGATTAAAGCTTAACAGAGCAATTCAACAACATACATCACATGCACATACAGTTACTCTTTGATGGGCAAATCCAGGGTCAGTGCCATCATCTGTTTCCTTACCAGTTTTTCTTAAGCTATGTAAGGTCAGTCTTTCGCTCAAAATAGATGGAGATCAACACCAACGCTTAAGTTCAGGTGTTTTTTGGAGTTTGGCTGTGACTCACAGTCAGTTCTGACTTTGTTGTGTGCGCCGCTGTTGCAGGGAACTAGACGCAGAAACTCGCTCTCACCAAAACCCAGCTGTCAGCAGTGACAGTGAAAAAATATTTTAGCCACCTAATTAAAGGCTCAACTAATGAATATCTTTAGAATCCTCTTAGCCGCTCTAACTTGCTGTCAGACAGCCTTTTATGACTGGAAACAAGTTTGTAAACTACTCACCATGCTGTGATAAAGTCTTCTTCTTCTTTCGGCTTCTCTCTTTATGGGTTGCCACAGCGGATAATCTGCCTCCATCTTGCCCTGTCCCTCGTGTCCTTTTCTGTAACACCAAAGTCCGTTGAGAAAATGAACAATTTTAGGTCATGGAGAAACAGGAGCTGCCGGTCAGCTGCTGCCTCATTTGGTAAATTTGGATTAGGGATTTCAAACACTGCAGTCACAGAATAACTAATGTGAACTTACTGATGGAGGCAGCAGTGCTTTGTGATGGAAAAATCACAGGTTTTCTCTATGGAGTTTGGTGGAGTGGTTTATGAATGACACAAACTGAGTAGCTATGCCTTTAACTCTTGTTTGGCTATTTCTTCTACCATTACTAAAGCCTGTGACATGTGACAAATGTGTGTGTGTGTGTGTGTGTGTTTAGTGTCACTTTTTTGTCATTTTAGTTTCTACTCCTGTGATCTTAGTTTTGGCTCTCTTTATTCCAGTCGTCATCAATATAATTGCCAAATCATAACTTCACATAAATATTTTGATCTTGTAATTACCAAAGAAAAAGCATGTGTATTTTAACAGAGCATGGCACCACCTCCTGCCTTTGAAACACCAGGCATCGCTGCTATAATTGCTGTAATAAATACTTCCACTCTTGAATATAATGGTTGCCATTATTACTGTATGAAAATACAAAAGCAATAGGTCAAATGTGTTTGAAGTTCATGTGAGTCTACTCTAAATTAGGGGCTATAACAAGAAAATAATGGAAAAAAGAGATATTTTACATACCTTAAAAATTGCACTTTAACTTCATTTTCTCAACAAGAAAATTAAAAGAAAACCACATATTTACATGTATGTGTTTATCTTTGATTTAAATTTCACCCAACTGGATTCATTCTGTTGGATTTCTTTCGTTGTGTGTGTGTGTGTGTGTGTCTGTTTTGTCAAAACGCCACAGTCAGATGCCTCAAACAACAAACAACATAGCTTTGTTTCTTACTGATGAACATGGAAGCATAGCCTCATCTCATGCGCGCACACACACACACACACACACACACACACAGGAGTTTAGAGTGCAGATATTTGGTATACAACAGTGACATCTTCAGTTGGAGTGATGGAAGGCTGAGCACTGCGGAGCAGGAACAATAGAAGCAGCTCACAGTGTTTGTCGATGGAGCAAACACATGGTAATTAGTGCCGTTTATAAAGAAGAGGAGGAAAAAAAAAAAGCTCTGTGAATATGCTCCGAGTGCGTTCATTAAGATTTAGTCGGCATTGCTCCATGTTTGCTGGATGACAGTAAAGAGATGTTCAAGCGTCCTAAAAAAAGAGGGAAGTGATCTGATGCTGTTGTGTGTGCTCTCCTGTTGCAACTATAAAGCACATTTAAACATACGGATATTTTCATTTAAGCTATTTGTATCACTGATAAAATGACTATATGCGACTACTGCTATTTGTAAAAATCCATTTTGATCCCAATCAGTAATTATTTAATTGCAGTGCACACATATACTTGTGTAAATCTGACCAGACCAGTTTTTACAAGCACTGATTAAAATCATTTAAACAACAGTGACTGAATTTGGCACAGAGTGAAGCACAAACTGCTGCAACAGTACATGTCTGCACTACATTCTCTCCAAAATCTACCTTCCTTCCTGTTAAATCAATGCATAACTCTTTTAAAATTGTGCCTAATAGATTTTTTCTTGAATCAAACAACAGACTCACACTCTCCAATTCTGCTCCCTGACACCAACAACATATATATGTATATATGTATATATATATATATATATACATATATATGTATACATATATGTATACCACCCCACTTTTTTAGCCTTCTGTTCAACTTATATATATAATATAGTACAATATAAACACCATTTGTATACTGCCAGTAGTAAATTTATATTATATTTTTCCTGGTTGTGTGTATTAAGACAATTTTAAAATTAATTTAGCAACACTTTCTTCATTCATTGTACGAGTGAAAATTTTAATCTGAAGATGATTTGTAAAAAAATATGATAATATAAAAGCCATTGAATATTTTTTTCTTGAGCTTCCTGCACCGTGGTGTGTGATTTGCAAGTGTTTTGACTTCACTGATTAAGGACTCGGTGAGAGAGATTTCGTGTGACAAATGGTGTCGCTCTGGAAGAGAGAGAGAGAGTATGTCACAGCAACAATTTGGGGGATTTGGATCTGATTAGAAAGCAGAATATGTTCATATCTGAGCGACGTGTTTGCATTTGTTTGTACGCCGCGCCGTAGCTTGTCTCTCTTTCCATGCAGAAATCTAAATAAACGGGCATAGAGAATCACAGCCGTATAGATCCACAGTGTCAGTGCGTAATTAGAAAAGCGACTACACAGAGAAGGAGAGAGGGAAATAAGCGCTTTACTAGTTTGGACAGTATCTATCTATTTCAAATGTGATGTTGCTCAGCTGCACTGTCAGGGAATTGAACCCTTGCGCATGGCACTTCATTTTAACTGTCCATATTTCCCATTTACAATACAAATGGCAATTATTTTCTGATTAACGTCTGATGTCTGTGGACGTCACTGTTATTTCAGTGGCTCTGACTAAAGGTATCATTTATTTAATTGTTTTTAAAAAGCACACAAAAATCAGACGATCAGAAAAATACTGCCGTGCAAAAAACCTGTCAAAATATTTCCCGCTCATTTATTCTTTCCAATATGTTAATGAGTATTTCATGTTTCATTTTTTTTTCCACACTCTGACAAAAGTCAAAATCAGACAAACCACAAAGAGCCAGGGTTTTTTTCTCTGAAGAGTATCGCATTGTAGGTAAATGGTGTAAATTCCCAAAACTTAACGTTAGCTTCAACAATATGACTTTAAAAATAATAATAAAAAAAAAATAAAAAAACGACACAACACACAGACTAGCATGATACTTGAAACTGGCATCTGAGATGTCATTTACATATATTAGCATATAAAGTAATTGGCACAGATGCCAAGGAAGCAGCCACAAACAGATTAATTGTCATCGAGCAGTCGTGGTGACATAGTTAAAAAATGAGCTCCTTTTAAGGCACCAATTATCAGAGAATTTCCAAAGTAACCTTTTTTTTTCATCAGCAATTCTTCTCACCACTGCTGTCGTCTCACACACTCACACACACACACACACACACACACAGAGGAGAAGATGGACAAGTTATATGCATGGTATTAGCATCCTAAATGTATAAATATTGTAAATAGCTGTCTGTCGTCTTTCAAGTTGTGCCTTTGAAATCAGGCCGCGCTGCATCCCGCTCTGAAAATGAGCACATGTGCCTTTGTTTAGCCCAGGATCAGAACAAACGGAAGACATTCTCACACACGCGCGCAGACACACACTCACACAGTGTCATTGTGGGAATGCGTAATGAATTTTCACAGATAGAAATAAGAATGCGTCTGCTGGGGCGTCCATATGCTGTTTTCTTCCTCTTCTCTCTCTTTTTTATTATAAACACATTTTAATGCTCTCTGAGCCCCCGATTTCAGCACAGGTGTGTGTGTGTGTGTGTGTGTGTGTGGCAAATTTTGAAGTTGATCTGCCTCTAAACGTGCGCATGTTGACAAAGGACAGTCTTCTTCCCATTCCCATGCATGGCCTTGAGGAAAGGAATTGTGCTTGTAACCGGTGGGTTGCCCGTTTAAATCCCGGGACTGGTAAAAGGCTGGGGTGCCCCTGAGCAAGGCACCCATGTCCCATTGTGCTGCCCACTGTTCCACTACTGATGTGTAAAAAAAAATAATAAATAACACTCTGCAATGACCATGAAGAAGTGGGATATGAAAATCTCATGTCAATTTCATTTTGATTCACATTAAGCAAAATAAATGTGATTCCCAATATTATACTGTGGTCAGTGAAAAAGAACTCTGTTTTAGAACTGTTTTTAGAAAAGCTGTAGTAATCATCCATCTTCTGAAAGCTTACAGACCTAACGGTTATATGTCAGAGCTTTTGCTGACTTGCTGTGACGTGTTTTATAACTTACTGCTTCTCCCTGCTCTCTGGTTTGGGCTGTGGCAGACACACACATTGAGTGGAAGTGTGTAAGAACAAGTTTGAAGAAGGGTGAGGGAGGCTCTTGCAGAAAAACGGTCTATTGTATAACATTAGCAGAAATCTAAAAACCACCCATAAATATATTTGTATCAGTGCATAGTTGTTGTATATGCAAATGTAGTGTGTTTTTTATAGTTGGAATAAGCCTTTTATTTGTACATTAGATAAAAGTCTGACGTGTGTTCTCTGTGGACTCTGGTGTGAGCAAGTGAGTGTTTTACAAACTGACACAAACTTCAGGTCCTTGTTGGAAAAGTTAGTCTTACTAACAGTCAGATTAAAGTGTCAACATTTTGTAGCTCTGCTAAGAGCAGATTATCACTCTGCATGCATGCGGGCGCCCAGGGAATCTAACCACTTCTGCAACCAGGAATACACTCCACCAATGCAAAGGCTGCTGCTACTGCTGCCACCTAGTGGCAATGGATGGATGATTCATTTTTTTGCAGTAATAAATGCCGCTGGCTGCAATTTATGATGAAACATTGTTTTCTATTACATTGTATTTTAATGTATTTAAATAGTCATAGAGGCTTGATTTATGTGTTGTGTATATAAATTATACTTAATTTGCTATGTGTTTACAATTAGCTGTAAGCTATAATCAGGTCAGTGGGAAGCACTTCTGCACCCAGGGGGCAATGGGTGTTTGGATACCTTCCTCTGGTTTCAAGCCCAGTTCTTTTCCACTTGACCATGGGCTGTCCAAATTAAATTTACACTGTCATAAAGCTCCACTGTGTAACTTTTGCCACAAAACACTGCTAGCGTTGCTATCTCACTATGATGAGAAACTTCAATTGTGTTTCAGAGAACAGGGATTAAACCCGTCCCTTTCTTCCTTTCTAGACAGATGCTGCACATCTTTGAGTCTGGTTCTCTCAAAGATTCATTCCTGTTATAAGGGAGTTGTTTTTTTTCTCTCCACTTGATGCCTGTTGTTTGCTCCTTGTCTGAATTGTTGGGTTCCTCTGCTCTCTATTGTAAATGTGTCTGCCTTACTATGTACAGTGCCTTGAGATAATACAGGCTGTGATTTGAACTGAACGATACCACCTATCATGACAAAGTGTTGAAGTGTTCTTCCAAAGATTTTAAATGTAAATGGTCACAAATATTTAGGTGTCATTCAGGCTCCAAATCTTACATTTAAAAAGTATATGAAATGGTGCCACACACTGGCCTGTAGACTAGTGGAGCTGGGAATTGAACCCACAACTTTTCAAGTTGAAAGACAAGGCTCACTCTACCAGTGAGCTACCATCACTACTTGTGTAGTGTATAGAATATAATAATATCACACAACGCGGCACCTCCACCTGTGAAGTGTGTTGTTCAGCTCTGCTCTGAGCAAATGAGCAGAGAGGAGGAGTGAAGAATCCCTGAACACAGTCTGCCTAATCTGTCAGGGCCATTAAAGAATGGAATAAGCCTCCTGTTAATCTGAAAACCTTGGTGAATGGAGGCCAATGTGTTGTCCTGATAAGAATAGCTCTATGTGTATGTGTGTGTGTGTGTACTTATACTGTATGTGTATCTTTGTGAGGACCAATACACATTTTGTCCGGTCCTCACAATATTAAAGGGCTTTTTGTGGGTTAATACCTAGATTTAGTGTTAGAATTAGGTTCAGGTTAGGGTTAACATTAGTAGTAGTAGTTATAGTTAAGGTTAGAGTAAGTCTCCAGGAAATGGAAGTGTAAAGTCCTCTGAGTCACAGAAACCAGACGGTGTGTGTGTCTGTGTGTTGCATGACTACAGATGGAAATTAGCAAGTCGCTAAATGTGGTACACATCTTACACACACATCTTTTCGCTTGCTGAGCTTAATGTATGTTGTACACTTTCCCTGCTTCAAATGCATTTATTAAACCCACTTACTACCCAGGTATCATGCAACGAGGCATGGTCTTGAGGTGGGCAAATGTGGGCGGGGCCATCATGGACATGATGAGAAAAATTATGAGAAATTCATTTATAATTTGAGAAAGACCATGTGACGCTCTTCCCAAACATTTACATGAGTGAGGACTTTGCATAGCTGGCACGTCGGTGTATTTTGTTTAATATGACACTGAGTGAGAGGATGAAGATCTCACTGGTTCTTCCCATGAACCACTGAGCCCCACACTGTTGTTCGAAAACCAATAAAAAGTCATCATTGAGCCAAAGTGAACACACTGTGACTCAAACCCTCACAGTACAACATCCTGTGCTAAATAGGGATTAATCAGCCTTCTAAAATAGCAGCTAACGCACTCTTCCCTCACATTTGACAAAAAGCACAAATGAGCAGCTGTTTTAGGAAATAAATGAGCATTAGTTATTCATGTGGAGTTTATATAAAGATAAACAAGAGAGAGACTCCATCACATGGTGGTATGAGGTATCATCAGTGCCCCAGCACGTCCATCGTCAGACACAAATCTGAGGAATGGATGCCAGCAGGGAAATGAGGAAAAACATTATTTTAGTCACTTAAAAAAAGGTTCACCTAATAAAAATAATAACCTAATTAGGATCATGCAATTTTATGAATAGGTTTGCCACTTTTTCTCACCATTAGACCACCTTTGCCAGCTAGAAATATGAGTTTGTGTTGCTTTGTAAAGTCTATAGAGAAAATCAGTGATTTTACACGACAGCACATCACAGCAGTTGATCCATTTCAGCCTCCATCAGTGATTTCAAATGTGATCATTTGTTAACTTCTCCAAATTATGGATTTAATGCTGGTTTAAGCATTTAAGCATGAACTATTCTATGAATTATTCCCCGGTTTATACTCTAGTCAGATTATATTTTTTACACTTGCACAGTACTTTCCTTCATAGATGTCTGACATGGACACACACACACACACACACACACACACACATGCATGAGCCTACCAACAACAACAACCTGTCAAATGGAGGCCTTGACACAGGCATTAGAATATGGACACAACAGCAAATGGAGGCGAATGGTGACAAAGTCACCGAGGCTCAGGGAGGTGTGTGTGCGTGTGTAGGTGTGTGAGTGTGTGTGTGTGTGTGTGTACGTCTGTGGTTGCATTCTGGATGTCTGTCCCCGAGGCAGACCCTAATAACATTTGTTTTTCTGAGGATACAACGTCAAATATTTGGGATAATATACTCTTTTTTTTAGTAAAACTTCAATTCACTGTGTAGATTTGACATGTGATAAAGAATAACTGCTGTATCTGTACTGTACAACTTAAAGATATGAATTGTGTTTAACATTGAAATATTATTGGAATAAAGCGTAGAAGAGTTCAAAAGTGGCTTTTTGAAATTGCAGTATTGACTTTAGAACAGTTATTGTTGTTCAGTCTTACCTGACAGTGCTCAAACTTGCAGTATGTCTTGCGCATGTCTACATGTGTGTTTGTTTGTCCCCGTGTGCGCACGTGCACACACACACACACACACACACACACACACACGCCTGCTCCCATGTGTGTTTATATTTCTTAACGACTTTCTAATTCGGGGCCAGCAGGAACCTGCCTTTATCTCTATTAGTTTAGTAGTCTGGCAAACAAAGAGAGTCTGTGGCCGTGGCAGCGAGCCAGAGGAAGACTCAGCCGTAAAAAGCACTTGTCCATCTGCGTCTCCTCCTCCATCGACTCCCCCTCTCTTATTCCTCCTCTCTGGGTGTGAAACACTCCTCCTCCCTTTTAGTGAAAGAAAAAAAAAAAACAGTCTTGATTCCAGGCTCATGAGTCCGCTTACTCAATCTAGGTATTGATTGTTCCAGTCGCTGATCAAGTGCAAAAAAATATGTAGTGTGGTTTGGGGGAAGGAGAGTGTGTGTGTTTGAGGAATCACTAAATTAGTTTTGCTGTGCTGAAAGTCTGGCACCTCGATTCCATGTATTATTAAAAGAAAGATATCACGGCATGACATTCCCATGAGATGTGAGCTGATTTTACACATCAACATGTACAAGAGGGGACCAACCACTAAAATATGATTATTAGCAAGTACTATTATTATTATTTTTTATTAGGGGAAGCAAAGCAAGACGGAGCCCCTGCACGTTTACATGAAAAATAGGATATTTTTTTATGTGCTTTAAAAAAATGTGAGATTATATAGACTCACAATGTCACATCGTTAAGAGTTTTTATGATCTGATTTATCAGACATGTGCACAGATTTATCAACTGTGTGAGCAGTGAAAATAACAATGCAAAATTTAATGCAAAACATAAGCTGTCATTAAATTGAACCCTAAAGAGCCTTTAAACTACATTTTAGCAACTCCTTTTACACAAAAATGTTGAAATAAATAAAAATCTACACAGACTGCTGTAGGAAAATACTAAATGAAAAGAGCATCAACAAAAATGTTGGCAACAGAAGTTTGTCCAAACATTTGTATAGTATATTTAGTATATATATAGTATATATAACTGCAGCCTGCCACAGTACATACCTACAAAAGGCCCCAACAATGAGTACATACTGTATAGCCTGGAAATAATGAATTCATAATTTATAATTCATATTTGCTAATCAAACACTTTAAAATGATCTTGTAGTGAGAAAAAAATCAAACACTGATCTAAACTATAAATCGTTTTTTAGTTAGTCAGTCAGGTATAGGTCAAAGACAATATGTGGGCACACAATGATAAACAATGTACACACACTCACACACAGAAAGACTTTAAAAAAAAACTTAATGTATGTAATATTTTATTTATTTATTTCTTTTTCAGAATGTTCCCAACCTTTAAGTTTTATTATTAAAGGTTATATTACAGATATGGCTGTGAATGTGTTGCTCATGTTGTGATTTGGCTCCTGATAGTTTACCACCTTTAAAAAGTGGGTTCCCATCAGGAATGTTTGGTCGAGACTGTTAGAGTTCTGACTGACATTTGAACCTGTACAGTCCCAGCTCATAGTGAAGGTGCCGAACATGAAAAGTGAAGACTTTTCATTTCATTTTTTTTAAACAGTGTCGTTGCTTCTCTTGCACTTATCAAATCTCAAACTGTAACACAGGTGTTTTCATACCTCAAACATGGCTACAACAGAAATACAGAGGTGTGGTGTCATTTCATCCTTCAACACCTGGTCTAGTGCATGCATATGTACTTACCATAGTGCATAATACACTTCATGTAAAGATCCAATATGCAAGTCTTTGCAGCTGAGCACGTATCAGACAAAAGCAAAAGCAACTGCGACTGCTAATACCAGTCACCTCTCTTACGTCTAATTAAAAAGCGTCCTATTAAAACTGTGATCAAAATTAAAGACAGACATGTAAAAGCAATTCTTTCCTCCCATTAGAAGGTGAAGGATTCATTAAAATGATGATGTTGTGTGACTGTAAACATTTCCAGTGCTAATGAAAATTTATTGCAATTAGATCTTAATGGATGAAGTTGTGTTTTCCTTTCAGACGAATACACACACAGCACTTACTGACTGTTTAAAGGTACACAATAAAAATATGTTATTTATCATAAAAAAATGTACATCACAGTGAATCTGTGGCCTTTAATGCTCTTACTCTAGATTTAGCAGTAAAATATAGAGAAAGGTTTCATAAGTGACACAAAGGTTTGATCAGGCAAAGTGGTCACAAGGAGAGTAGACGGGATGCTTTGTGGTGTAACAATCAGAGGGAGTTGTCTGGACCTTGTAGAACGTTCACATATGCTGCCTTGTAGGTAAACTTCCTTTATGTGTATTTCTAGCCGTTTATCGTACCGCATGAGAAACTACAGCACCAGCTGTCTACCACTTGACTTTTTTAAAATGTTCCTATAGAATTAACTTAGAATCTGGTGAAACTGCTTTCTCCTTCTGTGCACCATGGACATGGACTGAGCTGCAAAACACAATTTCACTACAGACACTGCCTCGTGTTTTCTGGACCGCCCTGAAAGAAGCATGTTGTTGTTTTACATAACCTCTTTACCGCTGCACTTTTATTATGTCTCTCTTTTTTTTTACTTGTTTAATTATCTGAAATTGTCTGTAACTATTTTTGCTATCCATAGCTCCTTTTCCACTAGCGCTACTCAACTGGCCTCGCCTCGGCATGGTACGGTTGTTTTGCGCTTCCATTAGCGATAGTACCTGGTGCTATTTTTAGTACCTGCTCCGGCAAGGTTCCAAGCGAGCTGAGCTGAGACTATGTGTGACGTGGTCAGACTGCCAGCCACTGATTGGTCAGTTACAGGAAGAGACATGAGCACAAAGTCCGACACAAGATGACTCCGCCCACGTTGAGGAGGTACAATCAAACCAAACCGTGTAGTCGAGCCGTGCCGAGGCGAGCTGGGACCATGAGCTGGGACCATCAACTATCCCGAGATCTTGTATCTTAATGTGACTATGGCTAAATAAAGGATAAAGAAGAGAATTCAATTTAATAAAAACTGACTAAACACCTGGAACATGAACAGCTCAAGGCAAAGTTAGCAACACAAGGACAAAATGGTTTGTTGGCCTTGTCATGTAGGCAATAACATTTGATTTTTCATCTGCATTCAACATGAAAATAACAACTGGGCTCTTTCAGAAAAATGTGTTCAAAAGTGGATTCACAGATTTAATCCAAAGCTTCAGTTTTTAAGTCGGCCTGGATGACTGATACAATCCTGCTGGCAGACAGACAGCACATGCCACTGTGTATTTGTAGATATGAACTGACCTTCGCCAGTAAAGGACACATGAAGTGCAACTATTTTAAGGAACACCCAGTTTCTGGAAGACTGCATCTGTTTTTAAACTTGACACGAACGGACCAAACAAGGCAGCAGTAGACCAGCAGCTTCTGTGTCTCCATGAGCTTAAAATCATTGCTTTTCTCTCTGGACTTTGGTGTGGGATGAGAGTTTTTCTTTGCTGACTTTGTCTGATTTTAAGGAATGCTGGATATATAACCTTCTAACAAAACGAGTCCCAATCTTTGGTTTATTAGGCAGGAGGACACGTGGATGCTCTCTCTCTGTAAAGGGTTCTGGTTGAATTACGTAAGGAATTTATCTTAAATTGAAAGGAAATTCATTCACTACAAAGTTCACTATTAAAATTAAATGTTGACCAACAATTTGCATCAGTATTTGAGGTTTTTAACTAAACTAACTATGTAAAAATATGATGTTTCATATTTGTTTCCCTTTTCCTCGCACACTTTCTCTCTGAACGTCTGCTAACTGCAGACTGTATGTTCGCCGTGTTGTAAAAATGCCGACCTGCTCCGAGGTGTCAAGAAGGCTGCAGGCGAGTGAGAGCGAGAGAGTCGCTGAGAACTCACTGTGGCTTTGAGACAGTGCAGTCATTTTAATACAGAAATATTCTTCCTCTCTCTCACACACACACACACACACACACAGATGAACCTCTTCCACCAGCAGAAGGTTGCTTTGCTGTTCTCCACATGCTCATGTCTCCACTATCCAGCCTCCCCCCCCCACACACACACATCCTCCTCCACCTCACCTACCCCCGGTGCTGGCAAAGGCACCCGTGTGTGTGTGCGTGTGTGTGTGTCAGGCTGGCTGCTGCGTGGTGAGCATGCCCTCTGTCATTCATGCAGAGCAGCCCTGTCCAACTGTCACTTCCTGACAGGCCGATAATCAATCTCTTTATTAACTGCTCTGCTGCAGACCACCACCACCACTGAGGGAGGGAGGGAGGGAGGAACAGGGAGGAGGTGAAGAGGAAAGAGGGAAGGAAGAGAGGAGAGTACCACTGCTGCCGTAGCTTGGACAATTTTTTAGTTTTGTTTTCTGCTGTTGGTAAAGTTTTTACTTTAATGTATTTATGTAATGTAGTTATATGGCACAACATTTTACAACAGTCAACGACATGTTGTAGTCAAGTGTGGGTGGGACTTGTTATTTGTATTGCTAATGATGAATCGGGGATAGGGGAGTGGTTTCCAACATCATCACTACACAATTGATATACACATAGACAGGTTTGTGTCCATCTGATGTGTAAAGGTCCAACAGAGCGACCTTTCCCGAACTGTCAAATGTTGGGGTCCAGTGTGAATTATGAAAACTGTGGATGCACAGTATATGCCTTTAGACTGCGTTTTCTAACTGGAAACTTGAGTTTGTAGACCACACTCTCTCCTCCACCAAATTCTATAGAGAAATTCTGCTATTTTCCATCACAGAAAACAGGAGATGTTGATCCACTGCTGCCTCATTAGTAAGTTCAAATGTCTTATTTCTGTGGTTATTTTTATTCCTCTGTTCAAATTTACCTCAGTGACACAAACTGCAGCAGTAGACCAGCAGCTCCTGTGTCTCCATGAGCTTAACCTTTTCTCTATGAACATTGGTGTGGGATAAGAATGTCTTTGTCTGTGAACTTGGTTCTTTTAATAGATGCTGCAAGGTCACTTAACCCTTTTTCAACCTCCAAACACATAGAGCAGGTGAAGAGGTCTGAACTATCATTGAATTCATCCACAATTCTCAGCATTCTTGAGGGTTTTTCCTTTACTTTTGGACACAAATCTTTGGATTATGTGATCAGTACCTGAACTGGAATGAAGAATTCAAAGTTTGAAACCAAATTGGATCCATTCCTGATTGAGAAAATACCTATTACGAGGTGTTTGTCAACAGCAGTCTATCACACCTAGGGCGCACTCAGGCCGCTCTCCTCAATGATGCATAGCCAACATGTGGATGTTTTCAGAAGCGCTGGTCTCAGCATCATGATGTTTGAAGAGACAAACATAGAGCGAGGACAGTTGGGTTTGGAGACGAGGTCTGGAGCTGCTGCCCTGACCTGCTGCTGCTGCTGCTGCTGCTGCTGCTCTTGGTTGGTGAGATGCTGGTCCTTCCTGACAGCATCTCACATGGCGACGCAGCTATAATTTATGAGGCGGGAAAGTGCATCACTGATTCTGGCAGCCAGCAGCCAGCCATGCAGGAGGAAGCATACTGCTATAGTCCAGTTCTTCATTCTCGAGCCGTTTTTCAAGAGATTTCTCCCCCAGTGCCACAATGAGATGAATATTTCCACAATGAAACTTATTTAATCCTTACATACTGTTTAGATTGTATGCTTTATATACAGTATGGGCTGGATCATGTTTGACCAGAGCCAAGAATTCCTTCATAACAAGTGTTTATTTATAACCAAAATGATGTAACTGTATTTTATTGGCTGTGAAAATTGTGAGAATTTGTGGCAGCACAGACAAAGTGCTATGGTAATTCTAGATTTATAATAAATGACATTTCTTTGGCACAAGGCCATGATATCAGCCTTTGAACCTCTGAACTAAAACCACCGAACGATCAAAGACACATTATTTAACATATGTTAAGATAATGTAATGTGTGTGTGTGTGTGTGTGTGTGTGTGTGATTAACAGGATGAGTTCCTGATGGAGACTCAGAAGAGGCTACAGTCAGAGATCACCCAGTGTTGCCTGACCAACGCCAGGCGCTGCGGCCTCGACACGTCAGACACGTTGACGACTGAGGCCGACGGAGCTGCCGAGAGCATGGCTACAGTCTGAGATCACACACACACACACACACACACAGAGCGAGAGAGGAGGCAAAATGGCAAACCTTGTTCTCATCACCTCAGACACACTCACAGATTCAGTCACAGAGACGGCAGGTCCCACCGTCCCCAACCCAAATGGCTGACGAGCAGATATATGCGAATAATGATTCTATTGCAAATAATGATAATCATAAAACTCCAAATCTGGGTAATAAAGGCGGAGTAGAGCTCCCTAATGAAACACCGGCGTCCCCTCTGCCTCCGCCTAATGTTCCCGTCGAGCCGCTCGCCATTTTTCCATAAAGCAATTTTGCAAGCCCTCTTCAAACATGAATCACCTAGAAATGAAGAAACCCCCCCCACCACCACACACCCACACCACCACTGTCACCTCCACCCTCCCCTTTGTACAACACTGGCACCAGAGTGGTATGTCTGTGTGCGAGAGGAGAGTCAGATAATTAATCTCAGTCCTTGACTCGCTTCACAAACTCTACCTGGTTAATGAAGAGTGTTGTACGAGTCTTAACCTTTTCACATGCAACAGTTATTGACTCTTTTATTCCTGTTTTTTTTTTTTCAAATCTCAGCAAAATAAATCCTTCTTCACCTGAGAGCCTGTATGTGTGTTTTCTATGTGGATGTGTGTGTGTGTGTGTGTAATTGGAGAGTCTGAATCCCAGTTCACATGACAGTCGTAGCGTCGCTGTGTCCCACACTACATGACACGCTGTCTCGCGTTGCGTCTTCGCCGTCATCGTGAGTTAACGTTACATGATCTTTCACGAGGAGGAAAACCACGGCGTGTGTCTCATCGCAAAAACATACGTGGTCACGTTCACCTTTGTTTCGTGTCTATACGTCGACCGCTGAACTTCGATCCCTGTCAAGTTTGAAGATGTTATATTTTCCCCTTTTCTTGTCGCTGTAATGAACCGCTGTTGTTAGTGTTCAGATTGAGGACGGAATGCTGTGTAATGTGTTTATATTGATAAACCCTTCAGTAGTGTAAATTGATCATAAGCAGAATAAATATGTTTAACCTGGTTCTACATGTGTGGAGTCTGACCTGAGTCAGTAGATTTATATTCTTTTTAGTGATTTGCAGAACTTCAACTGGCGGCAAGGTGGCACAGTGGTTACTAGTGGTTAGCACCGTTGCCTCACAGCAAGAAGGTGGTGGGTTCAATTCCTGATCTGCATGTTCTCCTCCCACCATCAAAACATGTTAGAATGTGGGACGCATTCGTATCGATGGGTCCCCTGTTGCAACCCTCCATCTGACCTTGAAATTTCGTTGTGCAATACCAGTTGTAATAATGACAATAAAGATCCTTTCCTTTCCTATAAGTGACTGTTTGCCAGTGTATAGACTTTAGAAGTGAAGTAATGTGCTGATTTTTTTTTGTCCTGTACATTTTTGCTTACTTTCAGTACTTTGCTGGATTCATGTATAGTATGTCAATCGGAAAAAAAACCTCTGACAATAATAGTATTTGCTATAAATACATAGGACTCCCATGACTGACACATCCGCAAACAGTTTACCCTCCAAACCCAGCAGCACACCTTTGCTGACAGATCCAGTGATTGACAGATGAGATCAGACAAATAGATTTAGCAGGGGAGATCTCTACCTTCCTCCATGGGACCTGAGATTCACACCCACACCCACACCCACACACACACACACACACAAACACCCACAGCCTGCCCTGATGTTCCAGGCTCCTGCATCTTCATCCTCCACAACCTCCTTCATCATAACCCATGAGGGCATGGCTCACTCCCAATCTCCGCTCTCCTTCAGCCAAAGTGGCCCAGGACTTCATTGGACACACCCTCCTCCCACCCAGCCTCCCTGAACCCAGTCCAGTCCTGATGGCAGCAGCAACAGAGGCAGATGCCTGGGCAGTGGGAGCAAGGCAGCGTCCAGGGAACGGCTGCAGCTACTTTATCATAGTTAGGAAGGAGTGAGGGCAAGGCATGAATATCAGCACACACACACGCAGAATAAAACGACTTTTGCATTTTATAATTTAGTCACCAGATACAGACAATTTGAGTCAAGTTCCCGTGTGTCTCTCTCATCACCCGCCACCTACAAAAACTATTAAACTGACATCAAACTGAGTCAGTCCGAAGATGTGTACTGATTACTTTTAGGGCACCACAAGACCTTTGACCTTGTTATTTATGTGACCTTTCCGCAGCTTATACACATCAGCTCATACTTTGAGATCCTCAAGTCTTTTAAACGTCTTCTACAAAGTTGACTTTGCCCACCTGGAACCTGAGGAGATGAGCTGACTCATAAACAGCACAGTTTTACGTCACTGAGGCTTTCCTGATCCTCAATCGAATAATGTAATTTATTTAACTAAACGTATTGTTCCTGAATTATTAATAAGAATTTGAAACTGAGTTTTCATGATTTTATTTGAATTTTAACCTTTTTTTTTTTAACCCTGTGCTGTTAGAAAAATTCCAACAGTTTCTTATACTCTTCAAATTTCAAATTTAATATGCAAAATGTGTTGTTTGTGTGTAACTGCAGTGTTTTCTCTAAATAAACCTTTTTGTTTTTCTTCATTTTAAATTGTTAAAACCGTATTGTAATGTGCTGTAACTTGTAAATAACTGCCAGATATTGGAAGTTATTCTGGAAAAATGGGCAAAAACACTGAGGTCACTCGGTCCCTTCATGGTTAAAATATGCAAAGAAAACTTTAAAGGGTGTTAAAGGGTTTTCCTGGCCTAATTTATAATGATTTTATAATTTGTTTACTTTAGAATGAATTCATTCATTCATCTTCTACTGCTTCACCCTCCACATGTTGCCAATCCATTGCAGAGACAAACAACCACTCACTCTCACACTTCTGGTCAATTTAGAGTGCATGTTTTTAGACTGTGGGAGGAAACTGGAGAACCTGGAGAACCCACACACACACGAGGAGAACATGCAAACTCCATGCTAAAGGGCAGATTAAAGTGTTTCATCATTTTAGGGGAAGTGAACACAGTGAAGACATTATGAACCGTTCAAATATTCATTTAGTTTGTGTTTTCTTTGCAGCGTGGTCAAATTGGACACAGTTGCTTGGTGTGTAATATGTAAACAAAACATGAGGAGCAGGGGTTTTGAAATCAAAACTCCAGATATAGAAAATGTCCTCAAACACAAGGTCTGACTTATCATAATAAAAAATAACACAAATATTTGTATTGAGTTTAGCCAATGGCAATTTAAGGGAAGTATAATTGAATATTGTTTTAAAACTATTTTAGTCTTTGTTAAGATTCAACGGGGGGATTATAAAGTAAAAACGCACTGATAGGAACAAATAAATGCTCCTTTCTCGCGGCAAATCGAGAATAAAATACGTTACAGAAAGATTTTCAATGAAAGCATCAGACTTGTGTGTGTACTCCTTCTTTTTTGTACATGGCTCTTCCTCTTACGTCGTCTTTCATTTTCCCCTCATTTGAAACAAACCTTGAACATTTGGTAGCTTTTTAACTAGCTCATAATCTGATTTGATTTGGGTTATCGTGCCTCTGTATGAGGTGTTTCCTCCATTTTACGAACGATTAGTGAAAGGAGTAAAAACCATTAGATGACAAAGAGAGCACGAATAAAGATTGAGATCACAATAAGAAGAAGTTTTGCATCAGATGATGAAGTATACACGCAATTTGCTGTCTCCACCTTTGCTCTTCTGCGCATGATTAGGTGAAATTTTCATGAGTGCTGATGCAAAGAATAGGTCAGAGCTGGTTGTAATCACTCATCACAGTCTGACATTATGGCTGAGCAATTAAGCAGGACAGTTGTGTACTTTACTAATGAACAATGGTTGAACGAAGCCCCTTCCATTGCTCCCATCCATCACCCACAAACATTCCCAACTCTTCCAAGCGTGCGTGCACACACACACACACACACACACACACACACACACGTCCTGCTGTTGCTGGGCTGCTGGAGGTGTTTCCATTGGTTTGATGAGTTTCTGGCCGGCACTCTCAGCCTCCCTGCTGAATATGTGGCTGCCTCTCCCCCTCCTCCTCATCATCATCTTTCCCTCTTGTCAACACAATCCCTCCATCCATCCGTCCTGAGGCCCGGGCCCAGCGGTGGCCGATCCGCCCCTCGCAGCGTCCTCTGGGTGCTCTCTGCATCTCCTCCGGTCCCCCTGCCACTGTGCACACTCACATTTGTCTTTGGATGGCAGTGAGGAGCTTCTTTTTTTTTGCTTCTGTAAAACTCATGCTCAGTCCTTGGTTCAACCCTAAAACCAAAGATGTTTTTGTTTTTTTTGTTCAAGGTGACAACAGTCCTGGTTTGAGTGAATCAGGCTGGGAGCGAGCAGTTCTCTGTATTCACATCACTACATCTTTCATATTCTGCTGCAAAGACGATGCGATTTTGTAAGGAGTTGATAACTGTGATATAAACCATCCCACTCCAGCTTGAGTATAAGCTACATTAAGAATATGTTTGCTACTTTGCCTCACACTTCTTTGGTAAGTTTGTGTCACTGAGGTGAGACACATCTGAACTCACTCATAGAGGCAACAACTCCTGTGTTCTGTGCTGTAAAATTGCTTGTTTTCTTTATGGATTTCGGTATAGGAGTGTGAGAAGTTTACAAAGTGGCATCAGATTTTATTTTGTGACGTTACATTTTTAAATCTGTGTCCCTGCTGTTCCATGTTTTGTTTTGTTTTTTCACTGAGCGTGTTCTTGCTTGACTCCTCTTAGTTGTAGGCACACAGAACATGCATAAACATGTATATGTATATATGAATTGCATATATTAAATGCGGTTCCACAGTGTGTGTGTACTGTACATCACAGCTGAATACAAGCAGAGATGACTGAAAGATAACTGCAAACACTCTCCTTTGATAAAAAAAAAAACAAACAAAAAAAAAACTAAGAAGCTTCTAGTTCTCATTAGTGGAGAGGAGAAAGCAGACTTCCTTCTCTCCTCACTTGGCCTTGCCTCTTGGAATGACACATGCTCGTTCATTACTGGGGAAGTATAGGAAGTGAAAGGGTGGAGGTGGAGTTGGGGGTGGGGGTGGGGATTCCTGTGCAGCTCTTGTGGCTGTGCCAGCTTCTGGAGGAACAGACGACAGGTGAGTTAAAGCTCCACGTATAGTCCCGGTGAAATCCAAATTTGGCTCGTCGTTCGCAAGGGCTGTGGAAGTGCTGCTTTAAACGTAAAGCGGTGGGAACATGTCAGCGAAAGGCAGACGCCACGTCTGCTCACTTAACAATGCTGTTCCCATGTCTTAATAGGAGGTGATGGAGTGAGAGGAAGTGATTAGACATGAAATGTAAGAAATAGCAAGTGATTAAGTATTTTGGGACATACTAATGATTATAGAAAGGATATCTCAATATAGCAGCGATCTGATTGGTTGTTAGGTGTGATATAATTGTCATATCTCATGGAAAAGTGTCTCTCTCTTTTACACAGTTCCATATCACTCTGCATATAAGCTCTGGCAATGAGGTAAAAAAAAAAGAAATACAGCTACAGGTAGTAACATGATTATTGTTTTATGTTCTACGCCTTGTTGTTTTTCCTTTGTAAAGCAAACTTTGTATTTTTTTGGTTGTTTTAAACAATGACGTGCTTTAGAAATGAGTTGCATGACACTTTAAGTGTAACCTCTTGAGATATGTGTCTGTGTTTACATCTTTCTTTCTGTGTGTGAATATTCTTAAAGAAGGAAGAGAGAGAGGGAGAGATTATTGTCTTCTGACAGTCACACCGTTCAGCACCATGGACAGTGCCGATGATCTGTTTTCTTCAGCGGCTGTGCTGAACACAAGGCCCGACATGAAAATGTAGATTTAATTTGGTTGGTTTGGGATGGGGTAGTGCTCAAGCCAAGATGCTTTGTTGTTGCCCCTTCAAAATCATTTCAGTCCGGTGCAATATTTACATGAGGGGAGTGTTGGAATTACCCTTAAGTGGCATGTGAATGACACAGTGAAAAATAATGGACAGCGAGATGTTTAGTCACAAAAAAATCACAGCAGTTCAAAACACACACAGGAGCACTGATCCCGAGTTCTGACCAGTAACTCGAACACTAACATGTGTTAACTGCAGCACAAGCACACATAACGACACGTTCCCAGAACATCAGACTTCCATCATTCATTTAGTCAAAAATGTGCACACACACATTGTTATTTCTGTTCTAATAACCCTTTCTTTTTTGGGGAGGAGGACACAACAGCAGCTGCCAGAGGACACACAGTTATGTTCAAATAAAGGTTTTCAATCAATACAAACAATTTTCAATGAATAACAATTATTTAAAAAAAAAATATATAGAAAATGTGCAAATGTTCTGTTCAAATTTGAAACAATAACATTAAAATAAAATAATAAAAATACAGTGCAACATGGTATTAAATTGTCTAGTAATTTTAGTACATTAGAAATAACAGATTTCAAACATTTAACAGAAGGTCCAGGCCTGCTTGGGTGTATATTACTTAAAGACTACCTCACTGCTGGTCTCCTGCTGCCTCGTGTGGTCAGTTTGTGTCACTGAGGTAAATCTGAATGAAGGATTTCCACCAAAGTCCCAAAATAACACATGTGAACTTACTGATGGTGATGTAAAATCACTGATTTGAAGGACTTTGGTGTGGGAGTGAGTGGTTTACAGAGTGACACAAACTTCAATCAGACATTGTCTAAAAGCAAGATAATGAACCTATTCTTGAAATATTGTTGACTCAGATTACAACGTTTTTTAGGTGAGCCTTTTTTATATGCCTGAAATCTGTTTTCTGTTTGTTTGTTTTTTCCTTTTGTTTTTGAAGAAGAAGCAGATGAAGAAGAAGACCAATTGTAGCCTGGTATGGGAGCTTTATTTTATTTGTTTGCTCCAGTATGATCGATACAGTATGTTCCCTGTGTTGTACGCTGAGCTGTCTTTACGCATGATTTTCCTCTCCCCTTTATTTGACTGTTTTCTCCTTTAATAGCTGCTCATGAAGGGAAAAAAGGGCCTTATTTAGCTAAGAGACATAAGCACTACATATAGACCATTTACCAAGGTTAGAATGGTCATCCTCACACTGGTTGTAACTCCTGGCATCACAGAGGTTAGAAGTTACACTCTCTGAAAATGCCACTGATGGCTGTGTGTGCAAATCCCAGTAGCTCAGTTCTTAACTCACACCAACAACCACACAGGTTCAAAGTCGTTCCATGCAGTTGAGCAAGTGTCCCTAAAAAAAAGTGGTAACCGAGTGGCATTTTGCTCCTTTCCACTTCTTTATTGTAGCAGCAGTGCATTTACAGGTGACGCTCTCAAACAATCACACATTCATTTCATCCTAACAACCCCCCTCTTTCCTCTCTCCTCTGGTTCCTGCCTGAAGTTCCTGCTGCTGTGTTGTCACCTGCCACAGCTCCGGGCAGCCATGTTGATACATTTGCATTGAAAGAGGTGAGGTAACTGCCGGTGGAGTCTGCCTTTAATCAATGAAAACGTTTTTGTGGGCCTCTGGAGGACGAGTATAGAGCCCAAGATAAATATTGGCAGAAAAGAAAAATGTGTGTCGTCCTCCCCAACGGAGGGGGACATAATGATATTCAGAAGGAGACCCCCTGCTGAGACGCCAGGCAAACTGTTCCTTAGCAACAAAACACATTTTCTCTCTCAGAACGAGGCTGTGGCAGGGTGTTTTTAGGGTGTGTGTGTGTGTGTGTGTGTGTGTGTGTGTCTCCTCGGTGAGTGACTAAAGGAGTGTCAACACACACATCGTCCAGTCACATCAATGCAAGTACAAAATAAGTTTTAAATCACAACTTAACATTGTATGTATGTATATATAGTACATTATGTATGTGTGTACATACATCAAGGACCTACAAAAACTCAAAATATTCCTAAAAAATACTCAAATCAGCCAACTTGGCTTTGACTTTTGTTCCAGTTCTAGATTTTAAGCTGTGCATTTAATGAAACCCATTAGAAAAACTACAGTTTATATTTTTGTCAACAAAACAATGAGAGCGCTCGATTCCCCATCAGCGTTACTGGCAGGAGCAATAATCCTGATGCTCTAGGAGATGATCTAAGAGTGACACCTAGTGGTATAAAACTGGTAGTGAACACATCACATGTTAAGTCTGGCGTGTGGTGATGATGTGATTTCCAAACATGAAATATATGAGATTAAACATGTTACAATTGGCTGTTAGATATTAGATATCCTTGTTAGACAAACTGGAAACTGAAGTTTAAAAACAAATGTGAGCTAAAAGTGACACAGGAGCTGCTGGTCTGCTGCTGGATTTGGTACATTTTTGTCACTGAGGTTAATCCAAATGAAAGATTTCATAAGTAATACAGTCAAGTTTAGTGATGGAGACAGCAGCGGATTAACAATTCCTGTGTGCTGTAATGTCAAAATCATTGATTTTGGAGCGAGCAGTTTGCAAAGCGGCACGTCTGAAAGGACTGTCTAACAGCAAGATAAAGACACAAAAATGTTCTTAAAATATTGAAGGCATTAGCAGCCATATACTGTACAAAAAGTACATGAGGAAATACTGAATATGTATACAATGTCTACACACACACAAGCATACCAATGTCACACAAAAAAGGCCCTTAGGTTCAAACAGGATCAAACTAGAAGTCTTATTCCTTGACTTGACCTCTATTTACTATACATTTATGCTTTGTTAGAATCATTTTTCTTACTGGTGCATCACTTGTAAAATAATGTTAGTTTTATTACAAGCACAGCATTCATTGCAGTTTTCTGTTGTTGTTTTTTTACAATGTGAAGTCACTGAACTCCTGTTTTGAAGCCAGGTTCCTATTGGATAATACCAGCTGTCAATCACTCTGATGTCCATATGCTGTGTTTTATCATATATTTCCCTCTAAACGATTGATATCATGTTCTTTTGAAGAATATTTTAAACTTGTGATGGAGACCATTAACTACTTGTTTACAGATGTAAATTAATAGGGAAGTATATGGGCTCATTTTTCCTTTCAAAGTTAATTCTTTCTGGCAGTTCAATGTAATTTTACTTCCTGAATATCTTCACCAACAAATCAGATCAACAGACACCTCAGCTTATATCTGTGCAATGTTAAGTTCATTCTCGGCGTCACACATTCTGCGAAACACTGAACACACTTACTCACTCACAGGGAAGTGAAGAAGCGAGGATACTCTATCGTGGAGCTGCAAGGGAACCCACTGGAGACTTGAATATTTTTAAAAAAGGAGGTAAAAATAAGGTTAAAAAAATCAACCCATCTTCATCTCTCTCGAAACAGATGTTTGAGACTGAAGCAGCGTCAGGGGTCAGAGGCAGGGTCAGCATATGGGACACTGGAAAGAGTTCCATTATATATATATATATATATAAAACAATATATATACATATATTGTTTTTCTTTTCTTTCCTTTCCCTTTTCTCAACTTAAGTACAGTACTGGGGGAAATGTATGATTGACTTTCTATCACTGCCATGCAAGTGCCATTACAGATTAAAGGAATGCTTAGGTGTCCCCCTACTGGACATACAGAGCAACACAACACCAATCAGCAATAGTAACTAGTAAACTTTTTTGCATGATTGAACTATTTCATTGGTATTCACTAATGTCATGTTTTAATGATCTACAGTGTGTGTGTGTGTGTGATTTCTGCTCCAGTGTTAAACTGTAGTCTTATATTTATTATTATGGTCCAAGTGAACCCAACATCTCCCATGTCAAATCTATGAATGGCTCATCACAAAGGGAAAATACAATAACTGTTATCACTGTCGCACTCAAAAGTCACATACTCGATGTGTCCCATAATAATACCTCGTAATGGCTGTTTTTATATGGATCCAATATAATAGTTATTAAAATACAAACTATGACTGATGAACTGCACAGTCTGGCAACATTTATTGCAAGTGGTGGTCTGAATAGTATACTGAATGTAACTGTGTAACTTACTACTGATGTATATCAATCTATGAGTCAGGACTTGCTGTACCTGTGTTTCCTGACGGTAGCGTGTCTGTGGAAGGTTCTCAGCCTTCTCTGTCATGAATTTATGCATTCATCAGTGAGAACTCAACCTGAAAACATGAAACTGCAACTGTACATATACAAAGCTCGATATTCAATATTTATGGAAGTCAACAATGAAAAATGAAAAATTTACTTTACAAAAAACTCAATTAGTCAGTATAGCAGTTCAGATCTTGCATTGCCCAGTAAAATTCCCACGCTGCACACAGGAAGTGATTTATTTTATATAAAGACAGACAGAGGCAACAGCATTACTGGGATATTAAAGTGAGGCGACTGCAAACAGGTTAGAGTAGTTTTAGAAAAGTTTTAGAAGTTAATTCTACCGCACAAATAACCTGGTTCTTCAGTTCAACAGCTGGTAAATGCTTCTTGCCCCCGTCCACCTGTGAGCTGCTGCTGTATACACACAAACGCTCCATCAGTCTGGTCTGATAGTATTGCTTGACAGAGCCTGTTTTCAGACAAAGGATGCAGTATATTTAGCTGTGATATTTGTATCTTCATTGTTTTTATTGTGTTTTTCTGTTTTTTAATAATGCACTGTAAGGTGGCCTTGAGTGCTTTGAAAGCGACCCCTAAATTAAATTTATTATTATTATTATTATTATATAAGTAATGTTACATTGATTCTGCTGGCGAAATCCAAACTGAAGCAGAAATATAATATCAATAACAGGCTAGCCGTTTTTCAGCTGGAAGATTGTGGGTTCCCCGCTCTGCTAATCTACATATCAATGTGTCCTTGGGTAAGTCAATGTGAATAGGTATGAAAGATGAGTGATAGAAAGATGTGCCACTCATAGATGTGCTGTATGAAAGGGTGAATGGGTGTGAATGGCAAAACCATAGTGCTTTACACTATAGTTCAGCTTTGAGTCGTCATTAAGACTAGAAAAGCGCTATATAAATGCAAACCATATACACTAAATGTGTCTTACTTTAAATATAGTTTTTTTTTGTTTTTTCAAAGGTTAATATCAAGTTTAATGTTTTACTTTTCATTTTATTTTCAATCATAAATAAAACTATTGTTCCTGATTTGGATCCAGATTTTTCAGATTTCAGTTCTGATGAATTGTCATATGTCTGACAGCTCGGTCAGTGGAACTCTGGTGCTTAACAACTTAACAACAACAACACTGAGAGACCACTTGAAGTGTAAACTCTCACTGGTGTAGTTCAAAGCAGCTGTGGCTTGTAACACAGATCGAGCACGTGGGTTTATGTTGGAACACGTGACATTTGAACACGTCTCCAAAGATAAACTGAAGTATGCAACATTCTGTTTTACGGTGTGTCAGGAAAGACATCTCAAAGTAAATACAGTGGTAGCTGGTCTGCCTGTTGCATTTGAGTCCCACAGAAAATGGCAGACCCCGGATATATACACTCAGCAAAAATATAAAGGCAACTCTGGTGTGACCAGCATTTGCAATCACGTGAGGTGATGGTGTCAGATGAATCACTTGAAAGTGAGCATGAGGATCTTCTCTCATCATCCCTCCAACCTGCCAATCTGCAACACGCCATCAAAGGTGAGCAAAGGAATGGTCTCACGTGGTGTGTGTGTTATGGTGATGATTATTCAGTTCATGGGTAACAGCTCTGCTGAAAACATCCGAGTCTTCTATGGCATCTGTGTCAAGTCACCATTGATCATTTGAACTCTCTCATCACGATCTTTAAACTCTTGAGGTTTCTTGAATTCCCTAACCTCAGCATGTCGTGTATTTGATGTATGTGTCGTGATTACAGTGAGAAGCCATTTCCAAAACAGAATATTCCAGCTGTGTAACAACGATTCTACTCTCACAAATGAGGAAATAAAAAGTGTGTGTGCACTTTATATTCTCAAACATAGGCCAGTTGCAATTTAGAAATGCTAAAACTGCCTTAATGGAAAGGAAATGATTCTTCTGCTCTTGCAAAGAGGGATGCAAAGGATGAGGATTCACAGATATCAACTGCAACCAGCACCTTGTGGTTGTCAATCTCAATGGAGGGTCGCCGGTTCAAATCCCCACCTGGCCAAAAAGGGCTGGGGTACCACTGAGCAAGGTACCCAACCCCCACTGCAAATAGGTCAAATGCAGAGGAATACTTTCCCTAAGGGGATTAATAAAATAAAAAAATAAGCTACAGGACTATGGTGCTACATTTCACTGTATATAAAAAGTGAACGTATTCTTCCAGTTTGCAAAATGGGCCTCACCAGGAAATCACACTATATTTCATAGCCACCAGAGGGCGATTCCACTGGCTGCAAAAAGAACTGTTAGAATGGGAATGAGATGGAACGATAATACCGACTTCTCAGATAATAGCATGCGTTCCATTTGTAGTCTCAGGATTTTTAACTAGGAAAATCGGTGTAACTTCAACATATTCCAACTTCAGGATTCCAATTCAAACTTCAAGCGGAACATCATGTCAAATTTCCATTACATATCGGCTCAGTAGAGTCGAGTCGATCCAGGTTGTGTTATGGAAAGACTATGTCCGCTTTCTGTTCATGGTTTACGTACGGACCCCAAGAGAAGGTTGCCAAAAAGTGTGAGGGCACATATCGGTTACTTTTGTACACTTTGAAACTTTTGACAATCGAAATGCAAATATTGCGTCATGTACCAATCAGACTAAAAGTGCTCACATTGGGGCAAACAGTGCTTCAGACTAAGTAAAAAGTAAAAGTTCCCATGATCCCATGAGAGCATAACAACAGTATTATGACATTTACTGGAATCCCTGCATGTTGTCTTTGTACCTTGGACTCACATACAGTTCCGTCAAATTGCAGCAGCTTGCCTCACAATGTTTCCCAAACAAACTCAACTAATTTCCCCGCGTGGTGATTAAGTATGTACAATAAAATAATTTGGTGCAGTGTCACAACTAATTATGTACACTTTGGAGTGGCAACATGAGAGAGGCGCACAAATTAGCTGCGATTTGTTGCATTTATGCTTCCTGCATACGGGAAGCTAAATCAAAGCAATTATGACCTGAGCGTGTCTACTTTGGAGTTTACCATTACACAAATTAACTTCCTAATTAGCTTTTGGCTTCATGCACACTTTAATTTGCTGTTTTAGGGTGATTTTAAATAATGGCCGGTGTGTAAATACGGCAGGGGCAGGGGATTTAGTCACTTACAAATCAGACCTAATCAAAATCCCTGCATGAACTGAGGGACACGTAGAAAGCGATGGCTGAAATAGTGTGACAAGTCTAAAAGACTCTAGGAGGGTTTCCTCTAATCGAAATGATGCGTGTAATTGTCTTACAGCGCACGGGAAATTCAAGAGTGAAAAAAAAAAACTGATTTTATTTCCATTATTTGTACTGTGTGAATAAAACCACAGGAAGTGAGCTCCACCTTCAGGTATTAGTTAGTTAGAGATGGTGTTTAACGGCAGTTGGCCTCCATAATGTCACTTTACTGCTTTCTTCTGGCTGTAAACGTCCATTACTTGTTCCTTTCTGTCTTCTGTCTCTTCTTCTTTAGTATTCATAGGTGTTGTTCTTTAACAGGTACTCGGCCTTGAATGAGACAAAAAACAAATCAAAACGTCGTGAAATTTAGAAGGATAGGTGAGTTTTTCTTACATGTAGTAGTGACTTCAAATGTGATCTTTAGTGACTTTTGCGTTTGAGATCCTTCATTTTTGATTTACATAAGACAATAACTGAGCCAAATGACCAAATGAGACAGCAGTAGACCTGTGTCGCCATGAGGGTAAGCTGTTTACAACCTGTCTGTCTGTAATAAGTGTAATACCAGGAAGTCCACAGGGTCAGCGGGTTGTGTCATGCAGCATTCGAGCAGACCCTGGGTCAGAGTAGGCATGACATGCTCCATCAGGTAGTTCTTCATCGGGGCTGACTGGGCTTCCATCAGCTCCTCCTGCAGCTTCCCCTCCTCCAGGCCCTTTGGTAGACATAAACATGACTCATCAAGCACCACAACATATCCTACAGTATGACATATTAAGCCAGTTCTTATACTGTATTAGTAGCTGTGTGCTACATTTGTCATATGTCAATCGTGAGCTCTCTAGTTTTCCCACAGTCAGTGGAACAGGAGCAGTGCTCATGATGAGACACATGCACAAGGCTGAGAATACTTTTTCTCTTTGTCTTTAAAGTCATAGTAAAGGTTCTTAAAGTGTTCTTATACTAGGTAATGACAGATATTCAGAACCCATTATATAAAAAGGGCTATAATCCTTTTTGCCTTTTTCACCAGGAACCAGCCTGGAATGTGGAGGCCAGCCCACAGAAGACTAACTCTATCCCACCCAAAACAAAGGATGACCTAATAAAAAAAAAATATGCCTCCTTAAGTTTATATCTTTGGAATGTTTTTGCTGCTTTATCAAGTTAAAGTTAGCCTTTTTCTGATGGGAAAATGAAGGCTGTAAACTACTCACTCTCCTACACCAAAGACACAGACGTGGACGGATTTCAAACACTGAAGTCACACAATATTACATTTGAACTTAATGATGGAGGCAGCACTGGATCAACAACTCCTGTGTGCTGTGATGTAAAAAAACATTGTTTTTCTCTTTGGACTTTGGTGTGGGGAATGAGCTGTTCACTGATTCATATCAAATCAGGAGAACTCAACTATCCCTTTAATATGCTCCAGCAGCAGCATTTAATCTAACTTATTGACACATGGACAGTGTACACGTATGAGTTATTGAGTTTGACTAGCACCTACCCACTTCTCCCAGCGTGCATTCCTCTTTATGGCCTCCTCTTTCTCCCTCTGCTCCTCTTTTGCCCTCAGCTGGGACTCTGTCTTCATCCTCTCCTCAGCCATAATCCTCTCCTCCTCCTCCAGCTCGTGGCTGCAAAGGCCGTAATTCCTGGGCTCGCCCACAACATCACAGACCATCTGCATCAGCAGAGAGCAGTTAGGTTCCTCACTGCTGGTGATCTCTGGAGAGGACGACAGGGAACACAGTACATTTTGGCAATGTGTGAAAGCTCCAGTATGAAGTAAACACAGTTACTCAATGCTTGAAGAGTCAAATCTATATCTTAGGAATATGTTTGAAAGATGTTTTGCCTGAATGCAATTTTATTGATTTTATTCAAACATGGCGGATTATGAGATTTGTACAGTATTTTCTATAACGTAAGATTCAATTATTGTGTTGAGTGTGTTTGAATGCTTGATAAAGGTGTATCTGTGCCCTAACCTACACTCTTGCAAAAAAGTTTTAATCTCAATGAATTTGAAATAAATTGGTGATATAAAGGTTTAACTATCTCTTTCATTCCAAAATGGATGTTATTAATCTACAGTCCTTCTCCCTACGTCTTTCCCACACATGATGTAAGTATGCTTTGTGGATTACCCAGGCAGACATGGCTGATACCCAGCTCATCAAAGTAGTCCTCAGCAGTTTCCTCCTCCTTGTTTTCTCTGTATATTGCCAGGCGTGGCAGGAAGTGCTCCAGTTCGAAGTGGTTCTCCTGCACCAGCCTCTCAGGCATGTTCAGCACCCGATCCCTTAGGAAATCATCTGTCGCGTCCAGGCTAAACACAAACTCTGAGAAACACAAGGAAACAGTCACTGCTGCTACAACACTGCTCACTAACTCTGGGGGCTGTACTTGATCATATTTGCTCCCTGCTGTTTGTAGCTGGATTATTTCTAGTTTGTAGATGTAAGTGCCACAACGTCTACTTGAGAGGTCTCAGGAGAGGGGGAAGATGCTTCTTGAAGATAGACTGGGACGCCCCTGTTCTGGTAGCGCTCGGTAGGTCATTCCACCAGCGTGGAACGACACATGAAAAGAGTCTGGATTATCTTGTGCGGAGCGCTGGCACCGCCAGACCACAATCCTTTGATGAACGGAGTAGTCGAGAGGTAACATAAGCCTTCAAGAGAGCATTTAAGTAGGTGGGAGCAGACCCATGAAGCACTTTGTAGGCTAGCATCAGTGATTTGAGTTTGATGTGGGTGGCTAAGGGTAGCCAGTGGAGCTCAATGAACAGAAGGGTGACATGTTTCCTTTTGGACTGACTGAAGACCAGGGGCCTCATGTATAAACCGCACGCACGCACAAAAAGACAGCGTACACTTTCACGGCCCTTGTTTGGTACAAACCTGGGAGCAACGTGCGGTTAAGTGTCCATCGGCATGTAGACCAACCTTCGAGTTGAAGGACAACTCGCTCTACCACTGAGCTACCGTCGCCCCCTTTAACAGTGCTAGCCACGACTCAACCTTCAGGATGTCCAGTTTACAATTATGAATAAGAGTTCATGAGTTCCACTTGAACACACCAACAGACACAATGAGTAACAACAATACCTCCAATCACTGCCAATGTTTACTCTGTATCAAACTCATGCTATACATGCTGTGTAATCTAGTTTCTCACTGTCTATACTGCAAATTATATTCTATAAAATTTAAATTTTATGTTATAGTTGTCTTAGTAGTAGTGTACTTTGATTTATTATTCATCACTTTTACTCTGACTATATATTTCCTGCTGTAACAGTGCAAATTTCCCTAATAAATAAAAGATGATCTTATCTTGTTTCAGCAAAGTGGACAGTAGTGACATCAAAGTAGTTTTCAGTGTCCAACTCTCTTTTAAGTAACTTGATGACTTCATCAAGTTACTTAATGTCTACATGACTACAATAGACACGATAGCTTACTGCCATTAGCTGTTATGATCACTTGTGTTTCGGTCTGACAGGCAAGCTCAACTGTGACAACCAGTGGTGGTTGTATATTTCATATTTGACCTTCAACAGTGTCTCCCTCCATGTAGAATATAAAAGTATTGAAAGGCAACACTCTACAGATACCTGGTGTGATTTTCTTCCCAGATGCAGAAGCCTGGAGTTGCCCATCTTCTGATTCATGTTCTTTTACAAACAAGAGAAGACAGAGGTGAATGTTAAGTACTCATCAGTTTTATACACAGTGCATGGGTTTATGACAGTGTCTCACCAGTGAAGAGCTCTTTAGCTTGTTCATATGTCTCGGGCAGGCCATCCAGAACAAAACCCTGATTTCTGCATGGGGGGGACATCAGTTTATCCCTCACCACCTTCATCACCTGCTCGTCCACAAGCCCTAATGGACAAAGACGTTGTTGAAATCACCTTACAGGGACATTCCAGTGATTTGGTATTGTATGCAAATAAATGTAAAAACCAAAACAAGTTTTAGAGTGAAAAAAAAATAAGACATAAGTGCTATATCAGTAAAAGTAGCAGCATGTGTACAGGTGTAAGGTTACTTGACTTTCTGAGATGAAAATTTGAATTATGGAACATAGAAATGCGCAATAAGGCCAACAACCATACCAAACCAAATAATTTTTATTTTAAAAGCAAAACATAATTCTGCCATTTAAACCTCCTACATACTGGACCTTGGAAGAGTGAATTGATTTAAGTGACTTGATAGACCACACCTCCATTCTGCTCCATAGTCTCCTTCAGAATGTTGAGCAGTTCTTGGGCCTCAGATGCTGAATCTTCACCCTCTGCATCTACACCTGCACTCTTAAAAGTGTCCTCCTAGATTCACACCGAAAAAGAAAAAAACACAACATTTGCAGCAATATCTACAGCTTATGCTAGGTTCCCTCTACATTGGAACTCAGGAGTCTAACTAACTTTGACAGAAGTGTTATTAACGGTAAAATTGGCAGAGTTAGAATTCCAGAGGTCAAAGGGCTTTCCCATTGAAGAAATAGCCCCTGACCTTGGGAATTGCGAGGTGTGACTACAAATGGAGTGCACCATTATAATACAGTACATCAGCGGCATGAATATGTGTCATGTGAGAGCTCACGTGTTTGGTAATTGCTTCAGAGATGGTCTCCTTCAGTGTAATGTGGTGGAGACTGTAGTGTTGACAGATCAGTTTGGACAGTGCACTTTTCCCCACTGCAGGAGGACCCAGCACACACAGACGGACAGGCTGGAGAAAATACACACACCACAGGATTACACCAATATTGAAAACAACCAGAAAAGTGCAAGTAATATTAATTCTCCAAATATAAAACTTCCTCTATTCATGATTTGAACAGTTTCTAGTCTTTTCATGTTTCTGTCTTACCAGCAGTCCTCTGGTTCGCCTGTACTCCTCCGCCACCCGCTCTATGTTAGCCACCAGACCAGACTCACATGACCAGTTGATAGTGAATAGTGATTTGACCAAGATGGCCTCCATGCGAAGGTTGACCATCATGGATTCAATATCCATCATCTGTTAAAAAACAACACATGTCAGTAACATGTGTCTTAAAAGACTAAAGCCACAGTGAAGCTGTGAAAACACTGTTTTCATAGTGATATGTCTTCAATTAAGATAATCTACATGTTTTTGGACAGTGGGAGGAAACAGGAGTACCCAGAGAAAACCCACTCACACACTGGCAGACCATACAAATTCCTCATAGAAAGGCCTTTGGGAAACTGGGATTTCAAGCCACTGCCTCGTGTGTCCAGATATAAGCAATTACAACGTACACTTAAGTCCTGTGTGAGGAAGGCATCTTCAAATGGCGTACGCTTGGTCTTCCCTGATCCAAGTTCAGCAGCAATTGCCTGGTGGAGTGTAGAAAGAATCGCAAGATGATTTGTTCAGGTCGCGTCACATTTTCAGCACATATACGCTGAGCAAAAATAGGAATGCAACATGAGCTGAACTCAGAGATCTAAAAGATTTTCTATATACACAAAATCACCAAACACTGTCTCAATGAGTGTTAGTGAGCACTGAGATAATCCATGCCACCTCACAGGTGTGCCTTAGGCTGGGAAAGGAGAAGTGCTCACTGACACACATTTAGACAGATTAGTGAACAATATTTGAGAGAAATGGTGATTTTGTGTATAGAAAATCTTTTAGATCTCTGAGTGGGAGCAAAAACGAGTGTTGCGTTTTTGTTCAGTGTAATACATGACACACACATAGGGTATATACTGTATACACACACACACACAATAAATGAGATTATGAGATCAGTGAACACAAGAAGAACTCTGAGTTTTATTAGAACATTTGTTGAACGCATAACAACAGGGCCTGGACATCTCTGTCACTTGTATTCTGACTGATAATAAGTCAAGCTTTGCTGATCATTTTGTAGCCTTCATGAATAATTAGACTCACCTGTGGTTGAGTCAATTAGGATTGTGTTGTCTAAAATGGTCTTGAATTAATTTGTGAGGAAAATACTTGTGTGTGTGCAAACTAAAACTCTTATCTGCAATCACTGGCCCACATTTGTAGTATTTGAGTATTTTGTAGTATAGTGTTATAGAAAATGTTGATTGTGACATTAAAGTAAAGGTTGGTGGTGTTCTCATTTATGCTGATAGTGTCACAGCCAGACTGCAAGCAGATATTATAAACCTTTAAAATGGTTTGATGAGTGTGTTCCTGTTGTCTCCACATTCTTGTTGCAATCAGGTTTTGTCTTAGGCCTGGTCATAACAAAGCCATGCTAACATTTGAGATATATACTGTGGGTACCTTCACAATGTCTTCCATAGTACTGCTGGCAGAGTCCACGGCAACCAGGTAGTGCGGCTTGGGCTGATGTTCAATCACATTCTGAATCACGCTGAAAGAGGAAACACTGTTTTTAGTGATGACATTGTCTCATATTAACCTTCTTCCAGTATCTGGTTTAATCTGATTATTTTTACATAGTCCCTGATTGGGTTTTTCAGCCTACTGCAACAAACATGATATCTTCCACAGTTGTTGATCACCAGTTTCAAGTGATTTATTTAACTTGGTCACACTTTTGGTGTTAGGTGGGATTCAAGGAACACTTGAGAGCGAGGTCAAGACAACCGAGATGCAAAGCAAGCGCTCATGCAACAACTTTACATCAGTAAAGAAAATGAAAAGATTGTTTTTCATGTTTGGAGATGTGTAACAAACCTTGCGAGGTCATTGATGTGAATCATAGGGATGATGTTGTGGCCATCTCCAAAGACAGGTGTTTCAGGTTCATGTCCCAGCCATGATGTCTAACAATAAGACAGAGGTTTGTGCAGTGGTCTTTTTTAGTTCGTTTTCCAGTTTCCATGATGCCTGTCACTAAAATTCACTGCCCATATGTTAACACTTGAAGACTACTCTGGTATTTGAGACCAATACTATGTGAATTAACAGTGTTTTATGATACGAGCAGCGGCTGTTTCTTAAGACAAACATTTTAAATGCATGAAAAAAACTAACAAATCCAAATCAAAGGAATCGATAAAAGGTCGGAAAATAATAATAATATGAATTATATTAAATTAAAAAAACTGTTGTGACATATGACATGGATTTCAATTAGTAGGAAGCAAGTCGAGCTTGGTTTCAGTGCTAAAATGAAGGCATACATTGACGTAGGAATTCTGTTGGAGTTGCAATTATCTACGCTGGTCTTTCAGTCTCACCTTGAAAAAGAAGTGTAGGACGTGCTCTCCCATCCCATACTGAAGTCCTGATGCCACCACATAAGTCAAGAACAATGTTCTGTCCTACAAACAACAACCACAAAGTGACAAGGTGAGCTCACGTCTCAACTCTCAGTACAAAATACAGCAACTCTGCAATTTGGTAAAACTCACTGTTTTGCCCATTTTGGCCACTTTCTTCTCCAGGTAAAGGTGTTGCTTGAAGTTTGGATGTGGTTTTCTTTTGACAAACATCTTGTCATTGAAAGGACGCTCTGGATTATCCTGTTACACAAAAACAGCCATGCTACTAACGACCCTCACTAATGGTTCAGGTTGTTTAAGTTAAGTGCAGCTGTTTCACTTTCACGGTTGCCTGAAAAACGATGTGACTTTTTTTCTGTCTATTCAGCCATTGTACAAGACTTGTCTAGGAGAGTAGAGTGTGCAACCTCCCCCATTGACACCAGTATAAATTTTAAGATTTTAAGAACACATAGCTGGAGCCAGAGGGGGCGGGGTTAAAAGGGGGGCTCAGCCCCTCATTACATGTCCAGTAAATATTCTTGAGTGCAGCATATAATTGGTTAAGATGCATGCGACTCTGGGCCTGTGTGTGGAGAGCAGAGAAAATCAGTAAAGACAAATGTACTGCTGATTTTCAGTGGAAATACCCCATAATACATTTATGGTCTTTTGTATTCCAACGGATGTGTACATGACTTTGAAGCTTCTGAGGCTATTCCAAGGGGATCATTACAACTTATTTTATGGCAAAGAAAGGGCATTAATTGTGTTAACTTATGTATCGTAAATTTCAAATTTGATCTTTAGAGTTTCTTTATTTAATCTATATAGTTCTATATAATTTGACCTCATCTGGGCCTGGATTTGGACACAGTTTTTAATTTTGGCCCCTTCAGTAATTGAGTTTGAAACCCCCGCAGTAGATGCTTAGACAGGAGACAATCACACATCGCTATTATGACTGTGTAATGGCCCTGTTGAGATCTTGAAATTCATGTGCTCTAAACAAATATAGTGTACACATTCCACGTGAAGTACCTAATCTGAGACACAGCACTTGAGTCCACTTACCGGATCTGGCTTGCTGCATGCCCAGGTCATCACTGTGGAAATGAGGATGAACATCTTTGGTTCAGAGAACTGTCCTATTTCATTGTGAAGAGCTGCAAGCACAACACACGACACAGAAAACATTTATGTCCTCCATCACTTCCGTTGTGTTGATGTGACCTGGCAATGAAACATTTGAATTCAAATCCAGTATTAATAGCTCTACATTCTGTGTTTGTTTGACTCTGGTAGTCAATCTTAAGAGAAACCGCTCCCAGTGTCCCACAACACGATTATAAAGGTATCATAGAATCACACCACAACGAACAGAAGGTCCACTAAGGATGAACAAATCACAGCAGAAGATACAGAACACAGCTAACTGCTAACACACATGCTTACCTGAAACTGCCCACAAGGCTTCTTCCACCTGATCCTCATTCTGGCTGACGTTATAGATGATGACGTCGCACTCCATCAGTTTAAGGAGAAGCTCGTCCCTGTTCAGACCCTTACAAACAAACATGTCAAACTGAGTACAGACTGACTCCTGACTATATTATGGGACAGCTGTTATTGGGTGAAGTACTCACAAAGTATTTCTCCAGCACGTGTGGGCTGTCCTCATCAGACTGCTCAGAAACACTTCCTACAACCTGCACAACTCCAGATGTCCTCTTGTCTTTCTCGTCCTCAGCATCAGGGTCAACGCACGGTCCGACCAAACGTCGATGCAAGAACTGTGAACATGTTAACTGTCCGTCAATGTTGAATTGCTTTCAATCTTTCAATGTAACGCTACCGTGCCAACACTCTGAAAGCTTAACAACGTTAGAGAGAGAGAGATTGGAATCATTCAATTAGCAGATGATGCAGTTCTATTTCCATCTGTATTTCAAAGAAGAAGATGTAAGCTGCCCGAGGTGTGAGGGAGGCTCAGAGATACTGGATTTTATGAATGTTACTGAAATATTCTTCCACTTTATCCTCCACATGAGGGTGGGAGCAAAAGGCGGGGTACACCCTGGACAGATCGCCAGTCCGTCACAGGGCCACTCTCACACCTACAGTCCATTTAGAGTGTCCATTTTACCTAATCACAGAAAGGCCCTTATACCCAATAACTTTAAAATGGATAAAAGAACGTTTGAAAACCCAGAATTCCTTTGGCACTTTATACAACAAAATTAGAACAAAGGAAATATTACTAGAAAGAATGAATGGCTTTATTTACAGTTGTAAATAGTATTGACAATCATGTAATTCTTATAGACTGTCGTCCACTGCCTGATGACCAGTGCATCACTGACATTCCACATTTCACTACATTTACCTTGGTGATGTACTTGGACGAGTGAGAGTCTATGCAGTTGATGAAAATCCGTTTGGGTAAGTGCTTCACCGCCTCCATCTTCAGCCTCATAATCTCCTCTGTATCCTTTCCTTTTCTATGCATCTCTTTCTTCAGGTTTGGACAGACTTGCCGTCTTTTATGTTCTTCTTTTACAGCACTTATCATCGGTAATGTTGGATTATTTCCTTCTATATTTAAATTATATTTCTTCACCTTCCAAATATATTGTGTCCTATTTGCTCAATGTGGCTTCTTCTTCTTCCTCCTCTTCTTCTTCTTCTTCTTCAACAGGTGTGGATCAAAGCACAAACGCCTTTGAAGGGACAGTTTAAAACTAGGAAGAGAACTCTGATCTGCGATAAAGAATTCTGAAGCTTTGAACTGTGATGAAGAAGGAGAGGATGAAGCTGAGGAGAGTAACTGTGATAAAGAACTGTGGAAAGCAGCAATACAGCCTGAGGGAAATATTCTCTAGACGGAGGCAAACTGAGTAAAAATAATTGTTTTTAGAAGGAGAAAAAAACTCAATCAGCAGATTATGGAATCAGGATAAAAGAATGAGGATGAGAATGAAGGAGACCATAAAACTGTGATTAAGAACTTCAAACTGGGACATTATAACTTAAAATTATACCTATATTATTATTTTTAGAAAAAGAAGAAATAAATATTTATATCATCAATATACATGTTTGATTAAAAATGTTTTTATTTGTTGTCTTTCTGTAATTATTTTTTGTCAGGTGACCTTGAGAGTCCTGAAAGGCGCCTATAAATAAAATTCATTATTATTTTTATTATTGTACATGTACTACACATGCTGACGTTCCACACTCTAAAATATAAATGAATGTGTGTGACCTATTTAGTCTTTCTGATCAGTTGTAAATGTGCAGTGAAAATGCGCAGGGTGAGGCAGAACGTACCGTGCCGCACTGATAGGGGGCAGTGCTGAGCCCCATAGGCACAATGGGTAACAGGTGCATATCGCTGTGAGGGCGGTTATTACAACAGAGTGAAGAAAATATTACTGGAGAAGGATTGGGCGCATCGACTTAAAAGATAAAAAAAATAATAATAATCGAATGTGACCTTATATTAATAAATATTCTTTTGTTTTTCTTGCAATCATATTGTTGAACAGTATGGCATTGATTAAAGCATAATTAAAAGCTTTTAAATCAACTAAATGTTTCAATTACGGTCAAAATTGAAATATAAGGTTCTATTTTAGCTTTTATTGTTAGGAGTGCCTCCTCAGTCATGAACCGAAGAAGATAATGGACTGGTTGGACGAGCCAATCACAGTGAGCTGAGGGGATAAAGGGAAACAAGTGGAAACATAAGGGTCATGCACTGGGATGATTTTAAAAGACACATACTTATTATAGAGATATAAAGACTTTTTCCTATATCTATTAAGTTTTGTTCCCCTCAGGATGATTTGTAATTAATATGGTGATCAGTCCAATTTTCATCCAGCAGATAGATGTGTATGTGCATGTTTTACAGCACTTATGTTGCATTACTGCCCTCTTCTGGGTTTAATCACTGCATTAACATGTGCTTTGTTTTGTTGGTTCGGTTTATTCTTGGCGTCTCCTAGAAAGTGGCATTACTGCCTCCTCTCATCTCCTGATCCTTCTCTCAGTTCCTGTCCTTCCTCCTTTGCAGTCCATTAGTCAGTCATTCAGTTCGATATTTGACAGCAGTTGTCATCCTCCTTATCTTGGCTCCTCCCCTTTCTTACATATATTTTTTGGGGGGAATTCCTCATTCCTTTATTTATGCACCTCAGAGATTATGATGATGATGATGATGAGGAGGATGATCAATATGACAGCAAACAGGATGGCCCACACCTTGCGGTTCTTCCACCTGCAGTTCCTTTTCACCTTGACGGCGCTGGTCTTAAACTGGGCGGCTCCAGCCTGCAGTGCGTCTGTTCTGTCCACCAGGTCACACAGCCTCTGGTCACGTTCCAGCAGTTTGTGCATATTAACTTCCATCACGGCCACCACCTCGTCCACCTGGGCCTTGGTCTGCTGCAAGAGCTCGCCACAGGATCTGTTGACATGGGCTGACATTGTGAGATGAAGCTCAGGTGTGTGTCAGGTGGGAGCAGTTATGTTATGTAATATTATGTTTGTTCTTGGCGTCTATGTGTTGTATGACTTCTTATTTTAATGATGATTTCAGACTGTACACTAGGGGGTGTAATGCTCACAGTTCTCTCTGTCGGTTGAATCACTGCCTTCTTCTCTTTATTTCACTTCCTTTTGTTCCTTTGAATCCTTTGAATTGTTTTAATGTGCCTGGAAAACAAATGCAGTATTGCTCTTCTCTTCATCTTCTACTAATCCTCCGGCACAGCGTTTCTGCTCTTCACACACTATGTGTTTGAAAAATGTTTGTTTGAGACATTGTGTAGAAGAAATTACAACTGTGGTGTAGAGAATTATGGAGTGAAGACGCAGTGGTTAGCATTGTTGCCTCACAGCAAGAGAGTCACCAGTTTGGATCCCGGTGAGGAAGCTGTTTTAGTCTCCTAAAAAAGGGAACCAATCACACGATGACGAAAGAGACAGCTTTTGTAAACATCCAGCAGTCTTGATTTGGCTGTTGATTCTTTTTTAGGTGACATTAATAGATTGTAAACTACAACAAGCACCTTTGTGGATATGTCACCTGGATCATTGACCTGATTGGTTGTCGATGTTTCCAATTGCGTACAGAGGCATTTTCATCCATGTCCGTTGGTCATGTCTCTTGGAAGTAGGAGGTGACGACGCCCTTTCCACACTCGTACTCAATCTCAATTGAGGTGTGAATGTGAGAGTGAATGGTTGTTGGCTCAGTGATGGACTGGGATGTTGACGAGGATAAAATGGTAGAAAATGAACGAATGAAAGTCGCCGTGGTCCTCGTCCAGTGGATGAATAACACTATTTAGTGAGGACCGAAGCAGTTGATGGTTCCTCTGATACTGAAGGGTTTGTTTTTATTGTGTACAACCCACAGCATCTCAGAGCAGAGAATGATGCTGAATTGTAGACGATTTCAAACTCAGTATTTAAACACTTGGCAACATTTTGAATCATTCAGATTTAGTCAGACGAGATATTGTTCATGGCTGTACACCGACTTTAAAGGTTTTGAATCAGTGATTTGCTGATTGCTCCACATCACATCACATCAGTTTTTGTAAGGGTCACCAGGGCAACATCATTTCATCCGTCTTACATCTGTGATCTCCATTCATTCCAATGAAATATAAAGTTCTATGGGAAACTTTACTAACCTTCAAACTAAGGTCTGAGTTTGCACTTTTACTGGAAGTGGACCAGACTGCTCTGTCAGTGTCAAATACAAAACACCATCTGCTTTGATTTTGGTCAAGTGTCTTTGAGTATCTTTTAAAGCACTATATCAATAGAATGTATGTAAGTTTAACACATTGATCTTGTTGACACATTCCACATTCATACTGTATAAATCCACATTGTCTCTCTCCTGGAAACCGTCTGAAGTGAATTTCAAATGAATGGATTTCTTCATTCTTAAACCCAAAATGCACACATGTACAGAAGAGGATTAGATTAGATTAGATTGGAAACAAAATGTATCATATATATAAAAATATATCATATAACCATATATTTGTGATTTTTCAAATAACCATTTTTCATGTTTTTTTTTAATAGTATATTTATTTTTTCAGACTTTTTTCAATTTTGTTTTCAAATATATAGTCTTGTGTGGCCCTAATCTCCTTTTGTACATATAATAATAAATGGTTAGAACTATCTACGATCTCAGCAGCCTCCGTTGTCATTTTTATTTTCCATGGTTTGATTGATTACCATGGTTTCTCGAACATGGCCGCGCGCGTGTGTGTGTGTGTGTGTGTTTACCTGGGCGATGTGTTTGGATGAATAAGAGTCTAAGTTGTTGATGTAAACTCGTTTGGTTAACTGCTCCAACTCCACTGCCTCCATCGTCGGCTCCGCCATGTTAACTGTGTTGTTGACAGTGTGCCGTTTCCATAGAGACGCGTTTTCTCTCTCCCCGTCCAGCCGGATCAGCTGGAACAGAAGCCCCGCCCCCCTCTGGCCGCTGCGGTTAGTGTAACAGGTGTTGTCCCTAAAAAGTAAAACAGCAAAGATACGTCTTTGGTTGGTGCATAAATATTTATATATCCTATGACTATATTTTAATTTGTTTTAACCACCTACTGATCTTGAACAATGTGATTGTCAAACAATTTTAGATTTATAACAAGAACAAAGGTTAATATTATTTTTTCTGCAAAAATGGACTCACTTTACACAAAATATTAAAACAAATACATTTATCAAAAATAAAAAGTTTAAAAAAAAATGTATTTACAGTATCATATGAGCACAAGAGTTTATTTACATTTCCTTGTGTATTTTCACAAATTCATGACCTGGTGTTATTCTTCTTATTATCAATATTACCTGTGCTAACATTACAGATCTATTTATTATTTATTGAAACATATTCAAATATTAACAGTGAACAAAATGGACACTGTAGTCACAAAATTCCAGTAGTTTTAAGAGTTTTTATTCAATGCTGGAACGACACACATTACAAACATATATACTTCTGTTTGTTCATTTCAGTCACACACACTTATTCCCTTATGACACACACGCTTAAAACCTTAAAAACATTAACAGTGAAAAAAACAGTTATTTTGAATTTCCTTAAAAATGACAATCAGTGCAAAATGGGTGAGATGTGTTACATTAAAATGTGCAGCCTTAAAATATACAATTATCCCCAGGTACCAAATTAATTAAAGGCACTGATTAAAGGTAAGACATTGATTAGAAAGGTGTAATCCACAATTTCACATTTAAAGCATAGTCTCCAAATGCCTTATAAGACACTTTATATTATCACTGTTAGACTTCTTTTCACATCCTGATAGATTCTGCAATCTTTTCCACACTCCTATTATAACACAGGATTTTATTCTCCCTCTCTTTTTTTTACCCTTCATTCATTGATGACTCTCATGACGAAAAGAGAGTTTCTCGTCTCGTTTTCTGAACAAATAATATAAAAGAAGTGTCTTCAGGTTTTAAAATCATTCATTTGCCACCACCGCAAAGTTGTCAAACTGAGCCAGTTCAAAAGAGTGCGCTCCGATAGCGGCCCAGCCGTTCTTTGGAGTCAGAACCACAGCGTTCTTCCACAGTGGGAATCCGTTAAGATGCCCGGACGCATACTGACCCTGCAGGACAGAGGACACAGTGACAGGTTACAGAGCATGCAGTCACATGCATGGGACACATTATTATAAACAGCTGTTTGCTTAGAAACAAGCAAGAAAAAACTGCTAATCCTAATCCATCTGAAGATAAATGGTGATCAAGTGTTAAATACCACTCTTCACACCTGGGATTACAATGAGTCCTGGATACTTAGAATGTAAATATGCTGACTGTACAAATGTGCATGTCCTTATTGTGGAATTCTGGGAATGTGCTTTATTTCCAAGAATGTTTGACCCTATAATTCTGAAAATGTCCTTAACTGTATAATTCTAAAAATGGAACTCACAAACTGTCAAAATCTCAAAATGGGCCACACTGTAGAGCATGTGGCTAGCAATGTTGCCTCGCAGCAAGAAGGTTGCTCCAAACGGCCTTGTGCGGAGGATAACGTTTCTATAACTATAAATCTATAATTCTGGGAATAATCCTAAATCTGTCCACACCTGACTGTGTTGTATGGAAATGTCACTGTGAACTACCTCCATTTCACATTGTTTGAATTTCCTCTTCTTCTATTTAAAGGCAACTATACTTGATGCTCACAAAAGCTGTGCCAAATCACATCTCGCCGTGACTCCTAAAGGGAAAATGGTGTGGGACATGTGTGCACATGGAATATTTACTGTCTGTGTGTCAGCACTTAATAAGGCAAATTGGACACTCTAAATTGAACATATGTGTGAGAGCGGATGGTTGTTGTTGCCCCCTGACCCTCATGGGAAGAATAAAGAGGTAGAAGATGAGGTAACCCTCCGTTTACAAGCCATGGGCTGCCCGTTTCGTACATACACCAACTTTTTTTTCATAAATGTTGCGCACATTTTTTATAAATAAGGTGCCTGAACTTAATGTTGAGCTCTTGTGATTATGGATGGATGTTAATTCTAAGTATGAATGCTCATGAACTCCTCATAAAGTACAGGCTCGTGTATTTCGCTGGTTGCAAATTGTAACCCTTACACTTTCATTTCCCAAATGACAAGGATGTAAAAGCTCCACTTACTTGCACAGTGAGTGATAAGGTGTACCAAACATATGCTCGGGCACCAGACTGCCCCTCTGCCAGCACAGTCTGACCACCTGTTAAAAACACAGATTAGAGGACACAGATTATCACTGACATGGAGGAAGATTGAAAACATATTAAGAGACTCCTTTTTATCCTTTATGCAATTGATGTGTCAACTACTGATGCGACATTAAAAGCTTCCCAACTTTATCTTAAAGTTCTTTAAGAGTGACCACCACTGACCAATATCATTGGTAACTTTGTAGGTGCCATTTGCAAACAACCAGAAAAAGACTCCAGTGGCACCGCGGACTGACTGGCCTCCTTTATTCACCCTGGCGGCGATGAAAACACCACCCGTCTGATTCTTCTCCATGAAGACATCACACGTCACTGTGAGGTTCTGCCTGTAACACAACACCACAACACACACACACACACACACACACACACAGATGTGTAAACTAGGCATTTTACACAGTCAAGCGGACACATGTGTAAATCCTCTCACCACTGATAGTCTCCTATCACGCTGACAGTCTGGTCAGCATCTGCTGCCCACGTGACAGGTCTTTGAGTCACAACCTGTCGTAGCGTGAAGACGTGAGGTCCCGAGTCAGTCAGGTTGATGAAGTACTCGAACACTCCTGCCTGGTCAGCAAAGTTCGGAGCTTCGGAGAAGGGAGGGGCTCCTACAGGAAGTTGATACAAATAATGAAGAAGAAGAAGAAGAAGGAATGTTCTGCAACATTTATGAGTATCTCTGTATAATTGTGGAAATGTCCTAAACCGTATCATTATGAGAATTTTTTAAATATGTATAATCCTGAAAATGTCTTTACACAGTGTTTATTTACTATTTCTTTCATTCTCCTTTTGTTTTCTGAGACCTTCTAGAATCCTGTATTAGGAGATTAAGTGTTACTGTTGGCTTCCAGAGTGAGTATGTAGTGAAACCTTCTGACTCCTTAATGACCTCGTATGACAAACTCTGACCTTTAAAAGTGCAGGTTGCAACACAGAGTAGTCAATAATTCAATCATAACCTTTCAGCATCGCATCAATCAAATGGTCTGAGAGGGATTCAAACTTGTTTGCACCTGGCTGTGATGGAAGGCACTCCTTATTACTCTGCATAAAGGTTCAAGATAAAGCTACTACAGCATCAACAACTATGATCTATGCTACAAAAACACCTAAAAAGGACCAGAGATGAGAGAAACTGAAGGTTTCAGACAGATTTCATCTAAAAAATAAATGTGAGTATTTTAATAACTTACATGACACCTATCACAGGCACGTGGAGAACGATGCTCAGGTGTGTCAGGATACTTACGGACATTAAAGTCATCCTTGTAGACTTTGGGGAAGCGAGCTGAAGCAGGTGGTTCTGGGTAACTGCCTCTCTGTCCCGTTGTCACTGTCGTGAGTGTGTACACTTCATCTTCAGCCAGATTTAAGGTGAAGGATCCATCTAACAGCTGCAAGACAGTCACATCAGAGCTGCTGTCAGTCTCAGCTCAGTGCAAACATTTCCTGCTTTCTTCATGCTTGCAAACGATGGCTTTACCTTCAGAGGAGTTAGCTTTTCAAAGAAGGACGGCTTTTTTGTCTTGAAATTAAACTGTGACCGCCACACTTGGAGTTCCTTGATGGACGCCTGGGATAAAAAAAGAAATAACTTTGAATGAGTTGAAAGAATCGCTCGCTAAGTTTAGGCAGTTTGATGAAAATCACAGAGGAACTTACAAAGGATCCCTTTAGCTGGAAAGTTGCATTCTGGGCAGTCACGTTAAACGCAGGGAGAGGAGGTCTGATGCACACGGAATGATCATGAGTCTGTAAAGGAAACAACTAGTTACATATCACAAGAGCAGCTTTACCGTCTTTGTCTAGTAATGGACACATCGTCTCTGTATTCTCCATTTCACAGGCGTTATCTGGAATACCAGATTTATTTTTAACATGATTAAAGTTGTGAATTGAATGTACAGTATAGGGCTTTGACACATTCATTCCATTATTTGGACTATTTTCTCAAAATTATGAACACACACAATTAAAGTGACACAATGAACGACTTCAACTTCGATGGTAAATGGAACGTCCCCCCTCTTATTTTTGATATTTCCCTTTTGAGTAACAAAACATCATATGCAGAAAGTAGAAGGATGTGGACTTGCCATTGTTTCTATGACAACCGTGAGGTTTCCTTTCCCATCAGTCAGGGCAACATAACTTCCTCCCTGTTCCAGGTGTCCAACAGTCTGTAGGTAGGTCCATCCTGGCTGGGTGAACTGTGTGGTGTGAGCTTCAAGAGAAACACAGCAGAACACTTGACTTAAAAAATCATTCATTAACATTATATCAAAGGCACATAACAATCAGTCACAGAAGGTGCATAACTATTCAATATCCAACTGAATCACCCTTAAACAACTCTAGGTTCATGGATTCATATCTGGTATCTATACTCTCTCATATTGAGGTAAAAGACCAAACATATTTTTAAAGATATCATAGAATCAAACAGGTGGACATTTAATAAGGCTGGTTAAATGCACGAGTCATGTTTTCATGAACAGCTAACTCAGTGTTGTAAAGAATCATTGAGGTTAGGGCTGCAACAATAAACCGATTATTGATGACTAAATTTGATTATTAATTGATTACTAAATTAATAAACAAAAGTTAGAGCAAACGTTTTCTGGGTTCTTTGCTGCGTATAACAAAGAAATCATGAAAACAGAATCATCTTGACATTTGAGAACGTCATCATATTCATTACTTATATCACTATTATTTTTCGTGTTTTTGCTATTAAACTTTTTATTTGAATAAAAATAAGTTATACATGTTGCTCTTAAGTTCGTATACATGCCATTAATCAGGAAAGAGAAATTCACATCATTACAGCAACACCCACACTCTCTCCCATCACAGCACTCCTATACTAGTTCTGGACTGGTAGGGAACTTAAGAATTCAAAAAAGTGGTACTAATAACTAGAAAACTAAAAATAGTATAAATAAAATAGGTAACTATACAGTAGTAAATAAATATAAACAGCTGTAAAATCAATAGATTTGTCTACTCCATATGTACCTGTCCTCATTCATAATTTTCCCTGCAAACAATATCTTATAATAGGGTTATAATAACTGTGATGGCACACAAATGGTAATAATTATAGATTAAGTAAGATAATCTGCTGTATACATGTATAACGCTGAAACAAAGAACAATGATTGTTTCAACATTTTCTGACACTTTAAGGACCAAATGACATAATAAACAGTCGACGAATGGATCGATTATGAAAATAATAATTAGTTGCAGCCCTAATTGTGTTAGTAACTACGATATACTACCAACATAGATAATGACGTGTCATCCTCTGGTGTTAGATTATTATGCAAAGTTAGATCATTTAACTGCAGAAGGTTGATAAGAGGTGGAGAAAAGGATCTATGCTTAATTAAATTAGATGGAACAGGTAAACCCCTGATCAAACTGGTCTTTCTCTGACCTGTGATCCAGATCGGAGACTCCACCACATAGTTGCCACTCCACGGCTCCTCTGCCGTCATCAACCCATCTCTGCCAAACGGCAGCTCCTGGTAGTAGCTGGCCACCAGGTTCCAGGAGATGGTGCTGAAAGAAGAGTCACTGTAAGCAACTAGACAGTAACACAGTTCCTCTCATTAAAAAAAACACACACTCTGTCCATCCATTCACATATTGTAATCACAAAAACATCAAAAGTGCAAAAATAAAACGTTAGTCCGTAAATTTAGAATAAAATAAAATAAAAGCCCAGCGAAGTGATTTGCAACAGCAATGTTGTGATAGAAAAAGCAAGATTATGAATATGAGGAGTATGACTGAAATATGGCTTCGTCCAAAAAAGTTTGAACGTCTTTATAATGACCCGTAACAACCCAGATCCCACCTCGTTAATACACTACTAATGTCACAGTTTTCATTACCCTATTAACAATGCTGGTAGCATTAGACTATTCATAACACACAGCTTTCAGTAGGGTATGATAGAGTAAACACTCCTCACTGAAAACAGCTAAAATATCATTATGTTACATCATCAGGGCTCAACTTCATTTCTGATATTATTTGTTTGTCGAATAGATTGAGATCTAGTCTAGTTCTCTTTTTATTTACAATATTACACGGACAAGGACGAGAACATACGCTCAGAGTACACATATGTCCCTTACAGAGAGCTGCCATTAGATTATTATGAGGTAGTGGGTGCACACTGTGTCTCTCCACCAAAGCTGGGTGTGCTTTCTGAAGAGAAAGGAAAGAGAAAAGTCTCCCTCATACTGTAGACTGGCATCTATGTTGACCCTGCTGCACTTGCATCTGACATTGCCATATGATAAAGGTAGGAAACCATGGGTGCAGGGTACTACTTAAGTAGGGTGCATTTCGAACAGCTCGCCCCATGTTCAAAATAATATTACATTTCAAATGAGCAGTGACAGATCTAGACTTAAAATCCACACAAGCATTCACTAGAACTTTCAGAAGTGAATTCTACTGCTCAAAGTACCTAAGACATATACACTTCTTGTCCCCGCCCACCCCGCACTGAAGCTGTATACAGAAAAACACCCCCTCAGTCAGATTTGATCACACCAAAAGTTATGCACGGCAAAAAATTTTTGCCAGAAGGAGTTTCTTATGTGTGAACTCACGCAGTCATGTGACCATTAACATAGTTCTGGTTGAGGATTCGAGCCCAGCAGCCTCCTCCAACCTCGTTGTTGAAGGTGCTGTAGTCCTCTGACGACCAGAGCCTCTTCTGAGTGGTGAGGGCATCCTTCACAGTGGTCGTGCCTGGGTAATGGGCCCTGCACATTACACATACAGTACAACACATTATTATTGTACAACAGAAACATACAACTTTGTTAAAAATGTTGGAAATTCAACTTTAATTTGCTCCTAAGCGGCCACATCAAAGTGCTGTTTCAACTGCCACATAAAGAAAGCAGGGTTTAAGTAGAACATCCACACTGTAAAAATATTGTTATGTTGTTTTATGAAAAGACATGCATGAACAGTTAAAGGGACACTTTTTGTTAAGTGTGCTTGTAAATGGTACTGACAGTGAAAACATGGCTGCCAGCATTAGTCTTTGATATCTTAAACATAATGTTTAACAGACTTTTCTATGGAGTGCATTATTTCAGAGACGTCAGATTCTGATATTAACATGCGTGTTTTTTGAAAATTACTTTCCAATGAAAGCAATATTCCTGACCAGTTTTAGACCATTTTATTTTTAAATACATAATAATAATAATAATAATAATAATAATAAATACACTACAAATAAACAACTAACTAAACACAATACTAAACACTACACACAAAACATTTCGGGGAAGCAAATTATAGAATTACATTTCACAAAAAGCTAAAATGTTACAAGATTTTTTTATTTCTTTTGTTGTTTAAAAACAGCTCTTTGTCTGTTTAATTATTATGATCTCTTTTTCTGTTCTGTTTATTATAATGTAAACATGTTATTCTTTCATACAGGATATTGAAGACTCTCTTTTACAGTTTCACAGCGTTTAATTAATATTTCTGTTATTACTTTCACCTCTATTATTGTATGCTTCTTAAACTTTATAACTTCACCACCACTTATTTTTTCATATCGTTCTGGCTTCAAATGTGCACTGTAATGTTTTGTTTTGTATACTGTGCAAAAATGTACTAAACTAAAGGTTAACATCAGTACTGATGTATGTAAAATTAAAAAAAAAAAGGTATCTAAAGTAAAAAAGAAAAATAAACTTTCAACACACACTCACATGCACGGGCACACCTGCTTATTCACAGTCATATCACCGCAGCAGCAAACTAATACAGGTACAGGTCAGGAGCTTCACTTAATGTTCACATCAAACATCAGGATTGATTACGGGTTCTAATGTGAGCAACAAAACTGTATTAATGCACATTTAAATTCATAAAACCATGGTACGATGGATTCTGGCCTAGTACTGGTAAAACCTGAAGAAAAGGCATTTGATTCTTGTTAAGGCGGGGCAAAAAGAAACATGAAGACAAAACAACAGGCTGGTGTGAGGTGTGACAGGTTGGACATGCAGACATCACACTCGAGAGGAGGATCCTACCCTATCACATCTACAGCTTGGCTCAGCTCAGGGTCTAACAGCAGAGAATGGGCAATGGGCTGCCACAGGTTGTCACTGGCTATGATCCTGACCCTCTCCAGTCCATTCTTGTCCAGCGTGTACCGCAGCAGCTGGTACCGTCAGCCAGTGAGTCACAGTCACAGGGAGTTCAGAGAAGAACATGAATTCAGAGCTACAATGGCAACCCAGAGTCGCCAGGTGTCGCTTTGCATTATTTGCTGCATTCATGTAAAACACTCAGTGGGGGTTGAGTTTGTGTCCACCCATGAAAAGTTTACTTCAATATTTATGTCTCCGCTAATGAGATCCCCAAGTATGTTCCCATTATATTTAGGCAAGAATCTACCCACTGATGACGTCACTGTAAAAAAAAAAAACTCAGCCGATTTCAACAAATTTGGTAAATGTATGAAAGATCATTGCAGTGCCGTCAGATTAATGATTATATTTATAATCTATTCATCTGTTGATTGTTTCTTGAAAAATGTTGGCCAGTGTTTTTCAAACCTTAACATTTTTTAAAAAAAAATCACATTTAAGAAGCTGAAATTTCTGAGAACTTGTTTAAATTATATATATATATATATATACATATATATATACATATAAAAAATCAATTAATCGTAGCATCCCTAGTCCAGTGTGTACCTTTAATAGTTGTAACCTTACCATAAAAGACGCCTTGAGATAATGTATGTTATGAATCAGTGCTATACAATTAAAACTGAATCTAATGGCGAGACTGCAGATTACAACAAACAGGACATCACTCCCTTTGCTAAGCTCAAGTTATGAGTCAGTTGTTTAGGTACATATATGATATCTAACTTGACAGGAGTGTGTAGAAATATGATGATGTTAGATGGCAGACTTACATATTGCTTATTTCCATTTCAAAGCAATTACACACTTTTACAAAGAGAAATATGAGTATGTTTAATTTCTGCCAATAAACCCTCCTAAATGTTACACACTGGACCTTGAACATCTGAACGAAATTATGCCTTTTTTTTTAGATTTGGTTATCTAACTGTGATATCTTTTCTCTTGAGCGTTATAATTGTTGTTGTGAGGTCTCTGAATTTCTATTTCACTGGCATGTCATTTCTGCAGGCCTAAAATGATGTGTAATTAAGTTTTATACCAGCAGAGGGAGCACATGAACCAAAGTAAGAAAGCAGGGGAGACGAAGTCAAAGATGCAGACTCCCCCCCTTTTATAAACATGTTTTATTGTCTTTCTCTCTCATTGATTTGTTCATATTTGCATCATTTGGAGCGCAAGTGTTAAAATATTAACTGAGAAAAAACATTTGTTTCAATTATTTATTGTTAATGACAAACCAAATATTAATTATTAATGTGTTTAACTATTCTTGAGGAAATGGAGTTTGCTGCTGAGCCGGTAGTGCACATTAATATCTTGTGGCATCAGTGCATCATGATGCCCTTATGATTAAGAGGGCTGAAACGATAGAACGAAAAGATGAAATGATCATCGATGTGTTAGAACTTTTCTTTAAAACAGTGTATATGATGATCCATCATAAAATATGCAGATGCACAGGTTTTGTCAGGTCGCCTGAAACAACAATGTGCTTCTAATAGCACAGCATTTACGGCAGGGGTCTTAAACTCAAATGACTTTCAAATCCGGTCAGGAGGGGCCCGTCAAGTGAAAGAAATAAGGACATTTGTGACGATATTTTGCACAATTTCAAAATAGCACCGTTTTGTTACGGAACATTATAAAGTTCACAATATAAAACATATTTATGAGGCAAAAATGAATCTATAAATGCCAAAAACAGTGGCATGTCGTCTTTCTTTACATGAAGGCAGCAATATAGTGCACAGTTTGCAGTTGTTTAAGGTGAAAATGCCATGCTTTATAAGGAAAATACTAAGCCATGCATTCTGTATGTGTGTACGACAGGGAACAACTAAACTTTTCATTCCTTGTGTCCGACAGAAGGAAAAACAGCCACAGACATCTAGCTAGACAGTTCCAGAGGAAGAAATCTCTGGATTAGCAACGCCGACCTCACAGCACACGGAGACAAACATGTCTTTATGTCTTGCTTAATGTATCATTGGTTCAAATAAGCAGTGAGAGTTTTAAATCTGCACTTATTGTTGCGATTCATCCACAGCTCACATTTTGGGGTGACACCTCTCTGTCATGAGCTCCTCTCATCAGCCGACAGTCAAAGTAGTTTCATAAGTGACGGGTGACCAGAGAAGAACTCTCCATCGCTGAAACTCTGCCGATACTGACACCAGCTGCATTTTAGGCTCTAAACTTAAAACTTGGTGTTGCCAATGCTGGAGTAGTAATCATTCCACCATAGAGACCTGTATGCAGGTCTCTATGGTGAAACTCAATCTCGACAAGACTGAATTTCTTTTTCTCCCAGGAAAAAGCTCTCCCACCACAGACCTAACCATCACCCTCGACAACTCTGTGGTAACTCCCTCTCATACCGCAAGGAACCTGGGTGTGACACTTGATGACCATCTCTCCCTCACTGCCAACATTGCTGCAACAGCTAGATCTTGCAGATAAATGTTGCACAACATCCGAAGGATACGGCCTCTTCTAACCCAGAAGGCGGCACAGGTTCTGGTACAGGCTCTTGTCATCTCACGCTTGGATTACTGCAACTCCCTCCTGGCTGGTCTTCCTGCATGCGCCATACGACCTCTGCAATTCCTCCAGAATGCAGCAGCTCGACTGGTCTTCAACTTACCAAAATTCTCCCACACTACACCGCTCCTCCGCTTCCTTCACTGGCTTCCTGTAGCTGCTCGCATCCGCTTCAAGACTCTAGTGCTTGCGTTCCATGCTACAAACGGATCCGGTCCAGCCTACATCCAGGACATGATCAAAACCTACATCCCAGCACGCCCACTCCGCTCTGCATCGACAAACCGGCTCGCTGCCCCCTCACTGAGAGGATCACAGAGGCACTCGCAGAACTCGAGACTGTTCACTGTCCTCGCTCCCAAATGGTGGAACGATCTCCCCATCGACATCCGGACAGCTGAAAGCCTCCACATCTTCCGCCGCCGACTAAAAACACATCTCTTCCGACTCTACCTCGACTAAGACGACAAAAAAAACTTCTAGCTCTTATTTGTACCCAAATGTTTAAATGCACTTTTGTAAGTCGCTTTGGCTAAAAGCATCTGCTAAATGACATGTAATGTAATGTAATGTAATATGCAGAGTAGTTGTAGTAGCACAGCCAGTAAGAGCACTCTCTCTGAACTGCTCTGTGATTGGTCAAAGCATCCCATGAGTGAACAGAGTGTAGAGGAGGTGGAGAGGACATTATTCCAGACCTGCAGTATCCGGACATCTTCCCTTCATCTTACCGAGAGTCACTGAAAGTTTAAAGAAAGAAAGAGCCCGGAGGGGAACAACTGGACTCAATGGCAATCAACCGACTCTGGAGTCCACTTACGATAGCATTGTTGACACTGGAGGGGTAAGCATCATGTTAGCATAACCCTGATTTATGGTTTGTCTCCTGCCATGGTTATGTGACTTCAGCTACCAGAGCTCTTTATCTCTGGAGTTAAGCAAACAGAAAGCTCAGAATAATATATCTGACGAAGAGGATAACGATGAGGAGGAAATTTCCAAAGAGAGACCATATGTCTGATGCAGAGGAGCTGCTGAGGAGAGAGAGATTGGCGAAACACAGGGGTTGATGGTTCGTCGAGTTGAAAGATTCTTACAGTTGGATGCAACACTTCCCCAACGGCATGATGAGTCATCAAGAATGTCAAAGGGGATTCATGATCATAGCGTCCTCTTATATTCATTAGGATTATTGGAAACTGGCTCTCTTGATATAATCATTTTGTATCAATGAACATTTTCAAGCAACATGTACAGTAATTCATGCCACCTCTGAAAGTGACTTCAAGCCAGCTGTACTTACCCAATAACCTCAACAGAATTATTCAGGGCCGAGTCGCCATTCATAGATTTAGCGATGTTCCAATCACCATCAGCAGCGATGATGCCAACACCAGTTAGACCAACTTTATCCAGAATGTTCCGGAGCACCTTGACAACAAAGACATGCCCTCAGAGGAAACCAGCTAAAACGTCTGTGGCTGTTTTTCTCTCCTTCATCACTACGTTTACCCATAATGCACTATTTACATACACATTTGCTTTATGGGTATCCACATTTTTAGTCAATAGAGGTCAGGATTACCTTGATGTACTTGCTGTCGTAGCTTCGCTCATTCCAAATCTAAAAAGATGAAGTGGTATAAATTAAAGAGCTTTCTAAGCACCAGATGTACAGTTACACAGTTTCTCTCCTATATATCTCCCTGAGTTAACATCATTAGTGTCATCACCCAAACCTAACCACCGTCAGTTAGATCCCATCCCCACCAAACTGTTTAAAGTTGTTTTTCCTTTTATTAACAGCTCCATATTAAACAAGGTTGATCTATCCTCATACTCTTTAGAGATATTCCAGTTTGTTTACATAAATAATAATGCCTTTTGCACACAAAAGTTAATTATGGAGTTCCACAGGGCTCAGTGCTTGGACCTATACCTTTTACCCTATACATGCTTACTTTAGGGAACAATATTAGAGAGCATTAGAACACGCACTTCCATTGTTATGCAGATAACACACAGCTATATTATTTGATGAGGCTGAATGAAACAAATCAGGTTGTTCAACTCCAGGAATTTCTCAAAGACATTAAGTCCTGATTGACCTGTGAATGTCTACTTTTAAACACTCAAAACTGAGGTCATTGTACTCGGCCCTAAACTAAACTTAAACTTTCTGACCACATTGTCACTTTAGATGACATCACCATGGCTTCCAGTTCCACCTGTTATGCTATGAATTAAATTAAATTAAATTAAATTAAATTAAATTAATCAGTATGATACATGTTTAACAATATATGCTACTGCTTGTGTAAATTACATTGTAGTACTATAAACATGTCATAATTGATTCAGAACTGTTCTGTCTAAAGCTATAACTTAATGCAACTGTTATATATCTGCTCCTAGTCTCTCTCTTCTGTCTCTACCTCGTCTGCTTCTTTCCCTTTCTCTCCCCCATTTGTTAGTTTACTGTAATTTATTTTGAGTTTGGTTCATTTTCTTTTTTCATAAATGTAAACTACCCACTCTCCTGCACCAAAGTCCATTGAGGAAAAACAGCAATTTCAAATCACAGCAAACAGGAGAATAAGAATGAGATGACAAATAACTGACTACACACCCCAACATATTGAATGTCCAGATCATGGTACTGCTTGGCACCAAGGATCCAGTTCACCACGTAAGTTGCAGTAACGTCTGGGAAGTCATAGGGCCAGTTCTTACCATGGCCAACCCAACCAGGAAATGCCCAGGGTAATCCTGCAAGAAGAGACACACCAAACAAGTGAACGACTGCTTTGACTAACAACAATGTACTGTATCGTTCAATGGCATTATTTTATTATTTTTAAACATGTAGTATCTCAAGGCACAAAGATCAAGACCTTACAATTACTATAGTGGAACCCAATTGGAACATAATAGACATCAGTGGAGAGAAAAAAAACCTCTCCTGACAGAATCAGGCTCAGAGTGAATGGACATCTGCCTCGACCTATCTGCCTAAAAGCACAGTAAGACCACATGAGCCAGGGATGAACAATTAGAAACTGGTAGTATCAGTAACAAAGTACCTGGAGAAAAGCCGCCACTATAAACATTTACGTTGCATTTACGGTTATAGCTCTGTCACATCCATTGTTACTAAGTAGCAACACTTGGGAGCTGCTGACATGACTTAAATTGCTGCAGCCCCACTGAATTAATAAAAACATTGACCTAAGGACAACAGAACATCATAACAAAGAAAATGGCCAATACATTGCTACTGTACAGACAAAGTTACCATGTCTGGAGCAACCTATCATTCACCAACTGATTCAGGAACTTTGTCTTGATGAGGGACGTCCAACGCTTATATCAGAGTGGACAAAGACTAGTTTGACCTACTTTTTTTGAGCATTTGGCCAGCAGTGTTGACTATTATGGATGTTGCGTGAGTCAAGCAACTGTTCACCATCAATAAAAAAGGGTAAATGATAACGAATATGAAATTAAGATGGTCATTACCTTCTGAAATCACTTATTATAAATGAACTGTTTGTTTGTCCTAACAATTAACAATTTCTTACCGATGAGTGTAATGTTTGGGTTCCTCTTCTTGGCTTCTTTCATGAGCCACCACTCGTAGCCCCGGAAGTAGTTCTCGTCATTCTCATAGTGCATGTGGGACGGCTCAGTTCCATCTACAAATGATTAGACAGAATAATCTCATAAGGAAATTAAAAACACTGCCTATATACTAGAAAAACATGTCACCGGGTCTGATCATTCTGTATATGAATGGGATGAAATGATAACTGCAAATGTTCTGCAAATTATTACGTCACCTGCTGAGAATCTGAGCATATAGTTAAAAGTGACAACTTAACTTCATTGTATTACAGTATAAAGTTTGTAAAATGGGGAATGACTGTACTAAAGATAACAAATTATAACAGATCTTCATTAGGAGAGAGGATGGTGGAATGTGTCTTTTGAATGTATTTTTCTTATAGAACAAATTGACTGAAGGTAAACAGGAAATAATTAGAACACATGACGTGCTCCACAAACATTATATGTACTTGGATTACTAAATGAAACCCCATGTATTTACATTTTCTTATCTCTGACAAACCTAACGTGCACATTCTTTGTTTCTTCTTTGTTTAAGCCTTGAGAAGCTCAACTCTTTTTTCCCCTCAACACATTCATTTCAATAACAAAACACTTAACACTGCTTAATCTCTATTTTGTCTGAAGTGTCTTCCCCAGTGTGTGAGAGGATGGGGTGTTTGTCATCCTCTCCTTCAGGAATCCACCTGACCCTACTGCTGCAAGGAGCATGTGCAAGTTCAAGGCCAAAGGCACCACCACAAAGGTGCCAGCAGAAGTGGAGAGCTGATATGATTTGTTCATAGATAAAAAGGAAAACAAAAACATCAATAGCTTTTTCAAAAGTACATCATCACATCTTTTATTATATTACTTTACAAATGCAAACGCAAAACTGTACAAATACCTTTATACATATTTACAAAAAGTTTATTGATAAGCAATATGTTCAAGTAGTTCAAGTCCTTCCATGCTGCTCTTTCTTCAGGACAACAGCTAGAAAAAAAAGAGACAAGAGAACAATTAGCACGAGTAATGTGTAACTGAGGATACATCCATGCTGCTTTGATTTTGTTCTGCCCCACAGGGTTTTAACAAGCCAAAATAAGAGAAGTTTAAAAATGGAGGGGCTGTCCACATACAGGCCTGCTATACATATGTACAGGAGTTGTTTCAGGGATTTCGTGTGGATGAATTCATTTCTTTGAACGATGTGTGGACAGAAAACATCAAAATGACAAAGAAAAAAGATTGTGACTGAAAAACTCCGTCAACACTTACTTTCAGTTTCACCTTGTCGTCAGTCTCGTGACAGAAATCCATGTTCATTTTCACCCTTGTCTTTTCGAACAACTGCAGAGGAGAGAATCAGATTCCTTTTTACACCAACTTACCCAGTGGACATGAATGGTCATGGGATATATATTTTTAGATTAATTACTGAGCTAAAAACACTCACTTGGATGCAGATCCTTTTTTTTTTTGAAAATGCAATTCATAGATGACAACATAACAGTTTGGAATTAATGTAGCCTAACATGACATTCACTAACAGTCATTCTTATTATTTACCTCTCCTCTGGGGGCCTGCCTCTGGAGCAGCTCCTGTGGCGTTAGTGACTACATTGGTGGGATGAGGCCATCACTCTCTCGATCATCAGGGTTGGAGGAACTCCTCAGCCTTGGCACTGTCTTCCCTGACCCCAAATGTTTCCTAACGATGGCTCTCTGTAGGTCAGGTATGACAGTGCAGGTTTTGTGGTTCTTGATGATGTACTGATACTTTCGCAACTGCTTGTTGTAGACTTTTTTGTATCTGGTGAGACGATGGTTTATAAAGCAAACATCACAGCAACGAGTCAAGAAAACTAACCACTCCAGTTCACTAAATAACAGATAAAATGTGTTTCTTTGCATGTAGGTGGTTTATAAATGCTGACCTTGTCTCCTGCCAGAACTCCTTGATGGTGTTAACACAGTATGAATGTTGCACCGCAGTGAAAGAGGACTTAGCCACTATGTTCATGTTCATGTACTGGAACAGAAGTGCTATTTTGTCATAATCATTTCCAGAGAGGAGGATATTGGTGGCCAGCATGAAGTCCCCTGACTGCATGCCAAACTTGAAAACAGGCTGGGAGTTCCACTTCCAAAGGCTGTGTCCTCGGGAACATACCTGTGCATACAGAGAACAAACATGAAGAGAAACTATGCATACAGAATTCCAACATCACACTGATAGGGCTGTGACTACTTTGTTTTTCATGTATTCAGATTTAGCCAAGAAGAAAATGACTGTAAAAAAAGGTGTCAGTTTAATGTCATACTGATGGTAGAATGCCAATATTAATATCAACAGATATTTCCTCTATTTTAGCTGGAACCATGTGTGAATAAAAGCATGATGTAATGCACCAGGCATAGGAGCAAGTAGTTATGAAGTAATTACCATATCATCCAGCAGAGGGCACTGAAAAAAGGCTTGGCATTTTTATTGCTGATCAGAAAAATGAGACAGTGACATTATAATAATATAAATGTGTTGCTGTGAGGACACAAGCAAAGTGACTAACCATTTCTTTTTTTTACTTTTTTGGCTTCTGGTGCCACATCGACTTGTTGTAGAAGCCCCTGTTGTTGTTTCTCAGATTTTCTGTCTTTACCATTTCTATGTACATTTCATAATTACATCACAACTCAACAACACAATGTTTTTGGTTTGGAAAAGTCGCAATATGCTTTCCTTTTTTCTGCTCTGACTCATCGCAACAGGATCTGATCTGCTATCCCCAGCATTTTTTAGGAAAAAAACTCCAAACACAAGAGGAAGGTGACGCCAACGGAGATAGTGACGGCAAATGCGAGGTGGGATAAAACTCAGTTTGGTACGGTACGGAACGGTTAAGTTCGGGGTCAGACGACGACAACCAACAACACAAGGGCTTTTTTCTATTTAACATCAAATAAAGTGGGCAGAATGTGTCATATGTACATGGTATAATTAGGTATTAGGAGACCTGGAAAACTATGAAACTTCAGTGCAGTGTTGTTACATAAAAGCTTCCTTACCCATTCAATGGTTGATGCAGTTCCCCGTGACTCCATGACTATGTCAAAGGGTTGAACAGCGTCACATTCAACTCCCAGGAGAGGGTCACTGTATTCACACTTTTCCAGCGGGAATCTGAGAAAGCCTGCAAGTTGTCGGAGGTTTTTCTCATACGCTATGGAGGCTTTTTCACCAACAATGTCATCTTCACATAAGACAAGCTGGTAATCTGGGCCTGATGTGATGTCAGTCATTGGGAGTTCCTCACTCTCTCCAAGATCACACCCCGACTCCTCCATGCCTGCAGCTGGGAGAGGTGTCTTTGTGGCACTGTCAGATCTGAGTTGAAAACATAAAAGTGAGTCATGGGCAGAAATTACAAAAGTTATACACATAGTTTATCCAACATTCAAAACCAGGCAACGGAAAGCATCAGCTAAAACTAGAGGTTGACCCTCAAGGGTTTTCCTATGGTCGTTGCCAATCAGTGTTTCTCAATCTTGGTCCTCGGGGACACCTGCCCAACATGTTTTAGATGTTGCCTTGCTCCAACACACCTGATTGAAATGGTCAGCTTGTCAGCAGGTATTATCATGCTGTGGACAGAGATTCACAGCATCCAACATCCTTTGAGTTTGAATGTGAGATGAGCTCTGCGTTTTGTTTTTTAAATGCTTTAAAATATCTCTCTCTCTCTCTCTCAGTAGTACAGCTTGAACAAATGGGGGAAGCCATCAAATTCAAATAGCTCATCTTCATTGTCCACATCAGCTAAATGTTCAGTCATGAAGTCTGCAGACAAAACGTACCGTGCACAAGAGCGGAAAACACTGTCTTCTTCATCAGAGCTCTCTGTGTCTTCCTCTGGGTTCGACAGCACCTCTTTATCAGAAATTGATTCCCCATAAACTCCTTCTTCCTCGTCTTCCCAATCAATGGTAATACTAAAATGAAAACAAACATTGTGATGAAAAAAGGAAAACTATCTAGTGATGTATTCAGATTATAGAGGTTGCACATTCTGGACAATAATACTAAACTAAAGAACAAACAATAGCGATTGGATATCTGCTACTATAAAAGGTAGTATAACAGATTTAAAAACTATAATTTATCATTCTGACTTAACTCATAGCTGATATTAAGCAAGATATTGATAATGATCTTATGCTCTGGCTCAGTACAAACCCAAGAAGTCGTAACCGCCTTCATGTCTAAGAATAAACATTAAGTAATGAGCATGTAATGTAAAATAAAATGAGCCTTGTTTAGTGCTCAAAAATGCTTAATCTGCAAAACACACCTCTCCTCTGGGGACCTGCCACACTCACACAGACAGATTGAAAGAACAAAAAAAAGATACTAAGTCATACCATACAATGGTGCTATTACAACACACACACTACCTGTGATATTCACTGCCATTGCTGGACTGTGACAGGAGAAAAGGAGACTGTAGGTTACCCTCAGCTGTCATTGAGGTGGAAGCCTTTGAGTACTTTTCATAACTGTAAGAAAAAAGGAAGGCAGCTAAATAATTAAGAGACTGGTTTAGCATTATGGGTTAGGTAGAAGAACCCTCATCAAGCCTGATTTAAACTTTGTCCCTTGATACTTGATAAGTACAGACTCTGCCAAATGACATGAATGAACTGAAAACAAAGTGTCTCTCAACTCTTTTCTCACATCATCTCAATTGAATTGAATTTAGTAATGTCACATACTGTACATTGAGTCACACTTGGTGGTGACTACCACTTGCACATTGGTAGTCACCATCTTCATTTAGAAGTTTCCTCTCCAAACAGTCAAACCAAAATGATCTTTTCCCTGTTGCTCTCCAGCCTGATTCAAATGTCTGATTTTTGCATTTCCACTGTCCTCTCAGTAAATGTTGCTTCATTGCACCTTCCCAAAAAAAAGTATGCAACAACAAGTACAACAGTAATTCTCAATAAGAAAGAAAACAGTAACTACATAGTTGTAAATGCAGACTCTGCTTTATCAACTAAGAATAATAACAATGACAAAGAAAACGGGAGCACTATAGTTTGAAAATCTACATCTGCATTGGCAACCTATAATAATAATAATAACAATAATAATAACAACAACAACAACAACAACAACAACAATAATGTAAACAGAACACTGCAGATTGATATGCTGACTTAGCCTTCCTAACTGATTATTAAGACAGCCAGGATACAATATGATACAAGAGCTGACAGAAGAGATACAATAAGAAAAAGCTATTCCAACAACGGGAACATTAGCACAGTTACAGCAGCAAAGGAATGACAACATGGTATATTAATACAATACGTAGGAAGCGTAAATGCAAAGCAAGGCGTCCTACTTTGAATGTTTAACAAATTAGATCACCAACCTGTCCATGAGCAATAAGGCAAAATCTGTGTCCGCCCTGAGTCCCGACTCTGCTTTCAGTGCTCTCCAACGGGGAAAAGCTACACCAAGTGTTACCCGCGTTTGTCCGCGCTCCCGGTCGCTTTGTTTTTTAGATTTTATTCCTTCTGGTGTGCGCTTAGGCTTCTTTTTGACCGTAGAGTCCACTTCTGAAACTTTTTGTGGCCGCTTGTTGGCGTTTTCAGCCATACTAACACGGTCCGCAGCCGTCTCTCCACTGAAGCTCCGCTGATGATGTTGTTTCCTCTTTGCTTCCGTCATCGACTGTCAGGCGTGACGTAAAACGAAGCGCTTCAATTGCGCAGCGCGGAAATGACACCGCCAGAAACCAAACCAAAACAAATTGTGTTCCGCCTGGCAAAACATACCCCCCAAATGTATACGTTTCTAAATTATTTGATATTGAAAATACATTTGGGTTTTTTTGGACCTATTTTACAGTTGCACAAACTCAAGTCATTTCTGGGCAAATACATACACGTACATTCTCAAAAATGTCCCCCACTTGTATTGCTTTTCAGTACAAAGAGTACATTAAAACATTAAAACGGTTAAATAAACAAATACAAAAATCTGTGTAATTTAATTTAATTTAATTTAATTTAATTTAATTTAATTTAATTTAATTTAATGTCAAGCAAGTAAGTGAATCCTGGAAATACGTACTTGGTTGAAACTCTGCTGAGTGAGGGAGTGAGTGTCTTTAAAGTTAAAGGTAGAAAGATTAATAAGTTTAGCATACATCACATACCAGTAGTTTGAGCATCTCCTCCAATCTCCACCTTCAGTATGTGCAAAGAGGCGCCGAAATTTGGCTGAAAGCAGTAAGAAAGACAGAGCATGAGTCTCCATGTAGCTTCCACTGAGCTGTAGTAGCAATGAGTGACACATTATCACATTATCAGGCCTCACCTTGAACAGGTAGTCCAGTATCTGGCTACGGTACGGCTCTGCATAGTTCACCAGTAACCGAGAAGTTGCCTGGAGGGAGTCAGAGATAACACATTACCTTCATGAAGAGCCGTGATGGCGATGTTGTGCCAGTTCTAATATCACTCCGATATCAACTCTCAGGCTCTGGACCTTAATGAACTGTGATGAGAGGCTGCAAGGGTTTGAAATGATAACAGGCATGGGGCCACACTGTACTATGAACCAAACAACTACAATCGATTCATCAAAAAAAAAAATCGACATATTAATAAATTATGGAAATATTAGTTGGATGCAGCCTTAAAACTATTATCACAAAGAGACAGCGTAAGCAAAAGTGTAATCAGTGTACTGTATGTGTTTAAAGTGATTTCTCAACCTTTTGTGGACCAAACAACTAATCGAGGATATAAACGATAGATTAACCATTTATGAATAATCTTATCTTTTGATACATGACAGTGAAAAGAGGTGTGCACACCGGCATGCAATCACAAGCTGTTTTTACATGGTTTTAGCCACCTGACCTGTTCTGCAACTAATCAATCCATATCTTGTGATTCATGAAGTCACTGCACACAGCTGCACATTCACACCAGGTGATTATTATTATTATTATTAGGCAGTGTAAATTTGAAGAGTAGGGCAGCCAACATTTGCAGAGTGATTCTATGTAGTGAAGCTTTATTGACATATCCAATGCTTCAACTTACTACATTATCAACCAGGGTTTGCATAAGGCCATTTCTGAACCCACAACATGTCTATCAAGTTGGTCCAGTAAAACGCTGCTCCACCATCCCTTCTTATAAACTGTGGTGTGTTACTTTAAATATTAACTAATGTTCATTTGATTCAATAGATAGAATTCAAAATTATTATTACAGATATGGCTGTAAATTAGTCGCTACATTATGTGCATAAATTTGCTTTCGTCATGATTGATATAGTGACTTGGGTCATGATAATTTTCCATCTTCAAAAACTGGCTCTACATAAAGAAAGTAGGGACATACAATATTGGACTTTTTACCGATATCCAAGCCAATGACTGATACAGATGCCGATATGAAACAAGCTGTCAAAGTTAACGTGCTAATTGTTGCTATTCATACAGCCGTGCAGATGTAATGCAGTTAACACAAGTTTAAATTATCATAAAGTATCCACACGAAACAGTCACTTGCCTACAGTAAGTCAGATAGGAGAGACAGAGATAGAAGCTGAAGATGGAGAGAGGTGAGGGATTGTTGGGCGGAAGGTTTTATTTTAAGAAGCCGGACGACGGGACCCCCGTGGGTACTGTGCCAATCTCAGCTAATTTCACTGAAACCGGCGCTTAACTTCAGGTTAAAAGTCCAATCAGTGACGATCCTTGTTTGACAGCATGTACTTTTCCATTGCAGTTAATGTCGTTGTGCTTAGGTTAATGTTGTTGTATTTTCCGCTTTTGGGGGCGTGTGTTTCATGTTAATGTTGTTGTATTTTCGTTGATGTTAGTGTTTTCCCATTTGTGTTGGTAATTTGCACTTCAGGGCCACTGTATGTTCTTGTTGCATACAGAATGGCAGTCATCCATGTTGGCCTTGATTGTAAGATTACTTGGTTGGCACTTGATAGGCCTGAGTCTCTTTGAAACGACATAGTTCTATGTGTAGTTCCGTGTTTAAAAAGAAACACAATTAATTAATGGTGTCTGAAATGCACACTGCCTGAATACTTGTTAACATTACAAATGCATGTGTGTGTGTGTGCTGGTAATATTGTGTGTCCCTAACAGAAAGTTTGGTTAACACTATGCTCGAGGCAAAGCATTCAACATCTGCAGTTACCCAACAACCTCTGCAACCATGATGTCCAACTATGTTAACCTTTGACCTCACCCTGCCACCATAGCCTCCTCCAGCAAACCAGAAGACAATGTCCACATTTTCTATACAATCAATGCACTGGTCTATCAAGTCACGTGATCAAATCAGTACTGTTACCTGCACATTGATAGCAAAAATCTTTGAAAACATGTAACAATCAGGAGGTCTGAGGTACAATATCTCTCTGTGTTATGAAAAAGAAAGCTATGAGTATCAACACTCCCAACTGGGTTGACATAAAGAGCCACTGGCCCAACAGTCATTGTTCAAAACAACAATGACTAGTTCAATTCACATTGTTAGTAAATGTTTGTCTGGATTAGAAGCACAAACATTATGTGTACACACAAACACATGCACATTAAATGTGACATTGGTTATACAAACTATTTCTAAAAAGTTAGAAATAACTTCTAACTTTCTATGGGGGACAGTTACAATGTGGACCTTCATCAAACCCGGAAGTAGTACAGCTGCAGCATCTTAACTCACCCCGCCGCCGCTCAAGCCTCCAATTCCGTCAAAAACCCTCCCCAGTCCCGCTTTATCGTCCAGAACGTATGGGAGAGGCGACACACATGCACTGAGAGACAGAGTTAAAAACATAAGTGCCGCGGGGAACACTGCTCTCCACGCCATTCTCCTGCTGAATGACGGCGGAATAGTGAGAGCCCGAGTCACATGACAGGTGTTGTCACGTGATATATGCAGCTGTTATGTCACATGATAGCGCTATATGTATTCGTCGTGTTAGTTTAACAATTTATATTACATTTGATATGTTAATTCAATCTTAAAATGGTTAAACTACACGTTTTTTAAGAAATGTAAAGGGAAAGTCAGCTATATTTTGTATCACTATATCCAGCATTTGCTACTGTAAGATATAAAGTTAAAGGGGACAGCAAACTGGTCACTGATCTCGCCATCTGTCATTGTGTCAACTTCTCACCATTCAATTCTGCAATATCCTAGTATATATATATATATATATATATATATAGTAATATTTTAAATATACATATATTTACATACATATATGTATATATAGACATATATCTATATCTATATAGATGTATGTGATGTGCCATTAGCTTTCACATCGAATTTCAGTTCCTTCATACTGAGGTCATACCTTTGTGTGGCACATGCGAGACAACTACAACAGCTTCACAGGATACAGCCCTTGGCTTACTTTACTTACTTTATTACATACAATTATGTATATAGCTGTATTTATTTTAAAAAAAGAATCTGCATTATATTTAATTTTATTTCATTGTTTTCAGGGTTTTCTTTACAGTTTGTTGACACAATGTTAACAGCATTTTCAACAAGTATTTATTGTATTTCTTAACAAATGATGCAAAAACAACAGTGTATAAACAAGTAATTTTATATTAATATTATAATATTTACAAAAAGCTTATTGACAAGTGATGTGTTGTTCAGTTAGGTCGAGTCCTTCCACACCGCTCTTTCTTCAAGATGACAGCTAGAAAAAGGGAAGAGAACAATTAGCATAAACCATGAGTGTAACTGAGGCTACATGCGACTTGGTTTTTGTTCTTCTGCTTCAGATGCGCCTGTCATCCACACTACCCCAGGGGTTTGGCACAAATTTAAAAATCCACAAAAATATGGCATTTTAGTCTGGGCAGGCAAAAAAAGAGACCTAGTTTGTTATTTCTTTATATCTATCTATTTATATCCATTTGTTTGATAAAAATAAGGGAAACAATTTTGATTTGTGTTGTTATGACCTTAATTTAAGTGTGCATAAGAGTGTCATTAACTGCATGTACACTCTAACTCATGGTGCAAAACACAAACACACAAAAGTAGCAGTAATCTAGTTAAACATGTATAAAAACAGTAAAGCAATGGTTATTGCACCATGCCTGCACAAACATACTGCGTTTAGTTAACTTAGAACCTCGGCCTGTTCCGATGAAATGATCCGCTTGGTGACGTCATTAGATACTTGGTGTGATCAATAGATTTGTTGTTGACGCGTTATTTTGTTTTCAATGTAAAAGTTTTGACCTGACAGTTTGTATTTTATCAGTGTTTTATTTATTTTAACTTTGAACTTTAGATTTATATTAAAGTTGCACTGTTGCACATTGTATATGTCTACATGTATATATGTATATGTCTATATATATATATATAGACATATACATATACTTATATATATACGGTATATTTATAATATACACTACTGCTATATATATATATTTTCCACATGGTACTGTATATTTAAATAAAAATAAATACATTAAGTTAACATTTTACAAAATGTGAAAATAATAACAATTACTATATGCATTTATCAAAAGTATTTTACATGTTCATTTATCAACACTGACATGGAGATAATGAGGCTTAAGCACTTGACGGTAACAGAAGATTTGTGATGTGACTAAAATTAGTTTTGTGGGAAATAAGCCTGTATATATCGGTATTGGTTGATATTGGAATCGGAAATTAAGTGTTGGACAATATCGGCATATTGAATATCAGTAAAAAAGCCAATATCAAACATCCCTAATGGTAATTCTTATTATTTACCTCTCCTCTGGGGGCCTGCCTCTGAAGCTGCTCCTGTGTTGTTGGTGACTACATTGGTGGGATGAGGCCATCACTCTCTGGATCATCAGGGTTGGAGGAACTCCTCCTCCTCATCCTCGGTACTGTCTTCCCTGACCCCAAGCGTTTCCCAACAATGGCTCTCTGTAGGTCGAGGATGTCAGTGCAGGTTTTTTGGTTCTTGATGATGTACTGATACTTTTTCAACTTCTTATTGTAGACTTTTTTGTATCTGGTGAGACGATGGTTTCAAAAGCAAACGTCACATCAACAAGTCAGCATAATCTTCCACTCCAGTTCAGTAATAACAGATAAAATGTGTTTCTTTGCATGTAGGTGGTTTATAAATGCTGACCTTGTCTCCTGCCAGAACTCCTTGATGGTGTTAACACAGTATGAATGTTGCACCGCAGTGAAAGTGGACTTAGCCACTATGTTCATGTTCATGTACTGGAACAGAAGTGCTATTTTATCATAATCATTTCCAGAGAGGAGGATATTGGTGGCCAGCATGAAGTCCCCTGACTGCATGCCAAACTTGAAAACAGGCTGAGAGTTCCACTTCCAAAGACTGTGTCCTCGGGAACATACCTGTGCATACAGAAAACAAACATGAAGAGAAACTATGCATACAGAATTCCAACATCACACTAACAGAGCTGTCAATTTTGTCAATCAAAAATATCTGTTTAAACTTGAGGGTGTGAGCAGTTCAAAATATACAGCCTGGAAATGCATGAGACCATCTAAAGTGATTATTACATGGTCCAGGAGAGGGCGCCCTGAGCACTTCGATCTATTTTGAATGACTAAAATATACGAGCCACACGTAAATGGGTGTAGGTGAATTGTACACATAGTATTTTTTTTGTTGTTGTTTAAAATCATACTGGCATCTTGTCCACAGCGTTTTGGGAGACCTGAAATGTTTTTGTTTTTTTTGGTCCCATAGTGGAAACATCTCAAAGCCAGTCCTTGCATTTTCATGTAGAAACAATATTTGTATAATACAAAGCCATGGAATATTTGTGCAGTGCCTTCAAAACCACTAACTAAAATGTTCTCTGAACATCATACAATGAGGATATTGACGATATGACTGTCTGCATTTCTTGCTACACTGGTTTCTGAAAAGACATCATCATCCCCTGCAAAGAGATTTGTCGTGAACCCAAAAAATAAATCTTGAGCTCACCAGTGAGCTTAAGACCATACTTAATTTAAAAAAGGGCGTTTTCAGGTCAGGTGACTCCTATTCCGAGGAGAAAATGCAGAGGAACAGGACATGTGAGGTGATTTCTCAACAGGAAACTGCCCTCATTTATATATCCTCATACTTTGAGCACTAATTTGTGCATGTGTGGGCGCTAGCAGAGTTCCTCATACAACCTCAAACAAGACTCAACCAAATGGACTGGAAAGTGTTGTACTACAGGGAGCATCCATAGTCAGCGCATATGGTCCTCCTGTTAACCCTAGCTCACCAGTTTGCCCCCAGGCTGGTTTAGTGGAATGCACTGCAGTGGTGTTACATAAAAGCTTCCTTACCCATTCAATGGTTGATGCAGTTCCCTGTGACTCCATGACTATGTCAAAGGGTTGAACAGCGTCACATTCGACTCCCAGGAGAGGGTCACTGTATTCGCACTTTTCCAGCGGGAATCTGAGAAAGCCTGCAAGTTGTCGGAGGTTTTTCTCATATGCTATGGAGGCTTTTTCACCAACAATGTCATCTTCACATAAGACAAGCTGGTAATCTGGGCCTGATGTGATGTCAGTCATTGGGAGTTCCTCACTCTCTCCAACATCACACACAGACTCCTCCATGCTTGCAGATGGGAGAGGTGTCTTTGTGGCACTGTCAGATCTGAGTTGAAAACATAAAAAGTGAGTTATGGGTAAAAATGAGGAATGTCATTTTATTCAATATGATAAACCGAATGCTAATATCTTTTTGTCAATAAACTGTATTCTGTAAATGTTCCTTTTTTTCCCCACTGAGTTTTATAGAAAAAAATGGATACCCAAAAACACTTGTCAATATTATATAATAATCAACATGTGCCATTTATTAAAACTGGTAAATATGGGCTAAACATTATTTGAATACATCTATTACTAGTCACTGAAATATCATCATTATTCTGGGTGCATACTAGCTGATAGCCACATGGTCAATTACAAAAGACATCAGTTTGTGACAAAGAAAATGTCATCACCACAAATTGGAGCTAATTACTACATCATTAATCACTAATCACTTCAAAAAAGTAATAATAATCTACTAAAAATCTATTTAACAATCCCATAAATGTGTCAGACAATTATTTAATAAACTTAACATTGAAAGAAAACTAAATTTGACCTACTTACACCATTAACAGGTCAAAAGTCTATTAATGCACCTGTGCATCAAGTCTCAGTCATTAAGTTAAATACATTCACAGCCTATTTAACTTAATCTGTTCAACAAAAATACAATGAAAAATAGCCTAAAAACCACTCTGAAACCCCCTAATTAACTAATTTTAATGTCTGCAACATTAAAATAAGCAGCCTACAAATTTTTATTTTTATCTTTGTTTTTTAATTAAGTGCAATATTTCATGTGCAATCCTGGTTTACACTATAAATATTAAGCTCACAACTACTGTATATATTCTGTTCCAGCAAGGAACAAAAATGACCAGACTGGAGACAAAACGTACGGGAAATGAGGAGGAGTATCACAGTCTTCTTCATCCAAGCTTTCTGTGTCTTCCTCTAGGTTTGACGTCACTTCTATATCAGAGATGGGGTCCCCTCTGTCATCTTCACCCTCCCAGTCAATAGTTATACTACAAAAAAACACAACATACATGTGTTATGGAAAAAAGATGAAACATGCAGTGATACATATTCTGATTATGGAAGTTACACATTCTGGAAAACAAGAGTAACTCCAGAACAATCAGTAGCATTTCATAGCAACATTCATCTTCCATACTCATGGACAATATACTCAAAATAAAATAAAAAGTATGTGTAAAGGCGCATGAATAAATTCTGAATGAGAAAACCATAATCAATAACTCTTGCTAAGAATAAACATGAGTAATGACCATGTAATGTTAATTAATGTGCTGTGATTCACTTGCTAAAATGCTTGCTCTGCAAAACTTATTATTTTACCTGTGATATTCAGTGCCATTGCTGGACTGTGACGGGGGAGGAGGAGCCTGCAGGTTACCCTCGGCCTTCACGGAGGCTAAGACCTTCATGTACCTTTCATAACTGTAAGGGAAATAAAAGATGGAAGTTGAAATCAGTGATAGGCTGGTGTGTAGAGTATGTCATGTCACACTATACAAACATGTTACATCAGTGGTGATTGTCGATCAGTCTGTCTGTGTGGTATGTTTTGTTACCAGGATTATGGCAAAAATACAGGACCACATTCTACACACTGTAATGGAAGAGCAACCTTAGCACGCAGGGAGAAAGACCCCGATTTGTTTTTACTCATTACAGACACATAAAGCCTGATTCATACTCAGGATGTTGCTTGATGTGCCGACTGTCAAATGACAAACGGACTGAAAACAAAGTGTATCTCAACTCTTTTCCTGTCCTTCACCTGTCACAGGTGCATGATAGCCATGTGGAATATACATCACACAGTGTGTCTGGAATTCACAATTTACAATGAGATGTTTCATCTTCAACTGTCAACCAAATCTCCTTCTTCATCACCTTCTTTTGGCTTTTCACTTTCGGGGATCGTCACAGTGGATTATCTTCCTCTAAAACTGCTTTTAACTTGTTGTTCCCAATAATCTGATCATGAGTCTGCAAGTTTTCTGGCGAGACTTTATTTAAATATGACTATTATATTAAGATAATATCAATGTAATAATGATGTTAGTCATAATAATAATAATAACAACAAGAATAATAACAGTCAGCTTTATTTGTTAAGCACCTTTCCAAAAACAGTTACAAATTACTGTACAATTGTTTACCAAAAGAAAGAGCGAATTAAATAACAAAGCAATGTGACAACTAAAAAATTAGTGGTGAGCCGATCAATCAAAAATATTGAGTATGGATACAACGTTGGTATGGGTATTGATCAATACTTGCATGATGAGATACTTAAATTTGAGTTTCTGGCCAAGAATATCCAGGTATCTGATTTATGGAAGTGAAAGTAACATTTGATATCTGTATCTATAATAATATTTAGTTAAAGTCTCATCATAATAGTAATGTTAGTAGACCATTTAACACTCAAATTACCGGAAATCACGTACCATAGTGGTCATTTTGACCGTTCATACTTAATTTGCATATAATTTCAATAATCAAGTACAAAGTAAAAAGTATAGTAAATATGAGGAAGCAAAATGTGAATTCTAACAAGTGAGAATCTAAAACAAAATTGAATCCGCTCTTGAAATTACAGATTTTTTTTCATTTATAACTAAATAGAAATTCATTGTTTCTTGAACCTTAAAAATGTTTATTTCATTAAATCATTAAAATATGTATATCAAAGCCTTTTACTGCATTCTCTTTCCCATCTCTTGCAGCTCGTCGGGCACCTTGACATGTTGGGCTTTTGCGTTCTTGTGGTCAGAACGCATTGCAGTTGCAAGGCGCATGATGAAGTTCCTCCGCGTCATCTACGCATGGTTGCTTTGACTGAATACTTTCTCACCATTTGATACAGCAAAATCCACACCAACTTGGTACTGTTGTAGTACGTTACTGATTGATTGATTCATGTAGGTTTCAATTGATTCAAGTGTAGGGATAGATAGGTTAAGATTAGGCATTAGGACCAAATGGGTTAAGGTTAGGACCTAGACAGGAAAGGTTTAAATTAAAGCTTAGGGACAAATAGTTTAAGGTTAGGCATAATAATAACAACAACAACAACAACAACAACAACAATAATAATAACAGCTAGGACTAATCTAAACACGATCTGAACAGGCTATGAAATTGTGAACTTGGTATATAAATCTGTTATAAATCACACTGTTATTATCATAATAATAATAATAATGTTAATTATAATAAGATAGTCGAGAGTAGAGACAGCCCCCATTCCCCCACAACAAGACATTTAACCATCACAACAACTTTGAGGCTGTTAAATTAAGGTACAAAACTACACAGTTAATTTGACTTCGTGTTTTATTGATTGTGCGGGTCACCATTTCATCTCATTTGAAATGGGGGTGTAACAGGGAGAATAAGATACTAATTGTCAGTAAAACAACAACACCACTGAAATGCTGATTCAACGTTCCAAACGAATGCCAGTAAAGAAAATGGGAACTTGTAAATGCCGATTTAGCATTTCCAATCAGAATGAAAGAAAGCGGGACGTGAGAGTTGCACATACTGACTTGGCATCACCACCTCATTTACAAGCAGACAGAAGCTGACCAGAAAGATACAGGAGAGCTAAAATAATGAGCTAATAATGAACCTACTCCCTTCAACGGGAACATTTGTAGAGCGGTAGCAGAGAAGGTCACGTAGGAAGCGGAAATACAACAGCGCAGCATCGTACTTCTAATATTAGATCACCAACCTGTCCATTAGCAATAAGGCAAAATCCGTGTCTGCCCTCAGTCCCGACTCTGCTTTCAGTGCTCTCCAACGAGGGAAAGCTACACCAAGTGTTACTCGCGTTTGTCTTCGCCGCCGGTCACTTTCTCTTTTCGACTTTATTCCTTCCGCTGTGCGTTTAGGCTTCTTTTTAACCGTGGGCTCCACTGTCGAAACTTTCTGTAGACGTTTGTTTGAGTTTTCAGCCATACTAACACCGTGTTTTATTACTACTGTTATTTCCTCCTTGGCGTCTTGTCAGTCCCGAACAGATCACTTCCTGTGCGCAGCGAGCGAATTGTCACCAGGCGACACGAGAACAAAACAGACGACGTTCCGCCTGGTATAACATACATACTCAAAGGAAAACAACACTACACACCACCATCATATGTGTGCGTATGAGTGTAGTTTTTGTTACGAAGACCCTTGAATTCGGTTCATTTTACAGCTGCAAACACTCATGTAGTGTCTGGGCTCTCATTAATGATTGTCCACCCTACAGTTGGGAAATGGTATCGTCCGTTACAGCTGTCAAAAAGTATGTCGGTGAAACATGTGCATTTGTTGACAAACTATCACATTATGAACATTGTTTGAATCACTTAATTTGTGAACATAAACGGAGGACTAGGCGACTAACAGCAAGATATACAGTAGATGGTAAGTAAACAATTAATGCCTACTAGTCCAACAGTACCAAGCCAGGTCGGCGCCGGACAGTAATCCCTCTCAACTCAGACCAGCGAGTGAAAGCTAGACCAATATTCACCCGTGTCCGCCCTCTGATTCTGTCATTCTCCCGTTTTCTTTTCTACCCTCGTCGGGTTTTGTACCATGACTTGCTCTTCTTCACTTTACCGGTGTAACTTTCTCGCGGCGTGCAGAGTCTGAGGACCGCGCGGGGGGCGGGGCTGTGACGTTTGCCGCAAAGTAGATTTTGTGTGTTATGATGTCAACCCCTATGATGGACGACAACTTACAATAATAATAAAAACAATAATAATAAATAAATAAATAAAATAAAATAAAGAAAGAATGACTAAATAAACACATACATGAATAAATAAAATAATTAATGAATAGTAATATATGATGACAATATATAATATGAATACATTGATAAATCAATCAATAAAATAATAAATAAATACTGAAATAAATAAAAGAATGAATAAATAAATAAATACAAGAATGAATAAAATAATAGATGAATACAAAAATACATTTAATGAAAAAATGTAATAATCAATGTGTTTTTAATGGTCGATTTTGGTTTATTTATTCATTATTGTATGCATTAATTCATTTAATTATTCTTGTATTCATTCATTTATTTATTATTGTATTTATTAATTAATTCTTTCTTTTATTTATTAGTATGTCATTTATCATCCTCCATAAACCCCAAGTTTCATAGTTCCATTCATCACCCTGACATTTACGGGAGTGTATTGCTGCCACATCAGTAAAATAAAAACAGTATCTGTATCACGATAGTGATGGTTAATTGTAATAAATATAATATGTTGCTCTTACTGTAAGAACAATAACATACCATGTTAAAGCATATGTTTACCGTTAAAACAATATACCTTTCACCTTATATAATAGTTTATTGTAATATTGATGGCTTATATAACGGTTGCAGCACACTGACAGTCACAGTTCATGAAAATGAACAAGTAAACTTGTAAAAGTTGCAGATTTTAAAATTGAGCATATAAAGAGCCTCCACCACATAGGCTTAGTTTTTGCAAGAAAGGATGGGTTCACCATTTTGTACCAAAGCCTGTGATTCTACTTCCTCATTTGATAATACTGTAAAAAGATTTAGGGAGTCATAGGATATCTTGATGTGTTTATATAAAAAAAAAAAGACCATGGGTGGAAAATGCTGCTGAAAATGTGTGAACATCAAGCTCCTTGGTTTAATTACAAAGAAAAACTGTCATGCTACTGTGTCATGCGACTTTGGGGCCACCGAGCATCTAGTTTGGCCAGTAGGGGGCATACTTTTTTGGAACTGTTCAGTAGGGGTGAACATTATGAGTTTCAAATTATATCACCAAATTCCATCATGATCTTACAATAAAAATATTAGTATACAGTAAATAAAAATACAATAATAAAAAATACAATAGTTTAAAAAATATTAGTATATATGATATAGTATATACTATATGATTGATATTTCACACAATTTCAAAATAAAAGTAAGGCCTGTTCTTATTACATAGCAGACAAACTATTAACAAGCAGACAGCTAATACTGCTATGTCTATAACAAGCAAGCACCAAGCTCCTAATCCATAAACCACCACATCAAATTTGTGCCACACATGCTGAGATAAATATCAGGATTTGGTTTGGTTTAAAAATGTAATAAATATAAACATAAATAATAACGAGTATTTAGAAATAACTCAATCATAACTTGACATACAGTGTGGGGGAACATGAAATCGATTGGATGTGACTCAGGGACCATGAGTTTGACACCTCTGGTTTAGGAGGACCTTAGAAAATCATTCTCACTCAACACAATTCACAGCTGCTAAAATGAATATGGAAAGAGGATTTTATACTGTATATCAGTTGTGTACAGAAAAGTTCCTACAAACTACATGCCTGTTGCTGTTTGTTAATAAGATGTTTGATTTGCATAGAACCTGTAAAATATTCAGTTTCTCTAGATTTAGGGGGGTTCAATAATTCTGTCCTATATTTAACTTGTGATGATATACTGTAGGCCTACTGTGTCTAATCACTAAAGGCCAGTGGGCCTTTGTACATGCAGCAGCCATGTTTAGATGTTTTACAGGAAAAGGTTATACGGATGACTTCAACAAACCATTCTGTTCAGACCATGCTAGGACAGTTTGACTGAACCAGCATGCACTCTGAAACAGAGGAAGCTACATGCAACTCAGCCATTATTCATTTCATCACTTACACACAGCAAAAATAATCTGTACTAAAAAAGAATCTAGTTTTAAAAAAATTCTATCTTGGCCTGTTGTTGTTTTTTCTTTTTTCTTTTTTTTTTATCTTCAAGTTGCCTAGCATAATTCGTCTAGCCTGTTGGCAGTTTGTTTTTGCTGGCTGCTGGTCAAAGTACCCTTTCAATGATGGAACCCTGAACATTTACACATGTCAGTTAATGTTTTGGGCTGGATTTAGATACCATACAACCCAGAAAAGATTCTGGGTTTATATCTATTGTTTGCAATAAGAGTTGATAGCTGAATATGCGTGAAGTGACTCAGTGATTGATATTAGTAGAAAAACAAGGTCGATGTCAAGTAACACATCACCCCAATAGATACTGAATTAGTCATTTATTTCAAATCACAAATACTGACTAAGTAAAACTTATTTTGCAAGACTGGTCCAAAAGAAAAGAAAGACAAAACCAAATTCAATTCAGTTCAGTTCAGTTCAGTTCAGTTCAGTTCAGTTCAGTTCAGTTCAATTCAAAAACGTGCTGTGGATACAGGTTTGCTTCTGGCCTCAATTCTGGAATCTGGAAAAAATACAAAGATACAACACTATGCTGGAAATCAAACCTCCAGGTGAATATTGTAGGTCATACAGGGGTCACTTAAAGCATCTGTCAACATTCAATCAATGTTTTAAACATGCAAAATGGGAAACATATGTATTTATGTGACAACTGTATCATCACAGCGATGTGGTGATTGTTGTGCAATAAAGGCCACAGCTATCAGGTGTCACTGTTGACCATACCTGGAGCAGACAAGTGTCTACACTGCCACTATCAAAAACAGGTGGGGTGGGAGATTATTTTCTGGAGCAGTTTTTGTTGTCTTGCTTAAAATCCTCTTCACACATGATTGTAACCAATTAATTAATGCATTGTCACAAAAATTAAAATAATCACCTGTGGTGCAAACACGCATGTAAAACACCATCCAATCATAATGAACGGTCCCAATTAATTAATTGGATTGTGACAAAACGATCCAAGACCAGAGTGAACATCAATGCTGCGTTTGAACGGTGACGACAGAAAGGGCTGCAAAGCGATGCTGGCTCTGTTTCTCCTGGTCTTTTGAGAGTATTTCTTATTTTTCGACACTGTCATTTGAACAAGTATCCAAAAAAGGTAGCGTCACTGAAAAGGGGCTTGGGGTTTTGAATTCCAAATGTAGCCTGCTCTAACTGTTTTACTTACCTTTTAATGCATGTATAAAACATATGGAAACAAACTAGTCAACTTTCTTGTTGTTGTTGTTGTTGTTGTATGAAGTACTGACACCTGAAACCAAGAACCTACAGAACATATATCAGGGGTGTCAAACTCATTTTTGTTCAGGGGCCACATACAGCACAATTTGATCTTAAGTGGGCCAGACCAGTAAAAATAGTAAAATAATAGCATAATAATCTATGACCAACAAGAACTCCTTTGTTTTTTCTCCTTTGTTTTACATTTAATGAGGGATTTTTTTACAAAACATGACATTTCTTGAGAAATATAAGTGCAATTTCAACAATATCATGCCTAAATTTACTATTTACACATCATCTATAAAGGCATAAACATTTAGTCACAGGTATCTGGAAGTGAAAAATATTGCATTTGACATTACATTTAGATTGTAATCATAGTGTGAAATTTTGACAAATTCATCCTATGGGCTGGATTGGACCCTCTGGCGGGCCGGTTCTGGCCCCCGGGCCGTATGTTTGACACCCCTGGCATAGATGCTCGCCCTCAGTGAAAACACATCGGACACAGGGTGCACAAAGGATTTGAGATGCATGATATTATTGGCACCGTATTGGTATTATATAATGCTTTAAAATGGATATCAGCAAACACCAATATCCCCTGATATGAATTACATGATATTACCATATTGCACAATGAGCTAAATGTACATCTGCTGAGACATTAGTATGTTAAATAGGTAGATGTTCATTTATCCGTAGAAGAGACTACATGACCACCTTTGGCAGCTTCTGGGTGGAATAAGAAGTGTATACACTGCTCACCCTCCTCTTGGTCAGCCTTTCTCAAAGGGTGGTCTGTGGACCACTTGTGGTACGTGAGCGACCCCGCTTTCAGTGTTTCTCAAATGGCCTGTGACATATATGTGTTGTTTTTAATATCAAATCAGCTAGCAATCAAGAGTGTAAAATCAAAAAATATTTGTTTTGTGGCATTGTCCGGCTCGAGCAGTGCAGTGGACTGGTTTGCGACACTGCTGACCGCAGCTGTTTTGGGGTTATTTTAAGTTAGGTGGTCCATGAGTGTTGTTTTATGAGTTAAGTGGTCCTTGGTCACTTGGATTTGTGAGAACTTAGAATTTCAAAGTCACAAAATAACACATTTGAACTTGGTGCACATGACAAAGTACACCCACTCCTGAAATAACTTGAACTATCACTTTAAGACACACGTGTCAAACTCAAGGCGGCCTTGATAATGTGTGATGTCTTTCCTGCTCCTCCATTGATGCACTTATCAAGTCACCTTGCCCGTAAAAGAATTAGACAAACTAAATGTGGAGTTTGCAAACAGAGCCAGAACCAAAGGGGGCTCAGCCACTCCTTTGTATTTTGCTATTTCCCTTTAAACTGTATATATCTGTTCAGAAATGAACTGTTGATTGATGAGTATATTAAAATATTGACAAGTGATGACAGAGGAAATCAGGTCATTACTATACTGCTGATTTCAAAGGAAAATCATTGATAAATTAATTATTTAGCGGCTGAGTACTGTAACAGATGTGTGTAACACTTTGAAACACGTCATTCAATGTTGATATTCAGCCACCGTCGTACAGTCCTGACTAACATGAGATGAACAGATCTGTTGCCTCATCTGTTCACCAATATCACCTGCCTGTGTCTACCCACAATGCCTCCATCTCCTACTGCAGAAGACATTTCTCCCGTTTGGCCGACTCTCCCGTTAAATTCATTTCTCTCTTGACTTCTTCCTTCAGTGATTTCCTCCTCTGCCGCTCTGCTGCCTCCAGCTCCTTTGACTCTCTTCTTTTCTCAACCTGTGAGACCCTTCTTGCTCTCTGGAACATCTTCATGGTGTAGTGTCCTCCGTCATTCTCTTCTGTCATTCTGTTAATTTTCTCCAGGAGCTCAATGGTCTGTCCCTGGTCTTTCGCCAGGTTGTTGAAGACATGGTATCGCCCGCAGCAGAACTCGATGAGCTCGCAGAGTTCCCCGCTCTTCGAAACAAAGCCGTCAATGGTTTGCTTCTTCAGTTTGTCTCCATGTGTGAACAATAGCATTAAATATTTAATGGCCTCTTCACCAAAAGTACTTTGAATTATCTTGATGGTGTCTTTCTCCTCCTGGGTGAATCTTCCCAGCCTTAGCACCAACAGGAAGGCATGAGGACCAGGAGCAGACAGAGGAATACATTCATCAATCTTTTTCAACACTTCTTCTTGGGCAAAATTAGTGTCAAAAAGCCCCGGCGTGTCTATGACAGTCACCTTTCGGCCTCCGACCTCGCCCTCGGCGCTCTTGCACTGAAATGTCCAAGAAGAAGCAGAGAGTTGAGATTGAAATGCTTCTCTTCCTAAGATGGTATTTCCTGCTGCACTCTTCCCTGCTCCTGTCTTTCCCAACAAAACAATCCGAAGGTCATCGCTCCTCTTCTGCCTGCGAGATCCTGTTGAGATAAAACACACAAACATCTTTGTTTTCAGCTTTACTAATGTAGTTTTTACTTTCAGTGGCATTTTGGAAAATGTTACTGGTTAATTGTTTCTATCTGTGAACCACCAGGGGTTTTAAGACCTTTGTAATAGAAGTTTAAATGTAACTTTAATGCCTACACTACCATAATAATTGAAGGGTTATAGTGGAGGATCAGTATGGATTCTACTGCTGTGTCCCTTTTGTTCCTCTGCTCACCGCTCTCAAGCATGTGAGGGAACTACGGTGGCCTTCTCATTTCAGAGAGCATGTTGTTTGTCTTCCTTTGGGCCACTAAACTTTAATAAATGTTACACAATGCACCTTTAACAGCGTGATCTGTTGCAACACACAGAGGCAAAAACAAAATGCCCACTCATTCTGTTGCGCATACACTGTATGTGATCATAAAAGCTGATCATTTGCTTTTATCACAGCACAATGATGACAGTTAATTTGTTATATCTTTATTACATGCTACATACACATAGTATACAAGCTGAAACCACATAAACCATTCTACCTCACCAGCTATCAGGAGCGAAATCATATGAATGATAACATACAGTACAGAAGAGTAGTAGTGTTAAAATTATATTTAAAAAGTCACTCTCCTTGAAGAGATAGAGATTTCTAGATAATTATATGACATTACCAGGGGGGTAGATGATTCTAACCAAAATATAATGGGAACATACTTGGGTGATTGCTTACCCATCACAAAAAAGTTTAATATATATATATATATATGAAAGTTTATATATACTTGGATATTTGGTTTTAATTGTAAAGCGCTGCATCTTAGCTTACTGGCATTTATCTGTCACAATAGTGTTTGTTTTTCTCTGGAGTGTGCTTCTTTGTTGTTACTGAACCTTGCAATGCTCAGAGACTTTCACTGACAGAACGCCAACACCAGCTCCAATGGCTGCTCCAGCTGCAGCTCCAACCACTAAACCTATTGGACCTCCCACAATTCCAATCAGACCACCAACTGCTGCACCGCAGGTTGTTGTTATAGCAATCACTGGAGCAGCTATGAAGCCATTAGATTTTTCTGCTCGAGCTCTGGCTTCATGCTCATATCTGACATGCACCCGCCTCTCCTCCTTGCGGTAGACGTTCTGTGACGCACATTTGGCCCTCAGTTCATCCAGCTCTCTCTGCTTCTTAGTTTCCATCTCCTGCAGGAGTCTCTGTTTCTCCTTCTCTATGGCCTCCTCTGCTTTCATGAACATGTCATTGGTGTAGTAGCTTCCGTTGTTGGCCATGGTCATCTTGTCAATTTTGTCCAGGAGGTGGTTGGTTTGCACAGCATCTTTGATTTCATTATTGAAGACATGGTATCGACCATAACACGAGCGAATGAAGGCTTGCAGATCAGCACTCTCTGAAATGTAGCCCTCAATAGATTGGCTTCTCAGCTGGTCTCCATGAGTAAACAACACCATTGTGTAATTGGCGGCATCTTCACCAAAAGTGGTCTGGATCATCTTAACAGTGTCCTTCTCCTCCTGGGTGAACCTGCCCAGCTGAAGAACCACCAGGAAAGCATGAGGGCCAGGTGCAGACAGTGAGATGCACATCTTGATCCTCTTCAACACTTCCTCTTCAGTGAAATTAGTGTCAAACAGTCCTGGAGTGTCAATAACAGCAATCTTTCGGCCTCCAACATTCCCTTTAGCTTTCTGGCATTCAGCTGTCATGGAGGATGGAGATAGTTCAGACTCAAAAGCCTCTCGGCCCAAGATGGTGTTTCCAGCTGCACTCTTCCCCACGCCCGTCTTGCCAACTAGAATGATCCTCCTCTCATAGGAGTCTGTGGCACTGTAAAACCCTGTCGGACAGAAATACACCACGTCACACAGAGCTGTGTTGTTAGAGGCTTTGTGTATCTTCTGGATGAAAAACAAAACAAAACAATAAAATGTAAACAGGAATCGGAGCTAGATCTTCTCCTGGATCTTTAGTAACTTTTAATGTGTTACATGTCCACAAAAAAAGGAAAGAAAATGACACGCATGCGTGCAATAATAAACAACATCCTCATCTTTACTGGAGCTAACAGCTAGCACATGAGTCAGTATTTTTGTTTGTTATTTTGTAATTTTTGACAAGCAAAGAGCCTTGAAAGCAGGCCAAGCTGAACCCACAGTGCACTCTCTTGGACAATTTGGTAATTCCTTCATAAATTCTGTAGCGCTTCTAGGCAGTATATTTTTATTAATATTATTTTTATTATTTTTATTTTTAACTTGAACAGTTTTGAGCTTGAACTTTATGAAGCAAGTTTGAATGGATAAACGGACCTTGGACACAATTTGGCAGCCCTAGTGTGTTTTCACTGGTCCCCTGTCAGAATATGCTTATAGCTCACTGGTATTAAATGTCACAGTTGCTTTGTTTGTGGTCTCTCTGACATGCATATTCAATTGTTAGTATTGCACATTTTACCTTTAAATAACTAGGTAGCCCGGCTAGCTGGGTAACTGACGACTAACTAACTAGCTAACAGAACAGTTTGACTGAACTGCCCATGGGTATATATTTGTATATGTAGTGATGTCACAGAGACAGGTGATGTCACACATTATCATGATATTATTAAAAAATATATATCTTATTGCAACTAAAACTCGATTTAAAAAAAAGAAAACTGTTCTAAATTGATTGCATTTGTAATAACTACTGCATAAACAATAAGTTAGTCCACTGTTTCTGCCCCAAGCTTGAACTTGTAAATAGTAGAAACCACCTACTACCATGGTTCTCAAACAGTGGTACATGTACCACCAGTGGTACGCAAGCTTCCACTGGTGGTACTTGAAGGAAAATCAGAAATACTGTTCTATTGTTTAAACCAGGGTGTGTGAGCTGAGGATATTTTTAACCAGATTGTGTAGATAAATTAAACAAATAACATAAGATTATAATAAATTAAATAATATTAATTAGAGTCACCTTATGTCTCGCTTCATCTTAATCTAATTTGACTATACCAGTGTGTGAAGTATATGTGAAGAAGAAGATGAGAGAGCAAATGGTCTCCAAATCTGCCTCCTGTGATTTCAATAACATTTCCATTTCCTGTAAGCTGTCAGCCAAACATAAAGAGATGTTCTACAATAGGTGTGTGCAGAAATGACCAAGAGTCTTTAGTGATTAGTAATAGAATGTGTTGAGTCACTATTACTATTCAAACAATTACTTAAAGACACGGTAAAAGTAATTGAGTAACACTCCAGAGATGACAAATCAGAGAAAACAAGTCTTATGACTGTGCACATCATGAAAGAGAGAGAACAGCAACATTAAAATGTCTCCTCTGAAGATAAAAAGCACTTTTGAGTTGTCACACATGCAAAACATCAGACTCATACCTTGATATTTCTCCTTACTCATGTTGAACTGATCTTGTTCTCCTGTTGTCCGTGTGTCTTGTGATGTATGATGTATTTTTTCTTCCCGACACTTGTTCTCACTTCACCCGTCATACCTCTGCATGGGTGTTTCCTCTCTGTGTAATAGAATTGTACGAGGAAGTACAATTCTGTGTGGGGTTTATTAATCTACCTTTTATTATAGATTGTATTGGATGTCAAAGTAAAGATGCCGCGTATACACATAGAACATGTGAAGCAGGACATCATACAATTAATTTTTTTGAATTATGAGCATAACTATGCAACCAAAGACACTATAAACAAAACCTATTTTTTCTCCTGTTGTGCAACAAAACCGGTTGCACCAGTTCATTACCCTGCAACAACTCTGCATTGTTGGAGACAGTGAACATTCCTCACATGTTTTAGATGGTCACTTGATTAATTGAACTTCATTTGGGCAGTCTTTCATTCTGTCCATAATCAAGAGTCAAAAAAAAAACAAGAACAACAAAGGCATAAAGTCAGTATTCAAACAGCATTGTGTGTAGGTAATGCTTTTAAGACACTTGATTTTACATTAAGGCACTGATTTTCTTGATGAACTGTGGTGTGGGAGAGTTTACTTGGAAAGTGCAGTTTATAAATGGTCCAAAACATCAAAATTGTTATTATAATAACAAGTCATGGAGGTGTGTTGGCGACACTGCTCGCCTATAATCACAGGTGCAATCAGCCCTCCTTATGTACTCCAGCTCCACACTCACTCCTTTGTCAGATTGTTTTTAGCCCTCATGCAGGACTCTCCAGCGTTTATTTATGGACTGGCTATCGCTTCCTGACCCTGCCTGTCCTTGACCTTGCCTCTGTCTGAACCCTAATTCTTCATCTCCTGACTGTTTGCCGTTTCCTCTGCTGTGGTTCTCATAAAGACCATTACCAACCTGCACTGGAGAAGCTTGAGTTAGTCAGAACTCTACCTACAATGCTGTAATATGAAATGAGATTTTAACGAATGGGGACGATCGGCGTCAATATTGTGGTGACTACAAATAAATCAGCACTTAGTGTAGTGTAAAAGATCAGCTGAGGAGGCAGTTTATGATTCAGTCAAAGAACAGAGCTTGTTAATCAGGAATGTGGTCTCACGTGTCCTCAAACCACCTCAGAATGGGGCCTCTGTGATCAGATTGAGAGAGCTCAGAACTGAACTTGGCACCATCTAGATGTAATTGTTTAATAACAGGGTTGAACAGTGTCATTGACTCAGTTGTGAAGAACCATTCTCTGGATTTCTCATCTTTCCCTCCTGCCTTTGATAATATTTGCCATTGCGTCTTTTGAACTTTTTGTTTTTCAATCTCATCATCCTCCATTTTTGTAACAACCTTGACAGAACTAAACTCAAACACCTGAACTATGAAGGGGAGTGTTTAAGAGTAAAGTACTGTGCTAAGTAGCCATAGTTATCCTACTCCTAGTGTGTGCACCTACTGCTAGAGATTGTGTGTAGTATAGGGTTTAATCCCAAAGTCAGTGTGTGCCTGCAGGACTGTTTGTGGCTTTTCGGCTCCAATTAGTGTCCTTGGTGCAGTTTGTGTATTATTATTTTTTTCCAGTTCAAACTGAGCACATTTCGGCCACACGGTTCGCACTCTTGCCTTTGCAGCATGAAGACCCAGGTTTGAGCCCGACTGAAACAAGGGCCTTTCTGCATGGAGTTTGCATGTTCTCTCCGTGTGTGTGTGGGTTTTCTCTGTGTTCTCCGGCTTACGACCGCAGTCTAAAAACATGCAATACAGGGATTAGATTAGGTAAATTGGACACTCTGAATTGACCGTAGTTGTGAGAGTGAGCGTCAATGGTTGTCTTTATATGTGGCCCTGCGATGGACTGGCGAACTGTCCAGGGTGTACCCCGCCTATTGCCCTATGTCAGCTGAGATTGGCACAGCACCCGCCGTGACCCCCCTGTGGAGGATAAAGCAGTAGAAAATGGATGGATGGACATAAATCTCACAACATCATGATTAGGAGACCTGAGGGGAAAAATGTATGTCTGACAAATTTGTGAAGGTTCTCATCCAGGTCATAGTCTTCCTCTCTTCTTCTTCTTGGATGTGAGTTGAGATGTCTTCAAGCTTAACTCAAGCAAGCCCAGTTGCTAAAATGCTGAATTTGCCTCACAGGATCTTAAAATTACTTTGATAGACTAGCTGATGAGTTGGCGTAAATTTAGCTCTGTCATCTTGGCTCATGTATTGATAAAAGTTTCTCTTTTTCTTCTGATGCCAAATATTAGATCTGCTTCCCTGAAACATCTGCTGCTTTTGTTGATACTAAATATTGAGTTGCAGCCAAAGATAAGAGAGAGAGAGAGACTGGCAGTTTAGTCTCATGTCTAACGTACTGAAGATAATGTCAGCATTGAAACTCAACAAAGACAACGTGAGGCAACTCGGCTCCAAAGTGGTGAGAGGCTTCTTTTTGCCACTTGATGTCAGTGTTGTTTGAGGATTTTACATGCACACATGTTATCCCTAACATTAACCATAACAAGAATGTAGCACAACATCAAGGTAAACAGATAACATTGAAACGCAAATATTTTATGAAAAACCATAAACCCAATAGTTATATATTATAAAAAAAGGGATTACCAAAATTGTCCGCAAATGTCAGTGTGACAGGTCGTCTCCCTCCTTGCCACTATATGGCCCTATGCCAACTCAAACCCCATACTGATTGAGGGATGGTGCAATGTGTCTTTATATATAGGAGGTGCAGACACACCTGCCTCTCCTCTCTTTCTTCCGTTTCCCTCCGGTGACTGTGGCCTGTTGGCGAGGCCGTTGTGGGCGCACACTCCTTGCCGCTCAGTGCGACCGGCTGCTGGGGCCGTGGGGGACACATCGCTTTCCTGGATGCGCAAATAACAAAAGCGATATAGCCCATTTTAGTTTGTACATATACAGTGTAAATAAAAACACTATTATAGCGTTCCAGTTTTACATAAATATTGCGTTTTCTTGTTCTAGTTCAGGGGTGTCAAATTCATTTTTGTTCAGGGGCCACATACAGCACAATTTGATCTTAAGTTGGCCAGACCAGTAAAAATAGTAAAATAATAGCATAATAACCTATGACCAACAAGAACTCCTTTTTTTTTCTCCTTTGTTTTACATTTAATGAGAGATATTTTTACGAAACATGACATTTCTTGAGAAATATAAGTGCAATTTCAACAATATGGTTCTGGCCCCCGGGCCGTATGTTTGACACCCCTGTTTTAGTTGCTCATTTGTAGAATTTATGTAAGAATTTGTGTTTAAATATATAGGCCTGAAATGATCTTCCCCTGTTCCCCAGACTTCAGTGGGCATGTTGAGGTGATGAGGTGGTGTTTGGTAAGTATGGGGTGAAGGAGAGAAAATTGGAAGGACAGACGGTTGACGATTTTGAAAAAAGGATGGAAATGGCTGTGGTGAACATGTATTTCAGGAATAGAGAGGATTATAGGGTGACCTATAAGAGTGGAGTAGATGCTCACAGGTAGATTTATACTGTACAGAAGATGCAATCTGAACAAAATGGGATACTGCAAGGTGATGCCTGCTGCACTCTTCCAATCTCCTGTCTTTCCCAACAAAACTATCTGGAGGTCATCGCTCCTCTTCTGCCTGTGAGATCCTGTTGAGATAAAACACACAAACATCTTTGTTTTCAGCTTTACTAATGTAGGTCTCTGCTGCTGGCACTGCAAACATTATTTATCACAATATATTCATCTGAATGTAATTCAATTTTAGTTGTTTTATATATTTTATAGTAAGGTATGTTTCTGTGGCATTATGGAAAATCTTACTGGTTTATTTTTTTCTATCTGTGAACCACCAGGGTTCTTCCTCATGGGAATAAGTGAGCGCGGGCGAACTCCAGCAGGGAGTGAGGGAGATCAAATAAGATGATGGCCCCCAAAAAACACAAATCTGGACCCCAGAAAAGACTTGAGAGGGAGGCCAGGACTAGGAGCAGCAGAGCAGGGGCCCAGGACATTAAACATTATTTCTCTAAGAATGGTGAGAGTAAAGCTACCGAGGGTGGTTGAAGCCTACTTGTTCATTCATTTATTGTCTGTAACGTTTACCTTAGACAGGGCACAGGGGCTGGAGCCTACGTTAGCTGTCATCGGGTGAGAGGCGGGCTACACTATAGGCAAGTCACCAGTTCATTGTAGAGCAACAATTCCTAGTGTAGATAACGGAACGTTACTAATTTGGAGGCTATCTACAGCAGACTGTGTGTTTCACACATTTTATTGTTGGACAGTGCTCCAGTAAGCACCAAGCACCCCATTTTGTAGACTGTATATACGTTTGACAAACATCTGAAATTTTCAAAAGATAGAAGATTGTGCCTGTGTAGTATGTCACAGTGATGGTACCTAAGTGTCTTTTTGTCACATATTTTCAGTGCCTGTTTATACAGGGATTCTAAGTGGCCTGATTGTTGTTTGACTAGCCTGCCCCCAACAAGTGATACAATAGGAGACGTGTGATAAAATAAGAGCATGCAGAAATATTTTTGCAACCTCTGTGTATAGGGAGGATCTAATCTGCCTGAAGTTAGCCAAGTTGTATTTGATAGTTTTTGTCATCTTTTTTATATGTTTCTTGAAACTCAGATTTGGATCAAGTAGCACACCAAGATATTTGAACTCGCTGACAGTCTCAATCTGTTCACCTCTGATGTAGATGTTTACATGTGAGATGTTCAGCTTGGTGTTGTAGAAGAACATGACTTTTGTTTTACTTACATTCAGGGTGAGACTGGATTGGTCGAGCCACTCTGCAACTCCAACCAGGGCGTTGGTTAGTTTAGTAGCAGCTTACTGAGCTGATTTTGCATGTGTGTATAAGACGGTGTCATCAGCATAGAGTTGTACCTCTACGTCATGACAGTTCTGTGGGAGGTCATTAATGTATAAACTGAATAGTAGTGGGCCTAACACAGATCCTTGAGGTACACCCATTGTGCACCTCAAGTAGCTGGAGCCTGCATCTTTAATTTTCACACACTGCCTTCTATCGGATAGGTAGGACGATATCCATGCAAGTGTGTTGAACAAAAGGTTGAAGTTGGAGAGCTTAGACAAAAGGACATTATGATTAACTGTGTCGAAGGCTTTACTTAAGTCTAAGAACACGGCTCCAACAACTCCACCTTTGTCCAGACCTAGTCAGATTTGCTCTGTTAGGTGGAAGATGGCTGTTTCTGTGGAATGTTTTTTTCTGAATCCAAATTGTGCTGAGTCAAGACCAGGGTTACAGCTGTTATTTATTTAGCCCGTGGCCAAGTGGAAAGGGAACTTGCCTTGTAACCAGAAGGTTGCAAGTCCCCAGGTCAAAAGGGCTGGGGCGACGGTTGGTTACCATTGCTCCCCGGGCGCTACTCAGTGTGGCAGCCCACTGCTCCCAATTCTGAAACAATTTCCCTAAGGGCATTAATAAAATTTGTTTTATGACAATTTTGGAAATTACTGTTAAGATGCTTATGGGTCTGTAGTTACTGACTATATTGCGATCACCAGATTTAAATATAGGAATTACAATGGCCTGTTTCCAGTGTGGAGGAAAGCAACTTTGAATAATGGAGAAGTTTGCCAAGTGAGTAATTGCAGGAATTAGTGTGGTTGAATGTTTTTTTGATAAACATAAACTGATGAGAGACATCTTTGCTTTTTGAGTTTTTTAGTGAGCAAATCACTTTCTTCACTTCCTCTTCAGTGACTGTGACTAGGTCAAAACCCTGTCCCGCAACATTCAGGTCAGTGAGTTGTTCCCTAGTCTTAAAATTATTTCCTAGTTCCTGAACAGAGTCAATAAAAAAAGAATTAAAAATGGAGGCAATTTTGGCATTGTCATCTATTGTCTGGCCCGTGAACTGTGAGCAGTGATGTTGAGCTCTCCCTAAGAGACTGTTGATGCTTTTCCAAATTTCGCTGCTGTTCCCTTTAGCATCATTCAAAAGTTTGACAAAGAAGTGTGACTTGGCTAATCTAAGTTTGTTTATGACTTTATTCCTTAGGTTTTTATAGACCAAAATGTCTGTGTCTCTTTTGGTTTTAATGGCCTTTTTTAAGGCAGCGTCTCTACTCTTCATCAGTTGACATAGAATTTCACTAAACCAAGGCAGGTTGACCTTGTTTATGTTTTTTCTCTTGTTTTTGATGTGTTTATCCCTGACAATGTTGATTTTTGATGTAAATAGCTGGCAACTATTCCCAGATTTTCAGAGGATAAAATGTCTCTTAGACTTATTCTCCCAATTGAGATTAAAATCCCCCATAAAAATAATTTATTTGTTATGGTCACATTCTTTAAGAATATCAGCAAATTCATCATAAAATGTGTCATTGGCAGTCGGGGATCTATAAAAGCCTATAATAATGAATAACATTTGCTGAGACAAAACACCTTTTAGTGCGACATACTCAAGAGAGATTTCCGGCTTGAAATATATGCGTTCGCATTTGATAGAGTCTTTCACATACACATTTCACATTTCACAAGTACCCCAAAGATTTGTTGTTGTTTTCACAGCAATATAAAATAAAATACACCATAATGGCTGACAATAACAAAAGAAAAAGACAATATAGAAGTTTGGACAGTTTACACTGACTTATGTATGGTTTCGAATTATTTTTGCCTGACAAGGTTGACATTACTCAATAGAGCTTGCCCTCCTAATACAATGGCAAAGTGAAGCTTTGAGTGATGGTCCTGAGAAGCCCATTTAGATTTAATTCCAAGACTAGGTTAGTTCTTCATCAGCTTTCCACATAACGTTTACAAAATATATAATGGAACAATAAACCTTTATGCTTTGCTGCTCCAGAATCAGCAGTGGCCACTTCGCCTGAGTTTGACCCAGCAACAGACCCTCACCCCCAGCAGTCCAATGATGCCTTTGATGGTGAGTGAGTGATGTAGACACTGGTTGGTTCATTGTTTCTAATTCATATTCATATCCTTAATTTAACATTAAAAAGCCAAATAAATAAAGCAGGTATGATCTAAAATGAAAGGCAATAAGTGTATTTTGATTTATTTTGTATAATCATGTATTACAGATCATAAACAGTAGTTATTTTATCTTAGAGTGTATTTACAGTGTATTGTCCCTCTACTTGGGAAGTACAAACATCTCAAAAGAAAACTTTTACTTTCCCATATATATATATATAATATATCCAAATCTGCATAGAACTTTACCTGCTTATACCTATTTATTTTTTTCCCATTGTAAGAGATAGAGATTTCTCGATAATTCTTTGTGACATTATCAGGGGGTAGATGATTCTAACCAAATTATAATTGGAACATACTTGGGTGATCACTTACCCATCACAAAAAACTCTGATTGATCCGTCAAAAGCTGTATAGAGGAAGTTGCTTAAAAATTTACAAACCCACCCTGATGAAAACATTGGCCTTCTTGGTGGTGGTAAGAATGACTCAGAGGTAGCCCTTCTCCTCCTGCTCTCATTGTAGATTAGAGTAACATAATAATAATAATAATAATAACAACAATAATAATAATAATAATAATAACAATAATAATGATAATACATTTACACCTGGATTCAAGATCACCTTACAGTACATGATTAAAAACAGAAAAACACAGGGGACGGGGCGGAAGTTATTCAGGTTGGTGGGATCTGAGCCAGGTTTCTTCAATACTGGAGTTATTGCAGCAGTTTTGAGGGGAGATGGGACATGACCAGAGGAGAGGGAGGAGTGAATAATGTTAGTGGTAAGAGCAGACAGGGAATGTAGACAATATTTAACAAGAGGGGTTGGAAGGGGATCAAGGTGGCAGGTGGATGGTTTTGATTTACGGATTAGGTTTGAGATGTCGTTAGCAGTGGGGAGGGTGGAGCAAGACAGTGAGGAGTGGGGGACAGCAGGAATAGGGTAGGATGGAGTCGTGTTAGTTGAGTAGGACAGTTGTTGGTGGATGTCTTGAATTTTGGACTAGAAAAAAGTATCACAGTGGGCAGTTGAGAGCAGATGGGGGCGAGAGTATCAGGGGGTCTTAAGATGTTGTTGAAGGTGGACATGATGCATTTATTGTGCTACATGTCTGTTTTATTGATGACCAACTAAAACAGGCATCTTAACTTACTGGCATTTATCTGTCACGTCGCATTTTTTGAGTTTGCTTCTTTGTTGTTTCTGTTTTCACTGATGGAGTACTAACAGTAGCTCCAATGGCTGCCCCAGCTAAAACTCCAAGCACTAAACCTTGTTGCCTGTTTGTAAGCAGACCACCAACCAGAACACCGCAGGCTGTTGTTATAAAAATCACTAGAGCAGTTTTATCTGCTCGAGCTCTGGCTTCATGCTCCATCTCCTGCAGGAGTCTCTGTTTCTCCTTCTCTATGGCCTCCTCTGGTTTCATGAACATGTCATTGGTGTAGTAGCTTCCATAGTTGGCCATGGTCATCTTGTCAATTTTTTGCAGGAGGTGGCTGGTTTGCACAGCATCTTTGATTTCATTATTGAAGACATGGTATCGACCGCAACACGAGCGAATGAAGGCTTGCAGATCAGCACTCTCTGAAATGTAGCTCTCAATAGATAGATTTCTCAGCCTGTCTCCATGAGTAAACAACACCATTGTGTAATTGGCAGCATCTTCACCAAAAGTGGTCTGGATCATCTTAACAGTCTCCTTCTCCTTTTGGGTGAACCTGCCCAACTCAAGAACCACCAGGAAGGCATGAGGGCCAGGAGCAGACAGTGAGATGCACATCTTGATCCACTTCAACATTTCCTCTTCATAGCAATTAGTGTCAAACAGTCCTGGAGTGTCAATAACAGCAATCCTTCGGCCTCCAACATTCCCCTTAGCTTTCTGGCATTCAGTTGTCATGGAGGATAGAGGCAGTTCAGACTCAAAAGCCTCTCGGCCCAAGATGGTGTTTCCAGCTGCACTCTTTCCCACGCCTGTCTTGCCAAATAGAATGATCCTCATTTCATAGGAGTCTGTGGCACTGTAAAACCCTGTCGGACAGAAATACACCACGTCACACAGAGCTGTGTTGTTAGAGGCTTTGTGTATCTTCTGGATGAGTCAGTTTATTTGTTTGTTACTTGCAAAGAGCCTTGAAAGCAGGCCAAGCTGAACCCACAGTGCCCTCTGTTGGATAACTTGGTAATTACTCTGTAGCACTTCTAGGCTGTTAATCTGTGTGATCTTGCTAGCTCACCGGTTGGCTGCTCAGCTGAGAGCTGAGAGCTGAAACAGCTGATAGCCGGCGTCCGGAGTGTACAACAGGAAACCCAGAGAGCCTCAGTGTCGGACATGGTAAAAACGCTGGTCCGCTGGCTGCAATTCCACTTGGGGCCAAAATCTGCGGCTAACAGCTTGTGCTGCTAAATACGACTAGCAACAACAAACAGGCATTACGCCAGCAACTCAACTTTTATTTTGTAGTAACGAGTAATAAAGATGATTAAGGGAAATGTATCGGAGTGGAAGTACACATTTTATTTAGGAAATGTATAATTAATGTATATGTGAAAATTCAGTGTACAGTAACGAATTATTTGTACTTGAACAAGCTTCCTCTTGTAGAAACTCAGAAATACTGTTCTACTGTCTAAACTGGGGTCTGTGATCAGAGTGGAGCTGCGGAATTTTGACCAGAATGTGTAGAAAATTAAACAAATAAAAGATTATAATAAATTAAAAAAATTATTATTATTATTATTATTGTTATTACATTAGTCTCACTCCATCTAAATGTAATCTCACTATACCAGTGTGCAAGGTATATGTGAGGAAGAGGAGGATGAGGACACAGCAAATTATCTTATTGGGTATAAATCTGCCTCCTTTGCTCGGCCAATTTACACCACTGTATTTTCATATTGGTAATAATGGTGTTACTTTGAGTGCTCAGTATTTCCTCGGGTGGTACTTGGTATAAAAAGGTTGAGAACCACTGACCTACTACTAATAAGATGAAAGGGGTCATAAAACCACCTAGCATAGCAGAGACCAGCACACTTCATTCAAGAAATCTATTATGACACAACAGTCGTCCACTTGAATTCTGTGGTTAATCTATAACCACAACTTGATTTAACTGACCATATGCACACAGTCACTTCCTGGTTTTCAATAAGCCAATTCCAATAATGATTTCCTGTAAGCTGTCAGCCAAAGATAAAGATATGTTCTACAATAGGTGTGTGCAGAAAATACCAAGAGTGTTAGTGATTAATAATAGAATGTTTTGAGTCCTTCAGGGCTAACTATTAAAACAATTACCTAAAGGCATTGTAAAAATAACTGATTTCAGATGTTTTAATTGCTAACGCTCCAGAGATGACAAAGCAGAGAAAAAAAATCATGACCAGTCTTGTGACTGGTACATCATGAAAGAGAGAGAACAGCAACATTAAATTGTTCAGACTCTTACCTTGATATTTCTCCTTACTCATGTTGAACTGATCTTGTTGTCCGTGTGTCTTGTTATGTATGATCTACTTTTATTCCCATCACTTCTTTACCTGTCATACCTCTGCATGGGTGTTTCCTCTCTGTATAATAGAATTGTACGAGGAAGTACCATTCTGTATTTTTTTAATCTAACTTATCTACCTTTTGTTATATGTGGAATAGATTGTATTGGATGTCAAAATAGATATTCCATGTATGGAAAAATAAGCACACAACACATAAAACGATTAAGTATTACATCTCACAATTATTATAATTTTTTTAATTATGAGCATAACTCTGCAACCAAAGAAACAACAACCAATTTTTTTTTCTCTGCTGTTGTGCAACAAAACCTGTTGCACCAGCTCAGTACCGTGCAACAACTCATTGTTGTAAGTTGATTAATTGAACTTCATTCCGACAGTCTTTCATTCACACTTTTCAGTCTGTCCATAATTAAGAGAGTCCAAAAAACAGAACAAAGAACAAATACAAAAAGTCAGTATTTAAACAGCATTTTCAGTAGGTCAAGAAACCTGATTTTACATTATGGCACATGGGAGTTGTTGATTCTGTCAGAGTTACACAAAATGGCAGGCAAGCCATGTTGGGGCCAAGGCGTGTGCCTGTAATCCATTGTTCTATTGTTCGTCATGGGTAAGGCCTATATGCAGACAGAAAGCCTGATTTGAGTATTAAACAAAGCTGAACCCATGGGAACACGCCTTGTTTTCCTAAAACGAAAGGAAAACAGAGTCTGAATATATAATTCAGCAGGGATAGTTTTTGTCCTTTGTACTGAATGAAAGGATTTACCAGCACGGAGACGTCTGTGTGGTATATGTGGTAAAAGTGTGCACACTGCCAGCTCAGGAAAATGGGAAACAGGCAAAGTAAGAAGCCTGAAGTGTCCGAGCCTGAGGGGCCAATGGTAGATGTCCTGAGGAAGAAGTGGGGATCAGAGTGTTAGTCTGTTGCATCGTTGGCGTGTGGAATGTGGGGGTTTCCTAAAGCCTGATAAAACTTAAACAGCTGGAAGAAAAAATTGACGAAAAAGAGGAAAAATGTATTAGGGGAAGATCGGTGAAAGTGAAAGTGTGTTGAGATATAAAAGAACATAGAAAAATATTCAATATGTGTACAACCGAAGTTGAAACAAGGGAAAGATGAGAATTTGCAAAAAGAGAAAAATGTCAAAAAGACAAAGAGGACAAAGAGGTTGTAAATGCATTGCCTGATAAGAAATGATTCACTGTCTGAGAACACACACTCGCAGCCTGTCACTTCTTTGCTTTATCCCCAGCTTTTACAGCTGACTGCTCAAACACTGGATCACGACCTCGACGTCGTCAGCCCGGCCCCACCACCACTCCAACAGCCACTCCCTCCGGTGTATGACGAGGAGGAGCAGCCATCAAGCAGCACTCCAGACGTTCCATTACTCCAGCCTCCTCCTCCAGCCCAAACAAGGACGGGAAGGACCTTCAGGACAGAACAAACACAGCCGTCTGCACCTGAAAATGCTCCCTCCTCTTCCTCCTCTTCTTGGGAAGCCGCAGGAGGGGCAGAAAGAAATTTCCAACTTCCAATGATGTAGGGGGTGGGACCGGATGGTGTACCTGTACTGGTTTATAAGCCTTGGACTGCATCTTTCCAAACCAGAGGATGGGGACGCTGCTTTTGTTATACAGTTTCTGACTTTCTGTAATGATTTCAGACCAACAATGTCTGAAATTAGACTCCTGTTACAAACATGAATGGGCACTCTTGACTTCCACAAACTCTTAGACAAAATGAAAGGAGAGGAGAGATGTGTCCACCACGACTGGGATGACGCAGGCAACGCTGCCTAAAATTATGTATGTGTGAGGTAAAAAAGGAATTATGGCCTATACAGCCCCTCATACTTTTCCCTCAGAGCCATCTTTGACTTGCCTCGGAGCAGTTGTTCATCTGTGACTCTCTCTTTGCAAAGAATAAACCGCGCTTCAACACCTGTTAAAAGTTTGTTTTCTCTTCACTGATGTCGAGTGTTGGCTCATTGTGTGATCTGTTGGGTTTCTCTTCTCTAAAAGTTTCTGCCTTACTATGTACGGTGCCTTGAGCTAATGTATGTTGTGATTTGGTGCTAGACAAATAAAATTGAATTGAATTGACTAAGCTTGTGGGGAAAGTGTTATGACCTGGAGTTGGTGCAGTTGGTCAACAATACAAGATCCTGGCAAATAAAACTGCAACTCTGGACATAAATAAATGTCATTAAAGGTAGGGTGGGACATCCTGGAAAAACAGCAGGCTACATTTTGAATTCAAAAATCCAATTCCCTTTCTTCAGACTTCCCTCCGAATCCACACTTGCACAGCACAGGAACGTGTAATGCTTGTCCACGTAGAGTGTTGGTTCCACATAGATTCACGAGCACTGCGCTGCATCGGTGACTTTCAGTACCTTTCGGTGATGTTTAATCGGTTGCATTCAGGGTGTGAAGTGGATTTTCACTAATGCAGTAAAAAAAAAGCTCCAGTTAATTATCTCCCACCCTACTTTTATTGAAACAATGCCATTATGAATGTGTGCCTTAATAAAAACGACAGACTTTCCAACAAAATATAAGTGGCTTTTTTCACCAGGCAGTGTATTTTACCCCAGAAGCCCATTATGAGGCCCATCTGCAATATCTTCAAGACCCACTAATGGGCCGCACCCCACAGTTTGAGAACCAATGTGCTCAAAGTTAGCTGCCGTAATATGTTTTTTAGACTTTAATAACTAAGCTGGGTACATTTTGGTTCAATGCACTGATAAAAAATATCGCAAAAATGACTTACATTCAATAGTAAATCATTTTCTACCAGTCAATGTCATGTTTTGCTGGCAGGTTTGCTCTATGGCAACACAGGGCCTTTTCATTGGTCCTGTGAGGGAAAACCCACTGCAACGTAGCAGTTGCATCATTTCACTGCTCCATCGTGTCCATGAGTTCAGCGAAACGTGATTCCTATGGCTTTATTTACAAGAGAGAGGGGTAATCTGCCTCTCTTGTTGTGTCATACCAGGCTGCAAATAATCCATGTGTATGTGCATCTGTGTGTGTGTGTGTGTGTGTGTACGCTACAGATGTTCAACCCCCATGGTCTCCCTATTGAGTAAGTGTAGATTGCAATCACACTCACTCCTCTCCTGCATCCTCATGTGGCACAGTCTGATGCCATGAGTGACGCCGCATCCATCCTCTGTTGAAAACCATGCGCTGCCTGTTGAGCTCTGCTGGTATGAACCAATGGAAAGGCGCGTGCAAGGCTCTCACATGTGGATTTGCACCATCAAGATGGCTTATTTGACCAAATCTCTGATTTTACTTTGGTTTCTGTTTGTTACCCATGAGTGCCGTAAATACGGCCACCGGGTGCGGAGATGGAGCATCGCTGTGGAGACTCAGAAGCATGCCAAGTAAGTACAGGACACAGAGAAAATAATATAACAGAAATAGGGGATATACTTTCCTGCATGGGCAGCATGTATTGTAATAATGTTTAAAACAAGTTGACTGTCAAAGTACATAGGATATGTAATTGCAGGTCCATGTGGAATCAATCTAAATCTACAGTAGATTTTAATCTAATGGGTTTGTTTATTTAAATGTTTCTAAATGTCATTATTAAGGTTTGAATTTACAACACAGATATAACTGTTTTAATAGAAAAATATTTAATTTCTTATTCAAATCAACTACAATTTTTCTTTTTGTTACATGTTTGTGAAAGATTACACTTGGACGTATTATATTCAGTGGGCAATTGGTATTTTTATTTGACTGTCTTTCCAAAAGTGATTATATATGATATTATATATGATATTTTCTAAACTAAATTAAAAATACTAAAATATGATGTCTCACTTTGTTGTTATTTACATTTTAATGACATAAAGCTTGTCAATAATGACCAAAATGGTTAGATTATGATTACTTATTGGTAACTGGGATGAATTATTCTTCTAATGTACAGAGCTGGACATAATTTTAGGTGAGGTTTTGAGTCTTGTTGCAGTCATATGGGATTTGCAAGGACAAATCACACTAATCAGAAATTCTCACACTGCACTCACAGCTCAAAGAGTGTGTGAATGGTTGAATGTTAAGTGTCAGACCTGAAAAGCAAGTCTAGGCCATAAATCCAGTCCATTTGCTTTCGCTTGCTAACATTTGTATGTGTCAACAAAGACAAGTTGCATGTCGTCTTAACAATCACTTATGTAGTTGTTGATGGACCGGTATTCTTAGTTCTTGACTGACTGTGACTTTCATCCTCCTCTAGCTCTCTGGCAAAGAAGCCTCCAGATGTGACCAAGTCTCACAAAACCAAGACAGAGCAACTGCTCAAAGTAGACGATCATGATTTCACCATGAGACCAGCATTTGGAGGTAAGAGCCCAGTCATCTCCACATGTGCTTTATTGTGCATTATTTTGCAAAAATTCTGCAATAGCTGCTCACATGTCAACGAAAAACACAATATGACACTTGTACCACTCCAGTGATCATACATGAGTGAGAATGCAGGTCCACAAGTTGTGGCAGCAAATGCAAGAATCTGCCAAACAACAATGATTGTGTGATATTTTTGCAACACAGACACAGACCCTCCATCAAACTGACTTAGATACACATAATATGGAATCCTCAAAACCTTACATTTTCACAGAGATCCATCAAGTCACATAATTGGTGACAGTGGAGAGAGAGAGAAAAAAAAAACTACCACGAAGAACTCTCTGACGGAACCATCTCAATTTAATCCAGATCTGATCCAGATTACAGATTTTCCGTCAATTTAGATCTGAATATATCAGTGACATCTTAACAGTGCAGGATTAATTTTAACATATAAGCAGGGACATACAGTTGGTGTAGTGGTTAGCACTCTTGCCTTTGCAGCAAGAATAGCAGCCTTTCTGCATGGAGTTGTCATGTTCTCCCCGTGTGTATGTGGGCTTTCTCCGGGTTCTCCCCACAGTCCAAAAAACTAATCCCCATATTGCATTATGGGGATTAGGTAAATTGGACACTCTAAATCAGGAGCCTGCCAGAAGGTCCAATCCGGCCCGCAAGATGAATTTGTGTAAACTACTGTTGTAAGAATGCTGTGGCAAGTGTACGCGCATGGAGAGAGAGAGTGAGCAAGCAGCGCTGTGTATGTGTGTGTGAGGAGAGAGAAGCCGGTGTATGGGTCGAGTTAGCATTGAGTGAGTGAGTGAGTGAGTGAGTGAGTGAAAGTTCTATTGCGATCCAGAAAGTCTTTTGATCCAGTGGATCAAAATGTAAACATTTGAGTCTCTGGTTTGTAAAACAGGTGTAAAACCTTTGCAGAGGTTAGTGCTCTCTGAGTGTTCTAGTTGTTTTTTCCTTGCTTTTGTTTTGTGTCGCTTAAGCATGAGTGGCTTCATGATTCATACAGTGACCCACTATAATCACAAAGCTTTTGGCAGTGTGCTACTTGAATGGATTCGCCTAATGGTGTTTCCAAGCACAGTGTTCTTGCAGAGCATAGCATTTAAATATATTCTGACTAAATGATCATAGATATGGATTCATGCATTAATCTCCACTTTATCTTTATCTTTATCCAAACTGCGCTGCTTCACCTTTCTCAAGAGTAACATAAAGAGTCGACTGGATTCAGCTGAGGTATATGAAATTGATGGTGCCACCACCACCTGCCCCTGACTCCATCCATTGATAGAAATGACTCTTCAGTGCAGATGTTTGAAACCTGAAAGAAACCATTCTATAATAGTCTAAGGTTATCATTTTATGCTACACATATTTTAGGTGGTGTAATGTTTAGCCTCGCCTTTCTGTTTACGTGTTTTCTGTAGATACGCCAGCTTCCATTCACAGTCTACACACATGCAAGGTTGAAGTTAATGGGCCCTTTGAACCACAGCCATTTTGACATCAAATCCAATCTAATACATTTGTTGCTAGTGCAACAATACTAGCACAGCTGCAGGACAACACAGGTCACCAACACCATCACACAATGCCAAAGGTCATATGACTCACAGAATATAAATAACAGAACAAAAAATGTAATATCCCACCTTAAAATGTAGGCAAGATCAAACATTAACATGAAAACAGAAAACACTGTGAAAACAAGGCATTAAAAAGCAGAATATGTGTACTTGTGGACATTTCTATGTGTTTTCAGTCATACTCAAGCATGCTTCATGTGGAGATGATAGGCTTAATCATTATTGTGTGAACTCATTTGACAATGTTTTCATCATAGCAGACATTTGTTTACATTTAAAAGTTATGCACTAAAATCTTCAGTTGACAAATATTGATATGGATTATGAGTATGCAGCGAATTAACAAACAAACCTCATCCTGTAAACATCCAAAGTCTGTCAAATCTCACAGCCTTTGTACTGTAAACTCTGATCATGCCATCAGTTCCACATATTCTCGGACACAGATGCATGTGTTTGCCAGGATTGTGACTGATGTGTTTTGCTGTATTATTGCTCTTGATCCTGGGTAAGATAACACATTAAGCTCGATGTTAATCCACGCAGAGGGGAAAGTCTGTCAACCAAATGGTTTGATGTATGGGCTGAGTGATATTAGTCATGTGATGATCCGTCAACTGTATACCAGAGATGCTGTGTGCTTTTTAGAAAATGTGGTGGCTTGGTGATGTGCTGTGAATTTACTGGTGTTGTTTCATGCAGCCTGTTACTTTGACATGTCCTCCAGCGTTTAAACGCATAGTGCTATCACTAACATTACTCAGTCAGTGTGAGGTGTGTGATGCTATAGGCGTGTTGGAATCAACATCACTGATATACTATATGATGCCGGACAAACTTTGGATAATGTTGGACAAAACTATAATGCTGGGGCACAGCAATCTTAGTGACTTCAACCATGGTTGATGGTAGAGTTATTTTTCTGCTGGAAATTCCTTAATGTCATGCAATGACAGATGTGATAGACGCAACTTTATATCATGTCTCTTTCACTGTGTATCTTCTGTCGCCGCCTGAGGAATTCTAAGTAATTAATAGAACACTGTCAGGGCCTTGTTTGCCTCAGAAAACTTGCCCTGCCCCTACTCCTTCTCTACCCGGTAACAAAAAGGTGTTTTTCCTGTCAAAAACTCCATGAGGTTACCAACTTTTCCAAGAGCAGTACATCATTTGATGATGAAAAAGCTGCACATTTTTTTCATGCATTTGTTTTGCTTAACTCTAACCCTGGAAACAAAGTGGTGTAGGGGTTTAGCCATATATTAGGCTAACTTTAATCCTGTGTACGAGCATGGTGGCCTGTAGTGTGTAATTTAATGGGACCTTGATGAAGAACTAGAACAAAACAGGACCCACATTTTATTCACGTAGCCAGAGGAGGTCAAATGAATTATTATTCCGCAGATGAACTCTCAGCCTCATGGTCTGCACATTCAAGCAGTTTCAAATGGGCAACCATCATTACATAATCACAAAGAAAACACGAGAAAAAGTGAAGTCATCTATGGGGCCTCAGGGGGCTGCTGTCCTCTGCTGTCTGACAAACCTGTAGAACGCAGGAAGACCCATTTCATGTAACATCAGGTGACCCTTCAGAGGAAGACCACAGGAAGTGGTTGAAACATGTGAAGGTAATCCAAAAAAGCATTTTTATCAACGGGTATTACAAACAATAGGTAGCCTGAGGTTTGTGTCCATGTTTTTTTTTTTGACCTTCAGGAACATGGTCAACTCAGAAGTGGCATCACTGAAGTCCAATGTTTACGGAATGCAGACAATAGAGATATTGAACGTAATATAGAAATATTTAAAACAGATTTAACTAAAATTATTTTACTTTTAAAAGTACATATTCCGAGGATCTTCTTTGTATCGACAGGAGATGAGACTGGCGCAGCCCATGGCCATGTGGAAAGGGAACTCTAAAATTGAGGCCCCCAGCCACTGAGGGGCCACAGCCAGTGTACTCGTTGTGCCGGTCCCAAGCCCAATAGCAGTTCCTCCTTTGCTTAAAAATGAAAAAGTGACATCTGTCATCTGTGAGGAGACATGAGCCTCGGGGAACAGTCTTTCACCACAAAGCTTAACACAGTGCTTACTGAAGTGTCAGAAGCAGCCACTTATCTTCTGGAAACATGAGTTAAATAAATAATAAAAGGTAACTAGATTGTAGCTTTGACCACTAGGTTTCCCCAGGATAATATAGCCTAGTCTGCTGTGTTAACTTAGCCTAGCTCCACATGGCTGCACGGTAGGTCCCACTCCAGCATTGAAGAGCAGATTAAGCTGGCAGCAATTCATCCTGTTTACAGCTTAGATTAGCACAAGCACCAATCTGCTACACCACCAGACAGATGCTACCCCACAAATGAAACTTTGTTCCAACTGATACAGAAAAATGAGGACAAATGCAAAACTGGCAGCAAAAGTACATCTGCTGTTGGTGATGGTTCTAAGAAAATCTGAACTGTCAAACAGATAATAATATAATATAATAATATTTCACTCTCCACTCAACATTGTGGAGTCATGTCAGCCACAACAACCCAACAGTATACAGAGCCGCCAGCATTTCAGGCTGAATATTATCCATATTCAAGCTTCTTGAACACCTTTGCTAAGGATATGTGCAAGGCTTCTCCTGCCTCAGTACAGTACGTATATTTTAATATTCTTAACTGGTCCTAACTAGTGCTGTCAAGCGCTTCAGATATTTAATCGCGATTAATCGCATTAATGTCAATAATTTAACTCGTATTAAATCAACTAGTGTTGCAAACAATAGGTAGCCTGAGGTTTGTGTCCATGTTTTTTACAGAGCATTTCATCTCTGTATTAGAGGGTAATCTATGACAGGGCCTCATCCAGTGCACTCCTAGTGGGAGGATTGTGTTAGGAAGGGCATCCGGTGTAAATCAAATAAAACGGCTGATTCGCTGTGGCAAATTAGAGAGAGGGAGAAGCCGAAACAAAACAGAGGTAATCTTCTTCCTTAAAAACATATATCACGTGTCTCTGCTCTGCACTTGTTTACTTAGTTTCAGAAAGTCCTACTAATGACTATAGTGAAAACCAAAGAGCAGGGATTTAAGATAAGATGAGATAAGATTTATTTTATATTTGTCCCGCAGTGGGGAAATTTACATTGTCACAGCAGCAAAGACAGTAAAGATAGATAAAGATAATAAATAATAAACATGCATTTCCTAGAAAGTACACTATAGAAACATGTTAACAATAGGTTCAAGGTTTTTATTTGCCATTTGTGCTTAAACAGACAGTCCAGGCACATTGGAAATCTTGTGCGGGTTCTCCGAGTCAGTTGTAGGAGACAGAAACACACTTCATCATCTAACCGCTTTATCCTCCACCAGAGGGTCGCGGGGGGTGCTGTGCCAATCTCAGCTACATCGGGCGATAGGCGGGGTACACCCTGGAAAGTTCACCAGTCCATCGCAGGGCCACACACAGCTAGAGACAAATAATCATTCACTCTCACACTCACTCCTACGTGTCCAATTCACCTAATCCCCACATTGCATGTTTTTGGACTGTGGGAGGAAGCCGGAGAACCCGGAGAGAACCCACGCACACACGGGGAGAACATGCAAACTCCGTGCAGAAAGGCCCTTGTTCCAACCGGGACTCGAACCCGGGTCTTCTCGCTGCAAGGCGAGAGTGCTAACCACAACTCCACCGTGTGACCCACACATTTAAATATAAATATAAAAGTATAAAAGTAGACCTCAAATTAACGTCTATACAGAGTAAAATGTAGATGTGGAGAAATAAAAAAATATATACAGATATACAGCAGATTATGGGGTGTATTGCACAGTTCTGACATTGCACATTTATCAGGGAGAGGAATATTGCACATAATATTACACAAAATTACAAAATAAAGGCTTCCAGAATATATACAGCATGGGCTTGATATTTACAGTATAATCAAAGATTGAACATGGAATATTATATATCTATATTGCAAAATGACAGTATATTGCACGTGGGATGAGTACCTGATTATGTGTGGTCTACTGAGAGCAGTGCTTGTTGTACAGTCTAACAGCTGCAGGCTGTTTTGCCTCTCTAAACTAGAACACAGCAACCACATTTTCACACTCACTCAATCATCGAGGCTTGAAAATGTCTCGGTACTGTGAACTTTCAAATGACAATAGAGTAGTGTGGATGAAGTCTTAAAACAGACCATTTAAAGTTCATCTAACCTGAAACATGCCTGATACTATTCTTCCAGTAAGCTATGAATAATCCATAATATGGAGATATTTAGAGCTTTTCAGAAGATGACCACAGCCTCCAGATGCAGGGGCTTTGGTGACTAATCTCTTTGGATTGTGTCGTCTCTGGATGCAAAGTGGTTCAAATCCCGTATGCTGTAAATCTTTGCACTGTGTGTATGCTAAATAGTAATATATTTGAGAGGATCACATGTAATCCTTATGTAGAGGACAGAGGTCATGACAGGTATGTTAAATTGATATAAAGCATTCACATGTAGTTAACTAGAACATTGTAAAACAGAATTAGATTGGTAGCTCTGGGAGCCTGGTTTGGAAATCCAATATCAGGGAGCAATCCTGTGTAAGAAATACCCCATGAGCTTGGAAATTCCAAGTTCTGACTTTTAATGGAACACAGCATAAAAACATACAGACAGAAAGGAGGTGGTGTATATACATGTCCTGTGATTGAAAGGGTCACTGGCTAGCATTGTTGCCTCACAACAAGAAGGTTGCTGGTTCGAATTCCAGTCCAAGGGCCTTTCTCTGTGGATTTTCTCCGGGTTTTCCAGTTTTCTCCTAAATGTGATTCAAAGCACATTCACAGGTGGTTTCGTATGTGATCGTTTTTATAGATCCATTTCAATCAGAACATCTCGGTCACTCAGATAGGATTTATCACACCTTATTCAGTGGACCTGGATTCCACTGAATGAGGAATGAGATACACATCCACTTTAGTCAACGTGTGAGCTTCCACTGGCTGCGTTATTGTCCGTCAGCCAGTTGTCTGTCAGTCTGTGTTTTATTTTTGCCAGATGACAGAAAACAACACTTCAATTCAGTAGAATTCAACATTAGCAGGACAGGAAGTTAAATGCTATACATAATTAAGCATCCATTTTTTTTTTTGTGGGTGGGGTGGGGGTTGTTCAGTATAAAAGCCCCCGTGTTGATATCATATTTACACGCATGCAGTAGAATCCCGGGGTTCTTAGTTGCTTTAAATAATCGACACAGTGGAAAACAGTAGTTTTCAGAAGATGAAAGTTTTTGCTTCACGTAACTATATTTGGGACAGAAACAGGAGATTAGATTTCTGTTGTCCATTTTGTTTATTTGTTTTACCCAGGTCTGTAACTATGGTAATCCATGTGGAAGACTAGACTAGACAATGTCAATATGGACACAGGAGGAGCAGAGCAGATCAATTGCAATATATAATGTGAACAGTTGCTCACATTAGAAGATTTGTAAGCATATCCGATCAGAAGCTGATCTTCCTGACCAACTGTTTACATTTGCAAGTGATCAGATTTGGGCTGCCGTCTAAACAAGACCTACATTAACTGTAGGTGTGAATGTGAGAGTGAATGGTTGTTGGTCTCTGTAGCTTGGTCTTGTGATGGACTGGGTTTGGTGACATGTGCAGGGTGTTCCCCCTGCCTTTCGCCAACAGCCCCATGACCCTCATGTGAAGTATGATGCAGAGCACTGCAAACCAATGAATATTTATTGGGGTTAATTGTGCAAATGGTGTCTTTATTCAAATTGTATACTTACACTTATTTAGTCGATACCATATTTTTGTTTAGATTTTGGTAAAGCTTTACATTAAGTTCACAAAGGGTATATTATTATGGATCGTTTGTATGGTGGACAGGCTAATAATAAAGTCTGAATTGTTGCCACTTAATTGGAGTGTTATGTAATCAGACATATATAGGACCCAAAATGAAGACACAGATGTGGATATTGCCAAAAAGCTGAAGTATATTGATTGAAAAAAGTCTTTTGAGGGGCAGTTGATAAATCCTTCCTCAGCTCACAGGAGTGAAAACTGAGGGCTTGTGATTCAGAATGTTTGGGACTTATGATTTCTGAGTTTCCAGCACAAAAATAACGAACCAGGAGATAAAGAATTGAGAGTCAGCCTATGTGTCTTCACATTCATGACACACATTCATTTTGCTTTAATTCAACAGGTCCTGCAATCCCTGTTGGAGTGGACGTCCAGGTGGAGAGCTTGGACAGCATCTCTGAAGTTGATATGGTAACACAGGCTGAATTTATCCATACATTTCTTTAAGGGATAGTTCAGGCTTATTTAAATATTTACGCTCATAGTCATTGCTGTCTGAGTGTGCGTGGCCCCTGCTGGCCTCCCCAGAGAATCTGACTTTTGACTGTTATGTGTTGTGAGAGAACTGCCTCTCTCACACAGTTCATTCCATACATTTCCCCAGGACTTCACCATGACACTGTACCTGAGGCACTACTGGAAGGACGAGCGCTTGTCGTTCATCAGCAGCACCAACAAGAGCATGACGTTTGACGGTCGTCTGGTGAAGAAGATCTGGGTCCCTGATGTCTTCTTCGTCCACTCCAAGAGGTCCTTCATCCACGACACCACCACCGACAACATCATGCTGCGCGTCTTTCCTGACGGACACGTCCTCTACAGCCTGAGGTCAGAGGCTTTTCAGCATCGCTGTGTCGGTCTGCCTCAGGAACGCGTTTACACAGCAGACACATCCAACCATTTTCTACCACTTTATCCTCCACATGAGGGTCGTGGGGGAGCTGACATAGGGTTCCAGGTGGGGTACACCCTGGATCGGCCCATCACAGGGTCAACATACAGAGGCAAACAACCATTCACTGTCACATTCACACCTATCATCAGTTTAGGGTCCAGTGAACCTCTACATGTTCTTGGACCCCAGAGAACACATACACATACACAGAAAAGTCCTTTTCTCTAACCAGGATATTTATTGTTGACCTTCTTGCTGTGAGAAGCTAGCCACTGAACCACCGCGTGGACCCTGCTACATCCTAATTAAAAGCCTAATTCAATTAAATTCTGAATGTTCACGCAAAGATTGGCATTTATCTATATGTAAGTAAGTAAAAGCATTGTCTGATTGTATGTACTATAGGACTACACTGTTTATTCTGACATAATAATCAGCCATATATTTATTCAAAGACCTCGACTGAATGATAGCTGAATATCATGAGTGCCAGGCTCTTATTGGTCTGAAATGTCATTAAAATTAAATAATAAACTCTACAAATGTTTGAAACCATGAACCAACTCAGATGCAGCTGGTGTCTTTTTGTCCCCTCTGTATCTAATGTCTAAACTTAAAGAAGACCTGATAAGAAAGGCTGCCATGGTACGCCTATTTTTAATTGCGAGCTTGTTACATCAGCTTTGTACGTGCAGTATAATATACAGAATATTATATACATGTACTCGCTAAGTAGAGCACAGTGTCTCTTCTCACCACGGGCCTCTTTTGTTGATTGTGTTGTCGAACAGAGTGACAGTGACAGCAGCCTGTAACATGGACTTCAGTCGCTTTCCTCTTGATTCTCAGACCTGCTCACTGGAGCTGGAGAGCTGTGAGTATATGATTTACATTTTATGGCCATACATGCTCCACAAGAGCAACATTAGAATGTGTATTTAATTATTCGAGTTCACATCATTTTAGCGCTGCACACTTTGTTAATTCAAGGGAACTTGAAGACATAATCCCACTTCATGCTTCAACACCTAAATACAAACACTGTCTCAAATAAATCCCTAAGCCTGACCCTTATCCTAACTTGCACTTTGAAATTATGTAATTTATCATACAGATTATTTTATCATTTCATTTAGAAATATTCAAAAATAAAAAAGCCAATTTTGAAGACATTTTTTTTATTTCTGTCCATGTGCATGTGCCCATGTGAGTGCTGCATTTTAACTCTCACCTGACCTAAAATCAAGTGTTATCCCTCAAAAACAGTCATTTGAAGTTGTGGGGACCTGCTAAAATGTACTTACAATCATGACTGCGAACAACAATGTATTCTCACACCCTACTTAAGACTAGTTTTTGTTCTCAGAAACTTGATGAATGTTGCTATGTCAATTTCTTCATCCAGATTTAGTTTGTTTTTTAATGTTTCTATCAATCTAAATGCACTGCAGTATAGACATAAACTCTATATTGAAGAGGCAGACTTTTAGTGTCGCTCAATAACTACTTAACTACTGAAGTTAAGCCGTTTTTGCAAGAACATATTTTATCAGATGTTGGAAAAAAAGAAAATCAGCTTAATATATGGGCCAAATATTCATACTATACTACAAGTTCCACACCAAAGTCCACAGAGAAAATCAGTTGTCTGTTTTTCTGAGGTAAATCTGAACGCAGATTTTCTCTATGGACTTTGGTGTGGGAGAGTGAGTCAGTCAGAAAAAGTTGTAAACATCTTGTGAAAATATAGATATAGACATAGGTCTCAGGCTGGTTGCTGGCAGCGATGAAGTGTCTGTGTCTCCTATCAGTATGTATACAGTATCTCATACAACCTCACTTCAGAAAAACCTGAACTGTCCCTTTAAAGAGACAAACACTAAAAGAGCTCACATCTGACAGAGAGTAGAATTAGTGGCTCCATATTCAAGATATAAAAGTACTGTATCAAACTGTGAATTACACACTCTTACTCTGGTGGAGTATGCGATTAAAACTATAAAGCTGGGAATGACCCTTTATAGGTTTGGAATTACCAACAGGAGTAGTGATGATGGAAAGCAGACTCTCAGTGAGCGGACTGAAAGCAACTGTCCATTAACGCTTTTTACTGGAAAAAAAAAAGATGGGTTAAATATTAATCTGGCTAAAATGCTTCTAAAAATAGCAACTGAATTAAAAGCTGCTGGCAGCAGTGCTCACTCAATTACCAAACACAATGTGAGCAGCAAGAGAGACAGCAGTGTGAACCCCAGCAGGCAGAGATAAAATCATGAGGCAGAGACACTTACAGAAAGCTATGGAAGCCCCTTTTTGCCACTAAAGAAAAACAAACAAAAAAGCGTACATATCATAATTATGAGCCAAGCTAAACAGATAAATTGGGAGTGAAGGGCCATCGTGGTAAAGTTTTTGCTGCTGGTGGAAACTATCCTGCCGTGACCAAGAAGAATCTTATAATTATAAGATGCAGGTGCATGAGCAGTGGGCAGCACTAATGCTGCTCAATGAGCAATGGGGAATTGGGTGCTTTGCTCAGGGGCACCCCAGCCCAGGCCTGTCCCGGGATTGAACCAGTGACCTTACCGGTTGCAAGCCCAAATCCTTTGCTCCTTACATATAAAATGTACCTGAGATGAGAAATGATCACATCATACATGTATGTTGCTCCCACTTTCTCTTTCCTCTCATATCTGTCGTTCTTTTTTGTTTTTCTTCATTCAGTGCAATAGCAGAGCATCATGTTGTTTACTTATCAGTTGTACATTACCACTATTTTTCACAATGCATTGTGGGATACTATGACTGCACTATACAGGGTATAATTATTGGAATGATTCAGACACTACAATCAAATGGTGTGAGTGATTTTGGACCTGATTCATAATGTATGGACCCTCATTGTTCAATATGCTTATATGTTGTTATTATTATTATTAGTTATTATAATTATTGTTTTTCCTTTTGTGTAAAATAATAAATAATTTAAAAAATATATATCATAGTTGGTGCTACATCCAAATGTTGTGTTTGCTATCAAGGTCTATAATTAACTCCAGAGTTAGTACTATTACTGAAATGCAGACAGGAGAGCAGTAGTACAGTCATGGCAAATAGTAATAATGATTGTGTAGATATTAGAACAGTGCTACTGTGCCCCATGGTGGCCATTTTGTGCCACAGCAGTGATCCTGAAACGAAATTCCTTACACACAAAGTGTGGACTCTGCCTGGTTTGAGCTCCAGTTAGCCCAGAGAACGTGTATATATACAGTAGTTTAACAACTATATTGTTTTTCAGGGACATGGTGGCTTCTATACTTAAGATAGAATACCCAAAATGGGCAAATATGATAGTATAGGATGATGATGTCAGATAACCTTTAAAAAGTGTGTTCTGAGATTCGGCTGAAACACACTCTCTCAAGCAGACTTTACATTTACATGTTATCTGTGTGTGAAATTGTGTGTGTTTTCTTTTTGTGTTTGATTTCATGACTATGGTTTGCAGATGCCTACACAGATGAAGACCTCATGCTGTACTGGAAGAGCGGCGATGAGTCCCTCAGCACTGATGATCGCATCTCCCTGTCACAGTTCCTCATCCAAAAATTCCACACAACATCTCGCTTGGCCTTCTACAGCAGCACAGGTACACATTTGGAGTTTACAGTGAATTCAGCAATGCTTTGGTAATAAATGAACGGCTGGTAAGTACAACTCCAGTGTGCTATCATTTCTGTGGAGTAAAAATATACATAAAGGCCACTTTTTTTACTTCAAGATCTGTTTAATTTCAGTGTACAAACTGAAAACTAAATTGCATTATTGCATATTACTTTGTGGTTACTGTTTGTTGTATAAAAGTCTGGGATTTAATGTCATTAAACATGTTCCCAAATGGTTTCTAATATTGAAATCTTTCTACCACTGCGCAGTAGAACAATGTACTGCATCACAGTCTGTTGTGGAGACTGCTCAACAACTGACTCAGAAACAGCTTTTACCCAATTTATTTGTTATGTGTGTGTGTGTGTGTGTGTGTGTTTTGGAGTGTGAATGTATACAGTTGTTGTTTAATGAGAGACCCCAAATTACGTTGTATATCACATGCAATGACAATAAAGGTGTTCTATTCTATTCCATTTTATTTCCAGGCTGGTACAACCGCCTCTATATCAACTTCACATTGCGACGGCACATCTTCTTCTTCTTGCTGCAGACGTACTTTCCTGCCACGCTCATGGTCATGCTTTCCTGGGTGTCATTCTGGATCGACCGGCGAGCTGTGCCAGCCAGAGTTTCCCTGGGTAACAATGTCACATGTCCTTTGAAGTAATTGAGAAATGTGTCTACTTGTATATGTTACCTCTATAGGAACTGTCAGGACATGTCATCACAATTTAAAGACTCTTAAGACATTAAAACACCTGGATTAAAGCACATTTCCAAACTAACATTGTGTGTCCTATGTTCAGGCATTACTACTGTGCTGACTATGTCCACCATCATCACTGGTGTGAATGCATCCATGCCTCGTGTGTCCTACATCAAGGCTGTGGACATTTACCTGTGGGTCAGCTTTGTCTTTGTCTTCCTGTCCGTGTTGGAGTATGCCGCGGTCAACTACCTGTCCACTGTCCAGGACCGACGAGAACGCAAGATGAGAGAGAGGGCCCGATCTCAGGTTTGCTCATACTTTGTCTTTTTTTCTCCTGCCATTAGTGTAACATTATAATGAGTGAAGTTTGAAACACAACATCAATGATATGTTTTTCTCCCTCGTCCAGTCCCTGCCCTGCACCTGTGGCATCTCCCAGACACGAACCATGATCATGTTAGATGGCACCTACAGTGAGGCAGACACCAACAGTCTGGCTGGCTACACTGAGGAACCCATGGAGGAACAGGAAGAGGTTCCGAAGAAGCCTGAACACATGGTGGTCCATCTGTCAGTGAGCAGTGAGTCGACCACCACCACCACCAAGAAGAAGAAGAGCTTGCGTACCATCAGCATCATTGAAAACACACACGCCATTGACAAATACTCCCGGATGATTTTCCCTGGTTCATACATCTTCTTCAACCTCATCTACTGGTCTGTCTACTGCTGAAAGACACTCCTGAGGCAGACTTAGAGACTTAGATCTACACAAAGACTGTACAAATGGAAGATTTTTGGATACAATATGTCTGGTGCTATTAGATTTAATACCTGATACCGCAGAATGTCATGCTTTTCACTTTAGCACCCATGTTATCAGGTCAGAGTAGCCACACTGCTATAATGGTTCAAAAAAACACAGTGAAAGTGATCTTTGACCACAGCTTCGATGTCTATACTGTACTAGAATGTGTCACAGGCATAAATATATGTAACACTCTCTGTACCTATTTCAAATAAAAACACTCTAGTGTTTCCTGATTCTTTCATTTGATTCTTAACATACCTGCTGTACATGTTAATCATGATACAGATTAGATGGAGCATGGCTCTTGTGGTTGCTGTGTTGTCTGAAGAATGTCTGAAATGATTTCCAGCAGCAGTACTGCAGTTTTTATATTGTCTCCTTCTACTTCCGGGCCAAAGACCAGGGAGGAAATAATTACTGACTAAAATCGTACTTTTAACGTGCATGTAAACCCACTGACTGATTGGACAAAATAGAGGCAGGTGATCTGCTGTTGTGACCCCTAAAGGGAGAAGCACTTATACCCCTTTGAAATCCTAATTCTGAATATCGGGTGGACGGCTGTCAAATAAGTGTCAGATTTGAATATACAGTACTTGGCCAAGGAGAACCTGACACTACCTCCAATTCTGAAGATCAGTCTTCAAGAGGACACATATAATCATCTGTCTAATAAATGAATAATCTGGTTTTAGAGACAACCTTGAAACTAGCTCAATCTGTATTTAACATGATCTCCTAGTCTCTTAACTAGCAATGGCTCTATGTTTATAATAAATGACATTTAATGATGCAATTAATAAAGCTTATATGTGGTGTCTGTTATGTCTACTGTGTGTATACATATCCCTCTCATGTTAAACATCTTTTAGAAAACACAATGAAGTGCTTGTTGTTTTTTTTACAGTGCTTTACTAAGCAACACAACAACAACAACAAAGCAACAGCTTTTATTGAAAAGAGATAAGACATCTCTTTTTTTTAAGGGAGACCTGGCCAAGGAAGCAGTCCTACAAAATCAAAACAATATAAAACACGTACAGTACATGTTACACAAATGAACAATAAAACAGAATGACAGCTATTCAAGTCCTCTCAAGAAAAACAGTGACATTCCTCCTTCCCTGGATTCTTTATGATACTCTTCAAATCATTAATGGACATGATTTCTTTTTAGAGTTTTTTGGAGATTATTCCAAGACTATGGTGCATGGCAGGAAAGTCAAAGTCTGTCAAAGCCAACAAAGAGCAAGAGCAACCACTTGGATATGGAGGCGCACAGCTGGCGACGACTGGAGCTGACAGAGAGGAGGGTGCTGAGGTATTCTGGAAGTTTACCCTGCAGGGCTTTATAGATGAACAAATACCAGTGTTGTCTGCGAATGATGATTTCCAGCCAACTGAATCATAGAGAATGCAGTGGTCACCCTAATCAATCACAGAAAATAGAATAGAATAGAAAAGTGGCTGCCACCAGTTTGTTCTCTTTGCAGAGAATGTGAAACATGATTTATTTATTTATTTTATTTAAATAAAAGCTTAACTACATTAGAAATATGAACATTAAATAAAAAGCTTTTCATCTATTCCTATTCCCAAGCACTGTACCATCAGACGTAAAAATTAATTATTAGCATTCGAGATATTTAATGCTCTTGTGCTTCAGAAAGTCAAAGAAGAAAGTTCAGTGTAGATCGCTCCAGATCAGTTTTGCCAGGGGCCTGCACAGTGCTTTGAAATGCCCCTGCTGAAGATGATAAAAGTTCTGCACCACACAAAGGTTCACTGTGGTTATAACGGAACCCCAGAATACGGTCTGTAAGTTTGAATCCAGGCGGGAAGTGTAGTTTCCCGCCTAGAGTTATTTCACTGCACACTCAGCAGCCTGAGGCTCTGGGTTGTTCTGAGCTAACAGCTGCTGTAGATTTTCCCTTCTGGTTTAAACTGGCATGCTGATGAGTTCAGGTGCTGTTGGAAAATGAATGTATTTGTGGCGTATGAATGCAATACAATTAGGCATTATTGATCAATAAGTCAATTTTAATTGCCCAGTAGGTAAATCAAGTAACACAAGAGAGAACAACACCCAGGCATATAAAACGAAGTCACTGCAGTTTCACGCAGCCATGCAGTGATGACTCCGCCCACATTGAGTAGGTACTTTTTTGTAGTGCAGATGCAACCTAACCTTCAACAAGGGATCATTTTCCACCACAGTCAAGTCTGAATGCTGCTCATGTTATGTGTGTTTCTGCCTCTTGCAAACTTGATAGGGATGCAATACTGTGGTGTTTCTATCACATTATATCTCCATAGGAACAGTGGACTGATGGATGCAAGTGTAGAGGGAGATAGTGCAGAGGAGGGGTAGGGTAAGTGTTAGGATAGAAGATGTTCTAGGAGGAGCTGGGTTTTCAAGAGCTTGGTAGGTCATTCCACCAGCGTGGAACGACCCTTGAAAAGAGAATCCTTTGATGAACGGAGTAGTCGAGGGGTAACATAAGCCTTTAGGAGAGCATTTAAGTAGGTGGGAGCAGACCCATGAAGCACTTTGTAGGCTAGCATCAGTGATTTTAATTTGTTGCGGGCAGCTAAGGGTAGCCAGTGGAGCTCAATGAACAGAGGATTGACATGTGCCCTATTAGGCTGATTCATTCATACACACAATGTCCATATTTAGAGTTGTGTTTAAATGATTGGATGTGTAATAAGTAATCAGCTCTGTATGTATACAATATAAATAAGTATATATCAATATGAGCAAGATGAAACGCACAAAAATATGAATATAAAATATAAACCTTATAAGAACATAATACACAGCTATACAAAGAATGAAAAAAATGCATATAATGTAAATTATTAGAATAAACTATACAAGTATAGAAATATAAGAAACATACCCTGCAGCAATAACAAAAATAAGGAATGAATTATTTAAATGCACATAAATATACGCAGATTGGTCATGGATAGACTTGACCAATAAGGTGCCTTTTTGGCTGGGGCTGTGAACGCCTCAGATTTGAGGACTATTCTTGTTGTTTTGTTGCGTTTTCGTGTGGTGATGAAGTTAACGTGGTGTCTTTGAAGGCAACACGTTAGTCGGTTTTCTGTGTGTGTGTGTGTGTGTGTGTGTGGGTGGGAAACCCTCCTCCCCTCAGTGACAGCAGCGCTACTTCCTGCCTGCTGCCATAACTTTACTGTACACTAGTAAACACACACACAACAGACCAGAGCAACGCGGTTGTCTCATAGTAGCGGCCATTCAGCAGAGAAACAAAGAGCAGTAAGTGCTTTTATTCTTACTTTCCTGCAACCGCTGTTCACCAGACTGTGAGAAAACAACGGGCCTATATACGGTTTAAACACAGAGAAGAGTGTGTTTGTAGCCTTCTGTGCTTTGCTCCGGCTCAATATCAGATTACTGTAATGTCACGAGCCGCGAAGATAAACTATATATATATATGAGCGTGCGTGCTGTGTTCGGGTACATCAAGGTAAAAGCCCATGTCCTAATGTGCCACCTTCGCCTCAATATTAGCATAGCTCGTTGTTAGCGCACACTTCCCTATATAAGTTTCACTGAAGCCGTTAAAGTGAACACGAGTACGGCAATAGCACTTAGCATCAACACAATAACATGTTATTACAGCAAGTGGTGAGTGAGAATGAAAATAGTTAATATGAGTTCACGACACGAGCTGTCAAAGTAGAAAAAAAGAGAGGGGGTGTGATTGACTTGCTAAGAGTTAAATAAAGCATCACATGAGACTGTGTTTGTGTTTTATGGCGTACATTAATAAGAGAAAAGAGGAAACACTAGGCGTCAGTCAAGCTAAGCTATTCCTATTTATTTACATTGTTGTTAACTGGTTCCTCCTGTTTACTGTCCACTGAGAGTGGAACATAAGCAAGGAAAATGTTTTGCTAGTTTGACTACAGAAAACACAACTAAATTGTTTCAAAAAACAACAGGAAAACAGTTTTCATTGAGGACAGAGAAGACTACATATTTCCATACTTTAAGAGCCTGTGGAAGAACCAACAGGAATGTTGTAGTGGGGAGAATGAATCATTGGGCAGAGATGCCTTTGCTGCTGCCAATTTTATTTCCCCTCCAAGTGCTGGCAGCAAAGACTCCACCCGCCCATGCATCATATTACAGATTGACTAGACTCTAGTCACTAGAGTGTTATGGAGATTAACCTTTCACCATTACATTGCACACATTAGTCAGTTGTGGTTGTGTATGTGTGGCAATTACAGGGTATTTTGCACGAGGTACACATCCTCCAGTGTGTCATATTTAGGGTATATTGGTAGATCTTAAATCTAGTGCCCACAAGTATGTATTTATAAGTGTGAAATCACTAAAATAAAAAATGTTTGGCTTCCGAAGCCTAAGAATCAGTCTGTACTTAATGCAAGGGTTGCACTTTAAAGCCGCACTTTTAGTGATTTTTGTAAATGCTGATCGCATGCTGCCTCTGTTTGGTCTTTGTGAACAGAAACAGAAATTATTTTTTTGATTTTCACTGATAGAAAAAGGGGTTCCCAAATCAGAAACTGTATTTTAAATAATCTACAATTATTGCAAGTTAAATTTCCCCTTAACTTTTGACCAGGAAGCTATGAATCTGGATATCAACTTCAGTGCTGTTCTGTCAAGCAATACAATCAGACCTGACTGAGGGAGCATTTGTGGGTTTGTGACTGGGTTTTTTGAGCAGTAGAATTTTGCTTCTGAAACATGGACACTTCTTTGTGTTTTCTGTCATACTAGTGCAATGAATCACTTCCTGTGCGCAGCACATGATCTAATCACCACCACTATTAGAACCAAAGAGAGAGTTGAGTGGAGCTGATAAGCACTGTGTGAACTAATTGTCTCAGTGTAATGGGAATTTGTTCATATTTAAAATTCACTGTCTAAAGTTATAAATAATTTACAAATAATGTCATATTATTTATGTTCACACAGACCAAACTGAGGCAGAATAATAACATCAACAATGACAAAAATCACAAAATGTTCAAAAATTTCCCAGCACGCAACCAAGATCGACTTTAAGTTGGGAGTACCTTTTGATACAAAACTAACGATTAAAATACAGTGGTTTATTCTTCAAGATGAGACTATTTATGCCATTTAAAGCTCTCTTAACTCTACAGCAGTAGAGTTGTAATGTAGAATGATACAACACTTTTTCCACTTATCTTGTAAAACCATTTTTTCAGGCTGCTCTCTTCTTCCGGTCTGAGAATGACTCAGCAGGAGCAGCAGGATTTCATGGAGAGCCTGGAGGCAGCGCTCTCCTGGATGCAGGCCATCCAGGAGAGGCTGAAGGCTAATGACAACACGCAGGGACCCCGTGATGCCCTGGAGGCCCGACTCAGGGAGACAGAGGTTTGACTCTGCACTCACCATCTGACCCTTCACTTCTCACCCCTGCTCCTAGTACTCTGTTTTTAGACTGCTTTATGGACTTTGTGGCAGCTGCTGTTTTTAGTCTCAGAGCAGGAATTTTATACAACAAAATGTGTAAAAAGACTGAGCTAATTACTTACTGATTAACGAATTATACCACACACTTCATAGATCCACAAATCATTATTTATACTACCCTCTTTTCACACCTTTTCAGCAATCAGTTTTGAATTCACTAAACAGGGACTGTAACTATTTTACAATTACAGAAGTAACTTTTACATGTATTACTTAACTTTTTGTGACTTTTAATCAGCCTTTTTTTAAGAATGAAATCAAGCTGTCTTTTTAAATGTAAATAGTTTTTAGTTTATTTGTTGAAAACATTTAAAGTGAATAATTTTAGTTTGTGGACAAAACTTGTCATTTCAGAAAATCATCTTTTTGAGTTTTATTAAACAATGATCAACATTTTCTGGCTTTTTATGGATCAAACAACTATTTGATTAGTCGAGAAAATAATAAACAGATTCTGATCGATTGTGAAAATAATTGTTAGTTGTAGCTCTAGACATTAGTCTGTTGTTAGTCTGGATGTAATGCTCCTAAAAATACAGTGGCTTTAAGGGGTATTCCCTTAAAACTAACTTTAACTTTTTGCACACGGTTCTTGATTTGCTTTCAAACTGTGAAAAACAGATCAGTGAACAATGAGATTTTTATTTTGAAAATTAATTTAAAGGTGTTATGTACTGTATATGTTCCAAAATTAAGCAAAAGTGAGTAAATGGGTAAGATGAGACCTGGGCAGACTTCTTCAGAATTCTTTCTAAAGACTTGCCTTCCAAGTCCACAAAATTATTAACACTGTACAATATACCAAGTGTTATATCTGTCAAGCAGACAATGGTGCTTTAATTATGTCCTCCTTTGAGAATGTCGGGTTATTTGTGTAGCAAATGGAAGACTTTGGGGTGTTGGAGCCTAGAAGAATTCAGAACAAAATAACTTCCAGCATGTAATGATTTAATAAATAGTATTACAAATTATACATTTTTATTATAAAGCTGCTGTATCAGTCACCTCTGGAGCCATACATACATCACATAGAGTCTATAATGCTATTCCCTGTCTCCTTAGAAAATCCATCAGTCGGAGCATGAAGGTTGGGTCAAGATGGACCTGGTAATGGTGGCGGCTGAGAACCTTCTGCAGAGTGGAGATGAAGAGATGAGGAACCACACCCACACTAAGCTCAAAGAACTGAAGAGCCTGTGGGAGGAGACATCTACCTACATCATTCACTGTCACAGGTTCTGTTCTACTCACTCCACATGTACTGAGGTCACTACAGTAAACTTGGTTTTAGTGGTGATCGTATTCAAAAACAATTTGCAGATTACTACCACAGTTACTCCTTCAGCTAAGCCCGAAGGTGGTGCAGCAGTGAAAAGGGTTCCCCATCGAAAAGCTTTTTTTTGCTTGTAGGGTGACACTGTTTATGGAGGTCTGCGTCACGGTGCCGCCCCCAAGTATAAACAAGTCTTCTCACCTCATCCATATCCATACCACTTGTGTTGTTCCCTCCTCACTTACAGTCGTATCGAGTGGGTGTGGCTTCACTGGAGCGAGTACCTGAAGGCTTACGAGGAGTTTGAGCTTTGGCTGACGCGACTGCAGTGTGTCCTAGACACTGGGGTGGAGCTGCAGTTGGGGGTGAAGGAGAAGCTCTGGCAGGTGGACCAGCAGAGAGTGGCGGTCAGTGATGTCCATGGACAGGCAGTGCTGTTGGAGAGGCTGTTAGACGAAGCGGCCGCACTGCACAACCGAACTCAGGACCCCAGCGTGGATTCCCAAGCCCAGAAGAGTCTGCAAGAGGCCTACAGAGATGTCCGGGACAGAGCTGAGGTGTGGTCACACTCTTCTTCTCTCTTCACTTCAGACTGTAGCTCAACATATTGGCCCAATTTGTCAAACTGTTGTAAAAACCTCATCTCAAGCTAAATTCAACTACTTTTATTTAGCAACCTGTTGCGAACAAGAGAGTAATTGAACTACATCTAAGGTTTGAATATTGAAAGAAGCTGTATATTTGCATAATCAAAGATATAGTTCAGGTTGTATGAGGCGCTGACACATACGGTCAGCGCTGACTTTGCCTGAGACACAGACAACGAGGACACAAAGAAAATCAAATTTTAGCCACTAAAGAAAAGGGTGATCTGATTAAATGTACACAGTCCCAGCCAGGGCCGGCTCTACCTAATTTTGTGCCCTAGGCGAGATTGTGTGTGTGTGTCCACAAGCGTGTTTGTCGCGCTCAAAAGTGACTGTATACTCGTAACTCGTCACTAGTCGCCTCGCGGCGCCCCTCCAGCAGATGGCACTCTAGGCGACCGCCTATATCGCCTATGCCAAGAGCCGGCCCTGGTCCCAGCAACTGCACACAACAAAGTCAGCACTTCCGAACTCATATGGTACATCCACACTGAACAAAAAAAAACCCTGAACTTTCCCTTTAACCACCCACCTACATCAGTCTTTCTTGGTTTTCTGGTTAGACTGTGCTTTTTTGAATGTAAAGTTGTGATTTGAATAATACCTTTTACATGATAATGAGAGTCTCTTCTCTTATCTGAAATGTCGGTGTGTATTTGAATGTGCAAATTCACACTTAAGCTCCTCACTCACATAGACAAACGTTGTGATGTGTGCTCAGTGATGATGTTAAAGATGAACAGAAGGTGTGTCTCCCTGCTGCGCTTTGCAGGAGCGTCTTTTGCTGCTTCAGAAGATCGCAGAGGAGCACCAGACATACCAAGGCTGCGTTCAGAGGTTCCAGTCCTGGCTGCTGTCGAAAACCAAGGAGCTGACCGATCTGATGGACAGAGAGAACACGGCTGAGGACAAGCTCAAAGCCTTACAAGTGAGACTTGAAAGTGAAACTAGTATTAAGCATGTTTTCTTAATCTTTGATGATGTATCATGTCTCCTGTGTATCTGTCCCCTGTCCCAGGCTCTGGATGACAGTGTAGCTGGTGAGGAGAAAACCCTCCAACACATTGAAGGTTTGGCCGAGGCAGTGAGGAGAAGCACCTGTCCAGCAGGAGCAGAGGTGGTGGTGGAAGAGGCTGAGGAGCTGAGGCTTGGCTGGCAGAGGCTTCGACAGGGCCTGTGTGAGGCTGGGGAGGGCCTGCGCTCCAGCCTGGACTCTCACAGTCAGTACATGTCAAGAAGCCAGCGGCTGGAAGAAGACATCGGGCGCCTCAGAGTGCTGTTGCATGAGCTGGACCATGAACTGCTTATGGGCCACGAGGCTGAAGACCACACTGACTGCAATGAGGAGCAGATGGTGGGCCAGTGGAAGAAATACACAGTAGGTGCTTTTAAACACATCAGGGGTAGTATTAAGGTCAGTGTCACTGTAATGTAAGTAATACTTCAAAGTGTTGTGGTCAAGTGAAATAACTAGCACGTAATATTCTATAATATGTTCTACGACAAATGTAACTTAGAATACAAGATAGTTCGGATGATACCTGCAATATCATTTATGTGGTTTTCACTGTAACAAATTTCAATATCTGAAATTACAACATTACCGATTATTCTATTTTAAAAATACAAAATTTAATTGGATAAGAACAGTGTTGTTTTATCTGTTTCTCAATCATTGTCAAGTCAGAACTGGGAGTGTCCACTAAGTTCTCTCCAGTTGAGAAAAACGGAAAAACCATGGACACGAGCACATCTCGGGTTAACCATAGTTAGCAATACCAGTTGATAACAAGGCTCTACATGGTATTTTGTATGGATGAGCCGAAATGATTTTATTTTGCCATTAGACAACCAGTTACATTTTCTCAAGAATGTTTTTCTGCATCATAGTCTGTTCAAAAATATTAATGTTTTAAACCCATGATTGGCCCATGTTGGCAGTCATAATCAGTATTGTTTTTTATTTGATTCATCTGATTGTTCTCCATGTATGTGTTGCAGGGTGTAAGGAATACACTGGCAGGGGAAGAGTCCCAAGTGGAACTTCTAAAGTCTCAGCTCAAGGAGCTCTTTAAATTCTCAGTGGACTCACAGCACCTTTCTGATGATGTCCTGGCTGTTGTCAAAGAGCATCAGAGGTACAGTATGTCTGACAATAACATCTTAGCCAGGTCTCCCTTTGAAAAGAGGGTTTAATCTCAATGGCATTTACTTTGTTAAATAAATAAATAAATAAATAAATAAGCAATAAATATGCTCACTTACACTAAATGGGATTTTCCACGGGATAGATTAGATCCATTCTTTTATTTCAGTTCTTCAGTTAAGTTGCTCTTTGAAGTCAGTGTGAAAATACTGCATGAGAAAGTGCAGTACCATGGAGATATTACAGCTTAAAGACTGTTTGGGGGTACTGTTTGTCATTTCAAGGAATTCCTATTAAAATCATCACCACAATACAATGTCGTGCCTATAAAATCACTATAGATGTAGGTGTTCCATTTTTAAGAATGGCTTGTTTTGATGAAAACAGGATTGTAGCTGATTTATTACATTACTTTGGTAGCAAAAATCCACCACTTATGTCACAATAACAATAACAATATAATATAATATGATATGATCTTCGTCTGTCAAATTCTCCCCGTAGGGGTTGCAACAGCCCATCATCTGCTTCCATCTTGCCCCGTATGACAAACAATGCCATGCATTATTATCATTATTAAATGCATGGCCATGTGATTTCTTTATTTTTTTTTCCATTATGTCACCTCATAGCCTCTGCAGTATTGTACAGTAAATATCCTGTGTGTGTGTTGCAGTGTGAAATCTAGAGCAACCAGGCTGTGTTCCGATTCAGAGTCAGGACTGAGAAACGTTCTCCAGGATCCTCTGCTGGTCTACGCCCAGTGGAGTCACATGGTATCTCAGGTGTTGGAGGCTTCTGCTGAGGTTACCGATTTCTCCCACATCGCCATGCTGGTTCAGAAGATAGAGGTAAAACACAGAAGTCTGACAGACTCTTTTTGATACTATTTATTGATGCAGATAATGAACTTAAACTTAAGTGCTGTCTTTTTAATTCATTCCACTGGTAGCACTTGTTTGTCAATCATGAAGTTGCTAGAGATTCCCAAACCTAGTTATAACTGTGGATAGGTCACATTGCTGCCCAAACCCTTGTAAAACATCTTCTTAGATGGCTGGTGTTTAGCACATACTCTTTTTTGTAGTGTGTAACAAATAGGTAGTGACTAAAAATCTGACGAACATCATAAAAATGTTGTCTTTTGTTAGCATCTGCTGAAGGAAAGTGTCCAGCTCCAGGAGCGTCTGAGTCTGCTGCATGTGAAGGGAGACCTGCTGGACTCTGTGTTTGGTCCAGAGAGGTCTGATGGTTTACAGGGTGATCTAAGTGCTGCCATCAAAAACAGAGAGCTGCTGCACACCCAGCTACTGCAGAGGAGGAACAGGCTTCAGGTAACAACATGTTATTGTCTTAATGTGGTCAAGTATGTGTAGATTTAGTGTAAGGACTGGAAAATACCTTGTAAAATACACTGTATTGTTACAACCATCACATGGTTGGTGTAGTAGTAAGAAGACCTGGGTTTGCAACCCGGTCAGAACAAGAGCCTTTCTGCATGGAGTTTGCATGTTCTCCCTGTCTGTGCGTGGGGTTTCTCCGGGTTCTCCGGCTTCCTCCCACAGTCCAAAAAAATGCAATATGGGGATTAATTGGGCACTCTAAATTAACCGTGAGTGCGAATGGTTGTTTGTCTCTTTGTGTGATGGACTGGCGATCTGTCCAGGGTGTGACCCCGCCTTTCGCCCTATGTCAGCTCCCCCTGTGACCCGATGTTACAACCATGATTTTTGATACCCGTAAACATCAGCATGCTCATGTATTATTTATTGTTCCTTTTACAATATTAATAATTCAAATAACAATATCTATTTACACAGTTAATCACAGCAACAGTGGTCAGGTGATCGTCATGTAATGTAATTTCTTAAAGCTTTACTGTGTTGTAATATGTGTTTGATTTTAATTCACTCCTCATCTAAAAATGTTGTTGTTAATTATAAGCAAAGATGTGATATTTACACAGGTATTACATTGACATTATAAAATAATGATTCCAACCATCGATATATGGGATCTGCAGCTATTTTTTATTTTCAATTAGCACCCTCTAGTGGTGAACATGTATGGGCCTATATTTTTTTTACAATTGAAGTATTTATTTGCACTTGGATTAGATTGATTGGATTTGACTACTTCGACAAAGGTGTGTGCCAGTCAAGGAATTAAACATGCTAATTATTCTGTGTCGTACAGACATAGTATGTCACAAAACTGATGAAGTATCCCCCTCTGAATCCATAAACGCTAACCTTGCGTTTAGTATTGCCAAGATATTAGACAATATACTTGCAAGTTACTTAATTCCAAACCACATTGTGGCAGAACAAAAAAAAAAGATTTTGAAAGATGTAACCAGTGGGGTTGCAGTTTAGAAAGCGATTAGCTCACTGTATTTCATTATAGTGAATATGGAAACAAAGCAGACATGTCTGGCATTGCAACACAATCACATTTTTTTTCCTGTTGTCAGGCTTTAATTTCAAGAACCAAGGACTTTGGTGACGCCTACAATTTGATACGCTCCAAGCTGGGCCAACTTCGTGACCGACTGACAGCAGCAGATGTCCTACAGCCTGACATCTTGGCCAAGAAAAGTCAGTCAGACCAGTTCACGGTGAGTCAAAAATGCCACACCAGGGCCAAGTCTGATTTGGACACAAGAAGTTTTCTGTCAGCTACAAATTGAGCACACTGAACGTAGTTATAAGTTGGAATGTGCACTGTGTATAATCTGTAATGATATTGTACAGTCATTGAAAATATAATGCATTTATTTTAGCCACTGAGGGCCAAACAAACACATTTTTGAGATTAAAAACAAACTTGTATTTACACTGTAGTGTTGGAACCCAACCTACATTGTTCCTCATTGAAAGGGTTAATTAGACACTCGAAATTGACTCCAGCCACAAGGAGACCACATCCAGTGTACTCCCGGTGCTGGTCCCAAGCTGGGATAAATGGGAGGGTTGTGTCAGGAAGGGAAATTGGCTTAAAACAATCAAAGTCAAATTATGTGGATTACTTAAACAGCAAGTTATCCACTCCAGTGACCCCTAGAGAGGGAGAAGCCGGGAAAAAAATGCACTTGTAGTGTATTTAGTTACTTGGTTAAGCAATGTTTGTATTGTTGCTTTGTTGTTGCCCACAACCTGCTGTCACACTGTGTTTTATGTGTCCTCAGGTAATCCAGAGGGACATAGAGGACTGTGAAGCCCACATCACAGCACTGGAGACTCTGGTCTCCTCCAGTCAGAACAACAGGACTCAGTTTGAACTGCTCTATGCTGAATGGAAACATCTGCACAAGGCAGTCAGGGTAAGATTTGAGTTCGGAAAGATTCCTGTGTAGTTTCTTTTTTCTACTCACAAAAATGGCTGCTATAGCATTTTGAAACTGTCCTCTTTAAATTTGCTTAGACAATGAATGAGAATCTCCTAAGACTTCCTGGTTAAATATTTCTGTAGTACAGTTAAATTGTCCCAGTCACCTTTTTTCTCACTCTTGACTTTCCATTTTGTGTTGTTCACAGATAAAGGTCCAGGAAAGTCAGCAGAGCATCGCAGATCATGAGAGCTTCCACGACAGCCTTCTGAACATAGAGAAATGGCTGATGATCATGAAGCAAAAGCTTAAGTCCTTTCAAAGTTCCTCAGGAGAATGGAGCATCGAAGGTCGCCAGCATGAAGCTCAGGTCTGAATTTCTGTGTGTAGGTGTGTGTGTGTGTGCGTGTGCATGCGTGCGTGTGTGTGCGTGCAGGAAACAACACTGTAGACATTTGCACTAGACCAGTGGTTCTCAAAATTTTTGTATCAAGTAACCACCTGAGAAAATATTGAGCTTTCGAAGTAACACCATGATCACCAACGTTAAAATACAGTGGTGTAAATAGGTTTGCTACAGACTTTTCACTTGAGACCCTGGTATAGTAAATTTATATTAAGATGCAGGATGAGCTAAGGAGACTCTAATTCTTATTAATTAATTAATTTATTTATTTTTATTTGTTTCGTTTTCTTAGAAGGCAGGTTAAAATTCCTCAGCTCCACTCTGATCACGTACCCTGATATATATACAGTAGAACAGATTTTCCTCCAAGTACCAACAGAGGTATTAGACAACACATAAATCAGGCAATACATCATCTCTTTACTGGCTGTTTTTCATCATAAAGTGAAGATGTTGTGCCAAAACAGCTGTAGACAGACTGACGGTAGATCATTTCACTGGATCCCCACAGATCCAGAGAGATGGTGAAAGCGACTCAGGCTACATTTGCCAAGTTCTAGAGGATAAAGCAGTAGATAATGGATGGATAGACTGCACAGCAGCGTTAACACAACAATAATTTACAGTACATTGCCCGTTGTTAACACTAACATTGTGCTATGTTATGCTAACGGTACACTTACCCTTCATTTTATTTTTGCTGCATCATCATGGCGGTTCATAGACACAGAGTCACGTGATGTCCAGAGCTCTATTGCATAAAACATTTAAACAAATCAAATATGAAACTCTGCTACATCTGCCTCTTTTCTTCCCCAAACAAGTGTCCCTGCAGACACTGCAATAACCTGTCTAGAGGGTAAAGAAACAGCGTAAACTCAGTTAATGTTAGTTTTCAATGATCTCAATCAGTATAGATTAGAAAATAATCATGGTACAGCAGCTAAACCTAAACTGCTGCTGTACTGAGTACATTTTGCATTGTACAACATTGTGAAATAACTTTTGCATCTTGCTGTTAAAAGGATATTTACATTCATGGCTGCAATGACAACAGCAATAATCTATGATCAATATGTGCATAATTGTCATACAGGCAATATTTTACATGGTGTGGCATGGCCGATACATAACATGCTCAAATTTAACTGCTCATCTTTTTCTCCAAATATCAAGCAGCAAAGTATTTCTGCACTAAATTCAAACTGTACTTTTTATCACTGCACAGATGTGTCAGAAAACCTAATCATTTTCAACTTTCCACCTAGAACTCCATCATTGGTAGCATCCGTCTTTAGACACGTGTTAATTTTATTTTATTTTATTTCATAGAAAGCATTATATAATTGGAAATCATTGGAAGAATTTAATGTCCCCCCCTGTCCACAGAGAGCACTGGGGGAGTTTCCTGAGAAGGAGATTCAGCTGCAGCACATGGAGGTCCAGGGTCAACGGGTTTTGGAGAGGACTTCAGAGGACGGACGGATCCACATTGTATGTGACATGAAGCGGCTACGAGAGTCCTGGATGGCCCTCTACAACATGAGTCTCAATCTTCACGGGTACATGAAAATGAATAGTCTGTGATAGTGTGATAGAATGATAGTGTAGTGTTTTATTTTTTTGCTTAGACAGCATGCCATGTAGAGCATTCAACTCTGAAAATTGTGTAGTGTAAATTTGGCTTATTTCAAAGGTTGGTGGCTCCTTCCCTTCTTCTTCTACTCCTTCTTTTGGCTTCTCCCTTTAGGGGTCACCACAGTGGATTATCAGCCTCCATCTTGTCCTCTCCCTTGTGTCCTCTTCCTTTACACCAACTGTCCTTATGTTGTCTTTCACAACATTCATGGACATTCTCTGTGGTCTTCTTCTTTTCCTCCTGCAGCTCCTTCTTCAACATCATTTCTCCAATATAATCACTATCCCTCCACTGCACTTGACCAAGTCATCTCAAACTTGACTCTCTTACTTTATTCCCAATCCATTCAACCTGAGCTGTCCCTGGAATATGCTCAATTCTAATCCCGACCTTGCTGGTCACTTCCAATGAAAATCTCAGTATATTCAGCTTTGCCACCTTCAGTGCCTCTTGTCTTTTAAACAGTGCCACTGTCTCCAAGCCATACATCATATTGGGTCTCACTACCTTCCTTTTCACATTTGCTGCTATCCCTCTGTTACACATCAGCCCTGACACCCGCTCCACCCTGCCTGCACTCTCTTCTTCACTTTTTCTTCACTGTTCATTGCTTTGGATGATTGACCCCAGGTATTTAAACTCATCCACTTTCTCTACCTCCACTCGCTGCGTCTTCACTGAACCACCTGTCTCACTGTCATTCACACACAGGTATTCTGTATTGCTCCTATTAACCCTCATCCTAACTTCAATACCACCCAGATGGCTCCTTTTCTGGCTGGTCTAATGCGGAAAGTACTAGGATTGTCACAATACTAGAATTTCAAACAGGAAGAAAAAAGGTTGATACTGAAGAGCATTTAATATGGTTGTCTGATGTGGTGCAAAATAATTTACTATCTTTAAAAAAAATGACAATAAAATGTCAGAGAATGTTGAAAAATGTCAAATGATGATTTTCTCAAATGTCTTGTTTTGGCCACAAACTAAAATGTTTCAGATTTATTTGTAATTGAAGCAAAGAAACCAGAAAATATTTACATCTCATCATCATCTTAAATCTCAGAGTTATTAGAAAAACAAATCAAACTAATCATTTGATTATTAACAACAGTTTCGACTAATTTAGTAACTGATTAATTGTTGCAGCCTCATATTGAACCATATTGCTTCCGATGTACGTGAACATGTGTCTTATTGTGAAGATTAATGGTTAATCAATCGGTGATCAGTGATCAGTGGAGCTAAAATACTCTATAAAAGTGCAGTTCATGTTTACTGTATAAATTTAAATAGATTTAACACTTTCTTTTGCTCATTTTCTCTCAGGCTACTGAACAGCACCATTAAGCATACAGAGTCTGGCTTTAGGAGTATTGGAGGCGGCACATTCACACCCGAGGAAGAGGACAGTGAGGTCTGGACAGGATCCAGAGGATCCAGAACCCAGAGAGGCCAACAACAAGATGAAACCGTAGAGTTATTTGGAACCTTTGCAAGTCCTGTACCAAAAGGCATGGAGGGAGTGGATGTGGAGAATGTGATTTCAGGGCAAGGTGAGTGGATCCAGGGTCACTCTGAAGGTCACATCATACTGTCGGGACAAGATGGGGAACATCTCAGTCAGAACATCTCATCAAAGACACACGTGGACAGCAGGCGCTCTTTTAAAGGAGATGAAGTTGATTCCTTTGCTTGGAGCTTCCATGGCGAAAGTCAAACTCACAAAGACACAGATGGATTCCTTGACAATGAAGACTCAACAGTGTCCGACAGTCACGTCTTGATTGGAGACAGAGGTGTAACAGCACTGACCACAAAGGTTAGTAGTGGTGATGGGGATGGGAGTCAGTTCTTTAGAGGGCAGTGTGGAGACTGGTCAAGGCCTATGCCCAGGTCTTCACACACTACTTTTGGTTATCTTTTTGTAGTGTAGCAAACCTTTTTTGAACTTCAACTTCAATTAAAATGAGACACTTTAACTTTGCTTGATCAGTTAAAAGTAGGCAGACTGGTTTCTCAGTTCACTATTTTCTCCATTAGCTTCACAGTCGTTTTACAACTAAGAAAATATTATTGAAATTACAGTAAAGCATATTAAGAAAGCAGCTTAAAAATCTGCTATCGTCAGCCAGATATCTCTACCACTTCAGCCCTCATCCACACTGGATATGCAGCATTAATTTGAATTTGGAAACTACAAGGCTGAGTTTTAGTTAGGATAATTTGGATTGCAGAAAAATGTACAACATAGTTACCTGCTTTCACTTCCTGATTGGATCTTATGAACCCCAAGTCAACTATCAGCTGAAAGGAAAGCTCCAATAACACTTACTTTCAGTTTCACCTTGTCATCTGTCTCTGTCTGTACTAAGTAAGCAACTGCAGAGGAGAGAATCAACTTACTGGCACATGCATTTGTTTGAAAATGAAAACACAGAAGTATGGATGTGGCCTGAGAGGCAGAGAGAATATCAAACCACTGCTAACTTGTTGACAGTGTTGGTGTGTGCTGTGTAAGTGTTGTTTTTTGTACATGTTTGTTTTACCTTAAATGGTGTTTGCAGGGGAGCACAGGACGGTACAGATCCAGAAGGGCAGAGTTTGAAGCCTGGCTGTGCAAAGAGAATGAACTTCTTTCAGGAATCCTCAGCAACAGAGGAGCAACAATCAGCACCAAAGAACTCAAGATCAGACAGAACACCCTGAAAGTGAGTCTCTTTTTAACATTTAAACACGCAGGATTCTTTCATATAGCTTAGTCTGGAGTCATGACATCACCCCCAGTTCTGGGTGAATAACAGGATAATTGACACTTTTTTCTTGTTCTTGAAGATAGATGTTTATTTTACTGGACAACATAGAGAAGAGGGTTGTAATGTTGAGACTGAAAAGTATAACAAGCAAATAACTGCTTATGGAATGAAGGTGTCGCTCACATCATAAAGGATTTAAAGGGGACATGTTATGCAAAATCAACCATTTCAATACTTATATTTGGGACTCTGGAGGCCCTACCAGTCGCCAAAGTGTGGAAAAAGAATACTCAGTCCTTTTTTCGTGGTCCCCCTTAGTGTAAGTATAGGCGATAAAACATGCGATGTTGAATTCCCTGCTCATTATGACGGCAGCATGCACATTTCACCGCAAATGTTACCGCCCCACCAGTAAGTTTACTTCGAGAGCTCCACCTTAGCTCCACCTTGTCCCTGCGAGAGTGCCGGCGAGGGAGGAAGAGCGGTATTATGTCAACGCGGAGGGACAAGTGTGCTGTTGGTGCTTCATCCTTATGGTATTTTGACCAAAGCATGTCACAGACGTGTTCATTAGGACACCAGAGAACTATTTTAAGTTGGGGAAATAGGGTATAATATGTCTCCTTTAAATACTCCTTCACAAATCTCTCCATTCCCCTTTCTGCTGTTCCCTCCTCCTCCTTTGTTGGTTTATGCATTAGCTTAATGTGGGTGGAGAATTTCCTCATCTGTGTTGCAAAATGCAAAACACACATCTGATCAGATTGCTGGGAAAAACATGGCTCTGTAAGATGGCAGCCTCTGTAAAGCACCCCTTGCCTAAAGTACAGATAAAAGGCTTATTCTAAGGCTACGAAAACCAAACAATGTTTAGTTTAAAGCACGTATACACCTTTACAAACATACTTATGGGTAGTATATTCAATTTCTACCAGTAAATCCTCCTACATGATACACTCTGGTACTTACTGTAAAGGTTGTTGCATCTAATAAAACTTGCTGGCCAAGAAAAGTGAATCAGAACACCGTTAACTAGCTATCTAAAACACTCTTCTCTGTCCTGGTGCAGACTCTGAGAGCAGAAGTGGCCTGGGGTCAAGAGCAGTTCCAGCTGTTGCTTCAGGAAAGTCCGAGCAAAGAGGCTGGTTCTGGGTCAGCAGAGGATCTGGATCCGAGTATGGAGGAACTTCGCTACCGCTGGATGCTCTACAAGTCCAAACTGAAGGATGTGGGAGACGTCAGGGTGAGGAAGAGCAGTGCTAAGGTGAGGTCAGCATGGATCGCTGCAGAGACATGCTAACACAAGCCATTTAGATCATGCGTGTTGGTTGTTTTGCATTTGCTGATTGTCACCTCCCGCACCATGAGACAGAGCTGCCCATTGCCAAGTGATAAAGTGACACGTTTACTGATTAGTAAAGCACTCTGAGATTTGGGATGGGTTTTTTGTAACTCTAGGAAAAAAACAAAAAATAGTGTGGATAATTGACAGGGTGTAAATCATTAAATGTAATGTGATTAATTGTTATTACATGATTGAAGTGCAGTATGTATTAGAAATTGTTTTTGGAAGCTTTCATCTTAATCTCCTTTAATTGGACTGTTGTTTTTTTCAATCAGTCAAACAATAAATCTAATTTTATTTATATTAGTCACACTTGTTTTGCATCTTCTGGCCTTGAACCCTTTCACCACAAGATGGCAGTGTGATACAGTGACCATTGACAGTCCCTATTTCAGACAAAGCATGTGGCAGACCATAGAATTCCTCAGTGATTTGAATACATTTAGATTATCCAGTACATATGTTGTGTGTGTGATGCTTTCCTGCAGAGTCTGTGAACAAAGTCAACACTGTAAATTGAGCATATTTATTTCTGTGTGTCTTTGCAGAGAGTCCAAGCCAAACAAGAGGAGCTACTCAATGCAGCAAAGATACAAAAGGTAACACGACATGACATGGAGAACACAATGTTTGCAGTGCTTTAGAATAATAAGTTCTGTGGTCCTGTGGTGGTTCTGCTGGCCTCATGACCTATGGAGAAGCATTACACATTAAAACATCACAAAATACTCACCTGATAAAGTGTATACCTTAAAAAAAACCTTTAATTTTACCTTGTCTTACATATACATCTAATTATTCTGGTTGTTTTTCTGGTTCTGGTGAGATATATAAACCACTCACTCTCCTGCACCAAAGACCATAGAAAAAAAAAAATCTTAGCTCATGGGGACACAAGACTGTTACTTCTGTTCAAACATGGACGTCTCTTTTCCTGAATCGACGTAGTCTTGGCTCAACAGTTGTGTTCTGTGATGGAACGTTGCTGATTTTCTCTATGCACAAGGATTATTGGAATTGTATATAGAACCACCACATTCCAGTGCTTTACACATTCATTGACCTTTTTAGATACAGTGCTATTGGGTTTTGTGATAATCCAAGCTACATTTTACACATTGCTGTACAAACCCCGCTGCACGATTTTTATGTGTATTTTCTCATTCACAGCGAACTGAGGTCGAGTTCACTGATTTAAAAAAAAAAAACACATGCATACCTTTGTCCTGTGAGTGTTTGCCATGTGAAGATAAACACATTTACTAGTTTTGCTTCCTCTTCCATTAATGATTAACATTTACACACAGTCTGGGCCACCATGTGTCCCTGTCCCACCCTGTCTCTATAACTGTGTACAGCAGAGAGACAGACTCCTTTTATTGTCCACAGTTAGGTTTAGGTTTCATCGCCGTTTGTGCTTCTTTCCTGCCTGTACTTGTTTGCAGACAGTAGGATCATTTAGTTTTCCTGAAGCACTAAGGGATTATTACTGACAATCTAGGTTAGAAGCTTTTTTTAGCATCGTCATGGAAACATGAGCATGTGCAGGGGCACACTGCTAGTTAAGGTCAACCAAGTCGAACACGTCTCACCACAACCTTTTTTGTGGCCTCATTCATACAAATCTCGCACGGTCCTCGCTTCCATTGCTAATTTACAAACTTAATCAGTTTAATAGAACTTTATACAGGTAAAATGTATGTGCAGGGGAGCCACAACAAGAGCAGCTCCAATCACTGCTAGCAGATGAAAATGATCAGAGAACAGGATAAAGAGGCTGAAAAGAGGGATGTTGTTGACATCGTGCACACCACTCATGTAATCAAACCCTTGATGGGTTTTTGATGGGAAGTTTGTAAACTGCTAACTCTAATGCACCAAAGTCCATGGAGGAAATCACAGTTTTTAGCTCATGGTGTCACTGAGGTTTTTGGTCTACTCTTTGCATCACTTAGTTAAATCTGAACAAAGGATTTAAAACACTAAAGTCACAAAATACCACTTTTGAACTTACTGATGGAGGCAGCTGTGGATACAACTCCTGTATGCTGTGATGTAAAATTGCACATTTGTTCTATTGGATTTGGTGCAGGGAGTGAGTGGTTAATAAAGCGCCACAGAAACCTTGGTACTGTAAAGATTAACCTTCACAAACCGTTATCTGCCTGTTGATTCATGCTCAGTGGATTCCGTCTTTGCAGGTAACTTTTTAAGTTTTAAATGTTGTCAAGTTAAGTTATTTCCATGTCAGGCCTCGGTGACACCATGTACAGAAGGTGAACGATAACTGGAGGAGGAAACATGATTCATAGAATAACAAGTCTGACAGACATTTGAGAGTGCAGCAGCCTTTAATGACTCACTGTACCACGGTACGTGATGTGTCTGACTGTGTGGGTGATATGAGCTGCCTTCATCCTGCTCACATTTCCTGTACTTACTGTTTCACCAATAAGAACATATTTTAATTTGGTATTTTCCTGTCTTTTTAAACAAATTAATACTTGCAATTATTATTTGTTATTATTTTTGATATGTATAAGCCGAAGAGTAAAGGAGAAATGATGCAAAGATGCATATAGAATACAACATAATGCAGTTCCTCATCAGCCCAATTCTAAAATTCACACACACAGTAGTTTTGATTGTTGAAAAAACAGTTTGAGTATGCATAGTATGTGTGAGCATGTGTACTTCAATACACTCTACTGACTGACTAATCCTTTTCCTTGTGTCCCCTGTGGCAACTGTTTTAAGTTATTACAGGATAAATACTGTACAGCGTCGTCTGTTCACCTCATTCACCCTTATTTCCAATAAGAACATGGCTTTAATATTTGATTGTGTTTTTGATAACATGAACCTGTGTGATTGTGTATGCACATGTGTGTTGTTGTTGCAGAAGCCCAGCCTGATGCAGCGTGTGTGTCGGCTGGCGTTGCCATTGTGGCTCCTCTTCCTCGCTCTGCTTCTCTTGCTGTTCCTGCTGCCGCTCATGGACGAAAGCCACAGCTGCTCCCTCTCCAACAACTTTGCCCGGTCCTTCAACGTCATGCTTCGCTACGAGGGCCCTCCACCCACATAGGACAAGACAACGTGCAGTAACATCGAATGACCATGGCTAATGTAGGAAATGTTAACTGTAATACTTGACATCCCACATTCCCCCGTCCTTTAATCATCATGTATTAACTGTAACATGACGTAAACTATAGAAACTATACAGCTTTAAGCCATCAGATCCTCTGCGTGTCGAGGACCTTACACTCATTTTAATGCTTTGACTACCACTAATACACATTTGCTCATTTTACTATATAGGAGCTCTGCTGAAACTGATAAATCCTACATTCATTACCATTAGTAAATACTGTAATACGCATTTACTAACTGTTAATTCATGTTTTAACTAAATACTTAATAGGTTAATTAGGTATTAATTCATACAGGATTCAAGGATTTATAAAGCTACTAGTAATGTCAGTTAACAGTAATAACTGTTAACCGTTTATGAGTACTGAATAAGTATAACTAAACTGTAATTAAGAATTTATTAACCATTATTAACATGCTCTTTGTGACCCCTATTGTAAAGTGGTCAAGTATCATTTAACAAAGACCTTATAAACATATAAAGATGCTAAATAATGCATGGGTACAGGTATGCTTAAGTAATTGCTTAACAGAGTTAACTAATGATGATTTAGTGCTACTATACATAAATGAAGGGTCACTTTTAATCACATTTACAGTTATTTAAAGCTTTAATTAACTGTCAGTTAACAGTTATTAATGACATTAACAGTAGCTTTATAGACCCCTGAATAATATATGAATTAGTATCTGAATAACATTAATGAATGAAAGACTGAAACACCAAGAGTGGTGCCAAATAATGTAATGTACTGTACTGAACCGCATAGAAGCTTTCCACTCAGTGCACACACAGCTGTAGTAAATGCTTATAACAGCATAATGTCAACAAAAGAACCTTTATTGTAAAGGCTGCATACAGTATTTCTTCATGTTTGATGTAACCTCTAAAAGGATGGACGTCAGAGTAACATCTGCAAACACCAAATGTAATATTAATGCATTTATTTAAGCCTGTATCCATGTAGTCTTTATGAAGTTGCCACCCACCAGTTTGCATTGGACTTCAGAATGATGCATCAGTCTGTCTTTAAGCCGAAGTACATTTCTGCTTTTACCGAGATCGTTTATAACAAGAAGAGCTTTTATCTCCTTCCTGAGAGCTGGATTTAATGGAAGTAAACATGTGGCCACTTGTTTGGTTTAATCCTTTTTTATCCAAATGTCTTTTTTAATTCAGAAAAAAAAGTTTTCTATTTTATTAAGTGGTAAATTCCCATAATTCCTGCCCTCTAGGTGTTACTATTTTCAGATTTCTCTGTTATTCTAGGTTAACAAGATTATGTTTTACATTTAAAAAAAGTACAATTCTGCTGTTAGTTTATACTTCCCAAGAGCTGAGCAAACCTGTGGACACTTTAAAATGGAAGCCTTTTTTACTTTGTTTCGTGTTCAGACACATTAGACACTTGTTAATTTAAAAAAGTGCTATTTTTTAATGAATATCATATCCTTTTTATTCAGAAAAGCGCAGTTTTCTTTTATTTATTTTCAGTGAATGAATGCAGTTCCATAGAATTTCCATAATTGCGAGGAGTCACTTCTTGTGTGCCTGCAATATTCACTAACAAGAAAAAAAATCTAAATTCCTACAGCCAGATACAGCCTGATGTCCGTCTTTCTGCCAAACAGTGTGAGAGAAACAGACAAACACAAGCGAGCGAAAAATATATATATAATATATCATAACCAGCCATAATGTATTATTATCTTACTGTGTGTCAGTACTTCATGCAAAGTCCGTAAAAACACTTGATCTATCCCTTTAAGATGTTTCAATAAGCACCATAATCCACCATTGTTATTTTTATTTTTTATTTTTTTCTGTGTAGCCCATTTTAACTGAACAACCACCTCATGAGACCTGACCGTTATAAGTACAGTTGCTATTTTGGTTTGATCCGTCTTTCTTTTTTTTTTTGTCTGGCGTCATCACCTGACCTAAACCACCTGGCTGTAATCAGTGTGTGCAAACCCAAAATAAACCAGAAAACCAACGCAGTCGCACCATGCTCACCTCCTCCTAAAACACACACCACAACACCTCCTCCACATGCCGTCACACACTCACCACTTCATTTCCCTTTTTTGGTTTGAGTGTATGAGTTGTATTAGTTTTATCGTGTTGTCATGGCAACAGTGGCCACATTAAGTCTGGCGTCCAGGTTTGTGTTATGCAGTCTTTGTGTGTTGCGGCTTCACATGTATTGCAGCATGTGTGATGTTTCCGATTTTGAGAAGGACTTTAAAGGCTTTAAAGAGCTCAAGTCGCATCAAAGAAAAAGATATTGTAAACACAGCAAAGGTAACTCTAACTTATGTTGTTGTTTTTTTACAGTTACAGTTGCACGGGATACTGACACATAGTCAGCTCTGTAAACCACCTACAGATGTGTGCTGCTCTGTTAACTCCTCACTCCCTGCGCCAAAGACAAAGTTAGTGATTTTATAGCACAGCACACAGGAGATGTTAATCCACTGCTGCCAGTGAGGACACGTGTACAAACAGATTACAGCCACGTTACAAAAGGCTCATCTAATAAAACATCCGCCTGCTTGAGACTACGATATTTGAAAAAAAACTTTAGATTTTAGTATGTTTATGTCACTGAAGTAAGTCCAAATGAAGGATTTTAAACACAGAACTCTAAAGAGTCACTGAATGCACTGATGGAGGCAGCAGTGGACCTGTAACTATATAAATCCATGTGTAAGACTAGACTGTGTCAGTATGGACACACGCACATCAGATCTGATCACTTGCAATACATAATGTGAACAGTTGGTCTACTTACAAATCTAAACAAGGCCCAGTGTCACTAACTCATACGACCACATTTACACAGCTAACCCTGTAAGAGTTCATATTTCACATATTATCATAACACACCCACTGGTGTGTAGTGGCAAAAACATGCTTATTTTAACATGCAAATATGCAATATATATACCTTTTAAATAAAGGTATAAAAAAAAAAGAAATGACCAAAAAGCATACTGAAGGCATGCAGCTACATGTATACTACACAATCACATATACTGAGTGCCATAACCTTATGTTTTTATTCACTATACTGTACGTCTTTATATTTTTTATTCACTATACTGTATGTGTTTTTAGTCCTGTCATGCATGTTCATGTTACATGACATGATGAATCAGTTATTAGGCTGGTACTGTACTGCTTTATTTATAATCTCCCTTTAGAGAAGCCTATGAACGCCTGCACCAGTCACACATCATCTGTCAAAGTGCAAATCAGTAGCTGATGTAACAAGAGCACTGACTTTAAATCTCCATGACAACACGTGCGTCAAACACACAGAATTGTCAGAACTGAACACATCAAACAAATGTTATGCAAAAAGTCTCTCGTGCTAGTGCCTGCCGACTGATACGATTGTTCAAATCAAAGATTGACAAGTGAGAGCTTTAAAAGATGAAAAAAAATCAAACGTTACCAATTGTGTTCTTGTATTTTGAACGTGTCAGGAAGAAATAATGTAAATAATTTAAGAGCATGTAGTGATTCTGTTTATGCTGATGAAATAAAAGACATTTATTCCTTTAAGGTTTTTCTCTGATATCGATCGAGCTGTATTTGATTATCTTTGCATTCTTACAATGTTGTTTTGCATACATGAATATTTGACGGCCATTTACTCCACCTCTCTTATACAAGATAAAGCCATAAGACGCCACCTGGAGTCTTATGGCTTGCATTAATGTTTAACCCGTTATTTTCTACACAATGTTGTCAGATACTGGGAAATATCTGACAACTATGTTTCCTCTATCTGGATACCGGGTTCTCCAACAGTTTTAAGTCTAACTAAATCCCCTCTTCTGAGTCTAACTCTGCCCAATGCCTGATTTTGAAAAATGCCAAGAAAGTGGACTGAGAGCCGAGGAAGGGAGAGTGAAAGCCCTGGTACACTTCCGTGCACGTGCCGTATTTTTTCTTGGAAATTGATGCTTTAGTTCTGATGCCAGTTCAACTGAAGGCCTTCCTGTGTGGAGTTTGCGTGTTCTCTCTGTGTGTGCGTGGGTTTTCTTCAGTTTCCTCCCACAATCCATGCAGAGGTTAACTGAACACTCTAAACCCTAGGTGTGAATGTGAGAGTGAATGGTTGTTTGTCTCTGTGATGGTCTGGTGACCTGTCCAGGGTGTGACCACGCCCCCTGTCACCCTCATGTGGAGGATTAAGTGGTAGAAAATGAATGAATGAAGGAAAAATACATTTACTCTTGTCACAATTTCTGAACCGCGATGGTAGACAAGTAGTCGCAGAAACACAGATTTAATCTCTCTCTCTTTCTCTCTCTCGGCCCACACACTGCTGTCACTCTGGCCTCACAGCCAGATCCACCGAGCTGTGCTGCAATCTGGAGTTCGCTCTTTGCCAAACACAGAGCAAAAATCATCTTTTCTGAAGACATTTGAAATCAGTCTGCAGTATTTTCACCAAAATCAAAGCCACACCGTCACTTAGAGATTCAGCCCATGCTCAGCAAACTGGATTTACAGTTAAAACAGGTCAGACGTTAAAAGGGACAGTAGTTGTGTTTTTTTAGTTTGCAATTCACAACGCGGCACATTGTCTGTGTGAGCTGCGTTCACAGCAGCAAAGTAATCTGCGGAACAACCAGACGAGGGGGAGCGTCTGGTTTGAGTATGCAGGAAGCAGGACACTCGCCAGAGATTAGACTCGGGAGCTGGCAGAAGAACCTCCAGAGAATGTCAGTGCTGGACTAACAACAGCTACAGAACCGCCATAGTTCAGTTCACAGGCAACAACGCCAGTGAAATGGAAGACGTCAAGACTCCTGATCATGACGCAGCGCGTGGTGTGAAGGGTGTGAACGTGTCTTCACAGTCGGAGCGTGTTCACACTGTCCAGCTTCACAGAGTTTCTCTCTCACTCATGTCCTCGTCCCTCACACTTCACTGTCCTCATCAGACTTACATTCATAAAAGAACCTGGTGCAATTAGGCCAAGTGGATGTTCAGGACCTACAGATGGCTCCCCAAACAGAACTTTTGTGCATATTATGGCTGCAACTGATGAATATTTTCAGAATCAATAAACCTGTTGATTATTTTCTCATCATTTTCAAATGAAAACAAAGGCAGCAGCAGGCCCTGAAATCCCTGGGTTAAACTCTTTATTCTCTTTTCTTTTCTTTCTTTTCTTGTATGATGTTTGCACTATACTGAGACAGAGCAACCTCTTCATTGCATATATATATGCATATACATATATATATGTATATTTATATATATATATATATATATGTACATATATATAGACAGTTAATGCTGTAGTGTGTAACTTTTGGTCTGTGTTGATTATTAATTATTCATTGATCTTGATGACCACTGTAGAGAGAGAGAGAGCTGCACTGTGTGAACTCATCCCACAAAGATTTGAATGTAACCCTCATTTGTTTATATTCAAATATTACAAAAATGACCTTGGCTATTGTCTCTTCTTGCAGCACACGTATGATCACATGATCCATCCACAGGTATTAAATAATAGCAATAATTACGGATGTGTGATATTGGACCTTTTGCCACACGGATGGTGTAGTGGTTAGCACACTAGCACACAAATTGAAAGACATATCACAAAGCTCAAACACACACACACACACACACACCAGACAACAATAATAACAAATATGTTATGTTTAAAGTCAACACTCACCTTCAAAGTAAACGATTTTATATCTGAAATTGATTTGATTTGGTTATCATAATAACAATATTTTTCATAAACAGCTAAAAGTGAAAAAAGAAGTCACTCTGTGGAGTCAAGCTATTAAAAAGCATTAATAAACTCCAAAAGCATTTGCATTTATATGACACCATAGCATTTTCAATAAAAACGTAGTCATGATGCAAAATTTATCTTTATTTTTTATTTTTTCACTTACAGAAATAACTTGATATTAAGTGATGGGGCACTGGTTTAAGCCTTAGTGTAGGTCTGTGCTCTCAGAGCGTTACAGCTATTCTTCCATGTATGATCCACTAATACGATGCATTTGTTTTCATAGTTTTGTACTGATTCATCATGTTCTCAGTCTGTTTTGTCACAGGAAATGCACAGCTGCAAATAACAAATCACACCAGTGTGCCAAGTGTTTTAAACGACTTCTCTGTGTTCATCTCAAGCGCAAACTATTACTGACTCTGAGTGAGAAACACAGGAATCCACATCACATGACCGTCGCTCAGTGACGGTGATAATGAGACTGAAAGTGTGTGTTTTTCTCTCATCTGTGTGCCACTCCCTGATTCCACATCCACTAACAGACACTTGACGTGTGGTGACTTGTGCAGAACCCACATCACGAGCAGAGCCGTTGCATAACACACGCAGCAATTTTCACACACAGTTTCTCTTATTGCTCTGGTGCAGCTGTCGAACAATAATTGATTTGTTACAGCGGCACACGGTGAGTCACCTGCAGAACTTGCTCAAAAGAGTAAACATGAATGTCAGTGAGCACATCAGGGATCACTGAGTTGTGATTGTTTGTGTCCATCACCGTCACTAGATATTAGTCCAACACAGTCTTTTAAAAAATGACACTCGTCTGTTTGTCTCTTTTAATCTTAATGCTGTAGTATAACACAATGTTGATTAAGTCCGTCAACTCTCCCAGGATTTCCATATATATGTCCACTTAAAAATGCGCATTAATACATATCCACTCCATTTTCATTAAAAAAACACTAATTAAATATAATAAAATGCATTCTTTTTCTAAGTTATTGTGCTGCTGGTCTGGCAACCCATGCTACATTGAGTGTGTGTATTTCATTTTTATGTCTGGAATCGACATGCCCGACCGTTGCACTTTGTTTTCCCTACTGATGCATCACAGTTATATACATAAAATATATGTATATATATATGTATACTGCATCTATATGTATATATATATAGATATATATGACAAGCTCTGATGGTTTGGCATTGGGTTTGGCCTCGATTTCCCAAGTCCTTAAGCAGCCTGGTCGCTGTTTGTCCCACACATCCAGCATCGGCTGCCAGCTCAGCATACTTAAGGCTCTTCCGTTAGTAGACCTCCTCAGTAGCATCCTCCCAAGGTCTATTATGTATACCTGATGGACCAGAGCACAAGGTCTGGTCTGAGGTTCTTGGCGGTGATCTCTGGCGGGAAAGCACAGCCTCTGACCCAGATCCACCACCAATCTCTAGTCTCGTGATCCCAGCTGGTCTTGGTTGGCTTTGCACCTTGGTATAGGATGCGATGATGGAGGTAGGGCATTGATGGTTGTACGCCTAGACTCCAGCATAAGACACTTCAGCACTTGGTTATGCAGCCAGGTGTAACGGCCTTGCGTCAGACCAAGATGTGCTTGAGGTTTGCTGATGTTTCAGGTTACTGGGAGATGGCAGATGTGAAATGCTTCCATACTCCACAGTTCCTTCCAAGAGAACGTCCTTCTCTCAACTCCCTCCCATCTCATCCACTGCCTCGGTTTTTCTCCCAGTCGCCAGAGTAGGAGCTGTCGGAGCTACACGTGGGTCACGAGCTCTCTATATACGTCCTCATGTGCCCCCAAACATCAATTTTAATTCTTGTCTGACAAATGTACAAAAGCAGCTGAGGAGAGGTGCAAGATAGTTCCTGTATGTGCTTTAGTTCAGATAAATGAGAGTGGTCCATTCATTTGACCACATCAGACATTAGAATAGTTTAAAGTGATCACTTGCAGTTTTCACAGAATAATGACGACTCAGTTTATAACACAAAGAAACAATATGGAATCCATATAGAAAACAGTGAATCAAAATAGCATCCATTTAGCTTTGTGACTGGGCTGTTTATTATGACACAGCAACACCAGCCTTTTACTCCATCTCCATCCTCACTGGACACAGTAAGCTGACCAAACAGAAAGGGCTGAGAATGATGGTGGTTTTTTTCAGTGTTGGTGTCTGACATGGTTACATAACGCTTGCCTCCGCTTGGGAGTGCGTGGGCCGGAGTCCACTCACACTGCCTCTGCTGTGGGGGAGGAAGCAAAATCACCTCCTGTTACAAAACCTCACTCTCTCCCCTCTGTTTATTTACTGCTCTCCTGCTTCTGCATGCAGTTTGTATATGCTCTTCTTCACTGACTCCCCTTTGTTATCGACCTCGTGTTCATGCAAGTGGTAACATTTCTCCTGAACGTTCATCTTCTGCCACTTTCGTGTCCATTTTGTGGGTTCCCTCTCACCTACCGAGTCCCAAAAGGACGTCACTTAGCAGACTTTTGTGAGAAAGAAAATTCTGAATCTTGACAAGACGATGGCACCGGGGGTTACGCTGGTTCTCAGGTTCAAAAGACAAAGGGACCATGTATAGACCATATATGGGGAACAGGTGGAAACAATCAGACTGGCAGGGAAAACACAAGGGGAAGAGGCAAGTTACCTGAAACGAGAGGAGAGTGGCATTTCAAAATAAAACGGGGAACCACAAGACACCAGTTTTTATCAGCGAGATAAAACACCAAGAGACACCAAGAGTCTCGTCAGAGTCTGACATGAGGCTCTGTCTAACACTGTGATGAAGGCACACCTGACTTTTAAACAGTTTAATTGACGTTGCATCCATACACAGAGCTGTATCTGTGTATTTTCTACAGCATGTTCACATTTAAAAGGTAAATGCTATGCATGTTGCATATAAATATGGATTTAGGGATTATTATTTCTTAGAAACACATTTTTGTTTGCTTCGTTTATGTCAGTTTGGCACAAACATGTTGTCCAGCCCTAATTTAGCTGTTCTGCTTTTTGTTCTCTGGTTTAATTGTATTATAATTTGTTTTCAATGTTGTGCTTGAATGTTTCTGATTTAGTTTTTACATACAAGCCCCTTGACTTGCCTAAAGACTGCAGTCCAGTCATGTTGACACCAGCAGGCTGTCCTCTGATAACCAGCCTCCTCGATCACCCGGGCGATGATGTCCCTAGAAACAAATCATGCTGGGATGTTGCTGGCTGCGTAGGAGAAACCAGGTTTTTGAAGGGATAGTTTGGGGCTCAGGGTCTCTATTTGACACAATATAATTCAGATTCTTTAAAGTATGATTGCATGTAGATGTTGATGTTTTATCTATGACATGAGACAGGATATGGTGTTAGATTTTGGATCCATTTGTCATTAGGTTGTGCTGAAAAACAGGATATAAGAATCTCTATATTGCACATTCTTATAACCTCTGTATGTACTGTATGTTTTAACACAGTAATGGAAAAAGCAGCTGAAATGCTCTGCGTTCTAAGGGTTAATAACACTTCTTTATTTTTAAGCCTAATTATTTGTGTTTTTTGAGAAGGATTGAACTATGTTTTATAGTCAAGGCCATTGTTTCTAACACACATGCATATCCCAGATTTAAAGAAATAAAGCAGGTGGTCGGGATATGGACTAAAATATCCAGATATAATACATCATTTGTACCACTGTCACTGAAGACATGGCTGCCAATGCCAAGATTTTAGCCAATTAACGAAAAGGCTCATTTAATGAAGTCTCTGAAGCCATAAGAATATGTCAGAATAAGAGATTATTAACCTCAATTAATATTTCCTGGATAAATAAAGGTTAAATAAATATAAAGCACTCACTCTCCCTCACCAAAGTCCACAGAGAAAAGAAACATTAACATTCTTAAGATACTGTTGACTTACTGTAAGTGTAAATTGACTTTTACACATTGTAAATTTGTTTAGCAAATTTTATTGCTGGAATGATATTGTTTTATTGCTTTATTGTACATTCCTGTATAACTCTGCCTCGTTAGATCCTGCGGGTGTTTTGAAAGTCACCTAAAGATAAAAATGTAGATGTTGTGACGTGGATGTAATCGGTTGTCACTGCTGTGTTTTCACTGAGAGCAAGCATCTTAGACTAGACTTAGACTTAGACTTAGACTTTTATTGTCATTGCACAGAAAACAAAGCAGTGAAAACTGGCAACGAAATTACAACGTCTGAGGCCTAAGATGGTTCTTGGCCCAGAAGGCCAGCAGGGGGCACGTATGACTCGGGTTGTGGCGAACACAAATATTGAACTGAAAAATTCTGTGAGATAGTTAGTGAGTTTAGTCTTTGTTCAGATTGCAGGCAAATGTGATATGTTCTCAAATCAGATCTTTTTAGGCTAATCTAATAAGCGATGAAATCCAATTTGTGCGTCCAGAAATAACCAGCCTTGTTTTGTGGGTTCTTGTTGGTGTGTTCAGTTAGCTCTCTAAAGCTGTGTTTCCATCCCAGTACAGTCTGGAATGGAAAGTCCTGGTCACAAGGAAGGGATGTTTTTCTATCATATCACTCTGGTAATCCAAGAGAAAATGGTCAGAGCTGGCTATTTTGGTACTATTCCTAATGGATTAAAAAAAAAAACCATTAGCATACTGAACCAAACCAAACCATTGCACTCAGTGGAAACACGGCTTAAAAAGACGAGTCTAGGTCCAGTTTGCAGCCCGGGAATGTTGCCGGGCAACATGTAAACAACGTCCTGTGGAGTTGACCGTCTCAGTGGTAAATGGTCTGCATCAGCAGAGGCGGGAATCAAACTCGCAACCTTCCAGTTGAAAGTTGGGCATGACAGCTTTAAGCAGCCCGCTAAGCGTGTTCACATTGATTTGAAGTCAATGATGACAACATTGACATCTGATATATATCGTCTTGGGCAGGGGTGTCAAACATACGGCCCGTGGGCCAGAACCGGCCCACCAGAGGGTCCAATCCGGCCCGCAGGATGGATTTGTGCAAATTGAATGTCAAACACAATACTTTATTTTTCAGTTTCAGATACATGTGACTAAATGTTTGTACCTTTATAGATCCACTGTGATCTGGAGGTTGTAATGCACATGTGTGGATGGTAAATTGAGGCATACAATTATAAATGTCATGTTTTGCAAAAGATACTTCATAAAAGTGATGATCAGACTCTTGCATTGCATTTCCCCAATCCACCAAGGCTACGCTCTATAACATCCCAAAGAGAAGATGTAAGGAAATCTGCACACGGGCTGTATTTTATCATCAATTTTCCTCTAAATAGGAACTGAAATGAATGATTGAGACCATTAACGCCTCAGGAAAATTTTTACTGACGATGTAAATCAAGTGAGAAGTGGACATGACACCAGTGGAGTCGCCCCAGTGGTGGCATTTCGATATATCCTTAAAGGTGACATAGAATGCTTGTATCACACATATATGTTAGTTATGGAGGTCTACTTACATATATGAACTTGTTTTCATGGTTAAAAACCTCCTAATCGCTGCAAACGAGCCGATCAAAATATCTCCTCACTGACGCTCTCGTCAGCCGCGCTGTTTCAGACCAAAACCACACCCCTAGAACGTGGACTGTGTTGTGATTGGCCAGCCAACGAGAGCTTTCCCACTGTCCTGTGATTGGCCAGGTACCTGGAAGTGACGTAATAGATAGGCCAGCTCTCAGATACACAGTTCCCCCTCTGGCACGATGGATGCTCTGCATCTCAGCAGCTACAACAAGAGTAGTTCTTCTTCTTCTGCGGTTGAATGTACGCAACCGGATGTGCCCGGACTAGTGCCCGAACCAGGAGGCGCTACAGTGGTGAGAGGAGTGGTGAGGATTTCTGATGACGACATCAAATTAAGGAAGTGCCGATCCGCTTCGCAGAGCCCAGGAAAACAATACAACACTATTTTCTCAGCAGTGGCTGAACTGTTGTTTTGAAACTTTAGGGTTTCATAAACGAGGTAATGACGCAGATACACACACAAACGCAGCGTTAATTGGAGCTTCCGGTCTATGTGGGCTTTAAGGGTCAGTTCCAAGAAGCAGTGCAGTGCAGTTAAGCTGGACATGGTATGGTTCGGAACAGTACATCCTGACCTGTCTTGCATTTCTAGCACAGGGTTTGCTGACCAGATGAATTATTTCTGTAGCTATTTGTGTAATATGTGTCAGCTACAGCATCTGACCCATAAACTCCACAAAGAACAAGAAGGTGACACAGTAAACAAGGAGCACCAGAGGTGGACATCCAGCATTCCGTGCTCTTTCTTTTTTATGGTTTATATCAAAAACGTCGGCCACACAGAAAAAAACTGCCATTTTTCAGTTATTCGCTGTTGGCGGCGATGCGTCTCGCTCCACCCTATGGAAACCGGATCACTGTGCTGAGAACCTCTGGGGAAGGGCTCCAGAATCTTCCGTGGTACGGATCAGTCATTTCCACACTAGGAATCCCTCCACTCCACTAGTATGCATATACTATATGTACTGAGTGTGAATGCTTATGAAAGATGCGCATGAATGTGTGAATGTGTGAATGTGTGAAGCAGCTTTGAGTTGTCACCAAGACTGTAAAGGTGTTATATCAATACAGACCATTATCTGTGATTAACCCTTAGTGCTCACATGCAGCTGCATGTGCTGCAGGTGCACTCAGGGTAAATTGCCGTGGGAATAATACAAATTCCTTATATGGACATCCTGTGGTGTGTGTGTGTGTTTGTAGGTCACATATTCAGGCTTTAAAAATGCAGGTTTTTTCCATCTTCTTGTCAAAGTTGTGATTCATTTTATATGGCATTTTTAGTATTTCCAGATTTCACAAATTCTATTAGATTTTAAACATTTTGAGTTCTTTTTGCTCAGGTGTTTTTATATCTTTGGTGAAATTGTGCTGAAAAAAAAGGATATAAGACACTCTATATTGCACATTCTTATAGCCTCTGTATATACTGTAACTTTGAACATAGTAATGGAAAAAAGCAGCGGAAATGCTCTGTGTTCTAAGGGTTAAGAGTGACAGAAAAGACTGTTTGACATCTGATGAGAAGCCACAACATTCCCATGTGGTTCCATCTGAATCAGATTTGGAAAAATAATGTGATTTCATTTTTTTTTTTTTTCCCCAAAAAATATTTTTTTATTTAATCTGTTTAATCTGTATATGCAAAAAAAGACCTTCTTATATTAGTAGTGGAGAGAGAGGAGAGAGAGAGAGAGGGAGAGGGAGAGTATGGGGGTGAGTGGGCGGGGTCTGGATCAGCGCCATCCCACCTCGGAAATACCAACCAGGTGCTGCAGCTCCTTCCTCCCCCTGTCCCGCACTCATCTCCCGGGGCTTTGTTAGAGGACTGCACCGCCGAGCACAGAGAACTGCAGCAAACACACACTCACACGCAGTGTCCACGGCTCGCATGGCTCCCTGTCGCCCACCCGGACTATAAACAGCCGTGTCCCCCGCTGCAGTGGAAGAAGAAGAAGAAGAAGAAGAAGAAGAAGAAGAAGAAGAAGAAGAAGAAGAAGAAGAAGCAGCAGCTTTGTGTGTGTTTTACTCGGGGATCCTGCAGCAGCAGCAGCAGCAGAAACAGCAGCAGCTCCACTCATGATGGCTGGACACGAGTGGGAAGACTGGTTCGAGCGTGAGGAGTTTATCGGACAAATCAGCGACATCCGAGTGCAGAATCTGCAAGGTACGAGCATCCTGAGCACTTAACCTCACATTACTGCTCTTTCTCTTTATGGACGTGTGTGTGTGTGTGTGTGTGTGTGTGTGAGAGAGAGAGAGCTCCCACGGCCTGGCCACGCACGCAGAACTTCACTGCAAACAGTTTGTCCTGCGATTCTCACATTTTCTTTCTTTCTTTGGCTCTGGGGAAGTGTAATTCCAGTGTGTTTGTTTGTTTTTGGTGTTTGGTTTGTTTGTTTGTTTGTTTGTGTTTGAGCTCACATGTCTGTGTTTACCTCAGAGCTCCTGCAGTCTCTGCTCATCAGGTTACTCTTCGAAATCCACGCAGTGTATGAACAGACAAGTGTGGAAGAAGTTTTAAACTTCCCTTAAAAGTCTTATCCAAATGGAAAGAGGACTTTTTTCCTAAAATATAGTTTTCCTTGGTTGTTTTGATAAAGTTTTTCATAAACACAGCATTGTTTCAAGAAATCTCTTCACAAACCCCCCATGACTTATAAATAAAATAAATAAATAATAATAATCCTTATTTGAATAAGAACAAAAGCTATATAAAATATAAAATCATTTGTAAAAAGGCTCTGTTTTTATGAGATTTTTTTCGGGTCTGTTTTTGCTATATATTTTTTGCTCCTTAATACAATTGCAGTACGCTTCTATGTCCCGGCTCCTTAGTTGCCCCCCGGGGATCGAGTATTTCTCACAATCTCCTGATTGTTTCCTATGTGTAGTATTTCAAGTGCATCATTTTATAGCCATGAAGCGTGCCGTATTTACTCAAATGCTCTTGAATAAACATTTGCCATCTCCAGCAGATCAGAGTGTTCTTGTGTGTCTGAACAACCGCAGAGTCCTGAGGTGCCTGTGCAGAGTCCACAGACTAATAACAATTCCATCAGTGTGACTTAAAGACAGGAGAATCTCCCAATTTCTCTAACTGGATTAAACTGAACAACTGGGACGTCTTTGCTTTCAGCTCAGCGATTCAAATGGGAAGCTGCTCCGCTATCTCATTGTCTCATAAAAACAGACTCTGAAAACAAATGATTTTAGGTGAATGCAATAACCCTTCCTTAAATAAATAAACTGCAATCACAGAAACAAAGACGGAATGAAAAAAGTCCAGAGTGACTAAGAGAAAGAAGAAGACGATGACAAAGATAAGTGACGGTGAATGCAAGTGCAGGAGAGGGGTAGTAGTGTATTGGTTGTTTACATTCGAAAACGCAAGGGAAACGCTGTTTCTGTGTTGATAGAAAGCAGATGTGATATTAAAAAAAAACACTCTTTCTCGTGTGTACGGGCCCTAAAGTCAGGAAGAGACATCAAAGCAGACACGGTACGTTTCCATGCACAGATGAATGGAGCTAAGGTCGCAGTCTGACTAAGACAATCGGACAACTTGCAGAGTCTCAGTAAACCTGCTGTAAATGTTGATGTGATACAAATTAGACGGAAGAAAGACGCCACGGTAATAATTAGGTTTTCTTAACGACATTGAGAATTATTTTCTTAGTCCGACTAAAATTGGACTGCATGTAAACACACTTGCTGTTCGTATTTGTCTCACTTCACTAGCACAAAGTCGCTGTTGCCGCCCTCTTTCTTGACGTAAAACAAATCACTTCCTGTTTGCAGTGCGGGAGTGTCGCCATGTGACACGAGATTGTAGACACTGCTCTACTGACACAGATAGTCGTGTGGAGCTGATCGACTTCATCATTGTGTGAACTTGTTTGTTTATATTTCAAAGTTAAAGTAAGTTCACTGTGATATTGATGGAAATCAATAACCCGATATTTCTTGGGATTTTGCCGATAACGATAATTGGCTCAAAAATGTGTTTGTAATAGCTATTAGCTATGAATGATAATATTGACAAAAAACCGCTTGTTCAAGAAAAACCCGTCTTATTCATTGAATGTGAAGCATTGGGTCAAGGCTGGGTCAAATCTGCTCGGAAACACCTGCTGTTCACACCGACCATGGAGCTTTGAAAACATTTGAAAACTCCGGGGCTTCTTTTTAGTTTGGATGTGCAGAAATAGAGACCTTTGAACCTGCCTCAGCGTTTTCACTGCTCCTTATCAGCTACAACTTGTGTCCCAGTAACATTTACTTTTCAGTTTCAGTTTTACTACTACAGTGACTTGTCATTGTTGTTATATCACATTTGCAGAGGAGGAAAGGCGCTTCTTGTTTGTCCCAGCATGCAAATACACGGTGCACAGTACCTGGATGGTGGTCACGGGATCTTTGTTTTCACCGATGCACATTTATTTGTGTTGTGTGTCGTGTTCCATTTTCAGGTGGTTTCATTTTCACGCACAGATGGAGAGTTTGAAAGGCTCGATTGTATTTGAAAACAAAGTCATGTGACGCACACAGTTCTAGCACGACTCGGCTCGGCTGAACTCTACTTTGGCGAAGTTGCAAGCGAGCTGAATATGTCTGTGTTTGTGTCGTGTTTTAAACAACGTCACGGCAGTGTTGTGTAGCCGTGCTATGGTGACTCTGCCCACGTTGAGGAGATAGTACAGTAATGGAAAACAACGAGTCTGATGCCGAGTCGTGCTCGAACTCTACAGTGGAAAAGCGCCAATAGTGGAGGCCTTGCCACACTTTAGGACTTCTTTGTCTAGAAAGAGTTGTGCATGTGTTCCAACGTTGACTTGTCTTTGTGGTCACAGTGTGCTGTAAACAACTGAAGCACAAGACACAACGGAGGAAATCACCATGGAGAGCAATGACAGTTACTGTGGTTACACTTTTATAAGGTCACCCTGGGAAATGCGTGGACTGTTTAAGATCGGCGACTACACTGTCAAAATAAATAGGCAAATGGTGACATTATGAGCCAATTTAAGCTGAGTCGAATGACCTGGGTGTAAACTCTGGTTGTATCTTTACCGTTGCAAACACAAGGTAGATGTTACCAGGTTTACGGACCAGTGGAAACAACGCTATCTACTGCAGCTAGTGTTAAAAATAGGGAAAACATGGTATCTGTTAATTCGCTATCAATTTATAAAATATTTCTGTAATAAAAATATATGCATATAATACCTGCTTTATTACTTCACCCCACAGTGGAAGTGAAATATTGTTTTTAGTGGCTCTGTGTGTTTGTCTGTTTGTGTTTCCGCACTTGCCAATATGACCAACAGAGGCCGACAGAGGCTTGTGGCCTGAATGGGATGAAGTCCATCTCTGATTGCCTTGGTTCTTTGGCTTTTTAATGTTAAATGAAGGATATTTTCGTGTATTGGAAACAATGACATTGACTATAAAAATGGTAAAATTCTTCTGTAACACAAATAATTAGGCTTAAAAATAAGTGTGTTATTAAGTGACTCTTTTAAATACAATTTTGTCGATTGCATGTCTTTTTTAATCAACATATATATAATATTTAATTTAGTGCATTTCACTAATTTATTCAATATAATAAATGTGATGATTACCAATGCAACAGTTGGCTTTAAAACCAGGAATAATTATCACAGATACTTATATAAATCTAAGACCACCATAAAGATATAATATCCATGTATTAGCCACTCCTAGTTAGAAACACCGTCATTCTTGTGTAGATGAAGAAACTTTGATAAAAATCCATTCCTGCTCTTCTTCGTCACTTTTATCTGCCTTTGACTTCGAAGTCATCTTCATTTCCTGTTGGTCTGGTGTCATTTCTTATTGAACACTATCTGCCCTGCTATTTAAACCTAAAGCATGTGGGAAAATGTCATAATCTGTAAGTGTTGTCAGTTTGCCAAACAAGAATTTAGAGGAGCAGACCAGCAACTGCTCTGTTAAGTGGAAGTAATTGATTTAATGAGTGTGCTGGAGAAGAATGAAGGCTTTATTCAGCCTCTCACCCATTTCATCTCAAAGCCTTTTAACAAGCAATAATTAACACATGCTCCTGCCGTCAAGCATCATTTCATACTAGTGTTGTTATACTCATTCTAACACTTGATTATTATAAATCTAAAACAATCCCCAACCCATAGAAACCCTTACTTTTCCTTTTTCTTAACTTAACCTAAGGAGTTATTTGGGGGCTAGAAAACAAAGTAACATTTAAACTAGCTAACACAGTCTTAATAAAAGGATATTTATTTCTGGATTGGAGTAATTTGTTGTTTTTATTCACGTCTATTCATCTTAATATTTTCTTTATGATGGACAATGCAAATGACCACAGTACAACTCCAGTCTGTTAAGTACCTAGATTACAGAGATTACAGCAGTGGCTAGTTTAAAACGCTCATCCCTAGTTAGGCCTTAAAAAAAACTGCCGTAATCACAAGTATATCAGCTCTAATTCTCTGCTGTCCGGTATCTTTCCATTCATCTTCTACCGCTTTATCCTCCACATGAGGGTCACGCGGTGTGCTGAGAGAGACGGAGACACACAGATTTACACAAGACTTCTTCATTTGTTTACAGTGTCTCTAATAGAAAGCGTGGCTCCACCAGTTGACAGCTGACACAGTGGACGTGCCCTCAGACAACACCTGTAAATGCTCATGTGCTTTTGTATCGCAGTGTCACACAATGACAGGTTATGTGTGTTTAAAAGACCACTGTCAAGCAGCTGATTATGGCACAGAAACACCAAGTCCCTGCTCGTTGGACAGAAAGCACATACTGTACCTCCACATTTAAAAAGACTTATCTGACGATGTTAAAGCAACAAGAAAAACACACTAGGCAGCACGACCCTCGCACCCCCGTGCATGTCGAGCGTGGAGTGACCTCAATGGCCATTGTGTGACACTAGAGAGCGAGGCCACCTGTAATTTGTTATGTTAGAGTATAGCCTGACTGGATGTACAGGTTATCATTGTGGACAGATGGCCCCAAAAGATGAAAAACAATAGAGCAGAAGCCTACCGCATGCATGCAGCGTGCCACTACCATTATTACCAAGGTAACATGCGTACAAATGAACAGAAGGTGGAACACAAAATGTGAAAATGTGTTTTTTAGATTTCTGTAAAATCATTGTATTGTCTTAGAACTTGGTCAGCTCACAATTTTGTCCAGTCCTGGTTCACACACACACTAAAGCCCCTTTTCCACCTATGGTCCCAGCTCGCCTCGGCACGGTTCAGGTTGGTTTTCCACTACTAAATAGTTCCTACTCAACATGGGCGGAGTCATCACTGCGACACACTAATGAGTGACTTATAAAAGCAGTTGTTTTCAGTGTAACTGAATCATAAGAATCAGTTGATTTAAAAATATTTGTTCAGTGCTTCCGCCATGACTGGAGCACAGACTCCGTCTGACACGATCACTGGACTGAAATACAGGGTTTGTGACGCTGCTCACGATCCCGATGAGCAGTGCTGTCGCTAAATACACCAGACTCCTCTGTTGAATATCCTTGGTAATTGGATTGCCAAGTCTTTTTAACTGATCAGTAGGGCACTGTTCCGCTTGATTATTTGTGTTGGACGTCTCTTCCTGTGACGGCGCTCTGACCTATCAGTGGCCTGCAGTCTGGTGACGTCATGCATAGTATCGGCTCAGCTTGCTTTGAACCTCATCAGAGCAGGTACTAAAGTACCAGGTACTATGTTGGTAGAATTGCAACCTAACCATAAACCATAAAATCAAGCACAGAGTGGCTGCTGGCTGTGAGTGGTTTGAGGAAGTCCACTGTAGCTGGGATGTTCAGGCCTCTTAAAGGTGACATAGAATGCTTGTATCACACATATATGTTAGTTATGGAGGTCTACTTAGATTTATGAACTTGTTTTCATGGTTAAAAACCTCCTAATTGCTGCAAACGAGCCAATCAAAATATCTCCTCAATGACGCTCTCGTCAGCCGCGCTGTTTCAGACCAAAATCACACCCCCAGAATGTGGACTGTGTTGTGATTGGCCAGCCAACGAGAGCTTTCCCACTGTCCTGTGATTGGCCAGGTACCTGGAAGTGACGTAATAGATAGGCCAGCTCTCAGATACACAGCTCCCCCTCTGGCACGGTGGATGCTCTGCATCTCAGCAGCTACAACGAGAGTAGTTCTTCTTCTTCTGCGGTTGAATGTACGCAACCGGATGTGCCCGGACTAGTGCCCGCACCAGGAGGCGCTACGGTGGTGAGAGGAGTGGTGAGGATTTCTGATGACAACATCAACATACGGAAGTGCCGATCCGCTTCGCAGAGCCCAGGAAAACAATAAAACCCTATTTTCTCAGCAGTGGCTGAACTGTTTGTTCTGAAACTTTAGGGTTTCATAAACGAGGTAATGACGCAGATACACACACAAACGCAGCGTTAATTGGAGCTTCCAGTCTATGTCGCCTATAATAGGATTCCTCCTGTGCAGGACCAATCAGCTCCCAGGATCCACTTAGACTCATTCACACCTCATTCACTCTAACATGCACACCTGCAACCCATCTCACTCACATGCACACAAGGAGAAATCAGTCACGACCCTGTGGTCCGAAACAGAACCGGAAACAGATCTGTAAAAATCCGATCAGAATCGAAAAATCGGCTCTTGTGTGTTTTGTTTTGTTTTTTGCTGTCCATATGCTTAAAAATCTGCTACTCAGAATGGATACAAACATGTTTACTGTCTTAAATGTATCCTGTCTCGTCCCTCCACCGAGCGTTATGGAAATCACCTCAGTTGTATTTTGAATAGACACAAACACCACCGCAAACATAATATAGTAAACCTGACACATTAAAGGCTCTGGTTATTGGAAACTGCTTTAATTACACATCACTGTAAATGTAGGATTCCATGCTACAGTTTTTAAGTCAGACTCTGTGATTATTGTTCAGCTATGTTTCTCTGTATGATGAGCAACTAGTGTGACAAAACAAAAGCCTGGAGCTCTCTCTCTCTCTCTCTCTCTCACTCTCTCTCCCACGCTCTGCCTCCCACCAGCATGAGCTCAACCACTGTGCTTGGTACAGCACAACCTGCTGCTCGTGTTAAAGCAGCAGTTACTCCTTTTTTCATACAGTACAGTTGAGGATCAGGCTCATGGTAGAGGAATGATTTCTTATTTATAGGGTGCTAAGGCTGGGTGATACAGCTTATAAATAATATCTGGATATTTTTAGACTATATCACAATGTAGGAGATGTATGGAGATCTAAAGCTGCACACAGGTCTATTCCCTGTGTCCCACCTACTCCTTGTCATTGACTGTTGGCCACATGTGTTTGCAGTTGGGTCAGTAATCAGAACACACTTCCCGACTGTTTCCAGAGTCGACTCAAAAATCCAAACGTGTTTGATTGACAGTGACTGAGGTCGGGTCTGTGCCACGCCGGCTGTCCCCAACTGTGAATCGTGGGTAAAATTGTCGCCGATCCCCAATTTAAATTGACCAAAGGTGTAAATGTGAGAAAGTGAATGGTTGATGGTCTCTGTGTGTTTGCCCTGTGATGGACTGACCTTGCATTTCAAACTGGACTTGACTCCCCGTGACCCTCATGTGGAAGATAAAGCAGTAGAAAATGTATCAGTGAATAATTTCATGGTAGGAAATTCCAAAGGCTGCAATTGGCTTGGAACCTTGTCGGAGCAGATACCAAGAAAAGCACCTAGTACCAGGTACTGTCCCTAATGGAAAAGCAGAATAAAGTTGTGCTAGTACTGTGTAATGGAAAAGGTCATTAATGGTCATTTTTTTTCACTTTGCTGCATCTTCTCTACACAAATCTGACACAAGCTGACTTCACACCCTAAAGGTAACATGGTGATTCAGAGTCAGGAGCAGCAAAAGCCTCTCTGTGAACTGTGCAGTTACATAATACTTTTAGAAGATGCCGCAGTGCAGTCTAAAAGGATGCCCCTGTAATAACTGTGAGATGAATATTTCATCGAGTTATATTCCCAGTGTGATTACTTACACGAGCGCACTGGAGCTTCCACTCACCCGAGCAAAACTGTCTGAACATGTTCTACGTGATGCGCTTCATCTCCTGACTCAATATTCAATTAAACTGACATTATTATTTTTTGCTTCTTTGATAATACTAATACTAATAATTAGAATAATTATCGTCCTGGCTCAAGAAGCAAGACTGAACGTGGACTTTGTCCATTTTCAGCATGGCTTCAAGACCGTGGAACTCTAATTGGAGAAACCTCTATTCTTTTACTGGATCTGCTCCAGTTCACTCACTACGTTTACATTCACAGTTTAATTAAGCTGCAGATGTAGCGCAGCAGAGTCTGGTAAAAAAAAAACTTTGATTTATTGACCGCGTACGTCTGACTCTGCCTCCATAGGTGGCGCTGTATGTGAGATGGATTGTGCTGTGGTTCTATTTCTATGTATTGGGGCTGTCAATCGATTTAAAAATGTAATTAATCACGAAAATGAACCTGAAGCTTATATATAAGCAGATATTTATTGATATAAAATCATGGAATGAATGTAGAACCAACACAAAAAAATTTTTTTTAAAGGGGACATATTATACCCTATTTCTCCAAGTTAAAATAGTTCCCGGGTGTCCTAATGAACATGTCTGTGACAAAATACCATAAGGATGAAGCACCATAGCAGTTCAATAACCCTGCTAAACCCGCCCCTTTCAGAATGCTCGGTTTTGTGCGTGGTCCCTTTACATGCAAATGAGACACAGGCAAACACACACCCACTTCTTACAGGGGGTTTCTGATTTGTCCTTTTTACTGCGCTCACACAGCTTCTGTTTCCTCCGCTCCATTCCTCTCACCCTCCCTCCACTAGTTCTCTGACAATATCAACATGGCAGTGTGTGCGGAAAACAGCGAGAGTGCCGTCACAGGAAGAGACGTCCGACACAAGGATCGAGCTGAACACTCCCGAACTGTAAATCAGTTAAAAACACTTAGGGACAGCACCACTGATCGCCACCGCTAATCGCTGCATAAACAGCTGCTGTATGTGACTGTATCAGACTGAGTCTGTGCTCGGTCATGGAGGACGTACGGAACAAATATTTATATATTAGGACGTGTCAGAATGGTCAGTTATGAGCTCCATTTGACCTTTTCTTAAAATTGTGTGTGTTTGTATGTCGGTGAAATACGGTTGCTGACTAAATACAGCGACCACTGGCCGCAGTCTGATGTGAAGTGGTGCGAACACACAAACACACGTTTGCTGACTTTATCCGGCACATTAGCTTCATATATAAAATGGAAGTTTGTGTAAAACACTGTGCTCCACTGTGCAGCCACCAACAGCAAACTTGTCCCTCCGCGTTGACATAATACCTCTCTTCCTCCCTCGCCAGCACTCTTGCAGGGACAAGGTGGAGCTAAGGTGGAGCTAAGGTGGAGCTTACTGGTGGGGTGGTAACATTCGCGGTTAAATGCGCTTGCTGCCGTCATGAGCACAGAGAATTCAACATCGCGTGTTTTATCGCCTATACTTACACTAAGGGGGACCACAAAAAAAGGACTGAGTATTCTTTTTCCACACTTTGGCGACTGGTAGGGCCTCCACAGTCCCAAATATAAGTATTAAAATGGTTAAAAAGTTGATTTTGCATAATATGTCCCCTTTTAATGGCTTTCTTTAAACTGTAAACCCAGTTTATCACCTGTGAAGTATGAATTTGGCACAAAAAAAGAGACTGAAATGCACACAAGTCAAGAGAGAAAACACAAACTCACATGGAGAGAAAGAGGGAGGAAGTGAAACAGCACGTGCACACACACACACACACACACACACTTCGGGTAACTTTTTAAAATGAAACATTCCGCCTCAAAGTCCGTCCTGATCCATTGTTGCGCCGCAGACTGTCCTGTATCTAGGATGGCTCGGTTTGACTTCACACTTCGCCACCGGAGTTAAACAAACTGCAATTTTATTACTTATGTATATATATATTTTTACATTTATATCAGATATCAAACTGTCCAAGGTGTAGCCCACCGATCACTCTGTCAGCTGAGATTGGCACCGCGTGACCCTGCTGTGGAGGATAAAGCAGTAGAAGATGGAGGGATCATATTGACATATATCAGCTTTTTATCAGCTAGGTTTAGAGGGGCGGGAAGAACTGGGATTCAGGTCTTTAAACTGTGAAGGGCAGCGTTTAACCTCTCAGTGTACAGCCTGCTGGAGTTTATGTGGTGTGGACCAGGCTGTCTGATATCTCACAGTGTCTGGGTTCCGTCTCACCTGCACGCTTGAAGGACACAGCCTTGACTATTGAGACACAGCTTGTATCACGAAACCAAGTCTTGCTTTGTACAACTGTCCTTTTCATTTGCTGCACTATGTGACTGGAACTTAATTACCAAAAACACATGCTATTATCTCTGTTTCTAAAGGCAATTCTTATAAATGTTGGGGTTTTTTTTGACACTGTATTTAAGTTTCTAAATACTTCATTGACATATGTGTTCCTGTTTTAATGTGTTGATGTATGTGTCTTTTGTTCTCACCCTCTTCCCTTATCTTTACAAGTTTTTGCTGGCACTTGCCATGCTAACATAAACGTGAAAATAAACGTTAAATAATAATAATAATAATAAAAAACATCCTTGTTTGTTATTTGAATGTAGCCAGTAGAAGAGGAGTGTCTTCTATAAATAGTTGTGGAGGAAATATGTCAGTTTTTAGGAGCTCTTGCCAAAGTTGGTGGGAACCTAAGTAGTACATTTTTGAGCAGTTCTTTCTCTGGCTCAGACGACTGGTGTGTGTTGGTCTCCATGGTCGTACTTGTGTTTACGGTGCTGTTGTCTGCGTGTGCATCAGCTGAGACTGAGCTTGTAAAGTTTAAGAGATGTGTCAGTGTTTCTGTCAGAATAGATGACAGTTAAAGGCGGCCACCGTTGTCTCGGACATCCCATAATCCTCCGTCACGGGGATTATATGACGCTGAAGTTGTGTGGTTGGAATTTCAAAGCCAAGACAGTGATGCCACACGGGGCAGCACCATAAATAGTCTTCGACAGGAAGTGATGTCACGGTGGAATGTTCTCCATCAAGAACCACGGATATGAAGTGAATGTTCGTTGCATCCCTATATTTTTTTATTTTATTTTAAAGTGATTGTGCACGTATATAAACATACTTATGGGCAGTATGTTGACGTCTTCTTTGCAGCAGTGTTACTTCATCTGTCTTTTCTCCTTCACCTCCTCTTTCTGTGTTGTGGTCTCGCCTCCCTCTCTTGTCTGCCACCTCCCTGCTTCTGATGACAAATATTTTTGTATTATACCCACTACGCCTCCTGCATACCAACATTCTCTCCGAACAGTGGGGAAAATGCAGTGGAAACATTTCTGCCCTTTTGTTGAAGCGGCTCATTGACCAGTTAGTGACTCACAGTTCCATACTTGACCTCCATCATCCTGTATCTGTGTTTTCTTCCCCCTCTAATGCAGATCTGTGTCTCCTCATCAGGTCATGATTCTATTAGTGGAGGAAACCATCAGTAGCACGACAGCAGCTCCACATCACTTTACTCTTGTGTAGAATGAGCCCCACTGCCTCTAGTGAGCAATAAAAGACATAAAGATGATTTACAGCTGACTTGGCTGCCATGGTAACACATCCATATCCTCTCCCACACACTCTCTCTCTCTCTCTCTAGTTTCCATTCCACCCATATGTCTGCTGTGTGCAGTGTGGTGCGGCAGATTCAGCCCAAAGCTGAGCTTGGATATTAAGTCCGTTTTCAATAGGTCAACTGTCATTATAATAACTTATTAGGGATCATTATATCACAACCTTGAGGATCTAAAGATACAGGCATCAGTTAGATACAGTCATTTTACACCTGTTAAACTTGATCTCTGCCATGTCTTACACTGCAAAACAAATCTCACAGCCCATTATTGATATTTTTACAGGTTTTCTGCAGGTTCTCCAGGTTCCTCTGGAGATCGTTGACTCTAAATTGACCTGTAGAAAATGAATGAATGAATGAATGAGTGCTTGTTCTGCGCCTCTCGTCATATAGAGTCAGTAAAAAGTAAAAAGTAAAAAGTCGTCAATTATGTTGATTCCCTATTTTTAAATTAATAAAATAACTTCTCCAATTTTATTAGCTCCTTAAATATGAACGTTTTCTGGTTTCATGCTTGTGAATGATTTTAGTTTCTGAGCAAAACAAGACATTTGAGAACATCATCAAACTCATTTTCAATTGTATTAAATCCATATATTGATCTGCCTCTCTCTTCACACCAAGGTTTACGCTGATTGAACTGTGACAGGATTCCAATCCAATCCTATCCAAAACATCCACAGGATAATAAAAAAATACATTAAAGCTCACGTGAGGCAATGAAATACATGTTAAATAAATGAATAAAATAAGGCCTAAAACATCATACCACACCATAAAAAAAAACAAGAAAAGCAAATTAGATAAATAAAAATGAGACGTCAACATCGAGCAGATTGGTTTTAGAATAAATAACTGAAATCTTTTTTTTCCTCTTCTCTCTGTGTTGCAGTCGAAAGAGAGGAGGTGCAGAAGAGAACCTTCACCCGATGGATGAACCTGCACTTAGAGAAGGTTTGATGAGATTTTTCCTGTAACTGTGCACGATACGTTAAATGCAGAGAAGGAATTTCCCTAAGGGGATAAATAAAGTGCAAAACATTCAATTAAAAAAAGAGAATCGATCGTCGTAATTGTTGACCATTCATTTAGTAATCAATTAATCAAATAATCTATAAAAAAATTCGAGTTTCGGTCTTGATGGTGTTGCTGTAACACCCATTGACATATTGCTAATGTGAGCTGCTAACAGCAGAGGAGGCTCCAGAGTGGAGATGGAGATGGGCAATCATTTGATTTTATCAATTAATTTGCAGTTGAAGTTTAGGGGGATTTGTTTTCTCTTTAACTCCCACTTAGTTAAGATACGAGGCTTGTATTCTGTTGCACTTTAACACAAATGGGAAATTTTGTTCAAATGGGAAAATAAAAGCTAAATAAAAGCAGAACTTGTTTGTAAAAAGGATTGATTGATATTGTAAATTGAGTTTAGTGTGATACAATGCTTAAGCCCTATGACTCTGCCCTACAGTGAAGTTGTTGTTGTTTCTGTTTCCCTCCATCACTCCTGTGTATCTACAGCCTAAGACTCATTAACCCGTCAAATGAAAGAAACCTCGAAATTGATAGACCACTCGGGACCGTTCACATTAAATGGAAAGTGCTGACTTGTAACTTATATAAACCCGTGGGCTTCCACAGAGGGTTCCCACTGACGGGCTGCTTTTGGTTTGGAGATTTGTTGTTTCACTCCTGAGCTTCTGTGTCGTTTCTGTCACGTGTTAAAATGGGAGCTGAGTTGGTGAGCGTGGAGGGAGTCTGATCAAGTCTTCTGTTTTCTCTCACACAATGAGCCTCTCTTTTAGTCTCTCTGGCTCCGCATCAAATCTCTAACCCACTGACAAACAATCATACATTTGTCCTCTGTTGTCTTAGGTCACTTTAACCCTGCCACTCTTCACCTATTCACCATTTTCACATTGTTTTTCATGTTTGTGCAGGGTTACTGGCTGATTTTAAAGCTACATCTGCATAGTTGAGGCCTGTGACAGCAGATTCTATAGTATGTGCACTCACTGGCCACTTTATTAGGTACAGATGACACCTGTTTAAGTGGCAGGAGTTGCACCACGTGTAGTTATCTGCTGCTTCAAAGGTGACGTGTGTTCATATGTAATCTTCATACCTTGAGATTTGAGTGATTGCTGCCCCTCTGTCATCTCAAACCAGTCGACCGCTGGCATCAACAATACATATATAAACATTGGTTGTTGATGTAAACACAGGCACACAAATATACTGTATGTATGCATATACACATATATAGGGTATGTATTATTTATGTATCCCTACTTCAACTACACATCACATCTTTTTTTAGACCATTCTCTGTAAACACGTGGGACGGTTGTGTGAAAATCGCTGTAGATCACTTAAATAAATAAAACAAAAAAAAACGCAATGTTGTGAGTTATGAGCAATTAAACAGGTGTACCTAATAAAGTGAATGTATTTGTTATGTGAAAATATAAAAGAAATGATTTAGTTCTGCTACAATGAAAAACAATTTCAATAATTAATCAGTTTAAGTGTTTGTTTTAATGGTTTGAGGTTGTTTGGTTTCTTTGCTCCTCTCTTGTTGTGTTAGTCAAACTGATTAAGAGCATCAAAAAAGTGAGATAGTCTCATTCATACCACCGTCTTTCATTACTCCAACATCAGCCCTCATAGGTAATTTATGAAAAATTCATATTTTTGTTATGTTTTCAACATTCCTACGGTCTGTCGTTTTGCCCTTATTTTCACTTTTCACCTAAACATCCAGGTATTTAATTGGAAACTTGAACTCATCATTTCAACTTCTCATTCATACCAAGTCATGTTGCCAGATTAGCGTCAGCTCGGGCAGAAAGCAGCAATCCCACTGCTATTTCTTCAAAAATGTACTCTAATATTGTATAGTAGTATAATATTTATATTTTCTTTGATTTTTTTAATTTATATCTTTTTCTATTTACATGTCTAGTTTGCGTTCTTTAAAATGTATTGTATTATAAGTGCTGTAACAAAAAAATATCTCTCTAATCTGCCCTTAGTGTGACCCTCCCATTGAGGTCCATGACCTGTTCCACGACATTCAGGATGGACGTATCCTCATGGCTCTGCTGGAGGAGCTGTCCGGATGCAAGCTGGTTAGATTCTTATGTTTGTGTCTTATTTTCACTTTAGCTTACATTCATTTCATGACTGGTTATTGTTTAAGCATCACTTTATCTGTCAATTACGTAATGATATTTTTTTTTCTTCTCATTCTAATCTATTTTCCAGCTGCAGGGATATAAGAAGTCCTCCCATCGCATTTTCAGACTCAACAACATCGCAAAGGTCCTGTCTTTCCTGGAGGAGAGAAATGTGAGTTCCACAGTGTGTCGGCTGTTGTGTCACTGGATGAAGGGCTGAACTGTTGAGTCATGTCAGGGTGTTGGTGTCCTCAGGTGAAGCTCGTCAGTATTGATGCAACAGATGTCGCTGATGGGAACTCCTCCATCGTCCTGGGTCTCATATGGAACATCATCCTCTTCTTCCAGGTAATTCATTCTTTCGAGAATTGTCTGTAGCGCACTTTATGATGTTTATTTGAACAGGCAATGTAATAACTTGAAAGACAAAAAGGAAATTCACAAATACACCAGCCCTAACTATATATTAAATGTCCATAACCTCCCACACACCTGAATATCCCATGTAAAAAAAAGAATGGCCCTAAAAAAACTATTAATAATAACTGCCTTTCAATGTTAGCAGTCACTGTGAGTCTGTTACATCACTGGGAAGAAATGTTAGCCCACTCCTTTTTTAGAGCAATTTTTTAATTTGACCACAGTGGAGGGTTTTTGAGGATGAACTGTCCATTTAAGGACTTGCCAAAGCATCTCCACTGGACTCATGTTTAGGACTTAAACGAGGACATTCAGTCCTGGACTTTATTGTGCACTTGCTTATGAACATTTTCCTTCAGGATTTCCTGCTCGGGAGCAGAAACCATGGTTCCGTCCAAGAGCTTTTGCATGATTTGTAGTGGCTCTCACAGTTGTTTGCTCTCCCAGAGCTTTAGCAATTGCTTTGTAGATGGATAGATTTTGATGACTTTCGCATTTGTTCCTGTATTTCTTTGCACAGTTGCATCATAGGGCCGGGCCCTGTGATTTCTAATTCATATGACCCAGCCCTACTGCATCATGTGATACCTTTTACCTTATGTCACGTTTCCAGGCAGCGTCATTATTTAATATTTACTCTGAACAGGTCAGACAGGAATTAATGCCTGGATGTCTGTCAAGGTTCTGAGTCATCCATGTCATAGTTAGATAGTCATCTTCAGTAGTTAGCCGCAGGCAACTGGACTTGCTTGAGTTAAGCTGAAGTTGTTTCACCTCTCATCCAAGAGGCTTGTGAAGGTAACAACCTGAAACCAGGTCAGGGCTGAATGACCTGCATTGTTTAACCCAACGACTCTCCAGACAGTTTTCCAGCCTATGCTAAATACCTGCACTTTTCCACCAGTTAGTCAGATGTGAAGAATTTAAAGTTTAAACCCTAAGCCACGTTTTTCAGGTGTAAACCAGTGTATCTAGTAATGGAGTTTGAATGTTCTCCCTGTGTGTTTGTGGGTTCTCTCTGGGTTCTCTGGCTTCTCCCACATTCCAAAAACATGCACATTTGGGATTAGGTAAATTGGACACTCTACATTGACTGTGAGAGTGAATGGTTGTATTTGGCCCTGCAATGGACTAGTGAGCTGTCCAGGGTGTACCATGTCTATCGCCCTATGTCAGCTGAGATTGGCACAGCTACACCTGTGGCAGGATAAAGTGGGAGAAAATGGATGGATGGATATAAAAATCTAATTATGCCATTGGCTTTCTGAGTTCACTCTTGCATCACTAGCACACTCTTCTGTCACCTTCTTGTCAACAACTGGACAACCACAAGCAAGACTCGTTGTCCCAGACTCCTCCCCCATTTAGACAGAGCCATTGCTTCATCACCTTACTCTCTCCGTCACTTGAAGTGTAGTATAAGCGACTGAGAAGCTCGTCTCACTGAGCACCTCACACAGCATTTGATAGGTGCTGTTCCACTGTGTACTCACTCCAAACTGATCTTGGAAAGACTCTAAGCGGGAATAGACGCGTGCTAGCTGCAGTTTTTACATGCGTCATCACAACATCCTGTTTTGGTCGTGTTGTTTCAGTGTTAAAAGTCTTTTTCGGTGCATCTCTACTTCTTACTGAAGATAATGTTTGGATGTGACTTGTGACATGAAACCCAAATATTAATCATAATTGGTTAATAGAGCTGAACAATTAATGGTTTTCAAATCAGCATTTGTTAATTGCATTTTAAACAATGCAGTTAACAAATCGCAAAAGGCAACAATTAAATTGTTCAATTCTGGATTGCTCCACATTTTATCCCATAATGTCTAAATGTTAGAGAGAATTAAAATATTTTCCATTTTCATCCCATCAAAGGAATCACTTCTTATTTCGGTTTCTCCATTTAGAGGTTGGTCACCAAAATGGATCATCTACCTCCATCTGCATCCATCATCCTCACAGTAGAGTACAGTAGTTATTATTTTGATCTCCATCTTTTTGAAAAAATAGTTTTTAGATATTTTTACCCAAATTATTTCACCTTATCAGTTAACAACTCCCCTAAAACATTTATAATATTTCGAGGGGGAGCTGTGCCAATCTCAGCTGACAGCTCAGCTGGAGCGATAGGCGGGGTCACACCCTGGATATGTCGCTAGTTCTAGCTATTATATTGAATAATATTTGCACACCTGAAGCATTTAAATTTGACAAATATACAGAAATGCACTGAATCTCCTAACCCTGCTTTAGCTTTGGAACCAGGACTCCGACTGCTAGCATGTAGTTTATCTGGCTAGAAATAACAGTGGAATTATGATTAGCAAGGTTCACTGTAGAGGATGGTGCTCATAATGTAAAGTAACTAATCATTCAAACCGTAATCTTTCTGTCTGCCTCCAGATTAAGGAGCTGACTGGGAACATCAGGAGTCAGTTCCCTTCCTCCTCCAGTCTGTCGTCCATCCCCACCAGCTCTGACTCTGACACGTCCCTGTGCAGCACACCGTCAGATGACAGGCAGCTGCTGTCCATGGCCATAAAGGAACAAAGCAAGGCCATTAAGAAACTCTTACAGTGGGTACAGAAGCGAACACGCAAGTAAGTATCGCCAGACTTTTGCTCCAAGAATTCTGTTTTTTTTTTGTGGTAATTTGTAGCAGCCACACAGTGGAGTAGTGGTAAGCACTGTTGCCTCACAGCGAGAGAGTCAACAGTTCAGATCCCGGTGTAAGTGAGGGCTTTCTTTGGGGAGTTGTTGCTGTCAAAGTTTTTCCAACTCGCACACATTTCAGACATTGACCAAACAAGTGGACACTGTGGGCAATATTTCACTCACTTAAAGACACAATCCCTAAATTGTGAGTAGGGTGAAAGAAATGCAAGTTTCACTTTGTGTTGAGCTAACGGGAACGGCTAACGAGATGCATTTACAGACCTTGTTAAATTTGGATTACTTCTGCAAGATCTACAGCATGTTGAGCTTAGAGGAGCAGCTTCAAGATGCATTCAAGAAACCTCGTAAATGTTATCACTCCCGCAAGCACACATGAAGTCCAGTATCTAAATATAATTGACGAGTTGTATGCAATGTATGCAACCACAACCACAACCACTTCTAATGTGACACTATAATGTGTCAAGTGGATTTGTCACTTAAATTCAATAATGACATGACTGAGCATGGATCTTTTCTCAATAAACCCTATAACAATCGCTTATAATGGAAACACAACACACTGTACTGAATCTATGCAAGGATGTGTCTGTTTTTACTCATGTACAAGGATTTTCCTGAATCATATAAACTTAAATTTCAATAATATTAATTCACCTGCCATCGGCGCTGTGTTGGAGTTAAACCCATCATCAACAAAACTCACTCATATTACCACAATATGAAACTGTTCTTGCCTCTCTAACACTGTTTCTAACAATGTAAACATACTCCTTGTTAATAGGTATGGTGTAGCTGTGCAGGACTTTGGGAAGAGTTGGACCAGTGGTCTGGCCTTCCTGGCTGTCATCAAATCAATCGACACCAGCCAGGTAGACATGAGGAAGGCCTTGCTGAGGAATGCCAGGGAGAATTTGGAGGACGCCTTCAGGATAGCCCACTACAGCCTCGGTATCCCACGACTCCTGGAGCCTGAGGGTAACTTTTACACATTAACCTGTGATAATTAGCCTAAGTAGCGATGCTTCTTTTTTGGCAACAACCCCATTTTTAATAAAGTCTTATAAAGTTTAATAAAGGGTTTAATATACACCACTAGTAAATGCAGTTGAGCAAGTATGTTAGACCAAAACAAAGCAATTGTGACAGATCTAATGCCTATTCTGTCAGGTCACTAATTAAAACAGATTTGTAACATAATGTTACACAATGAGCCTTCTATCCAAATATTATTTTTTTATGCACCCCCGACATATCGCCATGTCAGATATTGGCAAAAAGTCCATATAATGCATCCCTGGAAAAGGGCTAGTCAGACCAATTAACCCCGATCTTGTCTCTTATTAATACTGATACTGAAATAGATACCAATACTTTTACTCAAACTACTCTATGATTTGAAGAAAAACAATCAAGATGACATGAAATTAAAATGTCCTCTTTCTTCACAATGGACATGATAGACATGATGAAATGCATTCAGCTTTTGATTTTAATGAGAATTTACTTCAGACGAGGCCACAGCAGTGATTCACCTCGACAGTCTCTCTGGATCTGTGGGGATCCGGTAAAGTACGCTCCCGTTACCCTGTCTGTGACTGTTTTGTCACAACATCTATCCTCCATCTTCACTTTTAGCATATAAACAGCTGGTGAAGAGACAAGTGTTCTGACATATTGCCTGATTTATGTGCTGTCTAGTGTCTACTGTATATCGGTGAGATAAACCTGGTTGTGTAACATCAGTGTCTGGAGCTCTATTATATTGTTTGCATGCATGCAAAGTACATTTCAAAATAAACAGCCATAAGTAGCACAATAAATAGTGTGATGACTTCACCCCATGTAAACCCAGCATAAGTTCAGAGACCTGATGAGCAAAAGCATGCACTGTATGTTATGTATATTATTGTATTATAATGTTAATTGCAAAGCCTTCAATTGCTACATGACCAAGTACTTACTCCTCTGCCATTCTTGCTTGATACAAGAGAAGGAGAAAGTTTCTTGTTATAATAAGATTGAATTCTTACTTTAAAGTCGACTTTATTGCCTGATTGAACATTTTGTGATGTTTACATCAACAAGGGATGAATCTGGAGTTGTCGAGGCTCTTTGAGGTGCACTGCTGCAACAGGAGCTCTTATTATGATTATTCTGATCGATCACTGCACATGTTTATGGTTTAATTTCATTCATTTCATGCACTTCGCAGCAGCAATGAGGCGTGGTCAACCAGTTCATCGTTCATTTCTTCACACAAGTCAGAGTGAACAACATCAGAACAAACAAATTTACCAACATATACTGATAATAAATAGACCTTTACATTTTGATTAATGAATCTAGTAGATCAGACTTGTGGTGTGTTTGGGAGTGTTACTTAAGCAAACTAAGTCGGCGTATGGGGCTTATGAGTTAAAAAACATACTATCAATGACATGAAATGTCAGTGCATTACAAGTGTGTGCAAGTGTGCTTTTTCATTTGCCCAGATCTGACTATCAATACACCAGACGAGCAGTCGATTATTACATATGTGGCACAGTTCTTGGAGTACTTCCCTGGCATGGAGGAGGTAAGAATCCCCCACTTTCCCCTTATGCATTTGCATATTTTCCTTGCTCCATTCAATCTGTAAATAAAATGTATTTTGTCTATATATATATTGCTTGTGTTACTGGAAACAAAGAGTGTGAGCATTCATTGACATACACTAACTTCTTTCTTCCCCCAAACTCAGCCAGAGGAGCCCTGCCAGCTGATTGAACGAAGTGTCTCCATGGGCCGACTCAACTTCCGCGACAGTGATGCTGACAGGGCGAGGAATGACCCTCACCAAAGCAGAGTAAAGGAGCGATCTTACCGGTTCCAGGGGGATTATGTTCCACCCCCACCCAAAATCTTAATTTCCTCCGTGTCAGAAGACAAGAGTGCCACGTCAACCCGTTTTACTCCAGCTGCAGCTCGCTCATGGTCCACTGAAGACTTCCTCTCAGATTCCCCTCACATGGAAACAATCTCCAGCCATGTGGTTGAGGACACAAAGGAGCCGATCATTGAAGACAAACTATCTTACACTCAGTCTACTACTAGCTCTTCAGTGCCTGAGTGTGTTAATACTGATTCTGTACTTGGTGACTCAGCAGTCAGTTCACCAGAGTCCTGGATCGAGAGCGATTTTGGGGCAATGTCGGAGAGGTTTTGTGAGAGCCAAAGTGACATTTCTTTGTGTGACAGTGGAACAGTCTGGGACGTGTACCATGCCATTCCTGTAGATGTTACTCCCCATGATGAAGGATTTGTCCCATCCTTAGACGATAGAGACGCCGATGAGCAATCGTATGAGCATAATGAGACTGACTCAAAAGCATCAGTGGGGAGAACACAGGAACTAAGTGAAGGAGATTCAGAGAAAAAGGAAAAAGAAGGTGAAGTACTGACAAAGACAGAGGCAAACCAAGATGTGGTACGAGATCAGATCAACGATGAACTCACAGAAGAAGCAGATGCTCAAGAAAAGGACGAAAGGCTAGAACCTTCTTCTGAACTGTATGTTTGGCCAGATGTGCTGGTCAACACTGGTGCCCATCCCCTTGAAATGGAGAACACTAACCAGTCTGGCCTCGACCTCAATGATGATCTACCAATCCCAGACCATTTTGGAGAACTTACGAAACAAACCAGTGTTGAAGAGAGCACTTATAAGGAACATGAATGTTTACGGGAATTGGTGGATTCCTTTGTGGATGCACAAGGCCATGAAGGACCAATGAATGTTCAAAATGAAAATGTGAAAGTGTCTGAGGAGGAGGCTGCAGTAGAAACTGAATGTCGAAAAACAGATTATCCTTCTGGGGAGGATAGGGACGATAGGGACGATTCAAGACTTAAACTGGAAAAGGACGAAGGGGTTTTGGAAACAAGTCAAGAAGTTTTGGTGTACCGCCTGCATCTTCAAGAAAATAGTCTCACAGATAGAGATGGAACTTTGCTAAACACAAATACAACTAAGCAAGAGGGAGCACCAAGTATTCCTCTGATCTCCATTTCCACAGAGCCAGAGGAAGAGGAAGAAGAGGAGAGTGAAGAAAAAGCATGTGACAAAGACGGACAAGCTCAAACAGGGGGTGAAGAGATGCACCAGCCAGAGACAACTGGACTTGGTGGAACCGACCCAGATGTCAGTGTCTCTCATAATTCAAGTGAACTGAATGGTGACTCAAGTCATGACGATCACAGAAATCCTGTTGAAATGTCTTGGCATTTAGATGATGCAAATGAACCCAGTCTAATGAATTCTTCAAATCCAGACACAAGCATTCCATTCACAATGGATAACATGGAAATAGGTGAACCCAATCAAGAATGTCAGCATCTTCAAGACACTTGTGAGACAGATGCCACTGATAAGGAATTAACTGGTTGGACTCTTTCTTCACATGACACATCTCAACCTTTGAATACTGACCAGGACTCACGAGACACTGTCTCTACTAAAACACAGCAGAGCCTGTTCAATCCAGTAGAGTCAGAGTTGACCGAGAGGACGGGGATTTTATGTCATGAAACGGATAATGAGTCCAAAAACGTGGATTTCCTTTATGCAGACTTTGATCGAAGTTCTCCCGCAGAGGATGTAGTTGACCTGATTGAACCCATGGATCTGTTCTACCCAGACAAAGAGGAACTCCAGTTCACTGAGCCACTTTACACTGAAATGCAGAGTTGGCCTTCTGTTTTGAGTGTGTCTGCTCTTGAACCAGCACCAGCTTCAGAGACCTTACTAGATGACCAACCACTCACCCTTCTTTGTGAGGACTGGAGGAATGGAGTAGATTTGATGCAAGACAAGGTAAATGTGAATTTACTAAGCAATGACTCTTTTCAACTCCTTGATTACAGTTTCAGATTAGCTTTAGATGTAACAAGTAACCAAGTCACTGTTTGGTTAAGTTTATATTGACTAAGCTAATAGCATAGCTCATCGTGTAGCAGATAAATGAAATATTTTGAATTGGCACAATCTGATTTTTTAACCTCAGTTAAATAGGCTAGAAATCTTCTTTCAATGGCCACAATGAAGTAACCTTAGTTTTAGTCAAATTTGGATTCAGAATGTGTATATTGTCTGACCTACAGGTACCCATTTTCATATTTTTTCATACTTCATGCACCTCCCTTGGAATAATAAACATTTATAATATAATAAAAAAATTTTGGATTAGAAAGAAGTTTGAAAGATCCAGTAGAATCAACGAGATGAATAATTCACAACAAATTGCAGACCACCTCCTCAGGTGACAACCCCTGACCCACTGCAGTTTCACTGTGGTTTTTTTTTTTTTTTCAGACTAATCACTGCTCATACATTGACTTATTTGTAGTTACCACCACCATATTAACACTGATCATTACATTATTCCATTTTTTGTAATGGCTAAAATTATTGATGTGCAATTATGTGTGTATGTGCATATGTGTGTATATATATATATTATATACATATACTGTATGTATATATATATACACATATACATATATCTATATATACATATATATACACACATATACATATACATATATATGTATATATATATATATATGTATATATATGTATATATATATATATATATATGTATATATATGTATATATATATATATATGTATATATATGTATATATATATATATATATATATATGTATATATATATATATATATATATATATGTATATATATTTATATATATATATATATATATATATATGTATATATATATATATATATATATATATATATATATATAATATGTATATGTATATTGGCGTGGCATCACTTTGTGTCTTTGTATAGGGTGGGTAGAACCATAACTGATCTCATGTTATCACAAGAGACTGATCAAGGACATATTTTAATGTCAGGTGTGACAGGATAACATTCATTTTCTGGGGTGGCCTGTTGGAGATGGGCAATACCTAAATTCATTCTAGATCAGATTAAAGAAAACTAGATCTGGTTATGGGGAAACTGGTGTCCGATAAGAACTTGAAATCTGGGATGTAGATTCCAGAATATTCTTTTATAAAGGAGATGATTCAAGGAATGTGGTTCTGCATTACAAAGAATAAAACTAATATATAAATGAATAAAACACCAATGAGACTAAATTGTCTGCTCGTTTAATTGTGGAAGACATGTGGCCGACTCCATTTACCACAAATAATAGCTATCACACAAAACCACCACTACATGTAGAACTATGTAGGTAGAAGAAATATACAAATGACGGTCATTTAATAAAGACAACGGAGCAGTGTAATACACATGAGGTGCTATGGTTGCCCTCAATCACTGTTCTCATTGAGGTCCTCTCACCACTGATGTGCATGTGCCATTATTCACATGCTGACCTCAGACGCCGAGCATAGGGAACCTCGGATAATTCAATAAAAAGTTTCAACTTCACATGAAGTGACAGACCAACCCTGCAAGGGCAACAAAAACATTCTCCTATACTTAATTAAGCGACGACAATATTTGTCCCTGTTTCTTGCTCTTATTAGGTGATCACTGGGATCAATCAAGAATCCCATGAGCTTTTGCATGGGGAGAAGATCAGAGGACCCTGGGGTGACGGTGTTCCAGCAGATCACAGCGATGTCAGTGAGACTGAACAACAGAGCTCAGGCTCTGCTGTGGAAAACACAGAGCCTCTGAGGTAAGTTTTCTATTCTTAGTCCTGGAACACTGAGAAACACTCTTTTCCCTGAGGGAAACCACTGTTATGGTAATGGATGGAACTGCTTTGAGTAGTTTTCTTTAACATGTAGAACAAAGTTTAACCGTGTGGGATGTTGAGGGAAATTAATAAAACCATATGAGGGTTTAAAGGAAGACATTAAAGTGTAACTTCACTCTCAGGTCTGCTATGCTGAAAGAAGGCCAAAATCTAAAAATAAGCTGCTTGTGACCTGTGACCTAAATCCAGTTTGAATTTTCTCCCTCTCTTGGGGTCGCCACAGTGGACAATCTGCATATTTTTGATTATTTGTGATTTTTTTACCCCAGATGCCCCACCTGACACAACCGTCTCATTTATCCAGTCTTGGGACTGGCATTAGTCCACAGGATGTGCCCCCCACCCCCATATACATATATACATACATATATGTATGTATATATATATATATATATACATACATATATATATATATATATATATATATATATATATATATATGAAGAAAGAAACAAAACAAATGTTTTATCGATGATTGTATTTACGTAATGCAGGAGTGATGGAATTTACAAAGTTTCTTGAATGCATCTTGAAGCTGCTCCTCTAAGCCCAAGATCCTGCAAATGTGATGCAATTTACTAAAGTCTTTGAACGCACCTTGTGAGCTTGAAACACTGTAAACCCTGTATTACTTTGACTATCTCTCATTGAGTTCAGAATATTCAACAAATAATACTGTCAAATATCAAAAATTAATAACATTTTTGCTAGAACCTTATATGGTCTGTCCAACTGTCCACACCATTGTTTTTGTCCTTTCAGGAGTGACGTGGACCGTCCCAGCCAACGAGAGGATGTTGACAGTCTGATCCCTACAGTTCTCCGTCACAGAAAGAGGGCGAGCCTCACAGAGTCTGCGGTTAGTTTGGCATTTCCCTCCCTCTGGAGAATATACATCCTTGGATAAATAATCTCTGTGATACTGTGTTTTCCACCCCAGCAGGACTGTCAGAGAGCTGTAACTGCAGCAACCAGAAGAGCTGATGAGGCTGACACGGTCTGGTAAGCAAATGCAGAACACATCCAAATCGTCCTGACATTATTGTGGCCAGGCTTTCATTAAAGGAGCAGTGTGTAGGATTGCATGGCAAGGCTGCAATGATGATTTGATGGTTAATTGATCTTGTTAAAATGTTATGCTCTATGTTTTTGTGATAATGTAGTTGGAGTGACAGCTCAGAGCTCTATCTCATTCTGCTGCTCTGGCTCCTGCTCTACTGCTTTTGGCTCCTGCCACAGTTGGACCTGAAGACACTGCCCAGCCTGCTGCTCAACTTTAACCACTGAACACACACATACACACACACACACACACACAGCTCAACTGCCACTCTCCTGTTTTCATTACACTGATTGTAAAGGTAAATTGAAGGCATTTAAAAGATTTCTATTTGAAGCAACTATAAATTTCAGCTCATTGCTGTATCTGTTGATGTGGCTTTAGAGTGATATCTGTATGACAAACTGTAAGAACCACCTCTGGTTAAAAGACATCTGCCCTGAAAAGTTTTGGGAGATAAAGTCATTAAATAAAGTGAAATTAGTTGCAGCTATTGTCACAATAACACTTTCACCTGTAAAAATAGCCTTTACCTCCAAAGTACTATTTCATCATGACTTTTATTGTGAAACCGTTCTCTATTCATAACAACTTCCACTACTAACTAACTGTTGTTTGATAGTGTTGGAAACACAAACACACAAGCATCACCCCAGCTCTTCTTTATGGATGATGGTTGCGATAGAATATGTATTTGTAATATTTTATGGCTGATGAGATGTATAAATCGATTTTTAAAAAGTTTTATGATACAGAAATATTTAATGTGATTGCCTTTTTTTTGCTTGAGCCTGAAATTGCTTTACAATGAAATATATTTCTATGTTATTTTGAACAGTGTCTATAATGAAGGTTTATTACAAATGGATACTAAATATGATTTTCATCATAATAGTCATCAGTCCATCCCAAAACATGACTCTACTTTTACACAGGCTCACAGTACATGACATCAGGGTTGGGGTTAGAATGGTGGCGCATGTGTGTTTGTTAATAGGATATTTGAACTTTTAACACTGTAAAAAGTAGAGCTGGCTCCAAATTCTGCTGTATTTAATGATTGCACACTGTATTAAGTATACTAATCATAGTATATTGTAAGCAATGAATGTACTTTATTGTAATGTACTAACACAAAACTTACTGACACTTACGCCTCATTTCCACATAGCCGTGTGTCGGTGTTGATTACTGTTTTAGCCTCCGTTCGTCATCATAATATTTCTCAGTTCAAATTTGTGTCCTGTAAATTCAAAGTTTGAATTTTGATGTGGATTTGGAACATACCGTATGCACTTCGAGTAGTTTCTGCACTTATTATAGTCAAAATGTGTAATTTTATAAATCAAATATGTAACACACTTTATTTAGTTAAAACATGTACATGTACATATACAGTGCATATATATCCAGCACATTTTCTCACCCATCTGGCACAGCCATCTGGAGCAATGTGGGGTTAAGTGTCTTGCCCCAAGGACACATGGCATGTTGACCTGTAATCAGGAATGAAACCCACCATCACTGTAGGAATGATTTTCTGAGGGCGGAGTTTGTAGATGACGGACACAAACCAAAATTATGTGGAAACAAGGCGTAAAGCTGCAGTAGGCAGATTTTCATTTTTCCACCGTATTTTTTGGCATATAACAATAGACGGACACAAAAGCTAGGAAACTTGTTGATTGTTCAGCTAATTATTGTCCATGTTTTGGCATAGACCATATATAAGAAATATAGGTCACTTAGTTTGTGTAAATCACTAGTTTTAGCTCTTTTTAAATAGAACATGATGTACATTTTGTAAATTTATAGGAATGAGATGATAAGTATGACACATATGATTGGACACCTGTGTGATTGACAGCTGGTACCGTCCAATAGGAGCCTGGTTGCACATGGTGTCTGTGGATTTCCTTTAAATGGGAGTTTTTTTGTTTTTATGTTTAACCAGAAGACTGCATGTCTTTTTATATTCAGTCTATGGATGGAGGCTATTCGTTCTAAGCCCCTCCCACCAAATGAGTACCAACAGACCTATGTACTTAATATACAAGGCAATCTCTGTATTTCAGAAAGGCTCCACCCACATTAACATGTTTAATTGCATTTGTTGTCCAACCTTCTTTAAGACTCTTTTTCCATATGTTTTTTAGTTTTCTTTTTTTAAGTTTAATCAGTCGTCACTGAAACCAGAATAGCAAACCTTTAACTTTAATGCAGAATAGAACAGCTAGTAGGAGGCACCCTCTCTCAAAAACTCTGGTCACAGACCACATTTTCTCTCAGCTAGAAACTGATTCTAGAGGAGGCAAAGTCAAGTATTACATTATGATGAAAGGTTGTTAAGCAATTCTTGATTAGTAATGCAAAAAAGAAAAAATTCTCTATATAACTTACAGAATACCACTGCCAGTAAAACTTAACAACAAAAGTGGATTATTTTTTTGTCATGTGCATAAGTGTAAAATTATGGCACACCAATGTGCTAATGGTGTGTTTGATGCATCCACTCCCTTTACCAAAGTTGTCCTAAGTTTGAGTTCCCTAAACACAACCATGTAAACATTACTCATGCTTTTGGTTGCCACAAGTACATGCTTAACACTGTGCTTTTCATCAATTTCTCAGGAAATAAAGTATGAATCTTGATGTAAAAAAAAAAATGCCGTAAAGAGCTCTGAGTTTGTATAATTGGCACCAATTCTCTTCGAAGGAGCTATACACGGGAATTTTACTGTCAATGAGGAGAAGTTCAGCAAAGTTTTACTCAAGAAATTTGGTACATCTTCATTTCAGCCAACAGCCAGTGTTGATTTAGGATTTGACTGTATATAAGATCACTAATGCTCTGGGGCATTGGGCTAAGAGAGGCCCCTGAAATTAGCCGAGTAACTAAAGCTGCTTTCACTCCTGCACCGGATATTTTTTTTCTTAAATTATCCTTGATCACAGATTAACACATACATATATATATATATATATATATATATACCTTTGAATTGCAAAAGTGGCTAAAGTTAACCATGCACACCCACGTCAACTATTTCATAAGTGTTGATTGCACAGATGATTCTATTCCAAAGTTTCCCAAAGATACACTGTGTACACAGTCGCAGGACCATATCAGCCCCTCCCCCACCACCACAGACTTCTGAAAGGACTGTGTCAAGGTATATCAGCTTTTGTTTTATATTGTGCCCTCAAACTGCAAATTACAGCAGTAAAATGAAATACATTGTTTTTATCAACATACATCTTGTGTGTTTGTTTAGTTCTTAATTCTTACAGTGCCGATAGATCGTTCTGGAGCAGCAGGTTGCTGTTTTCATTACAAATAAGAAAAACTGTATCGAGAGGATAGATTGTAACAGGAAAGTGTCAAGGGAGTGAGCAAAAGGAACTGAACCACACAAATGAAGCCTCAATATTTGGGGAGTCTGATTTATACCAGATGAAGTGCTGCTGTAGTATGTACTTGATATTTATTTCTCATGAGCAGAACTCTACATACAGAATGTCTGATTATTTTCATAATGATCTCTGCATTGAGAGGTCAAAAATGTCTAATCACGAGTGTGGTCATATAAAAGAAAATGGTGTCACAGGAATTAGAATCAAAATTACAATACTTAATTAATTAATTACCAGTGGAATATCACACAGAGGATATATTATTTACATGTCCTCCTAATTTTAAGGTGTGTTCTTTCCATCTATTAAGCCTTCCATTAGTAAAAATTATTAGTTCAAAAGCCAGGGAGCATCTGGCTTTTCACCATGCTTATAATAACCATCTCCAACCAAATTTCAGGTCATCCAAGACAAATAAATGTGAAAGGAATACAACCACTGCCATCTTCATGGTTATGCATTATTGTGCCAAATCTTCACTGAAATGGCTGCAATGAATGAAGTAAACAGGCCAAATGACTGCACATATTTATCTGTCACTCCATGCTCTCCTTTTGTTTGTTTCAGTTTTGTTTTTTTACTTTTTCTTGCTCCCAATATTGTTCTGCAAATGTCGACGTTAAACCTGTACCTGTATTTACAAAAACAGCACGAGGTTATGACTGACACTGTCCACACACCTTCATGCTCCCTGGATTCCCTGTACACTGTACTGAACAGTCCCTTTACTCCATCTATTGGTGCTACCACAACATTACTATGAATCACCTTTACGTTGACTATTTAAACTGCATCCATTGTCCAAGGACCCTTTTTTCCCTCAACTCATTTTACTTTTCACAATATAAAGAAAACAAATTTATGTTATGACTTTTCCATCATAAACACAACATATTTGGTATTTGACTTCACTGAGGTTGTTGTTTTCCCCACAGAAATACAATTTAAGTTTTTATACTCGATTAAAACCGTATTTGATATTGTTTTACTGTGATCATGTTGATGGCCATATCACTCAGCAGTTGGGCTGCAACAATTAGTTGTTTTTTAACAATCTTGTATAAAGTACCTAAAAGGGATATCTTACCAGAAAATTACTTTGGTAGAACTTGTCAAGAAGTCACCTTTTTACAACATAAGTAAAAGTCTTAAAGTATATGACATGTACTGTACTTAATCATCAACAGTAATGTTCTGATATAAAATGTATTTAAGTTTTAGAAGTAAAAGTTTAAGCAACAATTACCAGCTCTTCTTCTGATTTTATGTATTAGTAACGAGTAACAAAGATAGTTAGGGGAAATGCATTACAGTAAAAGTACACATTTTATTTAGGAAATGTAGTGGAGTAAAAGTAGAAGTTATGAGAAATATAAATATCAAAGTAAAATATCCATTACAACATTGATTATTAATCAATCAATATGTCAACTAATTCGGTTTGAATGTTTCTTTAAATAATTAGAACAAGTTGTCACATTTTTCAGCGTCTTAACGGATGTTTTCTAGTTTCTTTGATTCACATAACAAAGCAATTATTGGGCCCCAATGTTGCCCAGAACATAAAATAATTAGGGCCGGTCCTGCTTGCTGTCATCTGGTCGTAAGTCAAGGACCGGCAGTTACGTCATTTCCTTTTTCGTCGTAGCAGAGGCCCTAGTGAAAGGAAGTGGTCCCACCGTGAACGAACAGTCACCATATCGCTAAGGCAAGGGTGACAAGCAGTGAGGATTTCCAACTAATGCTTTCAATTGTATTTTTTGGACAAAAAACCCAATAGAAAAACACAGCAGGTGAGAATGTATGTTCTGCTGTACAGTTCTTCTTTCTCTAACACCTCCTCGCTCTCTTGGCCTGGGCAGCTATTTGCTAGCTAGCGTTGTAGCTGAGTGACACGGTGCTGGTGCATGGTGGATGGTTTTGTTGCAGTACACGCTGCAGTTGTTGGCCGAAGTCGCGTTCTGTTGAAGTCTAGTAGCTTCACGGGTCACAAATGATGTGGCAGCAGCCAAGCACATACGAACATAGGTGGCTTTTGTGATTAAAGCAGCAAGGTCAGTATTTGTTTCCGGACAGGCGCGAATAAATATTAGCTAGCCATGCTAGGTGATAGTAGCCTGTGTAATTCTGCTCCAGGGGTTTCACTCATTGCTATATGCAACGATTGTTCCCAGTAACAACTAAGCTAAAAGGCTGTCGGAGACGTGGCTCACATTATTTGTTTAAATCTTCATTTACACTGTATCCATGTTCCACTTTTCCACTCCAATTGCTTTGTTTCTATGTGGTGTCAAACATTAAATAAGATATATTCATACATTACACTTCAAAGCACAAGGTACTGTATGTATGTTAATTCACCATACATTTATGCTCATAAGTAATATTAGTTGCTAAAATACTGTTGGTCATCAACCTCTGTAAAACATCAGCTCCCCACTTGTAGGACTGCATGGATTTAGGTAAACCTGCAAAATGCATATGTATCATTTCATGTTGCAACGACTTAACGATTTGCAAACAATATACATATTATAAGATACATTGGGTTTGCAACTAACATTTTTTTAGGGAAAAGCGATGGTTTAAAGAATACAATGCAGTATAGTATCGTTATACTGTACCAATATTTTATTATTGTAAATTGTATTTTCCACAATGTGATTGTTTTGCATAGTTAAAAAATACCTGCAGCAGTCCACATACTGTGTGTCTGCAGTGAATTACAATGTCAGGTGCAACATTTGACAGGTTTTCTTAACTGTGTTTGTCACTTCTTGCAAATTCCAACAGATATTACAGAAGTGAGATGGGTTAGTGCGGTTAGCCAGAGATTTATGAGCAGACTCTCCTGTGGGAATATAAGTTGAGTTTGGAAAAAAGCAATTAATTGCTATATAATGTTATAGATCGCAATATTTGCAATATTGTACACGGGCATGGTATTGTGATAATATTGTCTTGTGAAGTGATTTGATATTGCGAGTCTCTGGTAATACTCACCCTGAAAGATGGTATCCTGTGCAGATTCACCAAAATTAATGAATGCTGTCTGTATAAATGCAAGGAATGTCACAAAACTATCCCAACAGTTTGCTTGACGGTCTTAAAACTTGGCAAATGACTTTCTAAGGGCACCTATTTGTGCAATGCTGACTCCGAGGGTGTTTAGATAGAAATTAATAGAGATATTTGTGAAATTGCAACAGATGGATTACGGTTTTGCTGAAAAATTGAAGTTCTTCATTCCCATCTTAAATCTTTGGCTGCAACAGTTATTTTATTAATCAATGACTGAATTAATTTTCAGCTATTTTGATAATTGATTAAGTATTATAACTTATGTGGTTTTTCAATAATTAAAACTAGCTTTCTAATTTTTTCTTATGCAATATTATGCATGTTGATGTTGTGTTGGAGGGAAATCTTTGATATTTTGTGCAGCTGTACTACCTAGCTAAATACTTGATTCTATGACTTGATTTTGTTGTGAATAGAGGAAAAAAAAAATCAAATCTGATAGCAAGATGGTGATTTTGTGTTGTTCATTTCTCAGGACACACCCACGTATTTTTATCCATGCTTGTGTCTTATAATTGATTCTGTAAACTCTTCTCAGATCAGTCTTCTCTATTATGAAGTCATGTGGACAGATCCAAAACAGTAGAAGACACTGTAAAGCAGAACTGCCACTCCTAAAAAGAGACTCAAGCATGGCTTGGTATAAACAATATTGTGTAATCCAATGCCACATTTGAAAATACATCAATAATTTTAAAACAATTTCACTTAGGCCTTATTGTTAAAATCTTGTTTCTTGGCTTTAGGCAAGCTTTAATACACTCAACTCCTGCCAACTCTTTTTTTCCTCTATCTCTTCCAGTCACAGCAAACACCACTTCCCTACTACTACCACTGATTCACCACTATACAAGCACTGTTGGGGAATTGATTTATTGACTTGAGTCTGTCTGCCTCTGCTATGCTAGGTGGCAACATGCCCCCTTTTGGCTGTTAGTATAAGCTGGGTTTTGGTTTAGCTTGCGGCTAGTTGTTAGCATGTTGAACCTTATTTCAAGTGTTTCTACCATCCATGACGTTAAATGTTAAATTCTTTAAGCTGACATATGCATACAATTGGTACAATTGCCATCTTTATGTTGCTGTTGTGTGTTCGTACTGGCTTCTGATATTATTTCTTGTTCAAGCTGGTAACCACGGTGCTCGTGCAGATCGCTTGAGTCAGACTGTGGTCCCACTAAAGACAGTATTAATTTGACTCCCAGTCACACTATCGGGGTGTGTTAGCTTGAGTACATGAAATCTAAGTTTGATTTAGATTTCATGTAATCTACTTTAAAACCACTGACAACAGAGCCATCTACACAGGATTCAGGCTGCTTTTACTTATGTCCAGTTCGCCCTTCACAACTTTCAGAGTCGTCGGATCGCAGTGCATCTCGCAATGTGCTGTCATCAGGAGTCTTCATTTGGAGGACCTGCTGACCAGTGTTTTTTTTTCATACAAAAAAGGGCTTAATACGAAGTCGTTTTAAAATCGGCAATTGGCATTATCAAATGATAAAGGCTGCAATTAAACATTTTAATTTTAATCTAATCTAAAAAAAATTATATTTACATTATAGAATTGAGATTTATATCTTAATTTTTTATCATGGACCAGCCAAGGTTTGGGCTCCATTTGATTTACTGCTGAAAATAAAATGCCATGGGTGAGCATCAGTTTGCACTAGGTTTCCTTTTACAACGGTCTTGCTACTTGGCAGCCATCTTGGTAACACCTGCAGGCTGCTATTACAGACTAACAAGAACATGCTTCTATCTAAATAAATGGGAGAGCCAAAGCCTCTCTTTTAAAGTGCAGCGTGGTATTTTTCAACTTGGTCCCTATGTTTATGAATGTGGATGTGTATATGAATAGTACTTACAAAAAGTTTCATAATTGGTCCAGTAATTGGTCCGCCTCTGGTGGCACCCACGACAGGCAGCAATGGCTGCAGTGGCTTGTTTTTTCCAATAAATGGTTAGGATTGTTGTTGTATGCAATGGCATCGGTTTGGTAACAAGGTTTGGTTTACTGTGTTGTCAGCGACAGCACATCACCCGCTCTCCCTCTCTGTTCTCCTCTGTGACTTGCTGCTCTGCTGTGATGCGTGCACTGATGCTCTTAAAATTTGCTCACTTTCACTCTCCTCACTGCATTTGTGCACATGTACACATTGCCCTGTCTCTAATATTGATAGGGACAATCTGGCTTTCCTCAGATATTTGTGTATTGTCCAGATGCAAACCTATGCACTTGTGTGTGCATGAATGCTGTGAGAGGAGAGTGAGAGTAAAATCCTTTAATGGTTGGTGGGGTGTGAAACCTACACGCTGTTGTAAATTATTATGCAAATTAATTTTTTCTCTGGTTTTCCTAAATAGTCCATGCAAATGACAGTCAGCATCATTTTGAAGTCATCAACCATTAGAGTACAATTTGTATGTTTATTAACAAACCCCCCAATGATAACAGTATTTTTTTCACAAATAAAAAAAAACTTGAGCTTCAAAACATTTTATACGTTGTAAATAACTGAAAATGGTCACTTGAATTTGCAGCATTAGTAGGTTGTATTTACTGAAATCAAAAGCTATTTTCATAAAAAACTTCTTAACAGATCAAGTTACATTTTAACATAGGACCACTTATTTGCAGCTTCACAATTTTTGCATCTATTGAACTTGTGAGTTTCTGCTTGAATTTCTTTGCAGGATGTCAGAATAGCCGCTGCTGTTTGGATGTGAACTGCCTCCCACCCTTATAGATCTTTTGCTTAGGCAGGCTCCTTCATTGTCTAATTTTAAATCTATTTTAAAGACTCACCTGTTCTCTGCATTTGAGTCTGGTGTTCTGCATTTTATGGGTGAGATTTCGTCTTTTATGTTTTTATTTATTTTTGTTTGTGTTGAGTTATTACTTCACTCCACAGAGTGGGAGTGAAGTATTGTGTCTGTCTGCTTCCGCACTTGCTTGCAATATTTGCAACAGAGGCTTGTTGGAATAACTTTTAAAATTTTGACCCTGAGAGTCAGACACTCTACCGTTGTGCCACACAGTGTTACACATATAGGCCGACAGTGGCTTGTTGCGTGAATGGGGTAAAGTCTGCCATCTCTGATTGCCTTGTTTTTATTTTGTTATAATTTTTTAAAAAAATACTGCTGTATTAAAATAAAATCCACCTGTTGATATCCTTCTCTTACATGCTTGTTCAAAGTCTGTTCATTAATTTCTAATCAGCTGAAGCTGACGTGTATCTCAACTGCAACAACATAAGTTGGCTTTGAGGGAGGAAATGGTAGGATATATGACGTTTTCTAATCAGATGACTCTGCTCTTTAATGTCTCTGATTTAAATAGCTTTATTTATTAAATTTAAATTAAATTTGTTATTTCCCGCTCTTTCTGTCTTTCTAGGGCTGAAGGATCCAGTCACAGTTCCTGCCACTTCCTATTTGTACAGAGGTAAGAAATATTACTTTGAAGTGCAACAGTCCTGTCACAGCAGCATAATCAGCACTTTGGTAACAGAAATGCATTTCCTCAGTCTAGTGTCACAATCCATTTTTGATAATCTAGTACACTATCATGTACATGTTCAACTTGTTCAACAAACCCAGAATTTAAACCAAAATCTTTGTTTTTTTCAGGTCTTTTTCCCGTTTAGATGTGGGGAAGCACCAGCTGTTAAATGACAGTATTGTATCATGAAGCCCAGATTAAGCTTGTGTTTATCCAGAAAGCCTCAATCACTACCTGTAAGTATATTTCCTCAGAAATCAACTCTGTCTACATTATGTCCAATCATCACTTAACTTTGCTATATGTTAACTCTAAAAACAAATTAAGCCATTTGACACTGTTCCCAATCACGAGGAGAGATGTGTGTGTCCCTGTCCCAGCCTGCTGCTTGTCTGTGCAGGGGGGTGGGGGAGACAAAGGCTCACAGACAAAGGCTGACTGAGTCCCAGTGCAAAGAGCCAAACATTCCAAAGCCTGTTTATATATCACCCGAATTGTGAATAATAGTTGTTGCCAATAAGAGATTGGCTTTTAAAGGTGGTAAGACAAGCAATCTCAAACACATGCTCGTCCATCATGTTCATACAGAACAATGTAGTGTTCAACAGCTTAGGTTGAAGCCAAGTGAAGGTATTTTATGCTCAGAGGAACCCACGATGAGTCACTCAAATAATGCAACCATGAGTTAATAGTAACTAAAAAAAATAGCTATCTTGTCAAGAATTCTGTCTGAAATGGTTCCAACATTGGAAATGGATCCGATAACAAGTAGGACTGTTGTGGTAATGGTTACACCTACTGCACAGTTAAAGCCACTATCTAGTCACTACAAAATAAACAACAAAAACAGAGGGGGAATGGAGAAGAAAGAGAAAGCACTTGGGGAGTATAAGTCTATAGCAAGGCTACGCATTTTCCCATAGTGTCATACTTAATAAAATGTAAAAATAAAATACATGGGTACAGCACCACCTCACTGCTTGATTTGACTACAGGACAGACTTTAGGATGGGTTGTCGGACAGTTTGAAGATTTCAGGAAGCTACTCTTTGATCGTAAACAGTCCGACTTGTGCAGTCCCACTTTTTTAATGTTAATTTATCAACAACACCTGTTGCGTTGAGACTGATGGGTATAATTTGGAAGTGAAATTTAACAAAAATAATCAACAAATTAGTCCAAAACAAATAAAAGATGCCATATCACTCTCAAAAATTCAGTCTCATATTGTTCATATAAGTTCATATTGATTACAGCTTTGGAAAATATTAAAATGCAAGTAAATCCCACAATCAAATGTGTCTGGCAAATTCCTTAAATCAGTTTCTTTATATCCCAAGCATGACCATGATCAGAAAATGTTGTTTACATATCATGGTCTGTGTCTAATTCATGTCTAAACCTTTTTCAAACCTTCACATCTGTATTTCTTTCTGTGTGTTAACTGACTGTCCTCATTTGCCTTGCCAGTGAACTTGTGGTAGGAAGTGGAGAATGAAATGAGATAAATTGAGCTACTGGAGGAGCCCAGCCCCTTACCTCCAACTCTTTGAAGAATGGCAGGCTTACAGCTCGTTACCCCTGCTACTTCACCCATGGGGCCTTTCTTTGGTCTGCCATGGCAGCAGGAGGCCATACATGATAACATCTACACACCTAGGAAATATCAGGCAAGTCATCTTTTTATTCACATGCATGTGTTCACTGAAAAACATATTTGCACTTTGGTTGATAATTATTGTTCCTCTGTTCTAATCCATTAGTTGATCTTAAGTGACACTTCTTCCTGTAACTTCCTCCACAGGTAGAACTTCTGGAAGCAGCTCTTGAACATAATACTATTGTCTGCTTGAATTCTGGCTCAGGGAAGACCTTTATTGCAGTACTTCTAACAAAAGAGCTCTCCCACCAAATCCGTGGAAGTTATCTAGGAAATGCTAAGAGGACTGTTTTTCTGGTGAACACAGGTATGGCTGATGAACAACGCCTACAGTTATATTTGTGTCGCTTTTTTTTTGTAATTGAGCTACCATTTCACTTGAATGGAGGTTATAGTGTAGTTGCCTATTTTTCCCGTGTGAGGTACCCAGCAGAAGTCAATGTGTGAATGCCATTTATATTGACATTGTAGCAGCAATATTACACAAAACTGAACCTTTTATAGTAATGTTTGTGTCTAGACTGAGTCTGAAAAAAACCCATAAATATTATATTTTTAAACTATTTTAGCAGATTTTTTTTGTTTGATTCTGAACTTGAATTATGTGATTAACTTCTGCTCTGCTTTGAATGTCGTATGCATATGTTTTCACTTTACAAATGTGTGCATTTAAAACAATCAATACTATGATGACTCTTAATTACTCAAACTTGAATTCTTCTCATTTTCCAGCTTCAACTGCAATTCAGCAAGCGGCTGCTATTAGGACTCACTCTGACCTCCAGGTGGGAGAGTACTCTGATTTGGGGGAAACATCAGCATGGACTGACCAACAGTGGAGTCAAGAAATTACTGAGAATCAGGTGTGCCTTTGTCCACTTGTATTAAAATATCTTTTGTTTTCTCTTCCTAGTTAAACCATTCAGGTGCAACATGAATTGGCACCTACCAAAAACAATGCATCAAGCACCTTGTTTAATTATGACTTATGTTTAATTTTACATCCAATGTCAATATCTGTCAATGTATCAATTAAAAAGAGAGTCCTATAATCCCAGAATGTCTCACAAATATACATATATTTGTAAAATGTTCTCTACCTGTTTCAAACAAACTGTTATTGTGTCTGGTGATTTAATCTATTTACTATTTTAACAAGGCTTTATGTGAAGCATTTGCAGGACGGTAAGGTATATAGACATTCATTCTATAATCAACTGTATTAAACAATCAAGTTTGTACTAAATACTCATGGTTTGAATACATCACTAACACTACTCAATTCCATAGCATTTGGGTTTAAGTTGCAGTTTTAGTGTATAGTTTGAACATAGTACAGTGTTGATTACATTTTTGATTGTAATTCTCATTTTCCCTTTTTTCTATCTCTGTTTTGTCGACTACAGGTGCTGGTTATGACTTGCCACATATTTCTGCATGTTCTGAGGAACAAAATCTTATTATTGTCTAAAATCAACTTGGTGGTTTTTGATGACTGTCACCTGGCCATCACAAACCATCCCTACTGTGAGATCATGAAGGTGAGATTGTTGTGGTGTCAAAGAAGACTATTTCCTGTTTGGCCAAAGTAGTAGTCAAGTCATTTAGCAGCATCATGAATGACAGAACCTTCACTCTCCGCAGCTGTTTGAAGGCTGCTCGTGCACTCCTCGTGTCCTGGGGCTCACCGCTTCTATTTTAAATGGAAAATGTGAACCCTCAGAGTTGGAGCGGAAGATTTTGAATCTGGAGAGGATCCTGAAGAGCAACGCTGAAACTGCCACAGACCTTGTGGTCCTGGACAGGTAAATAAAGCAGACTATCATATTCCAAAGGTTAGTTCATGTTTTCTGAGGTGGCAGTTGTGTGAAGTATTGACACATAGTCAATACTGACCTAATGTGCTGCTGTCACTAGAAAGCAGCTGAAGGCTTACCCTCTTATAGTGCGTTTCCACTGGCTCTTCTTGCCTCGGCATGGTTAAGTTGCATTTTCCACTAACATAGTACTTTTTTTAGTACCTGCTCTGGTGAGGTTCAAAGCGTGCTCAGTAAGTACTATGTGTGACGTCGCCAGACTGCCAGCCACTGATTGGTTAGAGTGCTGTCACAGGAAGAGACGTCAAGCCGAACAGTGCCAAACTGTAGATCAGTTAAAACTACTTAACAATCCTAAAAATGTGGGTTCATCTCCAACGATTACCAGGGTAATGTTTAAAATCTCAATATTTAACAGGATTCTGGTGTATTTAGCGACAGCACTGCTGATGGCGACCGGCATCACAAACCCTTCCTCTGACGTCTGCGCTCCGGTCATGGAGGAAGTACTGAACTAATATTTTTACTTAAGTGATTCCAGTGATTTGATTCAGTTACACTGAAAGCAACTGCTCTACAAGTCACTGGTCGTTTGTGTGTTGCGTGTAAAACGCAGTAAAAGTCACCACAGTTTCACGCAACCGTGCAGTGATGACTCTGCCCACGTTGAGTAGGTACTTTTTATAGTGGAGATGCAACCTAAACCATGCCGTGCCATACCAAGGTGAGCCAGGACCATAGTGGAAAAGGGCCAATAGACAACATGGCTTCTAGTGGGGATACAAGGAAAAACTAGCTTCCTAGCTTTTAGCCACTTAACAAAAGGCTCCCCTTTAAACACCTGCCCATTTTTCTCAATGTAGGAAGCCTTTTCTGACTGGAAACTGAAGTTTGTGTTTCTTTGTTAACACCTCACTCCCTGGACCAGTCCATAGAGAAAATTAACCAGCATAAGATTTATTGATACATTGCTGCCACCACCAGTTAGTTCTTATGTGATTTTGTCACTTGGTATCTTTTGTTTGGTTATACCTTTTGAGATAAGATAAGTTTACCCAACACAGCAGCAGTAGACCAACTGTTTCCTTTTCCCGTGAGCATAAAAAGCAGATTTTCTCTGAGTGAGAACTATATTGAAAGTACCTAACCTCACACAACATCACTAAAAAAAACAGATGAGTGCCAGTTGAGTGTATAGATCTCTATCAGTGGTGTGCTAAATTAGACTGTAGTTTAAATGTGTAGTTTTGTTGAGTACGACTAAAGATCACAGCAAGTTGGGTGTATACTGATGTCAGTGTTGGGTTTTTCACCTGTTTCAGATATGCCTCTCAGCCAAGAGAGGTAGTGCTGGACTGTGGACCCTATGTGGATAAGAGTGGTCTTTCCTCCCAACTGCAGCTGGAGCTGGATGAAGCTCTCCACTTTCTAAATGACTGCAACATACCCGTCACCAGAGAGGACCGAGATCCTGCATTCATCTCCAAACAGGTCCCAGGACATTACATGACTAAACCATAGGCTTCTGTTTGTTACATTCAGAAAAGTTGTTGTCAATGGACTGTGTGAAAAATGATTCATGAATTACAGTGAGCTGGTGTTTAGTTGAGATTCAAATGAATGCCAATACATCATTCTTGTTTTTCTCTGAACTGCTGATCTTAGTTAAGATCTTAGTTAATGTTTAAGTTTTCTGAAAGGTCTGCAGTCAGGGCATCCTTAATATGATGTATATATCGTCATTATGAGTTCCACTTGATTGCAACAATAGACACTGTCAGTATGTTGATATGAAATGAGAAAGAAAATGACATTTATTGTGTTAGTCCAACTAAATCCAGGCTGCTGAAATACATACAACAACAACAAGTTTGTCTGACTGAATGTAACAAAAACTTTCTTGGGCTGATACACTTTTCAATTAGATTTTAGATTTTTTTATTAGATTTTTTTTAAAGCTCATTGTGGTTACAACTCTTTGCGCTCTCTTTGCTGCAAGAAGACCCATGTTCACGACCTGGGTGGAACAAGGGCCTTTCTGCATGGAGTTTACATGTTCTCCCAGTGTTTTCTCTGGGTTCCTTGCTTTCTTTCAACGGTCCAACAAGATGCAGATTTCAGGATTAGGCAAATTGGACACTTTTAAATTGACTGTAGGTGTGAGTGTAGATGGTTATTTGTCTCTATATGGGTCTTTGATAGACTGGAGACCTGCCCAGGGTTTACCCCGCCATGTGTCCTATGTCAGCTGGGATTGGCACCAGCAATGACAGTGACACTCAGAATTTTCTTCTGAACGGTATCTTTGATAACCACCTTCAGTAAAACATTTGGTGAAACTATTCTTAACAATTTCCCTGTCCTGTCCAGATCCTGAGTGACTGCCGGGCTGTGCTTCTGGTGCTGGGGCCCTGGTGTGCAGACAAGGCAGCGGGTATCATGGTGCGGGAGCTTCAGAAGTATATTAAACATGAGCAGGAAGAGCTCAACCGTAAGTTCCTGCTCTTCACCGACACCACTCTGCGCAAAGTGCACGCCCTCTGTGAGGAGCACTTCTCCCCTGCCGCACTGGACCTCAAGTTTGTCACCCCGAAGGTTCTCCGGCTGCTCGAGATCCTGCACGAATACAAGCCATTTGAGCGGCAGCAGTTTGAAAGCGTAGAGTGGTACAACAACCGTAACCAGGACAACTATGTGTCCTGGAGTGACTCGGAGGATGAAGATGAAGATGAGGAGGTGGAGTCCAAAGAGAGACCTGAAGCCAACTTTCCCTCACCTTTCACCAACATCCTGTGTGGCATCATCTTTGTGGAGAGGCGTTACACAGCTGTTGTCCTCAATCGGTAGGGTTACGTATGTTTTTATGAGCATTATGGTGTGAGAACTGTACTTAAGGGTTTCTAATTTTGGACTATTCATTTCTGTTATTTAAAGCTGCTTACATTTCTTTTTTTAACTGTAGACCATGGGAAAAAAGTCTATATATCAAAACAGTGCAAAGATTTATTAATTGTTCGGTACATTTGCTCATGAAGCCGCTGCTAAAATGACAGTGCAAAACAAAAAAGCTGTGGCACATCAGTCTCCTGCAGGTTAAAGGGATAGCTAAAGTTAGGTTTAATCAAAATTGTCTTGTGAACTCCAAATATGCTGTCTTACAAAAGCTTCATGTTTCCAAATCTAATTGTCTTGACCATTATGAATATAAAATATTTCTGTGCCTTATTAAGGGGGTAAACACATTCATACGATGCACATATATTATTGGGATGTTTGTGTCCAAGGATCTACAATACCTTACATAAATTTTTTTTTTCACGGTTGTTCTTTTGTAGCTCATATAAAAATTGTATTATGTTTCCAATGTGTCATCACTGACGGTGCATTATTCTTTGTTTTTTTGTTTTTTTTACTCAGTCTTATTAAAGAGGCAGGAAAGCAGGACCCAGAACTGGCTTACATCAGCAGCAACTTCATCACCGGCCACAGCATCAGCAAAAACCAGCCACGGAACAAACAGATGGAAGTGGAATTTAGGAAACAAGAAGAGGTACACATTCCACAATGAATTTAACATTTTAAACCATTATTATAACACCACTGCCATTATAACATGGTGGTGTATTTTCTTAAACTGTTTCTTGCTTTGTGAAAAGTGTTGTATTGACAGAAATCTAATAACTAAACCAGCTCTGTGTTTGTGTCATTAAACTGCTAAATGTTGCTTCTCTACATGTTTGTTGAACAGGAAGTTTAATAACGGTGTGTTTACATTTATTCTGTACAAACACTGAACAGCAATGTTTGCAGACTTTGGTCTCCACTTAAGTATGCTTGTGTGTGTTTGGCTTCTCCAATGATCATGTCCCCAGCATTTCGGAGCAGAATGTTGATGAATTTTACATGATTTGAAACCACATTTTAAAACTTTGAGTTTCTTTTATAATCATTCAAACTTGGCAAGGGGGTTGACAAAGTCGGCAGATATTTTTATCACTTTACAGGCACTTTAAATATTGTCAGATACTGCTTTAAATGAGTACAGTATTTTCTGGCATTATAATTATTACATTTTGGGTGAAATTATATTCAAAACCTGCACTCGGCTTAGAAATTTAGGGCCTGGTCACTAACAAATGTGAGCTAAACGGATCAGTTGATCTACAGCATACAAAGTAGGTTGATTTACTTCGAAGTTGCCTTTTGACCTTATCTTCTGATTGTGCTAAGGGAAATACAAAGCCGTGTGTTTGCTAAAAGTACTTTATCTAAGCACCTTCTTTTTTTGTCTCCCACAGGTTCTTCGCAAATTTCGGGCTCATGAAACCAACCTCCTCATTGCCACAAGCATTGTGGAGGAAGGTGTGGATATTCCAAAGTGTAACTTGGTAGTGCGTTTTGACCTGCCCACAGAGTACAGGTCCTATGTCCAGTCCAAAGGCAGAGCTCGGGCACCGGTCTCCAACTATATCATGCTGGCTGACACCGAGAGGACCCAAGCCTTCAAGGAAGATCTCACCACATACAAGGCCATAGAGAAGGTACCCTAATGTTAAATTCAGAAATGGTCAAAGCTAGTGTTGCATTCAGGCGCTGTCTTATCAGTGTCATGCCAGCAAAAATGTTGTTATACTGCGAAGTAATGATATGAAATTGTTTATCATCAGATAATGTGAAAAGCTTAACCTCTACTATTGGGAGCAGAATGTGTGCTGTACAGAATAGAAATAATCAATATATCACTTTTATTTCCATACATATATTCATTCATCATAATTGCAGAAAATAAGATTATGAATATTTTTTTTCAGATGTATTTCATGTCCTAAAAACAATACATATCTTTCCTTCATTAAACCTATGTGGCTATATGAGGTACTCGCACTGTCAGCACTGACTGCTATCACTGATAATCAACCTGAGACATGGAGGTTCACTCTCAGTGAAAACATGGTGGTCAAGTTTGTAAACTGCTCACTCTCCTGTACAAAAGTCTATAGAGAAAACTGTTTTTTTTTTTAGCTTGCAGAGACACAGGAACTGCTGGTCTACTGCTGCCTCACTTGGTAAATTTGTGTCACTTTGGTAAATTAAATCCAGATTTAGCTACAAAATAATATGTTTGAATTGACTGATGGGGCAGAAGAGATCAACTCCTGTTTGTTGTGTGTAATATCATTGATTTTTTTCTATGGACTTTCATGTGGGGAATATGCAATTTCTAAAGCAAAAATAACTTGAGCTTCCAATTGGTTAAAGCTGCCCAATTGGTAATAATAATATATTCTTAAGATGATGTAGACTAAAGCAGGCATATCAAGTTTTTCCTTTGTCCCCATGGGCATTATTCTGTGTGAGCGTCTGTATCTCAGGCTAGTCTTTAACAGTTTGAATTGTTTGTCTTTTGAGCAGATCCTGAGGAACAAATGTTCCAAGTCAGTGGAGGTGAGTGAGTTTGAAGTGGAGCAGGTGCTGGATGATGACAACATTCTTCCACCCTATGTACTTCGATCTGAGGATGGCGGTCCTCGAGTCACCATTAACACAGCCATTGGACACATTAACAGGTAACTTCTTGAAGTCTTGAAAGCCTCATCTCATCATCGATAAAATCACCTGAGCAAACTTTGTTCAGCTCACATGAATTGACTTGGAAGTGTTTTTTTTCCTGTGATGGTCAGGTATTGTGCTCGGCTGCCCAGTGACCCATTTACCCACTTGGCACCCAAATGTAAAACTAAGGAGATTAAGTCTGGATGCTTCCAGTCTACACTCTACTTGCCCATCAACTCCCCTCTGCGAGTTCCTGTTAAGGTAATCTACGTTATAAGAGGTTTTGTTTATGCACTAAATGTTCCTAATTCACTCCACATTACAGACTTATCTAGTCTTCATGGCCATTCAAAGTGCTACTACAGTTTTGCCATTCACTCTTTCTGCTGTTTCAGAATCAATTTCAAAATCCTTCTCTTTGCCAATAAAATGTTGTTCTTGCTCCAACTGCTTCTACTTTATGGCCTTTTATCTCTGCTTATCAGCTGCTGTCAGTTGTCCTGGAAACTAGATTAAAACTCAGAGGACCCAAACTACAAGAGAGGTTGCTTTTACACATAGCAGGCATCTTCACTGCTTTTCTTTAAATCGGGTCTTCTCCTTTGCTTTTAATACTGTGTAATACAGTAGTTTTTGCTAAATACAACAGTAGAATAAAACCTAGGAGGAACCCAGGTTAAGGTTGCATTTTATGCACACACATACTGGATTATATGAGACAAAATCATCATAATCTTATCACAATATACTTTTTTTTTTACCTAATTTGATTTCAATATATCACAATGTAAATCAAGTCAAGCCTTCATGTCTGTAAGGCTCGGCAATGTGGCTTATCAATAATATGTGGATATTTTAGGAAGATTTTCTTTGGAGACATTTGTGCTTCTCGAAGGAGAATGACAATACACTGTAAATACACTAAAATAAAATATCTACTATTTATCTGTTTTACATGATCTTAAAATACACTTACCTTTAATTTCAGATAATACCTTATTTGTTTTTTCAATGTTAAATGAAGGATATTTACATGTGTTAGAAATGATGAAAAATTGTCAAATTCTGCTGTAATACAAATAATAAGGCTTAAATTTGATTCCATCTATTCTTTAATCAATATATACTATTAAATTTATAGTATTTTTCACTAATATATTCAATATAATAGATATAATTATCAACACAACAGCCTTTAAAACTAGGAAAAGTCATCATACATACTGTACCTTATCATGATATGATAGCTAAGACTATGTCTTGTACCATATAGATAAAAATAATGCCCTTCATGTGGATGTAGCCGCCAAGCAGCCAAGCAATGCATCAGTCTTTGCATCAAATCTTAATGTTTCTTACCTAAATAACCCAAAAACCCCAAAATGTCTCAGTACAGTTATCAGCATACGGTATAAGAGTTTACTCGTTGATAGGACCTTGTCCTATCTGTTGTATTTTTTTTTGGGGATTTCCGGCCAACTCTCCATGTGGTATCCTAGATACCAGATTGTCCTAATATTGCCCAACTCTAGAAGCTACGCTTATATCTGCACAGTGCCTTTTTGAAGAAGTTTACCCCATGTCACTTCAGGTTCATTCATCATGGATATGTCATGTCTTGACAGGGTCCGACAATGACCTGCGCCAGACTGGCAGAGAAAGCTGTTGCACTACTTTGCTGCGAGAAACTCCACAAATCAGGTAAAGTTGATTTTTTTTGACAAATGCAGCTTTATCACTGTAATATTCACTTTCAGCCTCTGTAGGACTTGATGTTACATTTATTTTAGCTTTTTATTTATTTATTTTTTACTTCCTCCCAGGTGAGCTGGATGATCACCTGATGCCAGTGGGGAAAGAGACCGTCAAGTATGAGGAGGAACTGGACCTTCATGATGAAGAGGAGACCAGCGTTCCAGGACGCCCTGGTTCTACCAAGAGGAGGCAGTGTTATCCAAAAGCTGTAAGAAAGTTATTTCTGCTCATCTTTCGTACACATAGGCTTACATGACTACAGGTCTACAGATGTTTTTTTTAAGGCCGATGCCAGAAATCAGCGCAGTTGATGGCTGATAATTGATGCTGATATTTTTGGTCTATATATTTACCTGTTTTTTTATCCTCCTATCTGATAAAATATTACTATTTCATGATGACAAAAAATAAAAGAAAAAGCATATGCCTTTCCCTCAGTAACCAGTTATTGAACAACACTATCTCTCCAATTGTGTGTCTATAGTTTGCTTTGTAAGTGTCTTTGCTGAAATTCATTTAAAGTCTTTGGCTTCTTCACCTCCTGTCTTTTTCAGATACCTGAGTGTCTGAGGGACAGTTATGCCATATTAGGGCATACATACTATCTGTATGTGATTGGCATGGTCCTCACCACGCCACTCCCAGATGAACTGAATTTCCGCAGGAGGAAGCTCTACCCACCGGAGGACACCACCAGGTGCTTCGGTATCCTGACTGCCAAACCCATACCTCGAGTACGCTCAAAACCTTTTTTTCTTTCTTAGGATTGCGATTAGCAATATTGTTTTTTTATGTAATATCTAAGACACTGTCTCATAAATAAAGACTTTGCTGCTTTTCTTTGGATTCAGATCCCCTATTTCCCTGTGTACACTCGCTCGGGTGAGGTGACGATCTCCATTGAGCTTCAAAAGTCTGGGTTCACACTCACCACCACCCAGCTGGACCTCATCACCCGCCTGCACCAGTACATCTTTTCCCACATCCTCCGCCTGGAGAAACCTGCACTGGAGTTCAAGCCCACGCTGGCTGACTCGGCTTATTGTGTTCTACCTCTGAATGTTGGTAAGTAAGATCTCCTCTCAGGCTACACACATTATTATGTTTTGTTTCAAATGCATCAACTCTGCTGTAAATGTGCCTGTCAATACTACAGTGTGTTTGAGATCCGATATTGGAGAAGTCGAAGAGAAAAACCCTCGGAATAGGCACTTCTAGCAGAAATGCTATTGGAATATTTGATGTTAATATTTGTTGAATATTGGAATATTCTAAATTCAAGCACATGAAAGCTAGTGAAAGTAATGTAGGGTTCACAGTGTGTTAAGCTAAGAGGAGCAGCTGCAAGATGCATTCAAGAAACCTCTTAAATTTATAAAGTGCTTGCTGTTTTTTTATAAATGCAATCATTGATAAAATATTGGTTTTGTGTCTTTTTGATATATTGCTGATTGACTTTTCATAATCGAATTATAAAATATTTTAGAACGGACAGGCAAAAACTGATGACACTGTTACCCATACTCCCCCCAATTGAGATGCACAGATGAGCTGTAATGTCATCCGCACCCGCTGCTAAATATCAATAATCCACTCGCCATCCACCCGAAGCAATGATTTTTGCCAACCGATCATCTTATCGTAGTAGCAGTCTGCTAAACATATGGAACACAGCAGCTGCACAGATCGTCTAGGTCAACTAATTTCTGCCTGATGAAAAATAATGTTTTTAGATCTAATCAATATATTAATCTACGTATTAATTATTTCAACCGTGACCTGCCTGCAATTCGTCCAAATATAATTTTTTTTCACACAATCCACCCTCCCCATGGATTATCCGCGGTATCCATGGGTGCAACTGAGCATCTCTACCGCCCAGTGTCAACATTATATACAAATCTACTTTCAGCCTCAGTTTCTTCTAATTATCGGTCTAATAAAATGAATCCCTGCTCTTACTTTTCACTATTGTTCTTTCTGGGTAGCGGTACCTGAAACTACAGGGGAGAAAAATCTACTTCATGTTTACACCAGCACATGCGTGCTCAATGTATGACTGTTACTTGATGTTTTCAGGTGTGGTTTTCAAATGAAAACATGGTGGTATGGATGTAGCCTCTGTCAAATCTGATGGACTACTTTACTAGATGTTAATATGATAGAGATGCTACACCTCGTCAGTTTATTGCTGTTGACATTTCCTCACTCTCCTCTCTTGTTGCTCCGTTTAGTTGGGGACTCCGACACTCTTGATATGGATTTTAAGTTCATGGAGGATATAGAGAAGTCTGAGGCCCGCACTGGCATTCCTACCACTCAGTACACCAAGCAGAACCCCTTCACCTTCAAGTTGGAGGACTATCAGGATGCCGTCATCATTCCAAGGTACCAGTGACTGCACCACAGGACTAGAATTAACCTCCCTGACCAAAAAATTACTTTTTTACATGATTAAATTAGTTAAAATGCATGATGGCATCAATTCACTGTAGCATGCAACAAAATATAAATAAAGGTCAGCTTTGTTCAAAATCACACAATACTGATCAAGCTTATCAGCTCCTTGCAACCGTCTCTGTTTTTCTCAGTATATTCATGTTAGTGCTGGGTGGTATGACCAAAAATGTATGTCATGGTATTGTTCAAAATTTATACAGTACAACGGTATATGTTTAGGATATCATTAAAAAATGATATCCTAAATAATTCGTATTTTGTTTTTTTTTTTCCCCGGCAAAGTTTCTGTGCTGTAACAGGATGTGATTTTTTTTATATCAAGACTGAGTTAAGCAAGGCAGGAGCACAACAGCAACATAGTGCTAGTAAAGCAAGATAGCTGAGTATGGCTGGAAATGCAGAGAAATGCTAATGTGTATTTTAGGGAATAGATTATTATTGCAACTTGGAAGTGGAGGTGTGGGGGTTTATTGATTTGGTAATTACTCAGAATTCCTAAGAGTGGGCCACAGAAGTTCTGCACAAGAGCTTCAAACACTAATGGTGACTAAATTGACATGCAATGTTCTTAATTAATTAGGAAATCAGATTTTAATGGATATGAAATTTCCATTACTGGTTCAAAAATATTCATACTGCTCAAGGATAATGTGTTTGTTCTGAACAGACCTTTAATCTAAAATCGCTGACCAGATTAGTGTCTGGCATTAAAATGTACATAGATTACATTACAAGATTAGTCAACAAACAACTGGCATGTTTGACATAACTCGAGACGGGACAGACCCACAGAGGTTAAATACAGTTTCCCACTAGTTTTAATTTGATGTGTCTTTGATGCTTCAAGAAAACAATCATTTCCAGTTTCCTGAAAATACGATGACGTGGATGACTGAGAAATGTCAGAGAAACTACATATGACGATATTGGAGTTACTACTAAAAACTGTTGTTTTTATCAGATACTGTACAATTGATGTGTATAAGTTTGTCTGATTTATGGCTCAAGTCATGCAATAACTGTTAGTGTTCTTTGTCCAGGTACCGTAACTTCGACCAGCCTCATCGCTTCTATGTGGCCGATGTGTACACAGACCTTACGCCTCTCAGCAAGTTTCCTTCACCCGAATATGAGACATTTGCTGAATATTACAAAACCAAGTACAACCTGGACCTGTCCAACCTGAACCAGCCACTACTGGATGTAGATCACACCTCCTCCAGGTCAGCAGCAGCATGCAAGGCTTATGACATCAAATGTTGCAACAGTCTGTTCTTTGACTGGTTCTCTGTGTTTCATTGGTTCATGGCCAGCCTCATGATATTTTACCTCACATGTGATGGTCTAGTAAATGCTGTGAAAGTGTGGAATATGAAAGCAGTAACTGACTGTGAATGAATTGTCTCTCTCTTGTGGTTCGTAGATGTACTGCAGAGTAGAGAGGGAAAAATTTGGCTATGGTTAAATAATCTAATAATCCACATGTTTATCAGAAACCTGAATCTTGGCTAATCTGACAGTAGTCGAGCTGAAAATTAGGCTCATGGTAGGAGCCCTGTTTCTACAAATGTCAAGAATGAGTTGAACAATGAAATGATCCCTGGTTGTGCTGCATTGATTTGTATACATGAAGTGCATCTGTTGGACATGTATAAAGCTGGAACTCTTCTTTTTTTTTTCCAGACTGAACCTGTTGACCCCTCGCCACCTGAACCAGAAGGGCAAAGCCCTACCGCTGAGCAGTGCAGAGAAGAGGAAGGCCAAGTGGGAGAGTCTGCAGAACAAACAGGTGATGCTTTGATGTCATCTTATTGTCAATCAAATGTTAATAACTATTGTTTTATTTGTTCTAGTGGTGCTGCAACCTAAATTGTATTACTGAAATGACATGCCCACCAAATTACACATAGCAAGTTAGCTACATCGTGATTGAAATTTGCAAATTACAAAAGAAAGTCTCTTGTTGAACACTAAAACAAGAAGTTTTCCGTATGTTAACCACAAGTTCTATTAATCTCAAAGCATGGCCATAGTTTGTCATGCCCTTCTCAGTATATTTTTGATAAAAGGAAGTATAAATAGGCCAATGCAGGGGCTTGTTTGTGGAAGTCTCAACAGATAAATACAAATAATTGTCCAATCAGTTTCCACAAAGAGCCAGGTCTTAGATTTGTGTCTAACCCTCTAAATTTGAAAATAATTCTTAAATGATGAGGAAAAGGAACTTGAACTATTTTAGCATAATAATGCATCATAACAAAACGTTGAAATGGGATAAGCCTGAATACTTGCTGAACACAATTTTCCTACATTTTGTGTCTGTGTCCATTTGCAGCTACATCACTTTTATTTCTATGAAAACTGTGGTGAATGTTTGTCTGTCAGATCCTGGTTCCAGAGCTGTGTGCCATCCACCCCATCCCTGCCTCCCTGTGGAGGAAGGCAGTGTGTCTGCCCAGCATCCTCTACCGCCTCCACTGCCTCCTGACTGCTGAGGAGCTGAGAGCCCAGACAGCCAGTGAAGCTGGAGTGGGAGCTCAAACCCTCCCTCCTGAATTCAGGTCCCTGCTACTATATACAGAAAACACAAGTTAACTGTTGATTTAAAAAATGTTGTTATGAGTTAGTTCAGTTGTCCTTAAAAAGGAGCAAGCCCCATATTCTTATACTTTAATAGAAAGCTAGAATTTCCGATCTAAGGAGTTACAGAGTTTATTAGTTTGGAAGTTGGAAGGCAACTTCTAAATCGTGAAGAATGCATGCATGAAAGACATAATATTGATAAATTCTTAAAGTCATGGTTCAGGTTATATGAGGTACTCAGTCGGTATTAAAGGTGAGAGAAATCATCCATTTTCCGATGCATTGCTATTCTGTCAAACTATTTAGAATCAATTATGAAACAGTAGGATTGTAACTGTTTGAATACACAAGTGTACCGGACATATTTTTGGTACACTCTTATTATTTTCAAAATATGTCGTGTGGTAACCACGCTACTGTAGAGCGGAACCGACGGAAAGGGATTCCACTGCATGTGTGCTGCGTTGTGCGACGGCTCCTATTCCACTGTTGCTGTGTCCGCTCAATTCAACCAACACCCAACTCAGTCCAAATTATTTCTGAAAATGCTCATAACAACCGTACTGGCAGCATGCAAATGTGTATGAAAAACTTGATAGAGAAAAAAAGTCCTCTACATAGATTTGCTGTATGCATGTATGTGGAAAGGTGCTCTATAAATACAGACCATCTCTTAGAGGTTTTTTTTCACCATATCGTAAGACTTTGAACATTAATGTGAGGACTTATCCTAATGTATAGATGGTGTTTGTATTTTGTAGGTATCCAAACCTGGACTTCGGCTGGAAGAGATCTATTGACAGTAAGACATTCATCTCCTGTCCTGAGTCCTGTAATGAGGATAGTGAGGATAATGAGGGTCACTGCACACACCAGACTACAACCCCTGACACCAGTAACCTAACACAACTCGGCAGTCCCCACTCTTCTGTACCTGAGCATGGACCTGGTGATGCCACCTGCACCAGAAAACTCACTAATGGCACTGCCCCCGTCGCAGACTGTGAAGAAGGCAGCCATAAAGACGAGCACCTTCACCAACACGATAATTGCCAACGCTCCCAGCCCAAGTTACCTGCGCTGGAGAGCCCCCAATCAATGCAAACCACTACCTCAATTCCTGTACAGCCCTCAGACAGCTTGAATAAGCCCAGCTCCAGTCCTCCACCGCCTAGTGACACATGCACACCAGAGAGGACCTCAATCCACACAAATAAAGCTACCTCAGTCTGCAGCAAGGCAGCCACAGGTTCCCATGCTCCCACAGCACCTTCCACTGACCCTGCCCCCCAGCACAAAGCCCAGACAGGGGACTCCTCCAAAAGTCTGGGACCCAACCCAGGCCTAATCTTGCAGGCCTTGACCCTATCAAATGCAAGTGACGGCTTCAATCTGGAACGACTGGAGATGCTTGGCGATTCCTTTCTTAAGCACGCGATCACCACATACCTGTTCTGTACCTACCCTGACGCTCATGAGGGACGACTCAGCTATATGCGCAGCAAGAAGGTGAAATTTCATGACTTTATTATAACAGGCACTATTTTAACAACAGTAATGTGCTTTCAGAAAAACTTTCAGTCCTGCCTACTCTTACTCAGTGCACCTCATTACTACACATGTTTACTGTTGGGTTTAATTTGTGAACTGCAAATTACTAGCATACTCATTGTATACAGGACATCCTGAACTTCAAGTCGTCAGTGAACTTAAGTTTAAAAGGTCCCAAATTTACTCTGTATGCATAAGCAACCCAATTTGAATGCACAATTCTAGACAATAGATGGAACATGCTGGGAGCTTGGACTAATATGGACTTAGAAACTTTTTTATGAACTTTTGTAGGTATGCAGTATGCAAGAATGAGATGCATGAGTGAAAAAAGTTCCAGAAGGTCCTGTGTTACTGACGATTGTGTTTAAACCTGACTTTGTTACCCAGGTGAGCAACTGTAACCTGTATCGTCTGGGGAAGAAGAAAGGCCTCCCAAGCAGGATGGTGGTGTCCATCTTTGATCCCCCTGTTAACTGGCTGCCTCCTGGTTATGTGGTCAACCAGGACAAAAGCTCTGACAAACCGGATTCATCGGTCAGTAAAGGTTCTGCTTAACTATTAAATGTTATTCACGCTACAAGATTTTCAGCCCTGGTTATTGACGAGGTTTGCATGTATTGGCTGATAAGTAAGCTTTAGGGTAGTAATGGTTGATATGGGTAAGGATATAAAGCTGTTCTCTGGACTCTGGTTTTCTTTTGAGATATTTGTGCTTCTCAAGAAGAGTGACAAAACACTGTAAGTGCACTCTAAAAATAAAATATTTAATGTTCATGTATTACATGATCTTAAAGTACACTTATTGCCTTTAGGTTTTTAAAGTTAAATGAAGGATATTTACGTGGGTTAGAAACAATGGCGATGACTATAAAATTCTGCTATAACACAAATAATTGGGCTTATTTATTGATAGAAAATACATGGAATCGACGAAAAGTTAATTCATAGATTATTCTTGGATTCTGAGTGGTATGACTCTGTCAGACCACTAGAGGGCAGGCTTCTACCTTGTCTGTGGACACATAACTTTTGTCTAGGTCCACAGCCCATATCATGCCGATACAGTATATTCTTGAGAAATATCTCTAGTGCCTACGTTAAAATACACCATCAAAGATCCTCAACACTTGAGTGACTCTATTATTGCAGTTGTTTGTTCAGAACTGTACACAAAATACAAGATTTATTATAAATCGTAGCCAATTTTTGTGTTTTAAACCTGTTCCCTGTTGTCTTTCTAATTGCTGGTTTTGCAACATGTCCTCACACTTAAAAGCCCTGTTAAAACACAGTAATCTGCTTCTGTGTGTCTCCTCAGCTACACCTGTACCACAAAATATGTTGATACAATCTGTCTTAAGACAAGCTATTTACCTGCATCCATACCATTACACCTAAAAAGGAAAAACATGACCATTTGGATACACTGGGCATGTGTATGTCGGTGATACCAAGATGTTGATTATCTCCTTTGCAATTGTTTACTTAGTTTCAGAAAGTGTTACTGACATGGGAAAACAGAGTAAGGAATTTTTGTGATGAGACCAATGACGCGGTGAAACAGAAAGTAGGCGTTAATGTAACCAGTCAGGAATTATACTGTCATTTTCAAAGGTCAACATTTCTGCCCAATTCAAATTGGAGAAAAAAAATAGCCTGATTTTTAAACTAAAACAAAGCCAGGATTGTTTACAATCTTTATTTTTCTCAGTCTCAAAAACATTGAGGTAGTGTGTCCTTGGAACACAATTTAACATTTTTAAACAAAAACTGAGTAGTGTGTTCATGCAGCTATACATTTTTCCAGCTGTGGTGCTGTTTACATAACATATTACGTATGAGCATCAGAATGTTTCCTGGTTCACTTTCTTCATCCACCTGGTTGCTGCTGTTACACCTAGAAATGAAAATAAAAATAGTTTACATGCACTACAACTTAAGTCACAAGTACAAAGTACAGATATAAGGGAGCAAAAGGAAAAACTCATCAGAAAAATGCATAGACGTACGGAAAGCACAGATACATGAGAAGATCCTCTTCAGTACACTACGTTTTTGTTGCAATTAGGGATTTTCATCTGCGTTGATTTAGAGTGGCAAAAGAGCATGGTGTGGAGTGTTATTGCACTCCCAAACCCAGTTGGGGGGCTGAACTGGGCCACATATGTGCTGAGGTCACTTGTGGTTGTGATAGTGGGTTGCCATTCTCTGCTGTGGCCTTGTTCCCACTATGGTGTTTCATTTTATCAGTTAGTGTGACAGCCTTAGTATTTGTTCTTTGTTACTACCGTCCTCTGTGCCTCTGCTGAATGAATACAGAGGAAACACTAGCGCTGATGTATTAGTTACCGTGTTAAATACACAACGGGTGTTGGTATCTCTGCAATTGATTAAATGTTTTCATGAAGATTTTTCTTCTTGACTGTCACTCTGTTTTCCTTGTTTGTGTCCTTCATCCAGGACAAAGAAGAGCTTTTGGCCAATGGGCAGTCGGACAACGTCTATGACGAGGATGATGAGGAGGGAGAGGAGGTAGACGAGGACGGTGATGTGATGCTCAAGGATGAGCCAAAAGATGACGTCAACATGGAAGACGATCTGGAATACTACAAGGAGCACATTAAATTCATCGATAACATGTTGTTGGGATCTGGCGCCTTTGCTAAGAAGATCTCTTTGAATGCTTTCCCTCCCTCTCCCACTCCGGCCTCGTGTTCCTCACCCTCTATGGAGTCTCCATACGAGTGGAAGGCCCCCAAGAAGCCCCTCCATCCCACCTCAGCCCACTTCCCCTCAGAGCCAGCATCCAGTGGGCCATCAGTGGAGGAGTTTGACTACAGCTCGTGGGATGCCATGTGCTACCTGGACCCCAGCAAGGCTGGAGAGGAGGATGACTTTGTGGTGGGGTTCTGGAATCCATCGGAGGAGAACTGTGGAGTTGAGCTCGGCAAGCAGTCGATCTCCTATGACCTGCACACAGAGCAGTGCATTGCAGACAAAAGCATTGCTGACTGTGTGGAGGCTTTGCTTGGTTGCTACCTGACCAGCTGTGGAGAGAGAGCAGCCCAAATGTTCCTTTGCTCATTGGGCCTCAAGGTGAGCGATGACCTAACATACTGTTCTGTGTCAGTATTGCGCTGACAATAATCAAATCTGAATAGGAAAAAGCCTAGAGTAAATGAAAAGAGAAGCAAATGAATACAGGCTAAAATGATCATCGTAAAAAGTTCTGCTCAAAAACATAAGATATGGGCATACAGCATGTAATTCCGTTTTATCAGCAAGATGGTTGTAATTATTGCTGGAAATCCACAGTAAGCTGTAGGTTACAGAAACATGGAAAAGGGTAGACAGTGTCTTTTACTGTTCTGTTGAGTAGTTTGGAATGTGGTGTGTGCACTTGATAGGAGAATTTTAAAAACAGAAAAAACACTGTCAGCAAATCACAAAATGAGGGAAATATTAGCTTCTGCTAAACCTGAAGTGTGGTTTTATAAGGTACTTAACAGATGGTCAGCGCCGACTGCACAAAATGTGCTCCATGTGCTGGTACTTGTAACAAAAAGCTCACGTAATAACATAACTCAGCTTATGTCTACAATATTTTAAGAAAAATGTTTGCCTCTTTATTCTGCTGTGGACATCCTTTTCCCGCTGGAAACTGAAGTTTGTATTACTTTGTAAACCGTGTAAATCAGCATTAGTTTGCAGGGACACAGGAGCTGCTTGTCTATTGCTGCCTCATCCGGTAAGTTTGTCACTTGGGTAAATACGAACAAAGCATTTAAAACATGGAAGGCACAAAATAATACATTAGAACTTACTCGAGGAGGCAGCAGTGGATTAATTACTCCTGTATGTTGTGATGTAAGGTTGCAGATTTTCATTTTACAGTCTGAAAAAGATGTCGAACAGCAAGGTAAAGTGGCAGTATATATATATGTGTATATGTGTGTATATATATGTATATATTTGTGTATGTATATATATATATATATATGTATATATATATATGTGTATGTGTATATATATATATATATGTGTATGTGTATATATATATATATGTGTATGTATATATATGTGTATATATATATATGTATATATATGTGTATATATATATATATATATATATATATATATATGTGTATGTATATATATGTGTATGTATATATATGTGTATGTATACATACACATACACACATATACATATTTACAGAAGCATTGTTGACTTAAGCTTGCACAAGTTTTATTAGGTGAGCAGCATAAGCTCTAGCTAAATCAGTTTTCTTTGTGTCAGTTATCCTTATTCTAAGATAGGATAACCATGCCCAGCACTCTGCTGAGTCATAAGTCAAATATAATTGATGAAATGGTGTATTTCTGTTAAACCACAAATTATGTTAACTGTCCTGAAGTGATGAGCATTTCTCTTTTGTTTTGATAACAGGTGTTACCAGTGGAGAAAGGGGCCCTAATCAGAGCTCTGGTACAGAACTGTCTGACCATAGCCACTGATCTTTGCTATGGCTGGTTAAAGATTCCACCCCGTTGCATGCTAGCCCATCCAGACGCAGAGCGGACTCTCAACCACCTCATTTCTGGCTTCGAGAACTTTGAAAGAAAGATCAACTACACCTTTCAGAACAAGGCTTACCTTCTGCAAGCCTTCACCCATGCTTCCTACCATTACAACACAATCACAGGTTAGAATTTGTCTCTCTGTAGATGAAAATTTACTTGGTCGGATTTAAATTTACTTGATACCCTCAATAGTCAGATACAGCAAGTTAGACAATATCTTATTGCAGCAATTTAGCTACAGCCACTCTTGCAACAGCTCTTTAAGGGCAACACCGTCTGATAAGCAACCAATGCCGTTACCATTGTTTCTGTCTGAACCAGTCTCGATACGAGGCAAAGTCTAATGTGGTTGCGATGCTGCCCTACTTTTCTATATGATGGCCTTGTTCTAGGGCTGCAACTAACAATTATTTTCTATAATTGATTATCTGTCGATTATTTACTTGATGAATGGATTAATCATTAGCTTGTGGTTGTACCTGAGGCTGCTGACGTTGCCTTGGAGGTTTTACCAGCATTTCATAGTATAGACACTTCTCTGGCACTGGACGATCTTCTTAACGGTTATTATCAACAAAGTCAAATAAACAGACAAAGAGACGCTTCAGTGGCTTTTTGAAAATCTAATGCTTTTAGCCACAGTGCATTTCCTTATTCCTTGGAGCAGGAAAACACTTTGTATGGCATTTCATATCCACATTCCGGCCTTATTTGCGGCTGATGATCAATAATTACTGTTCAAGTAAACCCTCTCACTTAAACCAACTGCCGTTATATCAACCCCTGACAACCTCCTCTATCAAAGTTGTTGTCTTGCTGCTGCGTAAAGCTACACAACTATCTGCTGACAAAGGTCTTTCACATAAATGATAGCGTCAACTTAGACGTTTCTGCTGAAATTAAGGTCTATAGAGCAGCAGCTCAGGGTAGGCAATTGTTTGGACTCCTGCTTTTTGAGAGTCCCTGCCTTTAACAACTGGAAAACTGTCGAAAGCAGAAGAGACTGCACAGTTTTGTTGCTGCTTTCACGTTAGCTGTACTCTGAGCCACCAAGGTATTTCCGCTCATGTAGCTCATGTACGTCAGAGACATTTACACTTCTGTTCTGCTTACAGTGCGTGTCCACCACCTCCAAAAGTGCCTCCTTAGCAGATGTGTTAAACTGATGGGCTTAATCAGCATTGTGTGAACTAATTTGAAAATTATTTGAATCTAATGGACATTTGTTTTTTATATCAGTTACACGCTGCAATTTTATGTCTGAGGTTGTGACACTGCAGTGAAATTGTATCAATCACTTCTGTGAAATTAACCACAAGTTTGTTATTTTGCTCTCTCTTCAGATTGTTACCAGCGGCTGGAGTTCCTTGGTGATGCAATTCTTGACTACCTCATAACAAAGCACCTTTATGAAGACCCACGGCAGCACTCTCCTGGTGTACTGACCGATCTGCGCTCCGCACTCGTCAACAACACCATCTTTGCCTCTCTGGCTGTCAAATATGACTACCACAAGTACTTCAAGGCCATCTCACCTGAGCTTTTCCGTGTCATTGATGACTTTGTGCAGTTTCAGCTGGAGAAGGATGAGATGCAAGGCATGGACTCTGAGGTGAGTCCTGTTTCTCCTGAGAACAATAGTCAGCATCATTTCTGAGCAACAAAGCCCTGAAGTAAGAAACCTAATCATTGCTGTTGTCATCAATTTCCTCCATAAATAATAGTCGGAATTAAAAAGCTCTGCCTGAATAACAAAACACTACGTTTTTACGAATATGTTTCAATGTTTTCAGTACTTAAGCGAAAATGCAGTTGGATTTAATTTGCCGGGAAATGGCCATCTTGGCATCAGATCTGCTCTTTCTGCTTGAGAGGTATTTTTATGCCTTGGGGACAGCAGGCACGTACAAAAACAGCTGAAAGAAATGTCCGCAGTAATATGGTACCACTTCACTGCTCACTGTTCATCAAATGAAAATAACAACAATATTATGAAACTGAAAATGTAGCTTGCCATAAAATAAATGAATAGGCAGTTTCAAAAGGTTTAGGTCTAAAAAGTTGAGAATTTTAGTAACTGGACAAGTTGAATCAGTGCATTTTTGACAGACATTCACACTGTTGTGTACTTATGTTACATGTCATTAGGATTGGGCGGTATCCAAATTTTGATACTGTGAACCTTTGCCACATTTTACTGTGCTATATAGTATTACTGTGACAAATTAAAAATGACGTCATAATGCTCAGAGTTAGTGCGGTATTAAATAGAATTAAGTAAAAAAAAAAGTAACAATGAATAATAAAGGCAGCAGCAGCAACAAAACAGTTGATGCTCCCAGTTGGCAATTTTTTTAGGACCTATCAAAATATAAAATTACCCATAGACTGTTTATTTTCTTATTTTTCCAAACCTACCAACATTTTACCCTCTTCTCCTGCTTGCTCCTTGTGGCCCTAACAAAAGCTGCTACTGAACAAGTTTTTTCTTGTCACAGATGCCTAGGGCAATCTATTTTTTTTAAATATGTACTGTGCCTGTTGCTTGTCCCTCCCAAACAGGCGTACCATGTTGGCCTTTAACTGTATTTTGTATAATTTTTACTCTTGTGTCCTCAGCTGTGCCCAGGCTCAAGGAAGGTGTGTCATTTGCGCATCAAGTATTGCCCTGACTCACTTTCATATTTACCCTCCACCATCTGGCACAGCTGCAGCTTGTTGTGTTTTTCTCACACTTGATGCATGGCCTGACAACTTTTTGGCTTTTTATCCCTTCTGAGTCTCCTCAGTGGTCACATGATGACATCACATCCACCAACTTTATTAAATGTAAACTCCTGAACTCAAAGAAAAAATATACTATACTAGGAAACTCTGAAAGATTAGATATTGGTCCATAAAATCCTTAGATCTATTTTTAAATACATGTCACTTCCTGTGTCCTCTGCACACATTTTTGCAGACTATTGCAGTCACTTGAGACTTGACTGTAACAGTCTTGCATGATCACAAGTTATTAGCTCTGTTTGTGGACAAAACACGACATTTGAGATCATTTGGTAGTTTGAGAAATACTGATCATTACATTTTTATTGACCAAGCAATTAATCAAGAAAATCGCCCGATTTCATCCACCCATCTTCTACCGTTTTATCTTCCACATGAGGGTCACGGGCAGCTGTGCCAATCTCAGCTGACATGGGGTGATAGGTGGGGTACACCCTGGACACTAGGGATACAACAATATTCGGTATTTTACCGAACTGTTCGATACGCCCTGTTCGGTTTATACACAACAGCAAACAGCGGTATTTCAGCCCCTCACAAAACTTTATCAAAACTTTGTACAGTACAGCCGTAGTTGTAGTTTGTAGTACGTAGTTTCTGTGAGTGGGTAACATTTTTGTTTATTTTATTGGATAGTACTAAACTTTATATTTAATTTGTGTTGTTTTATGTTTGCTGTTTAATTTGATCTGATAGTGCACTATTGTTTAAATAAAGTTTATAGTTTAATTATATCTTTGCTTTTAATTATTTTTACAATGCAATATTGCCATTGCTAGTCTGAGTACTTTTATATTAAGATATTGATGCATACCAAAACCGTGGGAAGTACTCATAAAGAGTCTAACAACCGTCCGAATCAGGAGAACCCAGAGAAACCCCACACACACTCTGGGAGAACCTGCACCGATTAATCCATTTTGTAAAAATAATCATTAGTTTCAGCCCTATAAAACTCGAAGGGGGGAAAAAAGAAAACTGACCCACAGACGCAGGCAATTGTGTTGGAAACTCATGTGAATATTTGTTGGATAATTTCCAGTGACTGTCTAATAGCATTTTTACTTGAAATGCCTATCCTTGTTAGACAGCTTAATTAAATGAATGAGTATTATTGTTTTCCGCATATCACTCAGCTGTAACTGTGTGTTTTATGATTTGGATATTTTTCCATCAGCTGCGGCGCTCTGAGGAAGATGAGGAGAAGGAGGAGGACATAGAGGTTCCTAAGGCCATGGGTGATATCTTTGAGTCGCTGGCTGGAGCAGTTTACATGGACAGCAAGATGTCACTGGAGACAGTGTGGCAAGTGTACTATCCAATGATGAGGCCACTTATAGGTGAGGAACAGTCACATCTATTTATTTATAATGTGGTTTTTTTTGTCATGGTGATTAAGCAGTTGTTTGGTGCAGGATTGTTTTCCTGTTGTATTGGAATGTTTAATCATTTAATATTTTGCGTCATAACTAGGGAAGAAACAATAGACAGTAAAATTGTTAATATTAGTGTCTTGAAAATGCTGTCTCGCTCACTAACTTACATTCCAAGTGCTGCAAGGGGGGAGTGTGCATCTTTTTTCATTCCTGGACCTCACAATTATTTGCCATCTTATTTAAGATTCCTTTTTTTCACTTGTTCACTAAAAAACATATTCTGTTTGAAATCCAAAACAAATAGTTTCTTATTAAAAGTGATATGTTTTGAGCCCTTGTATGAGTTTAAAGCTCTAATCGCAGTTATTTAATAATGAATTGACAGGAAATGATTGTGTTGTCTCATACTTACTCAAAATCTTCTGTTCCCACTAACAGAGAAATTCTCTGCCAACGTGCCACGCTCTCCTGTGAGAGAGCTGCTCGAGATGGAACCAGAAACTGCCAAGTTCAGGTACAAGATCAGCACTTAAACACACCAGTATTTGTTAGATTTTTTTGTAATTTCAGTCCATTTAGAGCTTTAGTTGTTTCTAAAACATTTTGAATCATATTTGCCTTCTCACATGATAGAATCAATAAATGATGTTGTCTTGGTAACATGGAGGGATCCAGGGCCTGTATTAAGTGCAACCATTCAAGTAATTCAGACCATATGATTTAAATTCGCACCTGATTTTACAGCTGAACATGTGTGTTCACTCGAGACAGATTTTGAAGGCCCTGTAAATTAGATTCATATAATTGTTTGTAAACACATTTTATGAGAACATTATTGCTGAACATGTTTGGAAAGACTGTGATCTATTGATTAATAGAGCGATACCTATAGTTTTCCATCACTTTGACTTTCACCACTGTAGGCAAAGCCACACCCCCTTCGCTCATTTAGACGATAGACTGTGAACACCAGGGCTGGGCATCACCAGAGACACCACGATATGATATTGCTATATATTAAGTACTGGCACGTGGCACCATCTAGGGGAATGAAACGTCAATAGATTTTTTTATGCTAACCCACAAAAAGGTTTAATGTTTATTAGAGCTGCAACTAACAATTATATTCACAATTGATTAATCTGTCTATTATTTTCTCGATTAATCGCTTGGTCCGTAACACATCAGAAAACCTTAAAAAATGTTGAGTGGTGTTCGTCAAACCTGGAAATGATGATGTTCTCAAATGTCTTGTCCACACCTTGATTTCTTTATCCATAGCAAAGAAATTAAGAAAATAAAAATAAAAAGCATTGAACCGATTCATCGATTAATAATCGCTGCATCATTGTTTCAGCTCTTTATTTGTAACATCAGTTAAAAATGTATATGCTAAAAAAAAAAAATTGATAGCGATATAATTTTCCCCTCACCCCTAGTTATCACATTATTTTAGCTGCAAACTGAGCTAACCTTTGAATAAACTGAAAGCTATGACGGCAAAGGTAAGATATTATTTATGTTCAGTGTGGAAGTAACACTTCAATATGTATAGCAATACTGATATTGTAATATAGCTTTATGTCCCATAAACATATGGGTGCCTACTGGCCTGGCACACCAATTGCCAACTACAGAGCACACAACACGGGTTCATATGGAGACACTTCAATGCTCCCGATGATGTGAAATTGACTGTGTTACCTCTGGTGTGTTTGCAGCCCTGCAGAGAGAACCTATGATGGGAAGGTGCGGGTAACGGTGGAGGTCGTTGGTAAGGGCAAGTTTAAAGGAGTTGGTCGCAGCTACCGGATCGCCAAGTCTGCAGCGGCACGCCGAGCTCTGCGCAGCCTCAAAGCCAATCAACCTCAGGTCCAAAACAACTGAGCTCCTCCTCCGAGCTCTCAGCATTAGCACCTAAGCTATTGATGCTTCAGAAGAAAAAGAAATGTTGTAGGCTTCCTTACAAGATGTCAATGCTAGCTCCTGTATCTCCGGCCTGCTATGGCACAACCCAAGACAACCAGGATTATGGTTTGAAGATGCAACGAAAGAAGCAACTGATCTCACAGTGAATTTCACATTGGATCTTTTTACCCCCCCCACTTCACCTTTCTTCTTTTTCTTTTGCGCAAACACAATCTTTCCTTTCCCTATGTGTTTTGTTTAATCACATGAGTGCTTTATTAACATTTAGCTAAGTGGGTTATTTTTTTTTTTAAAAGGTCAGGTCGCAGTATCCTATTCCTCATTTGTTTTTTTTTAAAGAAAAAAAAACTCTCTGCAAGGTGAGGAGGCTTAAGCTTATTGTGTAGTATTAGATTGTACATAGTTAAATCAAAGGTGTAAATTAAAGTATGTAGAAGAATAAAAGAAAAAAAACAAACAAACAAAAAAAACTCTAAACTCCACAGCCTGTGCACTAGTGCCAGTCCGTTTGATGGCGGTTTTTGAAAACGCTAATAGCAGACATGGCTAACAGATACCACTGGAACACAACGCTGGTGGCCCTTCTGTCTGAAATCTGTCTTGAAATGGTATTCTTACATTTTTTTTTTTTTGCACTTATTCCACTAGGGTCTGTTATTTTTGACAACTGTGTGGTCACACTGACACCAAAATCATATTTGTAGCAAAGTATATAAATATATATAAAAAAATATAAACCACATTAATGATATTCTTGGCCTTTTGTTTGCTAAGAGTTACCCTCATATCCTGCGACACGGATAGAAATTCCAACATTCCCTGTTAATGTAATTTAAAATTAGTTTTGATCCGCACTTGAAGTTGCATGTTCTTGTAGCTTATGTATAAACCATGACAACTGGATGGCTTCTGCTAATGATCAAAAATGTATGGATATATCTAGAGTGTCTGAAAGAAACTTTCATTAGACGTTCATGGCATTATCTTGGCATCTGGGTTTACCATGTTTTGATACCAAGAGTGAGTTGATTTGAATTGGTGATTCTTGCTCGTTCAGTCTGTTTCCATAGAGTTGTATCGCTCAGTTTTGATATAAAAAAGAGAAGGACAGACATATCACTCATACAAATGTGCTGCAGAATTTTCTACAAAATTGGATACCGGTGTTAAGTGCATGGAATCTTTTTCAAAATCACTTCACCTTCTTTTGTGAGAAAGGCCAATTCATTTCAACACAGTGTTCCTCACATCCCATGCCTACCAAAGCTAGAGAAGATTGGGATTGAAGTCAATTCCTAGGGATAAGGATACCAATTTTTTTCGTCTCCTTTCGCTAAATGTCTTTTTTTTCGTTTGTGTCTCATCAAAAATCCCCGTTTCACCTGAATACCTCAGTTAATTGCATGCATCTTCTCTTTGTCTTTTTTTTGGTGCTATGTTGTTGTATTAAGCTTGAATTTCTCATCTTTTTTTGCACTGTAACTATAATACCTCTTTTATTTGACTTTTAAATTAGTTTGAAATCTGTTTGATTAGGTTGTCTTGTTTGTCAGCCATCAAGTCGTCGAGGTGAATTGCATTGTGTCATCCCTTCCCCTTTCCGTACTTGATTATTTTTCGATGGTGTGAGTGTCGCCTGCGACTCTTTCAACAGCTATTTGTGTATGTCGGATAAAAATCTGTTTTGGAATTCTAGGCTTAAAAAAAAAAGATGAGAATCAGTGCTTGTAGAGGTAATCAGATTGCACTCATACGTTTAAAAATACTGCCCAAGTCGCATGATCCCACAGTAATACTTCTACCTCAAAGGACAAGTGTGTGCTCAGTGCACTGTGAGTACTGTACCACATACATCTTGTATACAGTACACAACACTGATTTAACAGTCATAATAATTAAGTTGTAGTATTAGTCTCAGTTGAAAAGGAACTTGGCTGTATGTTTTCATCTTATGAAAACCAGTATTGATTTCTGCAGCTTCAAGGTGGAATATAGTTTCTCACAGGGTCAATACATTTGTCTACAGTTAAATTGGATAGAAATGGATGCAACATACTGCACTTTGCTATGTTTCCAGACTCTGGCTTGCATCAAATATCTATTATCTATGATCTAAATGCGTTGACTCAAGTATACATTTTAGGACATATGGCTGCTCCAATTATAGTCAGGCTAAAATAAAAAATACTTGTTGCTTCTGCAATGTTCTCCACACTAGCTGTAGAAATCTGTGACTTTATTAGGTTCTTTTTTTAAATTCAAAATCCAGCCAGAATTCACTCAAATCAGTTAATTTTTTTTTAATATTTTGGTAAAAAAAAAAAAGTCATAATCATGACAGCTAGTGCCAGTAAAGGCTGTTATGCATATTGTAGCCGGTCACACAATATATGCATCAAGTTTTTCACAAGTCTTAAGAGGAGAAACTGCAGAAATGACAGACCAGTATTAAGCTTGATCTTATTTCTCTCCTTGTCTTCAGACTTTGAAGCTAAAAAAATAAGATTCCTGTGGAAGTAAATCTGACGATTTTACCTGGATATTTTGAGCTAGTCCCTCTTACAATGTGTGTAATTTAATATAGGTCTGCAATGATTATTCAGTTATAAATCCATTACTAAATTAATCATCAACTTCTTCATAGTCAAATAATTGGTCTCAGTGTTTTGTCCTCTGTTTTTCAGCTTCTTAAATGTGAATATTTTCTGGTTTCTTTGCTCCATATAACACGGTATTCATTAAAACTGTATATTTTAGGATTGAGCAACACTGTTCGAGAAGGCAGGCAAATTAATAATTTCCTGAACTAACCAAGAGTTAACATAGTAAACAACCCCATTTTAATGCAGCATGTTTATATACAGTGTCCAGCTTTTCCTACAGTACTTGAATGCAACTGCCAGACTGGCTACCAAAGCAGAGGCTCAATAACAACCTGGCACAGGAGTGCAACCTCACATCAGCCCTCTACTGTATATTTACATACAACACTTTTGTCTCCTGATGTCGTGTAAAGCAGAATGTTGCATATAGCACCTTTTTTCTAACACTTTAAAAAAAACAAAACTAAAAAAAACCTCCTCAGAATGAAACTTAAGTACGCCGTTCTTCAGGTTTTGGAGTGCAATCTGTCATTACTTCAGGTAACTGACCCTCTGTATTGACCTTTACACACAAACCCTCAACACTTAGTTGTGCTGTTTGATATGATTGTGGAGGATGTGGCCGCACGCACACACACTCATGGTCATTCGCTGGCTTAACACACTCGTAATCAGTGAAATGCCAGGAGCAACAGAGGGAGGGATTACTAAAACAAGAAACAAATGTGAAATCGCTCATATGGTGCCACACCCACTCTATTTTTTGTTTGCATTATGAAACTAAGGGTCACGCATAATCTTGTCAGCCACAGGTGATGTCAGTATCCAACATATGTTTTTCTTTTCTTTTTTCCTGTATTTTATTTTGAAAGCAACGGTGGTGGTGTGTTGGAGTGCTGAAGATTAGGTAGTCCTGTGTTATTCAGAACGGACTACATGTTCTACTGGCAGAGTTGTTTTTTTTTTTTTTTCCTTTTTGTACATGTAGCACAATTGAGCATTGCACTTGGGCACCATACTTTACCTCACGTCAGAGTGCGAAAGATGGAGGATACAGAAGTGTGTATATGATGATGATGCCGCCGCCGTCATGTTAAAGAGGACTTGTGGTTCAGTGTTCCTTGCTGTTTCAATTGCTGGTACACACAGCCCTGTTTTAAATGGATATGAGAGAAGGGGGGGTACATATATGCCTGCATGTTGACATCTGAAAAATACACTGAAAAAAAAAATCTTTGAAATTTGGGGGTAAAAATTCTGACTGACATCCTGCCTTAAACATGTTTGGAACACTCTTTGGACTACTATTGATATGGATCAGTCAGTCCGGCAAAACTCCCAGCCTGTATTCTTCTCCCTTGGTTCACCTTTATTTGGAACTCAAAGGAAAAATCCACTCAAATACTGGAATCGATTTAGGGAGAGCGATTAATCAGGCCAATATTTGGCTTTGTTTTTTTTTTTAAAAAAAGAACGTCGACTGATTATTTTATTTATATGCCAGTTATTGCAAATCGTACAGTTTTGCCCTCAGACACTTGGTAAACGTTAAGTCACTAACTTCATCCTATTTTTTTCCAATGCAAGAAAACTATAGTATATGCACCCACAAAAACGTATAAATTATAGAAAAACCCAGATGTGTCAACTTCTAATTATGACTGCAGACGTCAAAGCTAAAATACCTATCTCCCAGTTGTTTTGGAGCCTTTTAGTGGCTCGTAGTTGTCTTCATTGGGCAAACGTCTAGACAAATATTTCCCCTGGTCTCCTCTCTCTCCTCGTCTGAAGCCTTTTTAGTCAAAGAACTGTCTATTTCTACCGTAGACATGTTGCTATGCTGTTGGTGTACACCAAAGCAGCATAACTGTCGATTTGTGATGTCAGGAAACTTGCACTAAACAGCCGGTTGTGAGTTTTAGGCAGGAGTGTTTAATTGTTGTGCTCGTCACTTGAACACAGGAAATAAAGCCCATTTGAAGGCAGCATATTTATCTGCAGGGTCAAATATTTCTAACAAGTCCTCGAATGCAACTGTAGGAACAGCCAACAAAACAGAAGCTTGATCAGCTGTGTATTTAACATGCCTGATATTTTCAAGAGGTTTTAGTTTTTTTTAACCTTTTTCAGAACAGAAGTAATGTGGCCAAAATGGAACTCAGCCCTAATGTGTGTTCCTTTTGTATACAAACATGATATCACAACTATTAGTGAGATTTATTGTTCAACACTGTCTCCTTTTTTGGAATCCCAAAATCTATTTTACAGAAAGTTTTAGTAGACTGACGCTTCAAAACAAGACCCAGCCTCAAATGTATATGACGCACAGTAGCTCTTTTACAAGTCAGGAGCGCACACTGCCATCTCACCTCATAAAAATCTACGCCTGTTTCAGTCTCCGTCATCTGAAGAATGTTCTTAAGCCGTTTCTTGCTGTTTCACAGCCTTTTTCTGGCTGCAAGCGCAAGTTTGTGTCACTCGCTCTCCCACGCCAAATTCCATCGAGAAAATGAGTGCTTTTTACATCAAGACACAGGAGCTGTTGATCCATGTTCAAACGTGTTGTTTTATAACTTATGTCAGTGATAAAAACTTGTGTAAAAAAGGCAGCATTAGACCAACAGCTCCTGTATCCCTGTGAACTTAAAAAAAATAATAATTGCTCTATAGACTTTGGTGCTGGAAAGCGAATGGTTTACAAAGAGACACAAACTTCACTTTCCAGTCAGAAAAGGCTGCGATAAAGCAGCAAACACACTTTAAAGATATCACAGACTTCAACAAGAATAGATTTTATTAGATGAGCCTTTTGTGAAGTGACTGGAAATTAGTTTTTCCTTGATTTAATGCGTGTAGTCATGTTTCTAGTGAGAGTGAGCATGTGTCGGAACCTCAAATAAAAAAAAACAAAACAACTATTCCTATGCAGAATAATAGACCTGAATTTCTTGACAGAAAAACATTTACAAATATAAACGTCCTTTATAAGCTATATGAAGAACAGCACAGCTTTATGCAGTAATTATAAGCATATTAGTCATTTACTGTATTTCTTCTGCCTGCATTGAATTTAACCCTAACCCTGTTTATCCAATGATTTTGTGTTTTAAGCCACTTTAAAAGCTGATTAGTATCAAAGGGACATGGTCTATGGAGAGATTTAGCTGTACGTTCAGTCAGTTACTGATCTTAAATTAGCTTTTCATCTTCCAGTGTTTAATGTTATTTAAAGTTATCTGTTGACAGCTGTTGGCTGCCAGCCATTTTCAGAGCAGTGGTCGAATTGACGTCTGTAGCAGTCAATGGCAGCCGATGAGTTAAAAAAAAAAAAACTACTACTACTACTTTGATTGAGAGGCTGTTAAGACTGTCCAACAGTCTCCACAGCAGTGTATTTGGGTGGATTTTTCCTTTACGGATCAGTCACACTGTGTGAATGATGCCGAAGAGACGGTAGGATCGGGGTGGGAGGAGAAATATCAGTGTCCTAATGCCAGCACGGAGAACTGACGGAGACTTTTTCTCACGCAGAACACCAGCAGAGCGGAGCTAAACTGAACCAGTGATGGACTGTTGTCAGGATATGAGGAATTATGGGCCATTACAACCTGCAGCAAATGTTTAAGGGACATAGAATAATATGGAATAGTTAATGAACTACTCACTCATACTGTAATACCGTGCTGCAGTGGTTTGCGGTCTGCACCTTATGGATCACAAATACCTTTGAATTTTGTTTTTCTCTTCTTTTTTAAAAAATAATTGTAGCCCTGTATATCTACAATAAAAGTAATGGTATGGTCATTGAACGTGGCTCCTGTGAGGTCATTGGTGTTTATCGGGAAAATACGAGCTACATGGATGTGCGTGTGTTTGGTTTCTAAATAGATATTGTTGAAATAATGGAACGTTCCCTTTGCAGGTGATGGATGTGACCAGTAGTGAGCTTACAGCGCCGCCATCAGGCCAAAAAGTGCAAAAATGTCCACATTTCGAGGAATAGTGCAGAAATAAGATTGTAGAGACAGAGTATTACTAGTGCCACTGTAGCTGTTGTGGGTTTGATTCTCGGCTACGTTAGTGCTGATGTGTCCTCGGGCAAGACACCTAACACCACACTGCTCCTGACGGCTGTGCCGGCAACATGTGTAAGGGTATGAAAGATGTAAGTGGATGGATGTGAATGTAGGTCATCCAAACTGGAAAAGTGCTATATAAATAATGTTTGTTATTATTAAACCGTTATATTTTATCAGATGAAGGAAATAAGAGAATTTGGTCCACATATATGGGCAAAAAAAAAGTCCTATGTCAGTCTACCATCTTTACACACATAAAACAACACACAGATATCTGAATGACTTAAACCTGACTTAAACTAGCTGTACCTTAATCCTGACTTAAAAATCCAGGAGATACTGATTCAAATAGGTCATAGTAATTCTGAGTTTCTTCATTCTTCTTTTGTCACGGGTTTTAAATCAATAAAAAAACAATGAAATGAATTCAAGGGCCTCAAACTGAAAAAGATTTAATCTAACAAAAATAGACAGAAAGAAAATAGAATCAAAAGATTAAACCGATAATAAGCGTCATATGTAGATAATTGTAATTTTGTGTGTGTTTTTAGTAATTGTTGGTTTGGTGTGTTTGAGTGCTCATTGTTACTATTACACAGCAAACGTTCCGTGACATTTGTATCTGTGTATGGTTCAAAGCAAATACTGATACTGACATAACGGTTCATTAAAAATAGAACTACATGGTTGCTTAACGGTTGGTTGGTTGGTTACCGGGATGTTGGTAACCTGCTGGTTTGGGTGCGGCGAGACCTGTAACGCCTCCTACAGGGGAGTGGGGTGAACAGTCTGTGGTTGGGGGCACTGTGTTCGTTGTCGGCCTCAGCTTGACGCCGCCTCGTCTCACTCACAGAGCTGTGTGAGTGAGAGGGTGAGGGTGAGAGTGAGAGTGGCTACAGCCAATTACAAAACACTTACTCGTGCCTGTAGCAAGGCACCTGTCAAGTTCAATTACTCCTGTGTGCTGAGATGTAAAAACTCACATTTCCACACATCTGATGATGTGATAAAATGGTGAACATAAAATTGTATTAGGGTAGCCTAGAAATTTAGACTCTGCGAGCTGCAAAATCCAAACTCGGGTTTGACCAATCACGTCGTGTAGAGAGATCCTCACGTCTAGGAGTGGTGGTTCAGTGATAAAGCCAGTCACCTTGTTACTGGAAGGTTGACGGTTAAATAACTGGCTCCACTTGTCTATATGCTGATGTGTCTCTGGGCAAGACTGTGTGTGAATGTGTATGAAAGATGTGTAAGAGAGAAAGTGTTCCTTTTTCCTGCTCTTTGGGAGAAGAATAGATCTGTCTTTGAAATGGCACAAATCTGTTGTTAACAGCTTCAGTGTAAAAGGTCTAAAATGAATGTATTGGACTGAAATCCAGTTTGAGATATCATGTCTTCCCTTATATATAAATACAGACAATTTAAATTGAGGAGCTAAAACCTTTTTTTTTTATTTATTTATATTTCTGACTTTTGAAGATGTCACTTCCGGCATTGGGCACAGGCTTGTGGCTTCATTGATAAATTCACATTCGACTTTTGTTTTTACGCATGCTTCGCGGTTCAGCTTCATAGCGCGTCGTTTTAGTGTCGCTACAGTTCTATAAGTTGAATAAACATGACTCATTTATGTGTTCATTTGAAAGTGTATCCAGCGTTTTCATGAACGTTGCCTGGTCTGTTACGTTCAAAGACCAAGTGTGACATTAGGCATAGGTGAGTCATAAGTTCATTTTGACAGCACTTGTTCATTAGCTGGGATTCACTGTATTAGTTTCCACCTTCAGCTGCTGTTGTCAGTACTTTATTCCTCTCTACAGCTCTGTAATAGAAAAAACAGCACAAACCAGAGGCAAATGAGACTCAAGCTGCTGATTGAAGCCTTTGAGAGTGTTAGTAAATGGGAAAACGAGTCGACGGCACCCGCTTAGGCAGATAATCAACGCAATATCAACTTTCCGCCACGCCACCGCCGCTGCTTGTTATGATTTGTTTGTTCCTGAGGGGTTCGCTGGGCGAGGATGCTCACCACCCTCACCTCTCATCCCTCCGACACGGCTCTGCTCTACTTTCTGATGAGACGCAAATACTGAAATGAGGCCAGGGCGTCGCGGGCTCTGGTAACAGCATGGGAACGCTGAGAGAGGTGCTACATAATTAAAAATATCATTTCAGCTCCTGCTCTTGCCTATTTCCATTTGGCATTACCACGTCTCCACAGGTAAATTGCTCCCTGTACTCCAGTGATGATGGTAATGAGCGGTGGTTAGGTCTGACACCATGTCTCTTTGATTTAACCTAAATGAGAAATATGCCATCAACAGAGGGGACTCAATCATCACGACTTTAAATATGATATGAGCCCAGCTGAACAGAGGGGGTGAATCACAGGGTAAAAGTATGATATTAGGTTGGCTGATGGAAAGGGATACTCACACTGTCAGAGGAGTGTGTGTATGTGTGTATCAACGCCACTGGAAAAAGCCTTATTATACAGATAATAATAATAACATATGAAAAACACATCAGTTTTTTGCTTCGGCTCCTGGCTCATTTTCACCAAGCGTGGCTGTCGCCGACTGTATTTCACCGTCACTGAATTTCAACTAATTGTGTATTTGATTTGAACACAAGGAAAATAAGATCTGATCTGCAACCGCGCGGAGTTCACTCCTGCGAGGAGGAGACACATTTATGAAGCCGCGACGCACAAACTCTGTTTATCAGATGTGTATGAGAATCATTTTTCCCTCCAAAACACTTCTCTGGCTTTTTCATTATCGGGTTCAAGGCAACGATCCTTTATTAGTGAGCAGCTGCATTTCCAATAAATGTCGAGTTGACTTGCAAGTATTCAGTCTGTTCTGCTGCTACGTGCCATGAAAACTGACCAGGACAAGATCTGTGGTTTGTTTCAGTCAAATGTTCTCATCAAAGGCCTCATATGCCATGTTTTTATTACTGTATATGTCGTATTGTATACTGTAAATCATGATTATTTGGCTCAGAATTGATATCACGGTTATTTCAAATGAGCACTCATTTACTTGAACCTGAAACAAATGGAATTTATTGCAGGGAAAAAAAAAGTGTCTTAAAACATGACATTTTGAATTTACCTTAAAATAACTTATAAATGATTATATATTGTATATATCTAAACTCAGACTGTGTGTTTAACCGAGGGATTCCACTGAATGCCTGTGCTGAATTACAATGTCAAAAACTTTATTTTTAGAATAAGTCTGATACCATATTTTCAGTATTTTTTCTTCTTCTTCTTCTTCTTATTATTATTATAATAATAAAAACTATATATGTCGTGCCTGTGCCAGTTCGATCACTTCATTATTTATAGTTTTAAAATCCTTTGGGACACTGGTCGTCAGTCTGTGTCAAGTTGTGTGAATCCTTTCAATGCTTGTCGGTGTAAAAAGTCCGGGGACCTCATTCATAAAGGTTGTGTACGCACAAAATAAGGCGTAAACCACTTTCTATGCAAATTTTGGGATTTATATACAAACAACAACAACGTCCTTCATGGAAACTGCGACTCAGATGGCAGAGGGATGAATAACCAGAAACTGCTTAACCCTTGGTACTCGTGCGGCACAGATCTGTGCCACAGGTGCACCCATGTTAATACTTAACTCCTTATATGGACATCCTGGGGGTGTGTGTGTTTATAGGTCACATATTCAGGCTTTAAAATCATCGTCTTCCTATGTGTAGTTGAGTCAAACTTATAATTCATTTTATATTGCATTTTAGTAGTGATATAAAGTAGCAGTAATTGTGCAGAAGTCACAAAATAGAAGAGCCAAGTGAACTTTTGCCAAATTTCACAAATTTAAATCCGATTTTAAACATTTTGAGAACTTTTTGCTCAGGTGTGACAAATAAACAAATACCTGCTTGATGCATACTCTCGGAAACGCACACCTGCATACACATTTTAAATGAATGCTGTAATTATTAAATGCTTTTGTGGACTGAGACACATTCTCCATGAAGGTAAACAAGACAAATCACTTATGCACGGATCTACAGTAGATCTGTGTTTTGTGCTTCTAATGATATTTTCATGTTGTGAGATTTATTTAATTCCCGCATTATAGAAGAGGTTTTTATTGCGAAGGATGTGATTAGATAATGCGCTGTTCTAATAACATGCATTGTTATTATTATTATTATTGTTATCATTGTGCACAACAGTCTGCTATTTACGGTTTAATTCCAACAACTGAAGCCGCTCAGGCTCAGTCAGATGGGGAGAGAATAAAAAGAACGTAATCACAATGGCTCAAAATAGCTGATTTGTCTCTGCTCGAGGATAAGAACCAATGGAAGCTTTAGAGGGAGAGAATTCTCAGAGAACAGTCAGAGCTGCTGGCCGGTGATGAGGAATGGATTGTGAGCCGGTTCCTGTCCTGTTGGCTCTCTGTGCCACACTGGATCCAGCATCGGTGCGCTTCTTATGATGATTATTGTACATACATATCAGTTTGACAATGTCTCACCCCACGAATCCTTCACTTGCAGACCACAGTCCCCCCCCGAACCCACAGTTTGCACAACCATTCGCCTTCTGCATTTTCAGCGAGTGAGTTGATTGTGATTTACAAAGAGACACTGACGTGTGTGCGCATGCACAAATCCGAATATTAGGCGTACCTTGTGCACAGTTTTATAAACCAGTTTCTGGTCTTCAACCTCTTGCACAACGTACTGACATGTTGGGAGACAGTGTGTTGCATACCGCAGCTTTAAATGTGAGCGCTGCTTAAAATGATGCAGTGTGATGTCATTTTCATGAGGAGTGGAAAGTTTAGACCAGCGGTTCTCAAACGTTTTACACCAAGTACCACCTGAGAAAATATTGAGCTCTTGAAGGAACACCATTATCACCCAAGTGTAAACAGGACGAGCACCATCAGCTACCGCCTTTTCACAGGAGGCAGATTTATTCCCAATAAGATCATTTGCTCTCTCGTCATCATCCTCTTCCTCACATATACGTCAGATGTGTGAGGAAGTGTGAGGAAGCGTGGCCAAGTGGAAAGGGAACTTGACTTGTAACCAGAGGGTCAGTGTGGCAGCCCACTGCTCCTAATTCTAGGATGGGTCAAAATGCAGAGGAATACTTTCCCTAAGGGGATTAATAAAAACTAACTAACTAGACACTTGTATAGTGAATTTACAAGCTGACAAGTTCATAGTTTCAATAAGAAGAAGTAATGACATACCCTTGAAAGTTCATGAACATGGACAACATTTGGCACCTTTTTCCCAAACATCTGCAGAAAAAGGGTGAAGGACATTAACTCTGACAACATTAAGAGATGATGCTCCAGCTCCAGTGAATTCAAGGGAGGGAAGAAGACACTGATGGTGTTCACATGGCGATGGATACTGTTAGGTAAGTAAATAGACCACAGCCTATGAACTGTTGTTTTATAATGTTATCGTTTTGTTTTTTGGTGTATAATGTCTGTCTGTCCCGCCCCTAAAAAGGTTTTTATGTAGTTTCTGGTTTTGACTTAATAACTCGTGTTTTGTTTGACGTCATCCATGACAGACGGTATCTCGTCTCCCCAACACTAAAGACCTTGCACTGCACCTTGTTATTGTAAGTACTAAGACAAACTGGTGTCCTGCTGAAGCCTATGATTATTAGTGACTGTAACTCAGAATGAAAACATTAGCTTGATTGTGCCTGGTTCTGAAAATGAAAAGTAAGCCAGCAGCAGCAGCAGCGGCGGCAGCGGCAGCAGCAGCGGCAGACGTGCTTTATTAGAAGACAAACTAAGTCCAATGATTGTTGTGTGCTTTGAGGAGTTGGACCACAGTAATCTCCGTGTGTCACTTTAAATTAGACACTGATCATTTTAAGCTTCTCGGCCGGAGTATCATGTTCACGCAGCAAAATCACGGAGCGCCGCAGAAGAGATGAACTGGCAGTGACGGTGTGTGTGTGTGTGTGAGTGAGAGAGAGAGAGAGAGAGACGGAATTCAGATTTTAAAGGTCAGTGTTAAACATTTAGGAAGGTTTATTGGCTGTTACTGAATATAATACTCATAATTATTGAGGCTTTCATGTGTACTTAAGTTCTTTGCTTTACAGAGGCCTCCATCTTGTGCTGTCATGTTTCCTCACGAGCCTTCGAACAGACAATCCAACATTTCATGTTTTGAAGGGAAAACTCCACTGAACAAACAAACAGGAACGACATCCTTTCCCAAGTATTTCCTTGAAATACTTAGAAGACGACAGGAAGTAGCGGGACTATCAAAACAACGACGGTCGATGTTTGTTTACCCTTTAAACTGTCGCTCAGTTTGATGCTTTGGTTTGAAGAGTCATGTAGTCTATTACATGTTGAAGCATTTAATAGAAGGCTCCGGTTAAGTGTACGTGGTCTGGGAGGCATGGGCAGGTCTTTGACCATGTCACACTCAGGGACTGCCAGTTGCATATCACATGCCAATCAGAGCGATTATTTTATTTAACCTTGATGATTCTGAAGCTGTTAAATGAAGGTGAAAATCCTGCAGTATCGTCACAGCACACTAGGGGGCCACAAATGAAAGTTGTGAACACGTCTGTGAAGTTACTCACGTCCTTTTATCTTTTAACGCCAAGGCAGAATTGCAATGTCAAACATGATCCTAGTCACTTTGTGGGTAGCCCATGGCCAAGTGTAAGGGAATTGTATCAAGGGCTGGGGTTCAAGGTACCCAAACCCCTGTTGGTCCCCTTTATGTGTGTTCACTACACTGTAAAATGGATGGGGTCAAATCCACTATAGTACTACGACAGGGGTGTCAAACTCCTTTTTGTCCAGGGGCCACATACAGCACAATTTGGTCTCAAGTGGGCCGGACCAGTAAAATAATAGCATAATAACCTATGACCAACAAGAACTTCATTTTTACAAAACATGACATTTCTTTAGAAATATAAGTGAAATTTTAACAATATCATGCCTAAATTTACTATTTACACATCACACTGGATCTATAAAGGCACAAACATTTAATCACAGGTATCTGGAAGTGACAAATATTGCATTTGACATTACGTTTAGATTGTAATCATGGTATGAAATTTTAACAAATTCATCCTGTGGGCCGGATTGGACACTCTGGCGGGCCGGTTCTGGCCCCCGGGCCGTATGTTTGACACCCCTGTACGACGACGCTCATGAGTGACATACACACACACAGTGCTCTCTTCAAGTCTCTGTTAGAGCAGCTGAAGGTAAACCTGTGGAATCTGCGAGGATGAGCTGGAGCTATCAGCACAGATGGTTCTGCTGAGCATCAGTGACATTGATACCAGCAGAGATAAGCCACAGCATCTCCCCATGCAGAGAAACCACAACGGCCTCGTACGTCAAGCTGTTGTGATTGGTAATGCGCTGCAGCTGTGACCATGAAATCGGGACTTAGCGTAATTAGCCACTTTGAAGCAGATATTTAATACCAACATTTTCGACAAAATACCAGGGGCTCTGGTGCTACTTGATGATAATCTGATATCCATGCCTCTCATCTCACGTATTTTCCTTCTTAACAACCATGCCATTTTGGGGCACAGAGATGAGACATTGGTTCCATTCGGGCCGTCTGTTCATGTGCCAGACAGAAATGCTGCCGTGCATAAAGCCTCAATTCCTATTTGTAGATGGGAGCTCAATATGACACATGCACTTTTTGAAAGAAAAATAAAGAGCACAAGTATAATATATACTCTTGTTGCTGTGGAGGCTTTCCCCCCGTGTTGGCCCCTTGCAGCTCTAGCACTGACTTTTTTTATTTGCAGTGGTGTATTTACACTCATGACATGCAGGCAGGGGCAGTGCAACAGGGGGCAACAAGCTGAGAGGGCCCCCCTCCCCCCCCTCCAAGAATAGATGATTACATTATTCCACAGCCAATGACAATTTTGCGAAAACCCTCATAGAGGGATCGTGTTACAGACACATGCGACCATCACTGGAAACCATTCATGGATGCTCAGCCTCACTGAAAACACGGCTACCAGCTGAGACACAAAGCTCCACTTTAACCATTGAACGCCGAGCGGAGACGACACGTTTGCGCGAGCACGTGTCGCATTACCACAATTACACAACGGTTTGTGCAATCGGAAAAATTCCAATGGTTTCTGAAAGCTGAGAATGTTGCACGTCAAAGCCAAGCGTGGTTAATACGGTAATTTTACTTGCACGGGTTTTGGACGTTGAGACAAAAACTCAAACAAATGTCACTTTAAATATGGTTTATACTGTTCAAATTTAAAATGAAACATGCATAATCGAGTTCATGTTTTCACTACATGAAAATTTTGTTTTTCTTCATTTTAATTATTTGTTTATTTTAATTAATTGTTAATACACTATTTTAACATGCAGTAAATTGTAGATATTGAAAGTGATTCTGGACAAATGGGCAAAAGTACTTACTGACGGGATATTTTCAGGCTCTTTTATGGTTAAAATAAGCAAAACAAAAAGTCCAGACAGACATTTTGACGCTTAGGTGTTGCAAACTGCTCACTCCCTGCACAAAAGTCCAGCAGAGAGAATTGTTGATCCACTGTTTTCTCTATCATTAAGTTCAAATGTGTTTTGAACACAAACTAGACCACTGCTCAATGTCTCTATGGCATTTTGAATGGAGAGTGAACTTGCCTGTCTTATGCTGGGTCTCGGCTCAGGGTCTCAGCAAGGGCAGCAGAAAATCCTGAACTATCTTTTCAACATTTGAACCCAAAAACTTTTGAAAGCATCATTTCTTTGGCATTTTTGAAAATGACAAACGTGGAAAAAGAGAATAAACAACATTTGCTATATAAATGAAGGAATTGAATAACAAAACAATATATAGTCGTGATAAAGAGAATCATATAGAATAAATAAAGTTTTAACCAATTGCTTCTCAGCCAAATGTAATCATTATATACAAATGTCTGAGCCATGTTCGTGATCGTTTCACACCTATACTGAATATAATTTCTTTATCATATTATCTTTAAATTATGTTAATTTCAGTACTTTCAGCCATTGGTTTTCACAAATTCTTATTTATTGCTATTCTTAATGTTCTATAGGGATATTTGTCTGTGATTATGATGAACTTTTCTCCATCTGCTCGCTGTGATGTGATTATTTTAAACATTTAAGAAGATATTTTAGCACTCTACAAATTCATGTAATTATACTCTTTGTTTAAAAGTAGTGGCCCTTCTGGGTGTTTGCTATTTAAACACTGTACATCATTTTTAGCCTGTCTATGTATACTGTATCTGTCCCTGTCAAATAAACAACAACAACAATGATAATAATAATAATAATTAGGCAATTGCCAGAAACACATGTCCCTTTATGGCCTCTGCCGTGTGTGTGTTTTTGTGGGTGTGTGCGTGCCGTAAATTATTTCAGGCAAAGTAATCCCTCTAAACTCACGATTGGTTGTTTGTGCAATATCCCTAAACTGCATCAAAGCTAATTCAGCTGATGCGGCGCTCTCCACAAGTGCTGTAAGCTGAAACCTGGACGACTGATGATGATGATGAGGCATAAATCAGGGCTTCTCTTTGGGCTGAACTGGCTCCGGCCTCTCAGCTTTCACCCTCAGCTGTTTAATACCCTCCCTGAGCGGGCAGGGCAAAGACCGCAGCACACTGCCGCCCTTAATGAAGTGCTTTCAGATGGAAACGCTGCTCCCATCAACCCCCCCCCCACCACCTCAGGTCCAGAATGAGAGAATTAGCTAAGCCTTGTGTCCAGGCCCCTCACCCTCACCCTCACCCTCCCATCCTAAACACCAAACTTTACACCCCACGCTGCCCGTCTCAAATCCCTCCACCCATTCCTTTTTTTCCCCCGCTCCACCTTTAATGGAGCTGTGATATATTTACAGCCGGCAAAATCCCACTCTAATCCCTCGCCTGATAATAACGGCTCAGTAACTGTTTTCCTTAAACTCTGTGGATATTACTCACTACATCATTTGCACTTGCTTTGTGTAACACACACCCATGCACAGAGGGAGGAGAGGTGGCCGCGCGGGTCAACGGCGGGCTTCTGCGTTGCCGAGGGGTGGCTCTGTTTGCGTCACATAGTGGGCACCTCAGGGGGGGTTGAGGGGGCAAAGGCAACAGCGAGGCCACCCCGACGAGTAACGAGGTGTTGCTGGACCTGCTTTTTAGAGTCCAATTACATCAGTGCTCATGAGAGCCATTGTAAACACGAATAAACTGCTGGGCTCTCTAAAACGGCATTTTGAGAGAAAACAATAACATGCCTGTATTAGAATGACGTAAGGACATTAATACGGTGTTTTGAGAAACTCTGTGAGATTTCTGTTGGCAGAGATAGAGGTGATTTAAGGGTTTTATTCACCACCATAAACAAAAATGTGATGGACATAAACATATTGTTTCCCAGCCAGTGCTCACACTGCTAATGTGACACAGAGGATATATGCCTATAACAAGTTTAATGTATGTCTGAGGCCTGTTTTAAAGAAGAGAAATAAAAAAAGACCATTAAAAAGGTGGAGTCACATGTTGTAGAACACCCTGACAAAATATCATGTTTGTCAAGAGTTAAAGGGAAAGTGCATAACATTTTGCACACAATACTTGATTTGTCCTCGCTTATTACATGTGCAACACTGGAGACGATATTCCATATTCCTCAAAATATTGGACTTTGCAGCCTGGAAAGTGTTAGAGAGACTAAAAGAGACAATTTAACTCTTCGTATTTAACTTTTAGTGTTATGTTTACACTAAAGACGTTACATTTAACACAAATCCAGATTGTATCTTGCATAATATTGACACTTAATGTTATCAGGTACTAATACTGATACCCAGATATGTTGCTGCCAAGGTCATTCAGTCTTTTCTGTGGTGGAATTAACACAATGTGTCTCATAGTCAGGTTGCAGCAGATGTAGATATATATTCTCTATATTGTGCAAAATAATAAAACATTAAAAGAAAATAAAAATAAAAAAAAGTGTCAAATTGGAGGATATTGGCATGTGTGTATGCATAGCTGCTCATTTTAGTGAGAAAGAGGTTTAATTCCATTCTTGGGTCACAGGGTAACAGATGTGATTGGAGGTGAGGGTGGCAGGGGGTTCAGAGGGAGGGGGGAAGCAATACACTGTGACTCTCTCACACCTGAGCTGTCAGCGAAGAGAGAGAGAGAGAGGGGGAGAGTGTGGGTGAGAGAGCATGGTCCTCCCTGCACTGTCAGTGCCGGCAGAGCGGATGCCTGAGAAATCACAGAGTCCTCTCTGTGGACTCTCGGTGCCATTCGAGGCGTGCTGTTTATTTTCACCGTCTCACACAGGAATTTTAATTTATTTTATCGTCCTTTCATTTTTCCTCTGCGATTGCTGACCATTGTTTTGGGGGTGGGAGGGGGTTGCCACCAACTACCTCCCCCTTACCCGGCAATTACTGTGTCAGGAGGAGTGAGCTTAAACATCTGCAGCCACTGAGGGGGATTTAACTGCATCCTGTAAACACATCCATATGAACCCCGCGTATGAACGGGGCTGCGTGCAAACCCACTCATCCTCTGTCAACACACAGGGATCGATGTGACCTGACAAAACATTAAAGTCATAGTGCGGGAGATGAAAAGGGTGTCGTTGCATTTACAATTAAATTAAAAAATGATTCATGTAAAAAAAAACAAAAAACACTTACCTCCAAATAACGCATGTTGACTGAAGGAGCAACACCTCCAGTGCAAACTCGCCGCAGATCGTTTTATTTGCCAAGCCACAGCTGGAGAGCGAGTGTGGATTAGCGTTCTTAGCTGAGAAATACCTCCCTGTTACCCCCTTACACTGCGACAATCTCTGAGGCGAATGCCTTTGGAGTATTTCTTTGTTGAAGCCCCGAGCCGCTTCTAGGAGAGCGATTCGGCCAAACACACATGGGCAGTGTCAGCCATAATTAGCTTTGACAGGGGCATTTAGTGGTTGTAATTCAAATCTAATTCAGAACATCTTAACCCTGAAGTCTGTCAAGACGCTTGAAATGCGCTGGAACGTTCACGGTCCCAGTAACGGTCTGCGTTTGTGTGGCAGCACGCTGATGTGTCAACAAGGCCGGCTCACAAAAACAGGCACCCGAACTCATCTACGGTACACAGCCGAATGTGCACTGTTTAAATCCTTCCCCTGCAGGAGGAAAAGGAACATAAATACTCAAAAGTCTGCTTCAGATTTCGGTCCTGCCACAGTGATTCCATTTAATGCAGGCGGCTCTTTGAACTCCATACGCCGCGCCACCTCTTGAACTTGAACGACAACACAACGAAACATCATCTTCAGATGTGAAGAAGAAGAAAACACACAGGTCTGGTAGGAAGAGAGGAGCGTGGAGACAGTGGGATCGCTGTGAGGAGGTTTCTGGACCTTGAACAGCAGGGAGCTTTGTAATCCTCTTGAACTACACTTACAGCACTTAGCCTTCTGCTATGAACACTCTGCTGTACAGTGCAAGTTTGAATTAAGGAAATAATTCTGCCTTTCGTTCCATTTCTGACACTTCAGCTTCGAGGGGGCAACAGTTACACACACTTAACTCAGATATACTCGCAAAAAGGTGTCTGGATTCTGAGATAAATTGTGGATTTATTCGACTTTATTCGACTTTTTTTCCCCCCTCAGAATTCTGACTTTAATCTCAAATCATGGCTTTAATTTCAGAATTCTGATTAACAATTTATTTTGTTATTCTATTTATATATTTTTTTTAAAGTTCACACGTGGCCCTGATCCTCTCTTCCATCATTTATGGACAGAACTTGCACTCAAGCAAACGATTTCACAAATAAAAGCTGGGGTCACTTTGTCTTTTAATAAGAAAACTAATCAACTATAATGATATTCATCATGTGTGCTCTTCAGATAATTGCACTGATGGAGTGTCATGTGACAGGGGCACAGTGGGCTGTGATAGCACATATGGCAGTATCGTCTCTACAGTAGAACACGCGACACTGCTGCTTAAATGCCTGCGTAAAACCTATGTTTTTATCAGTGTAAATTGGATATTAGAGTAAACAGATGTCGAATAAAAGGAATGCAAAACATTATATAACAGCAGCAGGTGGGAGCACATATCATGTATTTTTTTTTTTTACCAAATTCTTGAAAATGTGGTGAAAATAAATGTTGCAATAAATGTTGACAATAACATTCAAATCTCCCGATCATTATGTCTATAGACGTAAATGAGTGACGTCATTGTGCTCACAGAGATGAAAGCTGATCCTGGACTTTGTGACTTTTTTTTCCCCTCAGAATTCTGACTTTAATCTCAGAGTTTCTGACTTTTTTCCTCAGAATCCTGACCTTAATTTCACTGACTTTAATATGAAACATGTGATCTGGTACTCCAGGAGTCAGGTGACTGGACACTGGGCAGGTGGGCGTGACAGAGTCTGAAACAACACAATTATACCACATCCCCACAGGTCAAAAAGGCTCTAATCAGCGTTGGTGGGAATGGCAGTGATGCAAATTCCTGTGTCGTTTAATTATTTGCATCAAATGAAGGATTGATTGAAAGACGGAACGACCGTAAAGTAAAATATAGAACATTTCTACACAATAGAAAGGTTGTTAATCGTTGTTTTTTTTAGCATGAAAGCATCAGACACTTTATCACCTGTAATGTTTACATTTTGATCCACTGCATGCAGAAGTCTTTCTGGATCTGGATGGAACTTTACCTGCTACTAGTTATGACCATGTCACATATTCAAAAATCATCCTGATCTGTTAAGATGTCACTCAGCCGTAAATGGGACTGAACCATGTAACATTTCAATTGCCACCAAATCTGTAATCTGAGTCAGCTCGGGATGAAACTGCAAACACACACCAAATTAAACCAAAAAGTTAAAATTGACAAAGATGTCTTTTTATTCAGGGATTTCCTTCTTTCTTCTGTCGTTTTTATTTGGTTACAAGTCAGGCGTCGACGTGTTCTCGCCGAATCTCCGAACAATTCTGCATCAGAAAAGCAAAACGAACCTTATATAGATTTTCTAGCATTCTTATTTGCAGTTATCACATGTTCACCTTCCTCCTGTTTCCATAATGCAACATACTTGAAGAACAAGTCGGGTCCGGATATACCATACTGTCCCATGATCTTTAAATTGGACAATATCACCATTTAGTCAAACAAGATACATCTATACTTCCTAACTAACCATATCTCTTGTCTCATGTTTACTTACTAATGTCAATCATCAACACATTTAAGGATTTAAACACTAGCTGTGTTAATGTGTTCTTCTTAGTTCATATACTTCACTTCCTTTCTTTTATTTTTTTTAATCATTTATTGTGATTCTTACTAAATTTGGGTGAAACGTGTAAGTTGCTAACAGAAGGACAACGTTACAGATAAACCCACACTGATGAAAACAACCTGCTTGGTGGATGTAATGTGCACTCCCAGTATAACAATGCACAATATTCAGTCTGTCAAGTTTATTACGCCAAATCCTTTATATACATATATGTATATATATATGTATATATATATATATATATATATATATATATATATATATATATATATATATATATATATATATATATATATATATATATATATATATATAAATATAAATATATATATATATATATACATATGTAGATATTTTTCTTAAACATTCCTGACATTTGATAGCAACCATAAACCTGCACATCATTAAACATCTGATTTACCCAGCATATAACGGCTGCTCCTCAGGACGTCTGTCCATTTTAATTACGACCTGCCACAGAGCACTGACGCGCCACTCCTTCATTCAGCAAACGACAAATCTTCTGCCAGACGACTACTTGTAATTTTCTTTACGGTGAAAACAGTATGCGGAGATTCAAAGGGCTGGGAAGAGTCGGCTGTCAGGGAGCATGCATTTAAGCCCGTATATTTGTATTTCCCCCCCCCCATAATATAACACTTCTGTTAAGTGACACATGATTGATGACGGGGAGTGAGGTGGCTTTTCTAACCCCTGTAAGTGCTCTAAAAACAAATTAAAGCTTTCATCATTGTAACACGTCTATTACAAGATGTGGTAATAGCCCCTCGTTTTATCAAGTTATTTGTGTGTCTAAATAATTTTGAAAAATTAAACTATTAATCATCCCCGAGGGCGTCTGACAAAAGATCACGGCCTGAGTTTCCAATGGAACGTGTGCTGGCTCCATTCACAATACACTTAGAGGTGTTTATGGCTTACTTTGTGAAATGGGTGTAATTGCTTAATTGCTCATCTGTTGGTGGCTGCAGTGTTTTCAGAGGAGCGGTTACTGGCTGACTTGAGTTTCAGCAGAATTACCCAAAGTAAAACCAAATGTTCGCCGAAGAGACGTGACTGTGATTGTAGGATTGTTTTCAACTCTCTTTCTTTCTTTCTTTCTTTCTTTCTTTCTTTTTTTTTAACGGTGCACGTAACTCACTTTCGTCAACGGGGGAAGAATGACTCAAGCGAAATTCAACTTTCCCTTTAACTCACGAGATCAACCGGCTGAACGTGTGTTATGAAACTCTGGGTCACGGCCTGACTCTGAGACGAGAGAAGGAGAAAATAAGGCGAGAGAGTTCACACATGGCGGCGTGAGCGGAGGTGTCGGCTCTATGCGCTCCAACAGTTCTGTAGGCCGCCCCCCCATCTTCTACGCTTTGTTATAAAGCAGGTCCAAAGAAAACACAAAAGGGATACTGTGTTTTTTTATATGAGTAATGCATTAACCTGCTGAGGAAAAGTTCATGTTAAACGTATGGACTCGGACAGCACAAGATTTATGGCGATGGCTGCAGAAATTATGCTTTTCTTCCCCCCAAAGGCACTTTAATTGTGTAATTATTGCCAGCTGCTTTTCATTTGCGGTCACCGTTAATTAGAGTCCGGGGTCCGCAGTTCAAGTGCTGGGTCTCTCGCTCTCTTTCTCTCTCTGATAAATCCAGTTGTCTCGGGGCAGCAGTGGCTCGGAGATGATTAGCCAAATCCTCAACAAAACTCATTTGTTATTCAAGCTTTAGCCAGGAGCCTCCTGCTGGGCCACAGAAGAAGAAGAAGAAGAAGAAAAAAAAAAGACCCAATTTCCTTCACATCCTCCACTGCTTATCCCAGCGACATCATCAACAACAATTCTCCTCAAATAAAATGCGGCGATATGTGTATGTGATTTCATTAGTAGGCTCCAAAATGCGGGGGAAACAAAGCGAGACTGATAATATGAATTAATTTCTTCCACCACATTTCAGATTGGATTTCTTCAAGCAAACAGCAGGGGGGGTTAGAGGCGGAGGAGGCTGTGTGTGAATAGAAAGGTGAAAAGGAAGGGAAAGTAAATAGGGCTCTACGTGTTTCCACAGTCTAATTGCCGGATTGATATTCAAGTCGAATTCATGTGAGACGTCAAAGCGCCAACATTTAAATGATTGTCCCGCTGCTGCTGCTTTCTTTACACCTCTGTGTCACAACAGTGGAGGATTTGGAGAGAAGTGGCTTTAGGCTGTGGTTACGGAGCGTTCTAGAATACATATATGTAAACAAACATAGTTTGTCTATACATGCGAACCTACCTACCTAGTTTGATTCATTCATTCATATCTAAATACTGGCACCTTGGTGAATAGATACATGTATAGTATCTACTTTATATATCATGAAATAATGATGTGTATGACTAAGTGACTCACTCACTTACAAACAAACAAACTAACTATTAACTAACTAATGCAACTAAGCTTTTACTAGATGTATTACCAACGGATTATTGAGAATCACAGTCTGGCTAAAACATAGAAAACAGTTTCTTTTTTATAAAATAGCTAATGTATCTCACTAAAGTATAAACAATAGTAGCTCAAATATAAGCTTTGTTTCAATATTTTTACATTATTTTATATTTTCCACCTATTATATAATCTACATAAGTCACATGCCTGACTGCTGTGCCGGCAGCTTGTGAATGTATGAAATGAAGATGTGCTGTACGAATGTGTGAGTGAATGGGTGAATGGCAAAAACTATACTCTAAAGCATCTTTGAGTGGTCATCAGGACTGGGCTAGTGCTATATAAATACTCCTTATAGTTTATTTCATCATTTGGTTTGTACTGAACTGACCTTTTCTCTACTTTGTACATGTATTTTGTTTTAGTTCATTAGTACATTCTTTTTTTCTGTTATTTTATTTGTTCATATTTCTTGTTCAGTGTTAAGTGTTTGACCCCCAGACTGAAGCATTTGCATTTTCCCTGCTAACAGAATGAATAGACTGTGAATTGAGGTCTTTAAGATACACAGGAGTGATTGTGCACTGTGTCAAATCTGAGTAATCACACGTCAGGCATCCACGGAGAACATAAACAACGGCAAAAACAAATGTCTTCGAGTCAGCGTAGATGAAGGAGAGCGGTGGTCGAGACGAACGGCTTTTCCCACACGAGGGCAAAACCAAGCGGCATCTGCTGGAGCTGTAGGTGCTGACGTTCGCCCATGTTTGCTCCGGGCTCCGGCCGATGGAATGGTAAAGCACCTGTCACCGAGTGAGAAGAAGCATCCCATCATCAGCCTCCTCAAGTGTCACTTTCATGTGAACACAAATGCTTGCTTTTCTCCCATGAGCCTTTTGTGTCCTTCCGGCACTCAAAAAAGGAAAACTAAAGGAACATAAAAACCCCACATATCTGGAGACATGGGCGTCACACAAGTGTTCCCAGCATGGGTTGAGTTTGTGTGTGTGTGTGTGTGTGTGTGTGTGTGAGATGACACATCTGACAGGGGCTTGATATTTTACTCATGGAAATGATGCCCTCACCCAACCATCAGTGTCACACAGTCTCTCTGGGTGTCCATCACAGGCTTTAGAGGAATAAAACACCAAAAAGGGTGAAGAAGCATGTTATAAAAAAATGTTTTTCATGTTTGGAGTGGCCGCAGCTGATTGGCCTGTCAGCCCTGGGCAAGTGGTGAGGAGTGACACACATGTGATTACCTATGCATTAGAGGAGATGATAAGGGAAGCTTACAACTCAGGAAAGCTTCAAAAGAGCTGTGAAAACATTAAAGGCATAACCTTGTATTGAATGCATTAAGGCATAGGGCTGTTTATGAGAAGCTTATGTATTCCGGGCTTTCATAAAGTGGTTGAATAATGCATCAGAACAAGTGGTGGAGAATTGTAAAGCTTTCAGCTCAGCCGAAATACAAACATCAGCTTTACTCTCGGCAAAATGATTACTATAACTCAACATTCAACAGCTGCGGTGCACAATTCTAATTGAGCGTAATAATGATTTGCATTTTATTTCAGACATGTTTAAAAAACCAAAACAATACATATTATTTATTTTCTCTCAGCTACTCCCTCTCTAGGGGAGTAGCATATTCGATTTGGTCCTCCCTGACGCGACCATCCCATTTCTCTGGAAGTACACTGGATAAACTGGAAATAACAAAAAGGGTATAATAATTTTATATTTTAGTTTCATTAATAATAATAATAATAATAATAATAATAATAATAATAATAATAATCTCATTATTGTCTGTCTCTGAACTTGGTGCTACTGTAACAATTTCCCCAGTGTGGATCACTAGAGTCTTATAATATAATATAGCCCGTGAGCTTGACCCATTGGGAATTGAACCAGCAACTCTCCAGTGATCAGCCAAGTTCCCTTTCCACTAGGCCATCAGCTGCTCGAGTGAGTGTTATTATATATATATATGTCAGAAAAGTAATAATATTTGATGGTGATTCATGTTGGCGACCTGTTCTAACTGGCTTGCCGTTGGAGAATTGTCATGATAGGTTTATGTTTACCAGTCGCACACATTTGTATATTTGATGTCACAATAGATACATGATATTTTTCTTGTACTGATTATAATGGAAACACTTTCTGACTCTCTGTCAGTTTGACCCCACTGACAGTTGCTGCTATAACCAAGAATGTTAACATCGACCACCTGAACATTGTATTAATAATACTTAATTCATTACATTTTATAGTTTCCTCTGTGTTATTTCCAAATACTTACTTCATATATAACATTAGTACTTCAATCCATCACATCTCCCTATTCATTATTCATTATTGTTATGATTTTACTGTATATCTATATTTTTTTTCTAAGGAGGATATAGATCACACATACATTACATGATTACCATTATTACCACTACTCGCATTGCAATCTTTATTTCTTTTTTTTTGTGTCAGTTTTACTTTATTTGCTCTATTTTCTTTTGTAATTTTATTTATTTGATGTTATTGTAAAAAACCCAAACCCCAAAACAAGTTAGATTACTTTTGTCAGTGCCGTAAGTGGGGATGTAAAGGCTGAGGTCACAGTTAGTATTTTAACACTAATACTTTTATTCATAAAAGGTTGTGTTGACCCTCACATTCACCCTAGAACATATGGCTATCGCTGAATATTTAATAATGGGTCAGACACGATGGCTTTCAAGTGTTTTTTTCAGAATTTAAACTAAGCCGCAGCATTTTCAAGTCTGGGAAAGGCTGCTGTGTATAATGTATAATATAATAACTATACAGTATACATCAAATCTATATGTCATGAGAAAGGGATCGAATGTTAAATGAAAAAAAAAAAACACTCTGGTTTTTGAATACATCCCAGATATTTGATAGCTGGGATTTTTCCCTGTCCTCTTAAAGCTTGTCACCGGGCAGAGTTATCAGTAATAGTCCACCCATCATCCTCATACACAGTTGGATTGTGGAGTGTGGTGGGGGAGAGGGTCATTTAAAGGGAGCATTAATCACACGAGAGTTGACGTGGGCCTGATGGCCATTTTCAAATACCTCATTAAGAGCCGTCAGTCTTGAGGACATTTTGACTTGTTCACATATGTTTAAGGAATTAGCTGAGTGAGGTTCACTTTTCCTTGAACCTGCAGCTTCAAACGCTGATTGTGTTGAATTAAGCAAACAGGCAGCGTGTGTTAATGCTCTGTGGAAAAAAAACAACAAAAAAAACAAACGCTGCCATATTTTTTTGACACTTCTATAACTGAGTCAGGACAGAAAAAAAACTCAGCCCGCAGCATTATGGGTAAAAAATATTTCCCCACCACTGAATGTCCATTAGTCAGGTCATCAGTGGAATGAATAATACTTCTATTTGAGATGTTCTCTGACCCCCTCACTCCTCAGCATACACTAAGAGAGGCTTGCTTTGCTCTGTTCTCACTCAAATCAATCGACCATTGTTAGGAATTAATGTTCAAAAAAGACAGGGGGGACATGGGGAGGAGGAACAGAATATATAGAGGAGAAGAGGGAGGAGGGATCGTGATTTTTACAAAACCCAGGCCTCCAGAGCTAAAAGTTGGGAGAAATACCCTTGATAGTTCTTTTTTTTTTTTTTATGAGAGGGTTTGAAGTTCTCGTCTTGTAATAATATATAATGCCTGTCTGGGTCATCTGCAGTGAAGCGGCGGCCATGACCTAGGGCAATTACAGACAGGCATCAGTGAAGGCTCCCCTTTAAGTCCTGTTGCGTCTGAATTCTCCTGACAGTACATATTACTCTGCTGTCAGAGCGCAGCGTCTCGACGCACTGTTTTCGGAGCCATGCGGACTGCTGATGTTTGACTAACAGGGACAAACACCTTTGGTTTAGTCCCAAAAAATGGCGCATGTCTTATTTTCATTTAACATGGCAATGCCCACATTTCTGGACACATATTAAAAAAACCCTCTGTAATCCAATATAGAACCTGAATTGTTTCTGTTGGGATTTTAGCAGAAGGTGATGACATCAACCTGTTCAACCCACAGGTGTCAAACTCAAGGCAATAAAATGTGGACTTTGTTGCTTATAAGGGGCTCAGCCCCTCATTTTTATTTTGCTCACATGTCTAGTTAAAATCATCGAGTGCAGACAAATGATTGGTTAAGATACATGTGACTACAGGCCTGTATGTGCTGTTCAACTGAAATACAGAACAAGGAATCCCATTAATTACTATACTGCTGATTTCAATGATGAATCATTCATAAATTATTTTCTGCATAATGTGTGCGTAACTTTGAAGCAATGTCATTCAATATTGATATATAGCCATTCTGAGGTTATTCCATTAGTAAATCAACATTTATCAACTGCATTCACTAATATATCTTAATATGAGACGTCTTCAATTTCAGATTTGGTCTCTGAAAAGTTTCTCTATTTGTTCTATTTGAGTTTGATATTATTGGACCTTGTTTGATCCTCAACATGGACACAGTTTTTTTTTAATTTCAGGGCCCTCTGTGATTGTTTGACACCCTGCTTTAAGGTAAACTCTCTTAATGAAACCACAGTGGTTCAGAGAACTATACAGGATCTTAACAATGGAAAGCCTCTCTGCTAAGTTGAAAGGAAATGACACACATTTTGTATTAATTTACAATTTGTTTGACATAAAATGAAGGCATAGTATCAGAATTCAGAATTTTTGTATGTATATATGTTGTTTTGTATGATAATAATTTTGCAACACTTTGGAATATTGTGTCATGGCTGTGAGTCCTGACTCAAGTGCTGTCATGTCTCAATGTTTTGGAAATCGTAAAAGGGTACGTGTCACAAACTGCAAACATTGTCGCTTTATACTCCACATGAGGCTCCACTGACCTTTTTTTTAAAAATATTCTCGCTTGCTATTTCTCGTATTGCTATGTATTTTTTTTGTTGTAGCTCTTGAACTGCAACGACAGTAAAAACGACTTTTATCAAAGTCCACATATGGACATCTACATCTTTGTGGTCAGCCTGCACAATTTACACCACCTCTGTCTCACCACCCAGTGTGTATAACAGAATACATGGCCAACTAATTCTGACAGTAAACGTATGATCCCTGTTTTCAATCCTAATCCTTGCAGATTTATTGGTCCCTTCCCCTGCATGTGTTCATCCTGTGTTTTTGCTCCCCATTCTCCCATTTTACTCCCGTATAGGAACTTACAACAGGGTTCAGCAGCTGTTTATTAGCTCCAGCTGTCTGAATCCATATACTTTTATGGAAGAGTAAGGATCCTCATCCTCAGGTTGCCTTGTTGCAGGAGCAAAGGTGAAGCTGTGGGGGAGATTATGTAACAAATAGAATATTTGATTTAGATTTTACTTCAGTAGAATCACAGTGAGGAAGATAATAACAAGGAAATGGTTTTGAGATGGGGGAAAACAATTAAACAGGTGAATGCTGAGCATTAGAAGTCAAATGTTGACTAATGCTGAACAGAACAACCCCCCACGACCAAGTCTGTGCACCAGCCAATACACCTGTGCACTGTTGTGGCAAGAGATGAGACGCAAACTCCTTTTGTAGCACTTCCTGTGCCCACAAGGTGTTGCTGGTTAACGTCAGTGTTTAGCTGTCTTTAGGGTGGGGCCCTCGTGTAGATTTGAATGTCATTTGGTCACTTCATACTCAGGGTCTCACATTTTCTGTGGTACTCAAATGCAACAATAGAATTGGCTGCCAAAACAAAGACTCAATATCTGCACAGGCAGGAATGAGATGCCAAACTGGACCCCTAAATATATACATCCTAGAAGTGCATCAGACAGTATGAAATGATTGGACACGTTATGTTGTTTTGTTGTGCAAATGGAAGACACAAGCTAAACAGTTGTGCTGACAATGACAACACCAAAGCATCTTAAAGTGATCACAAAGTAACAACAAGCTAATCTGCTGGCTCATTTGTTAGCATAGCTGTTAGCTCAACCTGAGTAAAGGCCCTGGTATGGACCCAAAGTGCATCATGCGCATGACGATTTGTGCCATCAACATGCTACGCGTGTAGCTCAGATTTTGGAACGGCGTGCAAAGAATGCGTTGGGTGCGCGTAGATAGCTGAAGTATTAAGCCCCGCTCACCGAGCAGAAAAAAACATTTTGACAACAGAAGAAGTAGACGCCATAGGATAGGATAGTCATCGGGTTATATGACAATACAGGTCCCAAGCAGGTTTGTTTGTGGTTTTCCATGGTGGCCCCACCCATGTTTGCCCGCTTAGTAACCTAGCTACCTGGGTACCAAGTGAGCAGATTATGCAAATTCCATAATGGTGTCAGTAACATGGAAAGCCCATCTGTGCAACCAAAGGTGGGGCCACCATTGAAACCACGGACCAAACCGCTTGGGAACGACATTGTCAGCCTGAATATAACCCTTATGGGACCCACATGGACATGCAGGCTGGGAGAGGAGGCAGCACAAAAAATGATCATGTGACTATTAGTAAGAGTAATAAAGTTGTTGTTGTGTGTTTGAGTGACCGCCCTGTTAGATGCTTGTATTGACATAGACGGCGCAAATCTGGGCTCAATACCTGACTTAACTGCTTCCACATTAACTGAACAACAGTGAGGGGTCATGTGGGTGACAGTGGAAAGATGTGGCAGGAGTTTCAAATTGAGACTCTGTTGAGTGTAAACATGTCTCAGAACAATTCAGTTTATTTAGTAGTAGTTTTTTGCTTTTTTTTTGCTCCACACAGGATGACTTTGACCATGTTCCTAATCATGTGTTTATCAATTTGTCCTGCTCCTTGTACTGTGATGATTGCATATTTATGTGTGTACTTGACCGTAATCTGGCGGTGGATTACATCACACCCCTGTGGTTTTCCATTTAGCCCAGTAACAGAGCAGCCAGTGGTAATGACCTGTGAGAGCTTGGTTCTGCTTTCTGGCAGCATCGGTCCTCGGTAAACCAGTTTGACTTTGGGTGTCTGTCAGAGTCTGGCTGTATTTATACATAATTCAAACAAGTGGGGTCTGCTCCCTGTGTGAGGTACTCCGGGTCTCACTGACAAGACCAAGGTTGCCTATTCACCGCGCGGAGGAGCCCCCTCTCAGCGTAGACAGGCCTGTACCAGAGGAGGCTGTGCTGATGGAAAAGGATAATAAAGCAATTTCTTTGTCAACAGCCAGACACTGATGATGTTGAGCTGTAGCATTTGGAAAGGAATGCAAATTTTCTAAAAGCTATAGTTTTTTCCCCCATTGGCCTGATCAATGTAACTCCCTAACCCCAGCGCCCTAGAAAATAATTCATGAAGTGGTCCCATTCTAGTCTATTCATCCCCTCCTATCTTCATCCTACTGATTTGTAGGTAAATCATGGCTGTCAGTATAGTAGCAACCCTGATTAAAGTTCAGGGGTTTAATAGATCATTTTAAATAACCCCCAAATTACTCTCCTCTCCCCAGCCGATCCACCTGGACCCTTGCCCTGGGTGCATGGCAGTTTTCAGCCGTCGTGGGGCGAGCCAAGTCCAACCTTGTGGTTCCTGCTTATTCCCCCAGGATGGAGCGCTGCAGGCCTAGACCAACATTCTCAGCTGTGTTCAATCTGCTCTGAGACAAGCTGGCTATGAGAAAATGCAAAGGGTAAAGGCACTTGTGCACACACACACACACACAAGGAGGGACATGGAAAATCTGGACAGTTAGCACGCTTTGTTCACTTGGTTCAGCTGGAATCTGTCCAGAAACACTCTGACACACACACACACACACGCACACGCACCACCACCACCTCCCTAGGTGACCGGAGGCTCCTCCAATTAATTGTGTTTAACCATTCTAATCACACTTTAGCACATTAATCCTATTTTCAAGCCAAAACACATCTGAAATGACCGGCATGTGGTCCACTGATTTAATATTTTTTCTTCTTCTTCTTTTTTTTTATTGCCACTGCAAATCAGATGAAACCCAGAGCTGGCTGCAGGCCCCTGCTTCAGCCTGCACTCTCACTGAACTTGAACTTTCAATCTCCCTTTTCCCCTCCTCTACTCATAGGTAGAATTTATAGCATGATGCTGATGCTTTCACTCAAAATCTGCCCCTGCAGAATTTAACAATTACTTCGGATGAGGTAATAAGTGAAAAGGCTTGGTATGAGGAAGTGCCGTTTTTTTTCAATCACCCTGCTTTGCTTGATTATGTTGTATTATTGTGTGTTGTGTGGACACAGTCACAGTATCTTATCAGTTTGACGTCCTAAGTCATCAAGACAGCTGGATAATTTGAGCCCAAATCCATCTGCTATTGGAGAACCCCTTGGGGGCAGGTCATGATGCTGTATTTACACTTATTTAATGTTCTTGGAATATGTCAGAACTGTATAATATCGCTGTGGATCATGTGGCGGTGAACAGCTATCAAGAAAACACGGGGAGGCTGTTCTGTGAAATTATGTTTTTAGGTTCCTTAAAGGGGGTGTTTTTGTGTTTGGAGACTTTCACATTGGCAGTAGTGAAGGTGTTTAGCGCCCCCAAAGGTTCCCCCTGGAAAGGACTTGAAGTTTCACAGATGTAACGTATCCACGCGCTCTTAAACAGCCGTACAGCCGGGGGTCCTGTAAAAGGTGCTGGAGCATTGATAACTGAGCCCTGCAAAACAAACAGAGTATCACAAATGGTGTTTTAATGACTGCTTGTCGAAGTGTCACAGTGGCAGCATGTAGACTTCCAGCGACATTAAGCTAATTGAGTTTTAAGGTTGATATAAAACTGGCAGTGAGTGCTATTCAAAATCGACGTAAATAAACAAAAGTGCCACGCATAGGAAAACAAATGGCCTGGAAACGGAGTAAACTGAGTGACATCATCGAGTGCCGGCTCAGCGTGTGGCTAGAATGATGTAATGGGAGCTGAGGCTGTTGACTTTTGTAACCTTGAAAGCGTTCTAACCCCTTCTCTCTGGCCTTTTATGACCTCATCCAGCCGTAGACGCAGCCACAGCACGGCAGTGAGACTCCAGGTGACCTGTGCAGTTCAATTCATCACAGGTCCGTTCGTACAGAGGCACGTCATTAACTTCAAATATTAGACACAGGAAAAAACAGTTGTGATGGTTAAGACACGTTCCTCTCCTAATGAGGCTGCTTAACATAACAGACATTCATCTGTGAGAGAAACAGAAGGATGGAGACCTGAACAAAACTGTGTGTGTAAGGACCAAAAAAACAACAACAACAGGAAGTGAGGAGCATTTTCACTGGTCCTCATGTTCTGTTTCTGGGTTGAGACTTGGTTTTTAAGATTAGAATTAGGTTTAGTTTAAGGGTTAGGGTTAGGGTTGTGTCACTTAAAGTATGTACTAGAATGTATGTGTGTGTGTGTGTGTGTGTGTTACAGGTATTACTGATGTTGTGGGAACCTAAATCTGTTCACACAGTCACATTATGGGAACTTATCTTCCTCATGGGGACAACGATCAAGTCCTCATAACATCATTTATTACATTTAAAGGTGAAGACCTGCTGTATGGTTAAGATGAGGTTAGGCCAGTTATAGTTATGGTTAAGTTTAAAGTAAATCTCTAAATTAATTGGATGTCCTCTGAAGTCATGGATCAGACTGTGTGTGTATGTGTTCTGGTATCGGTGGCCTCGTCGCGACCTTAACACTGACCTTGTCGGGGCCAGTAGTCCTCGTGGAGAGCAAAACCTGGTCCTAATGAGGCAGAACATCAACATATGCATGCCAAACAAAAAAGTCTGGTTTAACTGAAATTGTGTTTGTTTGTGACCAGGCACTGGAAACAGGATGGAAGCCATTGCCAAATGTGGGAAAAAAAAAAATATTGTGTGAAAGTGATACAATAAAAATACACAAACAAATGTTTATAAAGCCAGAGCTGACAGAGTTTCTGGTAAATCTATGTAAATACATACATACAATAAAAATAATAATTAAAGGGTAAAATAATTTGGGATTTTAGTTACCTTTACAGTTTTACAAGTTCTTGGTTATATTTGTCTCTATTTATCCTTCAAACAACGCTAGTTTAATTTGTTATTTATTGATTGTGACACATTTGGCCTTCATACCCTGGTTGGATTCATTAGTAGTATAACCCCTACAGTATCTGTGATTTGGAAGTGATGATGTTTCAGCACAAAAAAACATGTTGGAGTCAGTGACTTGGTCTTAGAGGATCTGTAGATAAATCTCACTAAGTCTCAAAGGCTCAAAGAGATTCATCCAAAGCATTACTGACAGCTTTGATGTCAGTTGGTGATTTAAGGAGCTGACGTTAAACAGTCTGCACTTTCTCAAATCAAACATATGCGAGCTGAAAAAAGGGTTCGGCACAGGTTTGATTTTTTTTTTCTTCCACTCAGCGGTGGAACAGCATATTAACTTTACGCATAGTCTGAGAATGACTCTTTGTTTCCTCCCTTTTCCACAGCCACCACTTAGAGCCACGCAGAATAAATAAGCTGGCAACACAAGGAAACACGAGAGAGACAGAGTGTGTTCTCTGGAGTCGTGCCACTGCTTGGTTGTCAATGTGAATGTAAGTAGGCCGCAAGTGTGAGCAATCACTGGAAATTATATGCTTTTAGAGGGATTTGATATAAAGGTATTAAGCCGGCCTGAGATGTTTGGCAGCCCAAATCGATGGGAATTATATTCATGGACATGATATGCACCACAACTGTGGCTTCTTGTCAATTCCATCGTACTGCATATTTTCCGACTGGGAGTGTATGAAGTGGATCCCAGCAGATTGGTGTAATAGGATAAATGTGGCTATGGAGTGGTCTCGGGCCCGGTGAGGGCAACGCATAGTAGGTGGGATGGAAACTCGAGTCTGCAGCGACTCTGTGTGCCTTTTCCCTGCGCCTCTGCTTGGCTTGTAGCATCTCTGGAAACTAACAAAAGCCTTTAACAGGCTGCTGAGTAGGAGGACGCTTTAGTGCGAGCAAGGCTCTTGTTCATTTCAATTTTCTTTTTTACGTTTTCACTTTTCTCTCGACTTCAAATACGGAAAAAAAAAAGAAAAGAAAAAGACTCTACAATCAGTGAGGATGACAACTTAAAAATGATGTGTGCTGCATTTAGCGTGCAGGACCCCACGGTTCAGTCTACCATCAACTTTCAGTGTGGCCAATTGCAGTTAGCACGCAGCCATGCAATCAGATCCGAATTTCAAGCTTGGTTTAGTTCAGTATCCGACGTGGTTCCTACAAGCACACGGTGCACGCGCGGGTGTTTTGACAGCACGATCCTGCTTATCAGGTCATGGAACTGATGACACTGCGCACTGTGTGTGTGTGTGTGTCTGTGTCTGTGTGTGTGTGAGGTCACTGCACAGCTGGAGAGCTGATCTGCTGCTGTCGCTCCACGTTTGATTGCAGCTTGAACCCAACACTGAAACTCAATGAGTCGTCGTCCCAAAGTGTTTCCTCACACAACAACTTCAGTCAACTCTTTCCTCCACTCTATGAAACACAAATGAGAATTCAAATGTTATGGGCCTACAAGTACAACATTTCATATTATGTTGTGATTAGTAGTTTTGTGAGATATATATTTATATTTTTTTCCTTTTTCCCATCAAATGAAATGCCTGATAACTTTCCCCAAACACAACCAACACCAGGAAACTAAAACAGTGGTCATGACATGCACAGATCTCACATATCTGTCTCAATTCATGTCATTAGGGCCTGAGCACTCACACAGTGGTGCGAGGACCTATTGTTATTCTCTAGTGTAATTCTTATTATTTTCCGTCTTCCGCAACGATCTCTAATTTGACTCCATAAACGTGCGTGAAAACAAATGATTATTCGCAAATTTGATAAAATAATGGAAATGAGAAAAAACAATACAAAATGGCTCAGTAGCACAAAATTTCACAAATGACAAAACATTAATTTAAGTTAACAGTACTTTGTTTTGTTGCTTTGTTTAAATGTATACGTTGATGTATGTTGTGATCTTGTGCTATAATTATATTTTTGTTGACATGAGCAGGTTATTTACTGTCTAGGGTTTATGTATGCACTGCTTAATGAGTTATAATGGTTTGACTGTTCTAAGTAATATACAGTATGTGGTCCATTCTGTCGCTGCTTTTCTGTGTTTAATGTTTCGTGAAGTCCAATTTATTAACTGTTGCTTTGTGTTTCCCTCCACTTGGTTTTTTTATAGTGGTCATACGGGAATAGGTAGTAAAAATAAAGCAGGAAGAATAACATTGCAAACACATACAGATATGCTGTCACATGAGGGTCAGTTAAAAAAAAAAAGGTACAGTTATATGTATGCAGTACATAAGTTATATGTTGTGTGTGGATTATGGGGAAACACATATAAGACTAACACAAATGAAACTTCCTGACTTTAAAACATGGCATATGAACTGTAAGCAAATAAAATAGAAATGTTAAAATAGAAATAAAACGAAGAAATGTATTAGAAGTATTGTACTGACCCACTTTCATTTACAGTAAATATACAGACATTTAAAGTTTTACTCGAGTAGCATACAGTGGTTGTTTAAAATGAATGCATAAGAATGATTTAACATTGCACTACACAATTAAAAACTTAACTTAATGGAAATATGTTACAAGCTGATATCATTTCTCATAAGATAAGAGGAGCAGGTGTAAATAATCCTAAAACCTTTTCAGTTCAACACTGAAAATATAGATGTTAATTTGAATTGAATTGAATATTAACCAAAATAAATAAACACCGACTCAGTCTTCACTTTATTTTTTATCAATTTTTTTTTGCTGCCTGTTTCATCGTGTTTGCGGAATGTGACTTTATCAAGTATTTAATTCCAAATATCTACAATTGCCGCGATCAAACGTCATCTCTCTCCAAATGGAAGACGTCCTGAGTCAAAGAAACATTTCATTTAACCAAATAAAAGTCTCCCGCAAGGAAAGAAAATAATAGCAAATTCAGTAACTCGGACCACATGTGGCTAATGAATATGAAACAAATTAAAGATTGTGGCAGGAGGTATGTTCCTTTCATTCTCTATCTCCAATACATCTCCTCCATCAGTGGCATGTCATCAAGCCTGAGGCTGAGAGGAATATTCACGAAACAGGGTTTGTCCTCATGGTGTATCCATAAGGTACAATTGATCCCTCACTGCCATGCCGTTATTATTAAACTCTTATGTTTTTCTACGTGAACCTGATGTGACGCGAGAGCTAAAATGCATTTGTGGAATTACAGCAGACGGGCCCGACCATTACTCTGTATAACAGATAGCCTGTGCCTGATATGCACTTCACCTTTCATTTTGTGCTCTGAGAATTGAGTTTTCCCAACCCTCATGTCTGGATAAGAAACTTTTCTATTGCTTGTTCTGACATATGAGCGTGTTAAAATTGCTCGCCAATGAAAACCCATTGGCCTTGTCGGACATTTTGTAGCTGTAGGAAAATGTATTTACTGTTGGGTTACACTTATGGTGACTTTTCATCTCCAGGGGAAATCATGGAGCAGAGGAAGTGAAATGTTCCAGGTGCTTTACAAACTAAACTGACTGCTTTCTACCTCATAACTCCACCAATTTATGAAAAACAGACACATTTGTGGTGTTTTTTTTTTTAAGTGTGGTTGTATGACATACTCAGCAGGGACTGCACTGTCTACACCCCTGGGTCAAAAACCCGGATGAGACACAGATGCTCACTCTCAGTGAGCATCAATGAAAACATGGCTGCCAGTGGAGACTCAAGGGGAAACAGATTTAAGCTACTTCACACAAAGCTGACGTCATGAAAGCTACACCTGCAAACGGAAGTTTGTGAATCACTCGCTCTCCTGCACCAAAGCCCGTGGAGAAAATCTGAAAAATGCTGATGTGCTGCACCTTTGTTTGGTCGCAGAGATAAATGCAAACGAAAGATTTTTAATGCCACTGTGACAAAATAAGACATTTGAACTTCCGGACGGAGTCAGCAGTGTTTCAACAACTCCTGTGTGCAGTGATGTAAAAATCACAGATTTTCTCTGTGGACTTTGGCATGGGAGTGAATGGTTCACAAAACTGAGTTTTCATTCAGGAAAAGAGAACCACACTGAAATATATTCACCATAAAATAATATTAAAATGACCATCTTGTTAGGTGTTAATAATCAAAAACAGCGACTGAATATGTTGGACATGAACATGTTTGTGTGAGCTCAAGGCTTCTAAACTAAAATTAATTTTCACGACGACAGACCAGCAGAACATTTTATTATTGTTGTTATTATTATTATTATAATATATGTATATATATATATATATATATATATATATATATATATATATATATATGTACATATATAATATTATATCATTACATTTTTAACACAATTTACATGATCAAAATCTCAATATGCTACAGGTTAAAGGCATAAAAAGTTAGATAAAACCATATGAGATAAGAGAGATAAGAAACAGAAAGGATTAAAAACTGCACCTAAGAAAACATTTTAAAAATCAGACGTTGCTGCTAAAAAGAAATGTTTTAAGTCCCGTTTTAAAACTGTCTGTGGATTGTGGCGCCCTCAAGGTGTCAGGGAGGGAATTTCACAGATGTGGGGCAGCAGCACAGAACAGCCTCTCCCTCCATGGTGGTGCAGGATTAAGAGTTCTTTCATGTGGTTGTGTGTGTGTTTGGGGCATGTATATATGATAATCCAGGCTGAGGAGGAGCGATAATGTCAAGCCAGGTGTGTGGATGTTGATCACATGTTTACTGCTTCAGAAGTGGAGCTCCTGCATGCAGCGGAATCTTCTCCAGCTGAACGGCAGAGATTAGTGGAGAAGATTATGAAGACGTGAATTAGATTATAAGCAAGAGAGATTATGAGAAGAGATTAATGTATAAGTAGTCCAAAATAAATAAAATACATAAACTATTAGATTATTAACTACTGCTCCACTGAAAGTGTCAAAACATCATCTATCATTTTACCGTATGCTTGACCTTCAATGTGACTCTGCCTGTGTCCCTGTTACCAGCTGTGATTATAACACAAGAAATAATCTATATATTAATAATTGTTGTTTTTGATGATGATGCTCCAAGTTGACTGTAAGTATTTAAACATTGCAATTTACTATTCTACTCTATTTATAATAATACACATGCAATACATACATATTTACATAGTATATGCAATACATTTGCTACATTAATGATACATATATTTATAATAATAATACATGTAATACAGACATATTTAGAATATATATATGCTGTAATACATTTACTACATTAATAGTACATGTAGACATAAATAATACTTATAACTTTTTATAATTAAAAATACACATATGTACAATGTTGACCTTTGACCTAAAAGCTACAGCGTTGTTGGAATGACTGTGTGATTGAACTCCTCGTGGTGACAGGGTGATTCAATGACATAATGCAGAATATTCATCAAAGCTGTGTTCATACTAAGAATGACCACATGAATAACTACACAAACATATTATGATTCAAATGATAACAGTAGAAATGACATATCATAAAAAAAACAACAACAACAATGTTGAATTATTGTAAGAAATATTATGGTTAAAAGAATAACAGTTGGCATGAATGATTGTGAATATTGAATAGATTACGTTAAGTGAATCAGTCAAAGTAGATGTTTTTGTCCCAGTGCCATGTGGGACAATCACCATGATATTTACAGAAATCATCACACTTTAAACACCTTGATGTGCAGTCAGATTGACAGGTGACCGAACACATGCAGCAGCAGGAATAATCTAAACCGGGAGATTAGCAGAGCCGCAGAGAATAAACTCCACAGTAACTTCAGCTCAGTCTGCTTTTTTTTCTGGACTAAACTCTGCCAGGATAATTCAGATCTCCCGCCTTAATCCCTTATCTCGGTTTTGTGCAAACACTCTCTGGTCAAGACCGAGAAGACGCTGTTTATTTCCACACAGCGTCACAACGTCCTTGTGAATGTGGAACTATGGCACGTCACATAAATTGATATGACACGTATCAATAAACCATTTGCCAAAATGTCACGTTGAAATATTTTTTTCTTTTCATGGTTGGCAGGAAAGAACAATAACAGCCTTTTTTTTCCCCTCCCTCGGAATGTTTATTTACGTCATCCTGTTAAACCCTGAAATTAGTTTGACAACAACCCCAACCTTATCAAATAACTGTGTCCAAAGTTCTGAATGATCTTTCACAGTCCAACTGCACCACAGTGCATAACAAAACATCAGTTTATTTGATAACTCAAAGCCTGTCACACACACACAATATGCGTGAAATGTAAATTACTGAACTTGAAAAAATACAAATCGTAGGTCAACTTGATTTTAAAACGTATTATTTCTTTTTGTGAGAGTCAGAGGCTCCGTGTGATGTAACTCAACCTACTGCACTAAAATGTCACAGAACCCCTGATTGATTTCATGCCACCACTTTATATCAATTTATAATGGAAACACAACATGCTAAATATGTTTGTTCTAATAATAATTCATAACATCAATATTAGAATATTTTCCTCTAGTCCGGCCCCCTCTTCACAAGACTCACCACTCATTGGGTCATTTGAGATGTATGTGCATGTACATATGTTTTAGAATTGTACTTTTTAAAGCACTTGTTTTCATTTATCTGACCTTTTTAGCCTCTGACACACCAGAGATCCTCATCCATCATCCACAAACTCAAATGAACAACGGAAAAGGAAAACTCAAATTCAATTTTGCTGATTTTAACTGTAAAATCATGGATTTTTTGATATCTTATCTGCCCCCCAATGATTACTTTATGAATTTTTAACGATCCTACACAAATAAAGACATTATTCTAAATGTTCTACATAACAAAAACTATCCTGTGACAAGTCGCTGAAATTAAACGAAAATCAACCCCACTCTATGAATGTTAATGTTTCTATTGATTATGTATTAGCTAACCTCAGCCCCCTCCCTCCTCATCAAAGCCAGTCGTCTCATGCCCTATAATTATTTTCATATGAGCTCTGAAAAAGAAAAAAGAGGCAGGTTTTCATCGGCCACTCTCGTCTTTCACCTTCAGCAAGAAAAATGTGGGAGTTGTTCATATTCATGTTCATTTCTGACGAGCTGATACATAAGCCATCTGGGTTCACTGCAAGAGCTGGAGCCGGTTTCCTGCAGTCTGGGATCACGTTCGCCTCGCAGAGGTTTTTCGCGTCAACATGGTCGAGGCCAGTGTCACAACAGTTTCAGTCTGCAGTGCAGGAGAAATGATGGATTTACTGGAACTCTTACAGTCTGGACATGAGACGATGCTGTGTGTGTGTGTGTGTGTGTGTGTTTTTCATACTTAAATTGTTTTATTGTCCTTACATAATAGTTTAACTGATGTCCAGGCCAATAGAGATAACATTAAAATAATATATATTTTTTTACATTTTCTCTTGATATTTTTTTTTTTTATTAAGTATTAAGATGGACATAAATATCATTATCATATTACCTGTGCTTTTTGTAGTAGTCGCTACAAGGAAATATTTGTAGACATGCACACATGTTTATAAAATGTTAATTTAATATTAATTAAGAATTAAACTATGGACAGTGCAGTCAGTATAAGGTCATAGATGCAGGGGCGGGGCAACACGATAGGCTAAGCAGGAAACTACCTGGGGGGGGCGTTAAGCTTTCCATCATTTATTCATGTACTTATGAACTCTTATACGCTAGTTTTGTTAATCTGTTTTAATCACTTTAATCAAGTCCTGTATATTTCCATTATACATGTACATAAATAAGTAATACATTTTTAAGAACGTTATGTATTCCATGGCATCTGAACCATAAAGTGCTTCAATAAACAAATAAATAAATAAATAAATAAATAAATACATGTCCCTTGGATTTAAATTAAAAATTAAATTCATTTAAATTTAAATTAAATAAAAGGGGAGAAAAAAATGAAATAAACATACTTGTATGGCATTAAATCACAACACCAATTATCACGGTATAATTTGCAATAATTTTCATTATACTGTGCATTTGTATATATACGTCATTGATTCTATCAGTGTGATGGAGCCTTTGAAACTATTAACTGAACAGCGAATCCCTAGAAAAATTCTATCTTCACGAAGGTATCAATTATTGCATCAAATCCAATTTGATATAATCATGTTTTCACTGAAACAAAGAAGAAATAAAGAAAAAGAAAATGGTTGACAAAGGGAACATGGATCCTGATGGGTGGCAGCCAGTTTTTAATTGAATTTTTTATCTCGCATTAATTCATTTTATCTTGCCTTTCCGTATTTGTTTGTTATTTAGTCCTTTATTCTTCAGAATAAAGATTGGGGGATTAATGAAGTGATATTCTATTCTATTCTATTCCATTTTCTTTTTTCAGTGTATAATGTTGCCTCTAAAAGATTGTGGTGAAATAGCATGTGTCTGATTCTGAGGATAATCGTGTTTATTCTTCCCCACTTTTCTGCTCTACCATGACTTCATTCCCTTTAACTGCAATCCTTTGGCTGAAGCTGACCCGCAGTGGTTTCATGTTTAACATTGACTGTACTGTTTACCTGCTTAACATCCACTGCCAGAGAGAGAGAGAGAGAAAAAAAAACTCCTCATGTTTTATGTTTTGTGTTATACTTTAGGGAAAGAAAAAAAAAAAAAACTAACCTTCAACTCCAAAATAAGCAAATAGAAAGTGGCTGTAATAAAAGGCATAGAGCCGTAAGTCCAAGTCCCAGTCCACAACCACGTTTATTCCCCCACTTCCCTCCCTTCTGGATCATTCCGATCGTTCCTGCAGGAACTGAGTAAAGAAGTCGTTGCGACCTGCGAGGTTTAGGACTCCGACATGGCACCGCTTCTCAGACCACCCGTAAAGATCAGATAAGTGCATGTGGCAAGCCTGGCCCGGCTCAGCATGGCACTTACATCACACTGATGCTGAAGTGTGTGTCGTCCCCCTCTCTCCTCCTCCTCCTCCTCCTCCTCCATAGAACCACAACTGTTCCCTTGTAATAGATTTCAGCAGGTTTTTTACTCTCCTCGGCGTCTGTTTATTATTGTTCCAAATGACAGAGTACAGAGTTTGAAGGGAGGAGAAGCTGAGCTGATGGTGGCGCTGTGTGTGTGTGTGTGTGTGTGTGCTCGTGTGAGAGAGTATCTGTTCTTGGTTTCCTATACCAAACGTCATGTCAGGGATCACAAGCAAAGGGGAAAATCATCTGAAGTGAGAATGCTGTAGCTGTGTGGTGTTGAAGCTGAGGCCCTCACAAGTCTGTGTGTGTGTATTTTGATTTCATTGGTTTATTTCTGTGATTCACAAAGACGAGGTTGGGATCCACAGATGGATCGCAGGACATTTTTGGGGGTTGGCGAATAGTTTTGCAGACTTTCTATGTGTTTTACAGAAGGTTATCCTCCACATTATATTACACTTACACCTAAAGCTTGTCCCACACTGGAGGATTTTCCAATCTGACTTGACTTTGAGAACGTAGGCGACCACAGACACAACAAACTGTGTCACTGATTTTCAATATTGTAATCGTGAGAAAGCACAGGCTAGACGCTCCAGTCAAGACGCAGAACCACGCACTTGGCGTTTAATCTGACAATTCCAGGGAGGAGATTCCAGGGATTTGTGATTTCACAGAAACACATGTGATTAAATGTGACTTCAGAATATAAACAGATATGGAGGTGGACTGCCATCAGTTAATAGCTGTTCAGAATTCTGAGATTAAAGTCAGTTGTTTAATGTTTTTCCTCTTCCGTAGTCAGCATTTTTTTTTTTTTTACTGTAGTTTTGAATTATTCTCTTTTAAGCATTTCAAATGACTGTAGAATTTCCCTTTCAAACATGTTTATTAATGTGCAAGGTCCCTGTTAACTTAACTAAATAAAAAAAGCATCATGTGGCTTGTTTCACTACTTGAAATAATCAAAAACGTTATCTTGAAACTCGAGTTACATCATTACTGGGTCGCAAAGGGTACGTACATTTTTAAAAGTGGCTCCCCATGTAAAAACCGTGTATGAGCGTTGTTATTGACTGGTACTGCTAACAATGGCTAGCCTGAGATACACACAACACTCCTAGTTCTAGCAGCAGTAGTCCTTATACGAGTGTAATTTCTGTGATCAAATAGCGAGAGATAGAGCACCAGGTGTAAATGCATGTGGTGGTGTTAATCTCCACCTTGTTAGCGACACATGAAGTTCCGGTATCGATAACCGGAAAACCAACGAAAGCAGAGGAGACTGTCCAGTTTTCACGTGAGCTGCGTTTGTGCTCGTGCAGATATTGTGGGTGGAGACACATCAGAGACTTCTGTTCAATGTGGTCACAATGCCATAAGTGGTTTGGCAGATCGGATAACAATCTGTTCTCGGGTGTATTTACACCTGTACTTACAAGTAGTCAGGTTATCGCTATCCGATTGCAATCAGATCACAGAAAATATGGAATTAGTTTGGTGTCAATATTTTCATAGAACAGTTTTCATGAAGCAATTAAGATATTGATTTAATCATTCAAAAATATTGTATTTTATTGTTTAGAAATACATTTGTTCTTTGCGCTCGCTGATTTGTTTTTTGGCCTTAGGGATTTAGGGATATTTTTGAATGATTATATGTATATTTTATTTGCTTCTTAAAAAGTTTTGTTTGAAAATATTGACACAATTCTAATTCTATAAGAAAACACATTTCAGTGTCAGGTGTAAAGGGCGCCCATACATATATATACATGATAGTAAAGATGCCACCTGAGAGAACTGTGGTCATGCAGGACTCAAACAGAGGGGTTTACTTCTACACTGACTTAATGCATAAGCCCATTGTAAGAAGGAGCACTGTTTCTGGGCTGTGTTAAATTGTGTGTAAACTCAAAGTTGCATTTTAGGTCATTTTCAACATTTAAGTAGTTTGTGAGTAACCTACACCGCAGGTTTTAGTGAAAAGTACCGATAAAAAAGCAGTAAAACTCCAGTGCACTTCAGATGTGTGCACTTGTGTGTGAAAGATGAATCGGCTACACTTCATAAAAGCGTGCGATAGTTGCCAACAATGTTGATCTAAAAGTGATTTAATGCATTGTGTTGTTTTGGTTTTTGGCAGTTTTGCTCCATCTCCTGTTACTGTCTGTGTAATACACAATTGGACTGTGTATGAGGTTGATAAAACATTGAAGTCCTGCCTATGCCACAGTTTCTTGGGAGGAAACAAAACATAACAATACAAGTACATGAATATTAATTTATCGTCTAGCGCTTTATCCTCCACATGAGGGTTGTGCAGGGGTGGGGGTGGTGGAGGGGCTGGAGCCAATGTCCACAACCGCAACTAGCTTAAGCTATCATTTAAGATGAGTCTCAAAAGAATCATTTGCACTACACTACCTTATTACAAGTGGTGGAAACACATTATTAACAGCACAGTTTGTGCGTTAATGTGTGTGTAAAAAGGTTTTACTTCTAAAACTGAGTTTCGCAATTTGACCGGCACCGTGTCTTTCTCTGGATCCCTGGACGTTTGCAGTCGGCAGGCTCCTATTGGAAGATGCCAGCTGTCAGTCACACTGGTGCCCACTCATATGTGCCGTGTTTTAACGTCTGCTGTCCTCTAAATGGGAACTTCAAACACAATCTGGTTTCAAGGTGAACACAGACTAATAAGCAATGGTGTCTTTGCATTAGACACCAGAGGGCGATGTGCAGGGGAGGATTATAACCTTTTATAAGTTTTCCTGCGTCAAAAATGTTAATAATACACTCAACTTTGTCCCCAATTAAATGTCCACAGTTTTCATTTGATGAACACGATTTCCATTGTAGACATTGTATGTAGTGTAGTGTGTGAATAGTTTGTTGTGCCTGATGCTCCGCCTCCTCTGTTTCCGCTCGGTGGGGCATAGCCAGGATAGCCCTGCGTCTGCGGTGTTTTGGACTGGTGTATGCTGATTTGAAGCAAGGGCGGGCACTGCACAGGTCTTGCTAACTAGGCTAACGTACTTAATGTAACATTTCATTCATTCATTCATTGCATGATGAATCGAGTTGAGCTAGTGTGCAATTTAGCACCTTACCACTTGAGCAGAAGTTGGAGATCAAACGTTTGGTACCACATTGACCGGAGGATTTAATAATTCCTCAAGAGGGAAAAAAACAAAAACAGGTCATTCAACCAGGTGAGGGTATGAGTGTAATATGTGGTATTTCTGGATTGCATTATAAGATTTTCCTGCATGGCCCCGCCGGAATTTCCAGACCAAAATCAATAAGTAAAATGAAACGTGTACAAAAGTTTAAAACACTGACATTGTTAGGACCAGAATTCCTCATGACCACTAAAGCCTGGTCCTAATGAAGCATGACCTCATTTCTGAGGTCCTAGTCACAGATTAGAGATAAAATGTGAATTGAGTGGTGGTACAGTGGTTAGTACAGTCACTGGTTTGAGTCCCAATTTGACTGAGGGCCTCTCTGTGTGGAATTTCCATGTTTTCAAGATACTCTGGTTCCCCCTCACAGTCCTAACACCTGCAGAATGGGGAATAGGTTAATTAGTGGTGCTCTGAGTGATAAGAAAAGAAAAGGTGAATGAGTGAATCAACATTCTACGAAAAAAAAAAAAAAATCATATGGTCACCAGTTTTGTTTGTGACAGTTGATGCAAGTAAATGAACATATGGGAACCGACGAGTTAAAAAAAAAGGAAACTGCTGTGAATCAGACGACATCTGCATGGAGACAGACAGTCTGTGTCCAGATTGCATTAATGCAGCTTGAGAATGTGGACACATGCATCGTTAAATAATCTCATAATGTGGTTATGTGATCGGATTGGATCTGAGGACACGTTCAGGACAGATATGCAGTGTTCATAACTGAACTTGGTGGGAGTCTCAATTGACCATTTATTTACATCTGGACAGATCCATATAGCTGTCCAGGGTGTACCCCACGTTTCACCCTATGTCAGCTGGGATAAGCTCAAAGGACTAGAAGATCGATGGATGAATGGGAAGTCGACCTTGTGGACAAGGTTTTTGTTCAGGCTGTCCACATGAATAGCAATGTCCTAACAAGGATAGCTGTGCAAACCTGTGTGTGTGTGTGTGTGTGTGTGTGCAGGAACCACTCACGCTCACAAACTTGAACACACCAGCTGTCAGTCCACACTTTTATCCGTCAGCTCAGTGGGTTTATGGGTTTTTAAAAGCAACAGAAAGTAAAATGTCTCATCCATCGAGTCATCTAACTGTCCTCAGTCTGACGGGCAATTTTCCTCAGGCAAGACGAGAAGAACCCTCTCTTTTACACAAAAACACGGCGTCACTTTCCTTGTGTATTTCATGTATCGCCACACCAGCTACGAGCTACACAACAAGCACAAATACCTTGACCAAACCTCTCTTAAAGGTACAGTAAGCAGGATTTTTTTTTGGCACAATTGATTATTAATATTCTTTCAGCATAACTGATCTGAGATTAGTTACAGCTCCCCATACAGGCCTGGCATATTATAGCATTTTTGGGGGATTTAATGTGAATGAAGACATGTATTTAAATGATGCCCTGTCTATGGAAAACTTTTTTAACCCTTAGTGCTCACACAGCACAGCTCTGTGCCACAGATTTGCCATGTGAATAATCCACAAGTCTTTATATGGACATACTGGGGGTGTGTGTTTATAGGTCACATATTCAGGCTTTAAAAAAAAAAGTTGTTGAATCATGATTGATTTTATATCGCATTTTTAGTAGTGATATAAAGTAGCAATAATTGTGTAGCTTTTCTTTTTGTTCATTAAAACGAGCCAATTGAAAAATTCAATCTGATTTTAAACATTTTGAGTACTTTTTGCTCTGGTGTGTTTATGTAGTTGGTGAAAATGTTTTTTTTTATCAGATTGTCTAGGTTGTGCTGACAAAAAGGATATAAGACATGCTATATTGCACATTCCTATAGCCTCTGTATATACTGCATGTTTGAACATAATAATGAAAAAAAACAGCCAAAATGCTCTGTGTTCTAAGGGTTTAAAATGAAAAAGAAAATTGTGGATTAGGCCTAACCTGGGATTTGTGAACCCTCTGAAAAAGAATCTAACACCATTCCTATTGCCAGTGAATGGTCTGACATGTGGTGTGTTTTTTCCACCCATGGATCACCAGTGTGAGAAATGTGACACGAAACACAAAACAAAACAAGTCTGAGACAGACCAATCATCATGACCCATGTGATGGCGTTAGGAGGACAGAGGGGCTGGACCACGGGGGCGGGGCTAGATGACACCTTCAAAGACGACTGTAAAAAAACAATGTATTGTAATACTCACCTCAGTGTCATACGAAAACTGGCCACTGCTCTCACTCTTACCCTGGAAACCAGAACCCTGGTTTGCCCCCTGCTGGCAACATTAGTGCAAAACAATGTCCAATCAACACATGTAAACATTTGTCTAATTGTGTAATACTGTATGTTTGGATGAGAAATGCAAAAGATACAGACACACATTGAACAGGCACAAACATAAATAATGTTACATTCATGGTTAACAGTTTTGCTAATGTCCTGAAGGTGGATATGTGCCTCACTGTTGCATCAGAAATGACGCAGGAATTCACATCCTTGCAAAAAATGTGGAAGAAAGTTGCATGTTCACCAAGGTCGTACATTTGCAGAGGCATTTGACCCGGGATTAAATACAGATTAAACACATTTCCCACATGGGAATGGGGTATTTATGTGGTCTTGAGTGCAACACTACTCCCTGCACCACACACGTCCATGACTTCAGAGGACATTACATGTTTCCTGGACTTACTTACTAAGTACTAGTGACCTAACCCTAACCTTGATATAACCATACAAAATGTCTTCACCTTAAAATCTAATCATTCACTTTACGTGGACTTGATTTTTCCCATAATGTGAAAATGTGTGTAAAGTGATTTAGGTCCCCACAACATGAGTAACACACACACACACACACACCTGCAGGTCTAATGGATTTAGCACTTTAAGTCGTTTGTTGCCCAGCCTCCTCTATTGTCAGATTAATTACTGAGATACTTATTAGTTCATTCTAATTGAGATGGGATTAGGCTACTCCCTGGGGTTTAAGTCAATTGACTCGTCTCACTGTTTTTCAATGGACTCCACTGAGGAGGGAGCTGTTTGCATTTGTATTGGCACAACACCGACTCACAGGTTCATTAGTGACAAGAAAATCACAAGAACAGCCTTAGAATATTGTAGTTAAACTGAAGTTAAGTGAATATGCCGCTATTATTCATCCATCAGAAGCGTTAAGCGATGGAAAATAACATATTTTCCGCAACTGTCAATTAATGTAAAAGAAGGAAATGGCTGGCTCATGAAATATGTCTTATTCACCAAAAACGTTGCATGGACCCGAGCGTAATTAAATAAGTTTGAATCAGAGAGTGAAATCAAAGTGAAACCTGATATACAGACCTCAGCAACAATTTAATTTTCAAAATATCATTGCTCACCGCACCAGAAATTGGCCCGAGTCTTTTTAGCAACATGTGGAAACTTTATCCACAGAGTCCCCCCCCCTCCCCCTCCCCCCTCCTCCAGCTCCACAGAACGCTTGAATTTCACTGCTGATTTAATAGAAATGAAAAAAGGATGGATTTCGGGATATTTCATTAATCTTCCTGCTCTTTCATTGCAGAGGAAATGAAGGCGAATAGAATTCAAAACTGCCGTTTTTTTCCCCCTCTTCTATCCTCTTTCATGCTAAAGCCTGCCAGGGACCATTCTCCCTCTCTCTCGCTCCCTCCCTCCTTCTCTCCCTCTCTCTGTGGAAAATTAAGACCCAATTAACTGGCCAAATTCTTGGCTGATCCCTGACTGAGTGGATGTGTATTCTGTTGCAGGTGTAAACATGCTGTTCTAGTAGATCAGACATTATGATAAGGGGTTGGACACAATCCTCCACATTAAAAGAGCAGCAAAACAACACGAAAAGTAAACAACAAGACTGAAATTGTTTCTTTCACACTACAATTTGTGACCACAAAAAAGTGGTTATTCTGCTCTACTGTTGTTTTCACCCCTGCAACACTAACACCGACAACAACACATTAAAAGAGACAAAACAGTCGGATTGAAGTAAGTATAATTAAGGGATACAAATAAAAACAATAAGGGGTTACAAATAAAAGGTAAGGTACTGAAATAAGACTTAAGCTTAAAATGCCCAAATAGATAAAGAAGAATAAAGTATTAGTAAGAGGAATGAAAACTACAAAGACAGAGGGCGCTAAAAGACACAATTGAATAAGATAAATAAAATGGAATGAAAACTTTGAAAATAGATCAATAAAATAACAAATTCTGCTATTATTAAATAAAAGAAGTAAAATCAAAAGCCGCACTAAAAAGGTAGGTCCTGAGTATACTTTTAAAAATATAAACATTCTTTCTGTTTAATCTAATGTTGTCGATTTTGTTGATAAAGTCAGCTTTGTGCAAGAAATGGTGCATCTTTTCCAAAATAATAGAGCTGACGTAGAGGAAATGATTGTGTTAATGCCAATCAGAACCGACACTTATAACAAACCTGCTTGAATGGTCTGCATTTATATAGCACTTCTGCAGTTTTGATAATGACCCTTTACCTATTTATACATCTATGTGCAACACATGTGTCAATCACCCATCTCTCATACCTATTTGCATGTTGATGGCACAACAGTCTTGCAACTAGAAGGTTGAATGCACCTTTCCTGTGCTTTGCAGAGTCTGGTGGAAACAAAAGCACATTTAATAGTCAATAGTCACATCATACAGCACATTTTGCAATGTTTACCTAACACTATGTCAATTTAACACCAATCCCAATGAGAACCAAATCCATTCTGGCATAGTGTCAAATTTAATGATTGTAGTGGTAAAGGTGTACTTTAATGGTTAAGTTTAACACTACAGTATTTCATTGTGTATTTGATCTTAAATGGTGGGAAATGGTGTTTAACCAACTCCTTTAGAGCTAGTTTGACCACTTCAGTATTTACTCTGTACATTGACTTCCATGTAAGGTGAGATGGATGGTCCTTCTTTTGTTGATTCTCCCACAGGGAACACTCAAATCGACACAGCAGCAGCAAATATACACTTATACTTATGGGTAAAGTATTAAATTGCTGCCCTCCTAAATGTTTCACACCAGACTTGTACTCACTCCTTTGTCATTGTCTCACAATTAACATGAATCTCTGGCTGTTTTGCATTTGCCTTTCAATGTGCAGGATGAGAAAATAGTTATGATCTCATCATCTCAAATGTGTTTGTGGTTTACAAAGAGCTGCACATCACTATTTTTTTTTGTTTTGTTTTTTAAATCAGCTTGTGTTTGCTGTTCCTCGTAGTATCTGCACATCTCGAAGTTTCTTTCTCTCCGTAAATGCACATTAAAGCTGTATTTCATTAACTATAACATAACCCAGTCAATTGGTTAGAGGCTATGGCTAGAATGCTTCATGCTTATTATTGAATTACCCGACCTGTGATAGAAATCTGCACTAGTTACTTGCCAATAATAACATACAGAGAGGGTCTAATTTGAGAGGGTGCACTTTAAGGTTGAGTAAAGGTTTTAGAGCATTATACGAGTTTTTGTTTGTTGCAAAAACATGCGCTGGCTGGTAATGAAATTCTGTTCATTTCAGGCGTGAGGTGCTTTTAAATTCTGACGATGTGGCGTTCCATGAGACACAGATTTACAAACGGGATCTGCTTACTGTCCACCTCCCGACGGCAGACCCACAAATATCTGCGCATGAGTATTCTCCTCTGGAAACGACATCTGTTACTGTTGTGATTGTGATTACTTGAATTATTGCAAAACCAACTTAGTAATTGAATTTTACACAGGTCCCTGCACTGAAAGGCCCTCTCTTCCTCTGCGAGAGTGCGCTGGGAGAGGGGGAAATATGGAAGTTGACCTCATAAACTCGTGGGAGAGAGCGAGTGCAGATACAAAGAGCTGCAGGGCAAAGCTCTGACAGTTTTCAGCTGCAGGGGAATGTTAATATGTATTTCCAGGATTACTGAATTATGTATGACAAACGTCTCAGGGAACATACAGCATTAGCTGCAGGTTTATGGGCATGGCCTGGTCATCTCCATGCTTCGGTTACCCATAATGACGGTAATTATTACATGGCTTAACTGTAATACTGGATTGATTCTCAGGCTCCTAAGTAACCCCTCATGCTGGCACGCTGCACCAATAACCCCCACCCCTCTTGAGCTGCCCAACAAAGGCTACGTTGAGACTGCATGGTGAACAAATGCACCTCGTCTCGTGCAGAGAACCCTGAAGCGGCCTGGCAACCTGTGTGTGTTTGTGTGTGTGTGTGTGTTGTTGGCGGGGCTTAATACTCAAGCCATATGAAGATGGGATTAGGGATGAGGCTTACACAACAAGAAGGAAAATTGAAAGTGTGGAGAGAAATATGCGGCTAATTCCATTCTGTCATCAGTGGATATTAAAGATTTTCTAGCTGCTCTATCGAATTATGTGTAAATCACAATGGAGGCACTGTTAAAATCGGTTTTAGTTTCTCGGGGGAAAAAAGTGACCAGTGAGTTTAAGGTTGGGTGACGTCTTATTCCTTCAAGAAGTAAAACGTCATCACTTGTCACTTCATGGCTTTTTACATAAACAATTTTTTTTTTTACAATAGATTCAACATGGTTTTGTCAAAATAAAACAATTCTCTCGTCAACTGTTGTTATGTTGCTTGTGTTTTTAATATCAGTCAACATCTGGTGGACCAGTCTATGCTAAGTACAATACACCACACACAGTTTTGCATTAAAGAGGCACGACATTGGAGTTGAAGCCGATATCTGATATGTGTTTGAGCCGATAACATTACTAATAAATAAGTTTTTTCCTTCGTGTGTTAATCCTAACTTGTGGTATGTGAGGTTGCTCCAAGGTAAAAATATGAGTTCAGGGGGCGTTCCTTAAACAGAAACCCATGATCTCACAAATGCACCATTAATGGTAGTGGCAAGTCGTGAAATGGGATTGAACCAAAATCAATACAAAGATGCAAGTAGACATGGTGGTGTCATGTGTGTTGGCCAATGCAAATTTGACAAACCCACAATGTGAATGTCATGAAATTTGCATAATTTGCTTCACCAGGAATATTTGACCTTGACCGACTGCTTCATGAAATGAAGGGCAAAAAGGAAGTGAGGACATCTAGTAACTTGGGAAAATATGCTTGTGTTACTTGAACTGAAGCTGTCATAAGTGTTCCCAAAATGTGTCTTGGTTGACTTTTTCTTGTGACTAGTGACAAATCTAGCAACACAAATGAGAGAAAGAATTTCTATTTTAAGTAGTTGCCAACACTGCTGTTGGTTGAACTGTTGGTTATTGGCTGTTAATGCAAATTTGCTATAGCACCAAAAATGTCCATGTGGGCCCCACAAGGGTTGGGTTAACAACATGGGTCCTTAGCGGGTTTGTCTGTGGTTTCCATGGTGGCCCCACCCTTTTTTGCCCACTTCAAGCCCATGCCCACTTAGTACCCACTTAGTACCCAAGCCTGGAAAGGCTAACATGGAAACCATGGATGAACCCACTTGGGACAATGTTGTTAACTCAAATACAACCCTACAAGGCTTGAGGCAAGAATTCACCAAAAATAATCCAGTTATGAATGCACTACAAGATATTTGTAATTAAGTTGAGAACCCTTTTGCCTTTTTGTCCCTGATTTGAAGAAACACTCTTTTTGCCTCACACATTGTTTTATGTTCCGTTGTAGAATGGATCCTGAAAAAAAAGGAAGATAATTGTGTGGGGTATCTCCACAAATTCATATAAACAGGTAGCAAAGCTTCTATTCTCCCCTCAGTGTGCAGACTGTGCTGTTTGGCACCTGCACAGGATTAATGGGGGGACCTCTGCCAGTAGCTTGACAGAGTTAAGCTTTTAGATTGAGTTACACTGGGTGAGACCGGTGCAGGCCAGGTGCTGGCTGGGTAATACCTCCCAGGCCTCAACAATCTGGTTCTGTTTCAGGACTGCGCTGTGCTTCCCTTCCCCTTCTGCCCTCGGTCTTGGTGGTGTGCCATCACACTTGGTATTTATCAGGCCTCTCGAGGCAGATGAGGGACGCTGCAAATCACTGCAGGGTAAAACAGTTAACAGCATGTGGGGCAGTTTATGTTCCTATATGAACTTGGTTTTATAACATACTGTCTGAACCGTGTTTGTAATGAATAGTAGTAATCAGTAATCATGAAGAGGGAGAAGTGACATGTTTAAAGGGGGAAATTAGTCTCAGGAGCTGAGTGCTAGTGTAACGGGAACACATGCATTTCCCAGGAAAGTGCAGTTGGGAATGCCGAGTACTTCCAACTATTGTTTTCCTGTTGTTCTCTTATCCTCAGTCAGAAGGAGCCAGGCATTGCCATTTCCTCTCACTTAAGAGTCCATTCATTTTCAGTGGAAACAAATCTTAGATACATTGCAGAAAATAACATTGTATTGTTGAATTTTGCAGTTTTTGAGCCACAGCTCAGATCAAAGGTCAAACATGGGTTTCATTCAGGAAAGTTATATATTTATAAAAGTAAAAATAGCAGCAACAATTGTAATTGTATAAGGAATGTCCAGACCAAGCTGAACACTGTGATGTATGGCTTGTTGAAATTGGGTGAAAAATGTTAACAAAATGAAAACAATTAGCAACCAAACATAAAATTATAATAATTGAAACAAGAAAACAATAGAAGGGAATTGCTGATGCCGATTAATTATCCTTTTTTTTCCCCCTTTTTGCATTGAGGTATCATTTTCACAGTAAAATGAGATCAGTATATCCTGGATCAGTATACTGTGATATAGCTGATTACCAGTGGCCCTGGATGTGGTCCATGACTGGGCCATGTACCAGAGCTACTGGAAGCACAAACCTCTCGTGAAGTACAGCTGTATAATCTCATCATGTCACCTTTCTTCTTCTTAATTTGCGGCATGTCTCTTTTCTTACAAAGCAAAGAAAAAAAAGAGAGTTAGAGTCCAGGATCAGACCATTTAGATCACGTTTCAGATCAGGAGACGTGGAATTCAGCAGGAAAAAAAAGGTTCTATATTAAGGAAAGTACATGAAAAGTACTCTCACACTTACATTTTTTTAATTCTCTGACATCATCGGGAAAGCAAAAAGCGGTGCTAATTGCTAATGCTAATTTCTTCTTCGTCTGCTTCAGTTTGCTGCTAATTCCAGAACATCATTTCGAGACGCATATTCGCTTTTGGGCCGTTAGCATAGCCGTTAGCCATGATTGTTAGTAAACCTGATTATTTACAACTTGGACAGTGCTCAAATTTAATGTTATGTGCAAGGGACTGTGAAAGATACACCATATTCAAAACTGCTACATTATATATATATATATATATATATATATATATATATATATATATATATATATATACATTTATTTATTTATTTATTTTTACTATTTTACTATATATTCATACTCATTTTGTTTCTGACATGTTCATATTTGACACATTTCACATATGAGTGCAAGACAGAACAGAGCAGAACAATCACTAACAATGAGAATGTGAATCACGTTTGCTTGCTGTGCTTGCTGATCTGAATAGATTTACTGTAAAAGAGAATTGCGTGAAGTTTAGAGGATGTTGTGTAAATGTGTGTTTTAACTCTGACTCATTAGTAGAGAAACTGCATCACCTTCCGATTTTAGGAGGCTGAGGAGCTGAGTGGCCTCTTGTTTTCTTTATTAAAAGCCTGTTTAATGATAATTTCCTACCTTTTACTTACAAAATGCAGAAAATTAATGTCAAACATTTATAAGATGCACGACTATGGATAATGTATTAGTAGATTTATTATAACCTTTCTTTTGTTAGTCATTCAAAAATCTTTTTGGTTCTTTATTCAAATGTGAGGTCCATATTTCTTGACCCCACGTCCCAACACTATCCAACAATACAATATATTATATTATACGACAACGGTTTTGAAATAACATTGATTTTAAATAAATAAAATCTGTGAACTTTTCTAGTCCCAAACTTTTCTGTCAAATCAAAGCTTCAGAGAAACATTTAAATCAACATTCATTCCCAGTACAAACATGAAAATAAAAATAAATGTGTTGTCCCGAATTTAAAGTCACCAAATAAACACGTGTCCTAAGTTATTTTGGAACAATCAGCACTGACACGAGTGTTGTAGGATCTCATTGCTGTGAGCGCCCTCCTATGGTGTTCCAGGAGCTGATGATTTTAATTTCCCATGACATTTCATATCGAGTTTGTTTAAACTGTTTTTGTCCTAAAGCATTCCATGTCTGATTATATTACTGTAATCCTGGAAGCGATTTACGAAGGAAGTAAAAGTGAAATTACTGAGGTATTAGAGGTGATGTCGTTGAATGTAAATACATGACTGGATGCATTTTTACCACACACTGCCGCGGCACATACTCTGCGTGGATATGGAAAATAGAGATGTTTTAAAGTACAGTGCCATGTTGTGTTAAGACGGAGGAGCGAGGTTTAAATTCTAATGTGTTCAATCTGCCATGGCCGCATCCATGCCAGCTTGTTTTGATAGAAAAATTGCAGGTTCCATTATGCTCCTGCCACAGTCTGCCGAGCTCATTTGAATTTCTTATAATTCCAAAGTGTGTTAAGTAGCACCTCTGTGAAAAGAGGGGACGGGGTGGGGGGTATTCAGAGAGCATGTTTCAGGGGCTGTAATGTGTTTCTGATTCCTGACATCACTCTGTGTGTGTGTGTTTCCTTGATCCCGCCACATGACTGGCTGCCTGTAATCAGTAATTACCAGGATTGGCTGATGGATTCTGGTTATAATGAATGATTGATGACCACTGAAAGAAAAGCGCCGGGGCCATTTCTGTCTCCTGACAGCATGACATTTGCACTGAATTGAAACCTTTTTAAGTAGAAAATGACTGGACACATAGAGGCAAAGGCTCAATAGCAGGTAGCACACTACTATTTGAAAATGGAACACGTTTGCAATTTGCCCCCTTTTGGCATAGTTTGTATATTCATGTGACTCCTGAAATCTGAACTCTTGTCGCAGCTGACAGCCCACGGCTGCTGCTGCCGCTGTTAGGAAAATCAACCCAGAATGCTCGACAGACTAAATGCGTCTAAGGGGTATTTCACTGACAAAAACCACAGGATGTATAAGAACGCACAATGATTTGATTGTACCGTTTTTTTTTTTAATCTATGCAATGCACACGCTCACAAAGAGGGTGAAAAAAAGGTTTAAATTCTGAAATCTGTTTGAAAAAAACAGAGGCTGGAAAAATAGATCATAAAGTGTCGGTAATAACTGTGAGAACACTAACAATAAAATAATATTAAGGATTCCTCTCAGCTCTTATGCTGTTTTTCCACTCAAATGATTGTGTTTCTCACTGATTTCAAACACATTCTCTCTTTTTTTAAATGACTATTATTAAAAGTGCCTGTAACAAGACAGTGTTTGCATCTAAGCCGCTGCACCTCATCATAAAGTCGGCTTCCTACAATTATATAATACAAATGTATTATTTTAAGATAAGATAAGATAAAACAAGAAACTTTACAGCAAATAGTTTGTATTTATATACACACTTTCTTACTGTCACTCATCTTTCATACCCATTCACATGCTGCCGGCAAGAAAGATGGGTTACAACCTTTGATTTGAAAGGCAACTTGCTGTACCACTGATCTACCGTCGCAGTAATAAATAGCAAACATCAGGAGGTCTAAGAAATATTGAAATATAGAAAAATAATAGATATAAGGAAGACAAAATAATATATTCAATGTAAACAATGTAAAGGATTTTACACTTGGGGCATGGTGTGTATTTCACAGTTTTATGAATTTAAGTGAGAAAAGTCATGTGTATGTCATCTGCAGAGAGCCGTGTTGGATCTTTGGGGGATTTTTGGTTTGCTTTGTATTTTGTGGTAAAACTGCAGTATAGGCACGATCGCTGGGGAATAGTTGATTGTTGAGTTTCATCTGCAGTTTGTTAAAATACTCATGTGAGCTCCGAGCCCTGAGCTCTGCTCATCAGATGAGCATGAACAGACGCACTTGCTTCATCAATCTTCTGATATTGATACATGTTTTCTTGCATTTCTAATACGACTTTCTTTTGTTGTCCATTCTGGAATAGGAAAAACAGATCCCGCAGAAAGTGTTATGCTACCTTCCATTTGTAGGCGCAACTTTCCTGAAGGTGTTCCTGATGTCTGGCTTGGGATTCGGGCTCTCACCATAAAAACACTGCTACTTTTACCGTTGACTTCTGTCATATTTACAGCAGGTCGTACACATTGCACTGCTTTTTTTAACTGTTGACATGTTGCTACACCATTTGTGAGTGCAGAACACCTTGTGCTAACAATGACTAGCCTGAGCTACTACGTGGTGAACTCGGTTCCGACTTTTGAGTTCTGAGTCTGTCTTAGTTCAGTTCAGGAGTTGCATTCATCCACACTACTTAACTTTGGCTAACAAAAACGTTCCCTGGTTAATATGCTAGCCACATTAGCCTGGTGTTTTTGAGCTTGAGGAACAGCAATGTTTGAAAATTCACCAGTGGGACTGTGTGGGTATTTTCATACCTGTATTTTCATTTCAGTTCAGTTCGTTTTCACACTGCTGTGTACAATTTTGTGGGAAATGTGGACTTCAGAAAATGAATTACCACCAGTGTGCGTGAGCAATTGCCGCTAGGCTACGCCGAGAAAACAATGCCCTTTATCTGATAATGATAAGAAGAGGCACTGCTGCTGTATCCACACACCTCATATAATGACCTATTCACCAGACAGTTTATATTCCGAAGACACATCAGGTTAGCTGCTTGGTTGTATAACTTAGTTTATGGGTAAATTGTGTACACAGCCCGGTTGATTTGTGCCGGAATGACATGTGATTGTGCACGCACACTCACTCTCTCACTCTCAGGTTTCGAGGCTATTATTATCGTACATATCATCACCATTATTATTATGCTATTACTAAAAGTCCATATCAGTATAATGTTTATCAACAGTCTCTGCTGCTGCTTATATAAATGACATTGTAGTTCTTTAAACATGTCATCACTGACTCAACTTGATACAGTTGTTGTGTATCTGCTCCTGGTCTCTCTCTTCTGTCTCTACCTCATCTCCCTCTTGTCCTTTCTCTCCCCCCTTTCTGTCCCCCACCTCTCCTCTGTCCCCCATTTTCCTTTCACCCCAACCGGTCGAGGCAGATGACCGCACATCTCTGAGTCTGGTTCTGTCAGAGATTTCTTCCTGTTAAAAGGGAGTGTTTTCTCTCCACTGATGCCTAGCGCTTGCTCATTGTGTGAACTGTTGGGTTTCTCTGCTCTCCCTCAATAATCTTAGTTTCATAGGTTACATCCACACTACTCCATTTTTGTTTTTTAAAAAAACAGATAATTCTGTGGTAGAAATGCCTGCTGTCCACAAATACTTTGAAAACTCCAGGATCTGTGTTTTAGTGTGAACAGGCAGAAACGCAAATGTTTAATGAATGCTGTTGCAGTTACTTGCCGAGAAATTTATTCTGGAAAAATGGGTAAAATCACTTACTCACTGGACATTATCAGGCCCTTGTATGGTTAAAATAAGCAAACAAGTCCAGAATGACATTTTGAGGCTTAGGTGTTAAAGGGTTAATCGTTTGTTTTGGTTTTACATTGTCTTTGTCTCTATTACTTTTCCATGTTTGTTTTCCATTCTCTTCACACAGATAATAAACATTTCCAGGTGTATTCATATGAATGCAGATTACTTCTGATTTTGAGCTGAAATTCTCATCTGGACTCTGATCGTTTTAGTTGAAAAATGCTGTTTTCGAATGAAAACATGTTAGTGTGAATGTAGCCCGGATTGTCCAAGAGCCCCGTTCACCACTGTCACTTGTCTTCCAGGAGATGAGGCCCTTCTGTGCACTGTTCCCGCTTCCTTGAACCCCATGTGTGAAGAACATGACGGCTGGAGAAAAACTACATCTTGTGATTCGTGCCCTTTGATGTGTGATGCCGATATTGAATTTGTGGTCGGGTTACAGGCACTTTGTGGTTTCGTTTGAAAACCAGACGATTTTCATGGGTGGTGGTGGGAACGATGAGGAGGGAACAGGCAAACACATGGGTTTCATTGGGGACAATGAAGGCAGAGCAGTAGACCTAACATACACACTGTATGTGTGTTTGTTACCTCCTTAGGACTGACCTGGTCAGGACTAGTAGTCCTCATGGAGACCAAAACCTGGTCCTGATAAGGCAGAACCTCATTTCTAAAGAACTGGTTAAGTTGAGGGCTAAGATTTGAATTGCAGTTAGGTTAAGGTCAGGGATAATGCTTTGTCTGGTTCTTTGTCTGGCTGTCCACATGAATGGAAGTCAGTGCAGTGTCCTAAGAAGAATAGTTGCACAAGACGGTGTGTGTGTGTGTGTGTGTGTGTGTTCATGTGTAAGTGTAACTGTGTCTAAGTGTGGTGTGTTAAATGGTAAATGGGATTAAACACGCAGTCTGTTGATAGTGTCTCTTTTCAAATACACACACACACACGTCTGTCTGACACCACACACACCCACACACACACACACACACACACACACACACACCACACACACACACACAGATAGAGATGTATGCCTCTCATCTCATTTTAATGAAACTGATTTGAAACTGTAATTAAAATCCACTTCATGTTGTTTACAACATTTTCTCACTCAAAATGATTTGTTACTTCCAGGGAACAAGTATCAGTGATTGTAAAAGTGATAAGAACAAATATAATGACGTTAAGTAATGAGGATAAAGGGACATCTAAGAGTAACAATAAGAAATGACTTTAAATTGCATTGTGAAGGTTAATGTAATGATACCAACACAAGTAATAATAATTCTGACAAATATGTAATTAATAGTGATAAAAAGACTTTTACTAAAACACATAATCATCCAACCTGAAGATATTTTTGTCAGTTCTTTACTGAGTATCATTATTTTTGAATGACAAGTCAAAGATGAATCTTTATTTATGTATTACATTACTTTTATTATGAAAGGTAATAATAAAAGTATTGCAAATTAAATAAATACAAAGTTATAAAAAAATAGATAATGACCATATGACCTGAAAGATTTTCTGTCTAGATTTAAAAAAAAATAAAAATAAATAGATTCAAAGGCACACGTGACACATGTTTGTGCCTTTAAGTCACATTTTCAACTCTGCTTAAATCATAAATCATCTTTACACATGTGGGATGAGATGGACTGTAAGCGGTGTGATATATGAGGGTGTGGGTCAATAATGATGACCTCAGCTTTGTTAAAAGTAACCATTTCATCTTAAACCACATTGTTAATTAGCATCAACAAAATACTTGATGACTTAAAGATAATCACAACTGTTGGCTTTTTCTATTACGATGTTGAAAATGACCAAAAATATTGTCACTGACGGTTTGTCCTTTTCTGAGGGTCACATGAGGAGCTGGAAACAATCCTAGATAATAGTGATAGTTGTTATTAGTGTTATTCATTTTTTTAAATGCTCCTGGTCGTCTCTTTCTTTTCTTTGTAAATGTGATGTTTTGTTTGTAACCTGCTGAACTCTTTCTTTCTTTCTTTCACATCTGTCTGTCCTGAGGTTTCTCCCATTTTTCCTCTGTACAATGGTTTTTTGTGGAGTTTTTCCTCACTCGATGTGAGGGTCTAAGGACAGAGGGCATCGCTTGCTTTAAAAACTGTAAAGCCCTTGGAGGCAAATTGTGTTTGTGATGTTGGGCTATATAAATAAACTAAATAGACTAAATTATAAACTAAATGTATAAAAGATGATTAGCATCCATACAGAACACATGTTTGACTGTACAGTTTGTATGCTGAGAGCTTGGAGTTTGGAATGCTGGCTCATACAGAGAGTAATGCTGCAAGAAATGACAAACCTCGACTGTTTTTGATGGCGCACATGGAAAAGGTAACACGCGGGAAGTGGACACTGTCCACATGTGGTGGAGACGACTTCAGATGGGAGAAGTGCAGATCACCTGCAGTGAAGAGGACGTGTTCATCGGGAAGTTAGAGAAACAGCAGCCACACGGAGTCAGTGTCGGTGTTGAGAAGACGTGACGCGAAGAGTCTTCAGCTGGTGTTTGACCGTCTGCTCACTGATTCATTTGAAGGCTGGGTGACAACATTAATAGGTTTGGTCTGATTGAAGGAAATTGAAGCGTTGCAGTTAAATAAACTTCTTTTCAATTACCCTTCCTTCCGTCTGTCCTTCCTTACTTTTCCCTACATATCAATCTTTCTTTCTCCCTTCCTACCTAACTAGATAGATAGATAGATAGATAGATAGATAGATGGATGGATAGATAGATAGATAGATAGATAGATAGATAGATGGATAGATAGATAGATAGATAGATAGATAGATAGATAGATATATATAGATAGATAGATAGATAGATAGATAGATAGATAGATAGATAGATAGATGGATAGATAGATAGATAGATAGATAGATGGATAGATAGATAGATAGATAGATAGAGAGATAGATAGATAGATAGATAGGGAGATAGATAGATAGATTGATAGATAGATAGATAGATAGATAGATAGATAGATAGATGGAGAGAGAGCGAGAGAGAGAGAGGGGCCTCACCATGTATTTATCTCCTCTTTGGAGGATGCATTACCAAGTCTTCCTGTTTTATTTGCCATATTTAACCAGGTTTTACAGATCAGGGCTCTGATATATAAAGATGCCTCTGCTATTGTTGCTTTGTGACTCCGCTGCCTCCATCTGCAGCATGATTGATGCCTCTATTCACCTATAAGTGCTGCCTTCACAGCACTTTTCCCACAGCTTTTAATTTCAAATGGACATTTCGTTTCTGCCGCAATCGCTTTTCACTCGGTCCTTTCACTGCCACTTGGAAGTCGAAATCTAGAAATAAATGTGAAAATAATAACAGCATTTGGCTTTTACTTTTCTCTGTCTCTCCACTGGGCTGCAGGCAGTGTGACTGTATTACAGAAAAGGCTTTTCAGCCACAAAAACATGTTTCCATATCAAAAGCGGGGCCTTTAACAGAATCATGCCGACAGGAGATGAGGAAGAATTCATCATTGTGTGCTATTACACTCAAATAGAATGTGTCTTCCAAATCATATCAACCCTATAAATTATCTGAGCTGGTATGGGGTGTAAAGTTTTAATTTATTTTTAAACCTTAAATTCTTCCTCTGCTTTACTTGAAATGTGTGTGAATTAAAGAATAACCTCAAAACGGCCGCATTGAATGCGAGACGCTTTTGGCTGCTATATTTTCTCCTATATGAGGCATCGCTGAGTGGATTTAATGATTCCACTCTTTGAATTGAAAAAAAAAAAAACTCATTTGTACGTGTTTTGACTTGTACATGTGTTAACAGGCTGTTAATAACAGCAGATGACATGTTCCTGCTGAATGACAGGGTGAAACGGTCTCATGTTGAATGTGAGGCTGAGCCCAGCCTCTCATGTAATTATGCATTCTTTCTGTATGCAATATATGAAAGACGTGATATATGTGTCACGTATGTTTATACATAACTTTTACTATGAGAATGTCATGTGTTTATGAGCCTATATCTTCATATATTCAAAGGATGATTATATGTGACAATAATATGTCAATGTATAAGTGACATATACAGTATCACTCAGTGCAGGGACATACATGCATTGGATATTTCACCCAATATATGAATATAAACCTTTCTTTCTTAATATAAACAATACATTTCCATATAAGCTAAAAACATAATTTCTTTCTTTCTTACGTCAAATCCAGATCAACATTTAAAAAACCTTGTAAAAGGATGATGATTATCATTATGGTTATTAATAATTTGCTCGCGGGAGTCTTGAGTAAATGTTGATTGTGTGGTGAGTTGTTTTTCGGCATTAGTGGAGGACAATAAGCTTCAGACGGGAGCTTTAACGCCGCAGTTCACACCTCGCTAATCATTTCCCCGCATATCTGCTGCAGCGACACAAGCGGTATCTGTGAGTCTGCTGTGAGTGCGTCCTTAGAGCCCATTGAGAGTTAAATGCAATCACTGGGCCCCATTAAGGTCTGAGGGGTGAACCCACGTTCCTCCATAGCAGCAGCAGCAGCAGCAGTTGACCCACTCTTACCCCCCTCCATCCACAGCCACTCAGCCCATGTTGATTAGCCGTGTAAATATGCAATACATTCTCCTCTTTTTCCTCCACGCGGAGTGGAGTCTATAATGGGCCGTTATCTTATCCCATGCAGGGGAACGCTCGGCGATGTTGACCCGCAGAGAGGGAGCTGTTGTCCGGGAGGAAACGCGCTGATCTGCACCCTGTGGAGAGGAGAGCGGAGGGTGGGTAATGAGATGAAGCGCAGATATAATGGTCAATCTCTCTCTCACACACACACACACACAGGTTTAATATCCATCTGTTCATGCAGAGAGAGACAAATAGAAGCCTCTGATTACAGTGTCACTGCAGCTTTACGCATGTTTGTCTGCGTAAATCTACAGTTTCGGGCCATTTTCGTTGTCTCATTATCTTTATCCCACACAGGCGCGGGGACTGTTTGTGTTACATTGATAATGAATGACAAAATTAATGTAACAATATTAATACCAATAATAATAATAATGATGATCTTAAATTCAATATTTTATTTTGCCTCATAAAAGCAAAAAAAAAAAGGCTAGTGGATAGTTCTGAAACTTATATGGGAATAAAATATATGATGCATATAGTGTGTATCCATGTACGCCCAATGCCTCTAATGTTTTCAAACAATGAACCAATGGAAAAGAAAATGGAATGTACAAAGAAGCTGTCGTTCAAAACAAGCTGTATACATATATACACATAATTATTTGTACAATGCACATAATATTGCATGCATGCAAACGCAATATATTTACAATTATTGGAACTACGTGTTCATATTTGTTTTATAGATGTACAGCAAGTGAGTCTACCTCTTATACACGCGTATTTCATATGGAAATTCATGTATACGACACAGCCACCATATTATAAAGATATGTTTATGTTTGTTTTACAGTTGCACATGCACATTTATCTTTACCTCACATGTACTTCTACTGTATATTTAATATATGAAAAGTAAATATACTTACATGTATAAGAATAAATATGGTATGTTCAATACATATGTGCAGAGCAGGTGATGATTATAGAAATGCTGATGTGCATTACTCCTCTTGAATGAATTTCAACACGTACAAAAATACATATGTGCAGTTATTTCATGTGAGGAAATTCAATGTAGTGTACACATATTAGATTATATCTGTTCATATAGGTTAGATGTGCACAGATTACAGATTACTTTCTGATGTGCTACCTCTAATTGTTCCCTCATTAAAACATTATCCCATCTAAATCTAATGAGAAACTTAAACAATTAAATCCTGTCATCCCACTGTTATATAGGATAACGTCAACAATGTATGGCCTTTTATTCTATGTTTTCCTTAAATGAAAAGTTGGGTAAAAAAAAATAGGCTCGGCTCCTCCTCCTGTTAATGTAAACACTGATATATACAGTAGATTATGATGCCTTCACTTAAATAATCACATTACTTTGCAGGAACACCCTCTGACCGCCGGATTATCTTAATTCAATTAATTCTTAACACACACACACACACACACACACACGGATGTGTGTCCGCGCGGCAGGCAGCTGATCCTGGAGCAGCCCCGCATGCTCCGCAGTGACGTCAGCAGCGTATAAAAGCAGCGCTGCTCTCACATGGTCCCAGTTCACGCACCAGTCTCCGCAGAGTCTCTACCACCATGACGCAAATCTAACGAACTTGTTTTTTCTTACCGAGAACGGAAATCCTAAAACCATCGCGTTATTGTTGCTGTTGAGATTGCTGATATTATTGCTATTAGTACTATTATCATTTACCGCGCGCTTTTCCACCTTTCCCACACTTCTCTCCCCTCTTCTCCGGTGTGTGATGCCCGCCGGGATGTTCAGCATCGACAGCATCTTGTCCGGCAGACCGAGCTGCAAAGAGCCGCTGCTGCTGCACCGGAGCGGCCCAGTGGTGCTGTCCGCCGCCGGCCTCACGGATTCTATCTACACCGACTACAACGGACTGTACTCGGCCACGTGTGGACCTTCTCCTCCCGGGATTCAGTCTGTGAACGGGACCAGGATTGGATATAACGGCTACTACTACGGACAGCTTCAGGTCCAGAGCGCCGGAGGAGGAGGGCCGTCATGCTGCGGCTCTGTGCCGGGCCTCAGCCCGCAGCAGTGCCCCTGCATCCCCGCAGGTAGGACAACAAGCACAATGACACTTTTGATCTCACTCTTTACCAAACTTTTTACGCGCATGTAGACGCTTTTTTTTTTAATCCAGTTGATTTTAATGGTGACAAAAGCAAACGTGCAGAAATATGTAGTTACTGCCATTTTTTAATGACTTTGTTATGCACACGTTTGATAACTTTCGTTTTCTGCATGTTATTTCAAACAAAGCATTTAAAAATTAATTGATAAGCGGGACAAATATGCACATTACTAACTCACGCCATCGTGTCTCCCAGTGTATGGGGACAGTTAGTTCGTATTTTATTTTGAAAAAAAAGAGTCATTATTGTTTATACTAAAACAGGCCACTAAAGCTTTCTATATTGTTTATTGCACAATTCTTACAAAACTATCATTAAATTATTCCGCAGCTCAAATTCCTCTTTGAAATTATAATAACAATAAAATGAAACGTGAACAATTTAATTGAATTTTAGTGTCAAATGGTTAGGCCTCATTACAGTATTTCACACACTCACTATTTATGTCATTCGATGCCTTCGATGTCTTAATTGTATGCGGATGACACAAAGTGTTGTTATTTTATTATTATTTATATGAGTAGAATTAATAACAATAATAATAATAATGATGATGAAGTTGTTTCACGCATTTGACAGAATGGGTTGTTTTTACAGATTAATGGGAGTGTTTTCTTGCAATAATGAAAATGTCAATTGTTTTCGATTTTCGTTATAAGAAAATGTTCTTAAGATTTTTTTTTATTTTGGTACATTTTCCACGTTTATATGTTTTTATTACAAACTTGATGTCGTTGTTGTTATGTGGGCCCCAGGGAGTGTAGCTGCTAAATATAATATAATATAATATAATATAATATAATATAATATAATATAATATAATATAATATAATTGCGAATTGCTGGCTCAGAATTCCCAAGCAATACATAAATAAATAAATTAATAAATAAATACATTTAAAAAACAAAATCATACCAAAGTGTCCATATAGATCCCCTGTAATCTGCTATCATTATTAGTATTGTTTTATTATTATTAGTATTATTATTATTAGTATTATTATTATTAGTATTATTATTGTTATTATTATTATTATTATCATCATTATCATTATCATTATCATTACGCTGTGCTTTCCACTCATGTACTTGTGTCTCCGTCCTCTCCGTCCCCGGCTCTGCAGGCTACGACAGCCCGGGTTCGGTGCTCATCTCGCCGGTACCTCATCAGATGATGTCCTACATGAACATGGGCAGTCTGTCGCGCACCGAGCTACAGCTCCTCAACCAGTTGCACTGCCGCAGGAAGCGCCGGCACCGCACCATCTTCACGGACGAGCAGCTGGAGGCTCTGGAGGGACTCTTCCAGGAGACCAAGTACCCGGACGTGGGCACACGAGAGCAGCTGGCCCGCAAAGTTCACCTCCGAGAGGAGAAGGTGGAGGTCAGAGACTTTTCTTGTTATTATTCTTATTATTCACTGTCTATCATTTTCAGGAATTCTCAGGCGTTATCTGTGCTAATTTACAATAAATACAGTATTTTTTTACGTCTTATTGTGACAGTAATAGATGTCATGGCGACAGAAAATTCTTCAACTCATCAACACGTAAATGCAATAAATGTATAATTACTATTATTGGAGGCTATTATTGTAGCTTAATATGGGGGTTTCCTGTTTGATATTTTAATTATTTAAAGAAAATAATACACTAATTTGGATTCACAATTAAAGTTCTATTTTTTTTTTTATTTTAAAACAAACAACAAACACAATTGTAATTTGGAAATCACTTTATACATGTTTATGTTTTACCATGGCTATTTGGAGTGAAGTATTCAGCAGACAAATATGACACATCATTGAGAGCAAGTCATTTTTACGACGGGACATTTGAACGTAGCTCTAATGTGTGTGAATGGCTCTTAAATAAATACAGCAACGTGCTATTTAGGTTTGTATGTGTCTTCACCTCGAGAACAGAGAGAGTTGAGTCACAAAACGTGTAATATTAAATCTTATTTATTAAATCCGTTCAAGTACAGGACTTCCGTTTCGTTGTTCGCTGCGTCACAAATGAACACGCGACGTCTCGAGCGCAATCAACGCGATCCACATTCACTAAATCATTTGTTTTTGTTTTCATATTTTTTTTAATTAAAACGTTTACGGCAGAGCGTTCTGACTAAACATTTTGGCATCATGTGAATTTGTGCATGCGCTTCAAGTTTTCTTTTTTTTTTTTTAATTATTTTTGACGTGATTGCAAACGTTTTACAGACAATATTTCATTCACACGTGACCAGAATCACACATACATTTTTGTTTTATGTGATTTAATTATATATAATAATAAAACAGCTGTGCTGATCTCTGCCCTTGTCAAAGCATGCCAGTTCTGGACAAAATAAAATATAACTGCATTTGACAATGCATAAATTAAATTAAATCAATCCTGCACTCATGAAGAAGTCTGTGACACTATAGACAGTTAATATATCATGTATGGACACAGTGGACTGAATAAAGATCGATTTTCAATAACAAACAAAATATGTAATTTTCTCAATATTATGTTGGTCAAACATGTAATTATAGTATTCTCTTAGTGCCAGCCGGAGCCCCTATGGGGCCCTAAGCTGAATTAGATTTGGGGCCCTCTCCTTCCTTCCCTCCCTCCCACCAACTCAGTCACCTGTGCTTTACTACACTTTCATATTCAGAGTGGTGACACTGAACTTGAATTGAAAAAATAAAAATGCACAACATCAGATATTTAATTCCCTGCAAACTTAGTAAACCAGGTTAATTACTTTTTTTTAAATCAGTGGCCCCAAAGCTGTTCACCAAGTGACTAGTCTTTACCTTCAAGATTCGTGCTTACATATGGTTCTTTTTTTTTTCTTCTTAGGTTTGGTTCAAAAACAGACGCGCCAAATGGAGGAGGCAGAAACGGTCTTCATCAGAGGAGTCCGAGAATTCACAGAAATGGAACAAAACCACCAAAACGTCCGCGGAGAAAACCGAGGAGAGCAAAAGCGAGGTGGACTCAGACAGCTGATAGTCACAGAGACTGGAACAATACACACATGCGCGCACGCGTGTGTGTGTGTGTGTGTGTGTGTGTACACATTTAGTGGAAAGTCACGTGGACAGACATACAGTACATACATACATGCTGGTGGTGTGATGACACGTGTTGCCATGTTGCACAGCTGTACATATCTACATTTTATTATGGATTCCATGTGCTCTATTTATATTTAATTTAATTTTGTTTTTTTTTTTGTATAATATTAATTAAGGGAACGCGACTCTCCAGTGAACGGACACGTCTGAATATATCGCAGTGTTGTATGTGACCTTTTTATGGATATTAAATGTTGTAATTCTTGCTATTTTATTTCCCGGTGTTAATGTTATTGTGTGTGCGCGCGCGCAACTGTGGCCGCGCGTGGAGGCTGAAGCGCTGCTGCTGTTGGGAGGAATATACCGATGTTTTTATTTTGCAAAAAAAATATATAAACCTACTTAAAAAGACAAGGATTATAGGCCTACATTAAAAATATAAATGAAACGACATAAACATGGTGTCTGATTGTATTCTTTGATTCCGATTTTTGGTTGGTTTTAAAAATAGGTGTCCATGGTTTCATGTATAGCATTAGCATACTAAACTGCAGTGATGCACTTTTCTTTTCTGACTTTTTTTGCTTTACATTTATGCTCGTTTTGCATATGAAATCGAACTTGGCAGCTGTTTTATTCAATACGTGATTTACCATATTAGACGTTCAGACTCTAAGATTATGCTTAAGTGAAGCTATTATTAATCCGTCTGACGTTATTGACAAAATATTAAAATTTTCTTTGCAAATGCTATTTAAAAAAAAACTTGATCTAAATCTATCTCTTTAGATCTGCTGTTCTGTTTGGACAAAAAAAGTAAACAAAAATGTCTCGACTGAAAACCTTTGTTGATAGATAAATGTAAAATGTTGTGGCCAATAGTTTGCTATATTTGTGTGTGAATAATTAGTAGTACTTCTTCTTTAATCTGGAAATCATCCAGCAAAGAATAAACCAGTTTAAAGCAGCAACTCCACAGTGGAGGAGCTGGTTTTGTTTCAAACGAATTAAACTGTTGTTGAATTACAGAATTGCAGTTGATTTTCTATGGATGGACTCAGGTTACAGTGTTTTCCCTGTAGTGGTCAGTCGTGAAGCCACTTTTTCACAAATGTGCTTTTTTTGTTCAAACAATGAAATCTGACCTCCAAAACTCACCAAAACACTTTGCACACAACTCTAAACAATCTCCTTCACCCAAAACAACAGCAACACTTTTCCATCAAAGAGCATCACATACTTTCATTGTTACAGGTTTTATGATCTTTTTTTTTTCATATATTTTATTTTGCAGTAAAGATGACTTTAATGACTCCACTATGTAACATCAAAATAAACCACAAATGCAGTTTAGCCTTTATTTGTTCCTACATTCTTGCACATAGTTATTTACTTTGCAAAATAAATTGTGAAACAAAAACAAATTCCTGAAATTTCAGGGCTGTCATTTCGTTTTTATTAAAACAAAGATGCCTGCATTCTTTTGGTTTTACTGCATTTTAATGTCAACTAGATGAATATTTAAATATGCACAGACAATAAAACACAACCTTTCAAAAGGTCAGTTCATGCTGTGTTTTACTGTGATATGCAGCTTAATTATTACCATATTGGACATCTTACTGTTGTTTTATCAGAATATTAATGTTGACAGTTGAAGGCAAGTTTATCTTTATTTACGTTGTCCTTCATGTATTCTACCTTTTCTTGCCGTTCTTCACTCAACGTTTTCCCAATCCATGTATACATTATGTTTAAGTACTATTGAGTCCATAGGCTTTCAGCTGAAATAATAATAAACTGCAGTTATCTTCATGAATATTCCGCTATGCTTCTCTGTATATCTCAATATGGATACTGCGGATGTTTTGACCGTGTTTTGTACACAACCCGAAAGCAATTGAAAGAAAAAAGGAAAAAGTGCCGCAAATACAAAACGTATGGTGTTTTGCAGGTGGTGGAGGAGAAATGAGAAAAGAGTTCATGGATTTTGGAAAATGTGGTCATTGAATACATTTGATGTCAAAGCTAGATGAAAGATGATGCTGCACAGTTTGGTTCAACGTATAGACTCACATAGTTTCACTGACTGTGTGAACAGTTTCAAGGGGTTGACTTCAGCTCTGACCAGTGGATTCAAACAAAAAATATCATTGCAACACAATGGTTTAAGCATATTTCACTGTGGAGTGTGTGTGTGTGTCAGCAGCTTCTCACCCAACAGCTGTTTTTACAGCCTCACACCTTTTATGTGACTGATTTTTTTCCTCCTGGAACGATCCACGACACGTCAGTGCCTGTGCGTCGCTCTCACGCTCACTTTCCATATTCACTTTCCAAAATGTGCTTTACAGCCTCTCGTTAGAACATAAATGGGAAGAATTGTACACTTTAATCACTGGGGAAACACAGTCTTCAGGTGTCATTGATTTGAGCATAGAAAGGTGACAAATAATAAAGTATGTTTTAATTATCGTGTCGTTTAGGGTTTCCAAATTGTGGGCCAAGGCCCACTGGTGGGACTTGAAGAATCACCAGTGGACCTCAGCTGTGACTTTTTTACCAAATCAGTTAAAACTGTTCATCTTTTTCTGGTGATATAACAAACAAAAAGTGTTTCTTATAATGTAATAATAGTCTGTATATTATATATTAATGATATATAATAAAGAATAGTGGCTGCACTTTTGAGCTGTTGCTAAGGCAAGTAATGCTGAGTAATTACACCTCCTTTTATTACTCCATTTTGATCACTAACTCAAACAGTTGAAACGCTGAGTCAGCCACTGTGTTTACATGACATAAGGAGAAAATAAAATAAAAAGTATTGTGGTTGTCTGACCATCCTGGGCTTTTCAGTTACATTTTAGCATGTTAGTGCAATTGATATTGAATATTGAGTATTGAATATTTAGATTACAATAGATTCCACTTTATTTTTATTGCAGACAAGTGTATTAGAGCTGTGACTAACGAATGTTAATTAACTTCCTGATTAATCGATTAATCGCTTGGTCCATCAAAGAATGTTGAAAAATGATGATCAGCGTTTCTCAAATGTCCAGATGATGATGTTCTCAAAATGTCTTGTTTTGTCCACAAACCAAAATGATTCACCTTTGGAGCAAAACAAAAACAGACAACATTCACTATTAAGAAGCTGAAAAATCAGAGAACTTGCTCTATGGACACTCAAACCCATGAATTGATTATTGAAATAGTTGACAGTTAATTTAGTCATCGATTAATCGTCACAACCCTATAGTGTATATTCTTAGATAAAGGAAATGCAGTTGGGAATCTAACCAGAGGTGCAATGACTTCACTTTATGCATGGCGTCTTCCTGATTTTAAATAATCCAAAATATTACTGAATATTTCCAGTAAGCTCTAAGCTAACCATGCAAATAATGTTTCAACAGTCGGTACCTGCAGCTGTTACTAAGAGTATTTAGTGACAAATTATAGAATTTGTCACTAAATAATAAGAACAATAAGAACTCTCATCACCCTCCTCTTCCTCACATATACTTCAGACACTGGCGTAGTGAATTTACTTTAAGATGGAGCATGGAGATGAGGTGACTCTAATTCTTATTTTTCGTTATTTGTCGTTAAGTCAAAATTCCTCCGCACCACTCCGATCACATACCCTGGTATACACGGTAGAACCGTGCTTCTGATTTTCCTCCAAGTACCACCAGAGGAAGCTTGCGTACCACTGGTGGTACACATACCACAGTTTGAGAACCATGGTATTACATTGATTCTCAAAGACTGAAAGGTATTGTCGAGCCACGAGCGCACTTCCACTTAGCTCTGTATGGAAATGTACTGAGCAGTGATTTCCTGTTTCGGCCATGTGTTGCTACTAATTCTTCCCACAGTTCAGATCAAAAGCAGATTAGGGTTCCATTCATGTTGAAGAGCAAAAACAAATGCTGTAATAAAGTGAAATAGTACAAACATCAGGAAACAAAATCTATTGGCTGCAGGATCGTTCCATGTTTTTTATGTATAAACTGTTAAAATGGGCTGAAGACTGTGAGGAGGAGGTATGACAACTAAATAATGGGATATCAGTAGTTGTAGTCAATTACTTTCAATGTGGAGATTGAAATGAAAACAACATTAACAGAACTTCACTGACAGCCGCAATATTGGGATTATTATATAACTGTTTATCACATTCTGGAGAGGAATTCCAATCAAATGTCCACAGTGTTGTCTCAACTATATCGACCTTCAACAATCCAACACATAGTCAACAAGAGAAGCTGCATCGTGCCATTTATTTCTATGTATTGTTATGTCGTCCATATAGGCCTACAGTACTTTCTCTGTTTTTCTGTTATTTTGGACTTTGGTATTGTACAATAATTGTGGGAAAAGTCCTTTTTTCATAGTTAGCGCTCTTGCCTTTGCAGCAAGAAGCCCTGTGTTCGAGCCCCGGTTCGAACGAGGGCCGTTCTGCATGGAGTTAGCATGTTCTCCCCGTGTATGCGTGGGTTTTCACCAGGTTCCTCCCACGGTCCAAAAACATGCAATCAGGAGAATAGGTCAATTGGACACTCTAAATTGACCATTCAACCATTCTGGTTGGTGAACTGTACAGGGTGTATGTCATCTGAGATTGGCACAGCACAGCATCACCCTGCGACCCTCCTGTGGAGGATAACATGGACGGATGGAACTGAGCTGAATGTAGTTCTCGCAAAAGATGAGATTAAAGAAGCAATGATTTGAGGAATCACAAAGATTAATTTAGCTTAAAACAATCCATAGCTAATGATCATCAACAAAGAATACAGCATAAGAAAGGTTGCTCAGATTTTATCACCCAGCATGAATATATCATTTCTTGGTAACCTTTACGGCGCATACATTTCTTATCAAGTATAAATCTTATAATAGACAAATTGTTTGTTTCAAAAAATCAGTTACTTCTTCATGTAGGTGAAGTAATAAAAATACAAGTTGTATTAAAACAATGTAACTCAGGAGGGATTAAACAGGCTGTTGATCTGAGATCATTCAATCCTGGTGAGGATGACGATGATGACAGATGGAGTACAGGACCAGCAGCTGTAAGTCTTCATTCAACACATTTATTTTTTCATATTAGAGCAGTATAACACGCACACACACACACACACACACACAGCAACACACTGTACATAAAGTACTTTAAAGACTGCGTACAGTGATGAATAATATCTTTTCTGACTTTGCTGACTTCTTCTGACACATTCAAATGCTTCAGTGGGGACCAGAGTCAGTGAATAATACACTGGTATCAAACTCACAACTAAAGTGTGTATGTGAGTCCGATGGAGCAGTTCAGGACTCTCCTCCTTGTGACTGCCACACACACTCACATACACATAGACCTTAAAGCTTTAGTGGGGGCTAAAGTCCGCAAACATCTCTGTTCATCCGTTTTTGTGCAGAATATATATCTATATATCTATATATAGATATATAGATATATTTATATGATCTGGTATAAAACTGGGTGTTTAACAAACATGTATAAAAGCAGCATTTTGATAATGTTGGTGTCAGTTTAATGACATACTGTCCACAAGCGCAGCTTCAGTCCTGCTCTCTGTCTCCCTCCCTCTCCATCAGTGGTACTGCAGCTTCACAGCAGGAAGTCTTCTGTTTTTTTTTTGTTCTTCTTCTTCTGTACTTCATTACCTGATTTTGAGGACTTTTTAGATGAAGTGTCAGAGCTTTTCTGCGCGTTTGTACGTCGAGTGAAGACAAAAACATCCCACCTAGCTACGGCGGGCGCAGGTGCAGTGACTCCCCAGTGAATAAAGTGCGGTGAGGGTATTTATATAGGAAGAATTAGGACAACATGGCTCCTGTGCATCATCGAGCCATGTTTTAAAGCATGCCTTAAAATCCTGAACAGAGGAGAAACTGTTTTGTGACTTAACTCTAAGTTTTAACACATGTCCTCGTCCACTATCTTCTGATATGTGTGAATATAGGACACTCAGCATTTGCTTACACGGTCTTTATGTGTTTTCATCTCTGAAGCCTAAATTATGAGTCATGTTGCCCATGTTGCTTTATTCACTGTGCTTTAAGTGACATATTTTTTAAGTATAGGTTGGAAACATGCTTTTATCTTTAATGGAAGGATTTGGGTTTAAGTGGTTTAAATGGTTTCTAAAGTACCATATTTCATCAGTAGTTTTCCCCAGAAGCATAACAGCAGGAGTTCAATAATGTGAAATTACAATTCAGTTACCAAAATGCAATGGTAATAGTCCTGAGGTAAAGTGTGCATTACATCTACTTGCTACCCTTTATCTGTTCAATAGATTGTTCAGGTTTGTGGCTGAATCAAGTTTTCACTTTGTTTATCGCTCACATCCAACATCAAAATCCAGAGAGAAAATCTGGGATTTTACATCTCAGTACAGAGGAGTTATTGATGAGTTGTTGATGTTTTGGGAAATTTCTAAATCAGATTCTTTTTTTTTTAGATTTATATTAGTGACACAAACTGACTAAATGAGGCAGCAGTAGACCATCACCTCCTGTGGATCTGCAAGCTAAACACATTCATTTTTCTCTGTGGACTTTGGTGCAATACTTTACATTACGTTACATGTCATGTAGCAGAAGCTTTTATCCAAAGCCACTTACAATGGGTGCATTTCAACACTTGGGTACAAACAAGAGCTAGAAGTAAGTAAGTGCTTCAAGTATACCAACTATAAAGTGCTACTCATGAGTGTGATGTACAAGTAAGTGCAAATGTTTTATTTTTATTTTTGTTATCACTTTCGTCATCTTAGTTGAGGTAGAGTCGAAAGAGATGTGTTTTTAGTCGACGGTGGAGTATGTGGAGGCTTTCTCCACCATTTAGGAGCCGGGACAGCGACCGGTCGTGTGTCGACGAGTGATACTGCGGCGTAGTCTGATTTCCAGTCAGAATAGGTAGTCTAATGGTACAATAAATCACTTTTTTTCACGTGTTCTACAATGGCAGCTATACCTCATACAACCACACTTACATGTAAAAGGATACCTTAATCATTGCTTTTAACACAACAACAGGGGAAGCGAGTTCCGTAACGACGTCTTTGTCTTCAAATCGCCTTAAACCTTACTGTGTGGAGCTTGTATGTTCCCCACACGTGTGTGTGTGGGTTTTCTCCAGGTTCTCCAGTTTCCTCCCACAGTCCAAAAACACACAGAGGTTAATTGGACACTCTAAATTGACCGTAGGTGTGAATGTGAGCGTGAATGCTTGTTCGTCACTGTGTGTTTGTACTGGCGACCTGTCCAGAGCGGGGCCCCGCCTTTCCCCTGTGTCAGCTGGGATTGGCTCCTCATGTGGAGGATAAAGCGGTAGATAATGAATGAAGGAATGAATTTGCCTTGAATTCAATCCATCAGTGTAGTTGCATATGTGTAAATGAATCCCCAAACAGGAGAAATGATCACCGCGCGTTCCCATCGTCACACTTGGATCAGGGGGAGAGTAACAGTAAGAGCACACTTCTAATGTGACTTTTAAAAAAAAACAGATTAGAGCAGGGGCCAGATCAGGCTCTCTGAGATTTTGGCACCAACACAAACCATGAAAACACACCATCCCCAATAATTCCTTGTATGTACAGCAGTGATTTATTAAGTGCTTCACTGCACAGCACCACTGAGATCCACAAAGCCCACAGCCAGGGTCATTAATCTTTTTTTCAGCAGCAGTAATTTTCTATTTCACAAATTTAATGCAAGGCGATTTTTTTTTAAAACCATTATTTCTTTGACCTTTTTATGCACAGTTCCCAGCACTTGGAAAAACAGAGGTGGAGTCCAAGAAAAATTAGGTATTGAGTTAACTTTCAGAGTAGATAAATCTTTGCTCCATTTCTGTGCATTTTGGGAAGAAAAAAAAAAAAAAAAAAGTTGCTTTTCCTTTTTTCTTCTTCTTTCTGTGCGACATTTCGTGGGCACGGTGCTCTAGCGTGAGCCCCACCAAGGATGCAGGAGTCTGATTTATTTACTCTTTTCGACCAAACAGCTCCACATCTTAGAGAGTCAGAGTTTGTGTGTGTGTACGTGGTGGTCGAGTGGATGTGTCTGAATGATGCTGTTAGTGTTCGGGGGTCTGGAGAGTTTTAGCAGTCCCAGATTTGGCGGCTGGACTGACAGCTCTTGGGTGGATTCCCTGCTCTAAAGATAGACAGGGGTGTTGGCCGCTCTGTGGTCCACATCCAGAAACATTTGAGAAAATGGCCTCCCTCATCACCGCCGACTCAGCCAGTCATAAACGAAAGCTAAGACAAATAACGCATATTTTTACAAAATGTAAACTTCCTCCTATATTATTACCATATTTCACTGGGATGACATGTGGTTTGGAGTTTGTTTTTGTTTTTCGTCCATGACTATCTTCTCTGGCCTCTGGATCTTTGCAGTGCGCCGGAGCCTTGAGGCCAGATTAGGGCTGCATGGATACACCGATGCATAGAAAGGCATGTAGACCTACAAATAGAGGGTGCAGCGCACCACCACAGCCATTTCAACATTGAGTATGTGGCTGCAGGATATACTGCAGAGCTGCATTTTAACTGTCTCACTACCTTTGGCTTCATTTCCACAGATTTATTGGATTAAATTGTGTTGAATTGTGTGACTATTCTCAACGTTTGACATGCATCTGGTAACCATACGGCAACAATTTTGTAATAGGGAAGTAATATTAAGTTAATACCATCTTATTTGCATAGTAATCTTCAAGTAAGAGCTTGGTTTTAATAATGAACATCGTGTGTGTGACAAATAAAGGAGACATTTCCACTTTTTAATAAGTTAATTATCCATTTTGATTGTAGTCAATAATAATTCCCACGACCAAGCACTAAGCTGGATATTAATTAAGTAATACCATGATATTACTGTAATATTATCTAGAATTTGTATCATAAAAAACATGTTATAACCATAATATTACAACCCTATCACAAACATTGAACATCACTGTTGTGCAATGTGTTACCTAAAATGTTACTATTATGGTTGAACTCTTTATTTAATAAATACAGAATATATTTCAAATCCAAGTACAAAGTTGTTTCTCTCCATTTGTCTTATTGTGACAATACATGTGAATTTAATTTAATATGAATTTCTGATTATTATGGCATATTAATGAAGATCAAGTGTATTATGTTCTTGAAAAGGTCAAGCAAAACAAACCAACAAGCAGAAAGGAGGGAATATCGCCACCTATAGTCTAAAAAATATTCTTCACTATAGTGTTTACACACAGAAGAATCAATGCATATCATTTACAAATAGAATTCACTTCCATTTGAATTCCATTCTTTTAACATAACAAAACTAAATAACATAATGTGATGAAACAGATAATGAGATTTTTGTAAAATGACTAATCAATCCAACATGTTTTAAATCCAGCCACATTACTTAACAGATACTTAAAACTCGTCCTGCATGTTCATACTTTTTATCTGATTAAATTGGATTTATTTTCACAATTAAAATATGGATGTTGATTCCAAGGAATCTGTTTCAATAAAAACATATGAACATGATTATTTGAATAAAAGCAAATAGATGTAATTAATTAATAACTATGCCTAGATTAATTTTTTTGAGTTTTACTGGGACTATTTTCTATTTCCAGGTACTACTGTCTACTATTTGACCAATAAGCTTAAATAATTGTGTATTTATTGTATTTGTATTTAAACTAATCCCTCTGTATTTCCAAAGATTTACTGGTACATGTGCGCACACTGCCACACATACAAATATGGCATTATAAGTGTAAGGATTCTTTTATTGGCAGAGTTAGTGCCAGCAAAAGCTCTCGACTACTGTAATGTTCTCTTCTGAGCAGCTGTGTAATTACACCACCTGTCACCACACAAATCACAGCACACCCGTCATCTGCTGACTTCAATTAGCCAGCCCCCTGAAATCCCCACCCGACTGCTTTAAAACCACAGAGGAGCCTTAAATCTAAGGAGCTACAGTGCGGGTCAAAGTCAACCACTGCCAGCGTCCACCAATCTCCACAGAGGAGGAGGTGATTGTAAAGGCCTTGACAAGCATGAGCTGTGTGCTGTAAAAAAAGAACACAAAACGGGAAAGAATGACCCAAACTAAAATTGTTTGTGCAAGTTGAAGCCGACACTATTAGGCATATTTTCCGCCAGCGCATGGGAAACTCAACTTGCAGAGGCTAAAAACCTGTTTTAGTTGCGTAACACATCACTGCAAACACCACGTCTGCTGCTAACTTTGGTTAAAGTCACAGAAGTGTTGGCAAAAGTCGACAAGACGCCACCGTACACAATTTAAAAGCTTGAGACGGCAAAAGACGTTGAAGTGATTGTCAGTGCTGACTGAGCTGTCAAGACAAAAGATGCTCACTTTTTAGCCACTTAACACTTGCAGGCGTTTTCAGGGCTAAACAGAACAAAACATTAACACTTTTTCTTTGTTTTTTTGAAAACGTTTTCTGTAAACGTATAGGATATTATCTTCACGCGAAACCCCAAAATGACTCTAAATGTTGTACGTAATATGTACGATATAGCATTTAGAGTCAGGCTCGTAGCTCTGCTAAACCAAAAATGGAGACGTTGAGTATGCGTGCAAGTTTTTTTTTTTTTTAATATAGCTTTATTCGAATAGCTAGTTCTGTAACAATCACAGAAACAGAGACAGAATGAAGAAAGTCACAGGGACACAGGAGCTGCTGGTCTAGTCTGTCTCATTCTGTAAGATTGTGCCATTGAGGTAAAACAATATAAAGGATTTTAAATGTAAAATATAACATTAGAAATTACAGATGGAGGCAACATTGGATCAACAACTGTGTGCTGTGAAGTCAAATTGTCCATTTTCTCAATGGACTTTGGTGCAGGAGGGTGAGTAGTTGGCTTTAGATGTATGTTGGTTGTCAGTAAATGTCAGTACCTCACACAAGCATACTTAAATAAATATAAACTATCCCTTTATGGTATTTCATATTATAAGATTGAGAGAAAGAAGGACAATTTCACTAAGAAACACTCCATCTGTCAATCACCTAACTCTGTCTGTAAATTAGAGTGTGATTTCAGACGACAGTTAACTCCAACCATGCTGCTGTGTGTGCTTTTATTGTACAACTTCTAATCTGGAGGTCTTTAATCCTTGTCTTGTGGTGTTAGTGGCTGCTGTACCAAGGCTAGCACATGAATCATGATGAAGTGCAAAGTATCTTTAAACACACATGTGCACTTCACCTGCCCTGCATGCTGCACACCACAGGCTGGGGTCAATGTGGTTTCTCGATTGGCTGCTGATGGAGGGCAGGACTGGGATGAAGGTCTGACCTCGTAGCGGTGGCTCAACGTGAAGTCTGCGGGGGAAGGGGAAGACGTGTGGTGATTAGAAAGGCAATGAGGCAAAATAAGCTGTAAAGAATAGCTGCTAAAAAAAAAAAAGAAAGAGGATCAGCTAGGCCTGACAGAACGTTTGGAAGCCACGTTTTCAATGAATAATGTGTCATTTCTCTTTCAACCAAAACAATTACAAAATACCTAAGTTGATAATGACTAGAAGCAGTGAGGGATCATGGGAATTGTTTTGTTGGGTGTTTGCCGAGTAGTGGAGATCAAATAGTGACACAGAAAAAAAACATAGAACCACATCTTTTCTTGCTCACTTTCTTTGCTCCGCAGACATTAAAGCGGAAGATGTCACTAAAAAGGAGACTAAAATAGACATTAACGTGAAATTTGGTCTGGTGAATTCCCATGTAAACTTTGGTCAAGAAAATAATAATTATTAATGCTCCTTGTGACCCTTATTATGAACTGGGAAACATGTTCTAATAATGTTTATTATCTGTGTGGTCATTTAAGGCTCACAAGGAGCATTAATAATGGTGAACAATGATTAATAAATGCTTAATTAAGTTATAATTATTTTACAGTTAAGTGTTATTGTGTTGTAGCTTTATAAACCCTTGCATATTAACTTAATTAACTTGAATAACATTTTGGTGAACAGTGAGGAAATGCTTATTACAGCATTTACTAATGTTAAATAACGTACCCTTATTGTAAACTGTTGCCAATACCTTAAAGAGATCTAATGAATTAACCCTCAGCAAAAAGTTTGATGGTAGAATATTTAATCACAGCAAAGATATGTAACAAACAAAAATAAAAATTACAATTGGAGGAATTAGTAAGATTTATCATTTATGTCTGTACCAAATGTGACAGCAATTCATTGAATTTTTACCTGTAAGTAAAACTCATGAACAGTAAATGTTATTTATTGTATTAATACTAAAAGACTTAAATTGACGCATAGTGGATTTAGTTACCACCAGTTTCCCCTTTATGACTACTGACTGGATAACTTACTTATATTTTAGTTCTAAGTTTTAAGTGACGCTTTGTGCATATAGTGCATTGATCTCACATTCCATTCCACTCGCCAAAGGTTCAAATTCATTTGTGTTTCCTTCTTTTCTTTTAGCGTTGAGTCGTACATTTTAGGTTCCAGCAGACTTCCTCACAATAACCTGAGCAAGTTTCCATGGTTACCATCTTCTTGTGTCATTTGTCCAAAACTGGTTTAGAAAACGTTTCAAACTGGGAGCATGCACACACACGGATCACTGTGGAAATGGGAGGGAGACAAAGTTTACATCACACCTAGCGAACAATGGGGGCCTATCTCTGAAGAGGCTAGATTTAGAGAGTTAAGAGCAGAAATATGGCAGGAAACGAGGGGAGGAGAGATGACAAATGACACCAGGGACGTGACATTTCATGGTCGGGGCTTAAAATCCCAAACTAAATAAAATAAATACCGTTTTTTTTTTATAAAAGGCTTGACAATTCATTTGTAGGTAAACTGATGATTGGATTTATGATGTGTGGATGAACCGTGGCTACGTGATCGGCTCTCTGGTTTATGCTTCAGCCTTGGGGGGAGCTGTAGGTGTACATGCCCTGCTGACCTGCAGTGGAACGTTCAATCCAAGTTCAATCCCACCCTCGGGGGATTTCTGGGTTTTAGCTGCTGCTCGCCTCTGTCACTGACATTATCCAGAAATCCTTTACCACAGCACCACCTGAAACGTCCAGCAGGCAGCATATTTATATCACCCTGCAATGTCAAGCCATCCTCCCCCTGCTGCCTCCACCCAACACAAGAAATCCACAGTAGATTGCTTGTTTCTGACCCCAGAGTGTCCCCCCCTTGTCCTCCTCCACCCTGTCTCCTTGTTGCTGAGAGCAAGGAGTAAATAAAACAATGTGTGGATTAATGATCAAATGATTTGAAGGCTGTGTTCTTCCAAAGGCCAGAGCAAACCGCTCTCTATTTACCCAAAGAATAAATCAAAATTATGGGCTGTATCAACAATAGAACTGTGCTCCCCAGAGGGAAAAAAAAAAGTGATGGATCATCAGTGCAAAGGAGCAGCCTATGAATTACACAATGTCCCTTCTGTCTACTTATCTGATAATAACCGAACCTACACCTACAAGAATATGACAAAGTGTAATATCCTCTTGTTAAATAAGGAAATCTACTGTGGATTATTGGACGAAGAAAAAAAAATCCCAATATGTTTTTATTTTACTCTAATAGATTAGGTGGCAGAAAGTAGTGACTTTGCAGGTTTGAGAGCGGATTTTTTAAAGTAATAGTTCAAGTGTTTTGAAGTATTATATAAAGTACTGACACAAAGTTAGCACTGACGTTGTTGCGCACTGCATTACAAACACGGATTATAGCCACTTAATTAAAGACTTGCCACTGAAAATCTACAGAAAATCTGTAGTTTAATGATTCATTATGGTTCCATTAACTGATCAGTGCACTTTAATTGAGCTCAGTGAGTCAAAGATTTGAGACAGTTGTTAACAAAATAAAACAAAAACAAAACAGACACATGCATACATTTATAAAATGCAATAAAGCAACTTGACCACACACAGGGTAAGAGATATTCATTCTAAACAATGAGCCGGCTGCACCAGTGAGGATTTAGTTGAGTCCTAAAGTATTCTGTGCTAATATTTTTGCATTTGTATCACAAAATCTTTTTTACATTTTGCAATAATCATCTCCAAAGACCCCCTTCATAATCCTAATAATTCAGATTAAGCACATGCTTACTGCCATTTGTACCCCTGCTAAATCTGTGGTGTCTGTTTCTCTGCAGGGCTCAAACACCCGCCGCGAAACTTTTACGACGAGCGAGTCGTCACACTTCAGCGTGAGACCATGCGTGCGTCATCGTGTCCTGCATCGTCTCCCTGCAAAGTTGTCCACGCAAACATGATTGCAGTGTCCTTGACTTCACAAAATGAACCGCAGTCACAGCTGTGTTCAAAACAGAGTCAAGATCTGGTTCCATGTCTTTGGATGTGAGAGTCTGCTGATGCAGCCAGCAGTCTATAGCAATAATCTTACGGTTGACAGACTTTATCCATATTGTAAGTCATTGCTGCTGCATCGTCCCTGCAAAGGCCACACACTTTCCTCTGCTCAGTCTCACTTCAATCACTGGTTCATCACCAATGTTACTGCCCAGTAAGGTGTCGTTTAGTTATTTATTGCTAATGTATTGCTAATAAAGACCAACCTATCACTCTAAAGTGTATTTGAGTAGTAGTTGAAGTAATGTAATGTTTTGAATTAGTCTCATTCACTTTAGTCACAGCGGAGTCATTTTGGGGACTATTTCAACTTGAAATAAAAAAAATAAAATAGTTGGACCAACTTAAAAAAAAAAATACTTCAACTGATAAGACGCAAATTAATTACGTTTTTTTCAACTTTCCAAGTTAGCCTATACAACTTAATTATGGTCCTCTTACTTTTTACCTGTTTTGATTTTGTTTTCTTTATTTGTTTTATTCTAATTTTTTTAATGAATAGTAGATTAATCGCACAAGCCGTGCTGATTGTTCAAGTCCAGCCTCGGCCACATGGGGCCCCGGGGAGGACGACATCCTTGGGACGAGGAAAAATAATAGTCAAAGAAAAACAATTAGAATAAAACAAATGAAGGAAACAAAATAAGTCTTATAATAATCAAAACAGACACAAAAAGTAAGAGTAATTAATTTGTATTAATGCAAACTGTTGATTTCAAATTCAAATTCTCAACTATATCTGACTTAAATCAATCGTGTTAGGCTAACTTATAAACAAGTTTAAAAAAAAACACTTTTTTAACATTTGCGTGTTACCAATGGAAGTCATTTTTTCAAGTTGGTCCAACTATTTTCTTTTTTCAGTGTTGAATGCAGAAGTGGGGGCTCCAGAAAAGCTTGGACAGTTTGTCTTCATCTGTTGGAGCAATATTTGGTATTGTGCAGACCCTTTTTTTTCTTGTAGGTACTTACCACATTTCTTTTCTTTTTGCAATTCATGGGATCAACAGAAAGCCATCTGTTGATTGTTGCTCTTTTAAGAAACAATGAAATGACTTTCCTTTTGGTATTGATCTCATTCGCTGTCTCTCTGAGTCTGGAACACTATTGAAACCTCTCTGACTGTGACATATACGAAACACAACTGAACAACTGCAATTGTACTAAATAACATTTCTCATAGCCAGATAATGCAATTGCAGGTCTATACTGTGTGCGCCCCATGTCCTTCCCCCAGGCTTTGAACCAGAATAATAGAAGAACACAACAGTAAGAAGAACGTGGTGAAATGCAAACCGACTACCAACAAGGGTTTCCAACACCCTGACTCAAAAGGAATTCTTTACTCAGTTATACTGTTTACATATTGCACCCTCATACCTGATATACTGCACTTAACATAGGCTGCATTACCCCACACACTACGCACTTAAGTGTATTCTTGCAATATTCCTTTTTCCCTCACCTGAGCAATATCCTCCTGTCATCATTTCACCTTTACATCTCGCCGTGTCTCCGTCGATACGACACACATGACTCACAGTGACTCAGACGACCAATTACAAGTGCCCATTTTCAGTTGGATCGTGATGAATGGCAGACAGATGGAGAGGGCCTGAGAGCAGGAGGAGAGATTTATTCTCCCTCAAATACCACAATCTTCATTAGTGGACTAATCTGTCATTTTTCTGTCATGGTTTTTCACTGACTTGATTATCAAAAATAAGGAGCTGTGTCTGATTAATATGGAAAACATCTTTTATTTTGCAAATATGGAAGAAATCCATCCAGATAATGTGATCGATCGCGAGTTGACTTTCTGCTGCACATACACCCTCAGTTGAACCAGACTTGGATTCAAGCTAGCCTGAGCTCTCTGTGCATTCGCCACAGTTCCTAACCCCAAAAGGTGAACATGTGTTGGACTTATGAGACTGATTTCATGCTGTCAGCTTAAACAACTGAATGTTTTTAAGTTAATGGACGTTAAAGCTCCGAATGGTTCTCAACATGCTAACAATTAGCTGCTTGCTAAACCGACAGCACATTTTCTGTCACATATCTATCTTTCATACCCATTCACACACTGCCATCAGAAGCCGTCAGCATGGGGTTAAGTGACTTGCCCAAGGACACACATAGACTAGCAGGAGCCAGAAATCAATCCCACAACCTTCAGGTTGAAAGACGACTCACTCGAGCTACCCTCGCTCAATTCTAACTCCTCACTTTTACTTCTAAAACGTAAAAAAGTACAAACATGTCATACTTTAAGACTTTTACTTAAGTAATGTTGTAAAAGGTGACTTCTACCAAAGTCATTTTCTGGTAAGATATTTATACTTTTGCTCAGGTATGCCTGTTAGGTACTTACAGCCACGACAAGCAAGTAGGCACCTGTGTGTCCGTCAGCACGGCCACGCATGGGTGGCAACAGCAGCAATAGTTTTAGGTTCATTAGAGGAGACATTGACAAATGTATGGAAATTGGTATGTAAAACACATAGATATTTTTTACTATTATTAAGTTATTTATTTTAGGAACCTCATTGTACAGAAAAGCAAAGTCTTTAATGTGTGACAGAAAAAAAAGGGACTATTTCAGACAGAAATAAGACACAAACTCCCCTGAATGTCTACTTTGAGACATTCAGGGGAGTTTGTGTCTTATTCAGGGGGCCGATCTCCCCTTCACTCCCCGTAATTCAAACCATGGTCTAATACCCATAAGCTAAAAGGGGGAGTGTTAGAGTCTGCTACCTAGCAGAGCAGAGGGGGACACATTTCATTCAATTCATTGATTGTCAGCTAGCGTTTGTATGCTGAGACAAGGACAGTAGTCAAGTTGAGCAGTGTATTAACTTCAGTGTATTGTGTTCAAGACAAAAAGTTTGTCCTTTTGATACGTGTGAGTGACTCTTGAGTTCAGCGTTGAGTGCAGAGCTCAGTGTTTCCTATCTTTCTGCATGTATGTCCTCTCCAGCTTGCCCCCGGAGCTGCTGCTTCACCCAGAAACAGCTGCATCTACTTAACAGCCGACATGCAGGGAGGAGATCCTAATTGACTGTTGCAGTAGATTTGCTTGTCAAGCTGCCAACTGGTGCATTAAACACCAAGTCGCCTGTTGCACACTGTTTAAGGGAGTGTGGGTGGTGGTGGTGGTGTGTGTATGTGCAATGAGACTTGGAAAAGAGACATGGCTCTAAGTGTGTACGTCTGTCATACAGTGTGTCTACACATGCTGCTTCTGCCCTCTTGTGGATAAAGCTGCAATACAATAAATAGATGATCTGTCTCATGTGGATGTTTTTTTTTTTATGTGTTACACCACATGCAGCACATGAATAGTGATATAGAGGAGATAATATAATGGTGGTCATTTCACATGCAGAACATAATCACACACATCGACCAATGTTAACTGGTTGGTTTCCAAAGGGACTGTTTTTACTTCCTTACATTTTGTGGTTATGTTTGGACTAATGCCACCTTTTACCTTCCATTCTTTAAGCACAACAAATAGGCACATAATAATTCTACATGCATATTTAGTAATGCATATATTGTACTACAATTTGAATGAATGAATGAATGAATTCAAAGTTTAAAAATTACATAATGAAAAGATGTAAGAGAACAGTGTAAAAAGGTTTCCATCCCCGGCCTTGTCTCATTTTTCCTTTTAAATAACATGTTTTAACATATAAAATATATATTTACAACCAAAATAAATAAATTAATATAAAAAATAACCTATCCAAAACAAAAGAACATACTTAAACAACATTCCAAATGTATTATATTCCAGTATGTTTAAGAAACAGTAAACCCTATCACAACATATCTCTATGTTCCAAACGTCTCTATTTTGTATCCCTTTTTTGATCAAATTAATAATTCTAATTATAAAACGAGTCAGCAAGTAAGTGTGTTGAAGTATGTGTAGACGTGGTGAAAGAAAGACACAGAAACACATTTAATTGAACATATTTTTTTCACTCATCTCATTGCTCATCTTCAGTACATAACTGATTTTGGCTGTTGTTGTTGATGTTATTCTGCCTCGGTTTGGTGTTTGTGAACAGAAACCATGTGACATTATTTGTTTTCCATCCGAAAACAGCCTCTGTTAATCATTATGTGTGGAACTGAACTGAATCATTCACTGAGACGATTCATTCATCCCACAGTTCAGCTGAGCTGACGGTGGAACGGGATTCGTTCACTGCAAAAGAGTGAGTGAGTCACTCAGTGAGGGAATCCCCACGTGTCCCCTGAGCTAACGGCTAATGTAGACAGGCGTCGACGCAAGATGTTTACACTTGCGAAGCGAGAACATAAACACACACGGTCAAATTCTCCGTTGTTTTAACAGACTTTCCCAGTAAGCACAAACTTAAAATGTTAGGCTCGCCCGTAATGAGAGTACAGTGTAGAGACACAATGCTGCAGCACAGCTGCTGCTGTGATGAGAGGAGGAGGAGGAGAATGGGCACTTTTAAAGTAATATATGGTGTATATATGTAAAGTTATTGTTATTGTATTTAATGCATTAAAAAATGCATAGTATTAAAAAATACATAAATAAAGGCAAATGTTTCAGTGATTATTTAATGCAAGATTCAATTATTTAATAAGTGCTGCATACTGATATCACTACCTTTCATAGTTTCCGCTGCATGTTGAAGCCAACAATACGTCAAAAACAGTACTGAGACGTCTCACTGCGAGGAAATAGTATGTGTACTGGTGATTCGTAGTGATTTGTTCACTGAACATACTGCGAATGGATTAGCACAGTGCTAGTACATTGAAACTGTTGAAACTGTCAGAATATGCCTCAGCAAATCCAAGAAAAATGCAGAACTGTGGAAGTTTGACAGTTTAGTCTGTCAAACTGCTGAAGGACCGGGTTTTTTGAGCTACAGAATTCACCCCTTAAAGTTTTTTTCATGGGAGGTTCTTTGTGTTCTCAGTCATGCCCTAACCTGTTTGCAGCTGCCTTGCTTTCTAGCTCAATTCAATTCATCCATCCATCCATTATCTACTGCTTTATCCTCCACTGGAGGGTCACGGGAGTACAACCTGAACAGTTCGCCAGACCATCGCAGGGCCTCACATACAGACAAACAACCATTCACTCTCACATTCACACCTATGGTCAATTTAGAGTGACCAATCCCCATATTGCATGTTTTTGGACTGTGGGAGGAAGCCGGAGAACCTGGAGAAAACCCACAAACTCAATTCAATTCAATATTATTTGTAAAGCACCAAATCACAACATATATTATCTCAAGGCACTGTACATAGTAAGGCAGAAATCTTTACATTATATATAGAGAGAAAGTTATGCACTACAGTTTTCAATAACTTATCTCCTGCCTTTCATCCCTCTGTATGTGGCCATTTGTGGCTTGTCAAATCAGGTTAGCTTTAAGTCATATGGGACAAACACATCCCGACCTCAGACACTCAAAATGTGGAGTTTGTTCTTTGGCTGCCCCCATGCAATGATTTGAGTCATGGAAAGCAGAATTTATATTGTCAGTAAAATTGCTCTTGGTGTCTAACAGAATGTCAGGTTAGAAACCGTCTTGTCTCAATATCACTTAACTGCAAAATATGACAATAACATTTGGAATGGAAAGAGAGGATGTTTGGAAATGGAGGCCAGCATTACTCAATCCTCTTGGCTTCTCTGACACTAAATTGTAGCAGAGCCAAACCGTTTTTGATACATACTCCTCTACAAGTATCCTGAGCTTCTCTTCAGTTGGCAGTTAAGTCTGTTTCATCACACACTTTAAAAACATGTTAATTGGACATTTGACTGTCCACTGGCGACCTTTCCAGGAACCGGGATTCAAACCTTGATGACCTTCTTGCTGTGGGGCAACATTGCTAGCCACTACTCCGCGCCGTGTGGCCCTGTATCACATTTGTAACTATTGATTTAAAAAAAAAACGAAGACAAAAATACATGACTGATATTTGTTTAATCTGTGATCATAATGTTGCATAGTGGAGGTTTAAGCCCCTGTCAATAAATCCAAATATTTATTTGGAACAGCAATGCTCATGACAAAAGCCCTCAGAGTGAAAGTATTTTCCAAATGTATAAATAACTGAATGCTGAGCATCTTTTCCAGCCAGGTGACTTCATATATTCTACTTCACCTATTTTTCCTCGGCCAATAACCTACATGTATACAGACTCTGAGCTGCAATCAGAGCCTCGACACATCCTCTACTTCACTATTCTGAAAAAAAACAAAACAAAAAAAAACAACGACCACATCAGATTTTATTGACAGTGAGTTTACAGGGCTCATCAAGCATTAGGAGATTTGATCTTTAGTGAAAAGAAGAAGGGCCCGTGGGAGGTAAGTTTGGGGGATATCAGCATCGCCAAGGAGACTAAGAATTCATAGAGGAATGGAGGCCAAGAATATTTACGGATTTGGCACCATGGTCAAGTAAAAGGTTCATGCCCTTTTTTCAGTGCTGTATGAGTGAGTATTTTTGGTGCATTGCATGAGAGACAATTGAAACTTTTGAACAGTAGAATTTTTGCTATTATATCACATGCCTTAACAAATGAAGTCAATTTGACCATCCATCCTGAAAAGCTGTGCTGATCAGCTGACTGATGTTTTCACCAACATCTTTAATGAGTCTCTGGCTCATTCCATGGTCCCTGCATACCTCAAAAAATCCACCATTGTGCCAGTGCCAAAGCACAACAAGCCCTCCAGCCTGAATGACTGTCGACCTGTGGCACTAACAACAGTAGTCATGAAGGTGTTTGAGAGACTTGTAAAGGACTCATCTGCTCCTCCACCCCCAGCTCCATTGACCCTCTGCAGTTTGCCGTCAAAATAAATCCACTGAGGATGCCATCACTCACATTCTGCACACCACCCTCACTCATGTTGACAGTAGGAGTGGAAATTATGTGAGACTGCTGTTCATTGACTATAGTTCAGCTTTAAACACCATGATTCCACTCAGACTGATCGAGAAAATGAGGGATCTAGATCTGAACACTCAACTGTGCAGATGGTTGCTGGACATTCTAAGTCAGGGTGGGCAGCTGTGTCTTGGACACCATCACCCTCAGCACTGGTCTACCACAAGGCTGTGTCTTGTGCCCCCTGCTGTACACCCTGTACACCCATGACTGCGTGGCCACTCAAAGCTCCAACTCCATTGTCAAGTTTTCTGACGACACAGTAGTGCTGGGTCTCATCTCCAACAATGACGACACGGCCCTACAGGAAGGAGGTGGAGATCCTGGAGATTCTGGTACACAACATCAAGTACCTCTGAGTTCAACTCTCTGATGAGCTCACCTGGTCCATCCACACTCACACCGAAGTCAAAAAGGCGAGACAGAGACTGCACCACCTGAGACAGCTGAGGAGGTTCAGGGTCTCCTCCAAAATCGGTTCCTGGTTTGGCAACTGCACAGCCCAAGATCGTAAGGCCATGCAGAGAGTGGTGAAAGCAGCCGAGTGCTGCATTGGCTCAGATCTGCCCCCTCAGCAGGGCACTTACACCAGACGCTGCTGGAGCAGAGCCACCAGGATTATCAAGGACACTTCCCACCCCAACAGCCTGTTCAAGCTGCTGAACTCAGGCAAACAGTTCTACAGCCTGATAAAACGAACTGAGAGACTGAGGAGGAGCTTATATGTTTCTTCTGTCATTTTGCAATACTTAAGTTAAGTTCAGTCTCAGAGCAGACTCAGAACATTTCAATGTGTGTTAATGTGTAACATATACATGTGACAAATAAAGAATCCTTGAATCCATCCATCCACCCTAGAGAACAACCAATAGTACAATAGTCTAAAGATAATAGAATAAAAATAGTTTGAAGCATGAAGAAAGTGATAGCCACTATATCAACCATTACCAAAAGAAAGAAAGAAACAAACAAATATTATAAATGAAAAGAAATGTCAGTCCAGGTCACAGTAGTCTAAGAAAATTTTCAAAAACAAAATAAAAAAGACACAAAAAACAAAAATGTATCAATAATTGCCCTCAATAAAGTATCATTTACTTATTTCCATATTTCTCCAATGACCTAAAGATGACTACCAAAATGAATAATGCATCTATATCCACAAGGTGGCAGCAGCTGCAAGCTCTAGTTTAGTAAACTGCTTGCAGACATAGGCAATTTTTGATGGTCACTGAATGCATCTCATTAAACCAAACATGGTGTGAACCCTGGGGAGGATCTCCTTCATGTATTGTAGACTTGCCTCTCTTAACATGTTGTACCCGATCTTGTACCTTACGTGTGCCTCTGCTGGATTGTAAGCAGTACTACTTAAATAGGCTCGAACATGAACTTTACTTGACACGTTCAAATACAATTACTGCAAATACACACTAAACATTTTAGTTTTGCGCCTTCAAATTCAGTGCATTTAATTAGCCTCAAATACGTCAGCTGTGTCAATATGGCCCTCTAGAAAATTATAGTTGCTCACAGCTATATACGTTTTTTGTGTTTCATCATCTCGTGGAGCCGCCATTACTGCCATGGTGGGTTGCAGTGACTCACTGTCTCCTAACAGTGGCAGCCATAGACAGCTGATACAACAAATAGTACATCATCATCAACATTTTAATTTTTGTTTCGATTAACACCTGCAACATTTCAATGAATAAACCACTGCATCCATCCATTGTCTACCGCTTTATCCTCTATACGAGGGCTGCTGGTGCTAATCCCAGCAGACATAGGGTGAAAGTCGGTGTCAAACCCTGGACAGGTTGGCAGTTCATCACGAGGCAAACATATAGAGACAAACAAACATTCACTCACAGGAAATTGCGAGTGTCCAACTAACCTCTGAGTGTTTTTGGACATGTGAGAGAAAGGTGGAGAACCTGGTTTCAGAAACTAACTGCAGAAGGTTTGTTTTCTATGTGTGATGAATGTAAACTGAAATACCTTTTTGATTATAATGTGTTCAATTTGTCTCAGATTGTGTTTGAGGCATTTCAACAGTGCCGGTATTTTCTTTATGTTTGAAATGACCTGTGTTTGGCATTTACTTTACATGTTCTCATTAAATTATGACTTGCTGTATTTGGATTGGTGTGTCTTGTAAGTAAGTCCATGTGGGCTGGACACCTTGTGGTGCGTGACACTGGTAAAGAAAAGATCAAGCGCACTAATCACAAAGACACGTCAACCGCAGTAATGACGACTTGGAGTTCTTCGCCAGATTCAGCAACACAGACTAATATATTTTATTTGACATGTTCAGGTGAGTGGGTTTTGTCATCTGAAGTGAGGCCGCATAAAGGAATAATCACAATCCTGTTCCATGAAATTACACATTAATATGTGACTTGCTTTTCAGGTGAATGGAGGAAAAATGGACAGCAATTGTGTTTAAAAACAGGATAACAGGGTGCTGGGGAAGTTGGTGAGGTGCCTACAAACTGATAGAAGTTGTGATTACAGTCACTGACCCCAGAAAGACTGCACTGTTGGCAGCTGCTCCCCTGTCTAATCTCTAGCTGCTAAGTGAGTAATTGAAAGTGAGAGCTTATTTGTTTTCGTAATGAGCTGACAGCATATTTCCACTCCTTGCCCGAAAGGTTCACCTAATCAACGTGGTCACGCCGTTTCTCTGATAGTGACAGCTCTCACCACAATGGCCGTGACAAAACAAAATGTCAAACAGTGGACAGATGTGTGTGTATGTGTGTGTGTGTGTGTTGGGTGGGCTTCAATACACTCCCCCAGCTCTGCATCAACATCACATGTTCAGTCTGCAGCCTTGGACTAGAGGCCACATTTGGTTGCTTTTCTCAAAAGCCCTCTTGTCCCTGCTGCATGACGGATGATTTACATAGATGAAGCATGTGTGTGAATGTAACCTTTATATGTCACACCCAGCTACACACACACACACTCAGACCACTCATTATTTACAGTAACTGCATGGCATGATGGGAAGCGAAACAAAAGTGGACAACTGCCTGTCAGTTCTCCATATTTCTAAGATGGATTGGACTCCCCTCTGCTTCAACAACTAACTCTCATAGAAATGGAGTCTGCACAGTTACTGAGAGTTTACACTACACAGTCTTTCACTAGGAGGCGCCATCAACCAATAAGTCTTGTCACAAAAAGCTTAGTTTTATGTTTACACACCAACCACTGAACCTCATTTATTGTCATAGTGCTATTTCAATCTTCTCCATTACGTGGTGGAATAGTGGTTAGCACTGTTGCCTCACAGCAGTAAGTTGCTGGGTTCAATTCCGGAACCTTTCTGTGCGGAGTTTGCATGTTGTCTGTGTGAGTTTCCTCTCACCATCAAAACTCGGATTAACCCTCCATCTGACCTGGCAATTTCAGTTGTATAATGACAATAAAGATTCCTTTCTCCCTGATAAACCATTGTTGTATTCCTGGTTTAACCTACTGTCACTCCATCCTGGAATCTCACTGACTGTGGTGGTTTATGTCGTTAACCATACTGGATGCCATGCTGGCATTTGCCAAGTGTCAACATTTTACACTTGGCAAATGCCAATTATGTGCTGTAATATTGTTACCCTTAAATGACATACATCTGCATAATGATGCATCCAAAACCACTGTCTTGGTATTATTGGACCTTAGTGATGCATTTGACACAGTTGATCACAACATACTGATCGACAGACTGGAAAAATAGGTGGGTACTGCACTAAACTGGTTCAAATCGTACTTAAAATATAGGGACTACTTTATTATCAGTCTGAATGAAGAAAGATGACATGCGCAGTTTGTCAAGGGTCCATTCTCGGACCGTTTCTATTCATCATCAACATGCTGCCTCTAGCTCAGCTTATAACATATAATACTACTAATAATAATAATGATGATAATAATCATTTTAACTTATAACTTATAATACTATTACACCATCTCTTATCACACCTATGCAGATGACACACAACTTTATATTTCATTGTCATCACATGACTACAGTCCCTTATGTCAGGCTCAGGCAATGGTTGAACTCTCAAAGCAGAATCCAGACAGTTCGGGGTCTTGCTTCGGTCAGGAGTTGGTACAGTCCAAAACAGGCAACTACTGTATATCCAAATTGGCAGGCAAAAGAGAAGTCAAAATACAATCACGGTCTAAGCACAGTCACTAGGGAATCCGAAAATAACACTGGCAACTCTCACACAAGGGCAAAGACAATCTGGCACTGAAGGAGGCGAAGACAGAGACTAAATACTCTTTTGTCAATGAGAAACAGGTGCAACACATTAGGGCGGGGCCAGTAATCACACAGGAGGGAAACTTGACAGGAAGTGGATCTGAAATGAGACAAGACATAAGTACCAAAATAAAACAGGAACCAATAAATGAATAGAAAAAACAAATAACATAACTTAAAGGACAGAACAGGAGTGGATGTGCCAGAACTTTCTCCAGCTCAAAGCAGACAAAACAGAACTGATTGTTTTTGGCCCCAAAAATGAAAGGTCAGAGGTCAGTCTAAACAAGACACAGAAAACATGTTTATGCATTCATTTTCAGCAGACTAGATTATTGTAATGGGGTCATCACAGGTCTTAACAAAAAATCAGGCAGCTGCAACTAGTCCAGAATGCTGCTGCCACAGTCCTGACTACCAGGAAACTGGATCACATCACACCAGTCCTCAGATCACTACACTGGCTTCCTGTAAGTCATAGGGTAGATTTCCTGAATTCTGAATACCTGAGGTCATTTAAATAAGGCCTGACACTTTATTTCTTAAATAATCATCTTAGTTATCGATTCATTCTTGTCTTTTAACTGCACTTTGTACACACTTGATTCTCATGATTTTAATGACTATTTTAATTTTAGTGTAATTTTAATGCCTTGCTTTTATTATGATTCATGTAATTTCAAAATTTCAAAGAACATATCCTGGTCCTGATGAGGTAGAACCTAATTTCTAAGGAACTGGTTGTGGTTTGGTTAATTGTGGTTTGACATTAACTGGTTATGGTTAGGTTTGATGCTTTGTTTAAGCTGTTCAAATTGTCAGTGAGAATTATAAGGACACCTGTATAAACAAAGGTTTGTGAGATTTTTTTTTTTTCCATTTCCCCAACTCACACACCGCATTGACAACAACATTATTGATTTATTTTCCTATTAGTCACATATGGTTGATCATTCGCAGTTAGCAGATGTGTCCGTTACTTCGCCATCTATGGAGTAAAACAAGAATTGCATCCACAGATGCTTTGGTATCAGGCTGTTTAGTTTCCATCCTCCTGTTTTTGGATCTATTTTCTATTTGTTAATGACAAACATAAATTCATTAATTTCACTGAGAAATATTAATTAACATATTTTGTTGGAAAAGGAGTATAGGTAGGAGCAACATGGTTACCTGGCCCTGCCCCTGCAAGTAAATAATGTGAATACATTGAATTTGGCAAAAAATGACATTAAAACATAATGTATGGTTTATGTAGATGATATAATTTGTGTCATGATGTCAATATCAATGAAAACTATGACTAAAATAATACACAACAACTGTGTCTAATCTCTATTAAGGAACATCTGTCAGTGTGTGTTTTAATCACATAACTGTCCAACAAGTTGCATGACAGGCTTCAAACTTGACAGGAAATGCGAGAGATTTCGGTCTGTTAGTCTGTTAATCGCACATCGGTGACTCACTAACGGCACCAGTATGTGCAGTGCAGACTCTGACATATCTGAGATATTGATAGAAACTGCTTAAAGCACAGTTATCTGTAGAAATATGACAGCTATATCACTAAACGTGTCACTTCCAGCTGCCTAAAGACAGTTGTGCCAAAAAAAGAGGATATGCAAGACAATGTACCATGAATGTCATGCTGAGTCAGTTGACGCCTGAGATGTGGGTACTGCACATCTTCATCAACTTAGACAAAAAAATGGCTGGTTTCTTAAAACAATTACATAATCATAAAGTCTTTTCACTGGCTGTGCTGCATGTTTAACAGTGGTTAAATCGTCTCTGTTGGGCTTCTGCACAACACATCTTTAACATGGTGCTTTATGGCTGTAGAAGATCGAAAGATAACTCAAAAATAACTCAACATCAAAGGGAAAAGGACATGACAGCAATTAAACCAATTAACATTTGGATGCAATATAAATATACAGCAGCCCAGAGAAAACAGCTCTGAAGCTACACAATCACCAGGAGGAAAACCACAAAGCCAAAGAGACAATAATGAAGCAGGATCTGTGGTTATGTCATATAACTGTCGCTCGTTCATCTCTCACTACACTAAATCACTGCTTACCTGCTTTGAATGAATGTTATATTCACACTGTCATTACTATCACTGGAAAATGAGAGTCACCATATGGATATGGAAAAAGTAAAGTGAGGAATAATCGTGCTGAGCAGAAATTGCTGTTGAAATTCACATGACATGGATTAAAATGAAATAAAACAGCAGAGTTGAAAAGGGCCAGTGATGCATTTGTAGCACACACAAACTCCCAAAAAGAAAAAGAAAAAAGAAAACCAAAGATTGAAAAAGGTGAAAAGGCAAAAATGGTTGCTGTCTCTTTAATCTGTGACCCAGACTGATGGGTCTGTGTGGCTAATCAGCTTTGGCCACAGGCTTCACGGATTAGACTGTGTGTGCGGCGCCCCCTGGGCCCTCTGTCTCCACTGAAGGGAGAGGCAGGAACATGAGAGAGGTCACTATGGATTGCTTACGGAGGTGTTCTATTTAAAATGCCAGAACAATTTGGCTCAGAACCTGGAGAAGGTCTGTTTTGGAAGTCCTCCCCTGCCACAATGCAGTTCCTGAAATACGATACCGGTGAACCCGCAGTAACCTGCAGGCTGGGGGGGGTGGGGGTGGGGGTGCTTTACAGTCGGTCAGGACCTGCTCTGGGCCTCTCATGCAGTGGACTGCAAGAGTATACTTGTGTCATAAACATGGGAGACCATTCCGATGCATGTTACATATTTTCTAGAGTCATTACAATCACAGCTACTCAGGCTTTTCAAACTCCATGTGTCCTTGCAGTAATCTGGAGATCTGGCAACTTCGTTCAGGCCACTCAGTCTCTGGTATCTGCAGCACAGGGCACCAATCCATGTGTGACGATATGTAATATAATCAAAAAGTCAGTGCTGTGTTTTATACAACCAATCAGAGCCAATCAGTGTGTGATGGGAAGATGGAAACGGGTGGGGGGTGGGGGTGGAGTACAGGGGGGCCCCGGGGCCCTGCATGGCTGAGTGTATTACTCATCAGTCTCCCAGGCCCGGCTCTGTGTTTGGATTGCTGTGTTTGGATAAAGCAGATTGGTTTGCACTTAACCCTGTAATATATGCAAAACTATCCTCCTGATAATACTCTTTAAGTCTGGCCAGTCACCACTGTGGCAGATCCCGTAAACGTGGCACCGGTTAAAGAAAAATGGCACAGAATAAATTGTGACATGGTCACTCAGGGGGGCAAATATGTCACTGTAGCTCGAGGTTTTCCCCCTGCTTCCAATCATAACGCTGTTCTATCTAGTGTAACTTGAAACCTCCTTTATCACAGTTTTTAAACCAACTCATTTTAAAGCTGCTGCACGTGATTTTGTTTGTGTTGCTGTTGAAATCAGTATTCGCCTCTGGATGGTGTTGAAAAGAAACAATGTAAGATGATCTGTATGCTGCGTCCTTCATCTGAAAACTGGTTCTGTCAAGCAATACTATCAGACCTGTCTGAGGGAGTGTTTGTGTTTATACAGCGGCAGAACAGGGACGGCGGGGACAAGAAGTGTTCAATCAAACTGCTGAATGACTTTTGTGGGCTCTTCTTTGTGTTTTAGTCATTCTTTGACCTGTTTGCAGTAGTCTCACTAAACTAAGCTCAATGTTGTTGCTGCCTCCGTTTGTCTTGACATGAGACAAATCACTTCCTGTGTGCAGTCTCCGGGCTACACAAGATCTAAACACTTGTGTGGCACTGATTGACATAAACAGTCTGTGTGCATGGAAATGTCTTCTATCTGTTGGATAACCACAATTTAATCTTACCAACCCTCTCCTTTGTATACCAAATGTCCATAAGACGATTCTCATCCACTGTGACTCTACTTAAATAAAACACCAACAAATAATATCTCAAGTTTTTGGGTTTTAGACACCTGATGTAGAATTGAGCCACTCCCCAAGACAATTGAATAGACCATTGGCAGGGCCATTACTGCAAGCAATTGCCTGAGATGGGGCCCCTGAGAACAGCTGAAAATCATGTATTTATAAATGCATTAATGTACTCCTCAGTGACATACTTATCGACTAATTCATGTTTTGTTTTTTTATAAATTAAATTTTAATTTGATATATGATGCTTCTTAATTGTTGTTGTTCTTTCAAATTTGGTAAAATAATTTGCAACAAATGAGTTTGTGGGGTGGCAAAGTCAGAGGAAATATTTCTATCACTTTACACATATACTAACCCTTACCAAAAGAACAAGGCTAATTCTGTATGGCAACTTAAACCAAACTATTTGTGTTTTACAAAAATTCTACACTAAAACACATGTTAATATTGGCTGAGAGTTTTGGAGGTGGAGAGACATGTAGCGATGTACATATTCATTGATATAGTTCAAATCCCTTTTAACTGTGTGTGTATGGGGAAGTGTGTGTATTTTTGAACACACATTAATTTCACATAAAAAAAAAAAATTGGTGACACTCCATAATTTTCCTGTATAGGTTGGACATGTTTGACCAAGAACACCATTAGTGTGAACATGTTGAATAAACCACTCAAAATAAAATAAGCTCTTCTATTTGTTGAAAAACACATTTATGCTTTTGGAAATTCATAAAATGGCTCATTTTACACCAAACACTGAAGGCCGGTTAAACCTAAATGGACAGTGTGCTTCATAGAGATACTGAAGTAATGTTGACAATGATGGACAGCTGCCTCTGTTTAACTTACACGGTGATTAAACTGTCTCTTAAAAACAAAACGGATCAAATAAATAAAGAAACCTGTGGTGTAAAACAATGTCAGGAATCTGCTCAGAGCTCAGCTTTTATCTTGATGCAGCGTTTGATGGGAACATCATAAGAACATTATAATAAGTGCTTGTGTGGTTTTCATAGTCCAATGCTTTACAGAAATGTTGGCTTCGCCCAAAACCAGTTTCTTCATGAAATAGCCTGCTGCTCTGGTGTGTGTGTGTGTGTCTATATTAAGCTGTGAGGACAAAATATGGTGTCTTTGTTTCTTTGTGAGGACATTTTGACAAGATGGGGACATTTTAGTACAACTTTGAAGGGCATTGTTTAAAGGGTTAGATCTGAAGTTGAAGTGGTTAAGGTACCTCTAGAATCAGATGAGCCATTTTTGACCCCACTCCACTCAGATATAATTAATCTGGAACCACAAAACCTGCTAGCATAAGTATGTGGATCCAAAGGATCAGTTCTTCCATATTTCAAGTTTGTTTGGGGAGGTTTAAATATCACATTGTACATAGACGTAGGATGTGACGCATATTTTTAGTATCCCAAATATTATAACACTTTTATTTCTCACCTTGATCTCTACTTTGAGATACATTTAGATTTGTTTTCTTTTTCGAATCTACAGGAAGCTACTGCAGAGGGGCTGAAGAGCCGTGTGTGTGTGTGTGTGTGTTGTTCCAGGGTTTCATATTACTATTATTATTATGTTCAATATTTGGTTCATTGTCAGATGCAATATTACTTCTTCTATCTTGTAATTTAAAGTAGTTTACTGATTTTGTGTTGGTGATCTTGGTTTCAGTTGTAATGGATTTGAAATGTATCTTTTTTTTTTCCCCTTCTGTGTACTTTATTGCACAATCCAATTTTTGTATAAACAATAAATAAATAAATTACTAAATAATTCCACAATAGATTGTTTAATAAGTGAGTAATCTATGAACTATTTGAGGTTATAAAATGAAAATGAATCTGATGCCTTTACATTTATGAACATGATCATCTTAATGAATCTGAATCTCAAACTAAGAACCACTGCTATATTGTTTTTTTTCATTTTTTCATTTCATTGTCCTTTGAGGTCACTCACCTCATCTTATTTTAATCTTGAGAGAAAGTGGTTCCAGTGTCACAGCTGCTTCTCTCCTGCTGCTGACCCAAAGCTGTGTTGTACAGCAGGAACAGGACCAGCAGAGGGCAGCAGCTGACTTTGAAGAAAATGAAGCTGTGTGAATTAAAGCACCATCACGTCACACCTAACTTGTATTTGACATCAGTGAAAACGGTCTCAGAACAGATTGTATGTCACTGTAATCTGTTTTTCTATTATGTCACCATTCTTTCACTACCATGCAGGTTTATCATGCTTATAATTCTCTGCCATCTCTCTCTGGTTTTACAACTTATCACAGTGCTATCTATCTTAGTGTATATTGGTACTTATTTTGTATTATTTGGCTCTTTAAGTGTCTTCCCTTCTAACTGTTATCGTGTCTTCTAAATTATGAGATGCTTTCATTTTATGGACAACCAAGGCTCATCAATTGAGATAGACTTTAAAGGAGTAGTTCAAGTTTTTGAAGTGTGGCTGTATGTGGTGTTAAGTCCTAATATCCACCCTCAAACTCTCTGACTTTGAGGTATGGGTCACTGTCCCATTTTGACGTCATGAAGTGTGAGAGGGCCCTCTAGTGGCCATTAAAAGCACTTAATGGCCACTTCCCATCCATGGGAAACAAATCAAGCAGGAACCTGAACCTGACCAACACTGCTGTTGTCATTACAAGTCAAAAAGAAAGTGTTAGTCTATATCAGATCCTGGTTTGACCAGGTTCTGGTTCTAATGCTTTAGTTTCCCCCCACAGTCTAAAAATAAGTAATTGGTTTTAACATCATCATTGTAAAAAATGGATGGAATAAAGTATGCCTGTAATCTACGATATCACTTTATCTCAGCATTATATGGCATTAAACTGAAGTTTGTCTCACTTTATCAAACAGTTTACTCCTGACCTGGGTTTCTCTGTCTTAATTTTATTTTCTATAATGAGCCTTAAGTCAAAGAGTCCTCATTAATCTCAGTAAAGCTCAAAGATTAATACATAAAAAAAGTATTCTGACCGTGAAATCAGCTGCACACGATGGTTCCAGACTCTTTGGTGGCCTGCTTTATGATATCGATTATTTACTTCTTTCCCTGGATGTGACCCTGCTACTAGCAAATCTTTTTTTTCTGTTTGTGTCACAGTTTCTGGTCAACAAAGCTAAGCTCAGTTTATCCTTAACCACCAGCTGTGGTTACACATGAGTCCAACAGAATAAACCTGTAGATGTGGATAAGACAGGTTATCTCTAGCTGTCAGTTCTGGAGAGAATTACATACAAGTTATGAATGATAATAATAACAATAATAATAATAATAATAATAATAATAATAATAATAATAATAATAATAATAATGAAGATGACAACAACAACAACAATAATAATAATAATAATAATAATAATAATAATAATAATAATAATAATAATAATAACAATAATAATAACAATACTTATTGTAATAATAATAATATACACTGATAAATACAATAATATTAATAATATTACCATTACTACTATTACTAGAGGTCTCTGACTGAAAGCCAGGTTATTAAGAGGAGGAGGCAGGTGAACAACAGAAGAAATATTCTGGATCCAGGGGTGGTGGCATCTTGCTTTTTTTCCGCTTTTATATCCCCATCACAACTCTTTTTTTATCACCATCTTTTTGTCATTTGTCACCTGTCACATGTCTTGTTTGTTCTTGTGTTTTGAACACAAATACCATGTATGGTACACACACACACCCTTTTCTGCCCCCACTTCTGTCCCCCATTTTTCTTTTCACCAACACTGGCCAGGGGCAGATACTGCACATCATTGAGTCTGGTTCTGTCAGAGAGTTCTTCCTGTTCTGTATTTGTCTCTCCACTGTTGCCAAGTGCTTGCTAATTGTGTGAACTAGTGGATTTCTCTTCTCTCTATAATACTGTAATGGTTTCTGCCTGACTATGTAAAATGGATTAAGATTATGCATCTTGTGAATGTCAAATGACATTGAATTGGATTGTCTGTGTATGACTGCACTAAAAAAAAAAATAAAAGTTACAAATTTAGTTTTAAATCCAATAGTACCACACATTAGCAAATATTACCATTCTGTCTCTCTGTAAACGGCTCATGCCCCACAACAAAGAGAGAAAATCACAGCACTAAGGAGTTAAAATTTTGCGTCCTTTTGAGCTAGAAATGCAGATTTTTCTTGAGAGAACATGGTAGATATCGTTGACTTTATTACGCACAGGTTGTATTAGCTGAGCCTTTTGTCATGCGGCTAAAATCTGTTACTAAAATAAAGTAAGCCGTCACTGAAGATCTGATGACAGACTAGATTAATTATTCTCCTTAGCTGCGACTTTGACAAATAGCTCATACTTACCTCATCCTTCTAGGACCAAATTGTCCATAATCGAAAGAACTGCTGCTTGCCGGTCCAATTACATTGGTGTGTGTGTGGGTGAAGGCTCACTAATGCGCTCATGTTTCAGCTTTTCTGAAATCAATAAGCCATTTATTGTTGCCTTTTCTACTGTTTTGCAGTAAGTAGCCAAGTAAGATCGAAATGGTGGGCAATAGGTTCAGTTTCTTATTAACCATAAATTGTTTGATGGGCAAAGGGTTTTTTCCGACATATACAGTCCTGCATGTGCAAAGGTCTTTGATGACTTAGCAATGCTATCATACAGTATAATTATTTCTCAATGATTTTATTCTATGTTATCCAGAAAATACAGGAAACATGTAAGCAGTTTTTAAACAACACGTATTTAGAGTGATTTGGGTTAGGATTTGAGAAAAAGATCTGATTAGTACAAATAAAGCACATATTCCAAAATACCTCTGATAATACTCTTCTAAATGAAACAATAGTGAATTATGTGTTTGTGATCCAGAAAACCTTTTGACTTTTCTTTGGGGTTTTTTCCCAGAAAGAAAATGTTCCATACTTGAAGAAAAACATATTATAATAAGTCCTTGTAGGTGCAAAACACAGAATGAATGCAAAGTCATGTAAATAAAATAATACAAAGAAATAAGAATAAGTGCTACTTATAAAAAGACACTAAAACTAAATTCTGAAAAAAAAAAAAAAAACATTATTAAGTTAAATGTCATTAATTTAATGAATTCCCTAGTGTAGCAGAGGAGCAACAGGACCTTGGAGAGCCAACATTTAGCAGGTGTGATGATGTCCTGGTTGCTTCTCTTCCTGTCCCGCTCGTGCTGAATTCTGATCAATTGAAGCGTTGAGTTCTGTTACAGCCCGGCTCTTGGGTTGCAAAAAAATGGGAGAGGAGACGAGGTCTAGTGCAAGAAATAACCATTTATTTACAAAGATTGAAAATATGCATCAGGATCAGTATCAGTTGGGCTAGGCATGTATGGAGGTGTGTGTGTATGGATGCATCAAACCAAACCAAAACAGACAGCCGTGGTACTGATAGTGCAAGTGAGGCTGGTGGTGAGAGAGACCACGAGACTGATGAATTGGGGAAAGAAGGCTTTTGAACCATGGGATGTAGTGGTCCAGGTGTCATTCATTCATCTTAGTGCTTACTCCTAACGATTAATACATCTTTTTTATCAACCAAATCAATGACATTTTACTGATCATATTATAACACAGTTCTCCTCTGAAAACAAAACATGCTTGATTTGGTTTGTCTTAAGATCAGCAGTATGTTTAAGTCATACAAACATTTGTTTTTGTAAAGTTGCAAAGTTTATTCTTTGGATATTTACATTTGTCATTGGAAAATCGGAAAAATTGTGATCCAAATAACAGAAACATTAGTCATATGATTTAGCTGTCTCAGTCAGGTCAAATCGTCATCGCCCATTAAACCATCAATTTTAGCATGTTAATGCATTACAGTGCATCAAACTTCTCTCACAAAGGCTGTGAACCTGCACAGATGGAGGCATTAATGGTCAGCACGTTGTCATGAGGTCCAAGTCTTTGTACGGATAAACATCTGTGCACATGTTTTTTAAAGCCTGAATATGTGATCTATAAACACCCCAATTTACCATGGGTGCACCTGCGGCATCTTTAAAATTGTACAGTTTTTTTTTTTTTTAACGTAGAATGTGTTTGAGTGTGTGTTTGTGTGTGTCTTTGTGAGATGTTTCTCAACATTCTGGATTCACCAACAAGGCCACTGTTGCTATTCACTAAAGTTTATACAATGCAACGTGTTATCTGAGCCAAGGAAACTGGTCTAAGCATTTATTTCTAAAAGTGTACAGTTTTGCTTTTCTTTTGGTAATCTGTGGCTCCACTTCTGGTTCTGAGACGGATGCCATCTCTGATAAAGGGCCAGGGCTTGGCATCGCAGGTCTTGGGAGATTGATGGCTGAATTAACTCTAGTGTGGGTGTATTTCACTTCATCTTGAATTACCATTTCACACGTTCATCGCTGTTCTCATGACTGCTGCACACACACACACACACACACACACTCACAGAAAGCAGTGCACAGGAATGGATCAGAGCCAATCAGAGGCTAAGACTCTCCGTCTTTGATTATGTTTCAACCATAATCAGTCACCCTTCCTTAAGTCTGAATTTGGATAAGTGCTGATAGAGAACAGAGGCTTCACAGATGGACAATAGAGAAGATGAAAATCAAGAAAGGTAAGACGCACCAAAGTGCGCAACACTCGAGCCCTGCTGTTCTATATACACACTCCAGTTGTCTGTTCTGGCTGTTATTGCCTGCTGAGAAGAACACTGATAGCCAGTTTGAGGTTGAAAAAGTGAATCAAGGCAGCGGGAGGGATAGAAAAAGATAAACGAGCTAATGATACTAACACTACATCCCATACACAGGCCTTGTCAGTGTCATCAGCTCACAAGTGAAACCCCGGTGAATCACTTTCTTCTTTGGAAATAGGCCATCCTTCTCCAGGCAGCACTCTCATCTCTAAAGACAACATATCATTCGACTGCATTTCTTTATTATTATGGGACCAATTACAATAATCCAGTGACTTATTAGGGTCAGTAAAAGAGAAAAGTTATCTCTCCTCTTAAGTTTTGCCTTGGCTATATAGCACAGATAGCTGCATGATCATTTTTCGACAGCATGCTTCATGCAACACACCTTTGCAGGAGTATTATACAAATATGACACGAGAGTGATGTCACTATTTCAATAAATCTGTGTTTGTGTTAGTGTAGTTAACGTTACTGTATCAGACAATTGCTGGTGTCGTTGCACCAATATTAATATCATAGAGCACTGTCGTGTACCACAGTTTGAGATCCATGGATGTAGATGTTGTGCAGACTGCACATCATGGTTGGACTGTAACGTTCAGTGAGACACAAATAGACAGTTTATTCAACAATCATTAGACTAAAACAGTAAAATATGCCAATTCTGATATGGTCATATACTTAATGACACACAGAGAAACCTAACACAGACAAGTTCTTATATGATACGCCATGTTTGTAGTAAAGCTCTGATATGCAAACTTTGCATTCGACATGTCTTTGACATGGATGTGAGAGGAGGACTGACTGTAGCCTAAAATGAAAAGCTCAAAATGGGCTGAAATTGGGCATTTCCAATATCAGCCCATGAGTAAACAATAAGAGACTGTCGAGGTAGTAGCCCGATTTTTGGATTCAGGATTCATAACTCTTGTTACTGTATAAACTTTCTGTTACCTCACACTCCTTCTACCTCCCACGAGCATTCAGCCCCCTGAATAACAAAATGATACCTCAGACCATTAATAATAGATGGACAAACACAGTGTTATATCACACACTATGCCCCTAACACACTACTACACCCAGAGCAGACATTGTCCACAAGCATATCCCTGTGGAACAATCTAGCACTGAACGTTTCGGCCCTGCATGTAAATTTTCCCGATTTATTAAACAGGCTCTAAGCAGGAGACATTGAAATACCCTTCAAGAGGAAGAAGGACATAAACATCTGCCTTACAGTTGGCTCTGATGTGTGAATAAAGGTGGGCTGTGCAAGGCAGGACAGCAGCCTCAGTGAAACCTTTAGAAAGTCATTAATCTGGCTGTGTATGATTGATCCTCTCCTCAGGCTGCCTTAACAATTGACCCACAAGCTATTAAATGCTGCCAGTTCAACAGATTAGCAAATAAATCATAGCATTTTACCTGCACGATGTGTGAAGACTTTATTAAAGTGACATATGAATGATTTAAGTGAAAAACAAATTATTCTGATGATATAACTCTGGTCCAAAACCTTAAATTAGTTAAACAATAAATATTTTCATTAATGCCAAATGATAATACATTTAATTTACACAGCACTTTTATTCCAGCTGACTTTTGAATGAATCAACAATATCTGTCTTGAAAAAAAAGATCAAATGTTATCTCCTATATGGTGTTTAACAACAATAGTATTGCATGATACCTACAACTCAATGAAAAATTGTAAACATTTAAAACAACAATGTGACTGAAAGGAATGGCAATTACAAAAAAAACAAGGCTGTCTAATGATTAAAGGAAAACCACAATTTCTGAGTGAATGCAGTTCCTCATCTCTGAAAAACTGCATTCACTGTTGCCATGGAATTGGGTGCAGTGTGTCTCTTTCTTCCATCACTTCTGTCTGTTAGTGAAATCTGACAGCTGTGTCGTAATAGTCAAGGCTTCAGTCCACAAGGCCAGTAATTCTAAAGATCAGAATCATTTTAATATGTCTGATATACAATTACCATTAATATATTCAATTTTCAATGTAGTTGTAGAACTAATAGTAGTATTTTTTTAGTTAGTGTTTTTTTCAGTCAGTTTTAGTTTTGTGTTATATATCAGTTTTATTAGTATTTTTTTTATTATTATTTTGATGGCTATTATTTTATGTAATACCGGACTAAATGGAGATGCATGAACACAACATTGACAAATTATTTCCCTTATATTTATTAATTCCACCAGCAAATGTTACTAACCCGGAATATGAATTACAATTAAAATCTATCTCCACACTTTGGAACAACAGGTCACATAAACCTGGTTAATGGATTTTATAAATATAAACCAGAGCTAAACCCTGTTTAAATAATATGAAGAATGTTAGACATAGTTAGACTTTATTAAAACATGTTTATTGTATATAGTGTGTGGTACCACAGCTCAGTCCTCTATCCACATGTATACAACCAACATATGTGCACAAACTTCCACTATAATCAATCTTGAATTAATCACAATCATGAAGAAAGCAATACAATATATAATACATGTTTTATGTAATAAACATTTTTGTTGCAGATATTTTCCGTCTGCATCTATTAAGCTGAGTCACTTAGATGAGTAACAGCATCAAGGCCATGAAGAGAGACTCCAGGTTCTATAAGGTGTAAGAGATCTGACAGGCTGGAGGGCTGTGGGAAAAAACAACAACAAAAACTCTCATATGCATGAATTATATTTCTAATTTTACTTCTGCCACTTGTCTTGATTGTATCTCCTCTTACAGCAGAGGAGAATTAAACTCTATCATCTTAAGAGCACTGATGCAATCTGACTGGAATGACCGCTGTTCTCTCTTCTGTCTCTGGTGATTTTAGCATTAGCTTTTCTGATGTGTGGGACACAGTGAAATGACTCATACATGAAATATTTTTCCAAACTGCACTTTGGAAGCAGCTATGGCTGAGATTTCAATTTTTTTATTCTTAAGAATTATCTGTGTTCCAATGAGCACACTGCAAAAAAAGCCCCAGTAGAAATTAACCAAATGTTCTTAAATTGAAATTGAAATGTTCTTGTTTTAAGGAAAATTAATCTGCCAATGGGGTAAGCTAATTAAATGTTTTGATAAAAGACAATTTTTGGTCCCGACCCACCACTTGACAAAAAAAAGTGCTCCTTCCCTTTCTTCATCTAAAATGTAATACTGTTGCACCCTGTAGCCATTTGTCAATGCAAACAGCTTAATATCTGATACATCCATGTTGATTACAGAGTCACTACAGGATTGAATGCCTTTTAAACACATCCCCACAGATTTTGTGTCTGAATGTTTGTGATGTCATATTTCACATCTATACCCACTTAACTAATTAACAAGTGTGCAACATCAAACACCACTAGTCGTGGGAAGAGAACATCATAGCATAGGTGCTGATTGGTTCTCTGGCTTTATGAAAAGGCATCCCCAGTTATAAGAGGTGAGACAAAAAGTGTTACAATCATCCCCGGTCTCCTATTGTCTGTCTGTCAAGGGGCGACCCCTCCTCCTTTCCTACTGTAAAAGGGTTTTTATGGAGTTTTTCCTCACAATATTTGCTCTACAGACTGGAAAGCCCTTTGTGCCAAATTGTGTATGTGATGTTGGACTTGACTTGGCTTGAAATTGACTTGTTTGCCCACTTAGTACCCTTGCCAGGCTACCTGGATACTAAGTGGATACTTTGACATTCAAACTGCACTCTTAATATCTTGTGTCATTTCTACATAAACATGAACACATTTCTTGACAGTATTTTTTTTATTATTATTATTATTGTTGTTCTATTGTGTAATTTTTATTCCTTTTGTACTGTGTCTTGTTTTTTTTTTTTGTTTTTTTACTTTTTGTATGGACCTTGAGTCTGAAAATAAAGCTTATTTATCTATCTATCTATCTATCTATCTATCTAATTATACACATTAGTCTATAATCAGGCACGCTATGAGCCACCAGCCAAAAATAAAATGGAGTAGAAGGAGAATATGTGAAGAATACAAAAGAGTGATGTCAAGTGCAAATTGTGGAGCACAACATTAAGTAATTAAGTCAACATTTAATAATAGGTGCTTGCTTAATGAATGCAACACAAAGCACTGCCTACCATTCTGATGTGAAATGCTGATTGAGTCGTAACAAAATCACCTGCTGGCCAAAGAACTGCAAAAATATAAACCGCTGTTTAAACACTGCTTTTACAATTGTTAATCAAATGACAGATTCCAGGAAATAATGAAATTAGCATTCATGTCATCACAATGGCTCGGGGAGACAATTAGTCCCCCCTTGTGTAGTTTTAATTAGTAGACTAAGGGCTTGGCCCACTAATTATTCTTTAAACCCAAACAGAATGCCGAGTTCAGACAATGAAGGGGGAGTTGTGAAGAAGACTGATTTATTCAAAATTAGAAATAAAGTATACTGGACAAACCCAGGTTGCACAGGTGTGATTCCCAGCACAGAGTGCTTGAGGTTTTGTGCTTGTGCAAAGCAGAAGTCCATAAAGGGTTTAGTTTTTGAGACTTCACTACTAAAATAACTTCAGGCTGAACAAACCACCATCAAGATGGTAGTGGATATGTGTGTGTGTTAACTTATATGTCCAAATATAGTCCTACTTGCTGCTTCTTTTGTTCACATACTCAGGAGTTATGGGACATTGTGTATATCTCCGAGCATCATGCAGGAAAGGCTTCTGCAACAAAATGCCAGTGTCATGGTGTCAAAGTTCACTGCGCACTTAAAATCCACAGAGATCAAACAATATATCATGAGACATTAGGACTAAGATTCCTTTATTGTCATTTCAAACATGTTACACACATGGAGCAAAGACATTAGTTGCAGCTTTGCATACTTGTAATATAAACGTTAAAAAATTAAAATAAGTTAGGTAAGTAAAAAGATAAGTGAGTGTTATATGTGTTTATAAAAATACAAATATCTATGTTAAAAAATAATTAATTGAAGTAAAAACATGGGCACAATAATAATAATACTACAAATAATACTAATAATAATGAGGTAGCAGCCAGGTAAACAGTGAGTAGACAATAGGTTTACATTAGTACATTACAACATTATGGAGTGAATAGAACCGACCTTTATAATGACCTCAGGATACTGTTCACAAGTGTGAAAACAGCCAGCACTGTCATGAATCCTTGGTTATTCCAGGCACTATTTGAGCAATGAGCAAATAAAAGCTCAGTGGATATCTTTCATATTTGAAGGGAATATCCCTGCTACGTTTCCCAAATACATCCATGTATGCAGCAACCACTTCACGGAGGATTGTTACACAAACTTCGGGCAATGTAAAGCAAACCATACTTCACCTAAAGGAAACAGCGCAGCTGACGAGAGCGTCAGTGATGAGACATTTACATCGGCTCGTTTACAGCGACTAGGAGGTTTTTGACCATAAAGGCGACTTCATGTTTTTAAGTACACCTCCATATCTCACATATAAGTGTGAAAGGACCATGCTATGGCCTCTTTTATTTGGACTTTTTGTTATAGTCTTTGTTTTTGTGAGATCCTCATTGTCTTTGTCAGTTCATCCTGTTTGTTTTAAATATATTTCAAGTGAGCTATGTGTAAGTGTAAGCAACATTTCCTGTTCCTGTTTCAAATTAAAAACACTAGTGTTTCAGTTCCCTGATTACATCCTTGTTTTAAAAGAAAGACTGAAGGTGAAATATAAGCACAACCAACAGGTGTGAGTCCTGTTGACAAATGGTATGTCGAATAGTAAAATGAAAGTAAATGTTTTATAATAGTTTATAATGTACTGCTCAGCAGCAGAAACACTCCCTGTGTGAAACACAGCAGATCAACACTGCAGCTGCCACACACTGCTACCAGTTGACCTGGGATCATGACTACAGTTTCACATATAAATCCCAGGGCAAAGTGCCCTGATGGCCAACAGTTGGACAGTTAATGACCCTCCATAGCCCTAATTGGGGCATTGTGTGTGTGGCACCATCTGCTATCTGGTGGCATTGACAGTTTCTGCTTCAGGTGTATCTGGAGTTTTGGGGCTGTTCATGGTCTGATCTATAGGAGGCAGAGCAGCACAGCTTTTGGCAGATGGCTTATTGCACTGACCAGAATCCCAGAGCTTTGTTTCTACGACTACTACACTCCAGCAGCCCCAGGAGTGCTCTCCTGGCAGACTGCTGCAGCTGTGGGACAATAGATTTGAGACTTTAGGACCCAGACCAATTCATCAAACAGCATTTTCCTCATGTCTCCAGTGTTGAGGACTGACTAAACCTGTCACCAACACCGAAGAACCTTTTCTCCCCATGCAAAAGGGACACTCGAAATAACTTTGAGCCCTCACAGGGCTTTATTGCCTACGAGCTGACACACTGGGAGCTGTGGGAGTGATCAGAGAGGCACATTTTTTAAGGTTACTTAAGAATGACACACTCTAATCAGACTCAGTTGAACTTCATTAAAGGTGCATAGCCCTGTTTGTCAGCTAAAGTGTTTTGAGAATGTGAATTAAAGGAGATAATGATGAAATAAAATGGAAGTTTGTACATTGTCAGGGGATGCCAGCTAAAATATAACAAGATACATTAAAAAGGGAAAATAGTCTTAACTAATTCATTCAGTTTTGCAAATATTACTATTGCAGATTTGCATTTTTTAATTGTCCCTTTGTGCATACAAATATATAACAAGGGACCAACCACAACTACTGCATACAAAGAGAGTTCCACATCATGTACGGACAAATGCAGACCAGTAATGATACAGTTTGTTCATATGTTCTATTTTCCAAATACAAACCTGTAAAGATCCAGGGTGAAATATAAATGGACTATAAAGATTTTAGCCAAATACCAACACTGTGGCATTTTGGTGTTTGGTGTAATTTTCATCATAATAATTAGACATTATTATATTATTGTATTATTATATTTTTCCTATACTGCTTCTCCCATAGGGGTCACCACTGTGGATGATCTGCATATTTGATTTGGTGAATATTTTTACACCAGATACCCTTCCTGACGTTACCCTCTCATTTTTCCAGGTTCAGTCACCTTCACACAACCCCATCGAGACTGCGTCTGACCCCCGACCTACTAATTAAATAAATCAATAGTATACATAAGAGTTGTACATTGTAATCTAATAAAAATCAACATCAATAACATAACAGATTAAACAAAAAAAAACAAAACATATTTCAATAGACTGTCACTCTCCTCAAAATCTGTTTTAGTTATGATTTAATAACCAACACTATTGACTTATTCTGCATCACTGAAACATGATCACAAGAAGAAGAATATTCTATTTTAAATAAGTCCACACCACCCACTCATACTCCTATTCCCAGAAGCTCAGGTTAAGGGGAAGGTATCACAGCCATTTTTAATATCAGACTATTAATCAACCCCAGGCCCAAACCTGGATGTTTCTTGTTTGAAAGCCTTATCCTTAACCTTTACTATATATTATTTAGTTATTACTAATGTTATTATCTTCATCCACCTTTCATCTATGGCTTGTTTGTTTAGAGTTCCTATCGGTGTTCTCTGGATTCTTGTCTGAGTTAGTACAAAGGAGGGTTAACATTGTCGTTGTGGGTGATCTCAACATCCATGATAGTCTTAGTTCTGCATTTCATTTGCAGTTAGAATCAATTGGTTTTTCTTAACACATTAATAAATTCACTCACTGCCTTAGCCATTCCCCCATTCTTGTTCTGATATATGGCATAGATATGTTTGTAAAGATTTTTCCCTAAAACCCTGTCCTATCTGACTCATATTTTAGTAACATTTAATTGTACAATAATAGATTACAATGATGTAAGGAAAAAAAAATAGTGCTACAGTTGGTGCATGTCTGTGCTAAATTCAAGGAGACAGTGCTGTCTATTATTAATTGAGGAAAATAAGACTAATCACAATCATTTTAGCACTGCAACCAGGCTGACAGTCTCCCCTACAGCTCTCCGTGAGTAGACAACATTAGTATTACCATCCAAACCATCAACATGTCAGTTAGATCCCATCCCCACCAAACAGTTTAAAAATGTTTTTTTTCCTTTAATTAACAGCTCCATATTAAATCATAATAATCTAGATATTCATATTGCTTATTGTGCTTTTTTTCCATTTTGTGTGTTATGTAAATTGTATGGTGCTGTATTGCTGCTGGAGCCTTAATTTCCCAGAGGCAACCTCCCGAGTTATTAAACCCCTCCTCAAAAAAGGCGACCCTCCACCCAGATGTTTTACCTAATTACTGACCTATATCCAATCTTCCCTTCATTTCTAAAATCATAGAAAAGGCAGTTGCAAAACAGTTATGTGAATATCTGCGCATGCAGTTTGAAGATTTGGGTTTTAGATTACATCATAGCACAGACACAGCACTAGTTAAAGATAGTAACAAACTTCTCTTGTCCTCAGATTATTATCTTGTATCTCTACTTGGCCTGTTAAATCTTAGTGCTGCATTTGACACCATTGATCATACAATTCTATTACAGTGATGGGAACAGACCCTTGCCACCTGTGGTACTGCACTCTGATGGTTTGAATCATACTTATTTGATAATAGTATTGTTAATGATAATGCCTCACTGCACACAAAAGTAAATTATGGAGTTCCACAGAGCTCATTGCTTAGGCCTATACTTTTTACCCTATACATGCTTGCTTTAGGGAACATTATTAGAAAGCACAAAGTGAACTTCCATTGTTATTCAGATGACACACAGCTATATCTTTCAATAAGACTGAATGAAATAAATCAGGTTGTTCAACTCCAGGAATGTCTCAAAAATATTATGCCCTGGATGACCTGTGACTTTTTACTTTTAAACAAAGGTCATTATAATCGGCCCTAAATACAAACTCTGTCCACAATGTCACTTTAGATGACATCACCATGGTTTCCAGTTCAACTGTAAGGTACCTTGTTATTTTTGATGAGTACATTGGATAAGCACAACTCCGTACTATCACGGTGCCCCAACAAGTCTGTTTAAACCCTCCAATTAATTCAAAATGCTGCAGCATGAGTTCTGAGAGGAACTAGAAAGAGAGACCATACCACTCCAGTGTTAGCTTCTATATACTGGCTCACTGTACAGTTTAGAATTCAACTTAAAAATCCTCCTCCTCACATACAAAGTGCTTAATGATCAGGCTCGGCCCATCATACTTTAAAGAACAAGTTTTTCCTTATCATCATATTCAGTCCCAAAATGCAAGCTTACTTGGAGTTGCCATAAGTCCATAAGAATAGGCTCTTCACTCGTGCAACCAGCTTCCATTGTCGGTTTGGGAGGCAGACACACTCTCTATTTAAAGTTTTTGATAAAGCCCTTTCTGATAAAGCTTATAGTTAGGGCTCATTCAGGGACACCTGAACCATCTCTTATGGCCCTATTCCACTACACAGTCCTGGCACTGCGCAACGTGGCATATTTTTTTTTTGCTTTTCCATTAGCAATAGCACCAGGTACCTGGTACTTTTTTAGTACATGCTCTGACAAGACATGCGGAGGTCAGCGCTGTGTACGATATACTGCCAACACCAACAAACCTCCAAAGACAGAGACTGACAGAGGACCCTCCAGTGCAAGAGACCAGAAAACCTGGAGGGTCCTCTGTCATCCTGCCGGGCAGGCCTGACTGAGGGGAGGTACAGGTGGCGCCATGATCAGGTGCTGGCACAACTGGCCGATGGACTGGAGAAAGAGAGGAAGTGGAAAAGAACCAAGGCCCAAGACAAAGGCCCTGCTTCATTGGTTTCTCAGGCCTAGGGAAAAGGCAGGCAAGGAGGACGGATGTCCTTGGTATGGCAGAGGACTGGGAGATGAGAGTTGACATCGGAAGGCAACTCAAGTTTCCAGAGGAGATTGCCGACACCAGCCTCTGACCAGATATTGTGCTCTAGCAACAAGGCAGGTGGCCCTAATAGAGCTGAGGGTACCTGGAGAGCCTGGACTCTACCAGTGGAATTCAGGTGCAGGGGCTTCCTGGGACAGTCACTCTGGAGACCACTGGGGATGCTTGAGGTTAAAGGGGCAAGCCGCAAGAACCTGGTGAACAACATATCAAAGCAGGCAGAGACAACATCTAGATGGCTGAGGTTTGAGAGGAGCGAGCGGTGGCTAAACCAGGCTGGCAGGAGGGCGGGGGAACAATTTCTATGCTAGCCACCCAACATAGGGAACAGGACATAACCCCTGCCAAGTTTGGTGGCTGCGATATAGCCTATCGTTTAAAGACACAATTCTGGAAAGCACCTTATGAGGAATGGTTTTGTAATTCATGACAACGATCGGAGGAACGATGACACTGACGGTCATGGATTGACCTCCACATAGTACTAATCTGTGTATTGTAGTGGGATTATGTTTAGATGGATAGAGACAAAAATAAAAGACTAGATCTGAAAGAAGAAAATAAATCCCTAAATATAAATAATATATTTAGGGATCAGATTATTCCTTATAGTTACCAGGCATGTTGGTGTGGTGTCCATATAAAATCTTGGATTACTTACAATAGTAAGTAATACTTACAATACTTGGAGTCAGCCTTTTCTTCTCCTGATCTTTTTCTTCTTCATGTTAAATACCTGATTTCATTAATGGCTTTCTAGAGGGCTTATTGGCATTAGCTGTGATGAACACTTTTGTTTTTATCTGATGTGTGGACTTTCAAAACACATTTGCAAACTGATTTATTTTGTGACAGAGCAAAAAGACAGCTTGTGTGAATACATTTGCTGTGCAACTGAATATGATTCATTGTGGAAAGGTGGACGAACATAAAGGACTGAACTTACTGTGCATTTTCTAGAGCAGATTCATGAATGTGGGAATAAGATGACTGCTTATCTTCACCATATATTTGGGACATTCTTACATGTAATGCAAACCAACATCCCACATTCTAATTTCACTTATCCAGAGGTAATATGGATTCCAATCATTAGTATTCATGTCATGACTCAACTAGAGCTCTCACAGTTTTTTGTTGTTTTTTTTTCAACTGAAGAGGTTTCAATGGATTGGGCCTTGGAGGCTTTTTCTGGAGGCAAATGAAAAATGAAAATGTAATTAAATATGTGAAGGAGGTAGTGCATGTCTGTTGGCAGGGAGAAATGAGGGGAACATCAGGCTAGGAAAGGGGCTGAAATGGTGCTGCAATGAGGGAACTTTGGAGACACAGTAGAGTCGTTCCTCATACAATCACACTCATACAATCACACATCAACAAAGTGCTTTGTTCTGTGCCTTGTCAGAATATGGCATTCTAATCCACACAAATTATCAGTTATCAGAGCTGAACCGTAAGACCTGAATTTGTTTGTATACAGATGTTGGGAAAAAACATTTCCCTGTGGCTGCTCAGAATATTATAAGGAGGTGCAGGTCTCAGAAATCAACTTGACCAACGTGTTGATATGGTTGAATACAAAAATAAGCAAATCATAGATCACTAAGAAGTGGATTTTCCATCTGCAAGGTTGTTTGAGAGTTTACACAGCCTGTAAGTTTTAGGGAATACTTGTTTCTTAACCCCTGTACAGGTTCCAGCCTTGCATGTCACTATTTGCAACTACTCTGTCCTCAGTTGACATCACTTCTAGGAGGAGGTTAAAAAAGCATGAGACAAAGCACCATGATTCATTTTTGCTAACAATCCTCTGGAGCTCTACAAACTGACCACACACGTACAAAACTCCACCCTCCATGACCAACTCCATCCCAGTGATGATACTGATATGGAACATTTTTATGAGAATATCTTGATTAGATGTTTGGATTGTGCTCTTTATCACGTCCATGGCTCACTGGGGACACGTTATGATATCTCCAGCACTGACGTCTCTTTTCCAGTAGAGAATTATCTTTCTCTGAGAGGAGGCGGCTCACAATGAATTCATGACAGCTGTGGAATCTTTGAATTCAGACAGACTTGTGATTAATTAGGCCCTGGATCCGGTGCTGCCCTCACACCTCAAGGGAAGATTTGCTCTTTTCTTCATGGACTGGAGACTGGAGTTGATCCCCTGATAGGCTTACTTCTGGCCTCAAGGTGCCTGTCCTACATTTCAAACAGCACGTTTCTTATATTTCAATCGGACAAAATGTTGCATGGATTAGAACACCAAGTTCACATTGAATGCATGTGTCTATGCTACCAAACATCCCGCTTTACATTTATTTGATGAGAGCATTCACTCTGCCCACGTGTCTCACAAAATAAAAACAAAATGGAACTGTTTCTTAATTGTCTGTTCATTTCAGTTCCTTGATGCCATTCACTTATTTATTTTTCCAAAGCTTTATTGTGAAATAATTTGTGTGGCTTCATACCAAAGGGTTAATTACAGAGGAGTATTTTGAGTATGTTTCATGTGTCATACCACGGTGAGGCCTGTCCTGTCTTTGTCTTGTGACTTCCTGTGTTTTATTTTGAAAGAGTAACTCATGTGTCACCAGTCTGATGTTTCCCTTGATTGTTTTCAGCTGTGGCCCCACCCTCATGTGTATTTAGTGTCTGCCTCCCTTTGTCTAGTGCCAGTGTCATTGTTCATGTCACGTCCAGCCCATAGCCTGGTTTTACGCTCCTTGCCTTGGTTCCGATTTTGTGTTCCTCGTTTTTTTTTTGTTGATACATTTTGTTACTTAGAACCTGTTACTTTATCTCCAATTTAGCCTCCTTTTGGGAGTGATTTGTTTTGTTCTTAGACGTTTCATAGCCTTTAGCCTCCTTGAGAGTGATTTTTTGTTTTATTTTATCATAGCATTGTTTCATAGCCTGATTATTTTGTCCTTGGGAAGAGGCTCACTAAAATCAGAAACAATGGAGTTTGATTACCAAGTAGTTCCTCTGCGTCTGAGTCCTGCCTTGAGTCCTGACCTGACTGTCAAAAGCAAACTGTAAGTAAACAGGGAGAGACACACTCCCTCACGCACTGCACATGTACCCAGTGTGAACAGCATAAGAACCACAAAATTTTTTACATTAAGGCCTGATATGCCACGGTGCGTGTCCACAGAGCACTGATACACATTTTGCATGTGTGTACAGGACTGCAGTTTGCATTCCATCCCTGTGGCAGTGATTTCTCATCATCTCTCATGTGTATGTCCTTAAATTCTTTGAGCAATGGGTTGTACATGTTTGGGGACCAGTGGACCTTCTCACATAACCTTAAGTTACCTTGGTTATTGTCTTCTTTGTTGTCTCCTTTGAGCAAAACAAGAGTTCCACCACCAACTGGACTGGAAAGTGTTGTAATAAAAGAAGCGTGGGCAGTCAACACGGACTGTACGTGATGAAAGGGCATTCAGGTGATCATAGCAAACCAAATGCTGACAGTTTGACGCCGGCCTAAGAGACACTGACAGTGTGAAGCATTCTTGATGCTTGCCAATTTTCACATATATTAGGAAATGACAAAGTGACACTCTAAGAAAACATCCTCCATTACTGAATCACTACAGCTGCAGACCGCTGACATGGATGGCCCTTGGCAATGTCCTCTGCTACATCACAAATTGCAGGGTTACTTCACTGAATGATTTCCAACTTCATGACAGTTCAGATTAACATTTTCCACAGTTTGTATAACTGTATGTGCTCACCCAGCAGCAGAAAGAACTTAACATCCAAACTTCATTTGTTATACTGGCTATAAACCAGGCCTGATAGGGTTTCAATTCATTGCATAGAATTCATAAAAAAATTAAAACCTTTTTATATTCTATTGTTGGTAGCTGTGGGTGTCTGCAAATTGCGGTTAAAAGAGCGCAAATATGCTCTACATACAGTAGATATACACTATATACACACAGGATAAATATTTAAACATAAAGGTAGTAAAAAAACAAAATGTTACTGGTAGTAAGAAAAACAACAAATCCTAGAGCTCCCAAATTCTGAAGGCATATGTATCAATTCAAGCAAGCTATTTTTGAGCCATAATCTATCAGTTTGTGGCCAGTTTCAATTGTATGGTATTTTTTTGCCATATGAAACTGGCTATATGCACTTCCACGTCATCAGCCTCAATCCAACTTCTGTTCCAATTCTCAAGTATGTGAGCAGTGAGTACGGTTCTCAAACCCAGAAGTGTTCTCGCTCCAAACATTTTGCCAAGTATGCATCGGGTGGTGACATTAGCATACTTGGGAAGGCCATCGTATCCCAGAATGCATTTTGGTGGATCATGACGGAGCACAGAATGCACAATTGTAAGTAAATTAACCTGAATTAAAACCGTTATTGTGCCGCGGAATGCAGTTTTAAGATCATCTGCGGCAAAAAAAAAAAAAGTAATTCAGAATTCAAAAATGTGGTTTGTGTATTAAAATATGACGTATTTATAGTTTGCCAGCGATGTTTTCGGAGGTGAACAGCTCCACTGATGTGGACACTCATAGTGCTCGGCACAGAGCAGCGCTACCTCGGCCTGAAATGAAATTATCCGCTTGCTCAGACGTCTGGCGTGATCAATAGATTTGTTGTTGAAGCTTTATTCTCTTTCTAATATTAAGATATTGACATGAGCCGAACGTCAGTATGTACTTACATGTAAATGCAGATAGATATTAACGTTTGACACATGAATGTACTCCTTTTAATGATTATTCTAAATATGAGCATTTGTTGTATTAGTACTACTACTACTACCACTGCTGTTATTTTTGCACATACTATTATACCTTACATACATGTATATGTTACATATATGTATAATGTATAATACTCTACACTGTTGTAATGTACTTATTTTCAACATGGTTCTGTATATTTCAATTTAGGGACAATTGAAGAAACCCAGGCTCTCATCGAGTGGCGGGTGGCCAATGAGAGCCTATTCACTGGAAGGCGAAATGCGTCCCAGACTGGATGGGAGTGAGTAATGATTATCAGTATGTTATCTGTCTGTGAAAGTGTTTGACAAACATTTAGCCATTCAACCTATATATCTTTATAAAAAGTAGCAGTGCATGTGTGCTTATTTTGCTCAGTGTCCTTGTTGCCACTAACCTGTGCATCACTGCAAAGCAGGCTAACAGGAAGTGGAATAATCTGAAGGACAGATACAAGGTAATCTGTTGTACTTTATCTTCTCAAAGGATAATTCTTATTTTGACAGTCTGTATTTATAAGAATCCATCACAGACAAGCACTGGTCATTGTCTTCTGGTTTTACTATGCAATAGTTACATTCATTTCAGGAGCTCAGACATCCTCCCACTGGAATAGGGGTAGAAGCTGGTAGTGTGACCGCTGCCACTTGGCAGTGGTACAGTGCCATCCATGGATGCTACACTCCAGGGGCAGCATTCAATTACTCCACCCCTGGTTGTTGCAGCAAACACCACTGCCACCACGGGTGGTGTGCTGACCACACCACCTGTAACGGGTCAGGGAAGGACCCAAATACAGTACACGAAGGCAGGCAGACAGTTGGTAATGACGTTTATTTAGCACAATGTTCAGCGACAGTTCAATGAAAACCCCATGAGGAGAAGCTGGGCTCACTGGAGATCTCTGGTTGTCAGAGCTCCGTACCGTGGAAAGCAGAGGGAACTCCTTGAGCCCAAGATGACAAGCCCACACAAGGGAGATGACACAAGGGAGGTCCGGTGCGGGGGCTGTGCCGCCACTGGAACAAGCAGGCTGAATCCATTGTCGGGGGCAGAAGGCTGAGTAGATCACCGGGGCAGAGAAAGAGCAGGTAGGCTATGAAATGTGGGATAAAAGTGTAGCACTGCTGCGTCCCTCTATACACAGCTTCTGCTAAATTATGTAATGTGTTGTTAAACACCCTTAGTAACTTCTGCAGACATCAACTGTAGAACAACATCTACAGTTATCATTGGCTGACAGCTTGCTGGAAATAGTTGAGCTAGTTTATTGAAAACTAGGAAGAGACCGTGCCGGTAGTCATGATTTTTCCCCTCTCCGTTCCAGTAGGTTGGTTATCATATTCCATTAACCTATTTATTTAAGCCAGTCTGTTCTCAGCCTGACACACATGTTGTGAAAACTGTTGGGAATATTAGGACATTGAAAGGTTACCAACATGGCATCTGAGTATTTCCAAGGGACACCTCACAAGCCATCGCATTGATGGCTTGTGTGTGCTCAGTGTACAGAAAGCAGTGAAAAGGTCAGTTTGCGATTAAAAAAAAAAAACTATCTATCAGATTTGAAGGTTAACTCTGGAATTGAAAGACAACTGTAAAATAAAGGAGGGAAATATTCATGGAACTCCCAGGTCAGTTTGCCATTATATAGTTAAAGGTTAAAAAACTAAAACTACTTTATATTTAACAGTGGGAACATTGCATCCTTCACAACAAACAAATGTTGACTAGCAGTACAAAAAACGTACGAAATGTGTAACAAAAATAAAAAGTTATTTAGTTTTGCTCAGCTAGGATTAAGCAAAAATGAAAAGAGAAGCATTTAGTTGAGTTTAGTTGATCATCCCCAGTGATTCCTGCAATTTATAAGTTATACTCCATTCACAGCCACTCTCACACCAAGGGTAATCCATTTAATTAGGTCTTCTCCCAAGCCTCATTCCTTGCTAGACTGCTTCCGTGCAATGCTGCATCATACTGCTGATGCTGGTAAAGATCTGTTGCCACAGCTGCAGCCTCCACCTTTCTCTTAGTCTATGCTCAAAAGTTTGAAATGCTATTCAACGCTTAGGCTCTCTCGTATGAGGGTTTCCCGCGTTGTGCTTCCTGTATTTCCTTTTGTTGCAATAAATGGTTAATCATGGTTACAAAAGAGTTCCCTACTGAAACAACCTTCTTGTGGGAGAATTTGCTCTCATCACTCACTCATTGTCTACAGTGCTTGCCACTACTCCGCTGTGTGTCCCCTTAGCTGTCATTAATTATGTTTGAATATTGAGTAAACTTGCAACCTGCAAGAGTTGCAAGCGAGAGTCTACAGAATATAGCAGGATGTAAACCAAAAAAAGATACACAGGAGCATGAATTTCAATGTAAAACAACTGAAATCTAACTTCAATAAAACATAAATACAAAATGAAAAATCTTAAATCCAATCGAGTTAAAAATCTGGATTGTGTCTGGATTCTGAGCAAACCTGAATACTCATGTATGTTTAAGCCCCCAACAATGCCATCCTTCTTAAAGGAAAATAATAATAAGAAAACTAATAAAAATAAAACATAACTAAAAAGTCTTCGCACCACTCAGTGCTCAGGTTGTAACAAATTATAATGTAAAAACTCTATAAACTGTCAAGTAGTAGGAATAATCAATCTGCCAAAGTCACCAAATATAATATAGCTCTAATTAAAAAGAGAAATTCATTGGAGTTGTTACTTTGCATGTAGATTAGAGGATGTATTCCAACAAAAAGCTTTATCTTTGAGTGGTACTCGGAAAGAAATGCTGTATACACAAATGTGAATATCTTCCTGAGGCTTCCTGTCCAAAAAGTTCATTAATATGCTCCTTATGGAACTTTGACAAGTAGAGTACATGATTAAAATACCACATGCGCTGAATTAAGGGTGCAAAGAATGAAGGTGCAAATATATGTTATATTCATACTATGACTTTAAATGCTGATTAAGTCTGTCAGCTTCACAACTCTCTGTTTCTCAGTATAGCAGTGTTTAGATCTTGTGTCGCCGGGCAACATTTCTGCACTGCACACAGGAGGTGATTCAATTTATGTCGAGACAGATGGAGGCAATGGCAATATTGCACAAAGCAAAGTGCAATGACTGTTGGAATATGACTGAAAACACAGAAGTGGCCACAAAAAAGTTTCAGGAATTTGATGGATCAGTTTGATGGTAATGATCTGTATTTATTTTCTAGTCTTGACGAACACTCAAAGCTGCTTTACACTACAGTTTTTGCCATTTGCCACCCATTCACACCCATTCACTCAGCACATCAATGTGAACTTTCTCTTTCTTTTCTTTTTTATCACAGGACAGTAGGAAAGCTCTCGTTGGCTGGCCAATCACAACACAGTCCACATTCTGGGGGTGTGATTTTGGTCTGAAACAGCGCGGCTGACGAGAGCATCAGTGAGGAGCTATTTTGATCGGCTCGTTTGCAGCGACTAGGAGGTTTTTAATCATGAAAACAAGTTCATATATGTAAGTAGACCTCCATAACTAACATATACAGTATGTGTGATACAAGCATTCCATGTTGCCTTTAAAATAAATGTCTTAACAATTTATGACATATGTACGGAAGTACATATGTCAAATATGTGCAAATATGTGCAAATCACAACACATTAAGAGAAAGCACAACAACATTAACTTCTGCAATATAGATAGATAGATAGATAGATAGATAGATGGATGGATAGATAGATAGATAGAGCACCACCCTCTCTTGAAGACTATTTTGTCATGGTGGTCACCTGACAAAAATACTCATGCGGCCCCAACAGTAAAAGAGATGCCTGTAAAAGTGTCCACAGGACACCTCTAGACATGGACATAGGCTCTTATAGATAATTTGAAAAACCTTCCTAAAGGCCATAAAAAGCCAAGCAAAATCTAATTTCCCAGAGTGAAGTCACAATTGTGTACGAACACACCAAATCGCGGTCATGTGGCGTCTTGGGAACGTTACGGTCAGGGAACAGATAACAGTGTGGATTGTGGAGCTGTGACCGTGTGATGCACGGAGACCTGCGGTCACTTCACCAGTGATTCCCGGGGAGGCTGCTTGTCTTATCATCATTATCGGTTCATAAAGTTACTGATAAATGTGATGAACACATGAATTTGAAAGAGTTGAAGATAAACAGGTTGAGTGAAAGAATCTGGAATTATAAAACGACTTTTAACATGTTGTTATTGTTCCTAATAATATGATCATGAGTGATGGGAAGTACCGGCTCATTTGTCCCGTCTCTTTCAGTAGAAGTTAATGTCGGTGCGATTTCTCTTAATGTCGTTGTGATTTGTCTTAATTGCGTATATGATAGGAATTTTTGTTATTCACCACAATTACCCTTCCATACATATGCAGGCTACCTCTTTGGTGCTTTCTGAGCCTGAATGCAGCCCTTTCCCTGGCTGGTTAAGGCCTCAGTGAGTCGTCAAGGCAACCCATAATACTTTACCTGCCTCATATGAAGGGACACGTCGTTCATAAACAGTTCACTGACTCACTCAATGCCTCACTTCATCATTGCAAGCGACCACAAGCGTTGTCATACTGCTTTTCTTTTAAATGCCCTATAGATGTGCTGTGTGTGCGAAATGTTCCAAGTTACAGACATTTAACATTGACAAGAACATAATGTTTAGAACGTTGTCAAAGGGCCAAGGCTTTTTTATTTCCTTCATCTGATGACAAAATTCTGACTATGTATATATGTACATATATACTGTAACGAAATGTTTAATAAACACTACCTGACGGAAAAATGTCACTGATCTTGTATTTCAAAAGCAGCTCTTTTAGCGATTTCGACTGCAAAACAACATCAAAGTCGCTACTGCACACACTGGTGCCCTTAGTAAGTGCGTTTGAAGCCAAGTTTGAAGCCTATCAAGCGACTTTTTAACACCTCTTGCATTTCTCATCCAAGCAGAGTCAAACTCATCTTACAACCATTGCATGTAACCTGGATACAGATCAAAGGACAGTGAGGGCATGTGAGACAGGGTGGAAGCGACTCATTTAGCGACATATCTTTCACATTTCTACCAATTTCCATTTTACATCCAAACAACGCCAAAGTCAGCACTGCCCACACTCGTGACATTGCACACGCTTACTAAAACAATGCCATGGTGAAATAGAAGCCAAAGGCAGTCCAACCAAATGACTGAATTTTTTTTTTTGACCAGGCATTGTATGTAGTGCACTGATGTAAGTCTTGACTTGGTATCAGTCCCTTAAAGCCCAGGTTCTGCGTTTGGTTAGCATAGTCCCAAGTACCACACACCTGAATATCTCCTCAGGTCATTTGTTGAACATTGTTCTGGACGCAATTAGGTATCAACTTTGGAAATTCTCTCTGGTCTAGTTCCCAATCACCATGGCTATTTCTGCTTCACCCTCTGAGCATTGTAACAGTCCTTTTCTTCAGTCTGCAACCGACCTTGTTCTCTAACATTTGTTTCTGGGTGCCCAACACGTCACCTGCCAGATACTGTGAACAGTCTACCTCCCTGAATCTTCCTCACCCTTCCAGGCTTTAGCATCCTATTAAAGTGTGTCTCTCTGTTTTCCTTTTGCTGACTGTTCAGGCTGCAGTTTGCACCAGGAGCTTGTTGTCTGGTGCATAACACCCTGTAGGCCTTCAAGAGAGGGGACTGTGTGATCTGGTCCTTGTCTCCACAGTCAGAAACTGTGGGCACTTGAGGAGACACCCTGCTGTGGGAGGATGCCCTGCTGAGGGAATGGGACCCGGGGGATGATACCAATTCCTTGCTGGCATGAGGAGGAAAAAAATGTCTCTCAACTGAAGAGCAGGATTTGATCTTTCTGTCTGTCTTTTTTAGAGGAGCCTTTCTCAATTGGGCAGCTGTTCTGTTGGGAAAGAAGCCTTCAAACACCATAAAGTTATTGGCCTGTGGAATACGTCTTGTCAAGCCGTAATGTTTTGTCAGGAATGACTGGAATTGGTGTGTGGGTCTGTCATAAGCCAACAGCACTGGATCCAACTTATTGTGCTTCAACATAGAATCAAAGAGCTCTAATCCATAGCCTTGCCGCTGGAACTTCTCCACTACATAGAAATCCAAAGCACACAGTGGCTCTGCTTCTATGTACACACCCATTTTGTCAAAGAGAAATAATTTCTTGTAGCCGACCTTGAGGAATCCCAGAATGACACCATGTCCATTGTTCTCTCTTTCATTTAGAATGTAGATCTGATTCTTCTGATACTGCAGTTTGGAAGCACTTGTTACGGGTGCTCTGAGTTTTTGGGCTGTTGCCGAGGCTCTTCCAAGTTCATCTATGACTGTGCCTATGTGGGCCAAAATGTCTGATTCAGGACTTTCTGAAAAAACAGTTTGGTCCACAATGGTGATCCTGTCAGTGAATATGTGGTTTGTATCAAAAGAAAACTCCATAATACTACTCAGTCAGATTATGTTAATATGCATCTAGTGGGTTCTTAGTTAATTGTTTTCCTTGGTGTTTTACTGCACTTAATATTGGTGTATTGCCCTTTTCTTGTTTTCTTTGGTGTATTGCCCTTTTCTTGTTTTCTTTGTACACCTAGGTAGTGATAAACAGAAGATGAAAACTTGAAGAAAACATGACATCAGATGAGGATCAATCAATCAAAGGCATCAAAGCTGTGCAGAGGGACTGAAATGAGCGGAGAACTATTCTGTGCAGGGCAGCATTGCATCCGTTGGTGTACAGCCTGACATACATTTTAGAAGAAGAGACTGACAGGGAGGGTGGTGGGAATGGGCAGGGTAGAAAGTGGATGTTCAACTTTCTTAGTGTGATTAATAGAAAGAATATGGCAGACTGGGTAGTGCAGGGGTTTTATGTATCCAGAAAATGACAGCTTTGCAATATTATTTTATGTGGTCAATTTGAAAGAGAATGGCATTGTTTTTTGAACTGGATGAGCTGGAACTTTAACATTTTGTTAAATGAATTTCAAATATTGAGCAGAATCACCTTGCCATTAAGGGCCACACGGTGGTGTAGTGGTTAGCACTCTCGCCTTGCAGAGAGAAGACCCGGGTTCGAGCCCTGGTTGGAACAAGGGCCTTTCTGCATGGAGTTTGCATGTTCTCCCCGTGTGTGCGTGGGTTCTCTCCGGGTTCTACGGCTTCCTCCCACAGTCCACAAACATGCAATGTGGGGAATAGGTAAATTGGACACTCTAAATTGACCGTAGGAGTGAGTGTGAGAGTGAATGGTTGTTTGTCTCTAGCTCTGTGTGTGTGGCCCTGCGATGGACTGGCGAACTGTCCACGGTGTACCCCGCCTATCGCCCGATGTAGCTGAGATTGGCACAGCACCCCCCGCGACCCTCTGGTGGAGGATAAATCGGTTAGATGATGACTGACTGACCTTGCCATTAAGACAGTTTTAGCATTCCATCATGTAACTCTTCTACCTGTTTTACCTCTTAGAAATCAAGTTTGCCAGAAAGTGTAATTATCAGAAGAGGAAGAAGACAGGATAGGGGATGAGAAGAAAGGCAGAGTAGGGAAAAACATATCAAAAGGAAGAAAGAAAGAGGTAGTAATGCAATGGTTGTGGTAATCGTGTTTTACTGCAGTTGGCATCTGTAATTTGAAGTTTTACAGCAGTAGACAAGAGTAATGTTGCATTGCTGCCTCCTTTATCTTCTAAGGATTTCCAGCAAGCTGCTGAGAGGTGCAATGCTGCCCTCCACAATTCAGTTTGAATTTCTTCATCACAGTGCTTACTCTTCATTCCTTGACCAACCTTTCAAGTCTTCTTACCAATCCAACCATCTTTTCTCCCATTCTGCACAAATCTGTGCTCTTTCTTGAAGCTGTGGTATGAATGATTTGAACTGGCTAGAGTAAAATGTATGTTTGGAATGTGATGAAAAAAATGAGAGGAAAACAAAACACAGAAAGGTTTTATCTTTTTATCGTTACTACTATCACTATACTGTCTAATATTACTACACTATACTATACTATAATGTAATCTAAAAAGGTCTGCAGTCTGACCCTGCCATGTGGTCCCATCAGGCGAAAGGCAATCACATTGCCGTTTCAAACTCTACCATTGAAGGGAGCATGATTAGACAGACTGAGACGGAATTGTCCAGGGCTACCTAGTGAGGATCTGGAGGTTGAAGGCAGTACATCACAAGATAAAGTAGCTGTAATGAACCTCTGGGGGTTTTCCCACTGCCCTAATCCAGCACCTGTCTGATACCTCATTTTAGGTTGATTACTCCACTGCAGCAGCTAATTCCTCCATGGAGCCCAGCCCCCTCTGTCTGAACACAGGCATCACTTCTTCCCCATGATGGACATGTAATACATCTGTTGTAATGGTGGAGGAAGCAAAACTAGCCAGGCTTGATTGATTCATTCCTCACTCTAAAATTGAGTATTATGTCAGGCGGCAATTTTTCAAAGTGTGGTCTGCGAGGTGACAAGCTAAATTTTAAAATTTAAAATTTAAAATGTCACTGTTTCTCAAACTGCCTGTAACATATATATACATATATATATGTGTGTGTTTTAGGAGGTTGTAATTTGTAAAGTGTTGTGTTCTGTGCAGGATGTTGGGTTGAGTACATATATTATTATTGTTATTTTGTGCTGCTGTTTAGAGTTTTCTGAGCAAATACAGGAGTTTCTCTCTTCCTCAGGTCCTCTCCTACACCTCCACGGAGGGCTTCACTCTGCTTGGCAGTGTCTTAGTTTGCCAAATTCTTCAGAGGTGATGGAAATCTGGCAAAACTTGCACCATTGTTTTCCATTTCCCTGGAAGATGGACCTGTAACTGTGAACCACCCACAGCCTTGTGTTCATGCCATCTTCATTAATACTAATATTGATATTAATTTGATACCAGTTGATGTTCCTGTTATTATGACCATCTGCCAGGACAGTGGGAAAGCTCTCGTTGGCTGGCCAATCACAACACAGTCCACGTTCTGGGGGTGTGATTTTGGTCTGAAACAGCGCAGCTGACAAGAGCGTCAGTAAGGAGATAGTTTGATCGCTTTTAGCTCTTTGGTAGAATAAAATAGTTGATGTTGCTGTATCCATAGACTGTGGATTCAGAAAGGCCTGAGATCTATTATTTCTTGAACATAACAATGTGATCATGAGGTATTTGCTAAAAAAGACTGATGCTGTCTTACACCAACCTTAGAGGGCAATAAATTGTAACAATGTGCTGTAACCTCTGGGGTTGTTTTTTTTTTTTTTTATGTGAGGACAGTTTCCACTGATAGACTATACTCCTCTTTGTTGAGGAATATTTACTATCAAGGTTTTGGAGAACAGTGAAGAAGTCCCTGAAGTCTGATGTTTTCAATATACTTGGCCAAGAAGAGCAGAGGCAGGCACATACACAGCCTGATGTTGATGCTACCTCCAATTCTGACGATCAGTCCTCAAGATGACACATATAATCATTGTATGACCTTTAACATATTTCATTAGAATCAGAAAGACATAAACTCTCTGGAATAATCTGCTATCATTACATCATTACTTGTATTTTGGTTTACACCAGGTTCTGATTAGCTGCTCCTTTGGCAAATAATTAACAAAATACTTCTCTCTTTCAACAGCAGCAATGGCTCTATATTTATAATGAATAATATTGCTAAAACGCTAAAGACTGACTAACAGTTAAGAACTTCCCTCACAACCTTAAATGTCCTAAGTGATTGTTACTGTTTTCAGTCCACTAAGTTCACAAGGTTTCATGGAATATTCATTTTCAAAATGTGGGACGTAACATTGTCTGCATATTATTTGTCATGACAGCTGGGGTCAAATATTGGTATTTGGGAATAAAGGTGGAGCAAAACTATTCATGCTTTTAGAAGGACAATTATGATGCAAAACAGCATGTGCAGCATTAAGATCTAAAATGTCAAAGCTGTCATAATGTCATGCTACACAAGCTTATCTCTCAGCCAAATGCCACACAGAGACCTTGCATGCAGATACAAAGAATCAACAGCCAAATGTTATTATCTTCCTCATGACCTAACGGTGAGTAGATACTGCCTAAAAGGACAAATATGGAAATGTGTGTGGTGTGCTTCTGTAGACGATTGTCTGAGCAGAGGGTGTCGCCTCTGTCTGAATGTCCCCTGAGAGGATAACTGCATTCACACTCAACACTGCGTTATTCACACCACAGGATTATATTTGTGCAATGTGTCGTTGTGATTTGCACTTCTCAGCCACCGTACTTTTCACTTCAGCAGTCCAGTTTCTTCAGTTTGCAGGTGTGGTTTTAAGATGGTTTTAAGCCATCTGTAGTCTTTTTTTAACTCAACTTTACTCACATGACTCTCAAGACTCATGACTCAAGGTCCATCTTCTCATGTGTGCTCACCATCTGCCTGCAAGTCTGTTTTCCAGTCCACTGCCTGCTGTTGTGTGTGAACTTGAATTTATCTCCAAACCTTAATCTCAAATATTTTTTTATAAACCTCCCTGTTACAACCCTTGGATCATCCAAACACTTTTTGTTGGACTTTTTATAAATCAGTATTCTTTCTTTCAGTATTCAGTTTTTTTCATGTGTTCCTGATCCGCTCCCTGTGTTTCTGCTCCTTGAAGTTTTTTTTTTGGTTTCACTCTGTGCCTTTTTGTTAGTTTATTTTATTAAAGACTAATTTGTACATTTTTGTTCATTTTTGGGTGCTCCAATTCTTAGTTCACTCGATCAGTTAATCAACTGAACTCAGCTGACAGATCTAGCTAATGTGGAAAAGAGTTTGTAATTTTGGTTTAATAGCACAAACTGCAGCACATACTATACATGCATACATGACATAATGCATTTCCAGACAAAATAATAGTTGGTCTTTTATTTCGCATTTCAGTATGAAATGCACATGTTTTGTCTATTTTCATAGACATTTCCCTTGCGTTGTGATTCATTGGCCCACACATTTTACTCCGTCTCCTTCTACCTTTCCTAAACACTCTCCACTTCTTCTTCTGACAAAACACCCAAGATGAACTGAATTTACATGAAATGTGATTACAGACAGACACAAACACTTACTATAAACCTAACTGTTGTGCTAATTGGGAAGAGTGCTAACTATGCTACATAGCAAATGCTTAATACCAGATAGCCCCAATTTCCAACTTTCGCCAACTTTCAGCCACGCCCGCTCCATCTTGGCTCTTTTTCCCTTTGTTGCAATAATAAACATTTCATTATTTAATACTTTTGTTCCTTTATATTTTCACCATTACAAATACATTTCAATGTCTTAATTTAGAAAATCTTCATAAAGTTAGACTAAAAAAAAAAGTTTTTATTTAGAGCCAAAAGAGAGCGCCACAGGTTTCGCTGATGATTCATGGTGTAATAATCAACTGATTCAGGACTTGTCTAACGTGATACAACTGTTATATATCTGCTCCTGTCTCAACCTCACCTCCCATCTCTCCCCTTCCTCTCCTCTGTCCCCCATTTTTCTTTTCCAGTCGAGGCAGATGCTGCACATCTTTGAGTGTGGTTCTGTTAAAAGGGAGGTTTTTTCTCTCCCCACTGATGTCTAGTGCTTGAACTGTTGGGTTTCTCTTCTCTCTATAATATTATAAAGGTTTCTGCCTTACAGTGCCGTGAGATAATGTATCTTATGATTGTGCTATACAAATAAAATGTTATTAAATTGAATAAAGCAAATAAACAGTATTCAAATATAATTTTTCATTAATTCTTCATTCAAATATTTCAATTCAACCAAATGGAGCAAAGTCATTCACTTGGCGCCTCCCAGCCTGACCAACAAGAAATGTGTGTCTACTTACACCTGTGCATTGCCTTTGTATGTAATCTTGACACATGGAAAATGTGCGCCACATCTGGTGTGAACGCAGCATTACACTAATAACTTTTAGTAATTGTATGCCTTTATATCATACAATTCTCGCATTAACCTAGTTCTAGTTGAAGACCTTGTGATGCCTGCTGGGTTAAATAATGATGACTGTTTGTGAAAAAATTGAAGAGTCCTGTGAAATGTTTGTGGTGTTCTTTTTAGAAAAATCTGCAAAGCACACAAGCACACATTCAACTCAATTCAATTACATATTATTTGTATAGCACTGATTCATAACACACATTTTCTCAAGGCACTTGTTACATGGTCAATACCTTGCAATGAATGCAGAGAAACCCAACAGGAACACAATGAGCAAGCACTCGGCAACAGTGGAGAGAAAAAAAACCTCCCTTTTAACAGGAAGAAGTCTCTAACAGAACCAGACTTGGGGTTTTTGAACATCTGCTTCAAAAGGACAAACACAGGAACACACATCTAAACAAAAAAATAGAGTGAAGACACAAGAAGTAATACACAAAATTTTGACCCAAGCATGTGCAGATTTCCGAGGAAGTTCTGTAATGTTTCAGGACAGTTCTTCATTGTTGCACAGAACATCCAGCATTGTCTTTTTCTTGTCATCCTCTTTCCATGTTCCATTTCAACCATAATTGTATCTCAGGCAGTAGAGTGAGCAACTTTTACCCTGTGCATAGAGGCCAAACACAATCAATAGAAGTCATTTCCAACCAAGACCTGTAATCAAACTTCAGATAAAGCTTTTTGCAGTTTCTACATTTGACAAATATTTGAGTGTAAAGCATTTAAAGCAGCATCTGTAAACAGTCACGACCTCACTCTGCACAGAGAGGACCCATTTACTCTCCTCCTGGGTTTCCTTAGCCACTCAGCTTGTTAACAAATCCTCAATGTGACAGGGAGAAGCAGCCGACTGCTCTTTCTAAACGCCTTTAAACTCTGACCCACATTCATTAACATTGCTGTTATTGCATGTATCTGTGTACGTTGGTTAGCTATAAACACAACCCATATATATATATATATATATATATATATATATATATATAAGCTAAGCAGGAAGAAATAATACAATGCAAAAACCCTTATTAGAAATAATCAAAATATTCTTAAATTTACATTTTTTAATGGGGTAAGCTAATTTTGCTTTGCTAGAATTCTTGAGTAGGTTCTATACGTTCTAGTTTTATCATCCATACAGTACAGGATTAACATGGATGATTTGATGATTTGTAGGTCTACTTTAAAAGGTATACTGCAAATCAATGTGAAGAAAAACACAACAAAACTATGGATAAAATGTTCAACTTCTTGACTTGACTAACAATAACAGGTTTGTTGAATTCTGTAAACCTGTGTAATCCCTCTGGGAAAAACACAACATTATTTTTCCCAGGGGGCCATATGAGAAACAGAACTAAAATATATTATCAATGTATTATTATTTTTATTTTATTATTAATAATATAAAATGTATCTCTTTATAAAAAAAAAAAAAAATCAGTACAGTTTTAAACAGAAATTGGATACAGATTATAGCCTGGGGCCATGGTCGTGGTCATAATAAATGAAGAATTACTGAATGATATGTGTAATAATACATCCTTTTTCCCAACCCAGCAAAAATGTCCATCATTTAATTGTTTTTAAAGCAGAGACATAGTTATAGATATATAGATATGCATTTATTAGAGAGCAGCTGTAACTGGAGATTTAATTAAAATTCAGCATTCACCCTCTGCTGAGGTACCTTTGCTACTTAATCTAAATTAGACCATAGACCTGGCTAATTTAAAATGCTAAAGTGTGCTGATATCGTTGTTTTGCCCTCCACACACAGAGTCTTTAGCCCAGGGAGGACATGTGCAATGTGTATAGCCATGTTTTCACTAAGAGCTATGTATGAAGGTACATTTTTAAAGCTGCAGTGTGTTACTTGTGTTACACACTTGTGTTTTTTTTTCCTTTTTTGTTGATTATTCTGCCTCTGTCTGGTCTTTCACAACAGAAATGATTTAATGTCATTTGTATACTACATCCTTTGTCTGAAATCAGGCTTTGTCAAGCAGTACTATCAGACCTGACTGTGGCAGCGCAGGTGTAGGTGGGGACAAGAAGCAATGAAACAATGTTTGATGTTTGCAGACCTCAGCCCAGTCAAATATTTCAAGGTAATTTTGACCCAATCTCCTGATAATATATGACCCTAGTCCATGCATTACCTATGTTTGACTGCAGTGGAAACACAAGCAAAACAATTGTCTACAGGAACCTTTCAATATTGAAAGTATAGTTTAATTGCAAATTATGCTTTGGTAGAACGGAGAGTCAGAGCAGTAGAAGAGTCTGTATAGGAGATTTATTGTCTCAACAGATAAGATAAGATTTGAGGAGATAAGATAAGATAGTTCTTTATTATTCCAGTAATGGGGAAATTTACATTGTCACAGCAGTAAAGATAAAGGTGATAAATAATGAACATTCCTTTTTTACATCGGTGAATGCACAGTGTAGAAAAACATGAACAATAGGACTACAAAAAGGTACACAATAGAATGCACATTATAGATATTAAGTTACCCAAATATATCCAGTATGGGCTTGATATTTATAGTATGAACAGGATTGAACATGAACAATTGTACAGTACATTGCATGTGGGATGAGTAACATGTCACATGTGGTCTACTGAGAGCAGTGCTGTGATGGTGTCCTACTGGGGTGGGAGAGATTGTCCAATCCGAGACGATAGATTAGCAATCATTCTCCTCTCCTCTCCCATGACCTCCACTGTGTCAAGGGGGCATCCTGAACAGAGCTGGATTTTTTATATACTGTCACATATACAGTTATATCGCATTATTAAAACTATGTCACTTCATCAGACACTCACAGTGTATGCATCTCTGTGGGATTTGCATCAATTTGTATTTTTTCATCAACTTTGTGTGTAATATCTCATTGCACAACATGTTCCTATTGCTTTGGTTTTAATGGACCCTTTAACACACACACATTTGAACAGTACAAAACATATTAAATATTATTTAAAATAACATTTGGTTGAGTTTTTGTCTCAATGTGTAAAAACAGGCCTAAAAGATATACTGGCATTTTCCAACTCTCTCCTCTCTTGTGAGAAAGACACTTATTATTGCGAAATTAGCGTAATACCCTATGGCTGCAATGACCCAAAACACATGCAGGAGGAGAAATGAGCTGCATATTCACAAACGCTGCAGATTCAAAAACACAAACTAATACAAAAACACATGCAGTGAGAAGGGTGAGAAGGAGAGAAGGGTGGACACACCATGGCACCCCACAAGCACCACCGGAGCGAAAGACTGGACCCACCCCCACCCTACTAGGAGGTAGGGTTCCGGTGAGCACAGCCCCCCCTACGAGGCAGGGCCCGTATCCAGGCCACCACGGCATCTCCCACGACAATGATCTCCAGATCCCGGCCCCAACCAAAGCCCAGGGGCAGTCCTGACCAGGCCCCACCTCCCATCCCGAGGACCCCCAAAGCAAGGTCTCTCCATGATGTTGTCTATGTACAGTGCCTTGAGATAATGTATGTTATGATTTGGCGCTATACAAATGAAATTGAATTGAATTGAATTAAATGTCCTACATGTGTTTTGGGTCGTTGCAGTGTGTTTGCCCCTCTCGGCCGACAAAAAAGACAATGGAAGCGTACTCAAAAACGGAAGCGCTCAGGTCTTTGGGAGCGCTCGTTTTCATGCAGCTCTATAACCAACCTTTACGATGCTCAGGGACTACTTAATTCTTACTTAATTAAAAGACCTTTATAAAGAGTGTATCCGACTGCAATCAAGCTATCTGACACTCGTTTCTCTGTAGTCAAACTACCTGACACTAAATTTTAATGCCTAAATTACAAAGGGATTTACAGTAAAAAGCCTGCAGCCAAGCTGTTTTTTAAGGACATCGTCTGGTTTTCAAAATAAAATAACTCACATCACCGTATTTACATGTTTGAAAGCATATCTCCTCGAATTAACACAAGCAAGTCCCAAAACACACACAAAAAAATGTGCACCTGCAGCTCGTTGCTCCTCCTGCATGTGTTTTCGGTCGTTGCAGTGTTTGCCCCTGTCGGCCACCGTAATAACCACACTTTGAAGTGCAACTTCTCAGCTTTCAGAAACCGCTGGAATTTGTCCAACAGCACAAACCACCACATAATTGCAGTAATGCAAAGTGCGCTTGCGCAAATGTGTCGTCTGCAATACACTCGGTGTAAAGGGTTAAAGGTCCAGTGTGTTAAGCTGCCACTAGGCGTGAGCAGAACCACAAACACAGACACAAAAACTTAGTGGAAAGTAAAATCAAAAAATCTTCATTTTTCAGGTGTGCCATCATGCAAGACCACCATAGTTCCCCAACATGTTTCAGAAAGGGAGGGGTTAGCGGAGGAGTCACCCATCTGTTGCAGTCCGCAGTCTCATCCATTAGATATTCTTACGCACTGGTTCTTTAACAGATACTGTAGATATCCACTGTAAATGTGGTAAAATGCAGTGGGTTGACAGACAAGTCAACACAGGCCAAGTGTATTCCTGTCATGGAAAGCAGGTTTGGGAAAATATTATGATAATGTAGGAGAAGCAAAAAATATGACACCTCACTATAAACTGCAAGTTGGATGTGGAAATCATCACTCAGCTCTTCCTATCTTTTGCCGACAGCAGTGACAGGTCCATTTGTGCTGCAGCACATCTGAGATTACACTCTGAGTACATTAGATGACAAGTCCTCCTTTTTGATTTGGCTCTAATTCACATGGTTTTATGAATGAAATCTCTATTAGTGGAAATAATATCATATTTTTGTTTGATTGCTAAATCCAGAGAAAACAATGAAAAATGGTGTTCTGCCCTCAGTAGCTTACACAAAAGCATTCACTGAATGTTAACTGTATTATTCATTTGACAAGAAAACATTTCTGGGACAGCAGTGATAAGAATAAGCTTGTCTTTTCTTCAAATTTCCTCATAAATCCACAGATCAGTGTCTCACCCTTCACTTTCATCTGCTGCTGGGTTAACATCCTCAACCATTATAATTACACTGTAAAGTTATCGCTCAAAGTGATGCATGTAATCATCCAATCAACCTCTGTATTGTTTTTTAACCTTTTGCACACTAATTGGTGATATTAAATTTGCCCTTCACATTGAAACCATCCTTATTGCACACCAGTAGTAAACACACTCAAGTTAGGCACAGGAGCAGTGGGCAGCACAGGGGGGATTGGGTGCCTTGCTCAGGGGTACCCCAGCTCATGGCCTGTTGAACCAGCGACCTTCCAGTTACAAGCCCAATAAATCTTATCTATTAAAATGAATGATGACTTATTTCTGTCAAACCATGTTTTCATTATTTTAATTTCTGTAGTGATTTGATATAATGGTGCCTCCAGCACTGAAAATATTAGTACCATCAGCAAACAACACCACTGACATCATTAATATATAATAAAAATAGATTTGGCCCTAGCACTGACCCCTGTGGGACACCACAAACAATGCCCAAACATGTTGAACAGGCATCACCACAATTAACAAACTGTCTCTTCTGTAAATAACCTTTGACCCGCTCTAACAGCATATCACATTTCCATTTGTTTTTAATAATAGCCCATGGTTAATTGTGTCACAACCTTTTTAAATATCAATAAATATTCCAACTGCATATTTGTTTTGCTCAGTTGTGTTGACATGCAGTTTGGATACACAGAAACCAAAGGCATTTCTTTTGCTATCCTAGCTAATTCAGATAAAGGTCCCAGTATCTTTGAAATGAAAACTCTTTGTCCAGTTTTGAATTGACAGAACATTTGTTTTGTTTTTTTGTTTGTTTTATGTAAAGCACATTGGCTCAGCTCCTGCTGTTATAAATGTGATATAGATTTGACTTGACTAAAATTGTTGCCAACCTATACAAATGACCTTAACATAGAAACTCAAGTAACAGTTGTGGAACTGTTGAACCTTTAATACCAGACTGCCTTTAAATGAGAGGAATGGAAATGCAAAAGCAACATACCACAAAAGACAGAAAGACACATTTTTTCTCCACTGTTGCACATTTTACATTTTATGTTTACATATGTTTATAATATCTGTTTGTATTGCCACTATGTTGAAACAATTTTCCCTTGGGGGTGAGTATTTCTATTCTATTCTGTTTTATTCTATTGTGAAATTAAAGCTGCAGTGCTAATGTTTGGCGACTTTTGTTGTTGCCATTGTTGTTATAGGTTTTGCCTGTTTGCTGTTTGTGAAAGAAACAATGTGACATTATTTGTTTGCCGAGTCCTTCATCTGAAAACAAACTTTCAGACCTGACTGACGTCGTCGTATAACTTTTTTAAAACAATGTTGCTGCTGCCTTCGTCTCTTGACATAAAACAAATCACTTCCTGTGTGCAGCATGGAAATGTCGCTTAGCAACTCAAGAATCCAAAGCTGAGCCCTAATTAGGAATGTGCAAAATATCATTCTTAGATACTAATGATACTGAACAAATGTGAAGTATTACTCCACTTCACAGATTTGAGAAAATCATGAAATTAATGAATGAAAATCATTAATTGCTATCTGTCTGTCGCTAGCTTAGTACTACATTATGTCAATTAAATAGAAAATATCTGAGTGCTTGTTGTTTGAAGAATGGGGAAAACCCCTTTCCCCCAGAGTATCTCTTGAAAAATATAGCAGGAAAAATCCACTGACTGCGTGCAAAAGCCTTTTTTTACAGCCGAGGAGGGAAGTAGCTGTGACAGATGGAGATCATGGCAGTGAGTGGGCACAGGTGATTTACTTTATTTAAACACACAGAGCATGATGATTTATTAGGTATTGTTAACACACACACACACACACACACACAAAAAAGAAGAAAACATGTTCAATCTTGCAGATTTGACAGCTCGTTAAACAGTGAGAGGAGACCATCCGCTGAGAGCAGGAAATGATGGAGCGTCGGACAAAGCTGTTAATTCACCAGATTCATACAAACCAGTGACCTGACACTTTTTTCTTTGGTCACATAATACATACATATAAAAGCCAACCAGGTTTAACCAAAGTTTAAAGGCGACATAGAATGCTTGTATCACACATATGTTAGTTATGGAGGTCTACTTACATATATTAAATTGTTTTCATGATTAAAACCTCCTAATCGCTGCAAACGAGCCGATCAAAATATCTCCTCACTGACGCTCTCGTCAGCCGCGCTGTTTCAGACCAAAACCACACCCCCAGAACGTGGACTGTGTTGTGATTGGCCAGCCAACAAGAGCTTTCCTACTGTCCTGTGATTGGCCAGGTACCTGAAAGTGACGTAATAGATAGGCCAGCTCTCGGATGCACAGCTCCCCCTCTGGCACGGTGGATGCTCTGCATCTCAGCAGCTACAACGAGAGTAGTTCTTCTTCTTCTGCAGTTGAATGTACGCAACCGGATGTGCCCGGACTAGTGCCCGCACCGGGAGACGCTGCGGTGGTGAGAGGAGTGGTGAGGATTTCTGATGACGACATCAAATTAAGGAAGTGCCGATCCGCTTCGCAGAGCCCAGGAAAACAATACAACACTATTTTCTCAGCAGTGGCTGAACTGTTGTTCTGAAACTTTAGGGTTTCAAAAACAAGGTAATGACGCGATACACACACAAACACAGCGTTAATTGGAGCTTCCGGTCTATGTGGCCTTTAAAGTTAAGTCAGTTTTATTTATATAGCACAACATAACAATCACAATTTGCCTCAAAGGGCTTTACAGTCTGTAAAGAAAGTGACACATTGAGTGAGGAAAAAACCCACAAAAACCCTTGTACAGAGGAAAAATGGGGACAGACGTGCACAGAAAACAAGTTGAGCTGATTACAAACAAATATCAAATTTACAAAGAGATGGAAGAGAAGATAGAGACCAGAAGAATCTCTAAAATTGAATGGCATTAACAATTATCATTGTCACTATTGTCTTCATCATTTCATCCAGGGTGTGACATGCAGCTTTTCCCAATGCCATTTCAGATTAATTTCAACTCCTCATGTGACCCTCAGAATGATGAAGGACAGATGAGGAAAATATTCATGTTAGCAGTAATGAGTAGCTATATAATATATAGTAATAGACCCCTCTACAGACCTGTCTCTCCTCTTCCATTTCTTTCCAAAACTCTGAAATGTGCTATCTTCAATCAACTCTCTTCCTACCTTCACCGGAACAACCTCCTTGATCCTCATCAGTCTGGTTTTCAGGCAGGTCACTCGACCGAAACTGCACTTCTTGCTGTCACTGAGCAACTCCACACCGCCAGGTATGCCTCTCTCTCCTCTGTGCTCATCCTCTTGGATCTTTCTGCAGCGTTTGACACCGTTAACCACCAGATCCTTACTTCCTCCCTTCAAGAACTAGGTGTCTCAGACTCTTCACTTGCCCTTCTCTCCTCCTATCTTCAAAACCAAACATACAGAGTAACCTGGAGAGGATCTGTGTCGGAACCTCGTCCTCTAACTACAGGGGTCCCTCAGGGTTCTGTCCTGGGCCCTCTCCTCTTCTCATACGACGTCTGCAGCTCATCCGGAATGCAGCAGCTCGACTGGTCTTCAACTTAACAAAGTTATCTCATACTACACCGCTGGTCCGCTCTCTTCACTGGCTTCCTGTAGCTGCTCGCATCGGCTTCAAGACTCTAGTGCTTGTGTTCTATGCTACAAGTGGATCCGGTCCAGCCTACATCCAGGGCATGATCAAAACCTACACCCCAGCCCCCTCACTCTGTTCTGCTTTGGCACACCGGCTTGCTGCCCCCTCACTGAGAGGATCGCAGAGGCATCCGCCAAACTCTCGACTATTCGCTGTCCTGGCTCCCAAATGTTGGAACGAGCTCCCCATCGACATCCGGACAGCAGAAAGCCTCCACATCTTTTGGCACCGACTAAAAACACATCTCTTTCGACTCTACCTCGTCTAAGACAACGACAAAAAAAAAGAAAAAGACATGTAATGTAATGTAATAATAATAGTTATATACATGTCAAAGAAGAACACAGAGAGAGAGAGAGGGGAAGAGCACAAACTCAGGGGAGGGAGAGAAAACAAAGTTAATGTCATGATTAAGTGCGAGTGCTGAAAAGAGGAGGAAGAAGGATAGCGAGAGATAGACAAAGACAGGCAGATAAAGTCCTTTTTTCATGGTCCTCCTTAGTGTAAGTATCGGCGATAAAACACGCAATGTTGAATTCCCTGCACTTCACCGCGAATGTTACCACCCACCAACAACTTTACTTCGAGAGCTCCACCTTAGCTCCACGTTGTCCCTACAAAATGCAAGAGTGCAGGCGAGGGAGGAAAAGCAGTATCATGTCAACGCGGAGGGACAAGTGAGCTGTTTGTGGCTGCACAGCGGATCACACTGTTTTACACAAACTTCCAGCCTCAGGGGACGTGCGTGTCCAGTGGGTACATTTTATGTATGAAGCTGATGTGCCGGATAAAGTCAGCAAACGTGTGTTTGTGTGTTCGCACCACTTCGCGTCGGACTGCTTTGTGAACCTTGGTCAGTACAATTCTGGACTGAGCAGAAGATTGAAGCTGAAAAAGGGGATCAGTACCAACTCTCCGTGGAGAGAACGCAGTGGAGCAAAGTGTAAGTACTCTTTGGGAAACGTATGCTTTGTTTGTCATTGTTCGTGTAACGCTAGCACATGCTAACTGCTATCAGCTAACGTAGCACCAGAGACCTGACGTGCTTGCTCTTGCCTGCTGCTATTTTATTAGAGACTCATTGAAAGTTTATGCCGTGCCAGTGCAGGAGGTTGACTTGGTGACTGTGGTGTGTTGTTGTGGCCGGGGAAATACGCTCTACGTTCGTATACTTTTCAAGTTTCATGTTTGTGTGCTGCGCTTCTTGCACGAGCAGACACGTAGCCTCCGAGCTAACAAACAGTAGGGACGAACCATGTTACTTTATGAGGTAGCTGGTCGGCACAAAAGATACAAACATTGTGAGACTGTATTTTCTTTTAATGCATTGTTTGACTACTTTCTTATTATAATTTCATATTAAGTTGGTCAATCTCTGCATTGTTTGTCGCCAAATTAGGGGAAGGCATGCATTACATATCGCTGCTCTTTGCGTTCAGGCTAGCACACATGTGTCAAACTGGTGGCCCGGGGGCCACATGTGGCCCTCCAGTCGATTACATGCGGCCCGCCCACCACTGTGCAAGGTGATGGAATAGAGACAGAATATTTGTATTACTATAATTTGTATTATAGTAATACAACATTTGGTTGTAATCATTGCTTTGTTAAATGTATTACACTCAACATGAAATTACATATATATAAGCTGTTTTAATCACAATTATCCTCGTCATTATTTGCTAAATTTTCAATTGAATTCTCCATTTTTGTGCATCATAAATATGTTTTTATTGTGAATCATTTTGTACCAAAACAAGCACTTTTACTCTGCAATAATGTCTAATATCATAATAAATATCTTATATTGCCCACCGGCTACTAAATAGTTGTTTTTTCCACTTTGTTTCCTCTATAGTCTTCTGTTCCTGTTCATAAGACTCCCACTTACATTGTGTATGAGGACTGCCTACTGGAGCTGTTTCAGGTGTGCCCTGTGTGTAAGCGGAACTGAGACGTGCGGTCAAAAAGGCTAGGCACGTTCCTCTCTGTGGAACAGCAGTGTCTGCATTGTGAGTTCTCCAGAAAGTGGAACAGCCAGCCACTTGTTGGTAGCACTCCTGCTGGGAACCTGCAGCTGTCCACTGCAGTGTATACCACTGGTGCGTCTTTCTTCAAGATTGAGAAGGTATTACATTTGGACATATTTAGGAATAAACGTAACGGAATACAGCATATGTTGTTGTCAATTTAAAGTGTGGGTGCCTGTCCTGTCTGTTTCTCTCTACCACAGGTTTTCCGGGCAATGCAGTTGAAGATGTTTAAATATGACTCATTTAGACGGCATGCTCGGATGTACATAGAGCCAGCGATTGTGCACAAGTGGAAGACGACACAGACTGCTATTTTGCAGCAGCTCAGTGAGCAGCAGAATGTCGTCCTGGGCTGTGACTTGAGGGCAGACTCTCCCGGTATGTAATACAATCTCATTTATATATGTATTCACAAGTGTCCTTGAAAACACTAACCAAACACACAATGTTAAATCGAATGCAAGGTCTATATTTACTTTGCTTTTCAAGGACATATTGCCAAGTATGGTAGCTATACCATGATGGACCTGAGGACCAACACTGTTATTGATTTACAGCTGGTGACAGCCTATAATTCATTTCTGTTACAGTAATCGGTTACAGTGTACCTGTAATCAGCTGAAATAATCGAACTTGATTTGTTTTCTTACATGTAAAATAGTAATGAGGTCGGGGGAAGCTACCACATGGAGAAAGAGGGCCTGAAGAGGAGCCTGGCTCTGTTGGAGGAACGGGGTGTTACTATGGAGAGTATTGTGAGAGACCCTCAAATCCAGAAGTTCCTGAGGGAGTCCAGTATAACGCATTACTACGATGTGTTTCACATGGAAAAAGGTATGATTCCGTGACGTTTCTTTCCAAGTGTAAATCATTTGCTTGTCCACACTTGCATGATAACTGATGTGCTCCTGCCTATTTGTAATGCAATTCTGACTGAATGTGCTATAATTTCTGATGTTTGTGCTAAGTAAATAGGTTTACTATGTAATTTAACTACAGTACTTGCACATCAAAGACTAACACTGTTTGTGTTATTAGGACTGTCCAAGAAACTGTTGAAGATCTCACAGAACAAGGGCTGTGAGAAACTGACGAAATGGCTTCGCAGTATAAAAAACCATATGTACTGGACGACTGCATCTTCCACATCGGTGCCAGAGAGAACGTGGTCGTCCATTTTGAACCATGTCCTGGACATCCACACCCACGACGACCCCGCTTTCCCCCAGTGTCTGCATCCAATCCGCACTTCTACAGACAGGAGCAAGTGGTTGACAGCAGGTGTGTAAACATTGTCATGTGGAGGCATCGTTCCTCTACTTAACCCGATTATTAACAATGCCTTGTTTCTCACAGGAACAGCAGTCTTCTGTAGACTGGAGAAGGCACTGACCAACAAGAGGGTCATGAAAGATGTGGTGAAGCTGAGCCCTCCTTACCAAACATCATCACTGGAGGCTTTTCATAGCCTCATTATACACTTCGCGCCAAATAATGTTGTCTTTCCTTTTCTTAGAATGCTGTGCAGGTAGAGAGGGTCTTTTCTGTTATTACAGTTACGTAAGGACATACAGGCACACCAAAATAAGCCAGACATGCAGCTAAATGAGTGTAAATCATAATAGAAAAAGAACTTGTTGACCTGTTAAATACAAAAAGGTGACAAAAGGATAACAGAGTACCGCATTCTTCAACTTGTTACATGTATATGTAGAGTCAGTTCATAATGTCATTTAGCATTTAATTCTTTTGTCTTCCAAGACTATACCTGGCAGTCATGCACTTCAATGAAAACACAGCCCGTCCACAGGCAAACTCTGATGGTGAGCCACTGTTCAGGCTCCAATTTCCAAAGTGGAAGAAAGGGGAATGCACAGCAAAGCCAGTGAAAGAGCAGGCAACGTTCAGTAAGTTTTGTTTTCTTTATTGAAAGTCAGACTAAAAAATTAAATGGCCATTAGAAAATCTTAGTTAAATGAAATATCATATAAATAACACTATAACAAAAGTCTTACTTACAGTAAATGCACACAACCAATTACACACAATATTGCACTTTCTGTTATTGCAGGCTACGTGGATGAAATCATGGACCTGGTGTTTGAGAAGGTTTTTCCTGAGCTTGGTCCATACACGAGATTCAAGATTCAAGATTCAACACAGAGGTGGTTCTCAAAATGTCCATCCCTGAAGACCTCTCTGCACAGTTCGAAAAGCCGGACCAGAAGGAGGTGATCGAGCGCTATGCGACGAGGTACAGTCAATGGCCGGTCTGAAGCCCACATAGATGCCTTCAGAATCAGGGTACTCGATCCATATCCGTCGGACAACACAGCTGGGCAGTGGCACACAAAGTCTTCGTCCCAGAAAACCCCAACACCAGCTCACAAAGCTCCTGTATGCCAAGTATCTGTAACAAAGTGGAGAAATAAGTTTATATAGCTGTACTTCTACAACAAGGACAAAGGAAAATAGAAAAACAAAAATAACTTACTGTTCGCTTCCCCTGAGACGTAAAGGCCCATAGTCTGCTTTGTGCCAACACTAGGCACAGAAAAATGCACATAGAACAAAACAATCGGGGCAATCAAGGGAGGTGCTCAGGCTGGTGACAGGAAGGGCAAGTGGTCTGAAATGAGAGGAAAGTTACTTTCAAAATAAAACACAGGAAGTCACAATATAAAAACAGGACAGGTCTCACCGCGGTGTGACACTTTCAGAGCTTAATGCTTCTTAGAATTATAAAAAAAAAAAACTGGCCAAAATCTAGACAAACCTGCCAAGATTAGTTTGCTTTTTATGCTAAAAATTAGAACAATTTCTTGGAAACAAGGCGTATTTTACTTTACCGAAAAGTTTTTCTATATTTCTCGCTGACTGTACTTAGCTGCCCCTCTAAGCCTGTATCAACACTCTTGTTCACCAACCTAATTTGATGACAATTTGAGAGTAATTAATAAATGTATTGCTTGTGTATGTCTGGGGACAGGGAGGTGGGATTATAAATGGGTTTATGTAATTATTAATGCCAAATGAAAAATACAATTGTAAAAAAAAAAAAGTATTACAATTTAAATACAAGTTTAAAAGAACTCAACTTTGAGGACCAAAAGTAAACCTGTCCCAGACTATTCAGGGGGTCAGGGTAGTTAATAATGCACAGCATTGATATATCAGAAATACATTTTGGAACAAATAAAGAGACTGAAAGGGTCTAAAGTTTAACTCTGAGGTCATATATCACACAATGCTCAATACCTACATGTTATATCATAATTTGCATGAGCTGTGGTTATATGAAGTCATTTCAGGGTGGTTGACAGATGCCCTTTGGTTAAGTGAGTCTCCCTGCTGAGTTAGCCCACTGCAAAAATCTATCAGCAATCGCCTGGAAAAAGTCAATGAAACGAGGGCCGCCCATGCACAAATGAACACATTTACCACTACGCACTTGTCTGACTTACCTATTCAGGGAATTGCTCAGGGAACAGGCAGAGGGCGACGCTTTCAAAGCCGCCTGATTGAAATAATGAAAGATATTTGGACCTGAGGGAGAAGGTGAACGAGTGATTGCTTCGCTTCCTGCTTTGTCCTGTCCACCCCATGTGGCAGAAAATGCTTCAAAGCCTTGGATCGACAGTGCTGCTGTGAGCTGCTCAGTGTGTGGTGAGCGACAGCTCTTTGCCCTGCACACTTCTGATGCTTTGAGTGTGGAATTTAATTCTGGTCCAGGATGTGCCCCTGTAGGTTCAAGTCTTTCTTCTACAGTTCCTCTCTCTTTTTCCTTCTCTGAGCCTTTTTTTATTTTACTTTTTATTCTTTTTTGATTCAAGATAAGGATAGGACACAGTTTGCTATGTAATAAGTATTTGCAGCATTTATAATATATTCTAAATACAAAAGCCCAACTAGGGAAAGGAGTTTAAATTATTATCAATTCCTATAAACTAAGAGAAAAGAAATGCATGCATATACCATGTCAGTGGTGGCTGGTGATAAAACAAAATGTTGGGGGGGTGTATTTAAATAAAAAGAGAGAAAAAAACTGTTGCAGATCGAAGTGGTGGGTGATCATCAAAGGTCAGACATGAAGATCGCTGTTCAGAGCTGAGAGAGAGACACACAGTGTTGCCTCTTGCTGTGGCAGTATGGTGTTGTTTCAAACTAGTTCACAAAAGTTTATATATAGATATATATATGATTGACTCAGTCATCACGTGTCTCACCTGCTGTGGAGAAGACATGTATCCACACTGACACTGACAGATCTGCAGCTGCGCACAAGAGCATGTCCTGGTAGTTACCGGAGTAACATGTTTATATCCGGTTATCTGGGCCAGTCCGTTCGGCGGTGGGCGGTCTTTTAGCGCTATACTCTGCGCCCCAGAATTTTCCTATCTATTGTATTGGAGGGGGGTCTACTGTGCATGCGCATTCATAACGAGAGAAGAACAGGAAATCTGAATTATCAGGAATCTGAATTCCCGCTACTGATGCAGCAGAACTGATATCACAATAAAAGGCTAATATCGGGCTGATATTATTGGTGGTACGATATTATCGGACATCCCTAGATATAAGTAACTCAATTTTTTTCCTGCTTCAAATAAATCTGCCACCCACATTAAAATCCACAAGAGTCTGATGTGGCCACTTGTGTTGCACCACCACATACTGTATTGCTGTATCGATCGAGGGCCACTTAGCCCTTGTTTAGACTGCAGCCCAAATCACATTTGGAAGCATATCAGATCAGAATCTGATCTTCCTGACCAACTGTTCTCATGAGATCCGCATGTGTCCATATTGACATTGATTTCTAAAGTTACAGACCACGCCCTGGAAAACCAAGCTAAAGCCCCAGTTTAGGTTGTATTTCCATTACGATGTAGCACCTCCTCAATGTGGTCGGAGTCATCACTGCATGGCTGCATGAAACTCCTGTGAATTTGTTGTTCACACGACTCACACAAACAAGACTATTGACTTGACCGGACCACAGACTCTGTCTGACACTGCACTGAAATACAGCGGCATGGTTTGTGATGTGGCTCGCTAGTCAAGATCGTGATCAACAGTGCTGTCGCTAAATACGCCATACTCCTCTGTTAAATATTGAGATTTGATGGAGATTAACCCAAGTTTTCTTCTTTTTAACTCAGGTCAACTACAGGTCAGCATTGTTCCACTTGATTCTTTTGTCAGACAAATTGCTCATGTCTCTTCCTGTGACAGCACTCTGGCTGGCAGTCTGGCGACATCACACATAGTATTATAATATCCATCTATAATCTATAATATTATTATTATACATCTATAATATTCCAAATGATAATATCATTTGGAACCTAGGTACTAAAAAGGTACTAAAAAAAAAAAAACAGGTACTATGCTAGTGGAAACGCAAAATAACTGTGAGTTGAGTCGTACTAGTGGAAACACGCGATAGAGAAATAAACAAAATGGCTGACAGAAATCTGTGCCTGTTTCTGTCCCAAATGGTTATTTGCAATGTCTTTTTCTTCCATGCTTCCACTGTGTTTATTGTTTAATGCGTCTCCAACTCCACTTCCATGTCATTGTTGTTGTTTGAGTCACACTGCGGGATGCAGAAGACACGTTGAAATCTTGTCTGAGTGACCGAGATGTTCACATTGAAAATCAAGCTACAGTCTGGATATGCTGAAAATCCATCATCAGGGCTGCACTCTAAACAAGACCTTACTGAAGTGCCAAAGGATTGGATCGGAGTAATCCTGTTAATGCAAATGTAGTTTTAAAACCGCAAACACAAGAGGCCAATGAGTCTTGTCAAAAGACTGCTGCCTTTGAATATGGTAATATGTAAAATGGAAAAAAAACATGTTTGCTCATAACTAAGAACATCTCATTCATTCTCGTCAGCAAGTCCTCATTAAAAGTCACCAATATCTTGAAGGTCAGAGTGGCAGCTTTCACTCATCTGCCCACTTTCAAACATCATCTGTAAGCAGAGTGAAGTCTGCATGACCTTTCAGCTTCAGTCTCCTTCATCCAACTATATTGCTAGTTCGCAATGACATTACTTTTCCTTTCAAACAGAGAGAAGTCATTAAAATGACATTGTTGTCCAAAGGACAAAACTGAGACAAGTTGGTTGAATTTATGAGTATATAAAAAAAAAAAAAAAAATTCTATAAATGAGCTATGACATACATAAATGAGTCATAATCCTGCAGAGGTCTGCAGTGAAGGCTGGCATTAATATATGCATTCTCGAGAATTTCATGACTTAAGCAGCTCTGGATTGAGAATCCTTTTTGTGACACTGATCGCAACTGACATGAAAAAGATTATATGCCATCCACATAACCACAGCCCTCTCACAGCACTAATCAGCATGCAAGTGTTGACTGCCACTCTAAAGACTTTGTTGAGGAAGCTAAAGGAGACAAGACGATCTAAAAAACACGATAACTATGACCTTAGTGCACTGGCCAGGTATGTAACTGACACTTAACACACTGTGCTCTCGCTCTCTATTTCTCTCTCCCTCACACACACACTTACCTGACACAGTAATATACTTTCTTATTAATTGCATTCCTATTGAATAATGGAACCCTGCCTGATACACTGTACATGACTGTTGGATAATGCACAGTGCAGAATAAAAAAGTACCTTCTCTGGATTACCCTTAAACCAGAGAGCTCTACTGATATCACAGCTCACCTGTCTCATCCGTCTCCTGATAATCCTCACGTGGATCCAGTCCACTCACTCTGAGCTGGCTGCACTACAGTGTGTACAGTGTCTCCTGGTTTCCTCAGATTCATCACCAGAACAGAGAAACACAGAGAGAGTGTCGTGGAGATGACAGGCTTAATTTGAAAATCAATCACAGACTTAATAGAACAGAAGTGTAAATACCAAGAAGACAGAGAGGTTTAAATGATATTTTGATTGAAGCTAATATAATGAAATAATGAGTCTTCTTCTTCATTCAGCTTCTCATCTGCCTCCATGTTATCCTCTCCTTTTGTCCTCTTCTCTGACACCATCTGTCCTCTTGTCCTCCTTCCATGCATCCATGATCCTTCTCTGTGGTCTTCCTCTTTTCCTGCCTTGCATCTCCATCTTCATCATCCCTTGTCCAATACGATTACTATCCCTCCTTCATGACCAGTGTATATCCCTCTCATTGTTTTGTGCATTGATAGACCAACATGCACATTGTCAGCACCACAGACTGGACAGGACTTTTATACAGGTCTGTTGCAGTAAATCTGTAGTTTATTTTGTGGTAAGGTTTACGTTCATCAGAAGTGCTCCATGCTTTGATTGGGTGTGTTGTAAATGATTCAAACATCTTCCAGAGCTAGTCCAAAGACAAAAATATACTGATATAGTTCAAACAAAACATACAAAAACGACAGACAAAAATAAACATCTGCTACAATGTCAAAATCCGAATGAATGAAAATAATTTCTAATAATTTTATTAGAAATTGTGAAAGTCAACTTTGAAACGGTTGCTGGTATTAAAGATATATTTTACGTTGTTAGAAGTTTGTTTATTCGATAATGACACAATCAGTGATGACTTTGCTTTGTGTGTCTCTCACACACACACACACACACACACGCACATTGTCATTACTAGGAACTAGTAGGAGACACAGACACAAAACATGGCTGCCACAAAGACAACATGTTTATACTGTATTAGGTACTGACATATTATCAATTCAAAACGGAGGTTTGTCACCCATTCATGCCTTTGTCACCCATTCATGCCTTACAATGAAGAAATCCACTAAAGCCTCCATCACCTCATTACTCATTCAGTAAGTTCAAATGTGTGACTCCAGTGTTTGAAATTCTATACTCAGCTTTAATTAAGTGGCACAAATGCATCAAATGAGGCAGAAGTAGATCAACAGCTCCTGCGTGTCTGTGAGCTAAACGTACAAATGTTCTCTCTGGATTTTGGTGTCAGAGAGTGAGCGATTTACACACTTCATTTTACTGCTGGAAATGGTTGTCCAATGGTACAATAATGAAGCAAACATATTAAGATAGTCTGTTTTGTTCTGAGTATATCAGCAAAATCCTGGACTGCCTTCACTGAAAAGCTTCATGAAGAAGAAGAGAGACTAGACTGAGCACAGTCATACAAATGACAAGCATGTGAATGAAACGTGTATTATTATAGCAGCACTGCAAAATCCAGATGGTGTTTGTCTAGCCTAACTTTTCTTTTGGCAGAGCACGAGCGTACTGTGATTGTGCCACTTTTTCCGCTGTCATTAGTGTCTGACAATTCACGCACCGTGCCAGTGACTGCAGAGGTTTCAACGCCCCGATAAACACACGGTGGAAAACACACAGTAAATGGTAAACATCACCACAAAGTTTATTTCCCATTGCAAGATGAAAAGCTCCCTTGAGATTCTTCTTAATTAGCTGGTGTCATGTTTTTGCAGACTACAGAACAGTGACAGTGGCCCTCATCTATGAGACAAGTGTACCAATGAAAAGTGTTTACCAGTCTTTTCCATGCAGACGTTGGCATTAATCAGTATGAACATGAGCGATGTTAATATTTAAACCTCACGTCAAACTCTGCAAATGCTCCACAGATGAAGCCGGTACACTGAAGAAGCAGCCGACACTGAGACAATAGTTCAAACAATTTTACTGTACACTCACTTTAAGTTATTTGGTACACATGCTCAAATATGTGATCAGCAAATCACATGACAACTCAACTCTCATTTATTCATGTAGAAAAACACAAAATGATTTGCCCAAGTTCAAACTGAGCATCAGGCGAAATAATCGACTTTGGAAATAGAATAGTTATCAGAAGCTGCTGTTCTGCAAAGATGTTCACACACAACCGTCATTAGTGTTCTGAAAAACCAGTGAGTAGCAGTTCTCCAGCAGAAAAATCCTTGTTGAGGTCAGAGGAGAATGACCTGACTGGTTCTAGATGATTCAAAGGCAGCGATAACTCAAAAAGCCACTTGTTACAAGTTAAGTATGAAGAAGCCCCTCTCTGAACACATAACATGTTAAAACAGACGGGCTACAGCAACAGAAGACCCCTGTCACTATAATGATTAGGTGCTGTGTGTGCCTAATAAAGTGGCAAATGAGTGTATATTGAAATTGTTGAATATTCAAGCCTCCACTGGAGTTTAAGGACACAAGCTAAACACTGCTATACAGAGAAACACATACTTAATGACTTAATCAGCATTGTATAAACTCATCTTTATATAACATTTTAAGCAGCTCACATTAGGTGAGCCTTTAGTCAAGTGGCAAAAATGTCTCTCCTTTTGTGGACCCACTTGCCAAAGTCAGTGATTTGTCAATACCTCACACACACACACACACACACGCACACACACACAAAATCCTGAATTGCTCCTTTAATAACTTCACCTGCTCTCCCCAGATAACGGCTTTGTTTGAATATACAGCACGGTAACTCTGCAAATGGCCTCTGGGCAGGGACATTTTAGGAGAAGGTGTCCTCTATAATGTATGATAGCGTCTGTGCTGTGACAAACTGGATTACACATTGCTGATGTGAGTTTGCATATTGCTGTGTTGAAACAACATAGTGAGTTAACGTTGTGTTGGCACATGGCACTCCGGCAATAACAAGCCAATACCTCTGGAGGCCATCCAAGCCGACAATGCTGCACAGTGAGCACAAAGAGGAGGATACACTGACACACCGAGGACACTTGGACCTTTGTCACTGCTTTTAAAGGAAAGTAAGTGTGATATGTATAGTCTACTGTAAAAGTCAAATATGTACTGTTGTATTATCATTAATAACTGAACTAAACTATCAACTACATGACTAGTTCATTTAGAATCAGCTGTTTATCACAGATCGTCTGACATGTTTTTCTTCTCGTACATTCCAGCAGCAGCACGAGCACGGTGCATTAAACCCAGTGGGAGCTCAGATTTGATTGATCTCTATTGATGCTTTTCCATTATACAGTTCTAGCAGGACTCGGCTGATACTAAAATGTGACGTCAACAGACTGCCGGCCATTGATCGGTCAGGGAGTGGAAGAGTCACGAGCGCAACAAACCGGACAATCCTGAAAACATGTGTTTATCCCCATCATCTAAAATAATTGTAAATAATGGTTGACTCTTCTTTGTAAACAAAATTGGCTTGCTGTTTCTTTCTTATTGTTATTTGCGTATAAATGCATCAGTCACTTTGGGCCTGATGAAAACAATCAAATATGTACATATGTTTTTCCATAATGAAAAACAAGTTATACAAGTGTTAACCAGAATTAGAAGGAATTACACTGACCAAAAGGTGTCAACACAGTATACCTGAGTAATAAGAGGGGACACCATGTGATGGACCGGTCATACTGTCCAATAGACAGACCGGAGACATCTGTGAATTTCTGGTTAAGAAAAATAGATATGACACTGGTCAAGTTGCAGATCTTGAGGTTTCGCAAATGGGACATTGTTGTGCAACTAGGAGATTTAGTCCACTATTCAACAGTCTGTGTTTGCAAAAATAACAATTTGAATGAAAGTCAATGTGAAAATGATCCTTAATTTATGATATCAATAAACTATAATCTGAATTCTGATGATGATAAAACACACTTCCACCTTAAGCGTTCACACACTGGGAAAGGAAATGAACTGTTGACCTGATGAGACTGAGATAACCTTGAATTATTCATTTGTTTCTGCAATAGTATTGATGTGATTTTGTCAATAAAGTTCCCAAGTAGAGGAAAATAATAAGCACAAGACATATGAGTGGACACCAATGTGATTGACAGCTGGTATCATGTCTGTTCTTGCCAGTCACCAGTGAAAACAGACACTTATGGCGCTTTTCCATTATACAGTTCACAGCTCGGCTCGACTCAACTCATTTTTTTTGCTTTTCCATTTGGGATAGTACCGATTCAGTGACTGTTTCAGACGGAGTATGTGCTCCTGTCATGCAGGAAGTACTGAACTAATCTTTTCAGTAAACTGATTCAGAACACTGAAAAACAACAAAGGAAACTGAGTAGAGTGGAGCTATTGTGCTATATGTATAATAGAAAAGTGCCATATGAGAGAGCACAAAATAGCTTTTTTCACTGTTGTGAGAGAGACACTGATTTGCTAAGAATCAATCGCTTTTTGATTGACACTGTTGTAGAATACGGGAGCTTTCCCATGTGGATTTTGCGAGTGAAGCTCAGAGGTTCAGAGCAAAGGGCAGAATTTAAGTATAAACAACAGAGCCTGAAATTTGCTGGCCCATAGTGGGCGATAGCGTACCGCCCTCCTTAAGCCACACAAAAAAAGTTTATTTTAGCGGCCAGTGTCACTTTCCAAAAAAAAAAAAACACAGTAGCCCCGTCCCCTTGGGGGAAGTCTATGAGGCGCTATCATAGACTTACGCACTGATGCATCATTGTGCTAACTTTACCAGTGCTTAATTGCCGGTTTCATCGTGAAAAAAGATAGTTAGGGAAGATGTATTGGAGTAAAAGTAAAATTAACAAAGTAAAGTACAGATACGTGAATTTTAAAAAAGTTTTTTTTACTTTGTTACAACGCTGGTACTTACTTACATAAACCATAATTATCAGTAACCTTCCCAGCAGACTGTTCCCACTTACTACAAGGTTTATATCTTTATCTACCCAGTGGGACTTTTAAAAGACACTGTGAGGCTAAATGCCCCGTAATGTTTGCTGCACTGCTGCTGACTGACAGGTACATGACACCACAGCTGCTGCTACTTGGCGCTCAGTGTCGGGACAGCTGTTTCCAGCCCGTTTGCTGGTGTAAAGAGAACATAGTTAATGACGCCCACCATCTGTCAGTAACTTCATCAGGAACATTTTCCCTGCTGACTTTGGACTAAAAGGAGATATTCTACAAGGACAGGGGACAGTGTGGCTAACATTGAGATCCTATGCATTAGGCATGCTTTCATTCAATGGCACTGCACTTAGGCACAGTCATCCAACCTCACTCAAAACGACCTTATTTTATACCATTCAAAAAAACAGTAGCTATTCAAATTCACTCCCATTTATCTCACAACAACCTGTATGAACAGTTCCAGCTCCACAGTCTGGTCGACTCACTAATCTCATCCTCCTTGACCTCACTGCAGACTTTGACACCATTCATCACATCAACCTCCTTAATAGATTATCCTCGACTGACTGGCTTCACTCACACTCTCTCAGGCCACAATCAGTTCATCCAAGTCTTCCACTGTCACTTCAGGTGTGCTTTTCATCATTTACCTCCTTCCCCTTGGCAATATTGTCAATCTCATCAACTACCACTGCTACGCTGATGACACCCAGCTCTACCTCACCAGTAAACCCACTCCCAACCTCTCCCTTACTGACTGCATGGCAGACGTGAAATCCTGGTTCTCGTCGTATTCCCCACACACAAAACTTTTAGCTGCTCTGTTTCTTGCCTCTGGAACTTACTACCAACCAAAGTAATAGATATCAATTCACCACCATACTCATCTTATGATGTTTACGATTGCTTTCTCTCTGTGATCACAATTGCACTGTTAAATTTTAACCTGTTTCTTCTCTTCTCTTCTCATCTTTTTACATGTATTTTGTATGGTTTTTTTATTGTTTGTTTTGTACTTTTCTTTATTTATTGTTTGGTGTCTTTGTTGGAAGGAGTTTTTCCTCACTTGATGTACAGACTGTGTTTGTGATGTTGGGCTACAGATTATCTTGACGTATTTTGTATACATTTTGTATACATTACATTGATTCAACTTGACTGGAGTAGAGGGACAACGTAAAGTGGCCACAGACTGGCTAATCATAGTCAAAAATCAGACAGTTAAAGCATGAATGACTGGTATAAAGGGAACAAAGCCTGTCAAGAAAATAGTTGCCACAATCATACACCGCCACCAGAAGGTGGAAGTTACATGAACGAGCAGGTGTTTCCAATAAATGACCTGTCAAGAATGATGTTTAATGTTGCATTTCAAAGCCTGCTGCATTCATATCTTCTATTCATGTGATGTACTCTGTCACACAAGAGGACCGGAGAACATGAACTGATGCAGATGTATATATTCACCATGTTGGACAAGTTCATTTTCTGGTGGCGCTTGAGCTGACGACAAATCGTTCAGGGGGTCGTATTCTGGTCTGTCACGAGCTTTAATGAAAAAGCACATTTTGATTTTCAATATGACAGCCAAGATGCACAGGCTCGTCTTGCAAACGGATGTGTGCAGTCAAGGGAGGTGTACACATTACAATCACAGGATTGATGTGTCATGTGGTGTGTGTATGTGTGCAGTATATATTTAAGTAAGAGAGGTACTTCTCATACGAGAGGTACTACAGCTGAGTACCACAGTTATACAAACATAAATAGATGAAAATTAAAGGTACAACAGGTTATGTGCAACATGTTAGCAGATTCAAGAGTATCACAGACAGCAGCTCTCTGTCAAAGCGTCACTTTGTGTCCTTCCATGTCTGAAAGAGACTCTGTCAATTGACTCCAATGTAAAGCTACTGGTGGCGCATTCAGACACTCAGAGCAGAGAAGGAGTAAAATAAAAGTCAAAGACTGAAGTTGGGGTTAGAGACCAGGATAGAACTGAGGTTAAGGTTAGGCTTAGTGGATATCCACTGTTGGCTCACACTGACAGAGTGTCGGTATATGACACTCTCAGAAAGAGAAGGGGCTGTTATATATTGTTACATGGCTGTTACAGTTGCATGGCTCTGCCAATTATAAGTCATCACACTTATGTTTGATATTTGTTTCCGCCTGTGTAACTTTGCCGCTTCGTTTGCTTCCTCGTTCGGGCGAGGGTGGGGCTGTGACATAATTGAAACATACAGTAGAATGTTGTAGTTCATTTGTGGCACTGCCACTGGCAGGGAAATCACATGGTACCGGTGCAAATGATGCAGACCTGCTCAGACTTTGACAGTGGTGACATTCACCCTGTTGTAAGTTGATGTATCATCATCTTATCATCATAATCTTGGAGATATTATTTTTAAGGCTTTAAGTACAATATCTTACTAGTGCCTGTTCACTGCCATGGTCACATTCTCTCCTGACAACCACTCGTAATATAATACAAAAGTATTTTGTATCTATGTAATTTTTTGTAACACACATGGATTTTCAGCTCTATTTCACACTTTTCATGGTATTGGGTTGGGTGAGCTGAATTGCACTGGTGATGCTCGATGGAAATGCAGCTTAATTCGCAGAAGTGCCTTTATTTGATGAGCCAAACATATATAGACTTGAGACAGTGTTTGATTTAGTGTGACTCAGCTATTACATGAATGGGAGCATGCACAGGTACAGACAATGGAAGAGGTAGAGGTTCATTGTGCTTAAGAGAAACTAATGGTGCTTTTTTTTTTTTTTTCCAGAAAAGTGTGCATAAAGTATGCACTATAATCCATCAGACAGACAAAGGAGAGACCTGCAATAAAAGCCAAACTTCCACAAGAGGAAGGCGAGATTTATGTGCTGCTCTGAAGGTTTTTTTTCTCAAACCAGGATGCATGTTTCAGCAACAGCAGAGATTATTAGGAGCCAAACAAGCAACCTTTAAGAAATGCACTGCTGGCTGAGAGAAAGCGAGAACACAGTGAACACATACAACAAAATCAATACCCCTCAAAGTAATGATGGCTTTTTATACGTATAAATGTCACAGGGAGGAAAATATAAGGCTTGCATCCGACAACTGTTTTCCACAACTGTATTAGTAGTCCAAATGTGAACTCGAGGCAGTCCTTTCATTGTTTCCTGCAGATGAACAGTAAAGAATTTACAAACGACCTTGTGTTCTGTGATCATAGCCTTGTCAAAAAAAAAAAAAAAGTTGTTTGATGTATTTTATTACCTGTGAAATGGCCTGATTCATCATATTTAGAGTGCATGCAACTGTTGTTGTCTAACATCACTGGGGTCACCTCTTCCCATTATCCGCATACAAAGTGTCACCTCGGACATTTCTTTATTTGCTCTTTTATATACGTCTATCTTTCCTAATTTGTTTGAGTTCTCAAGTATACTTTCGTTTGACTTTCTGTATTTTGTTTCTTGTTTTGTATACAAAGATTTCAATTGTGAGTGGCGGAAATACCATTGTGTGTTATTTGAAATGAAAGTAATTACTGTGTTGTAATACTCTCACAAAACAAAAATAAAACATTGTCAATCAATTCATATCTATTTACACTACGCGATTTATGTCTGTCAGTCAACTGGATATTGTTGAGAGGCTTCAGAATTGACTCATTTTTTCAGCTGTGTTTTTTTTTTTCCCATGAAAAGTTATCTCATGAATTCAGAAAAACAGTGTTTTTTTTTGCAAGAAAATGCAATGTGCTTCTATGGGCACCAGTGTGTGCAGTGTGAACTTTGACCCAGTTTGGATAGCAAAAGAGAACTTGTACAGATGCACTTTTACATCCAACATAAATTCAATTCCCTTTTCCAGCTTCAACCAAGACCCTGATATGCTGTTTCCTGAATAAAGGTTTGCATTTGGTGTAGTATCTATAGTATTTTTTGTGATTCTGCCTCTGTTCAGTTTGCATCCTTTATCTGAAAACAGACTCTATCAAGCAAAACTATCAGACCTGACTGAGGGAACATTTGTGTGTATACAGCAGCAGCACAGGGGCGGGTGGGGACAAGGAGACTTCATCCCGTTAAACTGAACAACTGGATTTATTGAGCAATAGAAACCACTTCTGAAAGTTTTTGTGGGCACATCTGTGTGTTCACTCATACTCCATCTTGCTAAGCAGTAAAACAATGTTGCGCTTGCCTCTGTCTGTCTTGACATAAAACAAATCCCTTCAAGATCCAAATGCTGCTATAGGGAGAAACAGAGAGAGTTGTGTGGAGCTGATAGACTTGCTCAGCATTTGATAGTGTGAAAGTTAACACGTACAAGCTTTATTTTAGGCTATTTTAGTGTACACAGGCAGCATGATCTAAAGCGGAAGGAGGAAGGAAACATTTATTGTACTGAGTATTGAGTGCAATATTTTTCACCCTCAACCATTTCAATTCAAGGCACAACAGAGTTGTTGATCCACAGCTTTCTCCATCAGTTTGATCAAATTTGTAATTTTACATCCTTAATGTGTGAAATCCTACATTCAGATTTAAGGGACACAACCCTGCCAGATGATGCAGCAGTATACCCAGCGGCTCTTGTGTCCACACAATCTTTTTGGATGATTTGGACTGGTGCATGAGAGTGAGCAGTATACAGTACAAATGTCAGTTTCCAGTAGGAAACATCTGTCCAATAGTGAACTTATATGATAAGTGGCTAAATTATTTTTTTCAGTGTCCCTGCTGTTTCCATGTTTTCAGTGATGCCACACATATCCTTGACTCAGTCTAGGTCTTGACAGTGACAGAGGTGTAGGGGGGCGGGGACAACAAAGTCTGTGTTGACTATGTGTCAGCAACTCATACTACCATATTCCAAAAAATATAATATATTAGATATATTAGATTAGATCAGACGAGATTAGATTAGACTATTATTATTGATCCCACAGTGGGGAAATTCACGACAATAGGATATAAAACATGGGAAAAAATCTCATGTTTTAGCTGCAGAGTGGGCCCTCTCACTCTCTGAGGTAAAATTGTTCCACACCATACTCAGTCATCTTATCATCATAGTCAAGATGTGTGTTGGCTAAAGGCAGCTGCCGTGTGAATCTGACAGAGACTCAGGTAGCTGCCTGCACAGGCATTGAGATAATGTTATCATCTCTCTTTTGCCTAGAAGTGGTGAATTTTAAAAAGAAAAAAAAGAAAAGCTGTGATATAGAGTCTAGCTTTAGCTTCATATCTAGACTCTGTAAAAAAAAACTTTAGTCGGATAACTTGGCATGTTCACAATATTACACTGCTTGATATTAAGTCACTTTGAATGAAAAGGGTGATATTCATTTATTTAATTCAATGTTGTTCATACATTCTTCATTCTTTAGTGACGTTGTAGTGTATGACTTTTAAATATCAACAAATGTTACATTAAGAGTTCACACAATGATGAATAAGTCACTCAGCTTCACATGACTCTGTCATAGTGTAGCAGTATAGTGTTTTGTTTCCGTGTCTGTGGTGACACAGGGTGATGTTTTTTACATCATGACTGATGGAGGGAGGGCAAGATGCAAAACAACTACGCTAGTAAAGTGAGACAGCAACAAATATACGTCAGTGATAGTACCTGGGGTCATAGTGGGTTTTGGGTCATTCACCCTCAGAACCCCCTCGCCCAGGTGACTCGAACCAGAGTGAGGCTTTCTCTTCAGCTTCTGTGGTTCTGCTGTGGGCTTTTCTTCAGCATAACCACGATGCTCTAGCATGATCTCTTTGTTTGCCTCTGTGATGTCTTCTCAGAATCTGAGTAGTTTCACACTTATTTGCCAGTCCTGCCCAGGAAACCTGCGTGAGCTCTCTCTCAGGAGTTGGGATGACTTACTGCTCGAATGAATGTAATCTGGCATCTTGGTGGTAGAAGTGCTGGCTCTGGTTGATGGCGGAGCTGATGGACTCAGCAAGCATCTTCAGCACCTAATCATGGCACCAGTAGTATCAGCCCTTACCAAGTGCTTTGGGACAGCTGAAATAAATGAGGTGAAATTAATTGTGAAAGAGAAAAGTTGAAATATGGACCTAGAGGTGTACTTTCACAAAGCTTAGTGGGCTCAACTGAGGAGATGATGAAGTATTGGGGAGTAGCAACACTAGTAGTACATAAACTACACATTGGAGCTTTAAGTACAGTCCTAAAATATAATTGTAATCAGGTTGTTTATTGCTTTTGATGGTGTCATTTACAAAGTCTGCCCACATCAGCTGAGATATGAACATCGAAAGAGATCAGTTTAGGAGTACAAATCATTTCACCTCTCACTTCATCACACAGGGCTTTTAAAAGACGGAGTATTTACAGCAATGCATCCAGTTCCCCCTTAATGTTAAAGTGTAGGAGTGATTTTTTTTAAGGATTCCTGTTATTTACTTCATTTAGACAGATTTGCTTCAAGACCATCATTTGTCATCCAAACATTTGAGAGTGCAGCACTAAGAAGATGAAAAATAGATGAATGAACATATTTCTCCGGCACAAAAACACCCACAAAGGTCTTTTGCAGTGAGCCTTAAGTATATAATATTTAATCTTTCCAGGTCAAATGCCTAATTTTGAAACATGCAGAAAAGTGGGCTGAGAGCTGAGTGAGGGAGAGGAGGAGGGAGGGAGAGTGGGGTCCAGTGCAGGGGGCGTGGTCTGGTCGTGAAAACTAGTAGCTAACACCAAGTTTCAAGCATTCAAAGAGGGGGAGGAGTCTGAGACAAAGAGCCCCACACTGGTTGGACAAGAAGATGCACGCTTGTACAAGTGAAGCAAGAGTGGACTAAGCAAGCCAATGGAAAAATTTGAATGGTGTTTGTCCAGAGATGCAATAAATACACCAATGTAAATTTTCAATATTTTCCACTAACCCGTGAAGATTTGTACCTGGATCATCAAATAACATTAACTAGATACACATACACACTGGTTTACACTTGAAGTCAATTTTTATTTTATTTAAGTTTATTTAGGAGTGTTCCTTGGACACATTTAGAACCTGAAGTGCCGGAACAAACTGCCTGATCAATCAATCAATCACATACTTTACTTGATTTTCTACTGTAGCAAGATGTCTATAGAGTTGAACAGTGTTATTTCCTGCCAGAGGGTGTTACTTTGGGTCTTATACTGTATAGGGACGGAAATGCCTATGTTTTAGGCTTGTAAAATAAATAAATAAAATAAAATACAATACCCAAATACCGACAAAAAACAAAGAGTCTTTAATAAACAGTCAGCAGTCAAGAGAAAAGAAGAAAAAAAAAACACGAAACAGCAACAAAAGCAGGCTGAGAGGAGAGGAACTACAAGGCAACATGGGGAATAGGGTGAATTGAAGTAAAACATCAAGCAACAGCAGATTAAAGACAGAATCTTCAAGACACTAAATCCAAGACAGAAAAATAAAAGTCCCATAATGAATCATTACAAATTATTCAAGGCAGCACAGGGTCAGGGTCCAGGGGGTGATGACAAAGTGTTTTCGACTGGTTTGTTGTTCAAACCACAAAAATCAATGCAAGAATGGAGAGAACAGTATTTTTTTCCTCCACAAAAAGAAACCATGCTTCCACAAGAGGGGAAGAAGAATGGATTATGCCTGCAGCGAGGGAGTCATGAATAGATTTCTCTGCAGCTTCTCTTTCAGGCCGGCAGAGATTGTATAAATGATTAGTGGGAAGTGTGGTGCCAGGGAGCAGATCAATGACAGGAGCATAGGGCTTGTGTTGAGGGAGGCTCCAAACACACTGTTTATTAAACACATCAGCTAAGATTTAATATTTAGTGGGAACCAACGAAAGATCGGACGAAGCAGAGAAGACACTGACTGAGGAGACTGACAGTTGGCCAATGCTTGCCGGGTTGTGAGGCATAACACTTGATCACCACTAGTTATTGCAGATGAGCACAGATCAGACTGTTAGGTTTTTCCTTTTTATTGTATTATCTTCACACACGTTTGAAATAAAATATTCATTCATCATCATTCATCAAAGATCATTTGTCCAGTAGGAGAGGAGCTGGGTCTGGGTCATTTGTAGTTTCTCTGCAACTGTAGAAACATAGTGAAAACACCACAGCAATATCATCCTTCTCCTTGTCTTTTTTTTAAGCAAGGTACTTAAAAAAATGATTACTGCTCACTCATTCTTATCAGAGTCCATTGATTAAACAACAAGTTTAGCTCACAGGACAGAGTTGCTGCGGTATTGGAGTCTCCATCATCCTCAGGTCAATGTGTAATGAAACATGTATGCAGATATTGTGTGGGCTTTTTTGCACATACAAAAAAAAACAAAACAATTAGAATGGTCTATTTGTCTATGTTTTTATAAAGAATCTTCACTTAAATAAATATAAATATTAAAGATGAAACAAAAAGTCACTATAATTTGTAATAAACAATTAATAAATATTGCTTTTACCTTACTTTTTACAACTTGGGACAGCAATGTTTCATCAATTGGATCAGCTAAATGATTGATTGACAGTGGGGCCGAAATAAACAATACAAAATAGTAACCGACATTGGTAAATAGCATTGTCACTGAGGTCCCTGGTGTTGTTCTCTTCTCTCTCCTCTGACTAATTTTGTTCTCATTGTGTTTCTTACTATTCACACTCAGGAGATACAACGGGAGAGATGTTAGTTTAATAGTTAGTATGAAGCTTTCAACACCCAAAGTAGCAACAATAACACAAGCTGACTTACTGATGCAGGCAGCAGTGGATCAACAATCCCTGGTAAAATCACTATTCAGTGGACTTTGGTGCAGGGTGCAGGGGAGTCACTTACAAACCACAAGACACCGACTTTCATGTCCTGCTGGCTGTTGTAGTCCATAGTGAAAATAAGTGTTTTTACCAACATGACACACAGGTGTTGTTGATCCACTTACCAGTTGTAGACCAGCAGCTCCAGTGTCTCTGTGAGAAAAAAACAAACAAAAACACACACAAACATAGTTTCTCTATATTTCTTTGGTTTGGAAGAAGCAGCCGTTTACAAACTGCAGTTTTGTGTTTGACCTGACCAACCCTAGTTAACTGTCAGCAGTACATTATTTAGTACATTCTTTAGGTCTTAGACTACCACTACCACTCAGCACTGCTGCAGTGCATGCTGGTCATGGTCTGACGACGTCAACTGCAGCACATTGTCTGAAAATGGCAGAAATGGGCTCCGTCCAAAATCTAGGACGATGTCCAGCAAATAAATGAGAAAAAGTCGTAAAGCTGGCATTCAACTATGAAAGTGATTAAAATTGTAACTCGATACACTATCTGCTCCTGGTCTCTCTCGCTCTTCTGTCTCTACCTCATGTCCCTCTTGTCCTTTCTCTCCCCCCTTTCTGTCCCCCACCTCACCGCTGTCCCCCATTTTTTTCCTTTCACCCCAACCAGTCGAGGCAGATGACCGCACATCTCTGAGCCTGGTTCTGTCAGAGATTTCTTCCTGTTAAGAGGGAGTTTTTTCTCTCCACTGATGCCTAGTGCTTGCTCATTGTGTGAACTGCTGGGGTTCTCTGCTCTCCTTGATGTTGTCTATGTACAGTGCCTTGAGATAATGCATGTTATGATTTGGCGCTATACAAATAAAGTTGAATTGAACTGAATTAAATTAAAATGTAGTCTATGAATGGAAACGTCTTTTGTTTAGTGATATTGTCGAAAAACGGAGCATCAATATTTACATTGTATATGTTTTCAGACATCCCATCTGCCCACTCAAATATAGAAGTACTGATGTATACCTAAAATGGTACAAATGTTTGTCATGGGAGACCTAACTTCTCAAAAAACAATTTTGAATCCTTTAGTGAGATGTACAGAAATGGACCTACTGAAATTGTTCCATTCTGTTGTTGTTTTTTGTCAAGTGAATGGTGAAATTTAAAAAAAACATTCACATAAAATGCTTGCAATAACCTTTCTAAGGAAGATTTGTTGTTTTTTTTCATGTTAAAGGAAATCTGTACCCTTTAGGTAAAAGAAGAAAAGAGGAAAGAGCTACAACTCTTATTTTGATCTGTCACCCTTCTGATAGTGAAAAGTCTACCCTCAGGTACAAGACATGCACTTGTCTTGTATCCCTAATTTTGAGTGTATGTGTTCAAATAGGCAACAACAGCATTCTGGTTAAGGTAGAGATGGACATCTTGGAAAGAAATCAGTTGCAGAAATTGACAAATAAGCACTTTTTTGTTGACTCTATGGGATATTATAAAAAGCACATTCTCCTCTTTTGTTATTTCTGCTGAAAAGTAAAAACACTGTGTTGAGGTTTTGGAGGCAGAGACACCCTTAAGGCTCACCCAGGAATGGAGCTCCAAATAAGTATTGATCATTTCAGTAGCCCAGAATCAAACTGCTCCAAACAGCCTGAGGTACTGAATTAATTTGAGTTGCACGAAGAGGGAAAAATGCTGCATCAACATAATTATTGAAGAAACAATTACATTAACAGCTCTTTTACTGGGAGCACATTTGACTGTGTATTTCATTTTTCATATACTCTGCAAAGTGGCACAGTTTATGCTTTTACAATAACAAAACATGTATAAGGAATAGCTGCGGTATGTTAAAAGAAGCCATTATAAGTGCTTTAAAATCCCAAAGTGCCTTTTGGGATTTTTTTCTTTTCTTGCAGCACACGGTGAATACGTATCATTCTATTACATTTCCAAGCACATATGGTTTGTTAATGATTTAGTGTGAGAAATAACTCAGTGAAAGTTCATTGTTTGAGCAAACAAAAAAGCAGCTTCCATGCTCGTATTGAGGCCAGGACAGGATTTCCCAGCGTGATGCCAACTACAGACGTCATATGAAAGTATCGCTGGAAGCGGTTCTCATGAAACTCTCCAAGTTACGTCCGGCTCCGGATGGTGTTATGAAACCACACATGATGATGGTTTCTTCTCTGCAGATTTTTCCACAAGAGATAATAAAGATATTAAATAAATGTCCGTTACTTCTATCTTCTCTTACTGCCAAAATACGCTGATTTCTAGAATTCACATCATCAATGCACTAAAGCAATCCTGCAGTGTGATAGGCGTGAATGGGGTGGTGTGACTCGAAAATTCAGTTTTGGTGTGAATGCAGCGTGACAGGGTTGTAGGTGTAAAGTGGGTTTGCTTTAGATTTTTTGTTTCCTTTGGCTTCTCAGGTGCTTTCAGTGATCCGAATCCTCATTCTCTCAAACATTCAAACAGTGCATATATGTGCAGCGCCGTTCATAACCCATTCACAAGAAAGAGAGAAAATTGGAGTTAAGTGTTTTGCTCAGGGAAACTAGTGGAGGCAGGGGTTTTTGCTGCCCATCTGTCTGTTGCATTTGAGTGCAGTCACAACTTATGGACCCTTTCACAACATAACAATAACAATCTGGTGCTCCCCTTTAAACCACAGGTCCATGTCATTGAAAAGACTTCTGGTTTGATTCCACCTGAATTTGTTGATGTAAACGTCATCATGTTAGCGGATGGTTGCAATTACTTTTCTTGAGCAGGAGAGAAGACAGAGACTTGCTTGAAGCTATCACTTCAGTGAGCAGCCAGCACCGCGCTCCTAAAATTCAAAAGTCAAATTTAATAAATCAATTTTACAGCCTCAAAACATTGTTTTTCAGTCGGTAAAAGAGTTCATTCCCTGGAGTGGAGTAAATATTTAAAAGAACGATCAAGCTGCGGAATGTTATTCATATGAGGTGAAAAATTACCTTTGGTGGTAAAACTGCATAAAAAGAATAAAATAGATAATTTATTACCACATGAAAGTTTTTCAGCACAACTCGTTTCATTTTCAGGTATCGGAGGGATTCTGTTTTTGTGCTTGGAATACGATTAAGAGCTCAAGGCAGTGTTGGGTCACACTGTTCTTTTTTTTTTAAAGAAACAACCTGGAGAGTGAAATCAATAATCCACCAGTGAACTTTTTCTGACATCTTTTTCTTGTTTGAGGTTGAAAATCCTTTTTTTTTTTCCTCACCTTTTTCAGGCAGTGGCCTTGGTGTTTGTCCTTTTCTTTCCTCTCCTCTGCCCCTTTGGTATCCTCACACTTATTTGCCATCAGTAAACCAGAACACCTATATGTCTGCCAATCACCCAGTTTAACCAATGTAGCTTTGCTACTGAGCTCCATTTTTTTTCTTTGACTAATTTTGTTTCTGTCATGTTCTTAATGTCACAATCCATGCACAGGTTCACAAATCCTATATTTCGCCGCATTATAGTGCAAATGCATTTTGTTGTTTGTTAGCTTGCATTGACTGATTTGGATAGTGGTCTGGATATCCCTGTACTAAGGATTATATGCTCAACAATTCTTTTTGTTTTAACCAGTTTTTACATATACACTATACAGCTGTATTGTGACCTCCTTTGACCATTTCCTGAAACTGATTAAGGCTACATGACAAATTGTTTTGCCAAATCTCTTACATGGCAAAGACAGGAAAAACAACACAATTGGGTCACTTCCTGTGGACAGTTAATGTAGGTGATTTCTTGAGATACTGTTAGTAAAGCCCAAATATGGGGTTGTTTTCACAATAACTAAATGCAAACTATATGACTGGTTTGCTTGATTCCAAACAAAAGCGTGCAACCATTTAAGTCACGGTTCGGTGCTTGCGGTCATACAATGAGTACAGGGTCCACACTCTACATTCTGACTATTAATGTGTCTAAGACCCAATAAATTATATTGGATTTCAGGAAAAATCCCAATATCATTTCTTCAGTGGTGGTGTGCATATAGTATGAATACTTGGGCACCATCCTTGGAGACAAATCGATCTTTGATTTTCATCTGTCGTGTTGGCCAACTACAGAGTCTCCTAAAAAGGGGAACCAATCACAAATCAATGCCACGCTAGATGTGGGCTGAATGGATGAGGAAGTCTAGCAGATTATGTCTATACAACGAACATGGTGGCAACCCGAAAAGCAGCTGTCTTTCAATTTGGCTGTTACTTCCATTTTTAATGACTTGCTCCCCTGGGAAAATGTGGTTAGATACACTATATAGTCATTGCTGCTAGAAAAGTACAACAAGCTGTTTGTTGACATGTTTTCCTTCACTCTGCATGTCATACTGATCATTGGTCTGACTGGTTGTAGGTCGATCCAAGAGACATTTTCTTCTACGTCCATTGGCTTTCTCTTTTGCAAGTGGGAGGTGACGACAACCTTTCCAGACTAGTACTCAATCTCAAATGAGATGGAGATGCAGTTTGACATTAACCAGGCTAAAACTAACCAATGGAAAGGTATACATTCCTGGATAATGGAGGATATGGTCATGATCAAGATTACATTTTGATAACAGTTCTAAATAAGATTAGACTTTTGATAAATGACACTGGGAAGCAAAAGAAAAGTCCAGATTGTATTTGTTGTTGCCAATTTACTTGACTAAAAGGTGTCTGAGTTCTTGGTGTGTGTGTGTGTGTGTGTGTGTGAAGCACATCACAGAATTTCATCTTCCAAATCCAAAATCAATAACATGCAATCCTCTTGCAATCTACTTTCCTGATGGCCTTTTGTGAAGAAAAGTAAACCAAATGAGACTCCAGTGGAAGTATCTGCAGGAAAATTCAATAAGGAGGAGGTTTTCATTTATTTAATATTTTTATTTTCATTTTGTCCAAGGTCTGCTTTCATTTGCAAAAAAGGCAGTTATTATACATATTATACATTTTATTATCACTGGCAATGTTGTCAATTTAAATTTATATTATTATATTATATTATTTGTTAAGTGTAAAAGACATTTTGCCTATGTTGTTTTCATGTTAAAAAACAAACAAACATTCTGTAACAAGTGCCTACAGATGTAAGTTCATATTTTGAGTTGCTTATAATGTAATATTTACTTAAGCACAGATTATTTTTATTTCTTTATTCACAGTTTTCAGCACATGTCAGGGAAGGTATGAGAGTAAATGTTCAACTCTTCTACGACTCTTTATTGACCAAGGTTTAGCATGGTGTTTAATCAGAGTTGCTACTCACTATACAAACAGAAAATGTTGTTTCTGTTTGTCTAGGATGACAACACTGTAGTCATATTTCCTGGGACTCACGGCCACCTCAGCACAAACTGCACAATAATGAGTTGCAGTGAGAGTGAAAGTGCTGAGGACCCGTCGACTGCACCAGTAGCAAACAACCCTAATTGTTTTTTATTTTTACTGCCCACCCAGTGCTGTGTGGGTTCTGCTGTTCTTCTCCAAGTGTTCATTAATTTATTCACAAAAGTAATTAAAGCTTCAGTGCAGAACTTCTATTTCCCTCTGAGGACTTCTAATTACCAAAGCACAGCCACCACTTATCTCTTTGCCCCCACCCCTCCTCATTCTCTCTTCCACACACACACACACACAAACAGTGCTCTTCTGCTCTGCCAGACACATTTGTTGATGTTTTTTCTTATCTAGGAAATTTGGAGTTGCGTGGTGCAGGAACAGCAGCTGTGACACGTGCACTCATTTGGTCAAGGAATGCTTGATTTGTTTTGCAAGCAATTGGTGCAGCAAGAAATTTCAGTATCTGACAGAGAAACCAAAATCATGATCCTGACAAAAATATGATTGTGCAAACCTTATTGAACAGCAGTAGAATCTAGAGCTGAAACAATTCATCGATTACTAAATTAATCGACAACTATTTTGATAATCGATTCATCGGTTTGAATTTTTTTTTCATGATTTCATGACAAAATATCCGATTGTTTAAGTTTCTTAAATGTGAGTATTTTCTTAATTTGTTTGCTCTGGATAACAAATAAATCATAAAAAGTTAAACATTTTGGTTTGTTGACAAAACAAGACATTTGAGAACATAATCATTTCAAGGTTTGACAAACACCAATCAATATTTTATAAGGTTTTCTGATATTTTATGGACCAAACGATTAATTGATTCATCGAGAACATAATCCACAGATTAATCTATTATGAAAATTATCATTAGTTGCAGCTCTAGTAGAATCCACTTGAGAAACTTGTCATGGGAACTTCTTAACATTTTCAGCTGTATGTAGCCATCTAAATATATTAGCAGTGTGCAGCTGTTGTGCTCCCACCTTGCCTCCACGAGTAGTGACATAAAACGCATCACTCTGTGTGCAGTGTGGCAATATCATGGGTGACATGAGATACAAACACTATATGCTGTACATGTGGACCTGACTTAATAGTAGAAGAGTGAATTGTAATGTCATGGATTAATCAAAATGCGAAGGAAATGCAGTAATGTTATGATTGTACAAGTCAGCATTTTGTTCTTACTTTACCATCTATGTCCAAAAGTTAAGTAAAGGTATTTTTTGCTGTAATGATTTACTACTAAGCATTTTACCATGATGAGGGACAGGACAATGTCCTCCCTCTTCAAGAAGAGAGTAATTAATTTCTTGTGGCCCATAATGGCGATTCTGTCTGACTGTCACTTATTTCAGCACCACGGACAGCAACATGACTCACGAGAGCTCTGCAATGTTTATATACAGTGTTTTACATGTTCGTGGATGATCACTTAGAAATCTTGAACTCTTGTTGTAAATTGTGTTTATACAGTTAAACAGTATAGTTGTAATATTGTGAGAGAACAATTTATACAATAGCAACATAGTAAGACATTGATTGTGGTGTGATGATTCAAAACATAGATGTGATGGAAAAGTCAAGTATACAGATTGTTTACACATTTATTCTTATTCATTAACATTCATGTGTTTCATGTGTTGGAGCATGGGAACAATTAAATAAAGCATCAGCTGACCTGAGGGTTCTTGCTCATAGACATAGAATTTAAACTGAAATGTGAAAGGGTGCTCTAAAATTAAGGATGTGTAAACAAAAGGACCTTACTATCAAATTCAAAAAAAGGCATGAAGCCAGTTCTGAGAAGCCGTAACAATAGTAATGTGCCCATTTTTTCCTGGTGCTCTGAATAAGCTGAAATCTGTCAACATTTTTGGCTGCATACAATGAAAATGATCTCAGATAGATACATCATTTACATAATGTGCAGCATTTTGTCTCTTATCAGAAACAGTCTGTGAATAGCATCTACCCAAACAACTCGGGGTATGTTATGTAACAGCTTGACATCTTAGAGATTATGGAGATTTCCCGAGTGTGTTTACTTTTGAACTCGGAAACAGCTGCAAAAAATAAGTGTCCTTAATCCATGTGATTGTGTTAACCTCAGTTTTTCAAGTATAATGTACATGATGGCATTTTATATAGGTTGTCATTTTATTCAACCAGTCTCATGCAGCATGACCAGCATGGCATCTTAAGCAGCTTTGCAGAGGATGGAGGAATCAGTTTCACACCTCAACTGTGAAAAGACAGGCATCGCTGAAAGCACTTCACTATTGAAATGGCTCTGTCACTGCCTTGAGCACGGTATTATGCTCCTCGGAGATGCTGCACAGATAAGACTGCATGGATCTGCTGCAGATGTGATACAGGGGTAGGACAAATAAATGTGTCTTTTTCAGAGATCTGGAGGTGTGAACATCTTTGTCTCCTATTGTTTACAGTATTTCAAATGAATTTAAAACAAACATATTTATATGACATCTGCACTGCCTAGATCATAGTAAATCAAGTGTTAAAGTAACATAAAATGGGCTTAACATGTCTAATTGACAGAGGTGAAAGTAGTTTTAATGTATTGCTTGTATTACAACAACAACCTTTGTGTCTTTCTATCATTCACTTCTCCTGCAGCTTCATGCATCCTGGGACAAACAATTGTGCAATAATTCAAAAAATAATGATCTATAATGATTTTTTCTTTGAAAACATTTTGATTTGAGTCAATACATACACATCCTTTATATAACAAGGTAAAACGTCTTATTGTGATTTAAAAATCTCTCTTCCATGAATGACCTGGCCAAGACGGCAGCACAACAATATCAAGCCCATACTGTATATATTCTTATCTTATGATACAGGTACAATTTCTAAAAAAATCTTGGAAAAAATTAGAAGCAGTCAAATCCACCAAAGGAGTTTTCCTCTCGATCCTTCAAAATCAGTCTTTAAGTTGTTATATGTTGATGGAGCAGCATATTTAAAAGCCTTTTTCCCAAGTTCTGTTCTCACTCTCGGGACTGTAGAACAGAATGAGATTGAAGGCCATGTTGATTTTTGGCTTCTACACATGTACGTAGACAGATAGGGAGGAACTAAGCCATGAATGGTTTTATACACAAAGATCAACCAATGCGTACAGGGCCATCGAGCAGTGGCTTACAGAATACAGTAATAAAACACAAAGTACAGTGGTACACATTGTCTATTTTATTTAGATACTGTTCAGGGGCATTCATGTACAGCAAGTCACCATAATCCAGCAGAGGTAAAAATGTTATTATTTATTTATTTTTTTTAAAAGTCAATACCAAATACCTCCTTGTCTTGAGGGTGACATTTGATTTGTTCCTGAAAAAGAAACCCATCTTGACCTTCAGCTTGTAGACAAAATCTTCAATATGTGTTCTAAAAGACTGGTTTTGATCGATGATGATACCTAGATACAATTTCAACCACTTATAATATGGGCTTTGCGGAGATACTAGTAGGGAGATACACTAAACATGTCCAAGAGTTTTGGACGGCACAAAATGTTTGACTTGTAACATAGGGAAAGGGTAAGATGACCTCTTCCAAATGGATGTGTTTCTCAGTGGGACGTTTATGGGAACTGGAGATAATGTCAACAGTTCAACTGAGGACAAGGTGGGATTCCTGATCTTACGCACATGCATGCGGGTTCAAGATTACAATAACACAATATTCCATCACGATATTGCAATAAAGTTATTCACGATGATATTTCACAGAATTTCAATGTAAAAGTGTTCACATGTGTATGGAATGATGGGATTAATATCAAAAACAAAGAGAAAAATAAAACAGAATCTAAAATGAGGTAAATAACAACATGCGGACAACACCAAACAAGCAAGACGAAGTCCATATTTCACTTTTTATTGTGAAATATTTGCAGGAACAGTGAATGCACACTATTGCACACAAGTAGATCAGAAATGCAGTCATCGCTGACCTTACAAGTTACACTGCTGCAGGGTGATTGGAGAAATGAGTAAGCAGGTGTCCCAAGTTTACTTCTCAGTGAGTGTAAAATATACGTCACTTTTTCAAACTTCCACCGAGATCAACAGTATAAGTAACTAATCTCTGGACCTGGTTAAGAAGTATCTGCTGTGCTTCAAAGGGGTTTTCAAGATTCACAAAGCAACAGTAGGAGTTATGAGCAGCGACTTCTAAATGTGTGTGCTCTGTAAGCACCGCAAGCTCCAAAGACACCAAGGCTAAAATATGTGAATTCTGATTGAAGAGAGATGGCTGGATTTTCTCTGATTCTCTTTGAACTACTGTGCTCCCAAGGATACGGCTGAAGGAAAGCCTGTTCTCATGTCAGGTTATCAAACACGTTTGTACGTTTGGCTCTTTTCAAGGCTCCTGCCTTTACTTTTACTTTTGTTTGATATTTGTACATGTTAATAATATTGACATTCTGAATAAAATATGCAGTTGTGTTACATTTACTCTCTTCTCCGCTACAGCACTAGCTCATCACTACAAGACCTATTACCGTGGAGAAGAAGAAAAAAAATAAAAATTGTGCCTTATTTATTGCATATCTTTTAATATGAATAGTGAGGGTGTCTCTAAATTTACCTCATTATTCACAGTTAGTGGACCGTGATGCGTTTACCACGATTATTATCGTACCAACAATAACCTGATTACATTGTGTTTTCCGTTTATCTATGTGACAAGTTTGCTAATAAATTGTTAATGATGTGTTGGTGTACAAGCACTACACGGATGCTCTTTGAGCAGTTGCTATGTGCTAGAAGATTTTGTCAAAGCAACAGTTTAGGTCGCATGAGGTACTGACACATGCAGTCAACACTGACTTTGACAGTGAAAACCTGCCTGAGACACAGATGCTCACCCTCACTGATAACGTGGCTGCCGCAGGGAAACACAAGGAAAAGCTTTTATTTGTTTCTGTGATACCTTAATGTTTACTGCATTTTCTTGCCATTAAACACCCTTTTCTGACAGAAATTTAAGGAATTTGTACTGTATGTGGACACGTGACCCGCTCGTCAGTTGATGCCTTATTTGGTAAGTTTGGGTCACTTTGATAAATCTGAACAGAGCCTTTCAAACACTGAAGTTTCAAAATAATACATTTGAATTTTAGTGATGGAGGCAGCAGTGGATCAATAACTACTGTATGCTGTGATGTAAAAACACTTATTTTCTCTATGGACGGAAGAGAATCTACCAACTTTAGTATGTAAAAATACTTATGGCAATATAAACTTGGCAAAGTCTTACACAGGACAGATATTTTCCATTGTGGTAGCCAATGGAAATCTTGGGGTCATTAGGAAATTTAAGTTATAGCTTTTGGTTCTGATGTGCAACAAATTGATAAGGGTTGCCATGGTGCTGTCGTTGAATAAGGCATAGATTTTATTGGGTGTGCTTTTGTGGCTAAAATCTGTGTTTCAAATATTCTTCAAGGAAACCTCTTTCATCCTCTTGATCTACCTATTTCAGGTTAAAGAAGGCAGTCTAGGCAGTTCATTTGCATTTAATCAAATCTATTTCCTCCTCAAAACTTATCAGAGCCTGGATGTGTGCGTCTATCTCTGGTTTGCAGTTTCATGCCTACCACTTGATTAGGAAATCTACAGGTTTGCATGAGTCAGTCAATATTACCTCATTTTTCCAGCAGAGGTTGGACACAAGGACGTGACTTAAGCCAAACATGCACACCATTATCATCAGTAGTGACCATAGCAACCAAGGTTGATCCAGGGAGCTGTATAGACAATACATGAAGGAAGGGCCACTTCTTTAGAAACATTATGCTTTTATATCGCATGGTTGGAAATGGGAGGTGAATAAAACCTTTCCAGACTCATACTCAATCTCAAATGCCAAGCGACATACGATAAAAAACTAAAAACCTGTCTGTGTGTGGACAGGGTCTCCTTGCTGTCTGTCCCCAGAATCCATTATAAATAGATTATGTAAGACACGAGCTAATGGGCTACATGGTGGGGTAGTGGCTAGCACTGTTGCCTTGCAGCAAGAAGGTCTGGGTTTGTGACTTGTTCCTGTTGCAAGTTCTCCCTGTCTTTGCATGGGTTTTACTCAGGTTCTCCAGTTTCTCCCAGTCCAAAAACATTCAGATGTCAATTATTGACAGTTAATGTGAGTGTGAATGGTTGTTTGTCTCTGTGTGTTTGCCTGACATAAAAGCAGAACATACAAAAATGCATACACATACACATATACACCCTTCTTCTGAGGACAGCATCAGATGTTGGTTGACTTCACTGTCTGTATCACTCACCAAGGTTTAAGCCTCTTTGTGTTTGCCTTGCCATGAAAGTATGTGTGATTTTTCTGTGATTTGGCTTTGAACTGAAGTAAATGGTCTGTATTTATGAAGCATTTCTCTAGTCTTGATGACCACTCACTGCTTTACATTACAGTTTTACCATTCACCCATTCACACCCATTCTCTCACACTTCCATACAGCGCATCTCGGTGCAGCACATTTTTATATCATTCATCTTTCATACCCATTCAAACGCTGCTGGCACATCCGTCTGAAGCAACATGGGGTTAAGTGTCTTGGCCAAGGACACATCGGCATGTGGACTAGCAGAGCCAGTAATCAAACCCGCAACCTTCTTGTTGAAAGACGATTCGCTCTACCACTGAGCTACAATGTCTACATGTTTAATCTCCTTTTGTTCTGTACTTTTATAAGAGTTAATTTTTTCGGCTTCAAATTAGCCCTAAGGGTTTTTACCTAACCCTGCAAAGTAATATTTATCTTTTTATATTCATATTATATGAACACACATATATTTATTTCCTCAAATAAATGTAATTTATGTTTTATCTCTAATTTATATCTTATTATGTCTTGAAGATGAATATTTGTGATAATAATCACCAAACAGGTGACTCATACGGTATAGGGACATAGAATATGTCTCATAATACAGTATATAACATTTGTGCCTGGAGAGTCTTGTACTTTCCTGCCATTAGAACTTCATATTCACACTAGATTGAATAAGATTTATCTGAGAAAATGACCAAAATCATGATCATTATCTTTTTTCCATTCATGGTTCTCCGCATTTTAATTTGATTTAATTTTATTTTATTTTACTTTGCTCACCCGACATTTTAAGTCTATAAGTGTGCATGTTGGTATAATGTATTCTGCGGGTAGCTGCCAATGATGGTGGATTCTGAGGCAGAGCCGTCATTATAAATCATCTCACAATTGCCCTGCACCTGTCAACCTCCAAAGCACATTCACAGCTTCTCCTGAGGCGGATAATGATAGCCTCGCAAACTGATAAATGTGCGCTGTGTAATCACTTCTGCCAGCTCAGTCAGGCCGCTCTATTCTGGGAGGAGGGGGGCGGGTCACTACAGTCACACTCACGTAGCACATTCATGAACTTTTACATGTAAAACTTACTTCTAGCTCTTGTTTGGAGCCAAATGTTGAAATGCACTTATTGTGAGTCGCTTTGGATAAAAGCGTCTGATAAATGACAGGTAATGTAATGTAATGTAATGTAAACATGCCCACGCAGACAAACTGATGGAACATGATGAAACATTCGAGCACATAACAAAAGTTAAGACAACATATACATATATAAACCTGACAATAGCAACAACACAGAGGAACAACAGAACAAGGTTAAGTAGCATAGGATTTGCTTGAGCCACAGACAGACAGACCATTAACAATATAAAATATATGATGTGTATATATTATGTCGTACTATTAATATTATGTAATCTCTTTGAATAGCTTGCCATTAATATAACCAACAGCAGCCTTGCCAGTCGACTACTACCAAGCATTTCCTTCTCAAAAGAGAGGATTTTCCTCCAAGTCTGTGTGATTCTTTCTTCAGAAGAGACTCTGTTTCTTCCACAATCTCTTATAAGCCCTGATACTGATGCTAATGTGGTGCTGATGTGCCAACAGATGAAGTATTTCCTTATTTTTTTAAGCCCAAACCAAAGGAGAACTTCACAGGATAATCTAATCTAGAGTGCACTTGGTTTTAAATCCTGACAAAGGTTTATGCTATATAAAAGTTTGGCTGTTTTATATGCTCCTGTCATGACATCCTCACTTATGAGCTGTTCCTGGATTACATACATTGCTTTCTCTGTGTTCCTATTTTCTGTTTCTTTCTTTCTAGCAGGAGATAGTTATCACAGGGTAACAATATAATAATTATAAAGAATATAGAACAAAATAAAATAATCGACAATAGTCGGACTCAGCATTCCCAATTATATGTGTCATAAAAATTAAGGTTTTGAAGGACAAAGTCCCCCCTTCTGCTTTCTTTATCATTACAGTTTCATGTATCCCTTTGTTTTTTGTGGAACTTTTGTCTTTGACAACAACATCTATTATTCTTCCTTTCATTACTCACTTTATCTCCTCTCGTACCCCCTCTGAAGCACTGGCCTTTATTGAGGTTTAACTCTGCTAATCTACTGCTGGAATCTGAGGAGCAGCTGGATCTACAGCAATGACTTGTGTGTGTGTGTGTGTGAACTACAAGGATTAATAAATTCTGAGGAGGCACTGGTTGTTTAAGTCTCTACTTTTATTTACTGCAGGTTGTTACAGTCTTTCTTCTAAAATCAATAGGTGCAGCACTGCAGGCTGAGCAGCACATCACACCCGCCTGCACTTAAGTTTTAAACATGTGAATCACTACGGTTCTTACCAGAAAGTGAGATTCTTATATGCCATAAAGTAGTTGAGAAAACATAAGCAGACAGACAAAAACAAACAAAAAGTAGTGCGCACACACCAATTTGACCTCTGCATCATGTGACCTTCCCTCACACTTGAGCAATAACCCCTGTTGTCTTAAAAAGAAGTGGAAACCTATTTGATCTTACTGGATTTTCCTGGTTTTGTTGTAGTAATTCATGTTTATTCAGGTGTATGTATAGTATATACATGTACTGCATATATATAGCATATATATGTGTGCGCATGTGCGTATGTGTGTGTGTGTGTGTGTGTGCACATGTAGGACAGAATAAACCAGGACAGAGTTTGAGCGACAGCATGGAGAGACCTGTCAACTTTAAAATCTGCTGCTTCCTTTCCGAGTGTCCATGTCAATGTCAGAGTCATTAAGCAGACATGGCGATGGCCACCTCTGACTGAAACTGATCCGTCTGTTTTGCAGACAGCCTCGCATACAGTCTGCCAGAGACAATGACTTCACCCCCAAGGACAGGTTAGGGTCAGAGAGTGGAGCGGAGGGCAGCACAGGCCTCTCTTTGTTTGAGCTTTCTCTCCTCTTTCACACCAAACTGTAACCTCATCTCCACTGATAATAAAATACACACCGGCATTAAACGCTCAGCCACTGGACGAGAAAATGAGCCAGTGACCGGATGAGATTGACATGACCTTGAATTATTAATTTGCCTTTCAGAGACCACATGCATCGAGGCGAACAGCAGGATGCTGACTGACACTGATTGGACTTGATTACCATTGTACTGTACTCCGATAAACAGAGACATACAATGTGGAGGTGAGACTGCATGTTATTAGTGCAATTATAGCCCAATCCAGCAGACATACAGTAACAGGCTTGTTTGAGACTGGATGAAAAAAAACCTCTGGCCAATTGCACACACAGAGTTAGAAACAGGAAGTAATGGAAGGGACTGGTGATATAAGTGACAATTTTCCCTCAAGCAAATGAAGACAGAACCGGGCAAGGTAGGTTAAGGCAGCATGGGTTTCTTGCTCAGTACATCTGAATGATTTGCGTAAAAAATATCTTGTGACATATCTTCCAGTTGAGATTTGGTTTGCAATGTAACTTTTTATGTCAAGCTCCCGTATTCTTATTATACATTTAAAACAAGATGGCACATTAACCAGATGAGATACCGTTAAAATGAGAACTACTATACTCAAATGCATGGATTATGCATCGTTTCTAACATTTATGTATTCGCCTTTCGAAGTAGACTCTGGGTCAGGACCCACAGTTGAGTCGCGGAAGATATTTTTTGGGTCTGCAAACAACTTCGCTGAATTTTCCCAAACTTGTAGTTGACATTTATGTGTATAAGTTTTAAATAACATGCATACAATGAAGTTGTAATTGTAATTTGCCAAAATATTGGTTTTTCACTTCAAAATCTGATGTTAAGTATTGTTGTCAGGTAGTTGCTACATTATGCACTTGACTCATGAAAAGTTTTCTTTTGAGATGTTTGTGCTTCTCAAAGGAGTGACAATACACTGCAAATACAGTCTAAATTAAAATATCTACTTTTTATAATCTTTATTACATGATCTTACACTTATTAACTATAATACCTGCTTTATTTCTATGTTTTTTTTATGTCAAATGAAAGATATTTACCTTTCATGAAAAACATAGGTGCTGGTCAAAATGTAAGGTCATTTTAGTGTTTAAACAACCATTTCAAACTTCCAAAATGATCCTGTACATTTCCGAGCAGCAAGTTGCAGCTCCGTGCATAAATCTATCCCCGCTAAAGAATCAATCCGTTTGTTGTACATGAGCTCTGCAGAAAGATTGTGGCTTCTTCCGCAGCATTTATAAATTAAGAAATACTACCAAAGATTTGTGCTGTAACAGCCACAATTTAATTGTTCTGCAGTCTGTTTTTCCTTGTCCATCTTCATTCAACAATGAAAACACACACAGCTTCTCGAAGTATCAGTAACAGTAACAAGCCAGGAGTGGCTGCATATAAAGTAGCCATGCATTTCCTCTGTGACTGCAGCCGATTGGCCACAAAAACAACAAAAGTACTCCAATGTGGTTTTATCACACCCCCAACTCGGAATTGATTCACAGTGATCAAACAACCCTAATTGAAATACAAAGTTGATGGTTTACTGTGATTTGAAGCATGGAGTGAAAAAAAGTCACTATTTCTTTGTTAACTCGACTTGTGCTGGGCCGACTTGTTGCTAGTTTTCATGATCACATATATCTAATATATTATATATAATTATGGATTAGTGACTTTTTTTTTTCTTGATTGCGATCGCCATTTAGATGGAAATTGCAGACCTCCTCCACTAACCTTAGAAAATGAACCATGAACCACCTCTCCACCATCACCACACCACCCCCCGCACTTTTATCCTTACAGTCTCATTCTGCTTATTATATGGACAAAAAAAACGAGACATAATTCAGCAAAATATAATTTCTCCTAATGACCTTAATTCAATTTGGCCTTAGCCAAACACCTCGCTGTGACTCCCAGCTATATTTAAATAATCCCCCCTAACATGCATTAAGAGGCTTTTAGCTTCCTTCCAATCTATGAGAAGGGGCCGCAGTGCTCCAGGTGAGATTAGATGTGACTGCATGATAATGGGAGCACTAATGCAATGATAGCCAGATTCACACCACCCAAAGGTTACAACTCAGGCGAATTTTTAATAAGCTCCAAATGTCAGCACGCTAACCTTGGCTCTAAATAAGGGCATAGCCAGTCATTGGGAGGCAGACCACGTCTGATGATCCAGCTGGGTGGGAGGTTGAGGGTCAAATGAATCCACAGCCAAACTTTCTGTGACTCTCAGGAAGCATCATCCATCAAAACAAGCCATTTTCTACTGAAATATAATACTAATTAAATAAGCACATTGTTCAAGGTCTCTTTGTTAGCGTAAATAAAATGATATGCTAATAAAAATGTGTATATATAAACTAAAAATTGCTTTGTATCTACCGTCAAACTGAAGCCACAGTATTTATTTATTGTGTATGTTTCTTGAAATTACATCAGGTTCCACTCATTAGATTTTTTATGGGCCTCAAGCCACATCTTGTCATCTTTATGATTGATTTTGTTGTCATAGCAATAAAAATGAAAGATTGGTTGCTGAATGGTATTTAGCCAGTGTCATTAACTGAGATTACAAGTGCTGTCATTGTGTCAACCACAGTTAATTGGATTTTTATACATCAGCTTACCGTTCTGCTACACTCAAGTGCATCACACACTCACGTCTACCGCCTGTCACTTGACACATTAGCTGATTAATATCCTCTCATTTAAAGTTGAATGGCTTTTAGGCCTTTAACTGCAGTCAGGGTGTGGTTGTGGCCCATGGTAGGAGGAGACTGCTGCACTTAGATCTACAATGAAGCAACACTGCAAACACAAGTATAGCTAGGGATTTCTGGATCTGTTTGGTACTGTTCAAAATCACTGGCCTTAAAACCTAAAAGCACTGACTGTAAAAATGTAAAGGACAGTCAGCTTTTTATTCTTCGTGTTTCAAGGCAGAATAATTGCTACACAAGTTGGAGCATTATGTTACCAGGGGCTAAGATGTAAAAGGACTGTTTCAGACTTTATTAAAGGTGACATCGAATGCTTGTATCACACATATATGTTAGTTTATGGAGGTCTACTTACATATATTAACTTGTTTTCATGATTAAAAACCTCCTAATCACTGTAAACGAGCCGATCAAAATATCTCCTGACTGACGCTCTCGTCAGCCGCGCTGTTTCAGACCAAAATCACACCCCCAGAACGTGGACTGTGTTTTGATTGGCCAGCCAATGAGAGCTTTCCCACTGTCCTGTGATTGGCCAGGTACCTGGAAGTGACGTAATTGGTAGGCCAGCTCTCAGATACACAGCTCCCCCTCTGGCACGGTGGATGCTCTGCATCTCAGCAGCTACAACGAGAGTAGTTCTTCTTCTTCTGCAGTTGAATGTACGCAACCGGATGTGCCCGGACTAGTGCCCGCACCAGGAGGCGCTACGGTGGTGAGAGGAGTGGTGAGGTTTTCTGATGACGACATCGAATTACGGAAGTGCGATCCGCTTCGCAGAGCCCAGGAAAACAATACAACACTATTTTCTCAGCAGTGGCTGAACTGTTTGTTCTGAAACTTTAGGGTTTCATAAACGAGGTAATGACGCAGATACACACACAAACGCAGCGTTAATTGGAGCTTCCGGTCTATGTGGCCTTTAATATAGAAGGATAGTCAAGATTATGATGTTGGTATCAGTATTGGATGCTAAAAGTGGCATTGATACATCCCTAATTCAAACCACTTAATAAATAAAATAATAATCATAACAATAAAAAAAATACATCACTCTCTGCGCAAGACATTAAATTATTTCCTAAGTAATATTTGTGATATCTTGTTTGTGGAATCTTGCATATTGGAATGAATGACTCAATTAGCATATTAGGCTTTGGCTTTGATGGGAAATCTTTAATTTCTGTTAATACAAAAATCAGGAGAGGTCTGATAGTGAAATCTGACAAAGTTTGACAACAAGCCTTACACTGGTTGGACAAGAGGGTGATGAAACTAGTGACACAGGCATGGACGACTTCAGTAGAGAAAGTGATGGAGCACAGCTCGGTCACAAATTTCACATGTACACAGTTCAAAGAGAAGAAGACACTCTGACAGACACTTCTCAGATTTTAAATATTTCAATCTCGCTGTAAACAATGTAAACATTATGCCCTGATCAACCAACATGGTGCAGTGACAGTCAGTCATCACTCCTGGGAGAAGATTTTCATTTCAAGTTGTTGACTTCCTCTGGAAGCATCCTTTACACTGCTTAACGACAAACAGAAAGAAAATCATTCAGCACGCATTATTCAAAGGTACAAGCTCATTAAATATTATTTACAAATGAGAACAATTGAATTTGAAGAAGCCAGACTGAGCCTCTGGTCCTTTTTTCCTTTTCTTTTCCTTTTGTTTAACATGTGCACAAGAACTGAATAAACACAGCAGGAAGACAGTGACTTTGCTGTGAAGAGCAAACACAGTCCATGATGGATGGGAAGCTTGTTAGATGACACTTATGATGTGGCAACAGAACTGCTGCCACTTGGCCAACCACGCAGATCGCCGTCTGCTGCAGCACATGAAGAGCCTCACATCGAGAACAGGAAAACACCACTAACAAGCTGGAGAGATTGTTGCTTTTTTTCTGTTCTATTTCACCCGCTGGAGATTCTTAATGATGCCTCACAGGTTGAACCTCCTGATGATCCATCACTGACAAACTTCCATCACAGATGAATCAAAGTAACAGCACCAGAATCCGCCAATGTGTTGATGGCAGAGTCTCTTGGGACCAGAGAAGTGATGCAGGAAGCTGAATTCTGGGGAGAGTCTTGAGAAGGAGACCTGTATGGCTTAAGTAAAATATTTGGTATATCTGGTAAATGTTACGGTTCTGTGAGATTTGTGTCACTTTTATTTACTCTGACCTGAAAATTAAACAACCTGAGCTGGTACAGGAGGAATAAGTGGGTGCTTTGCATGCACTCACACCAGATCATGATATGTGGAAAAAGAGTGGAAAGATGAGGTCACAATATTTGTGATTGGGTCTCTCAGGACGGATCATAGGGTATTTCAGGTTTTTGATGTGTGATTGAATGAGGTAATGACACATATTTAGCACTAACTTCACTGTGCATGCCCTCAGAATGCAGCTGTGCACCAGCCTGAGACACAGACACTTAATAAAATTGTGGCTGCTGGGGATGCAGATGTGTGTCCCTTAAAAAAAGGTTCACTTAAAATCTACTCAAGCTAAATCTGCAGGGAACATTTTTGAATGTTCTAATGTGTCAAGTGACTTTTCTGAGTGGCAACTGAAAGTTTTCCAAAGAGAAAATTTGCATGTCGCTATCTCACAGAGACACAATAGTTACTGGTCCTCTGCTTGGTGTTCGGTTACAGGTGGGGTTGATCTCTAGCTTTTACAAAAGAGATCTTCTTTGTGGCTGAACATATAGTAGAAGCCAGTGGCTACACTCACCAGCTGCTCTGAGCACCTGGTCATGCAGCCTGTGGAAGGGGCCTTCTCCAAGGGCCTTTGGGCAGCATGTTCTTGGGATCCTCTATGGATTATTTAAAACCAACTCACTCACTCATTGTCTCCCACTTTATTCTTCACATGAGGGTCACAGGGAGCTGGAGCCAATCCCTGCTGACATAGGGTGAAAGGCGGAGTCACACACTGGACAGGTCACCAGTCTATCACAGGTCAACCATGTGTCCTAATTAATTACTTTTTCAGGCAAAATGTCACTGTATAAATAACTTAATTTCTTCTTCTTACCTTCCTCTGATTACACGAGTACAGTTTTTTTCCCATCTCATAATGTCACCATCAGTCAGTTGCTGTCTTAATTTATTTATCTATTTATTTATTTTACTTGCTGTCAGGTTGCCAATGGGTTGATGGTGTGTGTGTTATTTTGTCAGGCAAAGTCTGCAAAGATGCTGACTTATGGAAAGAGGTCCTTTACACTCTTGTCTATTTGACAATGGGACACAGTGGATGTGTCTATGTCACAGTGAGTGTGTGAGGTTGGACATTTCAATTCAATTCCAACAGCGAATAAAATGCGCAGCTAAGACTATCACGGTCAACATCTACATGGATGTCCCTACAATTATGATTTTATCTGTCTTAAGTACTAACTTAGATAAGAGAACTCTAAAAACTGTGACTATCATAATCATAATTGGTTTCTCCAACTAGGATGAATATCAAACAATTAATATGTGAATCTGTGAATCTACATGAACGATAGAGTTTAAGCAAAAGTTAGCGGATGAAAGTATTAACAAAACGAGTGCTTGTTCAGTTAAACGATCGTTACAGTAGATAGAAAATCGCCGAGAGAGCAGGAGACACACACAGCGTAACACCAGTGGAAGAACAGGAAGCGACACAATACGTTATCAGCAATCAGCACGAATGAGGGAAAGACAACAAAAAAAAAACAGGACATAGGTCGATGTCTCAGGTGGTGCACTTGGAGCTCACATGGTTTTGTAAAACAGTGAAGCCTGTGATGAGTTAAATTGAAGGAAATGTATTTGAATATACTTGGCCAAGGAGAACAAAGGCTACATCAAGTCAGGCACGTACACAGCCTGGTGCTACCTCCAATTCTGAAGATTGGTCCTGAAGATGACACATATAATCATCTGTCTAATGACCTTTAACATGTTTCATTAGAATCAGGAAGACACAAACTCTCTCTGGAATAATGTGTTCTCGCCTCCATTAACCTATGTGTTTTGGTCGACACCAGGCTCTGATTGGTTTCTTACTGGCAAGGAATAAACATAAGAGCTTTCTCTTGGAGCCAACCATGAAACTAGCTCAGTCTGTGTGATAACATGTTCCCCTAACAACTAGACTTTCAATTAGCAATTGAAATGTAACTTTACTGTAATGTAATTACTCTATTGTAATAAGAAATTACATTTAATGACGTTTTAAACTGTCCAAGTTACACATTTTCCTCACACCATACACAACCACACTTCAGAAAACCTGAGCTATCCCTTTAATACAATGTTTGAACAGGGCCATTGTTTTTTTTTTAAACAGTGACCGTTTTCTCTTCCTGATCTCTATTTAACCAAATGTAAATAGAGATGACAGATAAAACAACACTCTTCAATGATATTTGAAATGACCCACATTTCAATCATGTTGAAACATAGCAAATCATTTAATAATATCTAATAATTTAACATTGAGAAATATGATCCCAAACAAGGTTTTGATTGTGACTGTAAAGCCCTGGCTGTTACTGTGTTAATGGAGCATGACTAAGCGCAGCCAGAGACAGAGCTAAAGCTCACAAAGCTTTCAGCAAGTAATTACACAGCCTGGAATAAGCATCCTCTTACAGTTAATGGTCTTTCATTTTATTTTAGCAGTCTCTTAGAATATATCTAAACATTGAGAAATGACCCACAGTGTTGCTGGTGGTTTTTCTTTTCCACTGAACTTCATGCAACATTAACATGATGGTGACTGATGTTCTTTAGCGGGATGTTCATTAGCCATGCATTCATACATTTGTGCCTATGCTAATACCATTTTTCCTCTCTGGGCCCACTGATCCCACTGTAAATAAATCACAGCCATTTTTTTTTTTTTTAACTACCATGTTGTTATTCATATCAGTTTCCCATAATCGTAAGTCATGCTGTCACAGTAATTAGTTAACTGTGTTTAATCGCACGCAAAATTGATCCCCGGATAAGTAATGTTTCCAGAAATCCCTTCCCAACTGGGACACCGTTGCCTGCACACTTGGAACTCGGTTGTGCTAATGACTGTGCAGCATGGTAGGCATCAGGAGCACTGGGTATATAAGCTATACAACAACTCAATACAGTCCCCACTCTTTATCACTGATTCCCTTTGTCTTGTGCCACACACCTTTAAAGGCAAACCACAGTGGGATACTGCTGAGGCTCAGAAATAGGAATGTGTGGTTCTACAGTATTCACTTGAGACTGACTTCTATTTCTCTACTGCTTTTTCAAGCCCTCTCCCCTCGGCTTCAGCTCACAATCTCTGTCAGTGGATGGCACAACATGCTCAGGTTTAATTAATAACAATGCTTTTATTTTTTTCAAAAACAACTGACAAGCATTTGGTATAGTTCCATGAAGACCAGCAAGCATCTGAGATAACAGCCCTGACTTTCTACCTCGTAGAGGCTCACAAATTGGGAAGTTTGGAAATACTTCTGTGTCTGTTTTCATTTAAAAACAGGGCTGTGTTTTAGTACAGACGGGGAAAAACAGAGATCTTTGAAAACAATGATACAGTTTGCATTTGTTTCCTGGTTTATTCTTATTAGCCATGACCCAACAATCAGCTGTGAATGAAAAGCTTCCTTCAAACTCACATTTTTAGTTTCAATTCAACTTATTTGCCTCAAGTGGAATGGAATTAGGCTAATAAGAGGGTTGTCAGTTCAACTTGCCTTGCCTGAACGTCTCGGAAAGTGGGCGAAAGAGGCTAAAAACAGGTGGTACACCAAGCAGATTTTCGTTGAATAGCTGGGGGAAGACACAGACCGCTAAATGAGCGCTAAATGAATCTCTCCACCAGCATTTCTGAAAACTACTCTTTTTTGGCACTCCCCACATTTTTGGAATTCCCTGTATGTTGGTTAAGACCAGTCATCCGTCCAGCGACTCTCGCTGGTCGTTTTAGGATTTAAATGTTATTGTTGGTTTTTAAAGCTCTTAACAGTTTGGCACCATCTTACCTCTCTGAACTTCTTTTTCTTCACGCTTTTCCCAAAGCTCTGAGGTCCAATAACAGGCTGCTTTTAGATGTACTAAAATCCTAAAAAACGGCTTTTCCCCTAAACTTTGCAACGTGTTACGCATGGAAATGAACTATGCCCCCACTATTGGACATTTACAATCACTTTTAAAGACCCACTTCTTTTCCTTGGCCTTTACTTCAGGGTAAAAATAGTCAACCGGGACACTTCTATGTAGTTTTTACCATTTTACTATTTTATTATGTCACTATTTAACTGTTTTACTTCCATTGTTATTGATTTGAGAGGGTGAAGCTGGCTGACTGTGTGCAACCCTTCCTCACCTTAATCAACATCAGCAGCGCAAGTCTTGACTTCAAAACTCCTGTGGCGATGGGGGAGCGGCGAACCAGCAAATGCGGATTACACCGAAGCCACAGCCGCAAGCCTGCACACAGGCAACTTGGGCCATCGGGTCGTCTTCCACTGACCTGAGACAGAAGTGGAACTCGGCAGCAACCTAAGTTACCGAGCAGCCCTTTTCAGGACAGCTCTGCTCTCCTCCGTCACATGAGGCTGCAAGGAAAAGAAAAGGTGCCCCAAACATAGCCTGCCTCAACCCCAACCTGTCACATGGTCGAAACAGAAATGAAAATGTAAAGAAACCGAAAGATTGAAACGACTGAACCTAGACACGTGGAGCGAGCAAAATCTTATCCCGTTACAACATCAACAACGCAGCTCTCAGTGAAACACGCCTACCCGACGAGGGACAGCTCTCAGAACAAGGAGGAGGATACATATTCTTGTGGAATGGTCGCAATGAAACAGAATGTAGGGAGGCGAGTTGGGTTTGCAATAAAATCTCACCTTGTCTCCAAACTTGCCACTTTGTTCAACCGTGGTTGTTTTTTAAATGTGTTCTAGAAATAAAGTTGCCTTGATTTTTTTTTTTTTTTAAATGCACTCCACAGGTCTGAGACCCATTTCACATAACAAAAATAAATCCAACAAGTTCTGTTAAAGCTTAATACTGAAAAAAAAAACATCAGATTATAGTTATGAATTAATTTACCAACATGTATCATCTCCATATCTTAAAGAAAAAGGTGCTTCTTGTCGTCAGACTTAAAACAATGGCAACAGAAGGTGAATAAGTAAAGTAAAACAAATCAATGGGAAACACCACATTTTGAATATATATTGTACAGCTTATGAGCTATAACTCAATCAACTATCATCTACAAGCCAATTCCTGATCACTGTGACATTTGGCAATTAAGAGTAGACCTAGCAAAGTGATTTAATATGCATTTGGAGCATATGTTTCTTTCATTAATGATGTGTCTTAGGACATAATTAAGCTGTTAGAAATTTAGCAGCTGCTGCTGCTGCTGCTAAATTTCATCCTGCGAATGAATTAAAGCTACCAGCAGAGCATTCACTGCCACCTGTGTGATTAACTGTCGACCAAATGATTTGTGTTGTGTGTGAGTATAAAATGAGATTACTGGAAAAGGTCTAAGGTGAGGATTCTGACTCAAATTCCATCATGGGATTCAAATGTTTAAACCACATCTATGCAGGAAACATTAATGAATGTTCTATTTCGTACATACACCTTTGTAGAGGTGATGCCTTTCGGACCACAGGAGCAGTGACTGATGTCACCACATCTCATTAGGAACAAGGACCACCTCTTTGTCATGAGAAGGCTGTTTGCACATTTTTTTTTATTTTTTTTTTTTTCTCTTCAGGAACAATTTGCCTCATGCCAGCAAGGTTGAGGGTTATTTATTTACCCTATACATTATAGATAAGGAGCAGTCAATATGAAGAATAAGTATTCTGCTGGAATAAGTATTCCCTTTTCACACTTACACATATTTATCTTATTTCATCCTTTTTTAAGAGCATCAAACAGGAAAAATCTCTCTACAGTGTTTATCTTGCACATTGTATAGCCTCCTCCTAAAAAAACAGCAACAATTAGCAAAAGTTACATACTGCAGCTTTAAGAGCTGACAACTAAGACAACACACTACAGTCAAAAGTGAGAAACACAAATTTACCCAGTATGCTGAGGAAATGAACATAAATGACAGCTTGTTTTAGTCTGAGACCACACACATACACAAAACTTGGAGTCTGAGAATACCATTTAGTTGGTTGGAATAGCCAAGACTGGGGGAAGAGTTCAGCACACAGCTGTACAATGATTGGGGGATGGTGGTAGAGGGGGGTACCGAGGGCCAGACAGCTTAATATATGCTGGTCGAGGCAGCTCCACCGTGGCCATGACCGCAGCTGTCACCACTGTCAGCACAGATAGCAACCACTGCTGAGACTCTTTCATCTGACAGTGGGTGAGAAAGACGAGCGAGACAAGCCAGTTTCTCTTTTGAATGGCTTTTTTTTCCACCAAGCCACACACACATCATGCACATTCTAGTACATACATCTGCATGCATAGATATATATGTTCAAAGGGCTAATTTAAATGATAATTTGCCCTTAGAAACCAGATCCCCAGTGGCTTAGTGCCTAATACACTGGTGTCTGGTCTTAAATGCTAATATTCATCTGTAATTCAGTGTTAGCAGCTTGACATTAGCCTGGCTATGCCAGACTGCATCTCAAACTCATTTGAGACTATAGCTGTGTTTTCTTGTTTGGTATTTTTTTTTGCTTTTCCATTAGGAATTGTGCCAAACTAAACAAACCCATATCATCACCATTGGGGGATCAGAGTAAAACGGTACATTTACATTTCAGTATTTAGCAGACGCTTTTATCAAAAGTGACTTACAAAAGAGGGATAAGCTACATATAAGTAGTCTTGGAAAGAACTCCACTAGATAGGAACAGTTAACTGATAGAGTGTAAGGTCCGGTAAGGTCAGGTCATTAACAGTCAGCTGATTGTTCAGGTAGGTCCCTTGTGTCCGATCAACCCTCCATCTGACCTCACAATTTTGTTGTGCAATTTTTGTTGTATAATGACAATAAAGATCCTTTCCTGTTTTAGTTTTCTAGGAGTTTGATACGGCTATTGAACAACTTTTGCCCTGGGGAGCACTGTGGAGCAAGTCAATTAAAATAGAGGCAAAAGCCGAATCGAAAGACAGCTGCTCCTATAGGTAGCCGCCATGTTGAATGTATAAGCTGCTAGATGACACCTCTCTGTTGTCATCATGTTAAGCCACGCCTCTAGTGCACAAGGGGAAACAATCTGTTTGTGATTGGTTTCCTTTTTTCAGAGATTCTGAGGTTGGTCAAAATTGTTGATGTTGTCTGCATAGTGAAACTAAATAAATGTCAGATTTGGCTGGGTTCACCTGGGCTGACTTGACATTGTAGCCTTGAGAACATTCCGATCACACTGAGCTACTCAGAAAATAAAGCTGACTGTCACAGGGTAAGCAGTTAAAAAAGCCAAACAAACATCAGTTTCCGTCAGAGAATTATGTGTTATGGTGAAAAAAATATATATCTTGGGTTTAAAGCGCCAGTGCAGAACCTCTATTACCCCCTCTGTAACCCAAAACACTGCAATCTATCTGACCTAGTTTCTGCCCCTTCCCAGTCTGACACACACGCACAGCCTGTTTCTATGACTTCAGAGCACTTACATTCATTTCCAGGAGGATTACTTTAACCATAACTACTACTGGTCCACACTTGCTAATCATAAGTGTAAACCTTCCTAAGGGAATACACTGGTCAAATGATATCCAGTAAAATGGGAGGTGGTGGCCATAAGTCTAAGTGATGAGCTGTCATCAGTCAAACGCTGACTGAGACCCCTGACCACAGCGACAGGTGTTATCAGTGGAAATGTCCTGACAGAGTATCGCTGTCATTTCTTCATTCTGATTTATCTGAACACCAACTCTGAAGTGTTTGAAAATGGGCCTGAATCAAATTCTGCTGGACTGAACAATAGTGTGAAGACTGCTGAGTGATGTACAGTATGCCCTGAGAAGCATACTGCTTCTCCAAAAGGGTTTATTCGCTGTAACTTCTCACTTTATTGCTGGTTCGTTAATCATGCAGTGTGTACAAATATGTCATAAGCCCTAAGGGAAAGTTTGAGACTTTTAAAATGTATCAGTATGAAATATTCTTCTTCTTTTTCTTATATATAAATAAAAAAGAAAAAAAAAGAAATACTGTCACACAAACCTGACATATACTTGATAATGTACTGTAAATTTTAACCAAATTTACAAAATGTTAAAAAGAGATTAGATATTGAGTTTTCCTTTTCATTGTTAGTTTTATTGGCCTCATTATTCAATAAAAACAGAAAATATAATTTTTTTTGACACATCAGCTCACTTAAATCTTGGTTTTCTTTTTAATATTGTTATGGCTGATACTCCTTATTTTTAACGTGGTTTGCATCACTACAATGTACTGAACATGCTCTTACTTGTTATGTCGCATTCATAGACCGATATTACCTGAAAGATATATATTTTTTGTCTTTCTATATTGTTTTTTCAGAAGCTGCATTGACAGCAATCCTGGGAGAGGCACAAAAGCAAGCTGTGAGAACGTACAAAGCAAGAAGAGTGGCAAGATGGTCCAAAAGAAGCCAACAACAGTGAATCCGCTTGTCAGCACATTTATCAAGAGGATCAGTGACTTCAAGTGGAACTTTGTCAGGTTTGACAGGATTATTAAAACAGTTTGATGTTTCTTTCTCATAAAAAAAATAAATTGTCACTGTGAGTTACCAAATATCATAAACACTGTAATTTATATTTAAAAAAAAAGTTAATCATTCAAAAGTTATTATTTCAGGTCTGTTTTTTTGTTATTTTGTTGTATTTGGTAACTTTTTGATTGGCCCATATCGAGGAAGGTCACATTGCTCTATGACGTTGGTGCATTTTATTATAGAAAATCTATAATCAAAGCAATTTGCTCAAGGTTTCCGACCAGCCTAAATGAAATAATAATAAAAAAAAATAGGCACTCAAATGGAGCAGAGTTATGTTTATGCTGCATATACCCCCAATTCCATATCATCCAGCACAGCCGTCAGGCACAATGTGCAGTTATGTGTCTTGTCAAGGACACATCAGCATATAGACTGGCTGAGGCGGGAATCAAACCGCAACCTTCAAGTTTAAAGTCAACTCCCTCTACCACTGAGCTGCATTTGCCTCATCTACATAGCAAAGTGAAAAGCAGTTCTTGCACAAACATAGACTGCCGCTTATGTTCAGTGAACTGCATTAACCTGTGCCTCTTAAAATTAGATAAGTGGCACATTAATCTCTTCCTCATAATAATTCATTTCTTTGAACAGACCAAAGGCAGACTGTTGGAAAACAGTGGAGACTTCCTGCAGGCAGGCGTGTTAATCATCTCTCTGAGCAGATGCACTAGTTACAAAACACGGATTTGCATAAAACTGTTTGAAAAATGACATATTCATATATTGTGATTTTAAAAAATGTATTGATAAAGTATTTTTACCTTCCAGCTTCATGCTTCATTAAAAGTATGTTTATGTGCCAATGCAATCACATTATTTTACCTTTACTATGGACTGATTCAACCACTGTGACTAACAATCAGTTTAAAAAGACACTGTTTACCTCATATATAGACATATATATATATAGACAACACATAAATCAGACAATATGTCTAGCAACTCATCTCTTCTCTGGCTGTTTTCATCATAAAAGTGAAAATGGTGTGTCTAATGGTGCCAAAACAGATACTCAGAGAACAGATGGTGGTTAGCACTCACTAAATAATGGACTCAGGCTAACTGATACAAGTATGCACAGCAATGTTTACCTAGCGAATATTTACATTACACTGCCCATTGCCATGGCCTGATCACCCGATGGGCACAGGCCCATGGGCCCATGCACACATGGATTCCAGCCAAAAGTGTAGGGGAAATAAAAATGTTTTCCCCTAAAATAATTCATACAACGAAAAGAGAAAGAGTTGCAGTGCACAACAATTGCCAGAGAGTGGCTAGCTGCAGTGACAACAACGGCAGCCATACTTTGGAGTTTCAGACCCGGGTTTCCAGTCAGAACCTGGCAGATAAAATCGTCCAGTCCTACGTATTTCTTTGACACTACCAGTCACAAACTGTGAGGGAAAGAATGAATCAACTTAGAACAACGCAAACACAATAGCGCCTTAGTGCACTGTCACCCATGGCCGTTGAATCTCAGCTTGTCAAAAACTTGGAGTTTGATGAGATTTGCAATTGGGAATGCGAGGAACAGATTTGTTCCTCGCAAGTCTTACAAGTCTGTAAGGAAAACGTGAGACAGACAAAGGGGGAGACATCAAAAAGGGTGTGTGTGTAAGAGAGAGAGAGAGAAACATTTGAGGAAAGGAGAAGAGAATGAAGTGGAGGAGATCCTTTGACAGAAGAGGAAACAGGTGTGTGTGTAATTTGTGCCCAGGGGCCCTGGCCCTCTTAATCTGGACCTGCCCATGGCTAATGCCAATGCTGTGCTATGTTATGCTAATACTACACTCAACATTCTGGTAACAACAATTATATATTCAGCCGGTATAGACTGCATATTTGAATGTTTGTCACAAAGCCAGATTGTGTCCATTTGTTTCCCTCCAGGCTCTTTCTTTCTTTAAACTTTCAGTGACTCTCTGGAGTAAGATGTAGGGAAGTTAATCAGGAAGTTGAAGATGTCAGGATACTGCAGGTCTGGAATTATATCCTCTCCACCTCGTTCCAAACTCATAAAAAGCACGGTGGGGGCATTATAAGGATCAGATCATATTCAGTCTTGGGATATATCGGTCGATCTCTGTGGATTTAAAGTGACAGTGAACTCTGACAGGTTATTCCAGCACTGGTCCCATTCATTTTTGCTGCATCTTAGGCTGCCAGCATGGCAGTTCATAGGGGCCATGATGTCTGGAGCTCTATAGTGGGTTTTATAATGTATCTGTGTCACCTTCTGTTTCATTTAGGCACAGTTAGTGCCACATTAAGTTAGAACAGCACACTGCCCACATCTATTTTGATATTAAAGCTCTTGCCTATTTTGACTAAGATCAGTTAACAGCAATATACAGTAGACCACAGTTTCAGTGTTGATATCTGTAGCCTCTTTCACAGAAGCTTTTTCAAAGCCTTCCTTTTTTTCATTTATTGTCAAATATTTGAAGGACCGACAGATGTGCAACTTCATACTTCATAGTACAGACTATCAGTTGATCAGTATTGACATACGGGCGCAGTGTAAAAATACTTTGAGGTCACTGTAAAACTGCAGGTACTCAGAGAAATACGTGGTCTTCAATGTGTCTTGAGGATTGATATTTACACATGTAAAATAACCTGAAAGTCTTCTGCTGAATGAAGACAAACAATTGGACAGGTTCAGACCCAAACTTAATGCCATCTATATGCAAATATAGTGTCTACATAACACTGAAAATGTCATAACATGTACGTGGAAAACATCCATGAACATATATTTCTAATTCATTTGCATATACTCATTTTAATATTGGTATTAATATGTTTTAAACTCACATCTCTTTAGCTGTAGTATTTCCTCTAAATTCACTTAAGATTGGTGCACCACTGCTGTTGCCACTAATAATTATCACTTATACAAGTGAGGGCTAAAAGCTGCCAATTAAGATTGAAAAGAGAGAAATTAATAAGCTAAAATGGTAATTTAATTTCAAACTATTCTGGCTCGAACATTGTTATAGACAACCTTTTGTGACTGGAAGCCGTTTCTAAACCAATAACTCTCAAACACCACACCACACAAGTCCTTAAAGAAAATGTGTCAGTTTTAGTTTGTGGTGACAAGGGAGTTGCTGGTCCACTGTTGCCTCATTTGGCAACTTTGTGTCACTTTGTTTGGTAAATGCAAACCAAGCAGTTCATACAACAAGATTCCAAAATAGCAAATCGGAGGTTACAGATAGATTCTGGACTGCATTGACAACTTCTGTGTGCTGTGATGCAAAACCATTGATTTTCCCCATGGACTTTGGTGTGGGAAGAGAGTGGTTTACAAACTTCAGTTTCCAGTCAAAAAAAATATGCTGGAGAGAAAAAGGAGGAGCAAACAAATTCTTAATCCTTTAACACCTAAACCTCAAAATGTCCATCTTTCATCTTGCCATAAAAGTGCTAGAAATTGTCTTGTGACTTATGTCCATTTTTTTTCCAGAATAACTTTCAATATATGGCACTTATTTACAATTGAATACGTTTTAATGAGAAAACACTGTAATTGTACACGAACACCAGATTTTGCATGTTAAATTTGAACAGTATAAAACATATTTAAAAGAACATTTGTTTGAGGTTTTTGTCTTAATGTCCAAAAACAGGCCAAAAAACTCTCTACAAGCGATTTTTCCAACCCTCTCTGGTGACAAAAAAGCTGATTCGCCGGCTTCCTGCTGCAACTTGGGTGAATTGAGATTGAGATCAGAAGTCAGTGCTGTGAATACATCAAACAACCACTCTTCAAATAATAGACACAAAAAACAGAACAGCTGCTTTTGCCTCCTTTTTACCCACATCACAGCTTTCCTGTAAAACTGCTGCGAGTTGTTGCCCACTTGAATATACAAAACAAATTGTTTTTTGTTTTTTTTCCTCTGGTTTGTTTATATACTTGGGAACTTTTTTAAAGAGTGAGAGAGTTACATCTTAGCCTCAATATGTCTCACCCTGTTTATGTGAGAGAATACCCCAGGAACCACCTACAACTTTTCTCCCTGCTTCATTTTTCAGTGGTGTCTTCTTCCTGCATATTTCCACTCAGCCCCTGGGCTGGAACCCACTTTAGCTGGCCTCCCCAGTCAAGACAGCAGTCAACAGAGAACACATCTGCTAGCATATGCAAAGGTTCATGCAGTCACTACTGTCTGAGTAGGTAGCGTTTCTGTGTGTGCTTGTATATGCACCACTTATTTTAGTTTATTGATTTATTTGACAGCGATGATGAATAGGAGCACTGTTCCAGCTTAGCAAAATGTAGCTGTGTATAGTCTAATAGTAACTCATTTGCAGCCCCTGTCACTGGTTAGGGGTTTTAAAGAATAAACAAATAATCCTGCACTTTAAAACATGCAGTGGGACCAAGAATAAAAGAGACATCGACCAACAATGACAGTACTATGACTAATGACTATAAACACTTATATATGTAACGCAATAACAGTGGGATATGAAAGTCTTTGTTTAAGCCACAGCTTTGTTTTCAAAGTTTAAAGTTTTAAAATCAATTAAAGCTGTAGTCTCTAATTTGTTTCTTAAAAAAAAAAAAAACACCAAAAATCAATTAAACTTACATTCTGGTGGGATTTATTGAAGTGTATCCTTTTCCGCGATGCTGATTCAGTGTATCAGATTTCAGACAGCTCTCTCTGTTTCTTAGTATAGCTGAGCGCTGCACACAGGAAGTGATGCACACAAGCCTCAAGATTTGTGATTTGAACCGTAAAATTCATAGAGGTTTACCTGGCAACCAGGCTCCTATTGGTCGATAGCAGTTGTCAATCACATTTAGACATTAACACTTCGATGAATGTTACTGTTATAAATCAAGTTCATGCAACCAACAGATTCTCCCCCTGGTGGCTCGCTGCTACTTCCATTCTTCTTCTCAGGCTGCACTTCATATGTAGTCTATGGTAAAGACAAACAAAGGCAGTATGACTCCTCTGTTTTCAGATGACAGCGACAGTATCAAAACACAATCACCTGCAGCTTTCACTATATTGTGAATGTTACAGACAAACAGTTACAGACAAACATCTTTTCATTTATTTCAGTTCAATAACCATCTTGAGTCCCGTGAGGCATTTTCACTGAAAACTACAGTGAAAGCAGGTGTCGGCTACTTTCATTCGGCAATCATTGTGAGTAAATAAACATGCCAAGCTCCAGTGACAGGCCTGAAACACAATCTCCCTTCCAGGGGAATCGTCTTCTACAAGAGGACTGTGAGGACTTGCATTCTCTTAAATCTTTCCACGTGTCTAAAAACCCCAGAGGACTTGAGACTACAACAATCAGATGCTGTCCTCTGTTCAGTGAGCTGAGGGATTTCAAGTGTTTGTGTCACCTTTGTCTGATATCCATTCTTCTTCTGGAGTATGCACCACTGTCCCTCACTCACTCACTAAATATGTATATGTGTGATCAGCAGCACACTTGTTTATTTTTTCAACAACAAATGTTAAGGACAACTTGAAAAATAGTGTCATTAAAATACAAGCAGCGGATTTACTTTTCAAAGCAACCTGCAACACAGTCCGGACTTTTGCCACAATAACCACAGTCTGACAGAAGCACAAGGGAGTTATCCAGTGCCGTGAAAGGACATTTGGAAGGCCAGGGGCAAAAAATAAAAGAGAACCTACTGCAGCTACCACTGGTATATACAGTAAAGGTATACAGGGACATCCCGTACAGCATGTACAGCATCTATCACAGAGATGGGCATTTCCTATACAGCACTGAATATGATTTGCTCTAAGGACACCCTTTGGGACACTGTCATACAGGCAATAGGGAACTTCATCATGACATCCTTTTGGACTGGAAGGGCACCCATAGGAACAGCAAGTTGCAGGGGCATCTTATGGTGCACTGCATCATCTTTCTCCACTAGAAAGACACTCCTTTAGAAACAATTGCTTCTTTTTTCTTTTTTTTTTTATTATATTTGCTTTAGAGAGCACATATGAATGACAGCCAGTAGGGCACCTCCTCATGTCTAGAGGGCACTTAAACGTGCACGTTGAGACACAAGAGGGCACTTGAGTGTTCTGTGGTTTTGTCCATTAGGGCACCGGGGGGGGCGATTGCCCCACATGCTCACCACTGGATTCATCACACATGATATGAACATGTGTTCCATTATTATGAGCTGCGTTACAAATGCAAAGCATGTGTCATTGGAATGAATAATTTACAGCCGCATTAACCGATTTTTAACATTTGGAGCGACTGAAAAAAACGACTGAAAACACGACTCATGACATAATCCGTGGCATCAAAACATTTCACAAAATTCAACATTTAACAAAACACAATTGGCCTAATTTCTTTCTTTCTCAGCCTTCTTTGTTGGTCAAGAACACAGGCATAGATTGAACAATACAGGGGCTAACGGCATTCATTGCGAACAATGAGGAGTCAACCATGATGCATTGAAAGTAAAAGAGACTGAAGGTGAGCTTGTTGGTGTCAGATGTTTTGATGTGTAGTGTAAAAACCTGGAATACACTTTTGGAAAAAAGAATGCTGATCAATCAGTCAGGAAGTACAGTGCAGCTGCTGAGAGATGGTGAGGAATAATTTATGCTGCTTCTTTATGCTGTCACTGAATCACTCTGCCTGTGTCAGTTTAGACTGTTAACATGTTAACACTGCATCCTGGTTCATTCATCTGACCAACACATTAATACACGGCCTGTATGAAACTGGAACCCCCGCAAAAATCAAATAAATCAAAAGGTTAATAAACAACTTTCTTTGCAGTCATTTGATTCAGAATGAAAATGCCTTGTTAAAGACTTGCTTTAGATTGCTAACAATATGCTTTACTAGCACATGGTTGCTGTTGCCGTCATCTGTCTTGGTTGACAGGATCTAGAAGTGCACCCATTTTTGTTCCATATAATTAGGTCAAATCTAAAAAGACCCTGCATAGGATGCTTAAAGAGTATGGATATTGATGTAAAGATGTCTTATGAGAATGTATTTCTCATTGTTTATCCATTTTTACAGTTATTTTGTACAAGATTCATATCTTGTGTTTATACTTCTCGTGCGATGCATATTGAACTCGTTGAACCGGTGTGGCTATAAGTCACTCGTATAAATAACAATAATAAGAATAATAACAACAATAATAATAATAATAATAATACTATTTTTTCTTGTACACCTATTGGCCCCAAAAAGGAGAAAGAGTCATATCTTCAAACCCAGTGACCGCTCCAAACAAGTTGTATAAAGTATAAAGGACTTATATTCTTTTAACTTTAGTTTTTTACCAGTTTCTGTAAGAAAAAAACATTGAACGTCAGTGCAGCATGGGAATGTCGCCAGGAAACTAAACATTGCTATACTGAGAAACACAGAGAGAGTCGTGTGGAGCTGATAGACTTTGAATTCTCATTCATAAATTATGAATGATAAACTGCTACTTTTTGCAATTAGCTAATTGTTTTAAACTGTGGTTTTGATCTGGAAACGATAAATTGTTCAGCCCTAGACTATAGCCAATATGTTTCAATGGTTCATGCAGTTAATTAGTGAAATTACTGAGAAGCACTGTGAATATTTCATCCCCTCTCTTGCAGTAGTTTCCAATCTGTTCTATTGAGTTGTGTTAGTAAACACAAAGATTCAACATGCTGTCATTAAAAAAGTTAAAGAGTAAATGATCCCAATCACTTGCTTTTCTCCAGTTGAACACAATATTGATTTTGTAAATTATGTTAATATTAAGTATATTCAGTTTATCGTAATTATAGGTCAATGAAATTAGGAATACAACTCTGTATGGTGCATTTAAAAAAAACACAGTTGCAGACACAAGACATAAATAATAGTAAACTTTGAGTAAGAATAAGCCTAACCCACAAATATGTCACAGTAAAATAGCAGAGGTATTCACATTTGTAGAGATTACAGTAAGGCACATGGTTATAACAGCAGTACTATCTGTAGTGCCTTCCAGAGTTCAAACATGGAATGCCTGGGATGGCAATCGTGGAAATTCATTGCACATATGAGTAGACATCATACGAATGACAGCTTGTATCATCCAGTTGGAGCCGTCTGGGAATTTCCAGGTTTGAAAACTGACATGGCACCAAATCGCAAATTTGGAAGGGAGTGCAGGGAGTGAGAAGTTTACAAAGTGACACAAACTACAGTTTCCTGTCAGAAAATGTCTGTGAGATAAAGCCCGACGCATTTTCTTAAAAATATCCTAGACTGGGGACATTCATGCAACATTTTTAACATCCACAGTTACATGAAGAAGAGCGATATGGTTGCAATGCACATGTGTTGTGACTTGACTGTTTCCTGAGTGCGCCTTCATTACACCAAAGACGTAAGGCTCCTTTTCATGTACCCATTCATGTATCAAAGCAACACTGGTAGTATTGTCTTTGTTTAGATGTTTTCCCCCTTAGTTTAATTTTAATTATATCAGTGAATCTGCAGCAACTGGAGTCATCTCAGTAGCTCCCAGGGTTTGGTTGCTTTGGAACAATTGATGGGACAGATACTCAACCCCACGACCCAGTGGGTGACACCTCTGTCTCCCTCCTCATGTTGTTCAAACATTTTTAGATGCTGGATGTAAACAGTAGATTTTACTAAGATTTACTAAGAAAAAGTCTGTGTCTGGTTTCCGGTGCACTGGTGGTGCACCTCAAAAAAACTGAACATTCCCTTTAAGCTATCTGCAGACTAAGCATTAATACCAGTCTAAGCATTAATACAAGGCTATAATTTCCAGTTTGCACATCACAGTCAAATTACCAGAAGTGACCATTTTCTTCACATCTATTATCTGATATGAACATTAATGGAAGCTTTTCCTCTTTTCTTTTATGAACTGCGTGAATGAATGAATTAATGAATAAAAGGCATATTATGTTCATGCTTCAGCTGTCTGAAGACTCAGTGAACTAAAATAGACTCCAGCAGATAACTTAAACAGCAGAATAACCAGTCGAGTGAGCTCAATCGACGTTACATCTAACGTCAGTGTTGTAATGTTGTCATGCTGTTTGCTTGACAGTGGCTAAATGCAGTGGTCAGTCTCACAGCCAGTGCAAAAACCAATCATGAAATATTGTTATGTAGATGCTGCGCAGGAATGAAAATTCACATGAGGTCAAGTGTGTAAGATTTAGGATGGTTTAGAAGCAGAAATTGAACATACTACCAATAAGTTTGTATGTACAGTATATAATGTAAGTGAATAATTGCTTCAAAATAACTGTTTTGCTTTCACGGCAAGGTCCTTGCTTCATAGGTCTTGCGGCAAGATGTTTCTGCAGCATCTCAAAGAGACAAACCAGCCTGCATTTCAAAGTGTGAGCTATGCTCAGTGGTAGAGTGAATCGTCTTTTAACTCAAAGGTTGTGGGTTTGATCCCCGGCTCCGTTAGTCTACACGCTGATGTGTCCTTGGGCAACACACTTAACCCTATGTTGCTCCTGACGGCCGTGCCAGCAGCGTGTGAATGAGTATGAGAGGAGTGATAGAAAACTTGCACATACTGTAGATGTGCTGTGTGAATCAGTGTGAGTGGGTGAATGGCAACACTGTTGTGTAAAGTAGCTTTGAGTGGTCATCAAGACTAGAAAAGTGTTATATAAATACTTTACCTGATGCATAAAGCAATGAAGGACTGCTTTTGGAAAAGGGATAGGTGAGCAAAGGAGTCATTTGTTGAAATCTGCTCTTGCCATTAGATTTCACAAATTCTTAGCTACTGGACCATTAATTTAATTGCTTTTCACAAGCGGATTCAGCCTTACACCCATATTCTACTGCTTTATCCCCAGCTACAGGTTGAAAGGCAGCATGCACCCTGAAGAGGTCATCAGTCCAGCACACAAACAACCATTCACTCTCACACCTATGATCAGTCCAATTTACTTAATCTGTATGTTTTTGGACTGTGGGAGAAAACCGGAGAACTCAGAGAAAACCCACGGCCACAACTATGCAGGACCATGTGGCTAAAAGAAATAAAAAGAAAATAAAAATAAACAATGTATCAAACTCCCATGAGCTGTGGACTACAAATGTAGACCATTAGGTGTGAATGCACTCTTAGAAACTGTCAAGGGCCTCTGAAACTGAATGAAGCACATGTTCTCAGACATGGCACCTGTTTCAGGCTGCACCCAGTCATGCAAAAATAATTAATTAATGGATGCTGCTGAAATATGTCAAAGAGAGGTAACCTGGGCCAGCATTATCTGTCACTATTGCCAGCAAGACCTTTCAATGGAAAATACCTCACTAATATTTTCTACCTCGTACCCACTCTCCCATCCCCTCACCTCTTCTGGCCTCCACATACAATACCCAGGCTTGTTTAAGGAGTACAGATTACTGTGAATAATAACATACGTCTGCCAACTTTGGCAGCAGTAGCCCTTTTCTGCTCAAAAGCACCAGAGCCAGGTCTGGTTATTGAGGAGGCAGGGCTGCATGTTACCCGTGTTCTGTATGAAAACACACAAGAAAGAGACCATTCATTAAAACAAGTCTTTCTTTCATGCACTGTACTGTATCTATATGTGGCACTGGACCAGAGGCAAGGCCTGAGCCTGCCTGAGTGAATCTGCCGGCTCATTATGTAGATGTGTGCGCACACTGGGTACCCACTAGTAAGGGAATGGGGTTGGAGGTGTAGTTATCCCAAGATCCAATTTTGGACTATTGGCTGGGTGTGGAAACGTTTCACTGGGTGGGTAAAAACTTTGCGATTTATCACTGAGATATTTCAGGCTGGACCAAAGTGATGAAAACTCTTGTCCATCACTCATACATTTATGGTCAATAAAATAACTACATGAAAAATCAATTTCTGTAGATCATCTGCCTCCGTCTTGTCCTCTCCCTTGTGTCCTCCTCTTGTTACACTCTTCTTGATGCCCAATTATGATATTTTACCGATATCTAAAATCTGCATTTACACTGGTTAACAGGGACACAAACCACATGGTCGGAGTAGCTACTGAGCAGACATGAAATCTCAGTATGAGTCCACTGGTTTGAATCATATTCCTCCATTGCACAGGTTGAAAGAGGGTCATGTGATCGTAGCACACATGTATTTACAAAATGTATCACAAGTCACATTGACAGAGGAATATATGATCTGTCTGCTTAGACTGTAGAACAGGGGTCTCAAACTAAAATGACCTGGGGGCCAATGAGTGTCCAGTGACCTGAAAGTCCTACGTGTACAGTGTAAACAGAAGGGAAGCCAAAACAGTCTCTTGTGGAGCCCCAGTGCTGCATTCTAGTGTCCCAGAAACACATCTCCCCAGCCTGGCGTACTATGGTCTAAACAGATTGTCTGTGATCCAGTCAGGGAGGGAGCAACCCCCATGCAGAGGAGTTTGTTTCTCAGTATCAGAGGTTGCAACGTGTTGAACGCGCTTGAGAAGTCAAAGAACATGATCCTCACATAAGAACCAGGCACATCCAGGTAGGGATATGCTTGGTGCAGCAAACTGGATGGGGTCCTCAGAAACCTGCATCCTTATGGAACTAGGAGCCAAGGTCTTCATAATATGGGATGTCAGGGCCACCGGTCTGAATTCATTTAGCTCCACCAGTCACTCTACTTCCACAATACCGGGACTTTTTCCATCCGAAGGATCATATTGAAGAGCCTCTGAAGAGGGACTGCTAATTGACCTGCACAGTCCTGTGATGTTGGTGTCAGGTGGAGGAAACAGCTACAGAGGTGAGGGTTATAGCTGCGGAGATACAGGTATAGGGGCCAGCTACAGAGATGGAGGGAGCAGCAGCAGAGATAGAGGAGCGGCTATGGAGCCGGGTATATCCACACAAGTCTGGTATGTTGTCGTTCAGCCAGGACTCCGTGAGGCAAACCAAACTGCTCTTTACAAGTCATTGGTTCCTCATAAGCACCTCCAGCTCGTCACATTTGTTAGGCAGCGAGTTAACATTCCCCATTAGCGCAGAGGGCAGAAAAGGCTTGTGCGGTACGGTCTCCTCAGCTCCAGTGAAATGGTATGTTTAACCCCTCTTTAACTCTACTCAACTCAACACACATGGCAAGAATAAATACACACAAAGACAAAAAATAAATAAACAAGGCGATCAGAGATGGCAAACTTCAGCCCATTCATGCAACAAGCCTCTGTCGGCCTATATGTGTAACACTGCTTGTTGCTTGTTCAAACCACCACCAGGGTCAAGATTCTAAAAAAGTTATTCTAACCAGCCTCTGTTGCTCCTAATGCAAGTAAAAACTCAGAGCTACTCGGACCTGCTGAAACTCTAACCAGTGCGCACCGATGCGCAGTGACTCTCTTACTGTCTTTTAATAAAGTAAGAATTAAGTAGTCCCCAAGAATTTGTGTGTGTGTTTGGGGTTTGTGTGTGTTTTCGCCTCTGCATGTGTTTTTATTTTCGTTTGTGTATTTGAATCTGCAGCGTTTGTAAATATGCAGCTCTAATATCCCATCTCTAATCCCATTGGCAGGTTGGACAATCATAATAGAATAGAATAGCCTTTATTTGTCATTATGCAGGTAAAAACACAACAAAATTGGGGAGGCTTCTCCGTAGGTGTGAAACATAAAACATAAATATGACATAAAAATAAATATCTTTGCCTGGCAAACAATCCTAAATTACAGCAGCAAGCAACAGACAATTCAGTGCAGTATTAGCAAGTCATAGAATTAATAATATTGGGTTAGGTGGTGTGTTGTGGTGCGGTGGGTGGGGGTTAGTGCGCATGAGAGTTCAATCTGGAGCCAATCTTACCAGAGTTCTCGTTGCAGTCCCAGCAATGTATGGTGCGGCTGTTTAGCTGGACGGCGGCGGCGGGGATCAGTGGGTGAAGCCAGGTCTCTGTTATAATGGAGACGCAGCAGTCACGGATGTAACGATTACCCCGGATGAGTAGTTCCAGCTCGTTTATCTTGTAGGCACGATCTTGGGTTGGTGAGGAACATACTCGGAGAGGAGACTTGTGGGAGTCTTTTCCTCATGTGGCCTGCAAGCCGTGGGTTTGAGACCTCTGTTGTAGACTCAAATACTGCATATCAGATTCATATCTGATTTATTTCCACATACAAATGAAGCCTGAATCTGATCTGACAATATATTTTCCTGCTGACACTGTCACGGATCATATCTGGTTTGCACCGCATGGGAGGAAAACATCAGAATTGGGTCACTTGCACCATGCAGTGTATAAATGCAGCCTAAGGTAACATCTGTCACACATCTGTTTGCACACTGACTATCACTCAATATATTAAATAGTCATTCATGTAGTGCATCAATATCCAGCACATTGTCTAGTATACATCATTCACACACTGCCAACAAAGTCAATGTGTGCCAGCAGGTCCCTGGGCAAGTATATTAGAGGAGCCAGGGATCAAACTTTCGACCCTCTGGCTGTGTGAACACCCACTACTTCTGCTAAGCCACAGTGCTTTACCACCAGACTAAAAAGCAGAACATAAACCTCCATGTTATAATGGTAAAGTTTGCAGTTTAGCTGACTGCAGCTGAGGTGAGAGAGAGCAGTCTGCAAGTCTGACTGGTTTTAATGTTTGATGTTTGTGCACTGTAAAATGTAGTAAGTTAACCTTACCTAAAACAATTATGCAAACAAGTGCCTTATTTTCACTACAGCTGCAACAAACTTCTAAAAATAACATGAAATGAGAAAGTGCTCTTTCAGTCTTGTAATTAAAAATAAGAAAACTTTTTTTTTTTTTTTTCAAACTACAAAACAGGGTAAACTAAATGCAAGGCATATGTGAGACCAAACAACAGGCACACTGTGTGAGGTAAGTCTTCAACATTGTCCATGACAATATCTCCCTCAAGGATGATGGCAGTGGAGATGGGCTGGCAGTCCATTGAGCGTGGACCTGGGTGAGGGCTGCCTTTACTCAGAACAGTCAGCACACCTATCCAACTGTGATGGATGCTGGGGTCTCATCTCTCATTATATCCTGCAAATGAAATCAGTTTCTTCAGAAAAACAACTTGTGTTTGCTCTCCTTACTAAAACATTTGTCAGAGTAAGAGCATGCACATTCATAGCACTGTAGGAAGGTCAAGGCAAAATAAACCAAAACAACAAATATAACTTGATAAAGACCTTTATGATCAGCTGCTGAGATTTTAAATGAATTAATAATGTTAGGTGATAAATGAAACTTTTTGAAAGGAAAAGTGTTTTGATTCCAATGGGTTCTCTAAATATTCATTTACAATGTTTTAAGTGTGGAGAAAATGGAGCATAAAATGCAACTCTCCATACACAATTTTCGAGAAATTTTCTATTTTGTGTGCAAGAACCACAAGGACCACAGAGCGCAGTGCAATCACATCTGGTGTCTAAAACAGAGACAATTTGCGATTTGACAAATTTCTGGGGCACATACACAAGTCATATATTATAATATATTATATTATATTATATTATCTATTTACCACGCTGTTTATGTGCTGTATTATCTTATCTTATGTCAGTTTCCGTCGAAGAGTTCCTCTTTTTGACTTGAAGAGGTTGATTGCATGTGGCACGTACTGGTCCAGAGCCTCAAAGAAGTCTCCCTTAAGATTCTTACTGGCAATTCTATTGAATTCAGCGTACACCTGAAAAAGCAGAACGTGCACAGGAGAAAGACGACAGCACATTAAAAAGATAGATATGGTTCTTTACGGCCATGCTAATTGACAACTATTTGTTCTTATAACACAAACACACTCTGCACTTATAGCTTGGTAAACTATCATACTATTAAATCCAAATCCATCAAAGATAGTTTCTCATCATCATACCTGTCGCTCTGTTAAGAGTGCTGGCCATCGTTCAACCATGTTCTTTACAGCAGGTTCACTTTTCACTACCTCCTGTCGCCGCAGTTGGAATGTTTGGTCCATCAGTTGTGAAATTAGCACACAATTGGGTTGCTTTTTCTTCATTTCCTCCACTAAATCACTTCTGGAGATTTCAAGGCTAGCTCCATTATGTGCCTCCAATATATTTGGCAAAAAGTTTGTTTCACTTGTTCCAGCCATTCCATCCTAGCTAAGAACCAGGCTCCATGAGGCTCAGATGTTTATTGATCAGTGCTTTTGCAAAAGTGCCAAAGTCATCATCTTCAGGATACGCCTTAAAACTATACATTGCCTCAGCAAGCTTTTCAAGAATATCATGCTTTATATCTCGTGGAACAGTCATATGGGTTTGATCTTGCATAAAAGCAAGATCTGCCTGTCTCAGTCTGTACGCAACATCAACAGAGAAATTAGGTATGGCAAAGAACTTTTTGATGGCGATGTTCCAGCACTGGACAGGATCTCAGTGTCTGTTGTGGCAGGAGATGACAGATTTTAAATGTAGCTCTTTCAGGCAAATCATTTACTGTGTATCAGTCAAATTACAGAGAGCAATGTTGAAGTCTTGATCCTCATACGGCAAGTTGAAGTCATATTGCAGTGATCGCTTTCATTTAGTTGCCCTTTTAATTCATCAATGGAATTTGGTCTCTTGTTTAGAGATAGTTTCCTTATATCATCTTCATTAATGACAATTAATGAAGATTTATTTGATTACTCAGCCTGATGAAAACAAAACATTTGAGATTCCATCATGTTTGCATCACTTCAAGTGTAACAAGCTGTTTTCCTCTCACTCTATAAAGAGACAAGGGTAAAACATCATTCTTTTCAGGCAACTGGGTGACAGAGCATGTGGACAAATGCTACATGCTATGCTACATGCTCATAAACCCTAAGATGCTCATTTCACCACAATGTTAAATATTATGTCTGTATTGATTACAACAATATTTTCTATTCGTCTGAAATCTAGGAGCCCAGAACAAGATCCAACAGAGATGACCATATCTGCGCTGTACTTAATGCCATCTACTCAGACTCAGAAGATGGTGCAGGCACTGTCTTCTGTTGATCATTCCTTTGATAGAGCACATTCTGGACATTTTTAGGGAATGTAGCAACCATTATAGACTTGACTTTGTTGATTTCAACAGATGGCTTGTGAAAAGATGCGGAAGCCAAATGGAATGCAACCATTTTCTGGTGTCGGAGTGCAAAAGTAAGTGGGATGTTCTTAAAATTATGAACTCTTTTTTCTTTGCAAATTGCATAATACTGACAGGTCCACTGCATTGAAAGGTCTTATGTGCTCGATTAACCTAAAAAAGAAAATAATTTAAGCATTAAACACAAAGCATCATAAGCAACATCATACTTAATTACATGTAAAGTTGTTATTATCTCATTCAGAATAGCAGGAATTATTTTGTCACGCACAAGTATTATTTTAGTATTATCATTATATAATGTATTTGTTTTTTTTATCCTTTTCACAAGTATACAATAGTAATCAGTGCATTCATTTTCACATTCTTACTTTTGTTTTCCTGCAGTTGTAGATGTATTTAAGCTTATTTTACAAGATTTATTTATCAAATACAACAAAGGGTCTGAAATTGACTTCTCAAAATGGACACATCCTTACCATGAGAGTGAGCACCTCCGTTCACATATCGGTTCAAATTGATGACTGAGGAAGACGGAGACAGAGTGGCCGCAGAAATAACGACATGTTATTACACAGGGAAACAGGCACGTCAGTGACAGCAGTAAACGTTGTAACTGAGAGAGAAATATTGCAGCGGTGGGATAAACAGCCTCCGTCTGATAGGTGTGACGTCACGAAACATTACTGCAGAGAAAGGGCCTTCGTCTTATAATGTAGAGAAAAGCAGACTCTGAGTTATTACATTGTGACAAGGGGCAGATGACAGTGTGGACTATGGAGCTGTGACCGTGTAACGCACTGAGACCTGCGGTGACTTCACCATAGATTCCCAGGGAGGCTGCTTGTCTTATCGTCACTGTCAGTTCATAAAGTTACTGATAAATGTGTTGAACACGTAAGTTAGAGTTGAAAATAAACAGAATAAGAATCTGGAGTTATAAAACTACTTTCAACATGTTGTTATTGTTCCTAATAATGTGATTATGAGTCTGCAGGTTTTCTGGCCTGACTTTATTTTAATATTTTATGATTATTATATTAACCATAATAGCAATTATAAGTTAGCTTTATTTGTTAATCGCCTATACAAAAACACAAATTTGAACTTTGAAATTTAAAACAAAATACAAAGCATAGCAATGAGAACACAAAATCATACTCATGGTTAATATTCAATGGAATTTTTTTTTGTTTTTTAAATCATAACATAACTTAATGTCATTATTTTCTAAGACAATAATATATAAAATCAAGTCAAGAACATGGACGGCTTGTTCACATAGCCGAGAGGCATTATGGGAGTAACACTAATGTACACTATGGGCTGCACAACCTGGAAATAAACCCCGCAGACAGAAACTTTTTTGGCATATGCGCTAAGTGAGCAACTCTATGTGGACAGAGTCAAAAGTTAATAATATCGAGTCAGTCGACTTGTGATAAGTAGCTGATTCTGAACAAACCTGTCTTTGACATCAACATTTTCTAATGCATTTGCAGTTAATGAAATGTTAATACAACAGTACATATTTGACCATTTCATTTTTGACATTTCAGGGGAAGCTGAGCTTCCCTTGCAGTCTTAGAGAAATTGCCGCCTGTGGAGTAACTTCAGAAACAAATCAAGAAACCAGTCTCGTCAGACAGATGGAACGTCACAACATGTTATTTCAAACAGAACAGATTCCTCCCGCTGAAACAGTGAACACGGGCACTGGTTATGACAATGTGTCACTACCACAAGTTGTTATGAGGAGAAAGGGCACTGGGCATGAGGTCGCTTCAGTCAAAGGCGGCAAAACTCGCATTAATGCAGGTTTGCCATGGGAGGTGGAAAACGTGGTGCTCTAATAGTACAAGTACACAGCATATAACACATATAAAATAAAAACATTTGCTCACCTGCCTGGGCAAAGCACGCAACCCATTTTGGATGAGTTGAAGATGTGTCCAATATACTCCACCAGTCTCAAATAGCACAATAGAAAGGCGCAAAATTAATGAAGATTTTTTTTTTACAATTTACATTTCAAACCCACAATTACTAGTTAATTGTTTATTTTAAGTTACCTGAACAATTTCACAAAAACTAAGTCAGGCCAACTCATTACTTTTAATTTCATAGGATATTTGTATTTACAATGTAGCTTGGACTGAATCATATAAGTGGGTAAAGATGCCACATTCCTCAATAAATTATGGAACCATTAGTGCAGTTACCGCCTACTCAAAACCTGATGAAGTCAAGTGAAGAAATCACAGAAGGGTCAAAGTTATATGTGTATTTCAAGTCAGCTGAATGCCACTTTAATTGTGCCTTTCTCTTCTCCCTGCTCACACGATGCTGTTCACAGAGCAGTGTCCTAAAATGGCCTCAGCACTGACAGACCAACAAACTGATGTGTTCTGTCCATGTGCACTTTTCAGTTCAAAATCTGAGAAAATGCTTCTGCTTTACAGTGAGTCATCATTTGTCTCATTCAAGAAATGTTTTAAGCTTTTCAACATCGACCACAAAACAGGGTTGTTGAAATGTGACAAGATATGACACATAATAAAACTCCAGTTCTCTCTGAAGAATCTGCCATCATGGATTCTGCTTTCCTTTTACTTCACTGCAAAGCATTTTCACTAATATTGTGAGATGTCGCTACACATTTATTTATTTATTTTATTTATATGTTTATTTCGGTCATGTCAGTTAGATCACTGATCATCACACATCATCTTAGTGTAGTTCACACAATACACGTCAGTCTTGATTGTGTTTTTTGTCTATTATGCGATGTGTGACTTATCTTTCAGTGCAGAATATTAACAGCATCAAAACTTGGATTATAACAACACCAGTAGAGCTATACTCTGTGAGTGTCAGTCCTGCACATACAAAGCAGCAAGTGGATGTGACATACTGCTGTCAGGTCAATTTCTAAATCAACAGGAACGCAAACTGGGCTGACGACAAGTGGGTTTGATGAAAGACAAAGACAGCCCAGGCTCACTGTGTCCAATCTCACCCTTGTTGATAGCAACGAGATGACACCCAAATTAGTGTGAGGGTTTGTGTGCAGCTGTGCACCCTGGGCTTAGCCTAAAGCTATGATTAAATTAGTTAATTCTATAACAACTAACAATTCTGCTGTTTCTGTAGCTATACAGTGTGGCATCGGTTTCATTTTAAACTATTTCTGCAGAAACGCATCATCAGTAGCAGAGATATATACAGAGAGACAGAGAGAGAATGGTAGAAATGGAGCAATTTCAAGTTTTTCCTGCAGTCATTTCATTTCATGTGTGTAAATATGATCATGTGTGTGGCGTCAATACAGGAGCTTTTATTCTGAAAAATGTGTGACTTCCACTCCCGCTCGTTTGAAGCATTGTGTTTTCTGCGGGAGCAACAGACTGACTAAACTTTCTTAAATCTAAAAAACAAAATCTTTGTATCACCATAAAACTTTGTCCCAGAATTTTTGAGGTTTGTTTGTGTACTTTTTGGCAAATTCCAGCCTGGCCTTCCAATTCTTGCTATGCATGGTTTGCATCTTCTGATGTAGCCTCTGTACATTTGTTCATGAAGTAGATTGTGATACTTTCACTCCTGCCCTCTGGAGGTTGTTGCTGATTTCACTAACAGTTGTTTTAGGCTCTTTCTTTACAGCTCTCGCAATGTTTCTGTCATCAACTGCTGATGTTTTCCTTGGTCTACCTTCTCGACCTCTGTTGCTTAGTACACCAGTGGTTTCTTTCTTCTTCAGGACATTCCAGATGGTTGTACTGGCTATGGACAATGTTTCTGCAATGGCTCTCATTGATTTTCCCATCTCAAATTCACAATTGCTTGTTTTTCACCCATAGACAGCGCTCTGGTTTTCATGTTGGTTCCACTTCTAAATGAAGTCTGCACATGCAAAACCTACCCTATCTAATCTGAAACTGAGCGTAGACATTCAGTCCTATTTATTGTTTGAATAAACAATGTAATAGGACACACCTGGGCAACACATCACACCTATCGGCCAAATGTTCCAACACTTTTGCTCACATGAATAATGGGTGAGTTCAAACAAAAGGTACTATCTTCTAAGTTGTGTATCAGATCCAGATGTAAATACCTGGAAGTAAAAGCTGAAATAATCATATGATGCCTCACATCCATCTTTTGAAGTCGAACCCAAATGTTTGGCAAAAATAAAGGAATTGGTCTCACTGTTCCAATAATATTGGAGGGCATTGTATCCAATCCAATCAAATTTATGTATTAATCACGTTTAAGAAACAAAAGCAGTTGTGCTGTACAATAGTGTTAAAATAAATGAATGAATGAATGAATGAATGAATGAATGAATAAATAAATAAAATAGAATAGAATAAAAATGACTAAACAGCTGTAAAAACCACCAAACATAAAACACATGAGTAGACAGTGGAGGAAGAGTGGAAGACCATTTATACATTTGTACACATATAAAAGGAATTTAATATATAGTATGTAATACACTGGGAGCCAAAGGGATGGGGGGATATGTTATCATGCCTGTGTGTCCTTGTTAAAAGGCGAGCAGCAGCATTATGGACAAGCTGTAGGTGGGAATGGCAGGCCTGGCTAAACCCAACATGAAGGGCATTACAATAGTCAAGACGGGTTGTAGTCAAGTCCCCACTAGACAGACATAATTTTAGCCATTTGCCACAACTGATAAAAGCTGTTTATTTAGAAGCTTTTATCTGCTTTATAGCTAATCTGCTTGTCAAGTTTTAACTCACAATCTGTTTTCACCCCCAGGTTAGTGACAGTGTTTTTTACAGAAGCAGCCAAAGAGCCAAGGTCAATAAGCTGGGTGTCAGGAGCACCTCTCGGACAGAACAATAAATCTTCCGTTTTTTGTCACAGAAACTCAGGAAGTTTCACAGATTTTAAGGGTGAGTGGACACAGTGAGAGTCATTTATTGTTAGAGGTACATTCAGTTGACAGATGTCTGAATAGCAGTTGTGCAAAAAAGGATCTTAAAATGATATCTTAAGACAAGATCTTTGTAGCACACAAAAGACGCCTGTACAAGGAGAAAAGTGGCCTTGGCCTCGAAACAGAAAGATTAGTAAATCAATTTTATGTGGGGATTACTCGGTTTGGTGTGAATGTTTCAAAGAAAGTGTTTGAGCTAAACTGTGCATGTAGAGTCAAAGGGTAACTAAGCCATATGGTGTAACTAAGCTACGCAAGTCTATATGTTGTAGCAAGCAAGAACAAGTGTTATTTTCCTTACAATAGCAGTGGAAACAAATGCCATATTTCCTCAAAATAGAACCTAAAGGAAGCAAGTAGCAAGTACAATGAAAAGATGAGAGGTCCAAGAATCAAACCCTGTGGTACACCCACAATGGAGGGGTGCTGTAGAGGACACAAAAAAAAAACTCTCCAGGGCTGCTCCTTTAATGCCCACCCAGAGCACAAGACAAGAAATTAGTCAGTGGCATCAAAAACTCTCAATAGTGCAGACTGTGCTGTGTAGGGTTTTAAACTCGGACTGAAACACCTCATTAATACTATATATGTCTAAAAAAGACTGTAATTGGGTAAAAACTACTTTCTCCATGATTTTTGAAATAAATGGAAGTTTGGAGATTGGCCTGTAATTAGCAAACCCAGTGGAATCCCGACCGGGTTTTTAAACCAGTGATTGCGATACAGCATGTTTAAAAATCCTGGGCAGCACACTAGTTATGAGACTGCTATTGACAATAGCCAGTACAAGAGGTCCAATAGTTTGACACCTACTTGAAAAGACAAGGGGGAGAACATCTGTGTGGGAAGCCGAAGGCTTCATATGATCAATTGTCTCCTTTAAAAAGAAGAACCACACAGGCTCAAACTGATCAAAGACAGCAGAGCAGTAGACAGAAATGGATGGCTCATATAACTGAGGTGATATAAGAGCCCTAGTTGACACAGGTTTATGAACAAAAAAGTGGGGACAATCCTCACAAAGCTCACAGGCCTATTCTGGTACATAGAATTGAGTGGCTGGTGCTGAAGAGGACACAGGGTTTGTGACAGTTGGATGAAATAATTGCAGAGAAATATTTTGTCTTTTCGGCTGTCCTTCAACATGTCAAAGGATACCTGCAGTTTATCCCTCTTCCACCTGCTCTCTACTCTCCTGCATTCTCATCTGACAGCACTGAGTGACATCATTTAGCCAGGGCTGAGGTGTAGGTGTGGGACACCTGGATTTTAATGGAGCCATCGAGTCCAGAGTTAATGCACAGGTCGAGAGAAACCCTGTGGTCAACTCCTCAGAATATAAAAGGAGGATCCCGGGGTAATATCATTGGTAACATTAAAAGCAGTAGAGAAGAGAGCAGCAGAGGAAGGGTTAAACAAGCGACAGCACCACACAGGAGTGCAAGATTTAACCAGACAGGGGACAGAGAAGTCAAATAAAACTGACATATGATATGAGAAAACTGCATCACAAATTTCCAAATTGACAATAGATAAACCATTGTGATATGAAGACCAGGTCAAGTGTGTGCCCATGTTCATGTGTGGGACTTTTAAAAGCCTTTGGGCAGCAGCTTATCAGGACAACACACATGGATGTACTAGGCATTAACTCAGCCAAGAAATCGGAGAAGTCATTTATATTATTAGTAATTTATAGATCGCTGCTCAAAGTACCAGGTTTGAGGCACCCAACTCAGACCCAAAATCAGTGTGTGGTGCACACCAGTGCGGCAGACAAACTGCAACTGCTTCATAAAATATGCAATACCAAATAAAATATGTTTGTGTTCATCAGTGAGGCATATTATTATTATAAAAATGCAGCTTTATTTCAGAATGAAGTAAAACTGTATTGCACTGCATAATGAGGTGTTATTAAACATACAGGGTTATATTTGCAAATAAATTAAAGTGCTATTTCATGAAAGAACATGCAGAGATTTTTTTTTTTTTACAATCAAGATTCAACTCAAAACACTTTGTCCTCCATTCATCAGATAGTGGAGTTCAGATTCAGCCTTTGCCAACAGAAAATGCTGAACAGTTTTCTCAAGGCACTGTCTTGCTCTCACTGTGTCCTTCCTAAAAAAAATTAAATACTAAACAGATGGGAGATTGGAGCTTTTATTTTCTTGCGTAACAATCCACCCCTGACTGAGCCTTACCCTCATTAAAGAAACCCGACACTGATTGAACTGCCTGTCACCCAGAGTCATGACAAAAACCTCTTTGTTGTTGTCCCTAGTGCTGTCTTACTGTCTCTCTGTACGTCTGCAATCTGCTCTTCCATTAATAGTAAAGGATGCAGAGGAGGGAAATACAGCAGTTCTGTGTGCTCAAAGGTCGGGGGACAGCAGAGGAGTGTGGGCTCGGATGGATGTCTGCAGCAACACGTTAGGCAAAGCCAGTTATGGATATCATGATGTGTCACAGTGTAGACAGAATACTTTCGGTGGTGTTGGTTAGTAAAGTCATATTCTTGCCCGTGGCTTTTAGAAAGGACTCCGGTTTTCAATCCAAATTAGGCGCAGAAATATTCAAGAGATTCTGAGCAAGACCTGCAGGGTCAGAATGGTGTGGTTTACAAATGAGAGTCAAAGCTGTTATGTGCATGTGCTACTGCCATCTGTGTGAGGTAAACAAGCTTGGATCACAGTTTCCCTTAAAGCCAGAGTCACACTTTCCATGTCAGTGTGTCCGCAGTCCGCTACGGTCTGTGAAACATAAATGTCACATCCCGCATTTGCCCGTGGTGTTCACAAACACAAGCACCTCCACATTTTGTGGCCATGCAAACCATACGCTGACTGCACATGCTGCCTGAAGCACCACACTTTCCAGTCCAGTTGAGGGTGCGGTCTTCTTTTGGTCAAAAGAGACAGTACCATGGCTACTTGAGGTTATGCAAGGATGCTGCTGGCACCAACAGATGTACAACTCATTTTTAAAAAAATACAAAGGAAATCATATTGGCTCAAGAAATGATCACTACTGGACTAGGATGGATTACACTTGCATGGAATGCTAGACTAACAGTGGCTGTATACGTGAAATTGAGCCCTCAAATACAACGCATCCAGTGGTGATGGTTCACACACAACCCCTAGCAAGTATTAAGCATGCTATAAGTTTAATGAAAGCTTTACAAGCCTGCCTTCCTAAACGTACCTCTGAATTTTACACAATTATGCCACGGACAGGACTGCACAAAAGCAATGCAGTGGTTTCTGTTCCTGAACACCAGTCAATGCCATGGAGACCTTCTGCTCTACCTCTTGAGATGTCCTTTGCTGTCTGCCCTTATCAACCTCTGTAGAGGCCCTGGCCTCACTGTTGGCCTCCTGCTCAACCTCCGGAGAGGTCCTGTCCTCAACATGGCTTCCTGCTCAACCTCCGGAGAGTTCCTGGCTCCATCCTTGGCCTTCTGCTTAACTGCTGTATAGGTCCTGCCTTTGGCCTTTGCCAGGTCCTTTGATTGCGAAATCAGCTCACGGCTTGACCTCTATAATGGTATTGGTTTCACTATCTGGCCTTTATCTGTCTGCTGCCAGTCTCCCAGTCATGCCAGAGAGTATCCTCCCTTGACTGCCCTGCTCCTGGATTGTTTGCCCACAGTTTCCTGTTCCTGTCTCCTCTGCTCTCTAGCTGTCCCCACAAGCACCTCTGCTGTGTTATTGACCAGTGCTTGGGCCATCTGCCTGTGATCCCGGCCTCTGATGTGATGCAGTTTATCTGATTTTAGCTCTCACCTCAGTGTCAGTAGAGTTTAATTCAAGACTCTGTTGCTTCTGGTCATCGGCCCTACTTTTTGGTAAACTCAAATGATCCAGGGACCAGAGTTCGAGTAATGTGTTCACACCTGTTTGGTAAATTTATTTAACAAGAATATATATATACATATATATACATATGTACACACAGTAGATTTTCAAAGTAGTCTTAAAAAAATATGACAAAAACTGCAATTTTATCTTTGTAAAATATGCAATTCCAAAAAAATTTTTCTTTTTCTTTTCATTGGGCTACTGTTTAGTAAACAGATTTGGGTAATCTGGTCACATATCCAGATAATCCATTACCCTCTGACCTCCCTGCATTAAACCATCTGAGCAGCTGGTCCACACACACTCTCTCTCACACACACATGAATCTGGATTACAGTGACACGGCACCGACAAGTGGCACTAAAAACATCGTCATGCTAGCCATGGATTCCGCATACACTATGATAAGCTGCTGACAGATTTAGCCTGAATTTTAATTTGAAGAGATTAAAATTGTGAGAGCAGCAGCAGATGAGGTGTTTGGCAGAAAATATTCAAACCCACAGAACTATGAATAGTGGATATGAATACACACTGGGAAAGAGATGAGGTTTATCACTCAATAATAGTGTGTTATAGCATCATGCACAGATGCTTTATGTGGAGCAAAGACTTTGTCAGAACAGCATGTGTGTTATGTCTAAAGATGTTGTTGTGTGTCTAGATGTTAGAACGTCAGAAGATAGAAAAGTATCCTCAGGGAAATGCAGTATTGGGTCAAATGTTACCAAACCCTGAGAAACAGAGGCCTGGCTTCCATTAAAATATATCTTTATTATTGTAGTCATATTAGCTTCTTGCACTGGAGTGTGGAGAAATGTGTCCACAGATTCGAATGGACTGTGTTCTTGAAGTTTAAATCATTATTGGAAATGTTGAAGATAATCTAAATATACAAGTTGGCAACATGTAGAACATAATTCCAGGTTTTTAGTTATTTTAATGGGCTAAATATTTAAATAAACAGACAATGAAAACATCAGTCATATCTTCTGCTGTCTTTTACACACTGAAACTTAAAATAATTTAGTGTTTAATGATTTATTAATACCAACAGACTTGCAATCCTCATATATTCACCTTCCTAAAATAACAGCCTAAGTAAATTCTAAATCATCTCCATGATGCTGGCCACCTCTGTTTAAATCGCACACATCCTCAGTTGAACAGATGATGAGATTCTACCCCTGTAGTATAATGACCTATGTCAAGAATGTGACTTAAGTTGTTTTATTTTGCCAAGTCAAAAGCCAATGTAAGTTGGGCAATTTTACAAGCTTTTCAAGATGTGGCTGCTTCAAGAAGAACACAATTCTACACAGCTACTGAAGTTATTCATAATTCATGGGTAAGTGATGAGGTTTATTATAGGCTATTAATATTGGATAGTTATTTAATCCTTGTATTCAGTCTTTTTAGTCAGCAAAATAGCCAAGTCCATGGAGCTTGCATTTAGTGAAGGCTCCAGAACATGTGGCTGTAACAAGTGACGGACTTTCTGTTAACTCTTTCCTGTCTTTTCAAAGTTCTTGTGAGTTATGCTTTATTGACTTAATTGCTTAAGTCACAAAGGCATGTTAAAAAAAATTGGCAAAGTAATGTATTCCTCTTATGTAAGACAAACATTATCATTTGTATATCAATAGTCATCTATTCATCTATCATAACCCTTTTGAGTGTAATTAGTAATATCATATATTCAATATTTCATTGTTTGTGTTTCCTGAAAAGCCTGAAACAAATGACATGAGGGTGTGTATAGAATAGCTAAAACAACAAATCTGATGTCTGTGTTTTTCAGCTGCCCACACGTTCCCCCTTGTTGAACCGCCCCTGACAGAGAAAGAGGGAGAGAGAGACAGAGAGAGAGAGAGCGAGAGAGCGAGAGAGACTCGGGTGTCCAGAAACTGACAGGCACTCGCTGTAACACTCTACCCAGGCTGTGGACCTCATACCGCGGGCTTCTTCATGTCCGCCTCTCGCCCCCTGGAGGCAACGCAGCTGCCCGGGACTCTGTCGCGGTAAATGTGTTCAGTGGAGGAGGAGGAGGGGGGGGGAGATGTCGCGCGGTTGAAAGCTGTTGACCCGAACTTCCTTTTATTTTTCTGGACACTTGAGTTAGAAAAGAGCACATTTCATCATAATGCTCCGTTTTCACACTACCGACGAACCAATTGAGAGCAGCCCCGTGTGGAAACGGCGTCCAGGAGGCAGAGTTGAGTGTGAAGCAGTCCGAACACGGGACAGGACCAGGAAACCTTCATGTGGTGTAGCAAAGGTAAGAAAGAATTTGATTTTAGTTGTATTTTTCTTAGGCAAAATATCAAATAAATAAATAAAAATTAACATGACTTTAAAGATAAAGAATAAACAAACAATCAATGGAAAATGTAACCCTCACCAACTTGTTTATACGCTACTAATTATATTATTCACTTATCTGATCACAATTGTATTAATAATTTAGTCATTATAATGTATCAGTTATTTGGTTAAAATTAAAATATAAGTATCCACCTCATGATTGAGCCTTTAGTCACCTGTTTATTCTCTTAATTTGGATAGAGCTGCTTAACACCAAATAATGCATTCTTTCATTTACTTTTTTGCATGGATGATATAATTATATGCATTTACAGTATATGCATATATGACTGATACCCCTGCTTACACCCCCCACCACCAGGAGCATTACATAATTATTGAATTGCCTTGGCCACAGATCAATGCAGTCTGTCAATAGGTTGCCGTCATTATATTAATCATCAGGACCACAAAACAGCTAACAACCATTAATACCAATATTATCATCGCTTCTCTTTTGCTCAGACTGTATTGAATTGTAAACCCACACGATCAGTGTACAGCAGTGTACTAACTGAAACAAGTGCTCTGGACAAGAAAATCCCTCCAGATTTATTCAAGTCTCACGACCTTGTTCTCACACGAACACCTGTCCGTTTTTCGAGGTGTTGACATCGATCTCAGTTTTGTCCCTGTGCAAGGAATTTGTCTCATCTTATCTCAGCTGACAGGCTGTGTTCATCACTATCCGCCGCTCCTCTGCACTACCACAGCTAAATGACTCGAGGGATGAGAGGAAAAGAGTATCATGTAGAAACATTTAGGAACAAATGTTTGGATTTGTACATTCCTGTCTGGAATTATCATTTACAACAACCTAACATCTACCCCTTCTTCCCTTGTGATGTGTAGCAGCAGAGTTCAGAGTTCTTTTTCTTTGTCATTTTATGGGACCCATTTTCAAAAAAAATAGCATTTAAGGGCCCTCAAAACATCTCTGTGTGGATAAAACGCTGATATGACAAAACAGAAAAAAACTTTAGTGGTCAGAGTCAGTGTTCACCCCGAGTGCACTACCGTTGTCAGGAACCAAATACATTTTTGTTTTAGCCACCTAACATTAACCATTATTATTATGCTATAATTAAAAGTCGATATCAGTATAATTATTTTATCAACAGTCTCTGTTGCTGCTTATATTAATTACATTGTAGTTCTATAAGCATGTCATCATTGACCCAGAACTGTCCTGTTTAAACTTGTAACTTGATGCAGTTGTATATCTTCTCCTGGTCTCTCTCTTTTGTCTCTACCTCATCTCCCTCTTGTCCTTTCTGTCCCCCACCTCTCCTCTGTCCCCCATTTTTTCTTTCACCCCAACTGGTCGAGGCAGGTGGCTGAGCCTGGTTCTGTCAGAGATTTCTTCCTGTTAAGAGGGTTTTTTTTTCTCTCCACTGATGCCTAGTGCTTGCTCACTGTGTGAACTGTTGGGTTTCTCTGCTCTCCTTGATATTGCCTATGTACAGTGCCTTGAGATAATGTATGTTATGATTTGGCGTTATGCAAATAAAGTTGAATTGAATTGAATTAACAAAATGCTCACCAAGGTTAGCGGGGACATTGGAGCTGCTGGTGTACTGTTGCCGTGTTATGTTTTTCTCACAGGTAAATCTAAATGCCAAAAAGGATTTAGTTTTCAAATGCCAAAGTTGGTAAAGAACAGATTTCGACTCACTGATGGAGACAGCAGTGCATCAACAAGTCCTGCTTTTCTCTATTAACCTTGTTGTGGAGATAGAGTAGTTTAGAAAGTGACACAAACTTAATTTTTGATTCAGAAAAGACTGTTTATCGACAAGGTGAGCCTTCTTCAGCGGCTGAAATCTGTTTTTCCTTGTGTCCTCAATGGCAGCCTTGTTTTCACTGAGGGCATCACATCATGGCAAAGTCAGCTCATGTACTTTAACTAGGGTTGCAGTTCATGGCTCTCAGCAATCACTTCCTTTGTTTTAATCATGTGCAACTAGTATATTTTAAATTTGTTCTTTGTATCAGTTTGTTCAAGGTTTTGGATATCAACTGCTAAACAGTCTGTTTAGCATGCATTTATTTTAGATTATGTCTCACATTAGTTATCTGCACATTCAAAACCTATAAAAAAAATATTCTTTTACTCATGCTCCACGTCTGAGGTAACAGATCCGTAAGTCATTTTGTATGCACGCTGCTCTACTCTGCCAGTTAATAATAGCTTGCTTTGCATTTGTGGAATAAAGAGTGAAAGATCCTTTGATATGTAAAGACATGAAAGACATGCATTTTAATGTTAAAATGCTGACATTTCCATTCTTCTTCTTTTGCAATAGGTTTCTGGATCCAAATGTCAAGGACAAGAGACTCTTTTTCTTTCGGAACCACCAGTGTGTGACGTAAACGGGAAAGGACATCTCATGATGACTCTCATCAATGTGTCAGTGTTGAGTGAATAAAGCGCTATATCTGAAGGTAAAAGGAGAGACCGTGTGAAAATATGGTTAACTTAACATATGTTTCAAACCTCAACAATCGTCAGAGTCTGCTGAAGGACCTGCATTTTTTAATGAGACTGTTGGTCTTGTGTTGGAACACTTTGGACAATTGTTACTAAGGGATTACTTCAGACCTGATACCAGGCTATTTAGCCAAAATGTAATGACTTTTTTGCTGGAATTTTCAAAGAACAGTTGTTTTTTAAACTTTTGTTTATGATTTTATGTACTTTTTGGATCTGTTTGAAATGGAGATACAGTGCCGTTTATGGAATAAGGACTGGGCCACCTTTATAAGGCCATGGATACCTATACTGTTAGGCCTTCACCTTCAGTTCTCACGCGCCTCCAACTGTCCTGAGGAGTGTCGCTGTGATCGCACCTTCATTTACTGCAATGAACGGAGCCTGACCTCAGTGCCTCTAGGAATTGGTGAGGGTTATAAGACCCTCTACCTCCACAACAACCAAATCAATAATGCTGGGTTTCCTGTGGAGCTCCACCATGTTGCTTCTGTGGAAACTGTGTATATCTATGGCAACCAGCTGGATGAATTCCCCATTAATCTGCCCAAAAATGTGAGGGTTCTACATCTGCAAGAAAACAACATTCAGACTATCTCCAGAGCGGCTTTGGCTCAGCTTCTTTGGCTGGAGGAGCTTCATTTGGATGATAACTCCATTTCGACTGTAGGGGTGGAAGAAGGGGCCTTTCGTGAGGCGATTAGCTTGAAGATGCTCTTCCTTACCAAAAACCACCTCAGCAGTGTGCCTATCGGTCTCCCAGATGATCTCAAAGAGTTGCGATTGGATGAGAACAGAATTGCAGTCATCGCAGAGGAGGCTTTCAGTAATGTCACAAGGCTAGAGCGCCTCCTGTTGGATGGAAACCTTTTGACAGATGAAGGGATCGCACCAGGGACCTTCAAGGATCTGATCACTCTAAGAGAACTGTCCCTGGCCCGCAACTCACTCACATACCCTCCTCCATTCCTCCCTGGGGAGGTGCTCGTCAAGTTAAACTTTCAGGAAAATCAGATAAACTACATCCCTGTCAGGTCATTTGTAGGGTTGCACAAGTTGGAGAGACTGGATATTTCAAACAACCAGTTGCAGTCTCTGACACAGGGTGTCTTTGATGGTCTTGTCAGCCTGAGACAGCTCACTGTACGGAATAACCTTTGGTTATGCGACTGTAGTATCAAGTGGGTGGTGTCGTGGCTTAAATCTCTGCCTCCCTCACTCAATGTGCGTGGTCTCATGTGCTATAAACCGGAAAAGTTACGGGGAATGGTGATCAGGGAGCTGAGCGCGGAGCTGGTCCAGTGCCAGAGCACAAAGACAGAACCCTTCTCCACCTCAGCAACTGATTCTCTGCTGATCCCGTCCTTGTCACCTTCAGCAGACCCCACTGTCATCACTCATGTTTCCTCCTTCACCAGGAAACCCTTCCCCATATTACCCACCCTCTACTCTGTCTATACAACCAGAGAGGGAGCACTGAGGACTAAACAACCTATTCATCCCCGGAGAGACACAGTACAGGTTACATTTGCCATACTGAATGGCTCAGCTATCCACGTCAGCTGGGAGGCGGCCTTTCCTGTCACTGCCTACAAGGTGACGTGGGCCAGGATGGGCCCCAGTCTGACAGGGGACACTGTCAGAGAGAGAATAGTGGGTGGGGATCACCGTGGAATCCGCCTGGCTAATCTCGAGCCAAAATCCACCTATCGTATCTGTGTCATTCCCTTGGATGCATTTAATAATTACCGGCCAAAAGATGACACTGTGTGCTCTATAGCCATGACCACACCAGCATCCTTCAGCCGTGACAATAACAAAAATCTGCCAGGGCCGGAGCAGGCCACACAAAAAGAACCCAGCTCATCTTTGTTGCTGGCTGGGCTGATCGGTGGGGCTGTGACTCTGGTCCTGATCATTCTCCTCAGCATTTTCTGCTGGCATGTGCACAAGAAAAGCCACTCCAAGTCTTCTACCAAGTGGAAATATAACCGGGGTCGGAGAAAAGATGACTACTGTGAGGCAGGCACCAAGAAAGATAATTCTATTTTAGAAATGACCGAGACCAGCTTTCAAATAGTCTCACTCAACAATGAGCAGCTCCTCAAGGGAGATTTGCACATTCAGCCTATTTACACACCTAATGGGGGCACTGGCTTCAGAGACTGCCCCCTGGGAGACAACAGCACAGTCTACTGCAAGAACAATGTTCAACATGCAGAATTGTGTTGCACATGATAGTTTTAGGGAGCATCAGGAACATTTTTACTGACTACTACCCTCACTTTACTGGACACTGTACAGTGTTAATATAATTTTAACCCTCTGTGGCTTCAAGAAATGTAATTTATACAAGTTGCTGGATGTATCTTTTATACAAACAAGATTTGTTTTTAAGCTATTAAATTGTGGGGTTGTCTAGTTGGCGTCCTGTGCAGGATCCACACTGTAGGTGGATTATATATTGTACTGAAACCAGGTTGTCTTTCTTTCTGTATGACTCGTTCAGACCTGATATTAATACCTGTCCTGAGTGATCTGATCATGTCTAAATAAGTGTTTCCCAAACTTTACCACTTTTTAAAGACTAAAACTATCATGATCCAAATAATATAAATTAATCTGTGCATAATTGAGAAAGTAATTTACAGCCATATCTGTAATATCTAGCGTAATTTTGCATTAGTGAGCCTAAAGATGTTTGGTAAATTTATTTAAAATAAATAAATTAAGATTTCATTTTATGCATATTATTTAAAACATACATGCATCTTCACCCTTAAGGTTAAGAAAGTTTTACAAGTCTGTTTGGGGACCCAAAAAAATCCTCTGCTGTCCCATCATTGGGTCTTGACCCAGTCTTTCAGAACTGGTCAAGATTATGCTTTGTACTGGAATGAATGCTCCTTATCCATTCTGAATATGTCATCAGATCTGATCACAAGATACACATGTGGAGGTGGTTTGAGGAAGCATGTGGACACTTTCCTGAGCCAAATGAATGATTAGATGACCTATTAAAGAAAATCTTACCACAATATACTTTCAAACAAAATATCTACTGTTTATGATCTGTATTACATTACCTAAGAAACCACTTATGACCTTTCCATCGTCTTTATCCCCCACCAGAGGGTACCTGCTTTATTTCTTTGGCTTTTTAATGTTAAATGAAGGACATTAACATGTGATATGTCCAAAATCTAAGAACATATCTTGTCTCATGTCACCATATAGATATAATGTCCATCTAATTTGTAGTGACCGACACATCATACACAGCAATTGTCACTATTCCTTTTCACTATGGTTAATTTCATGTTACTTGCACAGAAATAAATATAGAGTATTTGAATATGATGCAAAATGAGTGTACAGTCGTACTGAAAACTGCACACGGGATCGGATCACCAAGGCCAGATTTTAAAACCAGGTCCGAACAAAGCCTATAAGAGGAGAAAAGAGTCTACCACACCCCTGCCACAATGACCAGTAGAGGGCATATTTTCTGGAAATGTATGTTTTTAATCAAGTCATCATAGTAATATGGCACATTTGCATAATTACACCCATATTAAATAAAGAAATGCTGATCATTAGACCTCAGTTGTAGGAAGAATACATAATTTGATGCAAATGGAATTCCTCCATTTCAGAAGGAAATGTAAAGGTCACCCTCATTAAACGTACAGGAAGTGACAGGCCACCGAGCTTTTAGCTACTATTCAAGTTGAATTCATGATCACAGTTTAGGGATCGTGCCATTATCACAAGTTATGTTTTATGGTGGGATGCCATCATTTGTATGTAAAAATCCATTAATCAATGTACACCCACACACACATCAGTGATGTCACAAGTATTGCATTAATCATTGTGATTAAATTCTAACTATTCAAACTTTAAGCAGTTGAAGGGACACCACCATGGGATTCAGACACTCGCTTTCACTGAATACATGTCTGCCGGGAGGGACAGAAGGGAACACTGATTTTAGCCAGTTAACAAAAGGCTTGCTTAATAATATCTTCACCTGTAAAGTTCTGACATTGTGCTGGGCGGTATGACAAAAAATGTATATCACTGTATTTTTTTAAATTGCAGCAGTTTCATGGTATGCAATGGTATTTTTATATACATGAGCATGAGTGAGTGCTCCAGCTAGAGAGAGGCGCAATTGAGTTGAGAGTGTTTGTGTTGTTGGTACTGTGACTTGTGTTTTCTGCTAAGGCGGTGGAAGAAATTGCTCATTCCTTAGTTACTACCTCACAAAATGTATAACGTACTAGAGATCAAGACTCGAGTAAAAGTACAAGTACTCTATCAAAAAGTGACTTCAGTAGAAGTCGAAGTGTTCTTAAAGCACCACACTTAAGTGGAAGTACTAAAGTATTCAACATTTGTTGTACTTAAGTATTGCAAGTAGTTTATTTTAAAAATGTAGTACTTAAGTGCTGAAAGTAAAAGTACAATTATTGTGTTATGTAGTTGTTACCCATTTAAAATTGAGAATAGGTTGAGTTTCTTTCGGCCCCAAGGCCTCTAATCATACGCTGGACCGACCATTCAGTTGGTCCATGTACACCACAATCACTTGAAGAAGTTAAAGGTGGTGTTTCTGGTTCTTCTTCCATCTCGAAAATAACCTTTAAACTAGCAATTTAAGTGTTCTCCATGCAGGCAGGCAAGCAGTGAAAGGCGGAACAACAGCATGCGCTGTCTCCTTGTCGACAGATTCGTAAAACAATTTTGTAATTGTAATGTAGCACATGAAAAATGTATCGGAGTAAAAATATCAAACTCAACGGAAATATGTAATAAAGTAGGAGGAAAAATACTCCAGTAAAGTAAAGTACAGATACAGTGGAATACTTCTACTTCTATACATCTCTGCGTCCACAGTTACCTCTTCAGCTAAGCTGAAGAGGTAATGTGGTGCAGCAGTTCATATCCATTCCATTCCTTTCCATTCCTTTCCATTTTTCGGTCCTGCGGTATATGGAAAATTCATATCATAAAGACAATGAATGAATACTGGTTTCTGGAATGAACTGGATACTGCCCAGCACTAGCCTGAAGTATATTGTTTGCCTCTTTCATATGCTGTTAGAGAGTCTTCGCTGGCTAGAAACTCAGCAATTTTACATGAGTGGTATACAAGTCAGAAAAAAGCTGTCTCAGTGACAAATAGCAGTGAACATACTCTTAAGATATCATCGACTTAAGTATCGATTCAGTTGGTGAACAATTTGTGATGGTCAACGTTTGTTTTTTCCTTCCCTCCCTCATGTTATCATTGAGAGTGAATGTCTGGGTCCCATACTGCTATCATCAAAGCTTAGGTCTTAGCCAGGTTCATGAAAATGGTAGTGTGTGAAGTCATTGTTGATAATACATCAACACCTCATACAACCACACTTCAAAGAACTGTCCCTTTAACACAACTGCGTTTGGATGTCAGGCACTTAGCTACGTGTCACGATTTGTGTTTTATTATTCATGCTCAACTATTAGAGAATGACTGTTACTACTACTATTCATTCTCAACTCAGCTACTAATCACATAGTCCATCGATGTCCCACTTTTAAAACCGCTCATGTGACGAGTAATGCATATAAATGCATATAGTCAGTGCATACAAGTTCCATCTGCATACAGTTCACAAGAGAGAATCTGTGTAAATTTAAAGATGCTATTAAACAATGGTATCTGAATTTGAATGCGCTTCCATTGTGTTTATTCCACATTAATTCTGTAATTTTACATGTAAACATCATGCTTCAGATTTACGATGAAAAGATGCAATTGATTGTGATTAATCACAGCAAATTATGTATAAAAAAACTATTTCCATTTGTCAGCATTGATATATACTACGGAAGAGGAATAGAGCCACATTTGGACATTTTTTGAAAACAAAATAATAAAAGAAGTAGAAATTCACAGATTAAATTCATTTTTTTCCTCCGAAATTTAATATGCCTAGTTGAATTGCAAATCTGACTTTATTTCTGAGATTTAAGTCAGCTTCTGATTTAATCTCAGAATTTACTTTTTTTCACATATTAACTGGTTAAGGTTAATGCTTATGATTAATTGTTGCCTTTTATGGTTAAAGATGTTTTGCTTCCAAATGAGTGGCTTTGCAAACATGCACATACACACACAGTATATCATTCACGACTTCAGATTTTAAGCTTAAAATGTTTTTCATCCCATAATTTGCTTGGCCCAGTTGAATTGCTGTTTGCCAGTTATTTTCCTCATGACACATGTCATAAAAAATATTGTATTCCTCATGTTGTGTCCCAGACTGATTACATGCACAAAAATCACTGAGGCACCACTTAAACCTGAAATAGATATGTTTTTGTCTTAAACTGTTAACTAAAACTGATTGCACAGTGTAATGATGATAGAAAAATTACAGCATCTTTGTTTAGACAGATTTTGTGCATTAAAATGAAAACTTAATTATGGCAAACGAAAAGACCTATGCTGTTTTACTATCAGTAATTGAGTGTATTTCTGCTGTGATGGATTGTCTTTTTTTTCATATTTCTTGATACATGTGAGATTTGTTCGGCATCCAGAATATGGTGAGGGGAATTTACTTCATGATAAACTACACAGCACCATGTTTTTCCAGACAGTGTCTGTTGCTATGGGTAACCTACTTAATTGACAGGAGAATAGAGTCCAACTGAAATCTGTTGACAGTGAAGTGTGAGTTGTACATTTCGACTGAAAAGCACAAGTCTATTTTTCAATCTTTAACTAGGACAGAACTATATCATTAATATTGAAATGTAATACTGTATATGTCTTTATAATAAGTTTTTAGGCTACATTCAGACTGCAGGATCATGTAGATAGTTTTAGCTTATGCTGTTTGTGACATAGTTCTTTTTTTTCATGACAGTGTGAACAGCACAAATCAAATGGAATCCAATCCTGGAATCCAAAAAGAGCAGGACAGCAGAGTGTGAAAGACACTCTGTTGTCCGCAGTAATAGCGGTGCCACTCGATGGCCAAACACACAAACGGCTCGCCGGATTCCTCTATACGGTTAGTTGGACTGGAGTCAGATTTGGCGTTCTGTGTACGCACCAAAATTTCCTGCCCAGTCTTTACCTGGAAGCAGAAGGTATAAACTGCAGTACTGTTGCCGGAAATCATAGGGGCAGTGGCGTCTTTCTTCGGACAACACAGCAACCACAAGAGGCTTTCTCCATCTAATTTGTATCACCTTAACACATACACCAGGTACGAAACATACAGAACCACAGCATGATCCATCTCACCATCGATCTGGAAGTTCACTGTTTGTCAGGGCTGGAATTTTTTCCCTGACAATTTGCTAACATTACTCCTTACCACCATGTCATCAACTCCACTTCCCCCCATCTTATCCTCACTCCGTCCCTCCTTGTCATGATCTCCCTGTCTGTCTTCTATGTTTTCCTCCCTGTCATGTTCTTGCCCCGCTCTTCCTCCCTCCTGTTGTTGTCAAGTGCTGCTGGTACCTGTAGTAAAAATGTCTCTTACTGTATTTTGGAGCACTTTTGGGCACTTTTTTTTTGGTCCGTATTTTCTCAGCAACTCCCTTGTGCTTCAGTTTATCCATGTTTTTATTGATTTACTTTCTTTTTCCAAGTGTGTTCCCTACGTCTGTTCCAAACTATGAGAAATTCTGAAGATGGAGGGGGAGGGAGGAGGACTACTCGTGAGAGAAATGATTGGGTCAATATGTATAGTATAGTGTCAGTATGGTAAATGAACCAATGGGCCACTGTTAGTAGCAGCTGGCCGGCATTAAGGGGGAAAACAGGTCTGTGTTGTCTACCAGCCCTGAGATGCGTCGGCCCACCAGGAAAATGCCCAGTATGCCAGATTACCCGTCCAGCCCTGCTGTTTGTTTTTCTGTGTAAGGTCAAAAGGAAACTGATTCAGTACACACAAGCTAGAGATGCCGTGCCATGGAGGTGGAGTCAGACATACACAGTCAATAAATCAATTAAAAAAACAACAAAAAAAATAGTTGCACTCTTAAAGTATGAGACATATTCTTGTACTTTGAGATTTTGTCAAGAAATACTGTATAAATACAACCCAATTACTATTTAACTAACATTACTCTACTCAGCACTGCATGTCCTCAGCACAGAGAGGCTTTGGGCTTTACTGATGTTGGAACTAATGGCTCAGGACCACCATGGTCCTCCATCACTCTAATGTTCACTTCAGGGGATTCTGGAGGGCGAAAGTCCTCCACTTCATTAGAGCCCTCTGTGGCAAACATGAACTGTAGGAACCTCAGGATTCTGTGTCGCTCAACATGTTTTATTGCCTGAGGACATCACTGACGGTAATACTGACACTCACACACTCAGTCTCACCTCCCTCACCCTCCTGCCCACTCATTAGCATTTTTAAAACTTCTGCAGTGAGTGGTGTTGGGCTCAGAGCCAGGAGTAACATGACATTGTCATTTTATGTCTGTTAGCTGGTATAAATTTGCCTTTCTGTTGAAACAAGTCTGTTTAAAGGCGACATAGACCGGAAGCTCCAATAAACGCTGCGTTTGTGTGTGTATCTGCGTCATTACTTCGTTTATGAAACCCTAAAGTTTCAGAACAACAGTTCAGCCACTGCTGAGAAAATAGGCTTTTATTGTTTTCCTGGGCTCTGCGAAGCGGATCGGCACTTCCGTATGTTGATGTTTTCATCAGTATACCTCACCACTCCTCTCACCACCACAGCGCCTCCTGGTGCGGGCACTAGTCTGGGCACATCCGGTTGCGTACATTCAACCGCAGAAGAAGAAGAACTACTCTCGTTGTAGCTGCTGAGATGCAGAGCATCCACCGTGCCAGAGGGGGAGCTGTGTATGAGAGCTGGCCTATCTATTACGTCACTTCCAGGTACCTGGCCAATCACAGGACAGTGGGAAAGCTCTCATTGGCTGGCCAATCACAACAAAGTCCACGTTCTGGGGGTGTGATTTTGGTCTGAAACAAAGGAGATATTTTGATCGGCTCGTTTGCAGCGACTAGGAGGTTTTTAACCATGAAAACAAGTTAATATATGTAAGTAGACCTCCATAACTAACATATGTGTGCGATACAAGCATTCTATGTCACCTTTGAAACTGTCAAGGGCAAAGTCAGACATAAATCCAAGTGAATCCCTCTGGATTAGTTTTTCCTGATTAACAAAGCAAAAATTTATTAACTAGTTTTGCTAACTGCTCACTTTCCCACACTAAAGTCCATAGTTCATAGAATCAACAATTTTAGCTCATAGGTACACATGAGGTGCTGTCTATTGCTGTGTCACTGAACCAATGATTTTAAAGACTGAAATGGAGGCAGCAGTGGACCAACAAGCCCGGTGGCGTGATGTAAAATTGATGATTTTTTGCATGGACTTTAGTGAAGGGAGAGATTGATTTATAAAGCAAGTCAGAAAAGGCTGTCTAGCAGATATGTGACATATTATTAAGATATGATAGACATAAATAGGTGTATTTTATTAAGCAGCCATTGTTTTCAATGATGACGACCATGCCTGTCATGCTGGTTGAAGGAGCATAGGGCCAGCAGAGGGCATGGCCAGCTTAGGCAGCATTGACTATGTGTCAGTTGTGTGTGCAACCGCTTCCAAAAAAAAGCATATAATATTGCACGTTTTTAAACCTAACGCAATAATTGTAAACTAAATCAATTGTCTTTTCCTCTTCAAGCCATTGTGTAGAGATAAAGTATTCCGCCCTGATTCCCAGGAACGTTTGGCTTATTTCTCCTGGTCATTATTGTGGTCAGCTTGCATTAAAGAGCTACTAACAGCTTCTATTCCCCCTTTACACACACATACACTCATTTTCACACACTACTCTCCACACACCTCCGTGTATTGATCTCTGGAGCTCCACAGGATTATGAAAAATGGCTGCCGGCCTTAATGACACTTCACCTTAGATAGACTGCCTTTCTCCGCTACTTTGCCAGTGAGCTGAAAATGCGTGCACAGGGAAATCAGTGGTAAAATGTCGTCCCAGTCTGTCCCTGTATCTGGTTGCATTGATTAACTGTTGAAACAGAGGTATAAAGAAATAATTTATGCTTGAAATGATTAATGGATTCCAGAGTGCAGGATCATTTAGTGGTGTTACAGCCCAACATCAGGGCACACAGGACAGTCATTTAATCAAAGTTAGAGGACGTGTTTGCACTCCAAGAGTATTGCGGATAATATTTTATTTGTACAGCAATATTGTTAATTTTAGCTCTTGAATCTCGTGTGTCCTTCCAGTGAGGTGACAGTGAGTATATGATCAATGTTTGTAATTATTTGTTCTGCTGCTAGGTATTAGAATGTTGGGTGTTCTCTACAGTTCCAAAGTGGTTGTTTGCAGTGTACTTGGTGAGAATGTAGTGTGAACAGAATTTAAAATAACTGGGTGTTTGTAAGTCACTCTATTTTTCCTAGGCTGGGAGTTAGAGAGGAGGAGGTGGTCACTGAGTGAAGGAAATGAATAAGCAGCAGCAAAAATTCAAGCTCTGAGAGTTGGTAGCCCCTCTGGCATCAAGGGAGAAAGATTTTTCCAATGTGCCTTGTTTAGCGAACAGTATGCACGTCAAAAGAGTAGTAACAGCAAAATATGCGTTATCTGATGTACTGTTTTTTTTAAATATACAGTATGATTATTTTGCATTTCAGTGTAAGATCTAAAGGTCGTTGTCCACAAAAGAGAGGAAATTTATATGTTCAGATAATTGGCAGTAATGTGATTTAGAAAAAAAAATTATAAAAATACTGCAACATTTAGAGCAGGGGTGTCAAACATACGGCCCGTGGGCCAGAACCGGCCCACCAGAGGGTCCAATCGGCCCACAGGATGAATTTGTTAAAATTTCACACTAATCTAAACGTAATGTCCAATGCTCCAGATACCCAGTAGATCCAGTGTGCTGTGTAAATAGTAAATTTAGGCATGATATTGTTGAAATTGCACTTATATGTCTCAAGAAATTTCATGTTTTGTAAAATTATCCTTCAGTAAATGTAAAACAAAGGAGAAAAAACAAAGGGGTTCTTGTTGTTCATAGGTTATTATGGTATTATTTTACTATTTTTACTGGTCCAGCCCCCTTGAGATCAAATTGTGCTGTATGTGGCCCCTGAACAAAAATGAGTTTGACACCCCTGATTTAGAGAGAATGCTGGCAGACAATAGCGGACTGTATTTTTAATAATTATTGCTGCCCTGGAAAGTCAGAAAAGTATTTACAAGGATATTGAGAAAAAACAGGGAAAAAAGATTACATGTCAGCACTCAGCTTAACTGAAAACTATAAACAAAGCTCTTACTTCAACAAGGTGCCAGACCTTATCATCTTTTAAGTAGCCTACTATAGTGGTGTGTTAGTAGGTCGCTCTAAAAAAAACAAAAAAAAAACAGACAGCTGACTCCTGTAGCAGAAAGTGGAACATATCCATCTAGCGGCAGACCAATTAATAGGCCAGTAAGACTGAAATTGTATATATGTATGAAGTAATTCATAAGTCACATGCTGACAGAAGCATTACAGACATTGCATGATGGATACTACGCTATGACACTTAGTTATAGCATTTGCTTGGTACTTTACACATAGGTATGTATGGGATGTGTGAGCACTTTATATTTGTCTCTTCCTCATCCCACACTCACACAGTGAAGCTGAATTTAGTATTTTCTCAACGATTAGACCAATGGTGTTAGCCTCGCCTGTGGTGCAGGATTGCTGGAGCTGCTTTGATGTTAATCTGTCCATCCCCCTCTTTTAGGCGTAATAGTTATCTCATGATGAAACATGGGACACCTGGGAGGGACCCAAACTATTGAATCTGTGATGAGACTGAGAAGTGATGCCCAATGATCATCACCATTTGTCAATAAGAACACTAATTGGTGCATTGGTTTGCTGCAGAGCCTTGTTTAGCTGCAGTGTGTGTGTGTGTGTGTGTGGGGGGGGGTCACATCCAGATCACACATTAAGAAAGAATCGTGTTTTATCTCGATAGCGGAATCTAATGAAACAAAGTCATGATAATTACCCCACTCTCACTTGTCAAAAAAAACAAAACACTCTAACCCCTAACCTGTTTTTTCATTAGTGGGCATACATTTAATCAGCATTCACTCCTGAATTAAATGACTCTGCAATGTAAAGGATTTTTATTGGCTTTGGCCCTGATTTGCATTAGTGGGAACATGATTATTTCTGACAATGTCCTATTCATTCATTCATTAATTGGATATGTGTGTCATTAAAAGGAAATGTGTACTACAATCTGCTAGCTTTACAGATGCTGCAATCTTGTACTTTTCTCTCACTCTAGGGGTCACTGCAGTGATCACCTGCTAGTGACTTGATTTGGCAAATATTTCCTTTTTCACGGCAGATGCCTTTCTTGACACAACCTCCAATTAACCCAGTCAATGTGCGGCAGTGAGGCAGCTTCCTCACCCTCTGGTTAAAAGTCAGGGTCCCTTTCCATCTCGTACATATAAGACTTATATATTTGAATATTGGATTTTCACATATTTCACACACTATAAAAACACTTAAGAACGTTAATGCTTTGTGTGCACACACACACACAAACTAACATAACATAAAATAATAAATTGAAATACAATAAAATTGAATTAAATGTGATGCTTTTGGTGAAACAACTTGTACTTCTCAACTGAACTCAGATGCTCGTCCCACTCACACAGAATAAATACAAATACAAATACAAATACAACAAAATCAAATACAATTAATTAAAAAAAAAATAGCTGCAAGAACTACAAAATAAAGCAGAGCGAGAGACACAAAAGGAGACAAACAAGACATAGGCATGACATTGTGCAGGCCCAAAAAATATGGCTGCCATAAGGGTGCCCGGGTCACATTTACACCTCGGGCAATTTTCACTGGTTCCTGGAAACAGTTTGGCAAGCCTGCTATTTTGTAATTTAAATTGGAGGAGTCCATGCCTGATATAAATATATGACTTATGCACCGGGCCAACTGCCCTCCTCCATTCTGTTACAGTAAGCTCAAAGCCTAGTTCTGCCTCCCACTGCTGTTTAATATGGTCCAAAGAGGGGGTTGCTGCCCCCTGTAACAGCTCATATAAGAGATGGTAGGAAGAGGGCATTTGCCGAGATGGGAGCTAAAGGAAGGCCCTGTGTCACTTGGTTGTGTACATGTAAGACTAGGCAAAACAATATTACACATTTATATAAACACTAACTAGGGTAGTAAATTCAATTTCTGCCAAAACTTCATAAATGTTAGACAGTGGACCTTTTAAAGCATAAAATGTCACTGATATTTGCTGCCATGTGAATACAAAAGAGAAAAGCAACTATATTGTTATATAACATGTTATGTGTTGTACGAGGTGTGCTTTTAATGGGAGTATTGTTGCTCCTGAGCAAGAACCAGTGTGGCCCGTTCATCACATTCACCACTCCAGTAGAGACAGTTGCTTGCTAGTCCTCTAATGTGGCCTAAACTGTATTATCCCATCATTCCCCTGCACTGATAGAATGGGAGTCTTCCTTGAACGTTTGCTAAGACCTCATGTCCTCTCAAATCTGCTGCTGGGTAATGACCTTGCCCCTCCCTACCCTCCCTGACCACCCTCTGCTTTCAGTATATCATTCATCACTGCCGGAACTCTTAATGAGAAATCTTTCCAGGGCAGAATCAGAAGGAAAGTAATTTAGATTAAATCGATACGCAATGAAGACATTACAACATGTGCTACTTCTCCGTTATATAAGACGGAGCAGGAAAAAAAAGGATGTGGTTAGTTGGTAAATTGTAGTTGGAGCCCACACACTTGCTGCATGCCACAAAACCTTCATTGCAGAAATTTTAATCAGGTCAGAATGATTTTATGACGCGACATATATACTTATACACTTATAAGATAATAAACAATACTATCTAGACAAGTTTCTTTGTGCGACACCTTGCGGTGAGGAGCATATTGCTGACCTGTATTTAAGGTACTTTTTATAATCCATATAAATGACAAGAGAAAAAGAATGAAGGACTAGGTTAGGGTTAGGGTAACCCTGCTGTTATTATTATTTTTTTTTCTATTTGGCTCATTGGTGGACAGTTCATTATTTAATTTATTCATTTTGTATTTGAATTTCATTGAAAAAGGTATTGATGAACATGATGATTAACCAAAGCTTTGTATTTGAATTGTTAAAATCAAAATTTAGACAGATTTTCATTTTTACTTTAAGTGCATATCAGTTCCAAATATCAGTTATCGGCCTCTTTAACTAGTAATCATATCAATATTGGCCCTGATAAACCAATATCGGTCGATCACTTACCTAAAGCACAATATTTGTCAGCTGTTTGGGTTACATCTTCAGGAGTTAGCTGGGCACAAGTAAGTCCAGTTCTTACAGCTTACTCCTAAAGGCCTGTACATACTCCGCAAGAACAGACAAATTTGTTATTTTTCTCGAGGTGAACAAAAATATAAACTTTTGTTTTCGCTCCCATTTTTCACAAGCTGAACTGAAAGATCCAGGCCACAATCAACAACCTGATCAACTCAACTATGCGAAGGAGATGTGTGCGTGAGGCAAAATGGTGGTCACACCCGATCCTGACAGGTTTTACATTACAAGTCATTTAGCAGACGCTTTTATCTAAAGCGACTTACAATGGATTTGAGTACAATCAGCGAGGGGTGGTATCGGTCATAACCACTGAGCCACTCCACCCCGTTTCGAGATTACTAAGTGGCAATGGGCTTGAAGAGGGCAAACACAGGTGGGGCCACCAGGGAAACTAACCTACCTCAGCCCAAACATAACCCTTAGGGCCTATGTGGGCAAGCTGGATGGGCACAATTTGAAACACCTGGACTATACCTTTAATCTAACTAATCCCACAAACCCTTGTGAGTAAAAAAAACACTCATGGGGGTTAATTTAAATGATGGCAGTTCATTGAGGCAATAAATCTTCAAACTAAATAGATTTACACTGTGAAGTAGTATACCCCTGTAGTGTTGCATAGAGAGTGAAGCAGAGGGGTGGTTCATTATTCCACCTTGGCAAAGTAAAGATATGCTCCAGTGTGAAGCCTGAAGCAGTGCCACGGCGCACCGCTCTGACAGCTGACAGAGCAGCTAATTCACAAGCCAAACAGCCAGAGGGGAGCTGAGAAGTCTGTACTGCTAGGAGACACTGGAGGTTTGATGTGGGATGCATGTTAGTTTGATGTCAAGGTCACGCTCCTCTTCCTGAACATAATTCTATCTCAACTGAGATCAATGGCATGGTAAGAGCAGCAGTGTGTATAATCTCAATCTTGTATCTCAGAGCAGTGATTCCCAAAGACTGGGTTGGGATCAGATGGGCCGTGGATGATTTGGTTAGATTGATGTTTTTTTTTTTTTTCATTATTGCATATGAGCATACAAATCTTAAAACCAATAGGTTCCCGGACAGTAAATCATTAGAGTGTCTTTGCAAAATTATTGTCACATATTTAATTTAAATCTAATGTACATTATATATTTTTGATTTTTGTCTGAGTAGTTGTAAGCTTTATTTTAGCTTCACTTCTTGGGGGGACTGTTGTCCCTTTGCTCATTTGATCTTTACTTTTAAATGTGTCAATGAACGGAACTGTGACTGTTCTTTATTGTGACTATGCCACAACACTTAACACTTAATCTGAATATTCTGTATGCCCACTCCAAAACTTTTTCAACAGGTGTGAATGACCAGTTATATGTGTGTGTGTGTATATATGTATATATGGGGTATATAATGGGGTGGAGTGGCTCAGTGGTTAAGACCCTACCTTGTGTACCAAAGACATCATGGTCGCAAGTTTGATTCCACCCCTGGCTAATTGTACTTGATTCCATTGTAAGTCGCTTTGGATAAAAGCGTCTGCTAAATGACATGTAATGTAATATATACTGTACATATATACACAATAGATAGATAGCCATGTTTGTAAGGAAAATGTATGACTCTTGCTTTGTGTTGTTTATTGGATTGGATGATTGAAGTCTGAAGAAACAAGACATATTGTCAATTTAACAATTTATTCATTAAATAATCAGGGGCCTTAGTAGCATGTGGAATAACCATATACATGCTGATTTCATTTAGAAAACAATTAATAGTTCAGCTCTAGCAGCAATAATGAAGCTCAAATCAAATTATATAATCTTCTCACAAGTGAATCGTCAGCATCCCTCCTGGGGAACACACATACACACGCACACACACACATACACACACAATGGAACTGTGTTCCTGCATTGAAGACTAATCAGATTAAGTGCCTTCCTGTCCCTGAAATGTGCACATTGGAGATCAAAGTGTGAAGATTGTCAAAGCTCAGTTCTGTAGCTGTGCTTCCTGCTGTCTTCATGATAAAATGTCTCTATCATCCGCTGCACAACTCTGTGTTGTTGATGGATTTTCTTTGTTGTGCAGAAGTCGTACCCCAAGATCATCACATAAAGCCACCAGGAATGTTCAAATTAAATTTACATAGGGTTCCTTTCTGCCGTTTGCCTCAGCCTGTCAGTCATAGCTCCAATAATAATATTCCAACATAACCTAATCAAAACATATCAGAGCCTCACACAGCTAAACTCGATTGAGTGAATGAGTAAAATTCATGTCCATCTTGCATCACTACTGCCTTTATTTAAAGGTATAGTGTGTAATAATTAGGAGGATTTACTCACAGGAACTTAATACACTACCAAAAAGTATGTTTGTTTCAGTGTTTAATTACTTTAAAAGGAAAAAAAAAAACAGTGTTTGTTTTTTATAGCCCAAATTAAGCCTTTTATATGCATTCAAAACAAGGGTTTTCTTTACTGATACCGCCAGCAGCCCGAATGGACAAAGCTGTCACGCATAAACAATGAAGACGATGGAGAAAAGAGAAGAGAGAGTGGAGACAGTTGTGAACGTGTGTTTACATCCTTTTTGGAATGTGAAGGCCACCATAGTTCCCCAATGAGCCAGTGACTCACAACATTTTACACATTGAACCTTTAAAATTAGATGCCCTTTAGAATACCATCATTACAAAAACTTTATTTGGCACTTGCTTTATATTGTTTTCTTACAAATTAATTAATAAAACTTGTCTTGCATTAAGAAGATTGACAAAAAAAACAAAAAAACAGTTAACATAAAATACATCATTCAGCGTCATACTGCTTGACAAACCATTTGAAATATGTGATATGTGAGAGCATGACTGTCAGTGACAAATACAGCAAGGTACAGTGTGTTAAATTCATGCTGTAAGATCACAGCAGCAGCTTTTACCATCTGCATCTTCAAATTCTGCTTTCAGTCATCCACGTTTTCCAAAGACATTTTTGAGAGCGGTACTGAGACCTTTCAGGATACTTTGAAGACAAAGTGAGAGATATTTTCTTAAAACCTGTTTTCCAAAATTATTTTCCTTTTTAGCCAAAAATAAGCACCTTTTCACAAAAAGGTGGCACCTTAATATTACAGCTGTTTACCCAGCAGTACTCTCTTCTCCTAGATAGATAGATAGATAGATAGATAGATAGATAGATAGATAGATAGATAGATAGATAGATGGATAGATACACATAAATACATTTTAGATTCCCATTGTAATAATTCACATAATTCAGAAGCTGTGGCTGCTCTCTAACAGATCAGTTACAAGCAATGAGAACTTCTTCTGGTGTTATTGGAGACTTTTGGAGATATTGATGTGAAAGCACATCATTTTACTTCTCGCTGTATGCCCCTCCCCCGTCCTAAAGCACTCACAGGTGGCCCAGTCCTCTCCTCGCGCAACAGTCCTTCCCTGCTGTAGTCAGAGCAGGACATGTTCACCCCTCCAGGTCCAGACTGCAAATGAATCACACATGTGTGAAGCTGCCTCTGGTTTATCTGTAAATGTAAAACAATGTTAAATATACAACAGAATAAAAGATGTGTATCAAAAATGAACAACCAACTGGGTAAAAACATTTTAATTGTTGAATGCACATTTTTGAACATGCTTTTTTCCATTACTATGTTTAAACATACAGTATATACAGAGTGTATAAGAATGTGTTTTATATTGATTTTGCAGCACAACCAAGTAATCTGGAAAAAAAAAAAATTCACCAACTATATAAATACCTGAGCAAAACGTACTGAAAATGTTTAAAATCCTGAATATGTGACCTATTACACCACCCCTCCCTCCCAGGATGACCATATAAGGAGTTGTGTACTATTCCCACGGCAATTTACCATGGATGCACCTGCGGCAGGTGAACTAAGGGTTAACACTTGAGGAAGGATGACAGAATTAAACACCAAAACTTATTAAAAAAAAATACAAAAACTCACGCTGGTACAGCAGCTGTCAGTATTTATCTTCATACACTGTTATTGTGTAACAGTGTGTGTGTGTGTGTGAGAGAAAGAGAGAGAGTTTAAATGAGCATGTGGTTAAAATAAAGAAAGGTGAGCATATCAGCATGCTTGGAACTTAGGCTTGCCCTACGATTTGAAACTATACTTCCTGCTAGAGAAAACAGATGGTGTGGAGGTCGCAGGCTCACACAGCAATGCCTTTGCCAGCATTGCTAACATGGGAAAGCATGCTGAATTGGTTTTCCACCATGACAGCGGTGGACAGGGGATGTTCTCCAAAATACATCCTTGTGCACATCTTGGTATAACTGCTGCTCATTCTCCTCATAGTGGGGTAGTCTGATGATGTCAGAATGTTGGAGAGAACCAATGTTGCTCCCTTGTGATGCATTACTGCGGTATCCACCACTGTGCTTGAGGATCCACTTTCAGACTGATTGTCATTCTTTTTGGCAGCTAGTGCTAGTGCCAAGGTTTGGAACTTCCTCAGCAGACTAAACTAAAGATGGAGGACTATGTTTGGACATTCAGGTTTGAACTCAAATATATCCTGCCGTTTTGGTGTGATCTGTTCTGCCACATTGGCCTGAAGTGTTTTGAGTCTCACATTCTAAACACTGTATGGACTTCTTCATGTGTTGCACAAGCTGTGGTAGTGCACAGAGAGGAACATGTTGCTGCCTGCTAAAACAATACTTTAGCTTCTTCAAATGGCTCAAGGGCTTGGCTCAGTTCCCCAATCTGGTTCCACAGTTCAGGCTTGAGATGAACGTGGTGTTCTCCTCTCAGAGTCACTGTTGGGACTGAGAGAGCAGCAGTCCCAGGCCATCTCTGTTCCACAACATGTAATAGGTGCTGTTCCAGTGAGTACCTAAAACTTGAAGGAGCAAGGGTTGGAACATGCCTTGCATGTGCACATCTTGCAGCGGCCACACACGAGGAGAAAGCTCGCTTTTTCTTCAGAACAACTACTACGATTGTGTCCTGCACATCTCACTGATGCCCTCACTGCATCAGGTCCTCACTGCTGCTACAGCATTTGCACTGTTGTCGTGGTTAGCTTTGACTTTGTCAGGTGGATCGTTAAATGTTTCTGTTCAATCTTAAAATCTTAACTCCGCTGCTTGTGTCAATTAGTATGGTGCAGCTGATTGCACAAAGGTGTCCAGTTGAATCTGATTTACTGAATAAACAATATACACATTTAGTACCAGGCCTACATATCACAAATTTAAGTTAATAAAAAAAAACTATGCTAAAAACTGCCTTTCACCCACTGAATCCATTTACTGCAATCACTCTGAATATGCCCACAGTATTAAATTGATGCATTTGCGTCTACATTTGATATGTTTTGGTTGTGCTGTATTTTATGCGTTGCTGTTGTGGGGTTCTGTTCGGCTGCAAATGAATTAAAATATTATTAAAATTCCAAAAGTGCACTATACAAATTGCCAGACGCTTTTGATAAAAGTTAATTGAGTAATAAAACATTATAATGAAATAATGCAGTGCCGCAGAGAGACAACAAATTAGAAATCTTAGCTGAGTTCCATTCGAGTTATTATAATAGACAGATGTGGTCAAACACCCATGTATAATTGATGCAGAAAACGTCAATGAAATCTAAACATTATGAGTTTCTAAGTAAATATCCCAATAAATTAACAAATTCAACCCAACAGGTGTAAGGGATAAGAAACATTCAGCACATTAAATGGCTTACTGGTCATTACATTTCTTTGCCCAACTTGTATAAATTAGCAATAACATTATTTTTTTATGCACTGTATGCATACATGGGTGCTTGTGGTTTAGGTGCTGAAGCATCGACGTCGGGCTGTTATGGTACGCTAACTCTGCTTTGCTTTGAGTTAATCAGTTCATTTTTGCTGCATCTTGGGCCAACATGGCGGTTCATAGAAACAAAGTCACGTGACGTACAGAGCTCTATACAACCAATCGGTGCATCCGGTTTTTGTCATATTCAAACAATAATTGAATTAGATCAACCAGCAAAATCAAAACATTTCTCAGTCATTCTAATTCAACAATCTTAAATATAACTCAAATCAATATTCAGAGAAAATAAACATATAAATAGACCGCAAGATCAGAAGAAGGAGCAGGGGAATTCAGCCACTGAATCCAAATAGGTCACAGTAGAGTTCGCTTTTTGGTCAGTTTACTTTGCAATATTCCTTTTATTCGATCAAAAAACATAATCAAACATTTTCATTTCATTCAAACTTCCTTTGTTAGTTTACTCTCCATTTTTTAGCTCACAGTTGAGACTCGTGTATCAGCTCTTACATTGTTGTACTCAAAAGTCAGGTGATTTTTCATAATTCTTCATGTGAATGTATCCACAGCCTGACACATAGTTTATCTCGGAGCAATAGAGCTGCTATTGTTTCTGAAAACCATTAAAACACATCATTGAGCCACAGTGCTGCATTGGCTGACATGTTATTATATGAACAGAGTGTAGTTTATTTTGACTCAGTGATTCGTGCAGTAACCTGATGCCTCCTCTCAAGTGGTTTGAATCATTTTCACTTCAGAATAAAGATATTTGCACCTCAGAGTTGATCCACGCAGTTATTTTAGACGGAATGTATACCCCGTACCTTTGACCAGTGGGAATGTGTTTAATCAAAATTCACATCCGTTTAAAATGACTCACGTGGGGTTTTATTGGAAACGAGCCCTGGGTGAACAATTTCATCTTGTTTTTTTTCATTTTTGGCAGTGATGCAAATTTGATCATCAGCATCATTTATGGCACAAAGCTATGACCTACATCCAGCCATTATCATCTAAATAGCTTCTTCATGCAGCTTCTGGATGAACCAGGTGCTTTTAGCATGAAATTTAAAGGGTATGCTCACAAAATTGTCATTGTTGTGTATTACCAGGCACTAAAGCATTAAAGACTGACATGCTTGGGTAACCAGTGGCATGCACACATTTTTCAGGGAGCAGGGGGCTGAAATTGCCTGCTTTGCGGGCAGCCTATAGTCAAGGGGCTTGTAACTGGAGGGTCGCTAATTCAAATCCCAGGACAGTCAATAGCTGTGTCCCAATAGTCAAGGCTACATCCACATCCACACTTGGAGGAAACGGAAGTCAGGTGCTGTGAGAAATGAGACAGTCTAGCACACGCAACTCACCAATTCACTTCCAGTTCACTCACCAATATCTTCTCCCAATGAATTCAGGCTGTACACCAAGGGGTTAAATATTGGTTAAAGTCCTAAATCACAGTTATTCCTATGTTTTTTTTTTTACTTTTGATTGATATTATTTCATGTTCTCTATTGTATGATATTATATTATATTAAATACTGTGAATTTTATCAAATTGTAGTTAGTTAGTTATTCATTGTTTGCATTTGTCTTTGTATCCAGGCTCCACCCACGCTGTGCGTTGTGTGGTTACAAAAGCATGTACGTGTCATGTTGTGTGGTTTACAACAAAGAAACAAAATAAACATTTTTAAAACAGCTGAAAGGTGCATTACTGCCACGTTTATTACTCTGCCGTAAATAACTCTGGGATATGATTGGCCGCAAAGGATACACCAGATGTCTCTCTATCACAATTGTAAGGTCAGATAAAACACAAACTTGTCTAGTTATTAAGATAAAATAAGTCCACGTAATAAATAGCAAGAATCCATTGATATGAACACATAAAATACAAGAGCTATAATAAATCAAATGTGAAACATTAACATGATAGAAAATGTCATATGTACCTTGTAATTAACTGTACAATGCGTTAATTGAAAAATAACAACACATACATGTAGATGTTTACTAAGGACAGGATGATCACAATAATCATAACCACAAAATCATTTAATTTGATGTGATGTGATGTTATATGATGAAAATGCCTTGGTTTTGTTATAAACATTACAATTGAGCCTTGTTTACCTCTTGTCTTTAATCAGTTCAATAAAGTCCATTGTACATTTTTATTAAATGCAATTATTCAGTTTTGGCTTTACCCAGTTCAGCAATCTCATCCCAGAACAGCAGGAACATAACTCCAGATGGCGAAGAGAGTGTGTTATTTGTTCTAATCAAAATATCACTTGTTCTCCCTTCCAAATGTCATATGGCTGTAGGGAAATCTAAACACCATGAATAACAAGCTTTGTCTTTGTGGAGTACATTTGAAATTAATCTTGTCTGCACCAAAATTATCTGAGAGACAGAGAGAACACAGAGTAGAATCGTGAGATCCACAGAGGAAGTCATCTGAAGTTAGACGTGCTTCTGTTCTCTGTTTCTGTTTAACTTCTGATTATCACACAGATATGTGCTGGGATCATTACAGAGTGATGCCAAATGTCTGTTGTCTTGTTTGCTCAGGGCTCCTCTCCTTGACAAGGCAACCACTGATGAATATTTAAAGCTGTCACCAACAGAAATAGATTGTGTGTGTGTGTGTGTGTGTGTAAGGGGTGATATGAGGTGTCTGAACATTGTGTTGACCATCCTGTTTTGATATCCACACTGAAGGACTCGCAAAAAAGCTCACCAGAAAACCTGAAGATCGACATGTTGATCAAAAAAATGGTTATTGCTGCATTCAATATGTAATCAAAACTTGGAATTTCCAACTCATGGGACAGAAAATACTACCCAAAAAGTAATTTCCCCATTGGCCACAATCGTAAAAGGACATGCATGTAAAATTGTTCACAGGACACCTCGAGACATGGTCATAGGCATTTATAGATCTTTATATTCTATATTTTTAATTCACAGAGTTTCGTTTTTGTAGAACCTTGTTGAGTGAAAGAATCTGGAGTTGTTTACGTTTATTTTATTAATCAATATGTGGAGGAGAAAATGGATGGATGGGTATCAATATAATATCAGTATAATAATGATAATATAATAATAGTGAGCTTTATTTGTAAAGCACCTTTCCAAAAATAGTTACAAATTAAAATACAATTATTTAAACCAAAATACAAAACAGAGGAAAAAGCATAGCAGTGAGACATTATTTTCTTGGATAATAATATAAAAAATCCCTGAGTATTGTGTAACATTTGTGGACAATGAAATTGAAATATTAAAAATGTGCTTACCGATGCAGATGTGGGCAGATGAGAGATAGAGACCAAGGGCATCTCAATTATCCTCATTACTGTCATCTTCATCACAATCAAATAAACATCCAAATCAAGGTCAAATGTTCCACAATGTTCCCACCGTGTATTTTTGCAGGGTTTTTTCACAGTTTGCTCCGTGACAATTTTATATTTCACAGCAACTTTGATTATTATCATACAGTATACAGTATATATCAGTGAAATGAAGGCAGATGAGGCAGATCAACATTTTTAAAAGACAGAACAAATAAGTAAAGACTAAACATAAACACTGACAGGTATTTCTTCACAGCAGCACTGTCACTGTGTTACTCCCATCAATCCTTTGGCTATTCATGAATGCGGAGAACAAGTAGAGAATGCAGACGTCAAGCAGGTCCACGGCATATTGACTATAAACAAGGCTACGTGGTACATCCAAGGAAGCTTGTAAATGTTCTTTACTTCTGTGGGGTCCACAATAATTTCTAACTGCAATATTGAGAATAGCTGTAGAGTGTGTAACGATAAGTTACGTGTAACTGACTTTCTGTTTAGAACCATGGGTTTACTATTTATAACAGCACATTGAATCCACATCCACATCAGAACGTGTACCTTGTCTCATGGTTACAAGTGCGTATCCCTCAGAAAGCAATGACTGTAAGTCTTCATGAGTTTTATAGAGTTTTGTATGAAAGTAGCAGTACAATGTTAGCATGACAAGCTATCATATGCTTTCCTGCTAATGTTACCCAGCCTGCAATGTCACATTTAAGAAAGTTTATAACGTAACTGCTGGTTGTATAGTCATTTACAAATACATTTTCGTTTCCTAGTTTCACTCTGTGACTACCCCTTATTTGTGGGAGTGTTGCTGGCCTTCTAAGTTTTGTCGTCACAGGGATGACTCTGGCCTCTCGCACACAGACACAGACAGCATTAGCATGGGCCTTGGCGCAGCGGTTTGTTTGTTTTAGTTTGGTTTAGTTTTATTCACACACATTCACATACCTGCCTACACCTACTGATTACTAACACTGATATTTATTCCTAAATCTGCTAATAAATCATTGTTTTGCACTAGTCCTCGTCTTCTCTCCCTATTTTTGTTGCAGCCTAAGAGCCGGGCTGTAACGACTCTGATTCAATGTTGTCACTCTGACTTGATTGTTGTTGGATAAGTCATTAAAGGAGCAATGACACTCACTTCCTGGCTGTTGAAAAATAGTTTTGCTGGCTGTTTGTTTATGTTGATGCAGTACACATGTCTATGGAAAAGCATGGATTACAGTTGTTGTTGTTGTTGTTATTACTGCTACTTCTACTACTACTACTACTACTACTGATAATAATAATAATAATAATAATAATAATATTGGAGCATTGTTCAGTTGTTGTTTTTTTTTAAAAAATCATTGTGAATAATGTGGCTGTAACTGGTCAACCAGCTAAATGCATGGCCATTTTATGCTTCAAACTGCTTATGATTCATCACCTCATAGTAACTGTGTGCAATGAATTTCAGACAGTAAGGTTGAAAAAAGAAGGCTTCACGAAGCTGCAGTTTCTGATTGTATCAGCTTCTGAGCATTACTGTGTAATAATAATAATTGAGATAACGTAGGTTATGAATTGGCATTATACAAATAAATATGAATTGAATCAAACTGAATTAAATTGAGCATCATTTTGAGTGGTTAAGATGACAAACATCACCAATTGGTATATCTGCATTTGTATTTGAATTTTGAGGAAAATTGTGTGGGCAACCAATGGCAGAGTGGAAGGGAATTGGGCGGGTCAAGGGCCGCATTACCCCTTAGCAAGGTCAGTGTTAATTGGACACTCTAAATGGTGCCAGTCCCAAGCCCAGATAAATTAGTGGGTTGGGTCAGGAAGGGCATCCGGCATACACATCTCTGCCAAATTAAAGATGTGGATCATCGGTTGTGGTGACCCCTAGAGAGGGAGAAGCCAATAGAAAAAAAGTTAATTGTTTTTGAAATAAAAATGTCAACTTTCTGCCTATAACTCTAATGAGATTAGGACAATTTGACACATAATGGGTTGTAATTACTAGGGGACCACTCTGCCTCCTACAAACAAAGTGAAACTGTTTTGGATTTCATATAATTGAAACTCTCTCTCTCTCTCTCTTTCATGCTGTGGTTTGTATTTATAAAAGTTGTGAGGTCTCAGCTGTATCTGAAATGTTAAATATAGAGAAATGGCGTCTGGGGGCATCATGATGTACAACAAGCTGACATGTAACCCCAGCAACAGACTGAATCTTCTCTTAATACCTTATCACTGCTTAGCTATCTACATGTTGTTGAGTAATTTGTTGTTACTGGGAGTCTTAAACCTGCCATGAAATGTTGTTCTGCCATTCCTGATGCCCAAAGGCACAATTATATTGACTTTCCACATTCCCTCTGTATGTAGCAGTATTTGCTGGTCAAAACTGAGTCTATATCCCTTAAAATATATATCACTACGGCTGTAACATACTTTGATTGAGTGAAATTGTTTATTACCAGTCCATCACAGAGCAAACATACAGAGAAAAACAACCTTTCTCTCTCGTATTCACACCTACAGTCAATTCAGAGTGTCCATTTATCTAAATCTGCATGTTTTTGGACTATGGGAAGAAACTGGAGTACCTGGAGAAAACCCACGAGGACATGGGGAGAACATGCAAACTCCACACAGAAAAACACTCAGTTGAACCGGGATTCAAAGCGACGACCTTATTGTTGTGAGGCAACACTGCCACTAAATCGCTGTGTAACCGCATTTTAATGATATACAATGTATTTTACAATGTTACCATCGAAAATATACATAAATAAAAGTTGCTTTGATTGATATTAATGCTGATTAAGGTTCTATGAATACTTGTTTTACCTGTTTTAAAACACCTGGAAGTTCAGCGTAGAGTACAAGTGTTAAAAAACTGAATCTTTCTTCTTTTCCAAGCAGGTCCAGCAGCAGCTGTCTTTATGCTGTCCTTTCTTTTTGAAGATAAACCAGGTTATCAGTGGATCAGGCCGAAACATCTTGTTTGTTTAATGTACTGATTTTTCAAAAAACCTTCACTGATGTCAGGAGACGTTAGTGTAAACCTGTCAATCTTCTTCTGCAGCTTTAAGTGCTCACTTTCTTTCTGCCAGACCTCCTGACAGGTTGGTTGAGGCTGCAGCATGATTGTTTCCTGAAGTGTATTTCACAGTGTCCTTCCCCTGGATTCTGAGTTCTTCAGTTCCTGAAATTGTGTAATTTTTAAGTGATCTTCTCTTTATTTGAAAATTTTAACAAGGATGTTTTTGTGAACTTTGTAAAACATTTGTTGTAATTGTTGAAATGTTCCATGAATTTATTGCAGACTGAGATGTGTGTATCACTGTCTTCTAACCAGCACATAACATATCCTGCAATCCTCTTATACCTCTTGATTGAAAATGAGAAGGCCTCCCTTACTTGTGGTGTACCTCAGGGCTCTGTGTTAGGGACCATCCTATTCTTCTTTGTAGATGCTGCCTCTGAGATCAATATTTTCATAGTATTTGGACATTCTGATTGAGTGGCTGTGGGTGCATTGGGTTCTCTGGCCCCAAGAATCTACATTTCTGTTAAAATGAGAAATTGTACTTCCTTGCATAATAAGCTACCTACAAGATTGTGTAATCATTCAGATTTCACAAGGTGGTTAGTAACACATTTTCCCTTGGTGTGAGTCAGAAGAGATTCTTTTATATATCTTTTATGTAACTTTATTGGTGTTTTCCTTATTCTGTTCTTCTCTCTCTCCCTAACACCTGACCAGTTCTACGATCATGTTCTTCAGTTTGACATGTCATTTTTGAACCACCAGTTGTTACGAGGACAAAGTACTCACACATAATCTGATGTAAATAGAGAGAGAGAAAACTCCTCTGCTGGAGAATGTGGGTATGTGCTGAAGTTCAAGGCCTGTAATTACACTATTCCGTTCTGTGAAGGAATGGCCTGAATTCCTCTTCAGAATTGTTGATGTTGTGAGTTGTCACTGCAAAGTTAATTTCCCCGGGGAGTGCCATATAAATTGCATGCTGCTGAACAGAGGTAATAGCTGTGCTCTTGGAGATATGTTTGGCAGGAATTTCCAAGAGGCACAGTATCTACAGAGGAGCTGCTGATTTTTCCGCTTCTCACGCTACAGCACAGTCATTCCCGCTCATTATTTTGCATTTGGGAACAAGTGCTTGGCCACGTCCTTGTATATTGCTTTGTGGTCTCTCAGCAATTTGTTGTTGTTGTCATGTTCATATTTTTAATAGGTGAGGTAAATTCTGCAGTAATCGGAGCTGATAAAACTCACTTGACTGGAGGCTTTGGAGAGAGCTTAACCCTGCAGCACTGCTACATGAGCTAACTGAGTGAATTTACACTGCAGCACATTCACCATAATAAAAACCAAATGTGTTCAACATCATGTTCATTATTTATAAACAGATAGTTATTTGGATCAGCAAAAAAATGGAGGAGCAACTTGGTCTTAAGTGTCTTGCTCAGAGACACAACGACATGTAGAATTGAGGAGCCTGGAAGTGCTCCCTCAACCTTCCGGGTAAAAGACGACTTGCTGTTCCACTGATCCACAGCTGCCCCACAAATAACAGCAAGAGCATTTATAAATAAAAAAAATAATAAATACTGTATTCAGTATTTTAGAAGGACTTCGAGGAACTAGTTTCTAGTCATACCTCCTCCTCTTCTTTCTTTGTTTCTTTCTTTTCGTGTGAGAGTGTTCGAGTGAAAGTGACAGAAAGTTTGGGGGAGTTTGCTCAGCTTTTCTATTGTCTGCTGGTTTGTATGTGTGGTTGAACTTGTGTTTGTATTGTAGCTGAGTGGAAGTTTTTGTTCAATTGTGTTTGATTTGTGTTTGGCATGTCTCTGCAGCGATGGGATCCTCACAAACGCTCCAGGAACTGCCCTGGGATGGGTCTGATCTAATGGCTGGTCCAGCTGCTGCTGCTGGCTTTATTCCTCTCAACCAAGAGAAAGCCTTTGATTGGGTAGTTTTTTTATTCATTTTTTTTCACATTAAGGGCTTTTGGTTTTGTTAAGGGTTTTTATATACATCTCAGTTTATTCTACAGAGATGACAAGGGTACAGTTATATGTTTTAGCAAATGAGCCTTTTTTAGTTAAGTTAAGAGAGAAACTTTCTGGTATAGTTCTACCAGGTCTCTCACTTCATCCACCACTGGTCATCTCACCCTACATCAATGATCTTCATAACAGGTGAAGAAAATATCAACTGCCTACAAAAAAACATCTCACTGTACCAAAAGGCCTTGTCAGCCATGTGTCATAAGTTAATGGTCCTTCCTCCTCCATGTGGCCTGGTAAGCCAGATCCAGCGAGAGGTGGTGGACTTCTTTAAGTCCTGGAGACAGTGGTCAAGGTCCACAATGCTTTCCCTTTGGGTCAACAAAGGGGGACAAGTCCTGGTAGACATTCAAGCACGGGTTACAGCTTTCAGACGGCAAACAGCACAGAATATCTTATACAGTCTTGAGCTGCTTGTCTACAACTGAGAAGAGCTGGAGGGCTAAGACTTGACAAGCATTTGTTCTCGCTACACCCAGACTATAGAGACCTATCTGGACTGTCTCCTTTCTACCACTGTATTGGAGGCCTGGCAGGTGTTTAAAATCCACAGAAACCCTGCAACAATACCTGGATTTTGGCTTTTGCTTCTCACAGAAACACTAATAAAATCAAAACTGCGAAACATTACAAGCTCGCGAAGGCGGGCTGTATCAAGTTGGGTTATCTTCTGAACACACCTGTCCCGCGGCTCAGGGGCTGTTGGCGGACCCTGTACAAAGCCCCATTGAAAATACTGGGCAACCTCCATTCTGGAAAGATTATTCTGCAAAGGGGCATAGCAGGTATCCGGCATGCTTCACTGCAGACACAGGAGAGGGCTGTCCATTCTGCAGACAGAGAAGCTACAGCATTTGTTCACCCAACGTTCCAGGCTGACGGGGCTTTTTGATCGAAGCAGATACACACCTTGATACACACCTACATATCAGGAACAGCAAGACTAGCTATCTGGGTCAGCAGGAACAACAAGGTCAGAGGTCAAGGTTTGGATGATGCAGTCCAAAGGGTTTTTAGTTGTATTTTATCTGCTCCACTCAGAGTAGAGTTTGGTTTCTACAGACTGACCGATAACATCCAAACATTTAATAGCATTTGGGCAGTGCATGGTGTGCTGTGCTCAGTCACAAACAACTCACTAGTTCAAGTAGAGTTGCTGGACATTTAATAGAATCCCTCCCTTGGTTCAATAATTTTACTCTGCAATTTGAGTTAGACTTTTTGAAAATAGATGTTCGTTTTTAAAATCACGACAAACAAATCTTATTTAATTCAAATAAAAGAGAGCAAATGCTTATGAAAGCATTTTAAAATGAAATATTAGTCAGATCTGCCTATCCTCTGTTAAATGCTTTTCAGCACTGTGTTTCTTTCAAGTTTCAGAAATATTCTCCATCGTGGTTTGAGGCTAATAATGATAGAAAAACAACATCATCAATGTTTATATTGATCACCTATAAGTCTTGATTCCACTATGTTTGTCTCTTGGTCACTGGTATAGGGTTTTCAGAAAAAAACTGTGAATCAAATTACGACACAAAGAAACTGCATTATTGGCCTCAGCTGTTCTCTGCAGACTCACAGGTTTTTGTGGAGTCTCTCATCACTCCGCTCTTTCTCTTTGAAACCTTGGTGTAGCTCCTCTCTTACCTTCTACTCTAGTCTAAATGTATACTTTTAAAATTGCAGCTCATCCAGTCAAGTGTCAACAGCACCCATTCAGTTTAATCTAATGTCTCTGAAGTGTGAATTATGTGCAGCCGATTTATATTCAACATACTTGTCAATTTAATAAAATAAAATATTTAATTTCAATATCAGTGTCCATAGCCTCCCACATTAAGTGTGTGGTAGATTTTGTCTTTGCATTGTATTATGTCATTATTTTTTAAATTGTTACAGTGTGTCAATGCAAAGGAACCACCCAGAGAAATAGACACCCTTACCCTCTCTGAAAATATGATACAAGGAGAAATTAATGTTTATTTATAAAGCACTTCACTATACCTAAAGTAATCAAAATCTCTTCACATAAAAATAAATAATGACACTCAACAGCAACGAAATATAACAAAAGCAATGAAAAAAGAATCAGGAAAATTAGAAAGTGGACCAAGTATGAACATAGGGAAAGTATCACTGTGCCCCCTGCTGACCTGTAGGCCTAAGGCTGTGTTCATACCGGGCATGATGCAATTTTTTTCACGCTGTCGGTTTACATAAAAAGTCAATACGCACACGAGTAGAGTTGAGTTTCACGACGTTGCACTCAAGTTGATAATCAAATTGTGTTGACACAATGACAATCAGTGCTGAGATTCTCCGGATGACATCACATGTTTGCCAGTGGCCAGACTCAGCTCAAAATAGATGAGGACTGCTTCCAGTGATACTTGCATGACAAGCAGCTAATTTGATGACTCGCTAACTCGTATCTGGACCAGGCCAGAATTTCCCTGATACCAGCTACAGGCATTTCATCCTAGCTGTGGAGCCTCTGCTCCAGTGGCAGTTGTTGTCTTTGAAACAGGGGAAGCTTAATTAAGGCCCAGTTATTTATACATAAATTCTGCAAACGAATAACTAGAACAAGAAAACACGATTATTACGTAAAACTGGCCAAGGAACTGCTCCCTGGCCATGGCCTCAAATATTTTGATAATTTTGATTGAGTGTTTTTTCAATAATTAAAACAATGTTTCTGGGTTTTTTTCAACTTCTTTGTGTGAATATTTTCTGGAGTAATTTTGAATCTTTCTGAGCCTTTTGTTAAGTTGTCACATTTAGTTTTGTATCCCCAGTGAGCTCCCGTGTCTTGGTCTTGTATGCAGCAATGACGGGGTGTGTCAGTACACAACCACACTGCAGAAAATATTAAGTATCCCTTTAAGGTCTATTTACTGTCTTCTAGAGCCTTTAAAACACACTTTAGAGTCTTCATCAGTTGTGAATTTTGCCTGATGCTCTCAGATGTTTAAATATTAATGTGAAACCCACAGAGAGAATTATTTCATGTTTGTAGAATGTCGAACAGTGACAGGATGACACTTTGACTTGCTGAATTTGGTGCCTCTATGCTTGGTGTTCCTTAATAATGCAAAAAAAAAGCAAATTGGATTTTTTTTTTTTTGTCTTCCACATAATTAGAGCACTGAGGAGTGAAAGGAGAACCATATGGTGCCATTTATAATTTATGGCCTTTGCATAGAAGTGGCCATCATGTGATTGAAATGTGCAGCGAGGACTCTTTGGATTTCTCTTCCTCAGTATTATATTTTCTGGGCACATTCTGGATAACACATTCTTTATCTCATCACCTTCATACGTGTGCCCTGCTGAGAACAACAACCAACCTCTCAGTATTACTCCATAACACTACAGAGCACACAGTCCATCAAAGAGCCACACTAATTTCTCATTGGATTTTATGAATTGTGATTTATTTACACATCCACAGGAACAAACCACATCTTTATACATCCAGTGGGAAGTCCGTCCACAGTGGCAAAACTTTCTCAGTGATTAATATTGAAGTAGAAAATATTATACCTTATATATAATGTTTAAAGCTGCAGCATGCACCTTCTGGAGATGATGTTATTATTCTGCATCTTGTTGGTGAACAGAAATTATGTAACGTTCATCCTTCATCCTTCAAAGTCCTTTATGTAAAAAAAAAAAAACATTCTCACTCAACTCAATCACACATTTACTCACCCAGGATACATTTACACGCCTTGATTAACACAACTAAGACAATGGAGCTGAGAAACACTATCTCACCAGTCTGTAGATGACGAAACACTAGGAAATATAGGCAGAGCTAAAAAAAAGATGTAGTAAATGATTCAAAAAATGGGTAAAATAAGTCAATGAATGAAAACATATGTAGATTTAAAAAACAATAATACAATAAGTAAATGAATAGATAAATAAATGAAAATCGGATGTTAATCGGATATTAATCGCATGTTTCTCATGCTGACAGGTCTGTGTGCTGTGGTTGTATTTAGGCACAAAACAGAAAAGACAGTGTTAGCCTCAATCAAGTGTTATCACAGTGAAATGCAAGTTCTGCCTCTATAACTCACACTCCTGGAGAGGAGGAAAAGAAGGAGGAGGAGGAGGAAGATGGCTGACAGCAGTGTGCTCCAGCCCTGAGACAACTCATTTTTAAACAGGCTAAAACTGTCACTGTGTAGGAGATGAACTAGCATGCAGGCTACACATGGAAGAGAAGCTGCAGTTCAACTGTGGGGTGTCCATCAGACTACTGATACTGATTTTGTTTTGTTTTTATCTTAACAAATTCATTTATTGATACCTATAAGGTAAGTGAATTTCAACAAATGAGATTAAAAAAGGTGTTTTATGTGACATTCATGCATCAACATAGCTACTGCTACAGCTACTCACACACACAGAAAAATGTTCATTAATGGACATGAGTTTGTCAAAAGATGCTACTTTGACAAATGTATGCAAATACAAACCTTGTGCTGTTGCTGAAGGTGAAATACAAGCAACAACGTATCAGCAATAGATCATCACTTTTATAACTTGTTCAATAAGATATTCAATTACAACTACTAATGATAAGTAATTAAAGGGCTGGTTTGGGTTTTTGAAGTGAGGTTTGACATACACTGACACATAAGTGTTAATTGTTGCGCTGCTAGCATGAGACATATGCTCACTCTCACTGAAAACATGGCTACCACTTAACAAAAAGTGAACCTGATAAAAGATATGCTTGATTCTAAGATTTTAGTGATTAAACAACCTTTTCCAGTTGGAAACTGAAGTTTGCATTACTCCCCATACCAAAGTCCATAGAGAAAATCAGATGTTTAACATCCTGGCAAACAGAAGTTATTGGTCCACTGTTGCCTCTATTAGTAAATTCAAATGTATTATGTTGGTGTTTCAAATCCCTCGTTCAGATTAACCTCAGTGACGCAAATGTTAACAAATGAGGCAGCAGTAGAGCAGCAGCTCCTGTCTTCCTGCAATTATATATGGAATTTGGTGCAGGAGAGTGAATGGTTTACAAACCTCACTTAGAGTCAGAGAACGCTGTAAAGGCAAGTACAAAATGGCAAATATATTCTTCAGTTATAAGACATTTTATTTTATAGTGTTTGACGACTGTTTCAAACTTAAAATTACACACTTGTCCTAAAATAGGACACACTGTGAGTCACCCACCACAATGGGATGCTGTAAAAGTAATAAAATTAAACCCATTACAGTACATTGGTGTAATCCACCACAGTACAGTGGTACACGGGCCCATTTGTCTGTTTTGTATACATATTGTGCATATGTGAGAGTCCCTGCCACTCCTGCAGACCTTGTAGAAACGAAAAAAGCTAGAGATTCATAGCTTGTCTCAGACTGCATGGCATGTACACAAATCTTTTCAATTAAAGCTTTGTTAGTGTCCAGGCTGGCCTACTTCTCTCAGTTGCAGGCTGCCCTTTAGTACAGAAATGTACCGTATAAAGGCCAGCTTGATTAGGACATTTTTGTCCTTGTTTGCCTTGCATATGCTCTGGAACAGAAGTATGCTGAATCGCTGATGAAGGCAGTTGCTCTAACATGTGAAAAAAAGTTGTGCAGCTGTTGTTTTGTGTGTAGGGAAAGAACAAACACACACACACAAGCTAAAGTGAGTCTCCCTGAAGGTCACACAGATGATTTTTCTTTTTTATAAGCTATTAAGATTTTATGGTTGATAGGATTCCTCATTGGAGGGTTTCAACTGGGATTTTTTAAAGCCAACTGATTGTAATCATGGCCTCTAAGCACACACAAAACCTCCATCCTGCCGGAGCTGGGATCAACTAAAAGTTTCCACTTCATTGTGACTTTGGTACAAATTGTGATATTGACCATAGATTAGCGGAACACTGTGTGATCATATTTTTTGCAGAGCAAGACCATCGATAATTCACTGATCAGGGGATTCAGCATCTTTGATTTCTGCTCACAAGTCCCGTTACACCAACATGTTACAGTGAGAAGTAGCATGAAACTAAAGTCGCTCAGGTTTTGAACATATCGGTGCTCACATGGGGTTATAAGCATACTGTATGAGAGTGAAATGAAAGCAGGATACAGGTTGTACAGAATGTCCTGCTTTGTTTTTATAGCTTTCTCAAAATACATTGTAGACTGATTGTTTTCTCGATAGCACTGTGCAGCACTGAACCACGATGGATCACGTTGCAAGCCCTGATCTTGGTTGCCTGCTCAAATCAATGTTTTGCTAGTCTTTGATAAAGTGCTGCAAAGCACAGCCGAACACAAGGCTGTTAGGCTGCCGCTAGGCTTCAGCAGAACCCCAAATGCAGACACACAAAAAAAGTTTAATTTCAAAAAGCAAAATAAGGGAGTCACTCCAAAAATAATAATAAAATGACAGAATGCAGGTTAGATTTGGAGGGAAACCAGGTACAGGGGTTTCTCCGGCCAGGCTGCAGGGACAAAGACAAGCAGAAACACGCACAAACACACCCACTCATGCAGACAGGGGAAAACAGACAGACGGCCATAGAAGGGGAAAGGGGAAGAGGAAACAGGAGGAGAGACATCTTATGCGTATCCTAGCAAAGGCCAATGACAAATAAAGGAGAGAAAGGCAGGTTTTTGTGCAAGTTAAAGAGTAATTTAAGAAAATAAAATCAGGAGGAGCTGAAAATATGTGTGTCATCTCTAATATTAGTGGTGAATGTGGGTGTGGGGATGAGTGACGTGTGAGGTGTCATCGAGCCCTGGTGTTTCCAACCATGCAGCTAAGTTACCAAGACTCTCTTACAGGAAACAAGTTTTAAAACAAATACTATATATGGTCCAAGGCACTGTCACAAAATCCAATAAAAGCATCACACCTACACCATTTATATTGGGTGATGTGCATGGCGTCAGCAGTGTAACATCCAAATTTAAAAAAAATGTGGTTACAAAATGGGTTATTATGAAGTTTCCTGCATGATGTCACAAAAAAAAAAGTATCATGTTGTCATTATACTTTTCTGTTCATGATACAACATGACAGCACAGTAAGGAAAGATACGAAAAAACAGAAAAAAACAGTCATGTAGGTGTAAACATCCACGTTGATTAAATGTCTCAAAGTATGTATTGTTGCACATCCTGGAATATTTACATTTGAATGATTATTAATATACATTTGTCCCTTCCCTTAAATAAATAAATACATAAAGAAGTCCATAAGCACATGAACAATTGTTACAGTATGCAAACTTACAGATATATGCCAGTGCCTGTGGCTTATGAGTTGCAGGTTATAAATCTTTTCCATTTCCGCTTGTATTGTCAATAAAACTGCATAACTCAGGAAGGGCTTTTTACCAGTACCTTTATAAAAGTCAAGTAGATGAGATTGTGATTGTTTCATTAGTATTTGTAACTACAACATAACACGATGGAGAGGGAGTGCAGAGCACTGATAGACAACTTTGTGGCAATCACCTGCAACTGAATGTCAGCAAGACCAGAGAGATGGTGATAGACTTCAGGATAAAGAGGACGACTTCACAACCACTGTGTATTCTTAGAGAAGATGTGGAGGTTCTAGTTTTGAAATGCTCCTTCGTCTCTTTGAAAACCATGAACCCAAAAAATGCCACCACACAGTGTGAAGAAAGTGTTCATTTTTCACACTAAAATAAACTGGTTCACCTGCTAATTTTTGAAAACTGATTTCAAGGCAATCATAAAATGAAGTATAATATAAGTAAAAAAAAACACTGAGCTAACTAGATTGGAAGATAAATGTGTGTCCTAGCGTAAGGGTGCATTAATTAACATTACTTAATGCTGTCGTAAGCATTAACACATAATGTTTTATCGAACCATTTATTACTGTTATTCAGGTTGATTATTTCGTATAAAGGTTAATCATATATTATTCAAGGGTCTAGAAAGCTACTGTGTCAGTAATGTGTTTACTGGCAGTTAATTAAAGGTTTAAGTAACTGTAAATGCTCCCTTTTAATTACATTCATTAAAAGTGTCTTTTCAGTACAACAGTAACACTGTTGAAACTGTAGCAGTACATCATATAAATATATAATAAAGTGGGAAACATGTTCCACAAATGTTTATTGTCTGTGTGGTTGTTTAAGGCTCTGCACGGTACATTAATAAAGATTGTGCTTGTGTAAGGCTTATTTAACATGCTTATGTATTTGTGAAATCTTGATCCACTTTACAACAAGGGTCACTAAGAGCATTAATACAGGTTAACCATGTTTAATAAATGCTTAATTATAGTTAAATAACACTTATTCACTGTCAATACAGACATTACCAGTGGCTTTATAAACCTTTGAATGCTGTATGAATGCATACCTTAATTAACCTCAATAACATTATTGTTAATGCTAGGTTAAAACAATAATTGACAGTTAGTAAGTGCTTACTAACGCTCATTATTATGCCCCTATTTTTAAGTTTTTGCCAGGAAATGGATTCCCACTAATGCTGATCAGAGTTGGTATGCATATTGTCGAGTCATTTGACCTGGAAGTGAATGCTGATTAATCACATTCCCACTGGTAAAAAAAAAAAAAATGTATCAATAATTAGTTGGAAGTCAGAATTTTATTAGTGGGGTCAACCTGGATTCAGTAACAACATAATTAACAAGATTCTTCTTCAACTTATCTCCAACATTGACCCTTGGGAACATAAACAATAAAGCTGCTGAATTGTAGGAGTAACATTTCTTGTAGTATCACTTTTGCCAGTGAAATTAAGTTACTCTTACATTAATGAAGTTGTAGTCAAGTCACACACACTTTTAGATGCAGTTTGTATTGATCATAGTGGATCAAAACCACTGATGCAACCTGTACTGGTGGTCAATTTAAAGCAACCCTGCCAGTGTGTCTCATCTCATCAAATACTATGTTTCTATATTTATACACTATAAAAGTTAAATTTTTTTTTTTTTTTACATTTTACAGTATGGTAAGAACACAGTATAAATGTATAAACTGCTTTTAAGAAGGTTCCTGATATCTGCAGAAACCACATATTCCTGATTGAAAAAAAAAAAAAAAGATTCTATCTTTAAACCACCATAAAAATATAATCACAACATTTCACACCACCCACCGTGTGTCAGAACAGAGTGATGAATCAGACTCTCCACTCACACTGTGGACATGGGAGAAGAACTAAAGGTCCAGGGAGCAATGCAACACAACTCTACTCTAATTTAGCCGAAAAGTTTGAAAACTTGATTGTGAATTGCTCTGAAATTTAATTGTGTGAGAGCCCACACACAGCTCAGACTCCTGATTGGATGGTGTCCCCCTGCTGGACTGCCTCCACCTGACCCCGGGCCCTGTGATGGCTGTGTTTGCAAATCAGAGGTGGCAGTCTGATTACACGGCTGGTTCTGGGGAATAAAAAGCCACAGAGAAAACCTTGGACTCACCTTACAACAAATGAACCAACAAGAAACAAAATTAGCTTGGGGGGGTGAAGTTGGATGTATGTTACTTTCCACCTACATCTGTGCTGAGATAATCACTGTGGTCACATTGTTAATAATTCAAGAGAATCATGGTATTGACTTTTGGTTCAGTCAGACATGAAGTCAATGAATCAACGAGCTGTCTCCAGCCAGAGAAACGTGTGATGAGTTCAAGATCTCTGTGCAAAGTGATATGAGCATCACTGACTGACAGTTGTTTTCTAGTGTAAATTAGATTTGCTCACATTGATGTAAGGCCTTGTAAGAATTTCCCCAGCAGCGATGAGTGAAGTTGTGATTTTGTGAGTTAATATAGAGAAAAAGTAAAAGTAAAGTATAAAAGTAAAAGTAAACTCGTTTTCTTTGAGCAAACACTTGAGCTGTGAGGACAGAGTGATGCAGGACTTCAGTCACAATAATAATTTGCTTGCCACACATTATCCCACTTATTACATGTGTATTTACTAAAAACAAGTAATCCGACACAAAGTATTGTTTGTAAAATGATTTTTACTTATTTGGAAGTGGTGGTTGCTGGTCTTTGTAACAGGGGGAAGGTCATTCCAGGCCCAGTTATTTAAACATAAATTCTGCAAACAAACAACTAGAACAAGTAAACACAATAATTATGTAAAACGGAAATGTTTTTATTACAGTGTATGTGTACCTGTATGTCTGCACCCGCTCCATTGATTCTGAGAGAAACTGAGCTTCCCTGGAAGTGACGTTTTGTTAATAATATCACCAATTCATTGATAATTTCTTTGCCATCAAGAGCAGGACTCTCAATAACTACATTCTCTGTCTATCAGATGCTCAGATAATATCCCAAGTATGTGCAGGGTTGAGTAAAGATGTAGGTCAATACCCAGAATTCTTTATATATATTTCTATATATATACATTTTAAGCTTTATTTACACCAACCTGCTTAGAAATGATAGTGACTCCATTTCCACCCTTATTGCATCTTTATCTTTGAGTGGCCCAGTAATAGTTCCGTAGATTTGGTAAATTTAGCTCTCTTTTTTTATTTTGCCATTAAAATGTTGACATACTTTTGTCCAGCATTTTAAAGGTAGAGCCAGGGATCATAACTGGAAGTGACCGAAACAGGAACAATAGTCTTTAGGCAAGATATTAATTCTTATCGTTTCTACCCTCCCAATGAAAGTCAAGGGTAAAATAGCCCATCTATCCAAGTCTTTCCTAATTTCCTTTATCAATGTTCTGTAAATTGCATATAACTGTGAGACGTTAGGAGTGATAACAACACATCGATATCTAAACCCTTTGTCAGTCCATTTAAACTCAACCTTTTCTTTTAACTCTGCAGGACATTACCTGAGATCATCCTAGCAATTTATTTGCTTTCATGAGTCAAATATCCTGAAATGTTTCTGTATTCTCTAAGATTATCCAACAGGGCTGGTATAGATAGGGATGGGTCATTCAAAGGTATTAATAAATCATCTCCAAACAAAGATATTTTATGCTCCAACCCACCATTATCCCTTATTCCAAATACTGTTTGTCTTTTTGATTCAGCCAATGATTCAATACTTACAGGGAACAATAGTACACTCAAACAATCACCTTGTCTGACTCCTCTTTTGAGGCAGAAGAAATCTGAGCAACTGCCATTTTTTCTGATAATTTTTACCCATTCTATGAAATTGTGGGGAAACCCAAAAGCTGTGTCTGTAAAAGAAGCTCCATTTCACCCAGTCAAAAGCCTTCTGGGCATCAAGGCTAAGCATCATAGAGGCCTGAGGTTTGTATTTTGTACTTGAAATAATATTTAATATTCTCCTGATGGTGTTTGCTCCCTGCCTACCGGGAATGAACTCAGTTTGATCTATTCTAATTTATTTAGTTATATGTTTTTGTATTCATTTTGCCATTATGATTGTAAGACTCTTTAAATCACAGACACTCTCTTTATTAAAAGTTAGACTTGTGTTCTTTCTCACCAATACATTGTGCTTTTCCTCCCTGGCCTCGCTCTGCAAGTACCTGTGACTCCAGGGCTGCAGAATCCAGATCCAGTTACAAGGCTATTATCATCATTATTATTATTATTAGTATTAGTATTTCTGTCATTATTGTTACATTATAATTGCAATTTATACCAATATAATTTGTTCTACTTATCTTTTCTTGTCTTTCTGTGTGGAGTTTGTTTGTTCTTCCTGTGTGTGTGTGTGGGTTTTCTCCAGGTTCCCTGGTTTCCTCCCATATGTCCAAAAACATGGAGAGGTGAATTGGACACTAAATTTCCCATAGGTGTGAGTATGTGAATGAATGGCTCTGTGTGTTTGCCCTGCGATGGACTGGTGATAGACAATGGATGGATAGATTGCATGGTACCTCTCATATAAATTAAACTATAAAACTATTGCTATTCTGACAGATCTTAATACAACGGTCTCTCTTGTAGCTCTTTCCATTTCTCCCCCACCCCTCCTCTGTTCCCCATCTTTTTCTTTCACCCCAACAGGCAGATGCTGCAGATCTTTAGGTCTGGTTCTGTCAGAGATTTCTTCCTGATAAAAGGGTTTATCTTCTCTTTTTCTTCCTTCTATTGTCAGGTCTGTGCCTCACTATGTAAAGTGACTATATGTTGCTATAGAAATAAAATTTGACATGATTTATTTCCCCATCTCCTGTCTTCCCTCTGAATGCTGGCAATGTTACGGATTAAAAATGTATTTCTTCTAAACTCTACTAATATGTACTTTAATATAATATATCTACTAATATATACATATATATATATATATATATGATACCAATCATACTAAAAATAGGTTTACTGTGCATAAAAATAAATCAGGGCATTTACCCTAAGGTATTTTTACAACAATGTCTGACTCACTGCACATTATTCCACTTTATACATGGCTACTCACTCAAGAACAAGCTCCATCACCAAAGCAACTAAAGCAACAAGATAAACACGGTGCACAGACACAAAGTTGTCACAGGTAACAAATGTGTTGTTTTATGTCTATGACCAACAATGATAATTTTGAGCAGGAATTACTCAGACATGTCAGCCATGAAAAACATAATTTGGGTTTTATTAGGTAATGAATTGACATGCCATAGCCATGTTTGTATCCAGATGTTTGTTTTTGTTTTTCCATAGAGTGCCTGTCAGTAAGACTCACAAGATTTCCATCCATCTTCTACCGCTTTACCCTCCACATGAGGGTCGCGAGGGGTGCTGTGCCAATCTCAGCTGACATAGGGCAATAGAAGGGGTACACCCTGGACAGTTTGCCAGTCCATCACAGGGCCACATACATAAACAACCACCCACTTTCACAATCACACCTACGGTCAATTATAGTGTCCAATTTACTTAGTCCTCATATTGCATATTGGACTGTGGGAGGAAGCCGGAGCACCTGGAGAAAACCCCTGCACACACTGGGAAATCATGCAAACTCAATGCAGAATGGGCCTCTTGATGCAAAGGCAAGAGTGCTAAAAACTATACTCACAAGATATATTTTTGGCAAATTGATTGTGCTCAGTGCATAGTTCTCTCTATTTTGCATTGGTTGTGTTCCCATACTAATTATTTTTTATGGATCCATTATCTTGTGATGTGGAAAGAATCTTAATTTAAAAGCACAGAGAAGAAGCTGGTGAAGCTAACATGTCACATCGTACATATCACATTTGGGATCAAGTTCTGGCTTTATTTTATATTTTTGTCTGTATTAATGGGCATTTACACCGCACACTGCCTGTAGATACAAAAAAGTCTGAAAGGAACATTCATTGTTTATTAGTCTTCTTGTTGCAGTCATTGGCGACCATACAGATGCAGAGAGATGCTGTCGTGAGTGTGAAATGACATGAGCTCAGAAAAACCCTGCACAGATAGTGTTCACAAAGGCCCGTAGCTCTGCTCTAACAAGGTAACATCCACCTACAACAGTGTCATCTACAGCTTGACTGCTCTGGAGGGATCACGGAATCGTTAACATTTTATTACCAGACCTTTGAGGCCACAATGATGAATTCCATTTCATCAGCTCCTGCTTTAACACTTTGGCTCGCTGATGTCTTTTTAAGAGGCACTGCTCAATAGAGTATATGAGGTGCATCCGCATGTAAAATGTCACTATTAAAAGTGGTCATAAAAGAGAGCTCCCATGGTCCTTTGCAGCTGACATCTCTTCTTCCTCGGCTCTTCCGCTCTTTTGTATTTTTTTCCACCCATCAAGCCCAAGTGAGGTGAAAAATGATAAGCAACAGTCCGTCCTCCCAGGGCGAAGAGAGGGAAGTGAAGCACAACAACAGAACTTTGTATAAGGCCAGTTTATTGGCTAATGAGGCTTTTGCAAAGGCTCCTGGGAAAAGATAAGGCAGGGAACATTGCATCCCACTGGCTTAGGAGACATAGTGTTTGTATTGGCATCACTGCAACCATTCCACTAACAGAGTTACACTTTGGCAATGTTTGTATACAAAGACATAATTTTGTGTTTTACAGAAGAATTTGCCCAATACTATTTGGTGATTTTTGTTGGTGTTATAATCCTGCCTCTTTTTGGTAGAATTAAGTACTAAGTGTACTAATTAACTTGCACAGGATTAGTGCAGAGTAAAATGCAATGGCACAGTGTCAGAATATAATACAGCATACACATTTTGTGTTGATCACAAATTTCATAATAATCTATGGGCATAATGTAAATCCAAGTAATTTAAGAGAATGAACAACACTTGTGCTGGGTTATGACTCTTGGAATATTCCAGGCGCTCGTAGTTTGAACAGTTGTCTTGGGACTTCTTGTTGTTCTTTTTGTTTTCTTTAGTTCTCTGTCTGCTTTTCAATTCCTTGTTTCCTGTCTCATTTTGAAGATCTGCTTGTGTGTATCTTGCTTCCTTCAAAACCTACCAAGAACATGGAGAATTTATTATGGAGTGGGAAATGTTTCATAGCTAGGGTATGCACAAAAATGCTGGGGGCTCTGTAATTTAATGTTGTGCTAAACTGAAAAAAAGGAGGGGGGAGGGGTAAAAAAAATAGATTACAATGATACATTAATTAAGTTGGTTACAAGTTGTTTTCACACCAGAGGAGAAATATTGCAGCCATTTGCTCATCAGTCTTCATGTCATTGTTGCTGTCAATCGATGGCAGCTGTCCGGGGCAAAGTCACATCGGCAAGCAACATCGGACACCGAGGAGCAGAAGTGATGAACAGACAGAAGCGAGCCACCTTGGCCTGCTGCTGCTGCTGCTGCTGTCTCATGGATTTCAGCTTCCATTTGCCACAGTGTCCCTCAGCTCAGCAAAGCATCTGCCTGGATCAATGCCGCCAATAACCACAGGCTCCAGACGGCTTGTCTGTCTGCCACCATTGTCTCTGACATTCGCTCTGCCGCGACATCTGAAGTTACCAACCGTTGAAAGCTCCCACTCAGCAGCAGCTCATCCAGCAGAGATCATTATTAAAGGCAGTGGGCTGATAGCATCTCCACAAAGTGCAATTATGTTGAGTTTGAGGATAAAAAAAAACGTGTGTTTTAGAGTCAGGTAGTGTGTACGTGTGTGGGGGCATGTGTCAGCATTAACTGAATCTAACTTGAAGCAGAACGGTGACTTGACACCATCTTCTGCACACTTACAAGACTGATAATGATGAGAGCTAGAGCAAATAAAGTCATGAATTACTTAATGATCGTTCTCCGGTGTTCTATGAACCCTACTTTATTTCAGTGTGGTCTAATGTGGCATTTATAGAGCTTTTAGTTTAAGAATATGTTTTTAAGTGTCCGATGGGCATATGCTCCGTTCGTTTGGATGAACATAGACATATTTATTACACATTGGTTTCCTATAGTGGAAAATCAAATGTGTAACCAAGTAAAGTGAAAATATCATGAGGTCTTAGGGCAATAAGATAAAAAGAAAATACAGTATTAATGCTTTAATGAAGTTGTAAAATTAAGGTTAGGTGAATAAAGGCCACAGCCACATGTTTTCATTTCTTTTTGAAAAATAAAGAAATGAAAACCATTTTACTGGACTTGAACTGAACCTGGATTGCATGTCCCTTGGCAATTGCAAGTGCATACTTGTTGGTTTTTACTCATGTTTCATTCTAATATAAAATCTATATCTAAATCTAAATCTATCTAATATACATTCATTTAGAACTTTGCACAAAACTGAACATTTGCACTAATCAGTGTTGCTGATATGGTTCATCTGGTTAGATTTATTTTATCATTATTATACAGCTGTGGTGTACTGTATGCCCTCACACTTTATTATAATATGTTATATATTATTCTAGCTCTCTATACTTTCTGTAAAATGTTCATATGTATAGTTTGCTTTCATCTCATATTTTTGTATTTCTTATATGTAATAGTTGAAAAGTGCCTGAAACTGCTGCTGTAACACAATTTTTTCCACTTTTCTGGATCAATAAAGTAATTCTATCTATCTTAATTCTGCTCTGGATACATGTCTGGTCCACATCACCATGATGCTTTTAATTTCCAAAGACAAAAACCTTGGAAATTATGGAGGTCTATGAGAAGATACAATATTGTTGTTTTATTTATTGGGTGTGGTTTACACAAGTTGATGTGGATGAGTGTATATGGGTATGGAAATATTTTCCATTTGTTTGGGTGAACATAATACAGACATAATACCACTCTAAAGTCAATGAACGTGCTGTAATAGTTATACTTTGTAAAATTGGTCGGAATCAACTAAATGCTGGAGGAAAGTTAGGTAAACAAGGGCCACATCCACTCATTCATTTTATTTTGTAAAAAAAACACAACTTCTGATTGAGATACAGCTCTTGTCCACACCAACATCAGGGTTTTTTTAAAATGCTAGTTGTTACGTTGTCATTGGAAAATTCCAGGGCTGCACTCTAATCTAGATGGACAAAGACAGAGCTTTGTCTCAATTACCCACATCCCCTACCTGGCTTGTTCTTTTCAGCAATAACTCAATTATCAGCTATAAATGAAAATAAACGTGATATGTGTGCAGTGCATGACGACCACAGAGCTGATCCTCTGCTCTATGCTATAGTTTGTCTCATCATAACATCATAAAACATACTTTTAAATACTATAAGTGTGCCTCTTTACTCAACTAAATGCCAAAACTAATCAGTATGAAGCCACACTGGCATCACTCCTGCATATATTTCATAATAAAACTTTGTAGAAAAATAAATAATCATTTTACTCTGAAACAGGAACAAGAAGTGCTGTGTTTGTGACACGATACAGATAAACTCTGGTGAATTGTCTTTTCTTTTTTTACTGTGAAAGCATTGTTGGGAAAATGACTTTAAAATTGTATTACTTGTTACTTAAATTGGTTACAACATTAATTAAGTAACACATACTATCCATTAGTTATGTAATGATTTACTTTCATCACTTTATCATATGACTAAATAACTATTACTTTTTAAGCAGTTATTACATTGTAATCAATAAAGGATATTGGAAAAATTCAAAAGCTTTTGGGGCAAATCTGGATTAAACAAATTTTGTTGAAACATTTTACCATCTGTAATACAGAGAATAGATAAATTAATGAAGCAATATTATACAATGTTGACAATTCATCATTCTCACTGTTTTATACAATACTCATTCATCATTGTTTCAGTGTTGGATGATATGATATATTCAGCATGTATGTCAGTGTCTGTTTGCTACATTAATATCACCCGAAACTAAAGGAATGAAAAATACATTTGTAAATAAAGCTGTCGGCTTTATTACTAAACTTTATTCAGTGTCCTTATTAATGAAGTAAAATACACAAAGTGTTTCTTTGTCTGAGAATCTAAATTCTCTCTCATAGAGAATATCTCCAAAAGAAAAAAAACGGAAAAAAAAACAAAACAGTAAAATGATTGTTTTGGTGAATTTTAATCCTAAACTGGTTGGGATGAGGTTCTGTTCAGCGGCAAGTTACCATGGTGGTTAAAAGAGTCTCTTTCTTGACACTGAAGAGGTACTATGTTTGAGTTGATGTGAAAAAACCTGGTTACATATCGCTGACATGGTTTCACACAGACGGGAAAGACAGCAACACATGCTGATCACACACCATCAAAGTCATAAGCACCTCAAATCTGCAGTGGTACATTCACTACTTTTTTATTTATTTATTTATTCTGTAATGTGTTACCCCCCGACAACACTGGGTGAGACTTGGTTTGCGTTTCACAGGCAGTGTGGACACTCTGAAATGTGAATTGTTTAAGCTTTTTTTAAGCATTGTTTTTTCTCATTAGACAACTAATCAAACCATTGAAGAGGAGCAAAGCAACTTCCTGTTTGCAGCAGCAGTGCACCTGAATGTGTTTTCGTGTAATATAGAGCTGAAATACTTGTCTGGTCACAGATCATTTTGGTTTGAAAACGCCTCTTTCAAATGAAAATATAGTAGCAAAAAAATAAAGTCAGGAGTGACGGTAAGGATGTCATCAGAGCTGGAAAAGGCAAGGAGTCATCTGGACATTGAACAGATTCCGCTTTGAAGGAGATGCCAGTTTTTGGAGCTGGAGAGATTCATCAGACAGGCTGGATGGAAGACAGTAAGCTGCTGAGAGGAAGTGAGCACAGCAAAGATAAATGCCTTCATGCTGGCTCCCGCCTCACATAGGCTCACCCATGGTGTCTGCAACAGCTGGTGAAGGAGCAGGAAGCTGACACTTTATTTCTGCTGAGGTGGAGAAGACGATTTTTTTTCCCTTGGAAAAGCTGTTGAAAAGGAAAGCAGTGAAGAGGAGAAGAGTCATGGAAAGGACACTGTCAGGTGACTCAGTACAGACCAGGCAATTTGTACTTGTAATGAAATGTCATGTTCTTCAAGACTCACAAAATAAGGTCCCAATGCACATTAGAAGTTTAGTCCACAGCCATTTTAAAAGTCCAGTGTGAAAGAGTGAGTGCCACCTAATGGTCAGACTGCACAGTACTGTAATTTGCAGTAAATTGTTATTGTACTATGGTTTGGGGACTGGTGGGGACACTGCGCCTCTGTGTTGTCACACTGTACTCGACCAGTAACACATTAACAGTTAGTAAATACTTATTACAGCATTTACTAACTTTTAATTAATGGACCTTATTGTAAAGTGTTCCACACTCTCCTGCTCACTTTCCCAAGTACATCAGGGGTCTCATTTTAAAACTGTGTACAGGATTCACCTGAAAAGATCTCATATGAGACAAAGAAAGACAAAGAAAGTGATTCAGGCCTATAAATAGTCAGAAAAATACTTCTAATAAATCATTATTGATCGGGAGTGATTGGAAAGTCAAGGCAAACACACACAGAGGAGGAAAGAAGACTTACATTGTAGGTTGGTTATATCACTAATGCCAAAAAGGCATCAGAGTGGCAGAATGCCTCAGAAGACCAATGCTGCTGCTCCACAACATCACGTTTATACACAGTTTTATCTCAAACACAATGAAAAACAATGATCTCTTTTTCTCTAAATGTTAAAACTGCCATTGCAGTTTTAATGACAATGGCAGCTGATAAAAATTGTCAGAGACGAATAAATTCAACCCACTAAACGTCAGATTTCAAAACTCGGGACAGATTATTGACGGGAAAACATTAGGAGCCAACAGGAACCATGGAGGGTAAAGTGCAGATCTCCAGGATAATATGGGACAGATGGGAAATTCAATGTTATATAAAGTGTATCTATCTCCTCTACAAAATGTTTTGATTGACTGCATGTCCACTCGGCTATAAATTATATGATGATCACGAGAGAGGGAATTCAGAATTACTTGTAAAGTAAGATTATAGGACCTTGTACTAATCTCTGAACTGTAAAATCTAGATTACTATGCAGGAGAAGGAGGAAGAGGAGGAGGAGATGTGTGAATTGAACAGCACAAACTCTTCCGTCGTAGTGTGAAGATAGTGTGAATTTCCAGGAATAAGATTAAAAGCAGAGTTGTTTGTGCAGTTCTATCCAAACACTGTGGCTAAATATCAATACAGACCAGACTGTAGTAAAGTCAGCGACAGCTTGGTTTCGCACTGAGGCAATTAGCTGAGTGCAGAACAAGGCAACCTCTGCACTCTGAGCTGTGTTGGCCACTGGATGAAAGGAAACACTCACACCTAACATCCTGATCGATATGTGTGTTCTCTGCTCGGCTGTGTCCCACAGCAATTATCACACGCGCACACACACACACACACACACACACACATACATCACTGTTTGGGTCGAAGTACATTTGACCTACACTCCTGCAAGGTCAAATAATCCACTTCAGCCTTGTCTGCTCTCAGTGTGCGTGCACACACACTTACACAATAAGAATTTAACACAGCTACGTAGGTGCTCACAACAGTGGGCTAACAACAAAAAAAAACTAACAGCCAACTGTAGTGCTGCATCAGTTGGCATGATGTGAGCATGCATGTTAAACAAAGCCTGATGTTCTACTGGAGACGTGGTTTGCAGCAGTAATTGTGTGGGGCGTGTGAGGGCCTGGATCAGTAATTTGAGTGAAATGATCTCCGAATTTGCATTTGGTCTAATATTGCTTTCTCCCTCTAAGGACGTATTACAGTGGGGGGCACTTTATTAGGTACACCTTGCTTGTTATATCAAGTCAAATCAAATATAATTTATTGTCAACATGAGGGGATTATTCTCAAGTAAAAGTGCTACAGCTGCTGTAGAACAAGGCACAGCACGACACAGAAAAGCACCAAAGGACATATCATTTACAGAATATGAATAATACAAGACAATACACAATTAATATTGCATCTGCCCTAAAACACAAATTAACATAAAAATATGATACTGTAAGCAGACCAGGGATAAAACACAACACTCGGTTGACATGACATTAGAGGTGTATTATTGTTTTAGTCTGAAAAATCTCTAACCTTTATTTTTATAAAAATATGTTTTATTTAGATTTAGTAAACTGAATGTGTAATGGTCATGGGTTTGAATACAACACCTTCATAGATGGACAGATGAACAAGTATTTATGCTGTGCATGCAATACAACTGTGCTGCTTTTATTTTGAAAAGCCTGACGTATGGACCCACGTATCCACGTCTGTTTGCACAGCAACAGGTGACAGGTTACAGGTTACCCCAAATCACCTGCTACAGCTAAATAAGGCGTGGGACACACTCTCACAACAGTGGGCTGACAACAAAAAAAAAACTAACAGCCAACTGTAGTGCTGCATCAGTTGGCATGTGTGTGTGTGTGTGTGTGAGGACTTTCTAAAGGATGACCCACTTTAAAGATGGCAAATCACAATATCAATTGTGACAAGAAACTGGATTGGTAAACAAACAATTTCCAACAAGGCTTTGGGAATCACTGAACTACAGCACATGGGCATTTGGCATGTGTGCTCTGTGCCTGCGCGAGAGGAAAATAATCTCATGATCAGCGAGTGGCTTTAGTCTATATTATTTATTGTAAAATTGAAACCTGAAGACATATAAACGGTGCTGTTTTTTCACTCAGGTCACTCAGATTCTAATTTCAGACTCCAATTGTCTTCTGATTGCCTGGAGACAAACAGCCTGTCAGTCGATATGTTTATGTTAAATGTCCAATTTTAGTTAGACTAAGACAATAATTTGGTTCTCTTAATGTCATGTAAACATGTTAGCCCAACTAAAATCAAGCTAGTCTTAGTCTGACTAACATACCTGGATAATGCTATTCAAAGTCTGATGACTCCTGCATGTATACGCTTAGTTAGAATGGAGCAGAACATCGCTGTTGCTGGAAATCTTATGCCAACGAGTCTTTCTTCAGACAACACAGCAACCACAAGAGCCATGTTCCATCTAATTTGTGTCACGATTAACATGTACAGCAGGTACAGAACCAAAGCACGATCCATTTCATCGTCCATCTCGCGGTTTGCTGTTTGTTTTTTCTGTGACGTCAAGTTATTGTTGGTCTTGACTTGTGGGGGGAAACTGGAGAAACCAGAGAAAACCCAATGGGAGAACCTACAAACTTTACATAGAAAGGCTAGAACCAGGATGTGAACCAGCAACCGTCTTGCTTGCTGCGAAGCAACAGTGCCACCGTGTGAGGGATTTCAGCATTGCACTACTTGAAAATTGGGTCCGTGACACATCAGGGAGAAATTGCCTGCTCTCCATAAGCCGAGTCTATTTTAAAATTAGCAACTGCTGAGCTTTAGTAAATTCTATTCTTTCTTTTAGCCATTGCTTCCATCCGCTGCAATATTGAATGCAATTCTTGAGGAAAAGTGTCTGAAAGCAAAGCCTGTGGGCTGTGACCTAGAATTCAAATCAAGAGAAAACCATATCTGCAGCAATCAATATTGTTTCTTTATACCATGCTCTGTGTTCTTTGTGACAACACATTGACAATCTCAACCAGGCGGCTTTGCATAAATGTGAGCTCTGTGGTTTGCGGCTGCAGTATAAAAAGCACAGGGCAATGTGGGAGTGACCCTGGAGGGAAAAAGCAACAAGTGCTCTACACGGTGCTGCAGTGTCTGTATTTATGCCCGTCAGCGGCTGCATTAGTGACTCACATGTAAAGATACAAGGCAGTCTTCATTAAATTAGTCAAAGGGAAATGATCTTTGAGGAAGAATGATGTGCGTCACATGAAATGAAAATGACTCGTTGGATGTTTAAAAACAGAACATGCTTCAGGAGCCAGTGTGTGCAGCTAAAACATGACATGGTAACTGCATGTAAAGACTGTAATGATATGACCAATGCTGGTTCTTCTGTGTTTTATAAAGCTGTAGGGAGCAGAAAGATGTATGTGCATGTGTGTATATAGTATGTTTGTGTTACCTCTTTGGGACATTTTGAAGCAGTAGTTTTAACTTTTAAATATAAACAAACAAGATAAAAATAAGATGATTAGGCAAAGGATAGGGTAAGGCCTTAATTATTTAGAGTGTAACACACAGCAAAGTCACATGGGGTCTTTCATAGGTTAAAACACTTTAAGAAAGATCTTTTGAAAAATGGGATTCCATTGATTTAAAAAGCCCTTTATAAAATAATCTAATTAACATTTAGAAATGTCAAAAAATTGGCTTTAAAAGCAACCAGCTGTCCAGGACGGGCAGTGGGAGATTCAAATTCTCCCTGCATGTCCTCTGACCTTCCCCTAACTCTGACCCATGAAAATGTGAGAAAGTGCCTTTGATCCAGGTCATAAATTGACAATAATATAATTTATATGACAAATAACATGTGGTAGATGTATATGTTTTTACTGAAAATCACATAAAAAAATCACACACAATTGTATATGTAAAACCAGAATAAAAATAAGTGCTATAAATTGTGTGTGTGTGTGTGTGTATGCATGCGTGCATGTGTGTGGTTAAATGTCACAGCATGTCACAGTGTCTCTGTAGTACAGCCTAACGTGACATTTAGTGCTCTAGTTTTGTGGCGGCTGAAAAATTACACTGGTAATAAATAAATAAATGCACTGCCACGTTGAGTGCGGAGAGGCCAGTTTCCTTGGCTTTGCCCTGAGCTGTTAACAAAGGCATAATTCACATGCTGCAGGTTTCCTCTTTGTTTTTGTTTTCCATGGACAAAGCACCATATTGCTATACTGAGGCCCAGGAGACAACAAAATAAACCCCCTCCATAATCAAGGAGAGTTGCAGGAAGAACCAGGGGAGCCTTTGCTGTGTCTCAATTAACAGTGGTCTGCCAGAGATTTAACCCTCTCCTCTGAAGAAATGAGTCAGGGCTTGATGTGAGCATGCATGTTAAATAAAGCCTGATGTTCTACTGGAGACGTGGTTTGCAGCAATAATTGTGTGGGGCGTGTGAGGGCCTGGATCAGTAATTTGAGTGAAATGATCTCTGAATTTGCATATGGTCTAATATTGCTTTCTCCCTCTAAGGACGTATTACAGTGGGGGGCACTTTATTAGGTACACCTTGCTTGTTATATCAAGTCAAATCAAATATAATTTATTGTCAACATGAGGGGATTATTCTCAAGTAAATGTGCTGCAGCTGCTGTAGAACAAGGCACAGCACGACACAGAAAAGCACCAAAGGACATATAATTTACAGAATATGAATAATACAAGACAATACACAATGAATATTGCACCTGCCCTAAAACAAAAATTAACATAAAAATATGATACTGTAAGCAGACCAGGGATAAAACACAACACTCGGTTGACATGACATTAGAGGTGTATTATTGTTTTAGTCTGAAAAATCTCTAACCTTTATTTTTATATAAATGTGTTTAATTTAGAATGTGTAATGGTCATGGGTTTGAATACAACACCTTCATAGATGGACAGATGAACAAGTATTTATGCTGTGCATGCAATACAACTGTGCTGCTTTTATTTTGAAAAGCCTGACGTATGGACGCACGTATCCGCATCTGTTTGCACAGCAACAGGTGACCCTAGCCACTTACCCCTGGCCCCCAAAAATGTCGGCTCACGTTAAAAAAAGAAAAGTTATTTCCGAATGGCGTATTTTCAAGAAGACATGGACTGCTAAATATTTCTTTACAGGCGTCAAAGGTAAAGCGCTCGACTGCAGCAAATTAAAATCATCAACTTAATATTACACTAACCACCTGAGCAATTCAGAGATTTATGTTAACCTGTTACAATTCCCCTTTCTTTAATGAAGAATGTTGCACCTTCACAAATTTAACAGCCCTCACTTCATCCTGGTGTCAGGTCTTCTTTGACCCACACATCCCCAAGAGGTCACACAATTACAATCTGAGGAGAACACAGGGAGTGATGATAGTGTAACCAATGCAGGGAAAGTCATATTTTCTCTGTTACAGATCACTAAAAAGCTGCATTGGCATTATTCTTCATTTGCTATTGAGGAGTCATAGCAAACCACTTTCTATTGTTTAACTTGAGGTCAGACCAAGGTCATTGAGGAGCCATTAATCCTTTTTTTTATTTTTAAGCATCAATAGCTTCAGGTAGAAAAAGTCCCAACAATTTCTCTGACCCCACCAGACTCCATATGCTGTCCACATCTTATATCTAATTCCTCTTCACTCACTGGTTTGGGGAAAGGACAAGGTTAGTGCAAAATTGCTAACGGCCTGTCGGCCAAGGATAGCTTCTCTCCAGAGCCCTTTGTGCTGATGCCCTGCATGCTTGCATCGTCAGCTTCCAACATGTTGCTGCTCTCCAGCATACAGTACCAGGGGGAAGGGCTTTCTGTCAGGTTCATCACACAGAGGGAAAAGAGGGAACATAGACTCAGTGCGGTTACAACACACCAAAACTGGGTCTCTGTCAAGATTAGTTTTGCCTGCTGGAGTAAAATAAATCAGTGCAGTCTGAGGGGCTGTCCACAAAAACAAGTCTATTTCAACTAAGTCCATTTTGGGAGCACTGAAACTTTTTCTCTGTGGAACTGCTGTAAACATCCATCCATCATCTAACGCTTTATCTTCACTGTTGTAAATGCTCATCACTGATGTTCTCCCGTTCGTTCCCCTCTCCTGACCATGTGTAATTCTTTTCAATTCTTGCCATTTGAAAACGCTGGTCCGATGTTTACTCGTGTGTGTCCCCTCGCTTGGTAAGAAAGTTGTTTCCTCTTCCTCACTTCGTTCAACAATGGGTTTGTCTGCTACTTTTCGCCAGCTCTGCCATGATGAGCGTCTAAAATAACGCTATCAGTGCCTTGATCTTATAGCTGATACCTGTGTGACCACGACCTCTTGATTCTGAGGACTCTTTGTACAAGTCGGTGCCGCTGAAGGTCTAGGTTGAATCTGAATACATGAAAATACTGTATATATAAAACTATTTTAGCAGATCTAATAATTATACCAGCTGAAGGGCAGATTCTCTCTGTTTGCAGCAGTGATGTACATGCCACAAATCCAATGTGAACCAGGCCTTATGTTCAGGGTAAATGTATGTGGATTAAGTTGGACGAAGACAATATAGTCCTTATCCATTAATACATTAATTTCATGATCACTTTTGACACTAAAAGTGTGCCAAACAAAGCCAACATTTGTTCTGACGCTTATTGTGGGGGATATCATGAGGTCTTGAGGTAATAAGATGAAAAACACAGAATTCATATCAAGAAACATTGTAAAATCGGTCAGATTAAGCCAAACAATGGGATTTAACCTGTTTTTGTAAACAGCAAAATAACTAACAAATTGCATGTAAATATTGCCAAAAGCACACTTTTTCTTTTTCTTTTTTGTTACATTTTATTCCTATATTCAAAGTGGCCATAATCAATAACCTTGTCTTATCCAATCTCACAGGTAATGGTGATTTTTGGGAGGCGGTGGAGGAAACATTAGCTTCACATTAAAAGCACGTTGGCCAGATTTATGAGTGTAATTTACTGCAGACATGCCCACATTATCATTTTAAAACTATGTGGAGAAGCAGCATTTGCATAATGTTGGCTGACTGTGAGAGAACAGGGGCCAATGGGTACTGACACAGCATAAACATACATGCAAATATCTTTTATGGGAAAGTACTGATCCAGTGACAGAGCTACAGCAAATATGGATTTCCAGTCTTTCATACCCCACTGTGTTTGCAATTCAGTTCATCAACAATAATATCGATCAAAGGCAAATGCTAATTTGGGACTATTTAACTTTTTTTTTTTTTAAACAAGGCATTTAAAACCATTCTGTTGTTATTTCATGTGCAAAGGAACAGCAACACAAATATCGAGGGAAATGTCCTAGGTTTGAGACTGAGTACAAAGGAGTTTAAAGGGATCATTTGATTTTTCAAATATGTGGTTACTGTATATAAAATACTCACAATGACTTACTCTAACCCTAATCCAGCCTAAAACATCAATGTGTGTCCTCACTTGACAACATGCCAGTGGGACAGCAGGGAAAGAGATGTTTAGCCATTTCACAAATGGTCCTAATAAAAGCTGAGTGCTACAGTGACAGAATGATGCAGAATGCTCAGATTTTTTGATGGATATGTTATCAGGGATCTCTAAGCTTCAAAAGATGGAGTGAAATATTTTTTTTCAAAAAAATACAAAGTCATCCATGCCATAGAGGGTTAATAATGAAGCATGGCCCAGTAGGAGACTGAACATAAAGGACACCACAGTGGTATCACACCAATAATGTTGATTTTATTAAACAAATGTTGTCATTTCGGACAAGGATAATGATGAAAGTAAAGGGTTGGAGATCCCGGCAAAAACAATAAGAAGGTGGGTAGCATCTGGGCCCGCCCAGCAATGGGCCGTAGAACCCAGTGCATCCCCCCCAAAAAAAGAGAAGCAATAAACCCAAAAACAGGACTTCTGGTAACCTCCAATCAAATAAAACTTGAAATGAGGAGAAAATAATAATTTTCTTAAGTCGCCAAAATCATCTATGGTGGGAGGGCAGAAAAACGAAAGGTCCATGAAAACATTCTCTCTCCTCCTTTTGAACTTCCCTCCCCACAATGGCGCTTTCTCCCTCTCCACTCACAGCACAGGGATCGTAATCACTGAAACGAAACCCAGGTGAGTGGAGAGGAAAGAGGGGAGGGAGAGGTAGAGAGGTAGAGGAAAGAGAGAAGCTTTATGCAGCTGCACATCTTACATGGGTGTAAATGGGAAACGACTGAAAAAAAAAAAAACCAAACATGTAACCAGGGTAACAAAAGGAAAAAAAAAAAAACAAATAAATTTATATAATATAAATTACTTGAGGGAACCAAAACAGACAAACTGCTAAAGGAAAGCACAGAGACTAATATCCACCAGGGAGTCAAGGATAATTGAACACAGTTGAAATGAATCAGAGCAGGACAATCACAACATAGGAAAACAAATCCGACACAGGCAGGATGTAACTATAGAGAAAGTATACACAAAGAACTCAGTACCACAGTCAAATGGGAACTTCCATGAACAAAGCTAAAGATGTTGTCAAGTGGTCTAGTCCACCTTGCTGGGTGGCTATCTGGAGAGAAAAAAACAGTATATCTGTGCTTTTTTGGTGAAAAAAATTCTTCCCTTTTTCATCCTTGACGTGAAAACCTTCCTCCTTGAGACACAGAAATCACTCAGCTTTCAAGCCTTGGTACATATGTGAATTGTCCATGGCAGAATACACAATGGTAAAGGACTAAATGAACCTGGAGCAGTATAAGTACAGATGATCTGATTTAATTTGCAATGTTCACATACGCAACAAAAATCATTATTTGGAAGGCTGAAACAGCTCAAAAAATCTAATAAAAATAACCACAATCTACATGTTTTTGGACAGTGAACGGAAGACTTTATTTCTAGGTGTTTTCTGTTGCCCTGTCTCTCTCTATGTGGGTGTAGCATTCCAATGTCTGGTTGCAGGTGACACCAAAACTAAAAGGTATACTGTACCTTAAAATAAAATAAGACAATGAATGGAGTTGCAATAAATAGAGGGGCTTTTATTTACAAAAAAAAGTGGTAATCAAATTAAAACTTGGGCATCTGAAAAAACATTTGAAAATATAGGTCTCAGTTACTGTTTTAAACTGTCTGAGTTACAGTCACACTCCAACTGAACTCTCGAAAGCCTAAATAAATGGCACAAAACGTAAACAATCTTTTTTTTTTGCCATTTTCAAAAAGTTCTATTTGTTTCCGTTTACATTGCATGCCATTTCCGTGTGCATGTCTACGACTTTTTTTTATTTTTAAGAAAAAAAGACTAGTGACTAATCTACCAACTTTCTGTATTAAAGCTAAATATTTTCTGAGAAGGAAACGCACAATTCTGCTGCACGAGTGGGAACCATCTAACTGTATTTACTGCGAGTCGGACACACATACACTTCTCCTCTCCTTATTTTACGATTCAACACTTTTTTCAGGTCCATATGTGAAATCTCTAAAGACAGGACATGTTCTAATGATATCTAGTTCTGAGATTTTCCCATTCTGGGAAGCGTTTTATAATAATACAGTTTCAGATCCGCTAAAATGCAGTATCGGACAAAAACTTATGCATATTCACCTAAATCCGGCCCTTAGTGGCTGGAGGTTATGCTGAAATCAATCGCACTTTAACTAGTGATCAAACACATTTGATAAACTCCATGAGTTATATAAAGAATGATTGCTGCACTTCCTACTTAAGTAGGGCACACTTAAGGCAGCACATGTCATGGGCTTGGTTGGACCTTGTCCCTGTGGAGAAGTGGAAATGTGAAACCTGTTAACAGTGATGTATTGGGATCTGTTTTGACTTGAAGTTATTTTGGTGCACAATGGAAGATGGTTACAATTAGGGCTGGTTCTTTGTTGATTAATCATTCGGTCAATAAAAGATGTCAAAAAATGTTAAAAAAATGTTTATCAATGTCTTCAAAACCTCAAAATGATGATGTTCCTAAATTGTTTCTGTTTCAATGATTTATTTGTTATATGAAGTAAAGAAACCTGAGCTGAATAATCTGAGAATGTTTTGATTATGAAGAAACCTTGATGATTAATTCAGTTATCCACTATCTCGAGACTGAAAAAGAGGAATTAAAATGACTATGGGTGATGTCACGACCAGTTGCCCCTTCTTTAGTAACATATCATATCATGTCGTTCTACTATAAATTGACTTTAAATATAAAAGAGCTTGAATTCAGCCTCTGCATCAGTACAAAACCATCCCTGTCTTTCCGTATTCCCCATCTCAATGAGACGAGGGCCTTTAGCTATGTCTTCAGCAGCAAATATATGGAACAAATACTGATCAGGCTCTCACTGGGATCAGTTGACCTACACACATTCAATGAATCACAAACACTGTGGAAGCAAATTGATTACACTACACTACGGAGACCCTGTGAAGGACACCAGGGTTGGAGATTTCCCCAAAACGCGATGAGCGAGAAAGCACTGGACGTACCATTTCGCAGGAGACGCATGAGGGAGTGGTTAAGTCCTGACATGACGGTCCCATGGGCATAGAAGAGGAAAAAGCTCACTGTCGGGGAATCGAACCCCGGTCTTCTGCGTGATAGGCGGAGATACTGTCCACTATACTAACGAGGACTGCGCCATGTGACTGGGAGCCAGGGCCACCAATTACGAGGCGTGGTCTGTCTATTTTTGCTGCCAGCCAACAGGCAGACATTGCAAGAGGTGCACTCATTCAGAGTGAACCCCATGTCGGAGTGAATACCTACCCCAGGGGGTCCTCACTCAGATAATGAAGAAGACCATACAAATCGCTTCCCAGGAAAGATGAAAGTTAAAGTTAAAGGCCCCATCAGGCCATCTCCAACAGGAACCTTCAGATGAAGCCATGAAAATAAAGAAAGATCTTACACTTCAGGACAGGTCTCCCCCACAAAGTCGAAAGAAAGAAAAAGAACTTGAACTGTGGCTGTCAAATTCCATCAATCCTATTATTTGTTTTCCCAAAATACAATGAGCGTGACAGCAGTGGACGTACCATTTCGCAGGAGAGGCATCAGGGAATGGTTGAGTTTTGACATGAAGGTCCCAGATCCCTCCGAAAGTGACAGTGAACTCTGACAGGTGGAATCCAGCCCTGGTCCATGTGATGTCCGGACCTCTAATAATTTGACTCCCAGTCAGATATTTAATTTAGTACAATTTCAGTCACATTGTGATAAAAGTAAATTTGTTAATCATATTAAAATGTAGCTAGTCTATGGGGTTATTTTCAGCATGAGCACCCCATACTAGGCTGTTTCTCAATATCCATACATGCGTACTTGTGTACTCCCGTACTTGTGAAAACGTCCTCAGTCCAAGTTCTGTTCCAATTCTCAAGTAAGCGAACAGCGAGGACGGTTCTCAAACCCGGAAGTGTTCTCGCGCCGCCCATTTTTACCAAGTATGCATCGGAGGTGACTTAAGTGTACTTTGGATGGCCATGTATCCCAGAATACATTTCGGCAGAACATAGCAGCAGATACTCGAAATATAAATCTGAAATAAATATTTTTCTTTGTCCCGGAACGCAGTTTTAACATCATTTGAGGCAATAAATTAGTCATTCAAAATTTAAACATGTGGTTTGTGTATTAAGATATGACGTATTTATAGTTTGGCAGCGACATTTGTCGGGGGTGATCAGCTCCACCTCTGCAGACACTCCGGCTCACTGTGCTAGTACATACTTGCTTACTTGAGTATTGAGAAACGGCCCTAGTGTTAGTCTGACTTACATAGCTGGATAATGCGTTTCATAGTCTGATTACTCCTATCTCCGCTTAGTCGAACTGGAGTCAAAATGTCCTCTCTGGTCTTTGACCCAGAAGTAGAAGGAGACGACGTATAAACTGCAGTACTGTTTGTACAGTGGTGTCTTTCTTAAGACAACACAGCAACCACAACAATGCTCCATCTAATTTGTATCACATTAACATTTACAGCAAGTACATGTTAATGCAATGGTTCTCAATCTTTTTCTGTTGGGCCCCCCTTTGGAGGAAGACATTTCCTGGGGCCCCGCAACTCTCACGAAATTGTAACAATTTGTCAAGTATAACATTTATTGAATCAATATTAGAAGAAACATTTCACTTTTCTTTCAATAATCTGTGGTGCAAATAACATTTTGCTTTAGCAATACAAATAACCTCAATATTGCTTTGTGAGAAAGCAATTTTCAAATAAAATATGAAATGTGCAATTATAGCACATTTAATAATTATATATCATAGTGTAATTTTTTAAACCATAAATACAAAATTGGATAACAAAGAATACTTTACTAATATCAATAATTTGCTGTGCAAATAACATTTTTTGATATAGTTTTATATAAATGCTGTCCCCTGCCAATGTTTTGAGACACAACACATAGAGAGGTAGAGGGTTTGGTGATCATGAATCATTGTTTGACTGACATTGGCTTGTTGTTAGTTTCCGAAACATTGCACAGTTTTCTTTTTGCCCCTCAGAAACTTCTCTATTATCCAAACCGTGTCACCAGTGTAGATTTTGTTTGTTTGTTTTCCTGTGATGTAAAGGTCAACAGGAAGCCGATTCAATTTGTACCAGCTTATAGGAGATACAGCATCAACTATGGAGGCGGAGTCAGATGTAAGATGATCTCCTCCGCATGTAAACTCAGACTCTGCAAATTGCCTGTCTTCGTCGGACTACGACCTTAGCTCGATTAAACTGTGCATGTAAACGTACTGACTAACATTTTGAAATTACATTTTCACACTAATGTACTGATCGAGACAGGTCGCTCCCTGTCTCAAACCTGCACCTGATTTACACCTGTTTAGATGGGGATAATGTTCACTTCAACACAGAGGCATACTTTCTCTGGCAACATTCATACATACAACGGAATGCATAATCATTCACAATCAATCATTGCCTGTTCTCACGTAAAACTCCCATTTTTCCCTCTGTGCTCCAATAAATAGATATGTATGAACAGGGAAAGTGCAGTTTGTCTATCTGCACTCCTGCAGTAAACAGCCTCCATGTTTTTAGGCACACCCTGCAACTGAAATAGGGACACATAATATCTCAGTACATCTGCCTCCTTGTATACTAAGATTGAATAAATTTTCTCTGTTCAGTTTTCAGACCACACAGCTGCACAGCTCCGTCTTATTTGATCATTTAGGATGATGTATTCCCCCTCAATATTGAACAGATTAAACTGAGTTAAATGAGTTTGTACTTATACAGTGCTTTTCCAGTCTTGATGACAGATGTAGACTCATTAGTCTGCATCTGAGCAAATGTGTGCATAATGTAAAATGTTTATCTGTAACACCTAATGTAATTTTGATTTGATCTTTCTCAGAGATGTTTGGTAAATTACTTAAAATTTCAGTGCCACTGAAAACAAATACACAAAACCAAAATGTTGGGATAACTATGCACAGACCCAAAATAAATCTCCTGGGGGTGGGTCCCGACCCAGTCTTTGGGAACCACTGATTTCTAAAGCCGCAGAAAAACCCATATCAGTCCACTGATGACCACCTGCTATAAACAAATGCTCTCTCAGTCAGGTCTGATAGTTTTGCCTGATTTCAGAAAAACACAGAAAACAAATAATGTTACATTGTTTCTGTTCATAAAGACCAAATAGAAGGTGACATGGCAAAAAGTACACTGCAGCTTTAAACCTTGCCCAGGAACACATCGGCATGAGGCGCCAGGAATTAAACCCCCCTCCCTTTGATTAGAAGACAAGCCCTTTTACCTACTCACCCACATCCACTCCATCTGGTCAGATGTGGCTGCCACTACATGACTATCCTGGGTGTGTCTTCAACAAACTGCTTTGTTCCACTGACTTAGTCCAAGTTATCACTGCAAGATAACTTAAATAACACAGTTCAGTGTGGGAGATGTTGGCCGGTGGAACACTGTATCCTCTTCTCTGAAGTCATGAGAAAAACAAACAGGGGCAGGTGCAGGATGACGCCCTAGCATGGGTCACACACATCCTCAAAGGTGGAACACGATCACACTGGAACCTAAATATCCGACCACAGCTGCACTGCGACTTCCAAAGAGTCTAAGCCGCTGACTCGACACTCTTCTTATGCAAACTGGCCTGATTTGAGCAGTGTCAGTGATTTCATACACAGGGCATCCAATTAGCAGCCGTATGTCACACATACAAATCAAAAAAATAATTAATATTATCTTGTCTTATGTTTAGATCCCAGTTCTTCATCACAATTCAAACTTCTTTATATTATTTCCTAATATAATTAGTTTATCAGTTATTTTCATCCTTATCCCCTCACTCTCATCCTCTTCTTCTTCAAAGCTATTAAATTTGTAGCAACGGAGAATTTGTATTTTATTTTTATTTCAACTTTTACATGTACCCTTTAACACCCAAGCCTCAAAATGTGCGTCTGGGCATTTGTTTGCTTATTTTAACCATAAAAAAATAACAGTAGTACACATATTTAAAACAAGGCAATCAGAGATGGGAGACTTCCCCCCATTCATGCAACAAGCCTCTGTCGGCCTCTGTCGGCCTCTGTTGCTCATATTGCAAAGCACACACAGACAGAACCACCAAAGCAATACTTCACTCCCACTCTGTGGGGCGAAAGTAATAACATTTGAGCCTTTGTCTCAGTCCAAAAACAGGCCAAAAAATGGTGCAGAAGGAGACGCAGGTGGAGACAATGTCTTAACATTATTTATCCAGTGGGAACCTTTTTAAATATCATATTTATATTAAATAAATTGTGTTTGTGCTTAATAATGCATTTATGTTAATACTGCGGTTAGAACAGTGGCTCTTAAAATGATGCATTTGCTGTGATTTACTTGTTTTATGAGTGTCGCTACTAATGTTTTGTTTGGTGTGTTTTTTTTTTTTCCTACCACTTCTTTTGAAAGAAATTATATTATTTATAACTATATTGTATAATTTATTGCATATTTAATTTATAGATTTTATGGGTTGAGAGTGCTGGGGCAGAATGTATTACATTACATTTAATCACACACTGTACTTTTAATGAACATGCATTTGAAACTCTTTGTGAAAAGATTTTATTTCATGTCACATATTTCAATTATTTTGTAGAAAACCAGCATGACTTTTTAGGGTTAGTTTTAAGATTGTGCTTTCAAGTGAAAGGACAAAACCAATTGTTTCCTGAAGTAATAAGCATATTTTGTCATCATCACCCTTTATTTATCGATTCTCGACAAATAAATAATACAATTTTAAAATAAGGAAAGAACATATGTTTACATTATTCTGACACTGATATGAAATTGACCTTAGATTTTCTTTGTATTCAGGCTTATAAAAGTTCATATATAAATAATAACTATATTAATAATAAACTATGCTCTGCATTCTATTAAATCTACCAAACCTACTCAAAAAAGTTCAACACTATGACGTTATAAAGCTTCTATAGAATCTGTGCAACCATCACACAAAAATATTTCTATTCACTAGTTTTATTTTAAATACATTTATTTTGTATACATCCCTCTTTCTGGTACAATGTTATTATCTTAGGCATATTATCTACTGTTTAAAAAACTTTTAACTCTCTAGATGTCAAACAGTTGACAAACCAAAACAAGTAGATGAAGAATGTCGGTGAGCTAACTAAAGATAAACGCCAAATTCAGGCCAAATCTGAAAATAAGAGGTTTAACAAAACAAATATTCTGAGAAAAGAAAACTCCTGCTTTAAACATGTGAGTGGAGAAGTAATAGCTTCCATTACATTACATTACATGTCATTTTGCAGATGCTTACAATAAGTGCAGTTCAATATTTCGGTATAAACGAGAGCTAGGAGTAAGTAAGTGCTTCATGTATGCCAAACTATAAAGTGCTTCCTTAGTAACACTGCAGTAATTATCTGTTAACAATATTATGTAAAATATGAAAATTAAAATCCCACCAAATCCTAACTGATGAAAAAAATAAATTATTTGTGACAGCTCAATCTGACAAGGCATTTTAATTAAAAGTTATATTTTTGAACACATGAGAGAAGACAGATGAAGAAAATGAAAACAAAGACAAAAACAGTCAAAACACCACAATCTTATGAAAGTACTGTTCTATAGAAAAAACACTACAACACGTAAAGGCAGTGCATGCGAGTTGTAATGCAGGTATTATATTTAAGAACATCTTAAGAAACCTTTTTGACAATGTGGGTTTCTTAGGCATTGTGTTAATCTCTAGCACAGTAGTAGATTTAATGCCCTGTGGTATTTGAGAATGTGTCTGAAATGAAAGTTTTCTAAAATGACTGCCAATGTTCACACTGTTGCCTCACAGCAAGAAGGTGCTGGGTTTGATTCCCAGTCTGACACCTTTCTGGGTGGAGTTTGCATGTTCTCCCTGTGTCTGTGTGCGTTTCCTCCGGGCTCTCTGTTTTCTTCCCACCATCAAAAAACATGCGTGAATTTAGACACATTCAGTCAGGTTGGTCCATTATGGCGGTGTGCTAAGTCTCAGCGGCTCCGCTCAACCCTTCATTAAACCTCGCTATTTTGTTGTGCAGTTTCAGTTATATAATGACAATAAAGATCCTTTCCTTTCCTAATGGACAATCAGAACTAAAGATCCAAATGCAGGCTTAGTGTACGTGAAGAAAATCCATGAACCGGGTGAGGTGAGGTGAGGGCGAAGCGCAATACAAAGTTCCAAAATCCAACTAAGATATTCAGAAACAAGAGGGGGCAAAAGAGAAAACTGACAAAGAAACAGGAGCAGCAGAGAGATTAAAAGCACACTGGGACAAACCCTAGGTACACAATATGAGAAAACTACAAAGTAAAGCAGGAAGTCACACCACTCAAGACACACAGGGACAGAATCTACAGAAGACAAACAAGACAGATACAAAAAAGAAAAAAAAATCTATAAAATATTCATTCTCCTGAAGGCTTCCTTACTGTGAAGAGACAGGAAACTATTTTATTTACACTTTGATAGAACTGCCACATTGATTCATTGTTGAAGATGCTGTTTTTCAAATATATTTAAATTTCTTAGTGGTCATATTAACTCTTACTTGGCTATGTCAGGGTGAACATGTTAAGCTTGATAACATGTACAATACATACTGTATGAACGTAATTTAGATTTTGTGTCATTTAATCCTTTAACACCGAAGCCTCAACATGTCCGTATGGACTTTTTTTTGCTTATTTTAACCATAAAGGGGCGAGAAAATGCTTCTACCCATTTTTCCATAATAAATTTCAATATCTGGCAGTTATTTACAATTTACTGCATGTTAAAATAGTGTATTAACAAGATTTTGATTCATTTTGAAATTTGAACAGTATAACAGATATTTAAAATAACATTTGTTTGTGTCTTTGTGTCTTTCGATTTCCAAAAAAAGGCCAACAAATGGAATCAATGGCGTTTTTCAAACTGTCTCCTCTGTGGTGACAAAGACGCAGATTTGCCGGCTTCCTGCAAAGGTGCAAGTGACATTACCGCAACATCCACACGACGCGTAATGACGGCAATGCAAAGTGTGCTTGTGCAAACGTGTTGTCTTTGAAGTTAAAAGGTTGATGAAACAGTGGCGCTGAACAGCATGAATAAATTCAGGATGACACATTTCAAGAGACTTTTCATTTCACTGTGATGTGAGTAAATGCTCACTCAGAACAAAATCTCGCAATTTCATATTTTGTCAAGATGTCCAAGATAACTGGTTGATTCTACTGAGGAAACTAAATGGTTTTATAGTGATTTTGACTGTGCTATTGTTGCACTGTGGTCATTTTGTTATTGATTCTAAAGAAAGAATGACTGACATGTTCACTCTCAAGGTGCAGCACATTCATGTTCCCTGTGTTTGCTGATGACCCAAAAGATGCTGCACCTTCTCTCAGCTCTGTCGGGCAGCAGGTTCAGTGGTGACACACAACAAGAAGCCCACTCTGTTATCGTGAAGCTGACAAGCTGTCAGCTGTGATAAAATGGTAAAGCTGCTGGTGCCCTGTTAATGAAAGACTTGTGTTTGTGCTTTCAACCAGATTTGCCCGCTTATGTCGAGTATTAGTGGTGGTGAATCCAACATGAGGCAGACTGATGAACGACCAAATAAGGTGAGGCAGAATTACAGCAGTAGAGGCGATGCACAACCTGACCATCTCACGAATGCTGAGTCAGCCATTCCCTGCAGAGGTCAGTTTGGGTTGCTGTCTCCTACATTTTCAGACAATTTTAACAATTCATACATGGCAAACTTTTTTATGGATTGTCTTACTTTTTGAAGTTTTTCCTTCTAATAATTTCTGGCACACTGTGTACACTGAGGGGTGCAACGCTGCTGTCCACAGGAAATATGCTATTTTTCTCCCCTAAGAAATAAATGGAGAGGGCAAATCAAAGGTAACAGCATGACAACTCATTTTTAAGAGTAATGACATTGCAACTTTGATCCATGTTAAAGAACTTCATGTGGTTGGGAGTTTGAATTGTGGGCAGCTTTGCATGTCTGAGTGTTCAGCCTGGAAATTATTATTGGAAGAATGAAAATGTCATTCGAATTAGAAGTGGTTGGGACAGTTTAATTCTAATTCCCCCAGCATCAACGAAGAATTTGTGTTGAATAATTCTTAATCAAATGTCTATTTATTTGTAATTCACCCAACTATGCAGGACTTTCATCCTAATTTAACAGGATTGTGATTAGGGATGCATGATATACAATATCCAATAAAAGATACCGATACGTTTTTCTCTGCGCCCAAATGCGGAGGTAATTTAGTCTCTTCTGAAGTGAAATTAACATTACATCTTGCCAATTCATACTCGTTGCGGCACCCTTGCTTGTGTAGCAAGAAGTCCCGGGTTCAAGCACCAGTTGGAACAAGGGCCTTTCCCCATGGAGTTTGCATTTTCTCCCTGTGTGTGCGTGGGTTTTCTCCGAGTTCTCCGGCTTCCTCCCACAGTCCAAAAGCATGCAATATGGGGATTAGGTAAATTGGTCATCGTAGGTGTGAATGTGAGAGCGGATGGTCGTTTATATCTATATGTGGCCCTGCGATGGACTGGCAAACTGTCCAAGGTGTACCCTGCCTATCATCCTATGTCAGCTGAGATTGGCACAGCACCCCCCGCGACCCTCCTATGGAGGATAAAGCGGTAGAAAATGGATGGATGGATGGTCTTATGGGAAACAAGAATTGCTTCACAGCCGTACACACACACACACACACCTTAGCCAGGTAGTGACTATAAGATCAAGACAGTGATAGCATTATTTAAAAAAAAAAAGAACCAGAGAAAAAAGAAGCATTGTTGGAGGAAGCGAGGACAAGGAAAGGACTGTCTGACTGAGCGAGGGGCCACTCATCGGACCAGTTTTTTTTACAAATGGCCAGAACTGAAAAACACAGAAGCATGCAAAAAGCTCCACAGCGTGTGTTCACCAGAAAATACTCTGTAAACTAAAGCAGATGGGAATGGTGAGAAGTAAAATACCTTCACAGGAACTGGACCAGGAACAGGAGCACAGCCATAAAATATGCAATAAGACACCAGTGAATCAGAATGGAGAGGGAAGACAAGGCAGGAAACTTAACAAGGTACACACAAGGAAATACTACAAAATAAACCAGGAAACACAGTATATGAAACAAAGAACTAAAAACCCATGGTTGAAGAAAACAGAAAAAAACAAAAAGTCCAAACATAATATTGTCCAACATAAATTGCCTGGAGAACCCAGGCACAAACAAGGATTTATCATCAGACACATTCTTTATTATATTGTACTGTATATATTTATTCATTTATTTACAAGGGTATATATCAATATGAGGAAGAGCCAATGTGCCACTGTCAGTAAACAAAACGGGAGCTGGCATGTGGCTCTTTCTTCTTTTTTTTCCACTTCTCATTTTTAAAGAGAGAGATTTATACCAACTTAACAAAAAGTCACTGTTCATATGTGTGTGTCCGCGTGTCTGTGTGTGTGTGTGTGTCTCCTGCCTGCCAAAACGTCACAGCTTTATCCTAATGTCTTTGTGGAACCTTTGTCGATATGTCCTAAGTGTTGTTAGGACGCACTGGACTTCACAGAGGTCAAAGTTCCTGGATTTCACCACAGACTTTCAGAAGTGAAGACACCTCTTGAATGAGAGGTCAAATGTCAATTTTGCATGGCAAGATGAGGGTTTTAGCATATCCTTCATAAAGCTTACACATATCCTTTATATCCACTGATCCTCTAAAGTGATTATTTTTGGCATTTGCTTTTCCAATTGTATCTTCTGTCAGAGGTGTTGCCAGAAAATCCATATTGATCAATGTCTTGGTTGCTGGCCTTGGAGTTAGCAGGTCTGAGGTCATCGCTACAGTCTGGAGACATGAGGATCATAACAGACATAAAAGTGTGCTGTGCATATTCAAACAGCCTTGAAGACAGGTGGGTGTGGTATTTCAACACTCCCCCTGTAATTGAAACTATTGATCGCATATTATATGGAGTTAGCATAAATGAAATTCAATTGATTTCGTTATCAGGCAATCTCACAGAGACATATTATTGTATCATTAGCTGTAGGACAAATGGATTAGTTTTTTTTTATTATTGTTGTTGATTTCCCCCCGTTTTTAATGTGGGGGTGAATAGATTGTCATAAAATACGGCAACATTATAAAAAAATCATAATTCAAATTATATTCATAGGCAACAGATAAAACACAACTTTTTCCACCAGGCAGTAAAGATTGGTTTGGTTCTTTACATTACACTTATATTATTACATTTTAAGAAATGTAATAAACAACCTGGTCCAGCACCTAAAAAGCAGATCTAGATACACTGCAGTCCATTGGTTGGTTGACAAATAATCATCACTTCTTGCTGAAAATAGGACTGGAAAGTGAAAAACACAAAATGTGTAATCACTTTGACTAGTACCTTTAGCATTATAACAGAGAGCGATTGCGCCAGGTTATTTTTTTTTTTTGTGGAACATTTTCTTTCCAAAAACAAATAAATTACAAACACAAACAACAATTTAAAAGGCAATTAAATTCAGTGTACAATTTAATATTTTAACTCTTCAACAAATCAATTGCTATTCATGCTATGGATGTGTTATTTGTGGACTGTGGGAGTCTCACAATTTATTTTAGGAACCCTTAGAACACAGAGCATTTTGGCCGCTTTTTTCCATTACTATGTTTAAACATACAGTGTATAGAGGCTATAAGAATGTGCAATATAGAGTGTCTTATGTCTTTTTATTCAGCACAACCTAGGCAATCTGATGAAACATTTGTTTTTTTCGTTTTCACAAACTACTGTATATAAACACACCTGACCAAAAATGTTTGCTACTAAAAATGTTTAAAATCGGAATTGAATCTGTGAAATTTAGAAATACGTCACCGTTCAAAATTCACTTGGATCGTTTTTATGAACAAAAAGAAAAGAAATATTGCTACTTTATATCACTACTAAAATGTGATATAAAATGAATCATAACTTAACAACAACAACACGCAAGACTAAAAAAAGGAAACCTGAATATATACCCTATAAACACACACCAAGGATGTCCATATAAGTAGTTGTTCATTATTCCCACAGCAATTTACTGTGGGTGCAGATGCAGCATGGATGAGTACTAGGGGTCAATGCATCTTTGGTTTATCTATGATTTTGCTTACTTTATTATAAAGTGTGCACATACCCTTTATCATTTAATTCAATACAATTGTATTTGTATAGTGCCAAATCACTACATACATTATCTCAAGCCACTGTACATAAGATAGAAACCTTTACAATAGAGAGAAGAGAAGCCCAACACGCCACAATGAGCAAACAATGGGCATCAGTGGAGAGAAAAAAAAAACTCCTTTTTAACAGGAAGAAATCTCTGACAGAACCAGAATAGAAAATGTTCAGCAACTGCCTCGACCGGTTGGGGTGAAAGGAAAAATGGGGGACAGAGGAGACAGAAGAGGTAGAGACAGAAGAGAGAGACAAGGAGCAGATATATAACATTTGTTTAGAGAGGACAGTGCTGAATCGTTATATATGTATGTATATATATATATATATATATGTGCATGTATATATACACATGTATGTAATAATAATGACAATACTACTGCTGCTAATGATAATAATAATAATCATAGCCTGATATGGTATATGCTTTACTGAGTTTCCCTGGATGTGCAGTGTAAATTAATAATATACATAGATAGATATGAAATAAAAAACTCAGCTGACCTGATCCAAACTGGATTAAAATAGGCTATTAACTTGTCTTCTGCAGAGCTGAATGCAGATGCGATGTTTTAAATAGTTGTATACCCCTGTACTTAGCTAAAAGTGAAGTTGAGCAAGTGCTGGGCTTGCAAACATGTCATGTTTCTAAATTAAGAACATTTCATGTTAAAAACTGACTGGATTGAGTGGAACAAAATGTTGTACTTTTGCTTTGAAAAGTGTAAAGGAAGTGTTGTTTGGTGACATATGTGACAGATATACACAGTTATATTGTGGTGAAAGGTGTTTTTTTTGTCTTGGCTATGAACCTCGAAGCAGGTGGAGAAAACAGGGGTTCCAAGTTCCAAAATCTCAAAAGAAACAAAGCGGCTCACTTCTTTCTAATCTGGCTGAAATAAAAAGCACATTCAGCAACGTAAACATCCTGCTTAGTGATCACACCTCCAGTGTGGTCCTGACTTTTCCATTCATCATTAGAGAGTTAGAGTCATAAGTTACCCTTGACCCTTTTATTGTATTGCTTTATTGTTTGTTGTTAGGTTCATGATGTACATTTTATATTGTATTTCTCTTATTTATCTCTGATGTACAGCACTTTGTTCCAGCTGTTGCTTTATAAATAAAGTTAAATTGGATTGGCTTGGATTGACATGTCTCCTTCACCACTTTTACTGCTGTTTGGAGTTTAAAGACCAATTGAGAACAGTTTAAACTAGGGTTGTCAGATGATTTCTATTTTTATCACAACATTGCAAAAATTCAGTTGTTAATAAATCTCCTTTTTTATCGCTGTTTAAATTGTGTTATTTTGCAATTCAGGCATACCCTGGAATGACATATGCACGTTTTATGAATCGCACACAAGACTTGCTGTGCAGTGATATCTGTTCCTGATTTTGCCCCCATTCCTGCGCAAGTTTGATAAATGAGGGCCACTGTGTTTTAAAACAACATGGTGTGCAAATAACAACATGCAATACAGGTAATTAATCATGATTAATGCATTGAAGCTGAGAGCCATAGTTTCAAACAGTCCTCACATTTGAGCTTGTGGAGAATGTCAATTCCATTAGCTCATGTCTTACCTAACATCTCTACATTTTCTTTTTATCAATATGGGGCCCCAGGGTAACCTTGGTTGCTATGGTTACTGTTGACGAGAATAGTGCAGTTGTTCTAAGGCAAATAGATAAACACTGGACTGTGGTGACTAGTGACCCTGACCTTCTGTGTGGGCACTTACATAATTAGAGAATACAGACTAAAAGAAAAAAGACATATTATGTGGCACTATATCCATATATACATATGTAACAAACATGCAATTCAACCCACAGATTAATCAAGCTATTGTCTAAAAATTGACTTTTTGTGTAAACTCTATATACACAATTAGCAAGTTAATATCATGAAATCTCTCTGTGAGAGATCCGCTGTCCATAAAATGGGACCCGATCATTTTCTTTTTCTATGTTGTTCCTTTACAAACAGGCGACGATATTTCATGTAATATTCATAAATGTTGTTCATTGTAATAATAATTAATATCTTTCACTTGGCATCATTCCATGATTGGCTATGTGTGTTTGTAAAATGTGTTTAAACTAGTTTACATGATTTAGAAGTGCCAAGAGGGATGCACTACATCGCCAGCAGAGGGCATCTGTCTATGGCAAGATGAGCAGGAGTTGTTCTCTTTGTTTTTGTTATGTTTTTGTTATGTTGTGTGAATTATTGCTGGAACATTTCTATAGCTGCTTTCTGACTGAGCTCCTGAAAGTTAGAAGATTCTTCAGTGATTCTCCAGCAGTAACAACAATAAACATGAAGGATATGCAAGTCATTCTGCTGTAAAGAGACAAGTTCCAGTAACAAAGAAATCCAGACCACTTGAAAAGCTGAATTTTCAATGTGATGAGGTTTTATGTTAAGTATCTGAAGATTCTTAGTCATCCAGGTCATAGTCATCTTCAGTAGTTTGTTGTGGGTTTGAGGTGAAACCTCAAGTTCAGTTTCCTGCAGCTAACTACTGAACAGATTTGACAAGCTGCTGTGGAGTTTGATCAGTTGAAATAATATACATAATACAAGTGTTCACCTGAAGCTACCTCTACTTTCTCTAAGCACTATCCCCTGAGGAGGGAACTTTTGGGGGGGTATAATTTACTGTGAATTTCCGTTGCCTTGGTCCTTGTATACATACTGTCTGGTAAAGTCCCCATTTCCTGCATGGTTAAATTTCCTGTGGTAGAAGTAAGCTTTTGGACTCAATGTTAATAATTTTCATATTAATTGAAAGAGGGGCTGGAATTAAGTGTAATCGGGATCATTTGGTAATATGAGCTCTATATTAGAGAAGGAATAACAATTTATGGCATTAGGCAGCCGTGTATGTGGACAGTAACTTAGAACATGGCCAAGTGGAAGGGAATTGGACTTTAACTGGAGGATCGCCAGATCAAATTCCAGGACGGTTCAAGCGCTGGGGTGCCCTTTAGCAAGGTACCAAACCACCGTTACTCTCCAGGTACAGATAAGTGCTGCAATCTTTATGTGTGCTCACTAGTGGTGTGTAAAAAAGACAGGTTAAATGCAGATGTCAAAGACTCTATCATCAGTTGGTATGTGTGCAAATTAAACTAATTCTAAGTGATTTCTCTCAAAACATTGACATGTCCCTTTAGCTAAGCAAGAGTCCATTTAAGGTCATCTGTTCAATGAAAACAGTTCTAGCATGAGCACAGCTCAAGTCTACTCAGTTTTCTGCTGAAAAATAGTAAAATAGGGACAATGCTGACCAGGGATAGTACCTGGTGCTTTTTTTTGGTTTTTGGTTACAAGCAAGCTTAGCTGATACTAAAATGTGACATTAACAGCCGGACACAGATTGGTCAGATTGTGTCATCACTGAACTTTGATCAGTTACTATAGTAATGGAAAATGATGTGCCTGATACTAAACCAAGTAGTTAAGTCGAGTAGAGCCGAATAGCGCTAGAACTGTATAATAGAAAAGTGCCAATAGACAGCACCCACTGTTGTAATCAAGCTGAATAGCAACATTACTCTGTCCCTGCTGCCTTTTTACTGATTTTTGTGTCGTTTTTTCCAGTAAGGACATTGCGGGCCAGATCTGGCCAGCAGAACTTCTGTAGTGTCAGTATAGCTTCACAGGCATTATAGTCCAGCACACTGGGCTTCAGTGTACAGTCCTTGACTTGGCAGCAGGAGTGGGTTTGAAGTTAAGATCATATCTTTTAATTAAACTTTCACTTGAGAGGGGTGGGGGGTGGAGAAAATAGCTAAGGTCCTCATTTTGCACCCACCCATGGTATTTTATATCTTGAGGAATGGTCAGCCAAATGTGGGGAAGTTACATGATGTTGTCAGATGTAGAGATGCTGACGAGTGTTTCATGGTGACTCCTGAGTTTACTAAGCATTTGCTGAGACGCCCCGGAGCAAATGGAAGTCAGACGGTGTGACTTTTACATTTTTATCACATTTGGCAAGTTGTCAGATCAGTAATGTGAAAGCAGAGCTTTGACTATCACTGAAATGTAAGGATGGGCGGATTGGTACACGTATGGATAACATCAGTGCCAACATTGGTACTAGACAATCAATACTGATGCTGAAATGAATACTTCAGCTGAAGTTTCTCCTCTACAGTCAGTATGTTGCTCCCATTTCATTAAAAGTGGCAGTGTGTGCAGCCATCCTTGACATCTTGCATGAACACTTCGCTCCTCCTCTTCTCCTGCTCTGCTGTGTGTTCTTGTTGGGTGTGAAGAAGGCTCTGGAGTCTGTGATGAGTTGAGTACCTCGTCGGTACTTTCTGTACTAAAAGCTCTGTAATATAGTTTTGCTTCACTTGATCAAAGTCAACCTTTACAGTGATAATGGTTACATAATTGTACTTTGATTTGACAGAAGTGTAGCGCTGCTGCTGGATCATTCCAAATAGACACTCATCCTGAAACTGCTTTTTTTGTTTTTAGGCAAGCCTGATTTTTTTTTCATTTTTGTTGTGTGCCATCCTCGTTTACTCTTCACCAGTAACACAGTGTTCCCTTTGACACCCGAAGTATTCACCTTGGTTGCAGATACTCATTTCATTGTGAGTAGGCTTAGGGCTTCAAGGGTTAAGGACATTTATTTGAATATACTTGGTCAAGGAGAACAGAGGCAACATCGACCAAACCTCTGTCTTTTTGCTGCAAGCAGCGGTTCGAGCCACTACTGCACTGTGTGACTTGTCCTAAAGTTGATGCATATACTCATATTCACATCTTTGACATTTTTATTAGAATCAGTATCTCTAGAATAATCTGCTCCTGGCTCCATCATAGTCAAATGTTTTTCATTACATGAGGTTCTGATTGGTCTCTTACTTGTAAGGAATAAAAACAATACCTTCCTCTTGGAGCCAAATGTGAAACTAGCTCAGTCTTCACCATAAAATGTACTCCTAACAACTTTCAATTAGCAATGGCTCTAAATAAATAATATTTAATAATGCTAAATATCATGCTGTGTCATGCTGTCACATGACACAGCGGTGGCGAGCAGACAGCCACAGTGATTTCACAGTTAAAAAAAGAAAGATATGCAGTAGCAATGTGTGTAGGAACGTTATTCACTGCTGTGGCTGTGCAGTACTTTTCACAGTTAATTTGTGCACATCCTGCCTTTCATTCTATGTCAGCAGGGATTGGTGGAAAATTAATGAATGAATTTTAAAGCCAATGAAGTGCAATGAAAGTGCATATTATATTGTTTCTGAACAAAAACCTTGGGCTGAAAAAAAAAAAGAATATCAGGTTTAAAATATTCAGGACTCCTTTCCAGTAGCAGTTTTACGGATAATGTTGTGCAAATTTCATGTTTAAAAATGCAATTAATTAATTAATTAATTAATTAATTTAAAAAATGACCTTAAGCCTATATTCTGTCCTGGATTTAAACATGTGATTATTGACTAGTTAACAATGGACAAGGAAAAAAATACGATACGATAACAATAATAATAATAACAATAATAATAATAACAATAATAATAATAACAATAATAAATATACTCCTCATATTCATGACAAACTGCATGAATATGAGGACAAGAGCTGTATCAGCAATGTTGGCAGCCCATTGCTTATAGTGGAATAGGAACTTTGGTATGTAACTGGAGGGTTGCTGGTTTGAATTCTGACAGGTCAATGGCAGAGCAAGGTACCCAATCCCCATTGATTGGGGAGCATGTCCAGCATGTTCCTAGTTGTTTCCAATCCCAAACAAATGAGATGGTTGCATCAGAAAGGTAGAAGCTGAGGAATAGAATCTATTGGTATTGTCAATACTGGTATTTATATATGGTGCTATTTGCTCCCTCCCTGCGTTCTGGGAAAATCTCCAATCCTGGTGTCCTTAGCAGGGTTTCCGTAGTGTAGTGGTCATCACGTTTGCTTCACACGCAAAAGGTCCTCGGTTCGAAACCGAGCGGAAACAGTTTGCTTCCGCAGTGTATGTCATTCATTCAATGTGTGTATGTTAACTGATCCCAGTGAGAGCCTGATCAGTATTTGATCATTGTATTTGCTGCTGAAAGACATGGTGTAGCTCAAGGCCCTCATCTCATGGAGATGGGGAGTACGACCAAGAAGAGAGCCTTCTCAAGCTCTTCTGTCACCCCGAAAAGTGGGATCAACGGAAATCAGACACCAACAGTCTGGAGAGAGATCAGCACAACACAGTTGTGCTCCAGCTGACATTTGAATGGAACTATCTCACTCAGTCGATACTTATAGTCTGCACCCCCAGTGGCAAACCAATGTGGTACGGGTCAGGAAATTAGCTTCTGACATTCTCGGCTGAGTTGCACTGTTCAAACTGGAGACCATATTCTGTCATAGTCAGTTTATCTGACACACCCCCGATAGATAGCTACATAGATAGATAGATAGATATCTCTGTAACACCTATCAAAATGTGACCTTTTGCTCCCTCCTGTCAAAGCACACATCTATTGCGATCAGGCTCATTGTATTTTGGGGAAATCTCCAATCTGGCTCCCAGTCACATGGCGCAGTCCTCGTTAGTATAGTGGACAGTATCTCCGCCTGTCACGCGGAAGACCGGGGTTCGATTCCCCGACGGGGAGCTCTTTAGTCTTGAAGTCCCATGGGACCGTCATATGAAAACCGGACCGTTCCCTGATGCCTCTCCTGCGAAATCGTACGCTCGTTGCGTTCTGGGAAAATCTCCAATCCTGGTGTCGTGAGCAGGGTTTCCGTAGTGTAGTGGTCATCACGTTTGCTTCACACGCAAAAGGTCCTCGGTTCGAAACCGAGCGGAAACAGTTTGCTTCCGCAGTGTATGTCATTCATTCAATGTGTGTATGTTAACTGATCCCAGTGAGAGCCTGATCAGTATTTGATCATTGTATTTGCTGCTGAAAGACATGGTGTAGCTCAAGGCCCTCATCTCATGGAGATGGGGAGTACCACCAAGAAGAGAGCCTTCTCAAGCTCTTCTGTCACCCCGAAAAGTGGGATCAACGGAAATCAGACACCAACAGTCTGGAGAGAGATCAGCACAACACAGTTGTGCTCCAGCTGACATTTGAATGGAACTATCTCACTCAGTCGATACTTATAGTCTGCACCCCCAGTGGCAAACCAATGTGGTACGGGTCAGGAAATTAGCTTCTGACATTCTCGGCTGAGTTGCACTGTTCAAACTGGAGACCATATTCTGTCATAGTCAGTTTATCTGACACACCCCCGATAGATAGCTAGCTAGATAGATAGATAGATAGATATCTCTGTAACACCTATCAAAATGTGACCTTTTGCTCCCTCCTGTCAAAGCACACATCTATTGCGATCAGGCTCATTGTATTTTGGGGAAATCTCCAATCTCAGTGCGCCCAACAGGGTTTCCGTAGTGTAGTGGTCATCACGTTCGCCTAACACGCGAAAGGTCCTCGGCTCGAAACCGAGCGGAAACAGCACTCTTTTTAAAGTCACCTTTCCTGGGAAGAGACGTATGGTCTTCTTCATTATCTGAGTGAGGACCCCCTGGGGTAGGTATTCACTCCGACATGGGGTTCACTCTGAATGAGTGCACCTCTTGCAATGTCTGCCTGTTGGCAGTCAGCAAAAATAGACAGACCACGCCTCGTAATTGGTGGCCCTGGCTCCCAGTCACATGGCCCAGTCCTCGTTAGTATAGTGGACAGTATCTCCGCCTGTCACGCGGAAGACCGGGGTTCGATTCCCCGACGGGGAGCTCTTTAGTCTTGAAGTCCCATGGGACCGTCATATGAAAACCGGACCGTTCCCTGATGCCTCTCCTGCGAAATCGTACGCTCGTTGCGTTCTGGGAAAATCTCCAATCCTGGTGTCCTTAGCAGGGTTTCCGTAGTGTAGTGGTCATCACGTTTGCTTCACACGCAAAAGGTCCTCGGTTCGAAACCGAGCGGAAACAGTTTGCTTCCGCAGTGTATGTCATTCATTCAATGTGTGTATGTTAACTGATCCCAGTGAGAGCCTGATCAGTATTTGATCATTGTATTTGCTGCTGAAAGACATGGTGTAGCTCAAGGCCCTCATCTCATGGAGATGGGGAGTACGACCAAGAAGAGAGCCTTCTCAAGCTCTTCTGTCACCCCGAAAAGTGGGATCAACGGAAATCAGACACCAACAGTCTGGAGAGAGATCAGCACAACACAGTTGTGCTCCAGCTGACATTTGAATGGAACTATCTCACTCAGTCGATACTTATAGTCTGCACCCCCAGTGGCAAACCAATGTGGTACGGGTCAGGAAATTAGCTTCTGACATTCTCGGCTGAGTTGCACTGTTCAAACTGGAGACCATATTCTGTCATAGTCAGTTTATCTGACACACCCCCGATAGATAGCTAGCTAGATAGATAGATAGATAGATATCTCTGTAACACCTATCAAAATGTGACCTTTTGCTCCCTCCTGTCAAAGCACACATCTATTGCGATCAGGCTCATTGTATTTTGGGGAAATCTCCAATCTCAGTGCGCCCAACAGGGTTTCCGTAGTGTAGTGGTCATCACGTTCGCCTAACACGCGAAAGGTCCTCGGCTCGAAACCGAGCGGAAACAGCACTCTTTTTAAAGTCACCTTTCCTGGGAAGAGACGTATGGTCTTCTTCATTATCTGAGTGAGGACCCCCTGGGGTAGGTATTCACTCCGACATGGGGTTCACTCTGAATGAGTGCACCTCTTGCAATGTCTGCCTGTTGGCAGTCAGCAAAAATAGACAGACCACGCCTCGTAATTGGTGGCCCTGGCTCCCAGTCACATGGCCCAGTCCTCGTTAGTATAGTGGACAGTATCTCCGCCTGTCACGCGGAAGACCGGGGTTCGATTCCCCGACGGGGAGCTCTTTAGTCTTGAAGTCCCATGGGACCGTCATATGAAAACCGGACCGTTCCCTGATGCCTCTCCTGCGAAATCGTACGCTCGTTGCGTTCTGGGAAAATCTCCAATCCTGGTGTCCTTAGCAGGGTTTCCGTAGTGTAGTGGTCATCACGTTTGCTTCACACGCAAAAGGTCCTCGGTTCGAAACCGAGCGGAAACAGTTTGCTTCCGCAGTGTATGTCATTCATTCAATGTGTGTATGTTAACTGATCCCAGTGAGAGCCTGATCAGTATTTGATCATTGTATTTGCTGCTGAAAGACATGGTGTAGCTCAAGGCCCTCATCTCATGGAGATGGGGAGTACGACCAAGAAGAGAGCCTTCTCAAGCTCTTCTGTCACCCCGAAAAGTGGGATCAACGGAAATCAGACACCAACAGTCTGGAGAGAGATCAGCACAACACAGTTGTGCTCCAGCTGACATTTGAATGGAACTATCTCACTCAGTCGATACTTATAGTCTGCACCCCCAGTGGCAAACCAATGTGGTACGGGTCAGGAAATTAGCTTCTGACATTCTCGGCTGAGTTGCACTGTTCAAACTGGAGACCATATTCTGTCATAGTCAGTTTATCTGACACACCCCCGATAGATAGCTAGCTAGATAGATAGATAGATAGATATCTCTGTAACACCTATCAAAATGTGACCTTTTGCTCCCTCCTGTCAAAGCACACATCTATTGCGATCAGGCTCATTGTATTTTGGGGAAATCTCCAATCTCAGTGCGCCCAACAGGGTTTCCGTAGTGTAGTGGTCATCACGTTCGCCTAACACGCGAAAGGTCCTCGGCTCGAAACCGAGCGGAAACAGCACTCTTTTTAAAGTCACCTTTCCTGGGAAGAGACGTATGGTCTTCTTCATTATCTGAGTGAGGACCCCCTGGGGTAGGTATTCACTCCGACATGGGGTTCACTCTGAATGAGTGCACCTCTTGCAATGTCTGCCTGTTGGCATTCAGCAAAAATAGACAGACCACGCCTCGTAATTGGTGGCCCTGGCTCCCAGTCACATGGCGCAGTCCTCGTTAGTATAGTGGACAGTATCTCCGCCTGTCACGCGGAAGACCGGGGTTCGATTCCCCGACGGGGAGCTCTTTAGTCTTGAAGTCCCATGGGACCGTCATATGAAAACCGGACCGTTCCCTGATGCCTCTCCTGCGAAATCGTACGCTCGTTGCGTTCTGGGAAAATCTCCAATCCTGGTGTCCTTAGCAGGGTTTCCGTAGTGTAGTGGTCATCACGTTTGCTTCACACGCAAAAGGTCCTCGGTTCGAAACCGAGCGGAAACAGTTTGCTTCCGCAGTGTATGTCATTCATTCAATGTGTGTATGTTAACTGATCAGTGAGAGCCTGATCAGTATTTGATCATTGTATTTGCTGCTGAAAGACATGGTGTAGCTCAAGGCGGAGATGGGGAGTACCTTCTCAAGCTCTTCTGTTCAGAAATCAGACGAGCAGGAACACAGTTTGCTGCAGATGTGTTCAGCAATGTGTGTATGTTAACTGATCCTGAGAGCCTGATCAGTATTTGATCATTGTATTTGCTGCTGAAAGACATGGTGTAGCTCAAGGCCCTCATCTCATGGAGATGGGGAGTACCACCAAGAAGAGAGCCTTCTCAAGCTCTTCTGTCACCCCGAAAAGTGGGATCAACGAAATCAGACACCAACAGTCTGGAGAGAGATCAGCACAACACAGTTGTGCTCCAGCTGACATTTGAATGGAACTATCTCACTCAGTCGATACTTATAGTCTGCACCCCCAGTGGCAAACCAATGTGGTACGGGTCAGGAAATTAGCTTCTGACATTCTCGGCTGAGTTGCACTGTTCAAACTGGAGACCATATTCTGTCATAGTCAGTTTATCTGACACACCCCCGATAGATAGCTAGCTATAGATAGATAGATAGATATCTCTGTAACACCTATCAAAATGTGACCTTTTGCTCCCTCCTGTCAAAGCACACATCTATTGCGATCAGGCTCATTGTATTTTGGGGAAATCTCCAATCTCAGTGCGCCCAACAGGGTTTCCGTAGTGTAGTGGTCATCACGTTCGCCTAACACGCGAAAGGTCCTCGGCTCGAAACCGAGCGGAAACAGCACTCTTTTTAAAGTCACCTTTCCTGGGAAGAGACGTATGGTCTTCTTCATTATCTGAGTGAGGACCCCCTGGGGTAGGTATTCACTCCGACATGGGGTTCACTCTGAATGAGTGCACCTCTTGCAATGTCTGCCTGTTGGCAGTCAGCAAAAATAGACAGACCACGCCTCGTAATTGGTGGCCCTGGCTCCCAGTCACATGGCGCAGTCCTCGTTAGTATAGTGGACAGTATCTCCGCCTGTCACGCGGAAGACCGGGGTTCGATTCCCCGACGGGGAGCTCTTTAGTCTTGAAGTCCCATGGGACCGTCATATGAAAACCGGACCGTTCCCTGATGCCTCTCCTGCGAAATCGTACGCTCGTTGCGTTCTGGGAAAATCTCCAATCCTGGTGTCCTTAGCAGGGTTTCCGTAGTGTAGTGGTCATCACGTTTGCTTCACACGCAAAAGGTCCTCGGTTCGAAACCGAGCGGAAACAGTTTGCTTCCGCAGTGTATGTCATTCATTCAATGTGTGTATGTTAACTGATCCCAGTGAGAGCCTGATCAGTATTTGATCATTGTATTTGCTGCTGAAAGACATGGTGTAGCTCAAGGCCCTCATCTCATGGAGATGGGGAGTACGACCAAGAAGAGAGCCTTCTCAAGCTCTTCTGTCACCCCGAAAAGTGGGATCAACGGAAATCAGACACCAACAGTCTGGAGAGAGATCAGCACAACACAGTTGTGCTCCAGCTGACATTTGAATGGAACTATCTCACTCAGTCGATACTTATAGTCTGCACCCCCAGTGGCAAACCAATGTGGTACGGGTCAGGAAATTAGCTTCTGACATTCTCGGCTGAGTTGCACTGTTCAAACTGGAGACCATATTCTGTCATAGTCAGTTTATCTGACACACCCCCGATAGATAGCTAGCTAGATAGATAGATAGATAGATATCTCTGTAACACCTATCAAAATGTGACCTTTTGCTCCCTCCTGTCAAAGCACACATCTATTGCGATCAGGCTCATTGTATTTTGGGGAAATCTCCAATCTCAGTGCGCCCAACAGGGTTTCCGTAGTGTAGTGGTCATCACGTTCGCCTAACACGCGAAAGGTCCTCGGCTCGAAACCGAGCGGAAACAGCACTCTTTTTAAAGTCACCTTTCCTGGGAAGAGACGTATGGTCTTCTTCATTATCTGAGTGAGGACCCCCTGGGGTAGGTATTCACTCCGACATGGGGTTCACTCTGAATGAGTGCACCTCTTGCAATGTCTGCCTGTTGGCAGTCAGCAAAAATAGACAGACCACGCCTCGTAATTGGTGGCCCTGGCTCCCAGTCACATGGCGCAGTCCTCGTTAGTATAGTGGACAGTATCTCCGCCTGTCACGCGGAAGACCGGGGTTCGATTCCCCGACGGGGAGCTCTTTAGTCTTGAAGTCCCATGGGACCGTCATATGAAAACCGGACCGTTCCCTGATGCCTCTCCTGCGAAATCGTACGCTCGTTGCGTTCTGGGAAAATCTCCAATCCTGGTGTCCTTAGCAGGGTTTCCGTAGTGTAGTGGTCATCACGTTTGCTTCACACGCAAAAGGTCCTCGGTTCGAAACCGAGCGGAAACAGTTTGCTTCCGCAGTGTATGTCATTCATTCAATGTGTGTATGTTAACTGATCCAAGTGAGAGCCTGATCAGTATTTGATCATTGTATTTGCTGCTGAAAGACATGGTGTAGCTCAAGGCCCTCATCTCATGTAGATGGGGAGTACGACCAAGAAGAGAGCCTTCTCAAGCTCTTCTGTCACCCCGAAAAGTGGGATCAACGGAAATCAGACACCAACAGTCTGGAGAGAGATCAGCACAACACAGTTGTGCTCCAGCTGACATTTGAATGGAACTATCTCACTCAGTCGATACTTATAGCCTGCACCCCCAGTGGCAAACCAATGTGGTACGGGTCAGGAAATTAGCTTCTGACATTCTCGGCTGAGTTGCACTGTTCAAACTGGAGACCATATTCTGTCATAGTCAGTTTATCTGACACACCCCCGATAGATAGCTAGATAGATAGATAGATAGATATCTCTGTAACACCTATCAAAATATGACCTTTTGCTCCCTCCTGTCAAAGCACACATCTATTGCGATCAGGCTCATTGTATTCTGGGGAAATCTCCAATCTGGCTCCCAGTCACACGGCGCAGTCCTCGTTAGTATAGTGGACAGTATCTCCGCCTGTCACGCGGAAGACCGGGGTTCGATTCCCCGACGGGGAGCTCTTTAGTCTTGAAGTCCCATGGGACCGTCATATGAAAACCGGACCGTTCCCTGATGCCTCTCCTGCGAAATCGTACGCTCGTTGCGTTCTGGGAAAATCTCCAATCCTGGTGTCCTTAGCAGGGTTTCCGTAGTGTAGTGGTCATCACGTTTGCTTCACACGCAAAAGGTCCTCGGTTCGAAACCGAGCGGAAACAGTTTGCTTCCGCAGTGTATGTGATTCATTCAATGTGTGTATGTTAACTGATCCCAGTGAGAGCCTGATCAGTATTTGATCATTGTATTTGCTGCTGAAAGACATGGTGTAGCTCAAGGCCCTCATCTCATGGAGATGGGGAGTACCACCAAGAAGAGAGCCTTCTCAAGCTCTTCTGTCACCCCGAAAAGTGGGATCAACGAAATCAGACACCAACAGTCTGGAGAGAGATCAGCACAACACAGTTGTGCTCCAGCTGACATTTGAATGGAACTATCTCACTCAGTCGATACTTATAGTCTGCACCCCCAGTGGCAAACCAATGTGGTACGGGTCAGGAAATTAGCTTCTGACATTCTCGGCTGAGTTGCACTGTTCAAACTGGAGACCATATTCTGTCATAGTCAGTTTATCTGACACAACCCCGATAGATAGCTAGCTAGATAGATAGATAGATAGATATCTCTGTAACACCTATCAAAATGTGACCTTTTGCTCCCTCCTGTCAAAGCACACATCTATTGCGATCAGGCTCATTGTATTTTGCGGAAATCTCCAATCTCAGTGCGCCCAACAGGGTTTCCGTAGTGTAGTGGTCATCACGTTCGCCTAACACGCGAAAGGTCCTCGGCTCGAAACCGAGCGGAAACAGCACTCTTTTTAAAGTCACCTTTCCTGGGAAGAGACGTATGGTCTTCTTCATTATCTGAGTGAGGACCCCCTGGGGTAGGTATTCACTCCGACATGGGGTTCACTCTGAATGAGTGCACCTCTTGCAATGTCTGCCTGTTGGCAGTCAGCAAAAATAGACAGACCACGCCTCGTAATTGGTGGCCCTGGCTCCCAGTCACATGGCGCAGTCCTCGTTAGTATAGTGGACAGTATCTCCGCCTGTCACGCGGAAGACCGGGGTTCGATTCCCCGACGGGGAGCTCTTTAGTCTTGAAGTCCCATGGGACCGTCATATGAAAACCGGACCGTTCCCTGATGCCTCTCCTGCGAAATCGTACGCTCGTTGCGTTCTGGGAAAATCTCCAATCCTGGTGTCCTTAGCAGGGTTTCCGTAGTGTAGTGGTCATCACGTTTGCTTCACACGCAAAAGGTCCTCGGTTCGAAACCGAGCGGAAACAGTTTGCTTCCGCAGTGTATGTCATTCATTCAATGTGTGTATGTTAACTGATCCAAGTGAGAGCCTGATCAGTATTTGATCATTGTATTTGCTGCTGAAAGACATGGTGTAGCTCAAGGCCCTCATCTCATGGAGATGGGGAGTACGACCAAGAAGAGAGCCTTCTCAAGCTCTTCTGTCACCCCGAAAAGTGGGATCAACGGAAATCAGACACCAACAGTCTGGAGAGAGATCAGCACAACACAGTTGTGCTCCAGCTGACATTTGAATGGAACTATCTCACTCAGTCGATACTTATAGTCTGCACCCCCAGTGGCAAACCAATGTGGTACGGGTCAGGAAATTAGCTTCTGACATTCTCGGCTGAGTTGCACTGTTCAAACTGGAGACCATATTCTGTCATAGTCAGTTTATCTGACACACCCCCGATAGATAGCTACATAGATAGATAGATAGATAGATAGATAGATATCTCTGTAACATCTATCAAAATGTGACCTTTTGCTCCCTCCTGTCAAAGCACACATCTATTGCGATCAGGCTCATTGTATTTTGGGGAAATCTCCAATCTCAGTGCGCCCAACAGGGTTTCCGTAGTGTAGTGGTCATCACGTTCGCCTAACACGCGAAAGGTCCTCGGCTCGAAACCGAGCGGAAACAGCACTCTTTTTAAAGTCAGCTTTCCTGGGAAGAGACGTATGGTCTTCTTCATTATCTGAGTGAGGACCCCCTGGGGTAGGTATTCACTCCGACATGGGGTTCACTCTGAATGAGTGCACCTCTTGCAATGTCTGCCTGTTGGCAGTCAGCAAAAATAGACAGACCACGCCTCGTAATTGGTGGCCCTGGCTCCCAGTCACATGGCGCAGTCCTCGTTAGTATAGTGGACAGTATCTCCGCCTGTCACGCGGAAGACCGGGGTTCGATTCCCCGACTGGGAGCTCTTTAGTCTTGAAGTCCCATGGGACCGTCATATGAAAACCGGACCGTTCCCTGATGCCTCTCCTGCGAAATCGTACGCTCGTTGCGTTCTGGGAAAATCTCCAATCCTGGTGTCCTTAGCAGGGATTCCGTAGTGTAGTGGTCATCACGTTTGCTTCACACGCAAAAGGTCCTCGGTTCGAAACCGAGCGGAAACAGTTTGCTTCCGCAGTGTATGTCATTCATTCAATGTGTGTATGTTAACTGATCCAAGTGAGAGCCTGATCAGTATTTGATCATTGTATTTGCTGCTGAAAGACATGGTGTAGCTCAAGGCCCTCATCTCATGGAGATGGGGAGTACGACCAAGAAGAGAGCCTTCTCAAGCTCTTCTGTCACCCCGAAAAGTGGGATCAACGGAAATCAGACACCAACAGTCTGGAGAGAGATCAGCACAACACAGTTGTGCTCCAGCTGACATTTGAATGGAACTATCTCACTCAGTCGATACTTATAGTCTGCACCCCCAGTGGCAAACCAATGTGGTACGGGTCAGGAAATTAGCTTCTGACATTCTCGGCTGAGTTGCACTGTTCAAACTGGAGACCATATTCTGTCATAGTCAGTTTATCTGACACACCCCCGATAGATAGCTAGCTAGATAGATAGATAGATAGATATCTCTGTAACACCTATCAAAATGTGACCTTTTGCTCCCTCCTGTCAAAGCACACATCTATTGCGATCAGGCTCATTGTATTTTGGGGAAATCTCCAATCTCAGTGCGCCCAACAGGGTTTCCGTAGTGTAGTGGTCATCAGGTCCTCGGCTCGAAACCGAGCGGAAACAGCACTCTTTTTAAAGTCACCTTTCCTGGGAAGAGACGTATGGTCTTCTTCATTATCTGAGTGAGGACCCCCTGGGGTAGGTATTCACTCCGACATGGGGTTCACTCTGAATGAGTGCACCTCTTGCAATGTCTGCCTGTTGGCAGTCAGCAAAAATAGACAGACCACGCCTCGTAATTGGTGGCCCTGGCTCCCAGTCACATGGCGCAGTCCTCGTTAGTATAGTGGACAGTATCTCCGCCTGTCACGCGGAAGACCGGGGTTCGATTCCCCGACGGGGAGCTCTTTAGTCTTGAAGTCCCATGGGACCGTCATATGAAAACCGGACCGTTCCCTGATGCCTCTCCTGCGAAATCGTACGCTCGTTGCGTTCTGGGAAAATCTCCAATCCTGGTGTCCTTAGCAGGGTTTCCGTAGTGTAGTGGTCATCACGTTTGCTTCACACGCAAAAGGTCCTCGGTTCGAAACCGAGCGGAAACAGTTTGCTTCCGCAGTGTATGTCATTCATTCAATGTGTGTATGTTAACTGATCCCAGTGAGAGCCTGATCAGTATTTGATCATTGTATTTGCTGCTGAAAGACATGGTGTAGCTCAAGGCCCTCATCTCATGGAGATGGGGAGTACCACCAAGAAGAGAGCCTTCTCAAGCTCTTCTGTCACCCCGAAAAGTGGGATCAACAGAAATCAGACACCAACAGTCTGGAGAGAGATCAGCACAACACAGTTGTGCTCCAGCTGACATTTGAATGGAACTATCTCACTCAGTCGATACTTATAGTCTGCACCCCCAGTGGCAAACCAATGTGGTACGGGTCAGGAAATTAGCTTCTGACATTCTCGGCTGAGTTGCACTGTTCAAACTGGAGACCATATTCTGTCATAGTCAGTTTATCTGACACACCCCCGATAGATAGCTAGCTAGATAGATAGATAGATAGATATCTCTGTAACACCTATCAAAATGTGACCTTTTGCTCCCTCCTGTCAAAGCACACATCTATTGCGATCAGGCTCATTGTATTTTGAGGAAATCTCCAATCTCAGTGCGCCCAACAGGGTTTCCGTAGTGTAGTGGTCATCACGTTCGCCTAACACGCGAAAGGTCCTCGGCTCGAAACCGAGCGGAAACAGCACTCTTTTTAAAGTCACCTTTCCTGGGAAGAGACGTATGGTCTTCTTCATTATCTGAGTGAGGACCCCCTGGGGTAGGTATTCACTCCGACATGGGGTTCACTCTGAATGAGTGCACCTCTTGCAATGTCTGCCTGTTGGCATTCAGCAAGAATAGACAGACCACGCCTCGTAATTGGTGGCCCTGGCTCCCAGTCACATGGAGCAGTCCTAGTTAGTATAGTGGACAGTATCTCTGCCTGTCACGCGGAAGACCGGGGTTCGACTCCCCGACGGGGAGCTCTTTAGTCTTGAAGTCCCATGGGACCGTCATATGAAAACCGGACCGTTCCCTGATGCCTCTCCTGCGAAATCGTACGCTCGTTGCGTTCTGGGAAAATCTCCAATCCTGGTGTCCTTAGCAGGGTTTCCGTAGTGTAGTGGTCATCACGTTCGCCTAACACGCGAAAGGTCCTCGTCTCGAAACCGAGCGGAAACAGTTTGCTTCCGCAGTGTATGTCATTCATTCAATGTGTGTATGTTAACTGATCCCAGTGAGAGCCTGATCAGTATTTGATCATTGTATTTGCTGCTGAAAGACATGGTGTAGCTCAAGGCCCTCATCTCATGGAGATGGGGAGTACGACCAAGAAGAGAGCCTTCTCAAGCTCTTCTGTCACCCCGAAAAGTGGGATCAACAGAAATCAGACACCAACAGTCTGAAGAGAGATCAGCACAACACAGTTGTGCTCCAGCTGACATTTGAATGGAACTATCTCACTCAGTCGATACTTATAGTCTGCACCCCCAGTGGCAAACCAATGTGGTACGGGTCAGGAAATTAGCTTCTGACATTCTCGGCTGAGTTGCACTGTTCAAACTGGAGACCATATTCTGTCATAGTCAGTTTATCTGACACACCCCCGATAGATAGCTAGCTAGATAGATAGATAGATAGATATCTCTGTAACACCTATCAAAATGTGACCTTTTGCTCCCTCCTGTCAAAGCACACATCTATTGCGATCAGGCTCATTGTATTTTGGGGAAATCTCCAATCTCAGTGCGCCCAACAGGGTTTCCGTAGTGTAGTGGTCATCACGTTCGCCTAACACGCGAAAGGTCCTCGGCTCGAAACCGAGCGGAAACAGCACTCTTTTTAAAGTCACCTTTCCTGGGAAGAGACGTATGGTCTTCTTCATTATCTGAGTGAGGACCCCCTGGGGTAGGTATTCACTCCGACATGGGGTTCACTCTGAATGAGTGCACCTCTTGCAATGTCTGCCTGTTGGCATTCAGCAAAAATAGACAGACCACGCCTCGTAATTGGTGGCCCTGGCTCCCAGTCACATGGCGCCAGTCCTCGTTAGTATAGTGGACAGTATCTCCGCCTGTCACGCGGAAGACCGGGGTTCGATTCCCCGACGGGGAGCTCTTTAGTCTTGAAGTCCCATGGGACCGTCATATGAAAACCGGACCGTTCCCTGATGCCTCTCCTGCGAAATCGTACGCTCGTTGCGTTCTGGGAAAATCTCCAATCCTGGTGTCCTTAGCAGGGTTTCCGTAGTGTAGTGGTCATCACGTTCGCCTAACACGCGAAAGGTCCTCGGCTCGAAACCGAGCGGAAACAGTTTGCTTCCGCAGTGTATGTCATTCATTCAATGTGTGTATGTTAACTGATCCAAGTGAGAGCCTGATCAGTATTTGATCATTGTATTTGCTGCTGAAAGACATGGTGTAGCTCAAGGCCCTCATCTCATGGAGATGGGGAGTACCACCAAGAAGAGAGCCTTCTCAAGCTCTTCTGTCACCCCGAAAAGTGGGATCAACAGAAATCAGACACCAACAGTCTGGAGAGAGATCAGCACAACACAGTTGTGCTCCAGCTGACATTTGAATGGAACTATCTCACTCAGGCGATACTTATAGTCTGCACCCCCAGTGGCAAACCAATGTGGTACGGGTCAGGAAATTAGCTTCTGACATTCTCGGCTGAGTTGCACTGTTCAAACTGGAGACCATATTCTGTCATAGTCAGTTTATCTGACACACCCCCGATAGATAGCTAGCTAGATAGATAGATAGATAGATATCTCTGTAACACCTATCAAAATGTGACCTTTTGCTCCCTCCTGTCAAAGCACACATCTATTGCGATCAGGCTCATTGTATTTTGGGGAAATCTCCAATCTCAGTGCGCCCAACAGGGTTTCCGTAGTGTAGTGGTCATCACGTTCGCCTAACACGCGAAAGGTCCTCGGCTCGAAACCGAGCGGAAACAGCACTCTTTTTAAAGTCACCTTTCCTGGGAAGAGACGTATGGTCTTCTTCATTATCTGAGTGAGGACCCCCTGGGGTAGGTATTCACTCCGACATGGGGTTCACTCTGAATGAGTGCACCTCTTGCAATGTCTGCCTGTTGGCATTCAGCAAAAATAGACAGACCACGCCTCGTAATTGGTGGCCCTGGCTCCCAGTCACATGGCGCAGTCCTCGTTAGTATAGTGGACAGTATCTCCGCCTGTCACGCGGAAGACCGGGGTTCGATTCCCCGACGGGGAGCTCTTTAGTCTTGAAGTCCCATGGGACCGTCATATGAAAACCGGACCGTTCCCTGATGCCTCTCCTGCGAAATCGTACGCTCGTTGCGTTCTGGGAAAATCTCCAATCCTGGTGTCCTTAGCAGGGTTTCCGTAGTGTAGTGGTCATCACGTTTGCTTCACACGCAAAAGGTCCTCGGTTCGAAACCGAGCGGAAACAGTTTGCTTCCGCAGTGTATGTCATTCATTCAATGTGTGTATGTTAACTGATCCAAGTGAGAGCCTGATCAGTATTTGATCATTGTATTTGCTGCTGAAAGACATGGTGTAGCTCAAGGCCCTCATCTCATGGAGATGGGGAGTACGACCAAGAAGAGAGCCTTCTCAAGCTCTTCTGTCACCCCGAAAAGTGGGATCAACGGAAATCAGACACCAACAGTCTGGAGAGAGATCAGCACAACACAGTTGTGCTCCAGCTGACATTTGAATGGAACTATCTCACTCAGTCGATACTTATAGCCTGCACCCCCAGTGGCAAACCAATGTGGTACGGGTCAGGAAATTAGCTTCTGACATTCTCGGCTGAGTTGCACTGTTCAAACTGGAGACCATATTCTGTCATAGTCAGTTTATCTGACACACCCCCGATAGATAGCTACATAGATAGATAGATAGATAGATAGATAGATATCTCTGTAACATCTATCAAAATGTGACCTTTTGCTCCCTCCTGTCAAAGCACACATCTATTGCGATCAGGCTCATTGTATTTTGGGGAAATCTCCAATCTCAGTGCGCCCGACAGGGTTTCCGTAGTGTAGTGGTCATCACGTTCGCCTAACACGCGAAAGGTCCTCGGCTCGAAACCGAGCGGAAACAGTTTGCTTCCGCAGTGTATGTCATTCATTCAATGTGTGTATGTTAACTGATCCCAGTGAGAGCCTGATCAGTATTTGATCATTGTATTTGCTGCTGAAAGACATGGTGTAGCTCAAGGCCCTCATCTCATGGAGATGGGGAGTACCACCAAGAAGAGAGCCTTCTCAAGCTCTTCTGTCACCCCGAAAAGTGGGATCAACAGAAATCAGACACCAACAGTCTGGAGAGAGATCAGCACAACACAGTTGTGCTCCAGCTGACATTTGAATGGAACTATCTCACTCAGTCGATACTTATAGTCTGCACCCCCAGTGGCAAACCAATGTGGTACGGGTCAGGAAATTAGCTTCTGACATTCTCGGCTGAGTTGCACTGTTCAAACTGGAGACCATATTCTGTCATAGTCAGTTTATCTGACACACCCCCGATAGATAGCTAGCTAGATAGATAGATAGATAGATATCTCTGTAACACCTATCAAAATGTGACCTTTTGCTCCCTCCTGTCAAAGCACACATCTATTGCGATCAGGCTCATTGTATTTTGGGGAAATCTCCAATCTCAGTGCGCCCAACAGGGTTTCCGTAGTGTAGTGGTCATCACGTTCGCCTAACACGCGAAAGGTCCTCGGCTCGAAACCGAGCGGAAACAGCACTCTTTTTAAAGTCACCTTTCCTGGGAAGAGACGTATGGTCTTCTTCATTATCTGAGTGAGGACCCCCTGGGGTAGGTATTCACTCCGACATGGGGTTCACTCTGAATGAGTGCACCTCTTGCAATGTCTGCCTGTTGGCAGTCAGCAAAAATAGACAGACCACGCCTCGTAATTGGTGGCCCTGGCTCCCAGTCACATGGCGCAGTCCTCGTTAGTATAGTGGACAGTATCTCCGCCTGTCACGCGGAAGACCAGGGTTCGATTCCCCGACGGGGAGCTCTTTAGTCTTGAAGTCCCATGGGACCGTCATATGAAAACCGGACCGTTCCCTGATGCCTCTCCTGCGAAATCGTACGCTCGTTGCGTTCTGGGAAAATCTCCAATCCTGGTGTCCTTAGCAGGGTTTCCGTAGTGTAGTGGTCATCACGTTTGCTTCACACGCAAAAGGTCCTCGTTTCGAAAACGAGCGGAAACAATTTGCTTCCGCAGTGTATGTCATTCATTCAATGTGTGTATGTTAACTGATCCCAGTGAGAGCCTGATCAGTATTTGATCATTGCATTTGCTGCTGAAAGACATAGCTCAAGGCCCTCATCTCATGGAGATGGGGAGTACGACCAAGAAGAGAGCCTTCAGAAGCTCTTCTGTCACCCCGAAAAGTGGGATTAATGGACATCAGACACTCTGGAGAGAGATCAACACAACACATTTGACATTTGAATGGAACAAAAAATAACTGCATTTGATACATATGAGAAACATGCATGCATTTATTTATTTATTCATTGATTTATTTATTTCTGTATTTATTTATACATTTATTTATACATTTATTTATCTGTTGATACAGAAGTCAGGTTTCGTCCTCCATATTTCTCATGTCCAAGTCGCTAACATTGGTAATTGAGGGGAAATGAAAAAAAATGCCTCACATCTCTTATCAGTGGCTCAGTGGGTAAGACCGGTACCCTGTGTTCCAAAGACATCACGGTTGCCAGTTCAATTCCACCCTTGAATTCAGTTCAATTGTAAGGCACTTTGGATAAAAGTGTCTGCTAAATGACATGTAAAGTAATGTTATGAAGTTAACCCAATATTGGAATATACCAACTTTGCAAAGTCTATATAACACTCACTAACAAATTCAGCAATTAGCTATGGACAACTGGACTTAGGTTGAAGACACTTTACCTCTCATCCACAAGGCGTCTTCACTTCTGACTGACTTGTGGATAAATACATTAAAACCCCAGGTATTGTGCCTCTGTAGGTTGGATACATGTCGTGAGAGTCGTTATGTTGAACAATGCAGGTCGTTCACGCTCTGACCCACTTTCAGGTTGCCAGTTTCACCTGAGTCAAGTTGTGAACAAGGGTCGTTAGGGTCACTTGAGAGACACATCACAGAATAAGTGTAAAATCTATCTAGTTTCTGACCAGAATGATGCGATGTTTTGTGAAACAGCCCAGAACACAATCCAGATGTATGTTATAGAGTAGGATTCTTACCCACATCTCCAAGGAAACACTGTCAAACAAGTTCAAATCTCGGTTGGGACTTGATAAACCGAAGAAGGACACAACACCCTGAAGTCAGCTGATTGTTCACAGTGAGAAACACTGTGAGTCATTCCTGACATGTGCATTAGTTACTTTCATTACGTTCACCTGTGTAATTGTTAAAAATCATTGCCCTATGGTTAAGGTTATAATTTCCCAATAAAATCAATTTGACTGGTTCATTAAAATGAGTTTTATACCGCAGATGCTTTGTAGTGAGTCCCTTTAGCCGTTATTTAAATCTCAACCTATTTTATTTTATTTTATTTTATTTGAGTGTTTTTGCCCATCTAACTAATTAATAAACTGGATGACAAAAATGGACTTTAATGGCACAGGGGTTCTACTTCAACCACTGGGTTCAATGCAAACTCTTGATCAGAACAGTGATTACACTGGTGACCAGTTTGTTTCTGACTATAAACTGATTTTAGAACTGCATCATATTATTATACATAAGTGTGTATACAAGGGATATTTCATATTGAATCAATTGAATCAAACATTTACCGTACTGACAAGTACAGCTTTGATGTTCTGCTAAAAAAAAGGTAAATTTTTTTGACTGCGCCAAGTCAGGATGGCCGAGCGGTCTCAGGAGCTAGGTCGTATTCCTCCTGGAGGCGTGGGTTTGAATCCCACTTCTGACATACACAGTTTAAGTGCTCTTTGTACTCAACACAAAAAACATAGGTCTTTCTCATGTCCACGTGCCGCACATTGGTAATTCAGGGGAAAGGAAAAAAAACAGCCTCACATCTCTTATCAAATTAGCCCAATATTGGAATATATCAACTTTGCAAAGTCTATATAACACTTACCAACAAATTCAGGAGTTAGCTATAGACAACTGGCCTTAACTTGAACACACTTTACCTCTCATCCACAGGGCTTCTTCACTTCTGACTGACTTGTGGATGAATAAATAAATAAAAACTCCAGGTATTTTGCCTCTGAATCACTTTCAGGTTGTTAGTTTCACCTGAGTCAAGTTGTGAACGAGGGTCGTTAGAGTCACCTGAGCGACACATCATAGAATAAGTGTAAAAGCTATCTAGTTTCTTACCAGAGTAATGTGATGTTTTGTGAAACAGCCCAGAACACAATCCAGATGTTAAGTGTTAAAGGAGGATTCGCACCCACAACTCCAGGGAAAAACTGTCACTTGAATGGTCTCCATGACTGTATACACTGTAAAAAATCTCAACTGTTTCGGCCAAAGCAGGATGGTTCCATGGTGTAATGGTTAGCACTCTGGACTTTGAATCCAGTGATCCGAGTTCAAATCTCAGTGGAACCTGATTTTAAACAATCCTTACAAAATAATTGCCCTATGCTTAAGTTTATAATTTCACAATAAAATCAATTTCACTCGTTCAGTGAAATGGGTTTCATACCTGAGCTACTTTGTAATGAGTCACTTTAACAGTTATTTAAATCTCAACCTATTTTATTTTATTTTATTTTAGTGTTGATGCCCATCTAACTAATTAATTAACTGGAAGACAAAAATGGACTTTGTTGGCACAGGATGGTTCCATGGTGTAATGTTTAGCACTCTGGACTCTGAATCCAGCGATCCTAGTTCAAATCTCGGTGGAACCTGCTTTTAAACAATCCTTACAAAATAACTGCCCTATGGTTAAGTTTATAATTTCACACTAAAAATCAATTTCACTCATTCAGTGAAATGGGTTTCATACCTGAGCTACTTTGTAGTGAGTCACTTTAACCGTTATTTGAATCTCAACCTATTTTATTTTAGTGTTGATGCCCATCTAACTAATTAAGGAACTGGATGATAATCATGGACTTTAATGGCACAGGGGTTCAACTTCAACGACTGGGTTCAATGCAAACTCTTGATCAGAACAGTGATTACAGTACTGAGCAATTTGTTTCTCACTACATGGCCAAGATGGTTCCATGGTGTAATGGTTAGCACTCTGGACTCTGAATCCAGCGATCCGAGTTCAAATCTCGGTGGAACCTGATTTTAAACAATCCTCAGTGTTTACACTTGATAACTGATGAAGAATGACACAACACCCTGAAATCATCTGATTGTTCACAGTCAGAAACTCAATCATCACGACTGTAGTCCTTCTAGCATACTGACAATTGCTTCAAAAAGGAGATGAGACCAAGCAAGTCATTCCTGACATGTGCATTTGTTACTGTCATTACGTCCACATGTGTATTGTTACAAAATAATTGCCCTATGGTTAAGTATATAATTTCACAATAAAATCAATTTCACTCGTTCAGTAAAATGGGTTTCATACCTGAGCTACTTTGAAGTGAGTCGCTTTAACAGTTATTTAAATCTCAACCTATTTTATTTTATTTTATTTTATTTAGTGTTTTGTAATGGTTAGCACTCTGGACTTTGAATCCAGTGATCCGAGTTCAAATCTCGGTGGAACCTAATTTTAAACAATCCTTACAAAATAATTGCCCTATGGTAAAGTTTATAATTTCACACTAAAAATCAATTACACTCGTTCAGTGAAATGGGTTTCATACCTGAGCTACTAGTGAGTCACTTTAACCGTT